>NW_026442162.1:1417500-2835000 GCF_026898425.1 Galleria mellonella | reverse complement strand
TTCAACAACTATGTTGCCGGGTTGAAAAATAGGTGTGGTTAATGAGCGGTCCTAACGTGGTGATGACTGTGTCCGACAGTGCACTATACTTCCTATTACTGTTATAAATACGAAAGTTTACGCGTTGGTATGGAGGGATGAATGTTTCGTTACTGTTTCACGCAAAAACTACTTAACGGATTTGAATAAAATTTTGTATAAGAATAGATTATAACTTTAGACATAATATAATTTATATACGGGCGAAACCGCGGGTACAGCTATTCTATACATAGATTTATATCAAAACAACGTCTGGTAATGTTCGCATTCAATAATATTTATGTTTTGTTTATTTCAAGCAAAGACATTAAATACTCGGGCTTATAGAGAGTACAATCAATATTATTTGCATCCTTTTAAGGGAATGTTTTATTAGTGAAACTTAATATTTATTCCAAATAAACATCTCTTCATTGTACTTATATAATAGTAAGATTGTGTTCTAAAAAAAAACCGACTTCAATTATGGCAAAATCAGTAGTTTTTAAATAAAAACAATTACTTTGATTTACTACTATTGACCCGATTAAGATAATATTTCTATGGAATCCTTCTCCATCCCATGTAGTTCGTATACACAAAATTTCATAGTAATTGGCTAAGTGGTTAAGGCGCTAAAAAATAATAAGCAAACAAACAAACTTTCTTTCACATTTATAATATTAATAACAAAATAATAACCTTCGTTCATTTTAAAGAATTTTAAATAAAAATCATTACCTTATTTAGAATACAAAATGACATGAAAATGACATCCAATTGCCACATCTGTTTTAAACTATATCTGTGTGTTTATTACTATATTTCCGACTTCAAGTGAGTCGTTATAATCTACCATCTAAGCACATGTAGTAAAACCACTCCGTTTGACTGTCCATCGGACTATCGCCCACTCGAGCGGCGAAATGCCGAAATAAATAAACGCTTTTAGAACAGCCGTTGTGATGTTGGCGCCATCCACCGTCGTAAAACCAGATATGGCGAGCTGAATGACTATAAGATATAATGTTGCCTTTTAATATCTCGAGTCTACTTAGGAAATACGCTTCCGTAAAACAATGTTTTTATTTCCATTTAAGACAAACTGTCTTATTCGTTGTAATAATAAAGACATGTACAGCGCTAAATTATGCCTATAATTTGAATAAAAAAGAATTTATATAATGTGAATGCGACATATTTTTTATAAATATTTCACTATTGATAAGTGGAAAAAATTTGATATTTTTTTATACATAATGAAATCGAAAGTTTATATTGTCGAAGCGACTTTGGTAAAGGAAAATTCCCGCAGTTTCATCCCGAACGAAAATAAACGACAAAAAGAGGGTAAACAAATATGTGCGCCCTTCAGTCCTAACGATACCCGCATTGCATCAGTTTCGCCGTGACCATGACTCTTGAGACACGGTAGAAAAATCCGCATCACAATTCTTTTTGTAATGTATTATGCTTTTGGTATTTAGATATATCTACCTATTGGGCAGATAATGAATTAATAATAGCAGAGAAAGCGGTCGCAGTGAGCAAAAATGGTCAGGATTCATCATCATCATACCTTTGTATCTAGAAAAAAATCCTGGCAGGAATCTTTACTTATATTATAAATATGAAAGTGAGTTTGTTATCTTATAGCGCCTTAATGGCTTAATCAATCCTTTTTAAATTTGATATATACATAATAGTATGTATATATCAAATTTCTTAATGATTGTAATATATGTAATATATCAAATTTCATAATAATAAAAAGTAGCCTATATATAGATATAGGCTACTTTTTATTCTGATCAGTAAACATATCCTGTCACATGGACGAAAATGTGAGGAAAAGCAAATATAGTACAATTGTAACTAGATATCTGTACATAGGAGGCATTTAAGAAAAAAAAATTGAGGGATTTTTTTTAATTTTCTGTGTCTGTCTGTTTATATGTTTATTCCACCATCACACAAAAACTACAACACTAAATTAGATCAGATTTTCACAATGATGTTTTTGAAGATCTAACTTAAAACATAGTGTATGTTTTATTTTGATAAGCCATTTAGAAAATTATTAAAATCATTGGTTTTATTGGCTTGTACAGACATAAATATTTTAATATAAAGATCCAGCTAAGAGACTTAAGTACCTAGCCAGACAGTTTAATAAAACTATGTAGAACTCCTAGACAGTCAGTTCAATAACTGTTCAGACTTCTATCTATCCCACAAATGGCATATGGAGCTAGCTACTTATTTACAAAGTCTGTCCCTTATAACAATAGATTTATAAAGGGTTGAATGTTTATTATCAAAACCAAAGCTAATATCAACATTTAACTCTCTAGATAAATGTTTATATTAACATTGATTTTAACTCATTGGTTTGAACATGAATATGAAGAATCAAAAAGAAGAAATTCTTCCTTTATTGGTTAACATACTAATATTTCTTTTTTTAGAAATTCAAGAGCTTTTAATTTTTTTCTATGTATGTTATACAATTTTTTCACAAATACTGAATAAAATTTATTAATTCTTTTCATAATTAATATGGTTTACTCCCTCAGAAATTCATCATTTAGATAAAACAATTTTGCAATTACTCAGATTTTTACTAAGTAAAAAATCTCCATACTCAGATTTGGGGAGTTTATTACAGACATACCTATAGGCAGATGAGGATGAATCCTCACTAATTATCCCTTACTGGTACCTAATCAGAGTTGTAATTTAAATAGAAATTAAAAAAAAAATTCATAATTACTACAAATTATCAATTTGCACTACTGTGCAAATGGAACTACTTCCTTATAAATATTAGTACTATTACTTATTCTGTGGTATATATATAATAATACAGTCACAAAAAAAGAGAACCACAGCAACCAAAGAGCCTTAAGAAATTTGTATGACAACAAAAATAAAGAGTATGGATGGTCCAAAAGCATGATATATTCTTCTAGATACATTAGGTAAGTATAAATGTTTACAAAGTCTAACAGCGAAACTACCATCAATATACTTTCTTAAATTACATTATTTAATGATATTATTTGACTCTGTTTACAAATGCATTAACAACAAAATAGTTGCTTACAGGGTCAAGATTACATGACCGAACGTTTATAATTACGAAAAGGAAGGTATATATTGATATTATCTGATATTGTATGTTATCAATTCCGAAATATATAAAAGACTAATGCACAGGTATAGTTTCCGATCGATGACAAACAGTGGACGCGATGATACCGGCATTCAAAATATATTAATACAGCAAATATATTAGAATCTTTCAAAGGGACGTAAGAACATAAAACGAAAATAGAGGGAATATTATGTAAATAGACTAGAAATGCAATGTGATTTATTTATAAATCAAACTTACCAGCCACAACTGTATCGCTCAAGTCGAATTTCACAGGTTTTGGGAACTCCCGCAATTTTCGACCACTGAGTTTTAATTCACCACTTAAGTAAGCATCTTCTAAAATTCTTTCTAAAGACTTTGTTAACTGACTATGAATATTATTGTGCCCATTCATATTTACACTCACGGACGGGCCTAACACGGCCATATTCTTTTTAAACTAAAACGAAACTGATTTTTTTGTCTATAGAATTCGTATCTGCCAACATAACAAAATAAAGTAAACAACTTCGTACCACTTCTAGATTTACTGTGTCTATGGATTGTTTGTCCTCGATTTGATTAAATATATTGTGCTTATTTATTATAAATACGTCTGCAGTCAATAAATAATCCATGAAATTCTGATACTTATACTGTACACTTTTGAACATAGCCTCCGTCATAAGGGGGTTTTGCCAGTAGTTGCCATGCTTGGCAAGCAGATTTGCAACCGCAATTAGGCTTTAAAGATGTTTTAAGAAGGACGCTGCTGTCCATTTCTTGCCCTCTTTTAGTCGCCTCTTACGACATCCAAGGGAAAGAAAGGGGTGGCTAGTACCATGCCGGGACCTACACAGTCATTTATACATTTACGTAAAAAATTGAAATCCATGTATTCGTTAATATAATTCACATTATTAGATTTTATAATCGCTAGTATAATTGTTTGTAAACTATACATTTCTGTAAGAAATATTGTTATTTATTCTAGATTTATAGATATAATTATATAAATTCCTTTTAAAACTCGTATTATGATTATTTGACATTGTAAGAAAGCATAAATCGACTGTTACATAAATTGGGATTTAGGTGCATTTTTTTTTTTATTATAAACCAGGTGACCAAATATATTCTATTTCTTGTAATTTAAGTCATAAACACAACAGTTTCATACGATTCTGCCTAAGTTGTGAAAAAAACTTGCTCGAGATAAACTGCCTAATTATTCACGAACCATGTGAATAGGCCAGTCACAGCACAATGCTACCACTACTTAAACAAGAACATGTCAAATGTCAATGTGAGACTGTTTATCTGTGGAGTGACATTTTTCTAACCTCAAAATTATTCTTAAATCGATGTTAGCTTTTAATCTGTGATATAATTTTAATTTTAATAGTTACCATAATGACCATATTTAATTTGTTGCGATTGACAAATATTGTTAAAAATTCAACCAAATTAAATTTACAATTGGAAGTAAGTGTCTATTTTCATACCGAAGTTTTTAATATCCAATATATGCCTTGATTTTTCTGGAAATTTTATGTAATCTTTTTATTATAGAAATAGGATAGGTAATATGAAATTATTTATATGTAAATATTGCTCATGCCTGAAATATATAGTAATTCTTAAAAAGATCGTCAGGTGAGGCAAGATTACGTGCAATTTAATTTTACTATCCATTTATAATTTTAGTTATAATGATTACAAAAAAAAATACTTAATTAAAATAATTTATTCGTTCATATATAATTACTCCAATTTCAGACGTATTCTTCATACGTGAAATATGCAGAACACAAAGCTTTGGATAAAATCAGGAACATTGGTATATCAGCCCACATTGACTCTGGTAAAACCACTTTGACAGAACGAATATTATTTTACACAGGGAGAATCAATCAAATGCATGAGGTTTGTAGAATTTCATTATCATATGAGCTGCTATCTATACACTGTTGAACATAGACTATATAATAAAGTAGACTGGATAGGAACAGCTCTGTTTCTTATGACAGTTTACCATTGGAGAGATTTTGTCAGTGGTTATTAAATTTTGCAGGTTGGTTGGCAACCACAGTTAGGCTTTGGTGATGTGTTAAGAGGGGCTGTTGACAATACCTTGACTATTGAGCTCCCTTAGTTACCTCTTATAACAGTCATGGGAACGGAAGGGGTAGCCCATTCTATGCTGGGACCACACAGCATTTGTAGAATTTACTTTCATTAAAATCTAGCATTTAATTCATTTTCATTATTTTTATTTCATTATGTGATGGTTATACTTTTTAATTCTTTCCAGTTTGTTTGTCAAATTTAATGGTTTTGCATTGTGTGTAGAATAGAAATTATCTTTATTTACAAGCACTTTTATGAGGTACTAACACAATATTAGATATAAACACTATTGTATTTATTATGTTGATAGATATTAATAATTTATACATATTTAGGTTAAAGGTAAAGACAATGTTGGTGCGGTCATGGACTCAATGGAGTTAGAAAGACAAAGGGGTATCACTATCCAGTCTGCTGCAACATATACCTTGTGGAAAGATCACAATATTAACATAATAGACACTCCAGGACATGTGGACTTCACAGTGGAAGTGGAGAGAGCATTGAGGGTGTTAGATGGCGCTGTGCTGGTCCTTTGTGCTGTCGGTGGTGTCCAAAGTCAGACATTAACTGTTAACCGACAGATGAAACGGTATAATGTACCTTGTCTTGCATTTATAAATAAACTTGATAGATTAGGAGCCAATCCTGAGAGGTAAGTTGACATACTAACTTAATAGAAATTTGTATTGTAGATTTTCACTAAAGGGAAGTAGTTTTAATCCTCTAAAATGGCAACACATGAAGGGTAACACAGTATACTCTGCTATATTCATAGTTATGTTCATGTCTATAGGTGATGGTTATTACTTTCTTTCAGGTGGGCCATAAACATTCTAAGCTGCATAAAAAAAGGGTAATTCTAAAAGAATCATCTGAAGGAGTACTATTGTCCCATTTGTGTCTACTTCCAAATAACTGTGCATGTAGAGCTGTGTTTCAGTTTGAAATGTGGGACACTTAAGTCTTGAAGAATGGAAATCCAAGAGGGGTACTGTGAGCCCTACAGTGTAACTATTCTGTGATGTTTGTGATGCTGTGTAACTATCTATAGACAGTTACCACTGCTATCAGAATAGCTATCAGCTTAACAGTTAAGGGTTGGAGTCCAATCTGCTCTGTCTTTCTTAGTTTCCAGGATTTTTTAGGGGAATTAAATAAAATAAATTTATGGATTAAAAGCCTTGTAACTACAGTAAAACTTTATTAAATCAGTTATATTTTTTATACATATTTCTTAACAGTATTTATTAAAGCGTTTAGTAATGTTTAGGTGTGTGTTATGAAAAATGTAAATTTATGAGGCCTGTCCTTTAAATGTTTTGTTAAGCTATACAATTATGTTAAGCTACATGTATGCAAAAATTTCATATATTTACAAACCATGTATTTTTATATAATGAACTATTTTGTATAGCACTTGTTTTATAAATTATTAAAATCTATTTCAGGGTATTGAAACAAATGCGATCAAAGATGAACCATAATGCTGCATTTATTCACTTACCTATAGGCCTAGAAAAAGAATGTCAAGGGATTGTAGACCTTATTGAAGAGAAAGCAGTATACTTTGATGGTGACTATGGTGAAAAGGTCCGTTTGGATGAGATACCACAGGACAAAAGAACTGAAGCAAAGGAACGGAGACATGAACTAATCGAGCATCTTTCTAATGTAGATGAGACCTTAGGTAATGGAACTTTTATTATAAGACTTTAGGTGTTTTTAATTTATTAATTACTAGCTTTTAGGTTGCAACTTCATACTTGTGGATTACAGAAGTAGGAAATCCACTGAAATAGTTCACTTCTAGATGGTGTGTCAAGACAAATCATATACCAGATTTTAAATTAGACCTCCAGATATAAAACTGTGAAGACTGCATTCAATTTGATGTAGTAGTTTTTATATGAAAAATGTAACAAACATTCATCTATCCATCCATACTTACAAACTTTCCTATTTATAATATTAACAGTATTTTTTTCCAATCAGCTATTAAAGTATTATTTTAGTAAATTATTCGGTTTTTGAAGTTTTATGTAAAGATTATTATATAATGTTTAATAATTCTAGGAGAATTATTTTTGGAAGAAAAAACACCATCGATTACTGATATAAAGCAGGCTATTCGTCGTACGGCACTCAATCGTTCGTTTACGCCTGTTCTTTTGGGTACAGCCCTAAAAAACAAAGGTGTCCAACCTTTACTGGATGCAGTGTTAGATTACCTCCCACACCCTGGCGAGGTGGAAAATACAGCCATATTGAACGAAGACAAAGATGGGGACGGCCAGAATATAATATTGGATCCTGCAAGAGATGGTAAAAAGCCATTTGTCGGTTTAGCATTCAAGTTAGAAATGAGCAAATTTGGTCAGCTAACTTATCTCAGATGTTATCAGGGTGTTTTGAAGCGTGGTGATAATATTTTTAATGCTAGAACATTTAAAAAGGTAAACAAATTTTGACATATAGTTTGAAGTAGTATATATACTAACTACTAGTGACCCGCCCTGGTTTCGAACCTACATCAAAATCCGTGGCGTAGTTTTAAAGATCTAAGCATACATAGGGACAGATAGATGGGAAGTGACTTTGTTTCATACTATCTAGTGATTACTGTCATAGACTAGTGGCAAATGAATATTTTAATAAAATCGATGTGATTAGACCAGGGTATGATAAAGAACGAGATGTTAGACGTTGCTATCTCGAGCATGCAGTGGTGATAACATATATATTCATAAAATCATTTGCCACATATTCAGGAGAGTAGTAAAAGAACTAAAACATTATTATTGTAACTTGCCAGTATCGAAAAATTATAATATTGGAATATTTTTAATTAACGAGTAAACAAGTTTCATTCAAGCCAATAATGAAAATTTATCAACTTCACTAAACTCACATGGTACCACTATATAATCCAATTTTTACATCATCCATATATAATACCAACACAAAACTACCATTGCCGTTGCTGATAAATTTTATTCTATAGTTATAAAACTAATTTCAGGTAAAAATTTCGCGTCTTGTCAGAATGCACTCAAACAACATGGAAGAAGTGAATGAGGTACTCGCCGGCGATATATTCGCATTGTTCGGTGTCGACTGCGCCTCTGGTGATACATTTGTCAATGATAACAAACTGAATCTCTCGATGGAATCAATTCATGTACCGGATCCCGTTGTCTCTATGGCGATCAAACCCAAGAACAACAAGGACAGAGATAATTTCTCTAAAGCTGTTGCTAGGTAAAATATTTTATATATTTGGATTTTTGGTCACAATAGCTTTTGCCATATACTGACTTCCTTTAAATACTTTCTATTTACTTGGTTTTCATGGTTAAAATACTAGACCAATTTTATTGAAATTGGCTATGGGGAATTTGAATCCTGAGGAAGGCCCTTATGACAAGAAGACCTTGAGTCACAGTAAGCATTAATTTCACATTTCAAACTAGAACACAGTATGCATAAGAGCTATATAAATAGATATAGCATGTAGAATGATATTGTATTCTCTCTCTTTGGTATGGCACAAATACAAACATAATCATAGTTACTGTATAGCCTAAATATATTATATATAGACATGAATAAGTACCATGGATATAAGAAACTTGAAACATTTTTTTTATTTATGGGTGATAATGAAATAGCAACTCCACTGCTGTTGGTACATGCTGGCGGGACATCAGTTAGGTACGATAGGTGGGGATGAAAGCAGGTCTGTTAGCCCATTGTGACAAATTCCACGAGAATTAACCGCAATGGTTTCTAGGAGGAACCACATTGAGGTTTTATGTCTTTGTACCCAATAATTCTACTGCCAAATCCCACCCTTCAAATTAAAACACAGTCATTTAAACACAACTGCTTCATGACAGAAACACAAACAGTACAGAAGTGCCCAACCAGACATTTTTTGTACAGTTTTCCTCTGGTACTACAAAAATAATAATATTAATTCATATTTGTAGGTTTACAAAAGAGGATCCCACATTCCAGTTTCGATACGACTCGGATAACAAGGAGACTATTGTATCTGGTATGGGAGAGTTGCATCTAGAGATATATGCACAGAGGATGGAGCGGGAGTATAACTGTCCGGTGGAACTCGGAAAGCCTAAAGTGGCGTTTAGGTGTGCAATCTTTAATTTTTTATTTATATACATAATTTTATTTATATTAACACGTTAATGGACACGCAAAAAGGTTTTAACTATTAATAATGAAACTAATTATTTTTCGTTTCATTTTGTTCGATTCTGAGATGTTGCAACTTTTATATTTTATGAGAAACTAAAATTAACGCGATCATTTATGTGAACTATGATAATTTACCTGAATATGTCGATACTTATAGAACATAGTTTATGACGGTACATAAAACAGACATAATTTCAGTCATTCACCCACTGCTGGACATAGGCCTCTCCCATAGACTGCCATATGGAACGGTCCTGAGCTACCTGCATCCACTGACTCCCTGCTATGCATTTGAGGTCGTCACTCCATCTAGAGGGGGTCGTCCTATACTGTGTTTGGCCGTGTGGGGTCGCCATTCAAGAACCTTTCTTCTCCATCGGTTGTTGGTTCTTCAAGCTATATGACCAGCCTATTACCACTTCAGCTTGCTAATCCTACGGGCTATGTCGGTTACTTTGGTTCTTTTGCGGATATTTTCGTTTCGGATTCTATCACGTAAAGACACTCCAAGCCTAGCCCTCTCCATAGCCTGCTGAGTAATTTGAAGCTTTAATATATGGGCAAGTGTGTACATAAAACAATATATTCGCGAAATTATAAAATTAAAGTATTAAATTAAGATATAAGGCTAGATAAATGGTGCTTCTGCATCGACTTTGTTATTTCCCATGGTCTTATTTTTATAGTCATGTGAAGAAGCTCCAAGTAAGCCATGAAGATGATAATGTTCCTAGTTCTGGTGTGTGCAGTAATCCGAAATGAGTATATTTGGGGAGAGTGAACTTGACCAGTATGTCATATAGTATCAGCAAGATAAAGTGGCTATATGCTAGTCATATCTATAGGATAGTTTAAATATACTATCATCATCACCATTATATCAGCCTCTAACTGTCCACTGTTGAACATATGCCTCCCCCTTGCAGGAGGGGGGGGGGGTTGCCAGTAGTTGCCACGCTTAGCAAGCGAATTGGCAACCCCAGTTAGGCTTTGGAGATGTTTTAAGAGAGACGTTGCTGTCTATCCCTCGCCCTCCCTTAGTTTCTTACGACACCCACGGGGAAGGAAGGGGTGGTTTATTCTATGCCGAGACCACATGGAACTTAAATATACTATGACTAATGGATATTAAAGAATCTCGAATACCAACTTCATACTAGCAAAGTCATGACAACCTCCTACTGGATGGAGCCATCATTTTCACTGTGTTGTAGGATCACAGTGGATGCAGGTTACACTACATGGTTAGTTACGGAAAAGTAACATTCGAAATGATGTACATGCGTCTCGTCGTTCTTCTGTTAATTTATTAAAATTGTACTTTGCTTTTTTTTTATTTTCATCATTTTTTTGCCATTCTAAGTTGTATAAAAAAAAAAAATCTAAAATAATTGTGGACTATTAATGTTTTATTGTAGGGAGACATTAATGTCGCCGTGTACCTTCGATTACCTGCATAAGAAACAGTCTGGTGGTGCTGGTCAGTTCGCCAGGGTATCAGGCATCTTGGAGCCCTTGCCACCACATCAGAATACCAGTAAGTTTTGATTTATTAAGTACCTGGTTGAATCATTTGATAATTTTGTTTCATAGTTAAAATACACATGAAACGTTTGAAATTAGATAAGTGTCCATAAAGCTGTCTATTAGATGAAGAATAATAATGTTCGAATTTAAACTAATATTATAAATGTCAAAGTTTGTAAATACATTTGGATGTTTTTATGCTTGTTACTCCATCAGTTGAATGGATTTGAAAAAAATTTGGTACACGGGTAGGATATATCTTAATTTAATAAGTTTTTATACTAATTCATGCGGGCAAAGCCGCGAGAAACAGTTAGTGTAAAAATAATGTATAATACTTATAGACTTTTCTCATGAAAGAACTTTTTATTTTAAATTAATATTCATAGAACGAACTGCATATAAATTTTACTAAAAAATTAATAAAATATCCATACTTATTTTTGTAGTTTTCGAATACTTTTACCACGAAGTTAGGTTTGAATTTTGAAAGGTGATTCGAAACATTGTAAATTTTGCAGTTGAAACTCTCTTGATGTTAAATCTTACACTATTTCCAGTGCTAGAGTTCGTCGATGAAACAGTAGGAACGAATGTCCCGAAGCAGTTCGTGCCTGGTGTGGAGAAAGGTTTCCTTGACACATGCCAAAAGGGTTATTTGTCTGGACACAAGATTTCCGGTGTAAAGTTCCGGCTGCAGGACGGCGCGCATCACATCGTGGACTCCAGCGAGCTTGCTTTCTTCCTGGCTGCTAAAGGAGCTGTTAAAGATGGTTTGTAATTATAAAAAAATATTTTTAACCGACTTAAAAAAGGAGGAAGTGCATAATTTAATATTATTAATACTTATTATATACGGTTGTATTTTTCAAAGTTTGTTACCTCAGAACTCCATCAGTTTTACATCGATTTGGAAAATTCTTTTTTGGTTCGAAAGAGTATTCGTATAAGATTATACAGAATAATCACGAGATCAGCAATACAATGTGTTACTAGTCCTTTTCATCCCAATAATTTCGAATAAAGCCACTAGACGTATATATAGGACTATAGACATTTCATTATCATCATCATCATATAGCCTTTGACTTTCCACTGCTGAACATAAGCCTCCCCCTTGGGAGGGTTTGCCAAAAATTACCAGTTGCAGATGTTTTAATTCACTATAATTGATTATAAAATAAACAAAACCGTATACAAAGCGTGGCCTGGAAATAAATTCTTACTAATATAATAAAATTACACCTAGACAATATCTGTATATGGGAGATATTTAAGAAAAATTAATTTGAGGGGTTCTAATAAGAACAATAGATGCCAAAACAATAATTTTTACAAATGTTGTCTGTCTGTCTGTATTTTTTTTTTTATACAACTTAGAATGACAAACAAACTGACGGCCCACCTGATTGAAAGTGGTAACCGTCCCCTATAGACATGAGCAGTACCACGGACATAACAGAGTATACTGTTTCGCCCATGAACGCCCCCCATTTGTTGCCATTCCTGAGGACTCAGGTGTTATTCCTCTGTACCCTATAAATTCACGCCATATTCCACCCAATAAACCGAAACACAGCCATGCAAACAACTGCTTTACGGTTGAAATACGAATAGGACAGAGGTACCCCAGCAAACCACTTTTGTACAAAGTCGCCCTCTGGTAAAAATATGTTTCTTATTTTCTTCTGTATGTTTCTTTCGGCACACAAAAATCACTGCACCAAATTGGAGGTGGATTTTACAGTTTTGAAAATCTAACCTAAAATCTGGTGTATGTTTTATCCTGATATGCTGTCTAGAAGTTTTCTATTTTATTGATTTTACTATTTCCGAAGTATGTATATCTCGCATACGAAGTAGAAGGCAAAAGCTAGTTCTTAATAAAATTATAAATTGCTTTTATAAGCATTACTAACAAACTGACATTATTAACTCGTTAAAATCATTGAAATATCAGTGTTTAATATTACAATACAATCATGTTTTAACAGTATTCGAAGATGGCGCTTGGCAAATCCTCGAGCCCATCATGTTCGTAGAAGTGGTACTGCCTGATGAGTTCCACGGCGCTGTACTAGGGCAGCTGAATAAGCGGGGAGGTATCATAACTGGCACAGAAGGGGCTGAGGGCTGGACAACTTTATATGCTGAGGTGCCGTTGAACAATATGTTCGGATACGCGGGAGAGCTTAGGTGAGATGATGTTTTTAGAGAATTTTTACTGCAGTTGTATTTATGTTTCCTATGTTGTCGAATCACGACTTGTTTTTCAAATGATACTGCCATCTAACGGTAATACTTTTTCACCACTAATCGTCAGTGTATGGAGAGAGTAATAGTAGTTTAATTTAGAGTTTTTTTTATGGGTGATAATGAAATAGTAACCCCACCCGCGCTATCGGTATACACCGATGGGGCACCAGTGAAGGATGATAGATGAGGATGAAGCAGGTCAGTTAGCCCATTGGGACGAATTCAATAAGAAATGTTCACGATGGTTTCCAGGGGAAACCACGTGGAGGTCGACTTGATAGAGCATATTGCTAGCAATGGGACTGTCAAACTCCATTGCTAACAATCCCTTTCCACCCAATTTAGAGAGTTTAACACCAATATCAAGACATATGCTTACAAAAAAATGAAAAAAGATTTTTGCATCTAAATAAAAAAAAAAGTGTAAATTGTTGACATGAACTTATTTGCCATTTCAAATAGTTACATATCCGAGTTTGTTAGATAAAAAATATTAGAGACGATTTCTAATAGACAGACAATTTGACAAGCAAATATGTATCTTAAATTATAGGAAAAAAAGATTTATTTTTGTAATAGTTTTATTAAAATATTTCTTATTATAAACAGGTCTCAAACCCAGGGTAAGGGCGAATTCAGCATGGAGTACAGTCGTTACTCACCATGCTTGCCAGAAGTACAGGAACAACTGATCAGGAAATATCAGGAAGAAATGGGTTTATTACCCGATCAAAAGAAAAAGAAGAATTGACCGCCTTTAGCTATTTGAATAGAATAATTTTATTTATTTAAGTGTAATATAATGTATTCATTAAATTAAACAAGTATAAAATACATTTATGTATTTCATTCAAGTGCTAAATTGTCTTTCAATTGATGCATCCGTACATAGAAATGAGTCACCATTTTGTAATTTATTTTTCTAAAAACATATTTAGTAAACAATTTGGCATTTCCGTACATAAAAGAAATAACTTGTTGCATGTGCATATTAATTTTGGTCTATTTTTTAATTATGTAGTAATTAATTAAATTTATAAAACACGCTAAGATTGTTTTCTAATCAAGCAAATTTGTGGGTACTTTTAGCTCGTCAGCTCTATGAATGACATTTCATGGTCACAGATGTGTCCCCCTCATCCCGCACACCCTTAATTACCCGCGTATGAAGTTAATATAATAATGCGTTTTAAGTCTGTTAGATGAATATCCGAATCTTATTGGGTTCCATTTGGATGATTATACAGAAGACTGCTAAATTCTAAATCAAAAGAATTCTTATTTAAATTGGTCACATCAATTAAATGAGATTTCATAGACTTTTACATTAGATAATAATATTTTGGGTGAATGGAAAAAAAAAGCCACATTTAATACATATTGTATTATAATAATGTACATTTATAAAAATCAATTTATTCATAATAATAGACAAATATATTACAAAAACGTTACAAACCCCATAACAATCGCATCCATCCAGGTACAATAATAATAATTGCTTTTCTTAAACTAACTTAGGGTCCTACATAATTTTAATATGAATGACTAAAATAAATAAAAATATAAACACACATGTAACGATCATGTAATCACATGTTATGTGCATGAAATTACATGTTATATGCATGAAGTTATGAAAATTAATTTACTAGTTGGACTTGCCTATTTTTATTGATTTTAGTCATTCTGTTTACTTATTATAAAGATTATTAGGTTAACATAGATAATATATCTAGTAAATACCGAATACATAAATAAACATGGGACTTCGATATAGAACACTTAATCATTAATATTGTTATTCTAACATAAACTAAAATAACTAGTTATTTAGATTAAAGAATATTACTTAATGGGCAGATAATAAAAGCTACGTGTAATCTCATTATTCACCTAGCCTATTTTAGGACCAAAAATTCTATATACGGTTTCTATTTTATTATATAATGTAGTACGCAGTTAACGGACAATTCTAACGTATGTAGAGGTTCTTTGTCGGTGGAATAACAGGGTACGAGAGCATAACATAATGTCCTTAGGAATGACAACTCATGAGGAGTATCTCAGTCATCACGGTGTATCCTGGGCCGTCCACAGTGCTGATGATATGTATAGGCAACGGATATGACTTTACATCAGATGGGCCGTCAACTTATTTGCCATTCTGAAAAATTCTTAAAAAATCCTACTAGTTGGTTAAAAGATTAAGTTGAACATAACTTGTATGTAACAAGTTGGTAATTCATGAATGTTGTTGCTATTGTTTATAGAGATTGCAATATAGATTCTACGAAAGTGCATACATTTTTATATTCTTAACTTACACATTATTTATTATTGTTAAATGTAATTTATAAATTTATAATAAAATCTTATTACGTAAGTCAGGTTTTTTCTATTCTGTGACTTATAAAGATTCCATTAATAATATACCTAATGATATCAGGTTCTATGACTTTAATTTTTATCATTTATAAAGCCCTAAGTCAGACCACAAATGCTATTTGACAATGCAATTGATAAAAGTTCTAAAAGCGTATGTAGGATTTAGTTTTTCAAAAGAGTATAAACCTAATTTATTCTTACATTAGGGTTCAATGATAAAAAAAAATCTAACATCTAAATGGTGTTACGCTCTTGGCACTTCGTTTAAATTTGCATGTGACCGGTTATTCTATACATATATAAATATATATATATATATATTATATATAAACTATTTCAGCTGAGGAAATATTAAGCATTCATATAAAGTATGGAAATTTATCACCTTTATCACAACACCGAAATGTATTTTTAATAATTCATTTAAAACTGCTTCTTAATAATCTATAATACTTTCCCCAGCTGGACATGTCTGTCTTTAGTCCTATTTCTATTTATGTAATACATAGGTAAATATTTGCTTATGAAAAGAAAAATAATGCACTATTCTAGGAAACTAGTTAATTTAATCTATATCTGGAATTGCTACATGTCTAATTGGGATGTAAAATTTCATCAATATGAAAGCCAGACTTGTTGAGATTGAAAATTGGACCTGCTTTGAGGTCGATTCTGAGGCGTCATTTCTCTAATATTATTAGTTCAATTTGAAATTATGATTCTGTTGATTTTGTATTTCGGAGTGCACGTAAAGAGGTACAGTGACTTGATGCATAATGAAGGCTATCTACAAAATCTTGACATCAGAAAGAAAAGAAAATCTTGACATAAAATTTGCTATAATTAGATAATAAAGGTGCCTATTTAGATAGAAGGGCGGAGTTATCTCTGTAAGGAATTATTCTATTTAAAAAATATCACAAAAATCACTAAAGAAGAAAATATGTATAGACAAAAATAAAAAAGGTACCCAGTAATACTATATTTATATCTATATATACGTAATAGTGCCTTGATTACTTTTTCACATTGTGTTATATAAATTCACATCAATTTATATTGTGACAGAAAAAACAATAGATATTTATTTTAACTTAATAAGATATAAAATAAAATAATATGTTGCAATATTTTAGACCGATGTTTCAGCTGACGAGCTATTTTTTCTAGAGTCACTCTTTTTTATGCCCCCACTCCATGATTCCTTGCGCCTGAGCAGATCGCTCTGAAATCAATCAGAGGATATATGTATATCTAAACACACACACACACAGACACCAGAATATGCGTAACTAACAATTGTATAACATTGTATAATATATTCACTGTTAAACATTTTACAGATGTCACTGAATAGATTAATAACAACTAGATAGAGTGTCTAATTATAAACGTCAAACACTGTAGAACTTTTAAATAATAAGGCGCTTATTTTAAATAATGTCTTTAAGATTTCAGTATTAATTTTATCATCCATATCGTCTTTTTATTTATTTATAATTATTATTATATATATATTTCAAATGTACATACATACATCTTGACAAGAGATCGAACATTTAGAATTTTAGACGATCAAAATAAAAAAAAAAGATTTATCTTACAGTAGGTCGTCGTTTGGATATTTTTTAAAACTCGACGCTCTATCTATATACTTATGATCTACAATTGTACAGCATGCAACAAAAATTGTACAAAAATACGTTGTGTATTAAGTACTTTTAATAATAACAAACTACATATTTGTTTTTAAATAAATACATTATTATGTATAGTGATAACATAAGCTACTAGACAGAAAAAAACATTGTATTTACATCATAGTTATACATCTAAATGGAGTGACAAGTATCTATACAATAACGAGCCAAAAAAGTTGCCAGCTAACTTTTGGATGATTCTTAATTTTTTTTTAATTGTATCTTGCGGAAGTTTATATCACTGGTTATTTAATTAAAATTATTTTGTTTCATTCCACTACCATGTGTTTAAATGCCAACGCTCTAATATTGACTACCACTATTTCTACTAGAAGTTCTACAACCTTCAATATTAGCCAACTATCTCCGACTGCCATTTTATTCACGCACGTTTTGCGACACGTGTTTCACTTCTAAATAAAGCATCTTCAGGTAAATTATTATTAGATCACCGCTCGGGGCCTAGTATTAACCGTTCGGCATATTCGCAATATGGGTGCAAAGCGTACATACACAAAATGGCAGTCGGAGATTGATGGCTACTATATATATGATACTAATAGTGGTAGTCCATGACAGGTAAAAATTCATTCACGCAAGCATATACAGGGTGGAAAGGACAGGTTGGCAGAAATTTAAACAGTGAATTCAGACCATTATTCTGAACTGAAAACCAGTGGAAATTCTTTCTGGTAAATTTAAATTTTTTCCTGTTTGTTAATTTTCATTTAAAATCATGTAATCTATGTATATATTATATTATGTCGTAATATAAAGAAATAATAATATTTTATAGTGAAATACTATGAAATACCAGAAAACAGCAATGTAATACACGTATTAAAATCCTACCACGACGCGTGGAATTAAAATTAGTAACTGTAAACTACCTACGAAGAAGCGATATTGCTCGGGTAACGGCTACGTAAGAAGCGTCGCGTGGATTTGTATGGAATTGTATGACTGTGGTGCATTTTCGGTGGGAAAATAATCTGCTATCTGATTTAGATCATTCATCTGAATCAGCTGTTTTCATTTCGGCCAACCTGTCCTTTACACTCTGTATAAGCCGGGTCGTTTTTGGCGATACCTTTGACACTCCATCTAGTTGTTATTAAAATATTAAACATTTATATAGGTACATAGATAAAAAAGTGCTAAATCTAAAAGGGTTTGCTTAACTTCATGCGTTGGTGACCATGCGCATTTTTTTTATACGTGCTGTGATGATACGACACAGGGCGTGTACTGGTCCATGCGCGTCATTCAGAACTTGGTGTCATTAACGCACACCTTTACCGATTCATCCTCTTCTAATTCATCCATTGTGGACAGTCTCCTCTCGATTTCCGACAGTGCGGTTTTGGATATTTTTTTATGTTTGTTACTGAAAATTAGAAATACAGTTTATTTTATTTATGAAAATGTATGTAAACGTATGAAAATGTATATTATTAGGTCATTAATTGTATATATGGCCTAGGTTAGCAGAGGACAAAGACAAAATAGAACATTGATGAATCAAGATTTGAAATTGGTAAAAATGACTATAGATATTATACTAACTTTTTCTTCATCGATTTGGGTTTGAGGTCTTTCAAGTCACTTTTATTTTTGCTCTTATTGCTATTGTTCACTTGCTTCCATATCCCCGTTTTGTTCACTTCTTCAGATATGTTTATTGATGCCAGTGGTATATTCATAATGTTTCCGTTGATTAGTGGAATCTGTAGATTTTCTTGATATGGTGGCGGATTGCTCTTTGAGGTGTCCTTTGAGGTGTAAACAGAAAAATATTTTATAATGTAATCTTTTTTAATATTTAAAGAATTAAGACTTAAACAATAAAAATACTAGATATAAGGTGCTGAACTTACCGATTCATAATGTAGATGAGATGTGTAAGTAGATTCAGATGAAAGAAATTAATGGACAAGGAACACAAGAACTATATTGGTGGAAACAATAAAATGCATGTGCATCAAAATAACAGAAACTTTATTGAAGAACAACAAGTCGTGAACAAAAAAATAACGATTGATACTAATGGCGGGATGACTAAACAAAAATGGTTTGCTGAATACAAGGTTTAATTTTGTCGACAAAAGCCTAATATCTTTGCATGCCATCCCACCTCAGCGTCTCCCAGTTCTCGCAATTCGTCCTGGTTCCTCTTTGTTATTTCTGGCATAACATCATCCAGTATTTTCAATTCTCGTCTAGTGAAAAAGCAATCCAAAGCTTTTCTAATTCCGATCATTACGACTAACATCAATGGGAATAGTATAGAAGTCATGGAGAATGATTTTATTACCCACAAACAGACTAAACATGTCAATTGAATTGCTGTGAAAATGTGTACGCGTCGAATTGGTACCTAAAATATATTTCAAAAACATATTTAATATTCATAACATTATTTCATAGGTCATTTATTTCAATACAATAATTTTTAATACTGAGTAACTATTACCTGTCTTAAAAACATGTGATCCGGCTGATATTTTTGGGGCATGAACATTATCAAAATCCTGTCAAAAAATTGAAGTCCTTTTAGTGATGCTGCACCCATATATAGAAATACACCAAATAATACTGGCATAGGTATGTGGCTTAATACAGGAGTTAATACTACAGAACATCCGATTGTTAAGAATATTAGGATATGTGTCACTCTTTGCTCTCTTACACCCAAGAACTGAGGTTTTTCACCAGGTGCGGCACATTCTGATTCTACTTTCAAGGAGTTCACGTGATTAATACTTAGGACAGTAGCAGCTACGAACCATGGTAATCCCATAACTGAACAGATTTGTATCAAAATTGCCAATACAAATAAATCCAAATGGTAACCGCAGCCTTTTTTCAATTTATTTTCTTTTCTATTAACAATCACGGCTGTAATCTGCTGGTCCATGAATATTAAAATAGTTCCTAAAAGTGCTGGTAGTATAGCCACTAATGCCGACCAAAAAGGATTTCCACTGAATGGCGTTATTACCCAATTCCTCGTAGGGAGAGTAGGTTTGAATTCTGATGGTACCTCTAGTTTCGGCGTTTTCACTCCAACTTTATAATCCAAGAAAGACATTGATAATATGGCTATTATAACGGAAAAGTCACTAATGATTTGCCTCACCTGAAATATTTTATATGTAATTAGTGATTAAATAAATTTGTTTTGAAAAATTCAATATTTAAAATATATATAATAACAAATGGGTACCTTCGATGGGAAAAATAAAGAATTTTTAAAATCTTTTAAAATTACTGATATTGTAAATGTCCCCAAAAATAATATTATGGACATCAGGTAAACGTCTGGCACATAAACTTTTGTATCGCATCCTCCTCCTGCCAAAGTTCCATTATATAACTGTGAACAAATGAATAATATTTTAGAATTAGTTTAGAATATCAATCTTGATAGCTGTTGTAAAATGTAATAGCTTAAACAATATTATATGTTTATATATTTATATTTACTTGGCAAGTTTCTTTATCGACTGAGGTCCAATTAAATGGTTCGGGCACGTTCGAATAATTACTTGGTAAACAGTAGCACTCATAATTGAGCACTTCGTCAGGGCGTGTCTTAAGTGGGTATTTCTTTCCAATAGATATAACATTTTCTACTGCCTGTAAACAAAGTTAAAAATATAGGTATGAAGTTTTTGGTAGCACTAAAAACAATATTTTATTTCACTAGAATATTACCTTGTAAATGAAAATAAATGCGATCAAAGTTGCAAAATTTTCTTCAGTAAATCTGGTTATATAACAAACAAATGCACTTGCGTCTATTGCTACTAAAATTACTAAAATTATAGTGATCCATGTACCGATACAAAATCTAAATGACATATAATTCCATCCGACTTGTTTGCAAAATTCAAATACTATAGTCTCAAAAACGAGTACTGGTCCTGTTGACCCCAAAACTGTCAAGGGTTGCCCTGAAAAGAATCCGTATCCCATCCCACATACAAATCCAGATACCAAGGATTCCATGGCAGCCATATTTTTTCCAGTGGCTTCACCTAATAAGCCTCCAAATGTTATTATAGGTGACAAACATGCAAAATAAAGAAATATCCACGAAGCTATACATTGAAGTGCTAATGCGTCTTTGAAATCTGACCAATACCATGGCTTCTTTCTTTTGAGGTCATTCATTAAACCTCCAAAGAGCCTACCGCTTCTTGCTAAGCCAGATTCTTCTCTCTGTCTTTGTTCTTCTTCTTCTTCATCTGGTTCTTCTTTAGGATTGCTATCATTTGGACGTTTTCGAGGATCTTGAGAAGGTATTGCAGCTGGAGGTTCAATACGAATAGCAGGATCCCATTCACCTGGCGGTAAAACTGTTACCGCATCAAGAAATTCATCTATCCCAGCTAATAAATGATCTCTTTTTTTAGCGCGATAGGCTACTTCGTGAAATATTTCATCTGACATTAAAGTAGCCATTGCTCTACCAATTTCATGAAAACTAGAGTTACTATTTGGTGGACCGAGTAAAACAAACATAAATCGGGTGGGCACTGGTACTTCGGTCAAATCACCCATTATTGTTCCTGTTTTCAATCTAACAAAGGCTGATAGAGTTTTTTCTAAAAAATCAACTTCTCCCACTAAAATATTCGAAGCCTCTGCTCCCGGTGGTATTTTACGCATAAAATTTGTATTACTCTTGTGATTTATATCGCCGTTCATTGCAAGATCTCCAGTACTATGATTCCGATGCATTGATATGGAACTTGGACTTTTAACCATGCCTTCATCATGTGCTGAACCTACAATTATAAATTTTTTTTAATATCATACTGACGTAAAGCTTGTAATTACATTGAAAAGCATACTAATTTTCATTTAATATATACTAAACACACTGTGCGTAAAGATACTGTGACTACATTAATTGAAATATTCACATTTTACCTACCTATTAAGATAGAAAAATGTTAATGATTGCAGTGTATGCGTGTGTAAAGATACAAAATTTATGTACATAATATGTACCTATTTAGAAGTTGATTTTATATAAGAGGTGATGACTGTTTACAAACTATAATAATTATTACGAATGAAGCACGAGCGAAAGCAGATTAGAAAAGTAGCATTGTTTAGCTGCGAACAGTAATGAAGAGTAATGTAATGATTAGAATATGAAAAACTTTTTAAGAATTATAGAAATTTCATGGAAACGAATTTAAACATCGAAAATAAGATATGAAGAAACAACACGGAAGACAATTTAAAAGGATAAGCGGTTACCCGCATTAGGGATGCCTAGGAAACGAGTGAAATCTCCTTTGTAGGAATGTCCAGTTGTAGTACCGCCTTCATCCACTGTAATGTAACAGGTATAATGCCAATTTTCATACAATAAGTGTAATAATAAATATTAATTGATAATCCGTACTTATGTCATACATAATGTATATATTTACAACATTTATATTAGCATCTAAGTGCATAATGTGTCAACATCAGACAAAGGGTGGATTCAGTCAGCTCGCATAAATGTTACCGTTCTTCACGCTTGGCTGACCTGGAACAGCTAGATAAGAGCCTCTAGTGTCGGTTGCTTCCAGAAGAGCAGTGTGAGGGGATGAGGTAGACCCCCGACAACTCCTTGCACTTGAGCGTCGAGAGCCACCCTCCTGGAAGTCTGATGGAATATTTCCAAAATATATATAAAGTCGTTATTATTAATAGGTTCTATAATTTACAGATCCAATATAGCTATCGCGAATAAAGAAATTGGGTCAATAGGAACTAGTTATACAGAAAACATCCACATTAATTGGGGTATCCATATAACATGTCTGTTTTGCACATCATTCTTCCAATTCAACATTATATTATCTAGGTAGTGTTATATAGATTAAAAAACTTACTTTTGGAAGAGGAGTGATTCTTTCCAATATCAGCCAATGACCGGATTAGAGGCAGCCTTGACATATTATGATTTCGCTTTTCGTGTTGGTGTCTGTGACGTCTTAACAAAGCATCTTTTACTTTTTCTCTTGAGTCATATCCTAAAGAGCCATCAGCAACCATATTATCTAAAACGCTATCTGCCACTTGCTCTAAGGAACTGGCTTCAATATCCAGAATTACTGATCCATTTAAAATTAGACTTCGTAATTCAAAGAGTGAGTGTAAAGAGAGTGTAGCCACATGAGGTTTCGACCATCTATTGCCACCTTCTTCTACATCTTCTTCGAATTTGATCCATCGAGCTGTTTCTTTCCATTCGAGTTCATCTCCTTCTTTGACTAGTTCTTCCATTTCGGAGAAAAGTGGATGCGATTCGAGTGTTGCATCATCTATATCTTCTCCTAGTATAAACTGAACTCTTTGGGCGGGGGGTGTTACTGTAAAATAAAAAAATGCATGTTTCATTTAACAAGTTATAGTAATTACAATTCAAATTAGATTTTGCCCTGAAATTTGAACTAACATTTGACATTGAGGGGAAAAACAATAAATAAAAAGTAAGCTTGTATAACTGGAATGAAAAAAAAAGTATAAATAATGATAATAATTTTCTATAATGAAAAAAAAAATGTATGGAA
Source organism: Galleria mellonella (assembly GCF_026898425.1). NCBI lineage: Eukaryota > Metazoa > Arthropoda > Insecta > Lepidoptera > Pyralidae > Galleria > Galleria mellonella. Next base: position 2,811,037 of record NW_026442162.1, on the reverse strand, counting down.
GAATAAATTGAAAATAACCTTTGCAAGATATAAAAGGAAGCGCGTTGATAATAACGTATCCTCCTAATGATATGGCATTCATGCGAGAAAAATACAAAATCGTATGAAACGAGCAACTTTCTGTATTATGTTATATATATCGAAATACATGCTTATTGAGACTTCCATGGTAAAATGATGTTGCTATTTAAATTATAAGGGCATTGGGCCAAAAATAGACGTAGGGAATGGCATTTTAATCTTACATGTTTCTCCGTCATCGGTGACACTCAGTCTTCTAACACGAGCCATTATAGCGGGGCCTAGGGATGGGAATTAAATGGAGAATTTTGCGTGAAACATTACATCTGTTCTACCCTACCATTATAGACTATTCAGATAAATATCAATTAAGTTAAATTGGGATCAATTAATATTCAATCGAGGTTCAATTAATATGGAATAATAATAGATATAATAAATTATGAATAATATAACGTGAGCAAACAAGCATATATTAACATTAAGCTCAGGAGCATTTTAGTTTATTGACGCTAATAAGTCTTTTAATGCTCATATTGATACGAAGTACTTATTCATTTCACGACCTGATGTGAATGTCTGAAGGTGGAAACTGCTCTGAAATCGTAGTTGTTCAGGTCTATTTAGATTCTCAAATAGAAGAGTTGGATTTCTGTTTCATTAGCTAGATAAATGTAAGTTTATTAAGAACAGTGTTTATCTTGATACCTATGAGTAATTAATTATCTACTACAATTTCAATATATTGTTATGAAATGTAAAACACTGTTTTATTAAATGTTTAATTAATGATAATGTTTTTAATATGAAACTTTAGATTAAGGACTTATGTTCTTAATGCAAAACAAGTACGAAACTCAAAGTTAGGAGACGAGTTCAAAAACTTCTTAACTTCTTGTTATAAATATATAATTCATCAAACTTAGGTAAATGTGGATTTTGTTCAAAATTTATTTTCTATCATTTGTATAGAAAGAAATATATAACCTTGTAAAGAATTGAACGTAGATACTTTAACTATTACTAATGAGTATTTATTATTATAGATTTGAAAATATAAATATTATATTTAATGTCTTTGTGTAATAATATAATTGTCGAGACTAAATAATATCTAGTTAAATCTGGTAATAGAAAACTAGTATTTGGTAAAGTACTATCTACCGATAACAATAATGTGTGCAATTAGGTAGATCATGTTTCTACCGTGAAGCAATTGTGTTTGCATGGTTGTGTTTCGGTTTGAAGGGTGGGATTTGGCGTGAATTTACAGGGTACAGAGGAATAACATCTGAGTCCTCAGAAATGGCAATATAGGGGGGTATCATGGGCGAAACAGTATACTCTGTTGTGTCCATGGTACTGCTCATGTCTATAGACGACGGTTACCACTTTCCATCAGGTGGGCCGTCAGCTTGTCTGCCATTCTAAGTTGTATAAACAAAAAAAAAGCCTATTTTCTGTTAAAATGACAAACTTATAGTTTTATAAAAATATGTAGATATCCCCCTTTAAATGTTTCGATAAGAATTTAGGATTATGCTCCAGAAAAAAACATCGATTTCAATCGTGGCAAAATCAATTATTTTGATTTAAAAATTAAACTACTGAACCGATTTTGATAAAAAAAAAAATATGGGACTAATCTATAAGTATATTCTTTTGGATAAAAGAATATTTTATTTTAATTCTATCTTTTATATTGTTTAAGATAAAAAATAATTTTCTAAGTCGATTTATAAATTATAGAATTATGGGGTAACAAACATAAAAAAAAAAACAAAATACAACCGAATATAGATCTTTTTTTTATTTGATTGGATAATAGTCTAATTTCTTCAATGACGCGTTCTTAAAATTGTCTTAGTCTTGTAAATTAGGCGGTTTTTCATATACGTTAATGGCCATTTGAATAGTTTATACCTTTTGTATGGTCAAAATTATATTTTCAAACTTGCACACATTAGTAATACATCGAACATTGTAAAAAAATTAAGTATTAGCCAAAAACATTTTAAATATATTTTAATACTTGACGCTCTTTTTACTTACTATTTTTCCTGTGTAAATAAAGTAATTAGTACAAGTTAGAGACATTATTATATGTATATACTAGCTTTCGCCCGCGACTTTTGGAATTTTTTGATATGCAATTTTTGGAAATAGTAATATTTTAATTTCGCCTTAACTTCAAAACAAAACGTCCAATTTTATTCATTATAAGACCAAATATTATCTACATAAACTGTACTTAGTGATGAAATAATTTATTTTGACAAGGTATATACCAATTTTATATATTTATATAAACTTAGCATAGATATGATAGGACTGTCATCCTCATATTCAGTGCCTGAAAATTTCTAAAATAAAGAAAATAAGTATTTCACCTGGTCTGTCTGCTTCTTTTTCTCCATTGCGGTGGTGATGCTTGTGCTTTCGGTGTGAGTGTCGGCGGGCTGGCACGTGGACACCCACAAAGACGGTGTGAGCTCGGTGTCCTGAAAATTTACGCGGTTATCGGTAAACTAAAAGTTGGTTCATTTACCTTTGTGTAAACTACCTATTTATAGCTATCTAAAGATTTATTAGGAAATGCAAATAAATTAACGGCCCACCTAATCAAGTATACTAACAGCTACCTACAGAGATGAACGATTCGATGAAGACCACAGATAGAATTCTAATATTATATAATAGCACTCGCTAAAGGGGAATAGCGGAGGTATGGGTATTTTTTTTTCCATGGATGATAATAGAATGGAACTCCTCCTCTTGTCCCCTAGTATAAACGGTATATGCTGGTGGGGTATTAGCGAGAGATGATAAATGAAGATAAAAGTATATCAGGTAGCGTAACGCGATGAATTCAACAAAAATCAATCACGATGTTTTCCATGGAGGAAATTCCAAGATTCCAAAATTCCAACCCAGTGGATGTTGACTTGATAAGAGGGGTACAAGTGGGGGTCAATATGTTATACCTTATCCGAATGACCCTCACAGTTCCCGTCTGGAAAGTATTCGTCACGATGGTGAACTGAATTGATTTTATCCTTTCTTATTATTTTACATTGGTACTCAGCCAGTGTTAATCAATAGCGCGCTCCACTTTCGTCATATAATATATATACATATAAACATATATATATATATATATATATATATATATATTGTGAAGGAGCAAAAACTTTAGTGAGGTAAATCAACATTGTCATTAAAACAAAGTACCTATAAGTGTCACTGCTGTACTATAACTGTCTGCATTCGACAGCTGTCCATGTTGTGAACACTTCATAACGCATGACTGGTTATTTTTTGTAAAACAGAATATGCCCACTGCTGTAGTCTGTATTATTAAAATATTACATCGTCATCATTATATCAGACTTTAACTGTCCTCTGCTGAACATAAGTCTCCTCTTGAAGGCTGTTGCCAGTAGTTGCCATGCTTGGCACGCGGATTAGCAACTGCAGTCATAAAATATTACATAATCATGATTATATATACAATATTTATTACAATTTTTCGTATATAATTTTTTTTTTGCTAGGGAATTTCGCGGCCGTCTTTTAGTCACAACAAGGAATTAGTATTTTGCCCTTTTGAGGGCAAATTGAAAGAGTCGTGGCCATTTTGCGTTACTGTGGTACATACACGTGAAGCAATCTATTATTTTTTTTTTATGTATTTATCCTTTTTTGTATCTTTTTTCTCTCTTTTTGTGTGTGTCTATTTGTGATTTTTGTCATCTGTGTAACTAGCATAAATAAATTATCTATCTCATTTATTTTTTTTTCTATAAAAAAGTTGTTGGCAATACTGTTGACTTAGCAAAAATGTGTTAACATTTTAAAGAACTTCTAAAGATGAATATTATTAAGTCAACTAATTCCTCGATGACTTGAGAATATACTTATTACTACGGTTATATTTCGCGATTTCTAAATTCAAAAATTTCTAAATTTAAAAATACATCGCCAATCGCGACTTATTTTATCCATCGAAATGATTTACTTTCGTGTTAGTTTCATATTAAATTTATAACGAGTGGAAGCTTCCATTGTTCCGGTATAGAGGATTCAGTTTTCAACCACGAAAACTACTTGGTGTTAAGTGTTTTCACTTATAAAAATAAAAGTTACTTAAGAGGGTTCACATCGATATATTTGCTTTGATACATTTCTTAGGAATTATCTGTCAATATTCAGACACAATTGTATAATTTTAAATGTATGATTCATCATAATATCAGCCGTTAATTATCCATTGCTGAACATATGTAGGTCTGTCTCATAAAGGGGGTTTGCCAGTAGGCGATTGCCAATTCTCCTGCCAAGCGTGGCAACTACTAGCAAACAAACAAATTTTAAAACAATAAATAGCATGCAATGTTTCAGTGTTTTATTATGACTGAAATAAAAAATTTCAATCTTTCGACAGATTTAAAAGTCTGAGAAGATGTGGTAATAATGACAGGAATCTTTTTCTTAAATGAGATATCTCTCGTCTGGCCAAGCCATTATAATCTGTAGAAGCTATCAATACACAGATCACGCATTCCGACTGCTTTAACGATATTTCTGATACCCTTACGGAATCCGTAATGACAAAACCTACGTCAACGTGCCTGATAGCAGATATTTCTTTTTAACTTTAATCCTAACTTATTGAATTTCATTGGTTCATAAAGTTTATGATAACATTTTTAGTGTTTTGTATATTTTTTATATTTTTACTTAATGACCAGGGAATGGGCAGCAGCGTCTCTCTTAAAATATCACCAGACTAACTATGGTTATCGACTCGCCTGTCGAGCGTGGTAACTACTGGTAGAACCCTCCTTATGGGAGGGCCTGTATATCCCGTGAATGTATTTTTATTTATTTTAAATAAAAATCTGCATTTTAATCAAAGTTTGCATTTTTTCCATATTGACAATTTGAATATTATTTTTATTTTTTTATAAAATGTGAAAACATTGTTTCATACAAAAACAGTAAAGAGGTTGCATTACCTAAATATAATTGCTATTACAAGGCTTATGTTCGACAGTGGATAGTTAATATTTGATCATATAATAAATATTGTTTCTAATCATAAACGTGATAGGGAGTTTATTTGTTAATTCGTTCGTATTGAATGGTCATTTACTAAAACACGCATTTTTAGTTTGAAGAACATAGGTTACTTTTTATTTTAATTAATTAATATTTATTACAATCACGCAGATGAAATGACGACCAAAATGTAACCTAAATGAAGTAAAAATTATCAGCAATCGACGATAAAATATCTTGGAAATCTAAGTACAACAAAAAAACAGGGAACTGCAGTCTTTTGTTTCCCGCTCCCGCTAATGCAATCTTACAAATAACGGATTTTAATTATATAAACAAAAATTATAAGGCTTAATCAATTAAGGCAAGTTAGAGTGGGTGTATGTGAAAGAAACAATAACAATGAGTGTCCACGAAATTGGTAAATTAAAAGTATATCAGAAGTAGCCGGTCAACCTAACTTTTATAATATGGTATTAGTAAGAAGTAAGATTATTATATATATATATATATTTTTAACTTTAATCCACCTAGAAAGTAACTAAATGGTGGACTTATAGCCATATGGCGTTATCTATCCAACAGGAGTAAACGGAAAATATAATTGATGGTGTAACGTAATAAACAATATTAAATTAAAACAAAAATAAAAAATAACATACATATAGTACTCATATAACGTACATTATAAATACTTGTACATATATTATATATACAAGGAAAACATCAGCATCAGACAGTGTCTACAACATATTACGATTCTATGGATTATAAATAAAAAAAAAGTTTATTCTTGAACGCCAATTTTCTTGGGGCAGATCTAATGTTAAAGGGTAATCGAATCGAATTTAACTAAATTTGAATGTAATCAAAATACATATTACTCTATATTTATTTTTCTGTTTGTTTTTTTTTTTTGGTGGTTTTTTATTTTCATTCTTTTATTTCTTTTACTGTGTATTATGTGTATGTTTGCATTATAATTTGTTGTAATTTGCTGTAAGTAATGTAAATAAATTATCTATCTATCTAAAACTTATTTAATTTTAAAATTATTAAGATAGAAAATAAGTAAAGCACATTTCAATAAACGACAATCCTCCAATTAGATAGGAATCCTTTACTATTATTTTTTATTCTGTACCTGTAATTTTTATACTTTTCATACGAAATTGTTTTACAGCCAATAAATATTTTTTATTTTATTTTAAAGTACCTACAAACGGCAAAGAGTATTGAGAAAGAAAGCTATGATAATACTTAAGTAGTTAGCAACGTCGATCACGTACTACGTAATCTACCTTCTCGTATTGTGGCATGATTTCCGTCTCAATTGAACTCAGAATGGCGGTTGAATTATGTCAAGGACAAGAACTGCCCTCCTGATATTCGTCCGGATATTTCATTTAACTTTGTACATTTGTTATTTGACTTTACGAATGTGATTTTGCACAATCTCCTCGAAGTTATGTGATTTTGTTTTCCTTTAAGAGGTAAATAAAAATATTTATATTATAATCAATCAGTGATTAAGTATTTGAGATGAATGTGTACTTCAAAACGAATAAGAAAAATAAATATAGAACTTACTAAGAAATGTGGATTATTTAGTGGTAACCTTTTTTGTATTTAATATGTGCATACTCAACCCTTCATACATAAAAAAGTCCTATAAATGTATTTTTTGATGGGTGAAAATGGTATGGTAACCCCGCCTGCGCTAACGGGATATGCTGGCGGAGCACTAGTGAAGGGTGATAGATGAGAATGAAAACAGGCCAGTTAGCCCTTCATGATGAATTCATCAGGAATTAGCCATGATAGTTTCCAGGGAGAACCGCGAGGAGGTCGACCTGGTTGGGTATATTGCTAGCAATGGGATTCTCAGTCTCCATTACTAACAATCCCTTTCCCCCTATAAATGTATTTTAACTATTAGAGAGTATTTATCTTTCAAATTGAAAAATTAGTGCAAAAGAAAAAGACAAAACATTTCAATAACTAAAATAGTTTTATAAGAGGTTCGACGTTTTTATGAGTTTAGTATTTGATAGAGATAGATAATATCCGATATCTATATATTGAGTTCTTTTGAACAATGATGACCATCTATTGCGATATCGCCCATACCAGTCGGATATCTATATTCATGACATGCGGATTCTTCTTTTAGATATTATATATTGGATAAACGATATCTATTATAGGGCAAATATATGTATAAATATTGTAACTACAATAGATACATATTGCTATATATTATACTCCCTTAATATGTGACTATAATTTTAAAAATAGTTAATAAAATATTTGTATCTATTAAATTAGAAATGCTTCAAAAGTAAAGGTAAGTAATAAATATCAATAGGTCTGGTAAATTATTAGATTCATAGCTATTGGGATTCTAATCTATTCTGTCTAGGTAAGCTACAAGGTACCCTATAAATAATATGGATATCACGTAGGCTCCTAAGTGGGATAAATGGTACTCTAACTGTGAATAATTACTATAGACTCGATAGGCAACTTCGGTGCCCTGTTAATGGATAGACGATATCAAGAGATATATTTAGTTGCTTTAGGTCAATCGCTGTAATACCTATTTCATAAATACACACATCAAAAGTGCCTAGGGATCAAGTACGTTTTAGAGTATCGCCGCAATTGAGGATTATTATTCTAACTTTTTTGAATCGTTATTGATACTTTTTAGTAAATTTCACTATTTGAATAAAGAATTTACTTTAAATTTTGATTATAAATAGGTAGTTAATTGTAAATGAGTATTCCTATAAAACTGTGTAATAGTGTTTTTACAAAACCATTGCAATCTTTGTATCGGAATTGAAAAATAAATTATTGATATGGAGCAACGACATCATTTGACGCGAAAACAGATGATGAGAGACGTAGTAATGTAGCAGGCTGGTTCCAGGAAATGTACATTGGACGTCGCTATTGGCACTACACAAAGCATCATAAGTCGTTTCTGGATACGTTATCGTATCACAGACATCGAGACCGAGCGACATGAAGAACGATCTCGCATCACTACTCGCAGACAGAAACAGTACATCCAAAATACTGCTCGACGGAATTGTGTCATGATCGCTGTAATGTTGGCTACGAGGTTCCATAGCTCTTCAGACTTACTGATAAGCGATTAGACACTTCGATATTATTTACGTGAAGTGGGGCTGCGTTCCCGATGGCTGTTGAGAGTTCCACCTATAGCATCCTGCAATCGTAGGGTACGTTTACAATGGGCTCGTGAACACAGAAATGGGGAGGAAGAAGACTGCTTTTCTAATGAATCTTGTTACGTTATGAAACTGGATATAAGACCTATTCGTATTCGGAGGACCTCTGGGCATCAAGAATGTTTGAAATTTTGTCAGGAAGTTCATTCATATGGAGAAGGAGCTACAATGATTTGGGCCGGTTTAAGATCGGTGGAAGAACCAATCTCATTTGGATCAGGAGCAAGAAAGCATTTGAAAATAGCCAATAACAGTTCATAGCGTATGTATTTTTTAATTTTATTTTCTTTTCTTAGGATTTTTCAATATAAAGCCTCTTATTAAAAAAATGTACTGTCATGCGAATGATATAGTAATAAATAAATATCAACAGCACACTCTAAATTTTGTGAGATTGCATCTGTGTGATTCTCATAATATGAATACAGTCAGAAATAATCATAATCAGTGGCGAATTTAAGCATTTGCTGTTCTAATTTTGCCGTCCATAGCGACCTCTATGATTCGATATTCTAGTTTAGAATCATAATAATTACAATTTTTCGTCAATGAAATTATAATTTTATGATTTATGCAGAATTACATTAAATTTTTCTTGTTACAAGTGAGATTATAAACTAGTGTGATCGATGTGTCAGTTTCCAAATTACTTTTTCAAATTTGCCATCCCTAAAATATGTCGCTTTAAACTTTAGCATGCTGATAAATATATTATTGATTATTATTTGTTTTTTAAATTTAGATTAGGCTAATGACATAATATTACCGGAACAGTTCTCATCTCCGTATGGTCATTACAAAATAAATCTTATTATGATTCATTTAAAGTAGCAACTTAAACCTCCTTGATATTTTTTTAATATCTCAAAAGTTTGTTAGCTTAGTTATTTAAGCTCAAAAGATATTAGCCGTCGTCGAATTTACATTAATTCAAAAACTTAACGAATTAATACAATGCTATATTTTGTATTTAAATGTACTTAAGACTGTGAATTTCCAACAAAGTTTGAAGGATATTTGAATAATAAAATTTTATACTTTATTCTCCTTTCACGACAAATTCGTGGAATAGACGAATAACGAATAATTTTTTTCTGGTAATTGAATTAATATATTTATTTTTAGATGATAAGTATGACGACTGTAATAAAATAAAAATATTTTTGGTGTTTATTTATAATTTTCGCAAGATCAGTCTTTTGGAAAAGTAGGTTTATGAATTTCAGAGTTATTAAGATATTTGAATACCTACCCAGACAAGGTACAAAGGAATCTATTGATAGATAGCTAACGAATCATTGAGTTAGAACGTGATGAGATCCCCAATGTTCAGATAGCTATTGACATATAATCGCCTTGTGATTTTGTGTGAAACTCGGGTCTATAAATGTTTCTGCAAGCAGTTGTATATGTATACATATTGTATTTATATATATATATATATATATATATATATATATATATATATATATATATGTATTAACAAAGTAAGTAAGAATAACAGAGTAGTGGGTAACAATTGGTTATCCACTACATTTTTTTATAACATAACAGGGGGCAAACGATATATGTATAATATATAATACATAATATCAAAAAAAGAACCCACTTGTTTGTTTTTTGTAATGAATATTCGACTGGTATGTCCATAAGAATTCAATATATAGACATCGGATATTATCCATCTCTAGTTGGGTTCTCTAGTTTTCTTATGATACTATTAGCTCTTCTATAAACAATAATTATACTACAGATGTAGTGTAGTTCATGTTCTTAGACGAAGTTTACTATATCGACTCCGTGTTCTAGGTATAAAAAAGTGTAAAAACTTAGACGATCAATCTCTAACGGTATTAAAGCCATAATGTAAAATGTAGAATAAAATTATCTATGACTCCATTAAAAGATTAAATCTAGTGTTCATTATTCAAAATGTAGTGTAATTTGTTGTCTGCTATTATTATAAAAAAATACTTTTAGATTCCATTAAATATTCCATGTTGAATTTAGATATGAGCTAAATTATAATTTAGAACGTTTCCGTTATTGATTATTAATATAATATAAATTGAATGGAATTTTTATCGATATTATAGGTAAATGATTCTATTTCCATAGAGTATTGTAATAACTACTTTACCATGTAACTGTTAATATTTCATAAAATAAATAAAAATAAAAGAAAACAAGATTTTGTTCCATTAAAAAAAAATCTACTGTAATTGTAGCATAACAAGCTATTTTGATATAGAAAACTAAACTTCTGAACCGCTTTTGATTAAATTTCTATAGTAACAATCTGAAAAGTATATACTTGCAGATAAAAATATGATTTTTCAAATCGGTTTATGCAGTTCTGGTGTATCAAACAAAATTACAACCCAATTTAAATCTCCTTTTTTGAGGTCGGTTAAAATTAAATGTAAATGAGAGGAAAAAACTGTCTGGAAGATCCCAGGAACAGGGTTTCAAATATTGAGAAGGGATCCGGAAGTTTTGATTGCTTAATCAACAGCCTATAAAGCAAACTCGATTGCCAATTATCAAACATAATGGCATTATGTACCATGATTGCTTCCTGATTAATCGCATTTTTTGTTCAACAGCATCACTAGCGATCGATATGTAGATAGAATTATCTAAGTATCTATTAAGACGATACATACTTAGTAATTGTAAATAATATTTTTTTATATAAATATCGAAAAGAATCGATCTTAAGTAATATAAAACACGTAAGTAATTATAACTTATAATTATAACTTTTCGCCTATCACAAATTGTTTGCATGATACCTAATCGGACTGATATGGCTTCTAATCCTTTGTTGTAGTGAAGAATGCGGCTGTCACGGATACAACTGAGTACGTTATATGATTCTATGGTATAGATACATAGGGATAATTATTAGAAATCATCATATCAGCTTTTAACTGTTCACTGGTGAATATAAGCCTCCCCCTTAGGGGGTTTTAACAGTAGTTGCCACGCTTGGTTGGCGGACTGGCAACCGCAGTATTATTATTAAAAAAAAAAATAATATAAATTAGTAAGGAGGGAAAAATATTATTTTATTGACAATCCGTAGATCAGGCTGTATAACTTAATTCCTTTGCCTTTTTTACCACTGAGGTGGCAAACAATTATACCGCTCACCTAATAATAAGCAGTTACCATAGCCTGTAGCATCTGTAAATAAATATTGTACATATTCAACTCATACCCACTTGTCAAAATCATCACTGCCTTTTCCATCAAGTATGTTAATTAAATTGTACATAGATATAATATTTCATCTCTTTCTTTCGGAGTGGTCGCTTAGACATGACAGCGATGTTTACTTCTTATTTTATTTATTTATTTATTTATTTATTTAATACTTTATTGTACACACCAATTATACATAGAAATATGACAGAGGTAATCAAATGTACAAAGGCGAGCTTGACTCTAAAAGAGTGCTCTTTCAGCAAACTCAAAGTGGAAAGGAGCATCAATGTCAGCGGGTAGAGCGGTATACAATATTGTAAAAATTTACAAACAAAGGAACTTACATCCATTTTTTACTGTCATTCTCCCTATCTCGATCGCTCGCTTCTTGAACTTCTAATTTCCGTTTTTGTATATTATTTCTTGCATATTTCCTTTGTCAATACTTTCTGCATATAATATATGTAAATAGATAAAGCTAATTGTTGTACTTATTTCCCCCGACAACTACAAGCCTATGAATGCCTGTAATACTAGGTGCATTACGCGCGCGTTATCAACCCTCTTTACTCCTTTTTTGAAGAATCTCATGCTGCCTTTCCCATAAATTGAAGCTACTATTTTTATTGACACACAGATTAATACAATAATATATTAAGTGTTGGTAAACCAGAGGGAGACTTTGTACAAAAGTCGATTGCTTGGATACCTTTGTCCCATTCGTGTTTCTACCGTGAAGCAGTTGTGTTTGCATGGCTGTGTTTCGGTTTGAAGGGTGGGATATGGCGTGAATTTACAGGTTACAGAGGAATAACATCTGAGTCCTCAGGAATGGCAACGCATTGGGGGTATCATGGGCGAAACAGCATACTCTGTTATGTCCATGGTACTGCTCATGTCTATAGGCGACGGTTACCATTTTCCATCAGGTGGGCTGTCAGCTTGTTTTCCATTCTAAGTTGTATAAAAAAAATGTCTATGATAATATTTATAAATCTTATTAAACCTAATGATATTATTGCGGTGGAGGGAAGGGTTTTTAGTAATGGATTCTAGCTGCCCCATTGTTAGCAATATACCTTCTCTGACATCCACGCAGTTCCCCCTGAAAATCATCGTGGTTAATTCTTAGCAAATTCTTCATGATGAGCCGACTCATCTGCATTCATTCTCACCTATCATCTATAACCCAGCCTACGCTATCGGTCGGCTGGGTTACCATTCCATTATCATACATTAAAAAAATATTGCATTTATTTGAATTATTCTATTATTATTATATAATATTAATCAATAAGCATAACAGAGGCGTCAGAATATACGAGAAATAATAGCTCGGTTGAGCGAGTAATAACTCAATTACTGGAACTTTATCAACTAAATCGACAAGCGTTTGGAACATAGGCTGCTGAATAAAGCGTTTGTTAGACGGTATTAACTGTATTAAAATATTTCATTGTCTGTAAAGTAATAAATATTGTATTTATCGTTAAGACGATAATAAAATTTCTATATTTTAACAGTCTTCGATTTTTAAACAACTGTTCAATAGGGACGTTCAAATATTTTGTTACGCTATTTTTTAAGATCTTTGACCCCATATAATGGACCGCAATATTTTGTCCCCCCCCCCACCTCTCCCTCAAACCTTACGTAAAACCTAAGTGACCATTTTTACGTAAAAGACACAACACTAACAAATACTGACAACGAAAACAAATTAAGAATGACGTACAATAAGGTCGAGGGTTTCCTAGTAAAACAAACGAGAAGGGTTACCAACTTGCGAGATTTTGATCCCCTAAAGTTTTATTTAAATAAAAAAAAACAATGTTACGTATCGCGTTGTCCAAAACAGCCTCCTCTTGCCCCTGTAACGCATCGTAACGTTTTACAAGACTAAAATTAGATTACATAAGACTTGAACGCCCCTAATAAAAAAATAGCTTTAATTTAACACGACTCATTATTATAGATTTAACATCTGAGTAAAGTGGTAGTACGTTAGTATTATTACTTATACTGTGGTAAAAATAAGCAGCTTTTTTAATCTATAAAAAACGGCTTCTTCCAACCAACACGAGAACAGGATTGCATAAAGAAAATATCAAATATTAACGATTAAAAATATACAAATGAATTTAGGTGTCTTAAGGTAATCACATACTATAAGTAAATATAACATTCAATAAATTATGTTTAGTGTACAAATCATTAACTTGTATGGATACTTCCCTTTTTCTAGGAGAAAAGGGATCGTTAGTAATTTGATATACCAGCCCCATTACTTATTATTAATTAATATACCCTACCAGGTTGACTTTTATGCGGTTCACCCTAGTAATCATCGTGTTTACTTTATATGGAATTCGACAAGATGGGCTAACTGCTTTTATACTCACCTAATCATTTCTCACTAATACTCCTTCAGCGTATACCGATAGCGCAGGCGGGCTAGCCATTTCATTATCACTCATTGAAAATAAAACCTTTTTTATATTAATTTTATATTTCTTTATTTTTATGCATCGAATTTTTTTTTTTTGGCGCGCAATTGGACAGTTATTAATTACTCTGTAGATATTCATATGTCTGCGTTTCTTTTACAAGAAAATAATAATAATAATAATGAATTCAACGAATAGGTACATAATTACGAGTACTGCGAATACATTTTCATATTTTTTCATTTGATAATTTGCCTTTCCTTGTAGCTGGTTAATAATGAATTTCATACAAAATTGCCTCCCGCTGTTTGCTCTCCTGTTTTGGCGGATGAAAGTGTTCACTTTCCAAGAAGGTATGGTATAAAAATACACAAGTATATGCGTAGAACTTAGGTTATATGGATAGAGCGTCTCCATAGAAATGCTTTGAGAAAAAAGGGTCAACATTTTCATACAATTTAACGTGATAAATAGTTATAAGTGATTCCTTTATAACTTCAATATTTATTTTATTTTATAATTTCCGTATTTTTAATGCGTAAACACTAATTTTATTTATTAAATAATACGTCAAGGTACATTTTATGCGTAAGTGTATAAAGCACTGATAAAAAAAAACGAGTTAGCAAATTTGACAATTAGCTGACATGAAATTGACCCGTTTCTGGGGTTCGATTCCCTATCTATATAATCTAAGGCGTAGAAGTATGTAGATAATATATAATTTAGATAAATAAATATATACGTACGAAACTTAATGAGGCGTACAGATGACCACTGTCGGCTTACATCGTTAACTACTGTAATACGACTAGTTACAGCTAATTAAGAACCAATGGCCTATGAAATGGGGGTCATCGACCAAATCCAATAGATCTTGAAGTACTTATATATATCCTTACTAATGTTATAAACGTGAAAGTGTGTTTGTTTGTACGTTAACCTATAACTTTTTTTTTATGTTTTATGGCTACTTAATGTTCAAGTTACATGTACATGTTCAAGTAGCGGGTAAAAAGTAGTGCAAGCGTAAATACATTATAAGTCATCTCGTTTCATCTCAAGCATGCGGTAGCGACAACATATCTATACATAGATTCGTTGGCTATTTCTATTTTCAAATTATTAATTAATGCGTGTATATAAGTTACAATAGCGTAAACGTATCTATAATTTTTTCGTTTACCATTACTCTAGTTAGAGCTGTAGTGACGGTAGGTCTCTAAGTTAGATTGTAATCTGAACTCACCTTCAAAGTCCTGCTCAGTATAGTCATGATGTGTGTGTTTCCTTGCTGCCGGATCTGTTGGCGCTTCGTCATCATCAGCTCTCGTCTCCATGTTCCACGGTCTATAATAGAAAAAGAAATACGATTAAATTATAACATTTTGTGTTCTTATTTCTATAGCTGTTACTGCTCACATATTATATGAAGTACGTGGACGGAATTTCTATGTTATTTCATTATGATTTACAAGCAGGGACGGCCTTACTGTGTTTAGCGCCCTAAGGCATGATTTTTATAGCACCTTACGATTTCTAGCGCGCCTCTTGGATCTCGGTGCCCTGAGCACGATCCGACCGTCTTCCTCTTCTAAGTCCGGTGTTAATGCAAGTACATAATTGTCGTGGTATATCCATACCGACCTCTAAACTGAATTCTAAATATGAAGATCATTTCGGGGAAGCTTTCATCTGAAGGATAAGTTAATGTAATCTCTGACACATGTGGCATTCGTTTGACTCTACAATAGAAACAATTTACTTATATATACCACAAAGGTGGCAAACATGCATATAGCCCATTTGATAATAAACTGTCACTGTAACCTATGGACCAGGGGTATGTATTGATTAAATATTACTTTATATTTTCTCAATTCAATAATGCAGGCTTTTTTTTTAAATGTTCGTTTACGTTAAGCTCTGAAGTCAACCGATGTCAATGAAATTATGCAAATACGTGTTGTTCAGATACGTCTTGAGACAGAATGATTTTGACTACAACTGACTATTTTTTTTTTCAGAACTAGTAAAACCAATGACATATACCACTTCTAAATGGCGTATTAAGTACACCAGTTTTGAAGTTAGATCTTCAATTATAACTGTAAAAACCGTATTCAACTTGGTGCAATAGTTTTTATATGTTGTCGAAAGAAAAATACATAAAAACAGACAGATAAAATTTCTAAATAATATTGTTTTAACTTTTATTGTTGCTATTAACACACTTCATATAATTTTTTTAATATCTTCTATGTACAGACATTATCTAATTACAATTTTATTAAATTAGTAAAATAATAAAAATATAACTCGGTAGCGAGTAAAACAATTGCCCAGTCGGCTAGTAGCTATGTTATGTATAATAATAATAACAATTAATGGGGCAAACAGTCAATGAAAAAATAAATAAATAAATATATCATATTTATTTATTTCATTTAAATAACTTTATTTATTAAAGGAAAATATGGTGCAAAATGCGCATTTAATGCTAGTAACATTCTCTACCAGTAAACCTTTGGGATGAACAGTGAATCACGGTACTACATTATTAGGATATGTAAAGAAAATAACAACTAATAATGTATATGTATACAAAATAAATAATATATATCTACATAAATAACATAAAATGATGATTATAATATACATACATAAATATAAAAGAAATATATATGGATAAATATATAAAATGTAAATAAAATATAAAAAGTGATGACTAGCTACAATTTTTTTTATACCACTGACGTGGCAAACAAGCATACGGCCCACGTGATGGTAAGCGGCTACAAATATTGTAATAAGTTCATGAATTGAGCATGGATTTTTCTTTTGAACATAATTCCATTTACCCGACTATAAAATAATAAAGAGTAATAATAATAAGAATAAAGAGTTTAATGAATGTGAATAAATTAATTTCGAGATCTACAATAATTTACACCTGATTTAGAGGCTGTGTTGATCGGATTTAAATTTAATATTCTCGAAGTACTCATTAAAGTTTGTTAATTAGTTTTGTTACAAAGTAATTTGAGTTTACACGAGTAAAAGTAGGTGCTATCATTAAATCGGTATATTTGGGCACCCCCCTTTGATCCGCGGCAGCCATCGGATTCATCCAACATTGGATATCGGCGTCCCCTGGGACCGCCAGAACATCCCCCCTGAAGTCGGCTACTGACTACCGTAATAGTAACACATAGATACACTACTAATAAATTAAACATGCAGATTTAATATTTGTTTTGCTATTGATAGTGTTTGCTCCCATTTTGATCCTAATTTGGTTCGGCACGATTGAAATTGCCGTTTATTTTTGCGAGGTAATATCGTTAAATTATACGTGTACGAGTATTAACTGTATTTGAAGCATAAATAAATTATAATTAGGGAAGTTTGCAATTCAACAAAACGTAATCTGTGTACTTAATCACTTCAAAAGTAGTATCGAGCATCAATCAGGAATCGAGCGTAATTAATTTAATTGAATCCACACAGAACGGATTTGTAATTTGGTTGTGTCTACAATTTATTTTGGTACTTACCGTTTTACAGGATTAATTAAGACTTTCAGAAGGAAGAGACTCTCGATTCTTTTGTATTTTTTTTTGTCATAGCTACGTATATATTACATGATCACCAATTCTTAATTCAGATTTTGTTAGTAGTTTTAGCTGTTGATAAGATTTTTTGTGATACTTAAAAATACAAACAAACCGACGGCCCACTTGATGAAAAGTGATAACCGTCGCCTACAGACATGAAATGCACTATGAATACATAATATACTGTGATACACATGGTACTCCTCATGCGTTACCGTTTCTGAGGACGGTGGAGTTATGCATCAGGAGGTACATAAGCTTGTAATTTCTTATGCAAGTACAGTCTTGTTGCGAATTTAAACTTTATTTACTTATATTACTTAGATACGATTCGGTGTTGAAGCAAATGTTTACGAAATATTTATTTATTGATTCCTTAGTACTTGTATGTGTACAAGGCAAACCTAATGCTAAAATCACTCTCTCTCAGTCAGCCTTAAGGAAGTATCACAATATTTGAATGAAATATCAGGATTATCGTCGTCGATCTGCTTTATCCCAATTGAAAATTATAGTTTTTTTTTTTGGTGAGTGAAATGTAATTGTCGTGACCTGCTGCTTAATATACTATGCTTAATATGACATAACAGAGTACACTGTTTCGTCCATGATCCTCGCCATAGTCAAATTTCGATCCCGCCCATTTTGGAAATAAACTTTGCTAAAGAGTTTGGAGAGTTTAGGTTAAGTTTTTTATGCAACTTACAGTAGCAAACAAGCTAACAGCCTACCTGATGGAAAGTGGTAATCCTCGCTTATAGACATGAGCAGTACCATGGACATAACAAAGTACACTGTTTCATCCATGATACTCGCCATGCGTTGCCATTTCTGAGGCTTAAGATGTTTTTTCTCTGTACCCTTTAAATTCACTGCCATATCTTATCCTTCAAACTGAAACACAACTATATAAACACAACTGCTTCACGGTAGCAACACGAATAGGAGAGGATACTCAAGCAAACGACTTTTGTACAAAGTCTACCACTAGTAACTTGTAATGTTCTTTTATATAATAATATCATCATAATGATGCTGTTTTTTATGTATTTATTTTTTGCAGGTAGTTAATAATAATTTTCGTTGAGGGAAAATAATAAAGAGCTTTGGTTCATTCACTTTCACTGCGTCAGCTAATCCTTGCCACCGTGCACACGATCAAAAAGCTATATCACTGGAAACTGCTTTATTAAAGCAAAAACAGTCCCCTTAATAAAGTTAATAGCGGTATTTAAGCTCCAGTAAATTCTGAACTGAACATAATGAAAGGTGCCTCTATACCGATATTAAGGGGGAGTATTGTAGAACAGTTCCGAGCGTTAAAGGCAACATAGCCGAGTTTAATTACACTTCAAAACCATTGAATAGGATTTATAAGGATAAGCACCTTATAAGGTGGGTACGTATGAGGAGTGAAATTTTTTGATTTGGGTATAATTACAATTATTCGCATTGTGACGGTCTCCAGTCTTTTCGTTAGTCACATTCTTATATCGAGATCTAGGGATTGTTACTCTCAATGATGAATTTGGGGTCCCTGCTTGATGCAAGGCCCTGTACCCAAAGACCTGAGCCCTCCTAGGAGGGCTAAGAAGACCACACAGCACACAAAGCATGCAATGTAATAGTTTAAATCAGTTAAGATTCTATTCAAATACGAGTATAATAAAAAATAAAATAAAAAACGTAATACGAATACTCGTTACATATTAATATCAGTACATTTATAATAATTTAGGGCAACACAATCTCGCCATATCAGAGGATCTGATATGACACCTATAAGGACAAATTAGCGGTGAGGCCTTTGTAAGCCCCTAAGGAAAACTGACACGACTCACGAATCCCGCAACGAATTTAATCGCAAAGAAGAACAAAATAGAAAGAGTATGAAGGAATAATGATATTAGACATCTTTCAAAATAAACCGTAAACATATTTTTTATACAAATTAATCTTATTTTACTTATTAAACTATATTTACTAACAATCCCTCTTACTACAGACAGGGTTGCCATATTCGATTTTTATTGTTATCTAAATGTTATTTTATTTTTTCTACAGATTAATACGATTTACCTCACTTTTATCATTTCCACTATATTATATCAGGAAACTATTACGCCAACGAGGGCGAAAGGACTGTTAGCTGGTGTGGAAACACGGTGTCTTAAGGAATATATTATAATTATAAAAATATACATACAAAGTAAAAAGAAAGAAAAAGCGAACACACAAAATATGACAATTAGTCAAAACCTTATATATAAAATAAAGAAACCAAAAAGGTACATTGTGCATATGTTATTTATTTATTACATAGTTATGACATGGTTATACATAGTAAAGATATAAATACACTTGTTTACAGTTATGGCAATCCTGTTTTTTGACAGATGATTTGTCCGCGCAAAATGTTGCTAATATGTACTGGGAACCAGAAAATATTGTTGTAACCAATTGGATTAGTGTCTGTACTGTTCGTATCTCCTGAATGTGTGGTGTGATACCAAAATATTAATTGTGTTTGTATACCATAATACCGCTGTTTGATTGCACGTCATCCTCATCACGCGGGCTTTGCCCGCATGCCAATTGTAAGTGTACGTTATGGATACTTTCCAATATACGATCTGCGCCTTGTTATGGTAAGGATATCTTTATAACATAACAATTAAAAACCGTTCTAAATATGTATTACAGTTATACTACCTGCGTTTATGTGATATTTCTGACAGATATGATGTTGCTACATTTATCGGTATATTCTATTTGTATACTGTTTCCAAGATAGGATAACTTTCTGGGGGGAGGGATTGTTAATAATGGAGTTAGTCTCCATTGCTAGCAATATACCCAACCAGGTCGACTTCCACGTGATCCCCTCTGGAAACCATCGTGCTGAATTCCAGATGCATTCATCACGACGGGCTAACTGACCTGCTTTTTCATTCTCACCTATCATCCCTCACTGGCGCTCCGCCAGTGTATATTTATTAATTTATTCTTTATTGCACAATAAAACTTTGAACAAGTGTCGAGCTTAATGCCATATGGCATTTTCTACCAGCTAACCATTAGGTAAAAACTGAAGGGCAGATATGATGAAAAATATATATCATAATTATAGTAACATACTGAAATGATAAGTATACCGTTAGAGCAGGAGGGGTTACCATTTCGTTATCATCCAATAAAAAAATCTCTCTAATCTGTTGGTATACGCAAGATATCAGTTAGAAACGATAAGTGAGAATGAAAAGGTAGGTCAATTAGCTAATCGTGATGAATACGTCTAAAATTCATCACGTTGGTTTCTAGAGAGAACCATCTGCCTGGCCAGGTCGGCCTGACAGGGTACATTGCAAGCAATGGAACTAGTAATCTCCGATACTAACAATCGCTTAATCGTTGAGGACATTACGAGTAGTACGTTATATTTTTTTTTAATGGGTGATAATGGAATGGTAACCCTGCCCGCGCTATCGATATACACTGGCGGGGCACCAGTGAAGGATGATAGATGAGGATGAAGCAGGTCAGTTAGCCCATTGTGACGAATTCAACAAGAATTGTTCACGATGGTTTCAAGGGGGAACCATGTGGAGGTCGACCTGATAGTGTATTGTTAGCAATGGATTCAATAGACCCCATTACTAACAATCCCTTCCCCCCACAAGTACGTTATATTACATCTGTGTCTAATAAATGCTACGATAAGGTTTTCCGACTTCACCTATGTGATGAGATAAAAGTTTGTAAAGCTGCAGGCTCAAGACTTATTGCTGATGGAACGGAAAAGTACGAGAAATTCTTGGGATCAAGTAGTAATCGGACTTTATAACTATTTCTTTTTGATCTATCTTACAATTAGGTACAATAAAATAAAATACTTTTATGTTTTATCTTCATGCCTTATATGTTAAATAAGTATTGCTTTTTTATAATTCTCCGTTTGTGTTAACAATTTTTAAATTTAATGTTTCACAAGGAAATATTAAATTGTGTAGATATATTTAACGACAAAATCTAGCCCTTATTTATGTAGCCTTATTACACCGAGGGCTTTTAATACGTGAATTTATATGTTATATTCTACTTACCGTGATTTATTTATTTCAATAACTTTATTGACCGTACAGAAAATATGGCATAAAATCGGACTTAATACTAGTAGCATTCTCTACAAGTGAACCTTTGTGATTATTGGATATGTTCTACTTACGTACAAAAGTTCATTAAAATCCGCTTAGTCGCTTAAGCGTGATGATGAACTCGTAACATTAGTAGTTAGTGGCAAATAGGATATGAAAGTTTGTAAAGATCTTTAAGTTGAGTAATACATACATATCCGTCACGCCTCTCTCTCATTGGGTTAGGCCGAAACAATGGAATGCTCCGATTCAAAGAGACCTTTCTCGCTTTCTCCACATTCATCAATCTATTGAAACACGCTCGTCGATTACGAGTATTTTTAACTTGGCCCTTCTTAAGCCTTCGCCTATTTGGTCGACATACGTTTGTCTAGGACGGTTCCTATCAACATCTCTTTCGTTCGTGCTCGGTAAATCTCTTGATCGAAGTCGAGTGATTTATCAAGTAAACGTGTTTATACCTACATGCATATAAATGTTTTCTATATAGGTAGATAAACCATATTAGCCGTTTTTTTTAATGGGTGATAATGGAATAGTATACTGTAGCATACGCGGTATACGCTGGCGGGGCACCAGTGAGGGATGATAGGTGACAATCGTTAACTGACCATTGCTTAACATAGGCCTCCCCTAATGGAGGTTTTGCCAGTAGTTGCCACGCTTGACAAGCGGGTTGGAACTGCAGTCAGGCTTTGGTGATATTTAAAGAGGGCAGCTGCTGTCCATCCCTTGACCATTAAGTTCGCTTAGTCGCCTTATACGGCACCTACAGGAATGGAAGGGGTGGTCCATTCTATGCCAGAACTAGACGGCATAGGATGAACATATTAGGTAAATATATTTGTTTGGAATAAATCTAAGTTTTTGAATCTTTTTATGTTGTTTTCATCGAATAAAATTATTGCAAGGTAACACAGAATCCTTTCGATTAAAAAAGCAATCATCAAAAAGATGTCACTTGGTACACACCAGAAAACAAACATAATCAAATTGAACCTCCTTCGTTTTGGATTTGGGTGAAAATCAATTTATTGGCACGAACGTTAAAATAGGATTGCTAATATTTACCTTTCGACGACGGGTGAGACCACTCGATTCTATATTGAAGGTAGTTCTACTCGAAAATTTTAATTTAGGTACTTTAAGGTAGGTATCGATATAAAGATTTATTTATATATTACCTTTTGGTCTCACTCTTAAGTTTCAATAACTGGACCTTATAACCTCTTATTCAATTGTCGACTTTTTAGACTGCGTATCCTTATTATTCACTGTAATATAACATCTAAAACTTCTTTTTAATCTGCCTCAATCCGCTTTATAAAATAATGAGAAAAAAGTGGCTACAACTTCATAAAGAAGCGAAATTTAAAATGTTTCACACACATGTAACGCTTTATAATGAATATATATTATTAATATTTTTTAAATGAACATAATAATTAAATTTTAGCAAAATCTATGAGTTTTGACGAGTTCCATCAAAAGTGTATCATTCATTAGCTTTGATGTAATAGTAGTTATGGCTGTATCACAAAACTATAAGATTCCTCTTATGTTTTTACAGAGACAAAATAATGAAATGATATAGGATTTCCATGTGTATTTTCCAGAATGATAGTACAACATGTCGTCTAATGTAATACTGATAATTCTGATGACACCAAGTCATGATAAGAGTACCTACCATATATCAAAAAAAAAAAGAGAAATGAAATGATATATAAAATAGAAGATTTACAGTTAGCTTAAAATATTTACAATATATTAAGTGAAATAATACTTTAATTAATTTTGAATTTACCTTATCGAAGCCAATTCAAAGATATCTAAATGAAATAGTTACAAATAGATATTGAAAGCAAATAAAATTAAATTTTACTATAAGGTTATAAACATACATTGGTTTCTTCCTATCTAGATTCTCGATGGTTTAGTGTCAATGAAATCTCAAAAAATAGCCAGCCAACTGTTGGCTGATACATTGTTTTTCAAATATTCGATTTCTTATTATAGTGTATGTAACTCTAAAACCATGATTACTGAATACATATAGATATGCAATGTATGTACATCGAAGATATTTAAGAAAGATGTAAGAGGTATCTTAATGAAAGTAATAGAGAAACAATATTTTTTACAAATTTTGTCTGTTAGCATGTGTGTTCTGGTATCACGCGAACACCACTTGACCAATTCTAATGTGGTTTTCTCAGTTGTATTTCTGAAGGTCTAATTTGTAATGTGGTGTTAATATTATCTAGAAGTGGTTACCTACTTACAAAATCTACGCGTATGTTGTTAGGTAAATACTAATATAAATAAATAAATAAATTAAAGTGAGGTCCAAAGACAGCAGTTACTAGATAAAGATACCAAAGGAAGACTTTGTACAAAAATCTTTTTTTTTTTACAAAGTCTCCCTCTGTTTGCTTGGGCACTTCTGTCCCATTCGTGTTTCAACTGCAAAGCAGCTGTGTTTGCATGGCTGTATTTCGGTTTGAAGGGTGAATATTATGTTTAATATTAGGTTTGAATATGACAGTGAATTTATAGGATACAGAGGAATAACACCTGAGTCCTTAGGAATGGCAACGCATGGGAGGTTTCGTGGGCGAAACGTTATACTCTGTTATGTCCATGGTAATGCTCATGTCTATAGACGACGGTTACCACCTTCGATCAGGTGGGCCGTCAGCTTATTTGCCATTCTAAGTGGCATTAAAAAATTCGATTTATTTTGGTTTGTATGATAAAACTCAACAATTATTCATACAGAATTAATACAACAACATCAAGTAAGTGAGCGACGGTAGCCTTTTGAAATCAGGCGAACCGTAAACTCATTATTCTTCCTAATAATGAAACCGGTGAAGTGTGAGTGGAACTCTCTCGCCGAGAGTTCCGTATAAAATAATCCGTGAATAGGTTATTGTTTTCTTTTAATAAAAAAAATATTTAAGTATACATACAGGGTGTGAAATTATTATTTGAATATGTAGATAATATATGAGATTAATAAATTACTGTATTTCTTAGAAAGAAAGTACAAAATATTTTATTTAAGTAAACTTAGATTTAACCATTTTTGAATAGTCATTTTTCCATTACTGCCTATTCGTCCTTATACCGCTGTCAGAGGGGCGGGTGGTCGGACTGACAAAGTGACTCCATAAGGATCCTTTGTACTATTTTTATTCGTAATCCTAAAAAGGTTAAAAAATAAAACGCATTTTTTATTATTTTTATAAGTAAATTTATTATCAACGCATTTGTAAAGAGCCACATTATCTAGACGTAATTAATTTAAGCTTTTTACTTAATCTGTATCTCGAGGTACTGGACCTAGCCGAATCCCAAGCTATAAATAAATTTCAAAGCATTAGCTCATTTATGTTTGTCTGTAATTCATTAATGAATTCATTCATGTATCAAACATGAATAGTAATGAATATATTTGCTTTAATGTAAGCTATTTTCAAGTTGAAGGAAAGTTATTTACTTATAGAGCTATTTCGATCTTGTCTAAATTAGTGCTGACTAGTAAATCGAAGAGTTATTATTCATTGTTCGATTGGGGTCGTAAGTAATAATCGATAATACAATCGGTTCGATTAAATAACAATCAATCGATTATAATTGTTTGACGTATCTACTATCGATTATTTAATTGTAATTACTTAAAAATAAACGATAGTATTGTTTAGAACTAGTTATTAATATAATAGTATCGCTAAATTAATTAGATACCAATTTCTCGAAAGCTGATGATCTTAGTAATGCCTGTAAACATTATCTCACCTTTTAATGGTTGCGGATCGATCTCCCGGATAATACAATATTTTGTACTTTTTTTTTTTATACAACTTAGAATGGCAAACAAGCTGACGGCCCACCTGATGGAAAGTGGTAACCGTCGCCTATAGACATAAGCAGTACCATGGACATAACAGAGTATACTGTTTCGCCCATGATACCCCCTATGCGTTGCCATTCCTGAGGACTCAGGTGTTATTCCTCTGTACCCAGTAAATTCACGCCATATCCCACCCTTCAAACCGAAACACAGCCATGCAAACAACTGCTTCACGGTTGAAACACGAATGGGACAGAGGTACCCAAGCTATCGACTTTTGTACAAAGTTTCCTTCTGGTGACATATCTATTTGCGTTTGTCTTAATATCTTCTGAGTATAATTAGAGTATCTAGTTTTTAATTATTATAATCTGAATAATAACCCGTCTACGCTATCGTACGATTCCAATAAGAAATAACTACGATGGGTTTTCAAGGAAAACCGCTTGGAGGTCAATCTAATAGGACATATTACAATTCAATAGGGGGGTTGCTAGACCCTATTACTAACAATTTGTTTCTCTTCTGGTTCTTTATATTCTTACTGTAATTTTACGACAACAAAGAGTATCTGTTTATCTTTCTAGTTAGTACCTACAGTACTTACTTAGTTTAGGTCCAGATGGCGCTATTTAACATTTATTTATTTATCGATAGTGTCTTATCCTATCTATAAATATTTACATTATTTTAATGGAACACTATCAGGTAACACTCGTGTGTTTGAAGAGACGTCATAAACATTACTCACGTGTTCTACCAGAAGATGTAGGTTGTCAGATCAATAATTATATATACAAATGTATCTGTACCATAGTCTACAATACGTTACGTTCGTATAAATCTGAAATGTAGGTCACAGTCAGAACTGGTCAGATTTAATGATGTTAAACTTTGTTGAAACTAGTTTTGCTCCTTTTTTCTGGTCAAACCTAGTTTGAGTTAAATTGCTCGATGTTTTGTTCATGTTTATAATAATGATACAATCTTACATAAATAGATATATTTTAGTATAAATGTAATATTCATATTCTATTTTTGTAACTTAAGGTCACTAAACAAAATTGGACATGAAAATTAGCGTCCAATAGCGTTAGAAACGAGACTTGTGGTTTTTGTTGATTATTTTATAATTAAAGATAATTTTACCTTAAAAAACGTATTATATTATTTTATGTTTATAATTTGAAAATTTATACAATTTGTTATCGAAAGCTTCTAGTATTTATTTGTTTTTCTTTTTCCAATTTAAATAGGAAACAAACTGATTGAAGCTTATAGTCAAGTGGGTCACTCGATGAGAAGTGGTAACTGCCACGTTGTCTATAAACATGGATTACATGGTCATCAAAGTCATTGACGCCCATTGTGCCTTTTATGAGTCTTTATTCTTGAGGACTTAGGCCTATGTACCCTACAATTTTACTTCTCTATTCGATTTTCAAACCAAATCACGGTCGTGTAATGTACAATTCATGTGAATTACAATTTGTATATGTTTATATTATAGGTGTCTTCACTAATGTCTGTCTATTGTATCTCATTTAGTGACCGAAGTGAGTGAAATCAGCCATTAACCGTCCACTGCTGAATACAGGCGTCCCCTAAAAGACGGGTTTTGCCAGTAGTTGTCAAACTTGGCAGGCGGATTGGTATCCGCAGTTAGGTTTTGGTGATGTTTTAAGTGGAGCGCTGCTGTCCATCCCTCGACTATTAAGTTCCCTTAGTCGCCTCTTACGAAACCCACGGGAAAGGAACCGATTACCTATTCTATGCTAGGAAGATAGTCAAGGTTACAGTTAATGAATGTGTTTGTTCAAGAGTAATATGCGGTTGCCATAATTATAAATGAAATTTCTGATGCACGCGTACCATTATAATTAATAATATCTTCGCGCGGTTGGCATGTTTACACAAAGGTTAATCTGTGAACCGCTAAGGGTGAACCTTTTGATAAAAATAGGCTGTATTGGGACAACCATGGTACGTTATTATTTATCATCACGTTATAATAGAAAAATATAATTAAAAAAATTTTATGTAACGAATTGGGCTATACAAAACCCCCCAAGGAGAAGGCTTAATGATCAGCAGTGGACAGTTAAGGCTGATATGATGATGATTATGATTGTTCATTATGTATAATGTCTAATCTTGTTAATAGGTGACGGTTAACATTTTCCATAAAGTAAACCGTTTGATTAATTGCTATTTTAAGTTGTATAAAAAAACCATGCAATTCTGTTACTATGTCGACAATTTTGTACGTGCCATCTACATATGGAAATATATATATATATATATATATATAATTAGTATAGGAAGCCATTAACTAAATGAAGCACGTCCATTAAGCAAATTTGTCAACGTAGCAAGTAGCAAATTCATCTATCTTACAAATTATCTTCATCTTTGAATGACATTACAATCGAGGGCCAACAATCTTTGTGACCATTATTCAAATGAGACATTTTGTAATTATAACAAGACTTTAATTATTATTCTGAAACGTCTAAATTATTAAGATATAAAATTAATATATTCTTTTAGATGTTTATTTAGAAAATGTTAAATGTATCATGTTATAATTTTTGTATGAACTTAGCTTCAACAAATCTTGTCAATTACAATTAAATTTCTTTCCTGGTTTTATGCGCTTGAGTAAGTAGGTATAAAAGTATTCTATATATTAATGTATAATGTTAAAGTGAGGTTATTTGTTTGTCGTTTTATAGAGTTTTAACGGTTTAACTAATTAAATTTGGCACATACGTGCTATATGGAATGAAGAAGGAAGTAGATGACTTTTTATTTATCCTATATCATTCATACACCTTACTTTTTATCCCGGTCGGTAACCAATTGTTAGTTACACGGACGAAACCGTAGGTAAAAGTTAATGACTTTTTTTTTTGATGCGTGAAAATGTATAGTAACCCCGCCTGCGCTAACGGGATACGCTGGCAGAGTACCAGTAAAGGGTGATCGATAAGAATGAAAACAGACCAGTTAGCTCATCATGATGAATTCATCAGGAATTAACCATGATAGTTTCCAGGGAAAACCGCGAGGAGGTCGACCTGGTTGGGTATATTGCTAGCAATAGGATTCTCAGTCTCCATTACTAACAATCCCTTTCCCCCGAAAGTAGTTAATAATATTATAGAACGGAAAGATTTAATCATTTGTTTGTAATTGGTAAACTCAAAAACTACATAACCGATTTTAAAAAGCTAGATTATCAGTAAGTAACAGGCTATATAGTATATTATTATCAAAAATTTTATCTATCTGTGTTAAGTCGGGTCGGACCATACATAAATAAATTTTATCCCACATTAGTGTATCTGCGTAGTAAAACCTAAACACTTGTAAATTTCGTTCAAATTTGTATAGTCATTTAAGAGTGATTGAATAACAAAAATCCAATCACCAAATCTTTTTACTAATATTCATACATATTTAAAATATTAATCGTATGTATAATATTGAAATATTTTCTTATTTTTATATAAACATATATGTATTTAAATAAAAAGTAATTATTGATAGGGTAAAAAGAAATTACTGAACAAAGTTCCGGGGTCTTTAGTTAAGAAATTGTCTGCCGGTTTCACTTGGCAGTTTTATGATGAGAACAAAGTTCTAAATTGCTATTACGGCGTTTTATTACGCCATATTAAGAAATGAATGCCTGTCATGTCCGCAGCTTTATTATTCTAAATACAAGTTTAATATCTGTTTTCTTGTACCATATCCCTTGTACAAGTATGAAATTGGATAAAAAGGTATTTTTATGACTCTAATCCTGGAGTGGATATATAAAGGATTTATTCACTCACTCACTCAGTTACTGACTCACTCATTCACTCATACATTTTTTTACTTATTGCATTTATGGATTTCAATAATCTTACATAGGTTTACAATGTTCTTTACATATTAACCTACAGCTAGGAAGCAACTAAGGGAGGACGAGATATAGGCAAGAGCGTCCCACTTAAAACATCTCTAAAAACCTAACTGCGGTTGCCAGACTTCTGCCAAGCATGGCAACTACTGCCAAAACTCCTCTTATGGGGAAAGCTTGTGTTTAGCAATGAATATTTAACGGCTGAAATAATAATAATAATAATAAAAAAACTAATGAACACATGCACAGAAAACCTAATACACTGACACCTAAACACTTGTATACAAATCGATAATTTTCGACGTAACTGGCCTCTTTTCAATGTTAGTTACAAGTTGATAGTTATCATTGTCCATCCGGCTCTTCTGTCTCACTATACATATCAAGAGGGTCGGGTCGTTGTTGTTGCGTGTTTCATTTAATGAATGAATACAGTGAAGTACTCACTATGAACTTAAGAATCTTCAGATAAGACGTATAATAGAAAACATTAAGAAGGTAAAAAACATGTCTAAACTGTATTTTTATGTCAACATCGAAGATTAATAAAAATAGTTTTTACTAGTTTGAAGGTATATATTCTATAATTAACGTTTCAGTTCGCTAGCACAGCACTTTTAAAAAATCAATTGGAGACATTCAAAAATGTTTAATTGTTTTTAAAAATTGATAGATAATTGTGAGTGACTTTGACATACTTCTTTTTAAACGCTCTAAGACATGTTTTTTTTTTTTTTAAACTAAAACGGATAGCAGTTGTTCGTTGCACGATATAAAAATAATGAACTATGCTTATGCCGGAGATGTGGAATTTTCATCAAGTTACCTGTAACCATAGACTTAATGGAAACAGACAGAGTAAGAACTCAGTACTTCAATCAATATGAAAACTAAGCGTAATATTCCTGCGTACCTTTATCTTATAACTGTATATTGTTATTGATCGTAAACCTACGTCGAGATCAAATTCTTTCGAAGGTATTACCTGTAATGCTGTTTCTATCACTCCTCTTTCTTTCATTCTCTCAACATAATGTCATTGAATGAATTTAGATGGAGTTCAAGTAGGCTCTTTTGAGATTACTGAAAGCAAAGAACATACGCAATATACATGTACGTGAGTAGCGACATCTGTTTTCATTAGCGTTTAAACTGTTTATTCCCTGTACTTGTAAATGATAAAAATATGTTAATGGTGTTACGTGGAAACCTCAAGTGAGATATGAAGAAGAATTTTATATTATTATTTTTTATTAAATAAACTTAATTAGGTTAATTTATTATTAAATATTCGTAAGATTAATACGGATTAAGAATAATTGGTATATTTTTTTTGTTCTTACAATATATTTTTATACAATTAAACCTTTTGAGAAAAGCAATAGTTGAGTTTCTTGCCCATTTTTCTTAAGTGAAATTACGTTCCGAATGAGCGGTAATGGGGAAAAACTATTCAATGCTTAGATTGCTTCTAAAGCTTTAAGGTCTAGGTTTACTTGAATAAAAATATTTTTATTTTCTTTTATATTACAAGCTTACAACGTCAACTCTGAGCAGATTTTTTAAATTGTTTTTGGAATCGATAGGGTATACTCTAGTGTTGGACTTATCCTTATTTGGTGATGATGACGAGTAATGCTGCAGTTTTTTTTGGTGAACAGTGAAATACTTGAAAACACTAGTTGCAGAAACTGGAAGATACGTGATTCTGCGTTCGAAATTAAAATACATTCAATACATTGTAATTATATAATATAGCTCGTTGTTAATCATTACTTGTGTGTTTATGATTAAAATTATTTTGGCCAGTATTTGTATTTAGTATAACATTCATAGGCTCGTTATTTCCTAAAATTTTATGATACCTATAAGCTATATACATTTCTTCTGACTATCACTACACACCAAAAATTACTTAATGTAGAAAGCTAAAATTTGAAACGTATGTGTATCTGTAACTGTACCTATGTTTACGCAATTAAATGATTGGATGAGTGATCGATTGATTTTATGACGTAAAAATATACCAAAAAAAGATTTTAGAAAGTTTCAGCTTAATTGAATCACGACACCGCATGAACAAAGCTGCAGACAATAGATAGAGTTCCATAAAAAGTAATGAAATAAAAATTCATATGAAAATATTGCATTATAAAGCTTTCACAGGGCGCAATACGTCGTGATATTTTACTTAACCTTAATTCAATATCGCTTCTTTAGCATACGAGAGCGTCCGAAATAAATAGAAAAGTCATTCAGATAGAAACAAAATCGATAATACAAAATGCAAAAAGGAATTAGGTTTGACTAGTTCTTTTACACTTAAGTGATTGGTTTTATTTCTATTAATATTATAAAACGACACATTTTAAATAACATAGTTATATGTTATTGTCGCGTTAAGTTCCGATAGTGTTAAAGTTTAAAATGAACTAATGTAACATATATGTCATCATCAAACCGCTAGATAATGCTATACAAAAATATATTTTTCCCATATACTGAGTAATACACAACCCTATTCAGGTAAACATGGATAAAAAAAATTATCCGTTTTGACAATACATTTGTATGAAGACACTCTATATAATCAAAGGTTTCGAATTATGGAAAGAAAAACTATCAACAGATAAATTTTTATTTATTTATTTTTTATACTACTTAGAATGGCAAACAAGCTGACGGCCCACCTGATGGAAAGCGGTAACCGTCGCCTATACACATGAGCAGTATCATGGACATAACAGAGTATACCGTTTCGCCCATGATACCCCCCATGCGTTGCCATACCTGAGGACTCAGGTGTAATTCCTCTGTACTCAGTAAATTCACGCCATATCTTATCCTTCAAATCGAAACACAGCCATGCAATCACAACTGCTTCACGGTTGAAACACGAATGGGACAGAGGTACCCAAGCAATCGACTTTTGTACAAAGTCTCCCTCTGGTAACAATTCCAATTACACACAAACGCATGGGAGGTATCATGGGCGAAACAGTATACTCTGTTATGTCTATGGTACTGCTCATGTCTATAGGCGACGATTACCACTTTCCATCAGGTGGGCCGTCAGCTTGTTTGCCATTCTAAGTTGTATAAAAAAAAATTGGAATAGCTATGTCAACTATGTATATTGAAATGAATGTTTTTATTGGTAATTATGATTCTATCCTAGTATAGTTTACAATATGCATTCTCAAGTATGTTGGTTGGGTTGTATTTATAATATGGAACTTTGTTTCCTATGAATTTATGTTTATGTGCTATATATTGATGTATAAATAATTGAAGTGACTGGCTCGTGACGATGTTTATAATCTATTTGTACTAGTGTCTTGCAAGCGTCTGTAATATATTGGATGGTTTCGGAAGCACTATTACAGTGTCGATATGAGTCAGCAGGCAAATTACGGTCTTTTATGATGTGTTTTGTACAGTTTCTGGTACCTATTGTCTGGTCTTGTATTGCTATTATAAATACTTCTGTCTCTGGGAAGAGCTCACCGCGTTTTAGCAATTTGTTCGACGCATTTTTGTCGACATATGGTTGGTAAAGATTCGCTCTGTCTTCCGTGATGAGACTTCTTACTCCAGGTATCTATGTTTTATATACTTTATGCATAAAAAAATAAAAAAATATATATACATTAAGAACAGTATCTGCGGTCCCTAGAAAATTCTTATTAGATAAATACTGGCTCACATTATTAATGTTTGTCAAAATAAAGGTCTAACTTAAGGGTGAAACCCTATCAAAACATATTTGGAGCGAGCGTCCACTGATAAAGGTAAACCAATAGCGAAATGATGTCGTAAATAATAAATAAATTGCCCCGTACAAGTGTTTTTTGTGATTCAATATCCTTATTTATTTTCTGTTATTTTTGTATATATATATATATATATATATATATATATATATATATATATATATATAATCAGGATCATCAAATAAATCATCAGGATGAGCTAAATAATTTAAATTTAAAGTTTTACATAGTAATTACATAATACATACCGTTTAAAAATATTAAAAGTGTTAAAATATCGTTCGTTTGGATTTTTATGGCAGGTTTGATGACAAATGAAATGTTTAGCTACATTTATAGGGCCCATTTCGGACAACAAAACAACAAAATGAAAATGTGTCCGAAAATTCGGAATTTCATTTCATGTTAGAGATTACATTTTTACTTCTAGCCTGCCAGTATAAACTAATAAGTGATTACCATTACATATTCATTCTTTGAAAAGGAAACTCCCTTTAATAAAGAGCTTTATTGTGATGTGATATGGGATCTAAGATGTGTACAGTAAATAAATATATATCTTGGAGGTCCTAAATAAATGTAATCTTATTTATCCATTTGGGGTTACGCTCACACTAAAGCTTCAGATTGTGACATAGTACTTACTTTCATCCGTAAAGGAGGGGCAAAATAAATTATATTATTTCGACAAGGGTTAAACAGGATGCTCATCAGTATATTTTGAGGAAAGTTCTGATTGATTCACACACTTACAAAACAAAGTTGGTACAGCCACAATATCTTATCAATGTAACAAATTAGAAAGTTAGTAGCGATGAATGGAGGGTCGGATGAATGGATTTTTTTATTTATGTAATACAAAAATCCAAAGCTTTTAAAAATAACTTACATGCTCATTCTACTTATAAAAACAGCCAATAACAAATTTTAATTATATACATGAAAATTATAAGTCTAAAGCAAGCAATGCAAGTTAGAGTGGGTGCATGTGGAAGAAACTATACAGATATATGTTTAAACAAAATTTGGAACACGAGTAAGTTATATTCTAACTTGGCTTTACTTTATATACTGATTCATGTGGGTAAAACTGCGGGGTACCACTAGTAGCCAATAATTATTAATAGTTTGTTTTTAATGGGATGAAAATGGAATGGTAGCCCCGCCTGCGCTATCTGTATAACCTGGACGGGTAACAGAGAATGATGTTAGCGAGGAAGAAGTGAAGTCAGCTGACCCTTAGTGAGATATTCACTAGGAATCAATCACGATATTTTTTGTCGACCTAAAAAGGTATATTGCTGGCAATGGTACAATCAAATCCCTAATGGTGTAAAGGTAATCCTTTACCCCAAAAATTGACAGTTAGTCTGAAATATCTTTATAAATTTAGACAGACGCGTTCATTTTATATAATAATAAGTAATAGATTTCTTTTAATCGATGATAATGAAATGGTAGTCTCACCCGCGTTATCGGTGTACACCGGGGCATCAGTGAAGAATGATAGGTGAGGATGCAGTAGGTCAGTTAGTCCATTGTGACGAATTTAACAAGAATTGTTCACGGTGGTTTCCAGGGGGAACCACGTGGAGGTCGACCTAATAAGGCATATTGATAGCAACGGGGCTGTCAAACTCCATTGCTAACAATCCCTTTCCCCTCAGTAATAGATATTAGACATTGTGTATTGATTTAGTACTTTCTTTAAGTACATAATAGCTATCTAAAATCATAATAGGTAATATATCTTAATACATAATAGGTAAATAGTCCATAATGTATATGGAAAAACTTATCTATTGATACAAACAAAGTACATGAGAATATAAATACAGGAAATAAAAAACAAAATATAATCTTCAAATCTAAGTTGATTTGATTTTTTTGATACGTAGTTAGATAGGCAGGTATCGATATTTCTATTGATATACATGACCGACCTGACCACTCGTTACCACGTGAAGCATTTTGTAAATAAAACAATTGACGGCAAATGGGTAGGTATCATTATATTCATCTTGATAGGGGTAAATGTTACTAAAATATTCAGTAACATACATATATGTACCTACTTACTAGTCTATCTATATGTTGGATGATTGATATTCCCTAATAATACGAGGTCCATTAAAATAATGGAAATTTTAATTATGGATCAGTAGTTATAACTTATAATTTCTGATTTCAACAAGTAAATATTGTTCTACAAAAAAATCATGTTCTCCAAGAAACCGACTTCAATCGTAGCAAAACCAACTACTTTTATTTAAAAACTAACCTACTAAATCGATTTTTGATAAAATCTCTACGCGACTAATCTGGAAGTATATCGTTTGAGAATAAAATAAAATAAATAATAAATAAAAAAAAAAATTATAGATATAAAAAAGAATTTCCCAAAATCGGTTTATAAATGACGGAGTTATGAGATAACAAACATAAAAAAATACCACCGTATTGAGAATCTTTTTCTTTTTTGAAATTGGTTGAACAGTAACTTCATTCGTGAATACACACATCATCATCATCATCATCATATCAACCGTTAACTGCCACTGTTGAACATAGGCCTTCTCCTTAGGGGGTTTTGTCAGAAGTCGCCACATATTTTAAAAATAACTAAATTTAAATTAAATAAAAAAATTAACTAACTAATAGTTCCACGTTTGGCAGGCGGGTTGGCAATCTTAGTTAGGCTTTGATGATGTTTTAAAAGGTGCGCTGCTGTTCATCCCCCATTAAGTTCCCATAGTTCACCTCTTACGACACTTACAGAAAAGCAGCCCATTATATGCCGGGCCCATTTGGCGGTGAATACACACAGATGAAGAAAAAAATTTGTATAATAAAATTAAAATATTTGAATTTAATGTACGTTTTATATTTGTGTTTTACAAGTAAAAATAGGTTCTCAACGAACACGTTTTAACTTCGTAAAGAAAAATGGCAGTCACGGGAATAGAAAATACAATGCGAAATAAAATGTGAAAGCCGATCCATTAAAAAAGTAATTGCGCAACAAGTAAAAACAATCAAATGAATTGAATCTTCATCTTTTGAAAGTTTTTTAAAAAGAAAAAAAGAAAATACTGGCGAACAACGAAATGTTTTGTAGACACATTCGATTTAAATATTTGATTTTAGAACGTGAAATCCTGTATCTGCAAGAAGATTTTGCTACTGAATGAACAAGTTCTGAGAATCGGCAGATTCAATTGTGACAAAACAAACCCCAAAGTAAACCTTATCGATTGCAAACAGGTTAAAATCGGCTTAGTATGTGCGTCACAATCTCGTAATACAGATACAAATAAAAAAATACGAACTGAAAACATCTCTTTTTTAAAAATTGAATTTTTTTTATAACACTGACGGTAAATAACTACCGCCGCCCATGATCACCCGCGACACTAGAAGCATAG
Organism: Galleria mellonella; assembly: GCF_026898425.1. Classification (NCBI taxonomy): domain Eukaryota; kingdom Metazoa; phylum Arthropoda; class Insecta; order Lepidoptera; family Pyralidae; genus Galleria; species Galleria mellonella. Next base: position 2,774,297 of record NW_026442162.1, on the reverse strand, counting down.
AGGCATTGCAGGTTTACTCCAATATTTAGATTTTAAAAATATTATTTTTATTTTTAAAAGTTATGTTTATATTTTTACGATATTTATAATATGCGTCACGGCGTCTCGTCTTGCTGTTGTTAATATTCCATATTTATATCACAGTGAATTTATTTTTTTCGGGGCCAATAATTTAAAAGAGTCGGAATTATTTTAATTTTTACTTCAAATTGTTCCGTAACATAATATTGTATGTAATAAAAAGGGTTTCGTTAATCAATCAAATTAAAGGATATAAATTTAAGATTGGCTCTACAGTTTCTAATGATTAGTATATCTAGTTTATTTTGACAAATCTGTTGTTTTGTTACTCCGTGTTTTGTTGTACCATTGTTTATAAACAGAACGATTCGCCGGTTGGAAAATAACAGTCATATAAAGGCACTCCTTCTTGGTCCTATTGCTTTTGAAAACAAAATATTTATTGTTTATTTATTGTATAAACTTTTTGTACATTGATCATACAAATTGTGGGTATTCATTTGGAGATATACTTTACGTATCTTCACTAATAATTCACTAATACCTCTTAAAAAGTTTTCATCAGGGGAGTCTGAAAAATCCTTTTGAAAATTGATTTACATTGAGGACTAGCTACATCCCACGGCTTCACCTACGTAAATGAATATATTTAGTATCCTATGTTGTTGTATCAGCCGTTAACTGTCCACTGCTGAACATAGCTTCTCTCATAAGGGGAGGTTTTGCCAGTAGTTACCACGCTTGGCAGGCGGGCAACTACTATACATAGCAACTACAGGCGTGTGGGGAGCGGAAGCAAAATCCTTTATAAGAGAGTTGAGTCTGCACATTGCGGATAGGGGCCATGATCGCCGTTCTGGTTCGTATCTGGCTTAAAGGATATCTCTGGCAATCTAACGCGGAAATGCCGCCAGTGTCATGGGGACCTTCGGGTCGGGTACGGATCATAAATGGGACTGATCCTTAACTTAATTTTTTTTTATTTAAAAAAAAAATATATATATATATATATATATATATATATATATATATATATATATATATATAACAACACAACTCGGCTTCAATAGAGTAACGTATTGATTACTTGCTCGATGCCTATACCTAAATGAAACACGAATAAAAGTGTCAATTGTTATAATTGCCTTTTCACGGTGATGATGCTTCACAGATTAGAGTGGCTCCACTTAACCACGTCTGACAACAAAGTGGATGTGAAGAGGGTGAAATCGAAACCGTTTGTATCCATTTTTAGGAATTTTATAAATGTAAGACTCAATTGTTTTTAAATAAACTTTTTTTATGACACAAGCGGAAAACGAGCATGCGGTTCACTTGATGGTGAGTAACTAACGCCGTCTACGAGCACCCGTAATACCGGAGAAATTGTAGGTGTACTGCCGGTCTTTTAAAAAAAGAATATACTCTTTTCTTAAACATGGTATCAGTTCAGAAATACTGCTGCTAGATATAGATAACCCCGCCTGTGCTAACAATATACGCTGGCGGGGTACCAGTGAAGGATGATAGTTGAAAATGAAAAGGCAGGTCAATTAGTCCATCGTGATGGATACACCTGGAATTCAATATGATGATTTCCAGGCAGGACCACGTGGATGTCGACCTGACGGGTATATTGCTAGCAATGAGACTTGTAGTTTGCATTACTAACAAAAGCGTGGTTGGGTGTACATAAGTTTAATTATAACAAAAATTTCGAGTCTCTCATGTCACATGACATGTCCTACATTTAATTTTGGTATGGTTTTTTTGTCTCATTTTGGCTTTGACCCATTTTTGGGATATGTTTTGTATCACAGAAGAAAAAAGTATATTAAATTTTTTTAAATGTCACCTGTATTGTGTGACAAGGGTCGAGATGTATTAGAAAAAAAAAATGGAGTTAGAATAATTAAGCCTATTTAAAAATGTATTGCATCTATCACACTGATATACATATTAAAAGTCGTAATACATTTTAAATTATTAAAAATATTGTTTTTGACATTTAAATGTATCTATATAGCGTTGGGCGTAGAAATTTAGATTATTTTAAAAAAGTAGTATTTTATTTACACTAATTAATATAAAAAAGAAAGATCAGTGAGTACTTTATTTTTAGTATTTTATATATCTCTTTATGAGGATATCCGTAGAAGAATCGAAGTGATCGTTATAGCCCATAGGATAAGCAACCTGAAGTGGAAATGGGCTGGTCACATTGCTCGAAGGACTGATAACCGATGAAGAAAAAAGCTTCTTGAATGGCGATTCTGTACAGGCAAACTCAGTTTAGTTCGACTCTTCCACAAGATGGAACGACGACCTTAAACACATTGCAGGGAGGTAGCAGATGACGGCTCGGGACCGTTTCTTATGGTAGTTTTAGGGGGGAGGCCTATGTTCAACGGTAGACAGTTAATGGCTGATATATAATGATAACGTCTATTAAAGAGATTATATGTATTGCCGTGTGGTCCCGGCATAGAATGGACTACGCCTTCCTTTCCCGTGGGTGTCGTAAGAGGCGACTAAGGGGACTTAATGGTCGAGAGATGGATAGCAGCGTCCCTCTTAATATATCACCAATGCCTAACTGCGGTTGCCAATCAGCCTGCCAAACGTGGCAACTACTGGCAGTACTCCTCTTATGGAGGAGGCTTATTTTTAGCAGTGGACAGTTAAAAGCTGATATGATGATAATGATGATGTATTATTTTAATAATTATATATCACAATCATTGGTGTGTTTTACAATACACATTCTGTTCCATTCGTGTTTCAACCCTAAAGCAGTTGTGTTTGCATGGCTGTGTTTCGGTTTGAATAATGGGATATGGCGTGAATTTACTGGGTACAGAGGAATAACACCTGAGTCCTTGGAGCAACGCATGGGGGGTATCATGGGCGAAACAGTATACTCGTATTCTGTTATGTCCATGGTACTGCTCATGTCTATAGGCAACGATTACCACTTTCCATCAGGTGGGCCGTCAGTTTGTTTGTTATTCTAAGTTGTATAAAAAAACACATCATTAACTGATTAGTAATGAGTGCTAAATTTAATTGTAAATGCATGTTATGTTTTGTACATCTCCGATTGTACATATATGTATGTATATGTACAAAAACAGAAGCTTCTCGACTAGAAACTAATCTTCTTGCCGTAATAGATGATTTCGTAGTGTTCGGTTGCCGTATTATTTTCTATTACTGCGGTGAACGAGGTTGGCAGTAATTGGACTTGGAGGATTGGCTCGATTAATTTGATTAGCTCTCGATATTTATCATATTACTGTAATCTAAGCATATCATATGTACACTATAAAATTAGTTACATTTTAGAAATAATCAACATCATCCTATCATCATCTTATGATGATGGAAACAAATACAACGTAATAATCATTTACATGTTTAGTCATATTTTATTTATTTTTAAGCGTGTTCCAAAAGCAAGGAGATGCTCATTTCGTGTTTTTTAGTTTTCGACTCAACTACCTATTTATAAAAAGAACTTCGCGGAGCTCGGAACTGTTCTGGTTTTATTGTCAGAAGTACCTAAATATGAAACATAATAAAAATAAGAAATACATATTAGTGCTAGTAATCTAATATCGATATTATTTGTAAACATAACGAAACCAATCTAGTATTTATTACAACTGTAACAACTTTATCGTGGAATAGTAAAACTGTTGTTTTATTAATATCTAAATGTGTACAAAGTTCCAGCAAGTGCTAACAATCATGACTATCAACATCGTCAATATATTAGCCATTAACTATCCACTGTTGAACATAGGCCTCCCTCTATTGGGGGGTTTGCCTGTAGTTGCTACGCTATGGGGCTTGGCAGGCGAGTTGGTAGCTGCAGTTAAGCTTTAGTGATGTTTGTAGAGGGACGCAGCTACCCATCTCTCAACCATTCATTTTACTCAGTATTAGCATACTATATAATGTAATAAAGAAATTTAATTTAATGCCATTAATTTTGTGTTGTGAATTAGGTTTAAGCAGTAATGAGAAGTTACTGAAATAACTACTTAAGTTACACGTGTAGAATATTTTTAGCTAATAAAATTTGTGACAGGCGCTGGATGAATTTGCAATTTTGTTCCTAATTTAGGTTATAACACCAAAAGTATAATATTAGACATGTAATTTGCTTTTTGCCTTACGGCATTCCTCGTCTCCGTATTAAAATCTCGACTCTGTTACAGAATACTCTGTTACCAGAGGGAGACTTTGTACAAAAGTCGATTGCTTGGGTACCTCTGTCCCATTCGTGTTTCTACCGTGAAGCAGTTGTTTGCATGGCTGTGTTTCGGTTTGAAGGGTGGAATATGGCGTGAATTTACTGGGTATAGAGGAATAACAACTGAGTCCACAGGAGTGGCAACGCATGGGGGGTATCATGAGCGTAACAGTATACTCTGTTATGTCCATGGTACTGCTCATGTCTATAGGCGATGGTTACCACTTTCCATCAGGTGGGCCGTCAGCTTGTTTGCCATTCTTAGTTGTATAAAAAAAAGAATACGAAGTTTCATTTGATGAATATTTTTTTGATACTTCTGAATGAAAGTCAACTAAATGACATTCAAATAATAGTTAAATTTTAAAAATCAATATTTTTTCGGAAAATGTATTGTATATAAAAATAATATTATATATGACGAAAAGAGTGAAATTTTTTTCCGTATTGGAGAAAACCTCACGTAACACATAGTGTATTATTATACCTCTATGATCGAATTTAAATCTTTCTTTTAGAAAACTAGTGATCTTTCTTTAAAAAAGAAAAGTGCGCTTCCCGCTAGATTACCAATTTTTTAATATATCATTAAATTATTAGAGCGTACAACTCAGAAATGACCCAATTTAGAAAAGTTCCCCACTAAATTGACCTGATCGAAACACCAGCTCGCACTTGATTTTTGCAAAGCAACATCAGTAGGTAAGTTTGATCAAGTAGTTATACATGTAAATCTAATATTATTTATTCATATCCTAGACAGCATACCTACATTTGAGTAAGAGAAATCTCGCGTCAGGCAATAAAGATGTAAATTAAAATTTAATTCACCAAGGATCGTAACCTCAAAGCCTTTACAGCAAAAACACATGAAACTCTGTTCGTAACGATCTTGTATATGTGGAAAATGTTGGAAACAACATCTAGATAAAGTGTTTCCACACAATAAATGGTCGAATAAACACAGTCTGTTTTTTTTTATTTCTATGTAAGGAATATGTAGTACTAAATAAGTGGAATTTTGTTCGAAATGTTATTGTGTCCTTTATCATACATACTTACTGACAATCTGACAAATTATGGCTTTACACGCGTAGTGTCATATTTCCCCTTTAAGTTAAAATTACGTTACAAAATTGTCAAAAAAATATATGTTACAAATTGTAACTTTCAAAACTTAGTATTTTTGACTGTACAGTAATAGTCAGTCAGGACAAACAAACGAATTTATAATATATAAAATAACGCATCAATCAACAGTCGGCTAAGGAGTTTCTTTTACACTTTACATCTACAAATTATATGCCTTTATGTTGTAAGGTTAGAAAATAATCCAAAGGTAGCACAGGAAATCGACAAGATGAACTTCTTATTCCTGTTCCGTGTGGATATTACTTATATTTCCTTTGCAACATTACAACAACGTATACGAGGAGTATATGTAAAGATTGCTCTTAGAGATACGGCTCCTTTTCAGTATTGTACATGTTTTAGTCTGAATAGTTATCAGATATAGCGCAAATATAATAATGTGTATTCTGTTATAATTAGATTGTATAGCTGTAGATACTAATCTGGGATAGAAATCTGATGTAGGCATTCAACAAGTTATGAAAGCAGATGAAATAAGGATAAAGGTCTTTTTTTTATTGTTTCTCTGTGGAAAAGGAGCTGGCAAGTTTATATCTATATATTAATACGTAAAGCAAAAAACTTTGTACCCCCTTTATATTGCGCGGACGGAGGAGTATAAAATTTCGCACAGTGCAAATTGCGAATATTTTTTCAAAAATTATACACAAAAATACATTAAATCAATAAAAACATTAAACACACTACCATGTATTTGACATACACACACGCATATATAGTCTTTTGTTTATTGTTAAAGTCTGTTGTCAAATTGAGAATAGATTAATATTGTTTGTCTTTATTATAATTTGTCTATAATCTTCCTGAATGTCAAACATAACCGTAATAAATCTATTTATTACAATATAAGTGGTCGAATTTCGACCACTGGGCGGCCACTAGTACCTATAAATATGTCCATAGTTATAACTTACATAAAGTTTTAGAAGTTCAAAGTTACATATAATTCCTGTAACTATTCGTATATTTGTGTTCAAAACTTGTTTATCATTTTTATATTTACGAGTGAATGTATCCAATGATGTAATAATATGACTAGAGAATACTGATGGCTGAAAATAGAGACAAATGTAAGGGAAAACCGCATTATGCCGACCCCAAACGGATGATTTTTATATAAGTAAGAATAATCAATCTAGTCCGGAAAATAGTATTATCCCAACTGAGTAAACATAAATATTTTATGAGATTTTCCTATTATTATTTTAGGCGAATGATGTGTGAAGTTGGATGCTATTTGGTAGCCTGGGAGAGATGGATTGTTAGTAATGGGGACGTCAACCCCCATTGCCACCAAATTACCCTATTAAGGCGACCTCGACGCGGTTCTTCCTGGAAACCATCGTGATTAATTCTTGTTGAATTCGTCACAATGGATTAAATGGCCTGTTTTTATTCTCACCTATCATCTCTCATTGGTACAACGCCAGCCTATACCGATAGGCGGGGTGAAAATTCCATTATCATCCATTAAGAACAACAAGAAGAAAGCTCGCTCGCAAATCCGCTCGGTAGCTAGCGATCGGCAGTTAAATAAAAATAATCCATCATTTTCCTTTAGTTATATTCAGAATTTACCTATCTTTACTAATATTATAAATTTGAAAGTGAGTTTGTTTGCGCCCTGTCGGCTTAATAAATCACTTTGAAATTTAGTATATACCTAAGTACTACGGCTATATGGTATGGAGAAGGATAAAAACTACGTTTTAGTTTGGTCAGTGAATATATCTTGATCACGTGGGCAAGGTCGCGGGAATAATTATTAATTTACTCTTGGGCTACCTACCCACATCTCTCTGTTTTCCTTTAACCAAAGGTTGTAAGAGATTGCCCTAAGATCGCCTTTTGTACCTAACTTTATATATATATATATATATATATATATCTGTACTTTATGCTATTGTATTTCATTTGAAATTTCTTATTGTCATTGTATATTTATATGTTTCTTGGTTATTTATTCAAATCACTTAAAATAACAATACTGTGAAGCATCGTGTTGTTTATTTTTTATATACTAGGTATATTATTTATTTATTTACCGGTGACGAGTTTTACTGAACTGAATAGTCTGGAAAAATGGTCGTGCATATTAAATATTTAAAGTGATGTCCGACGGCTGGCGTTATTAATCTGATTAAAATAGCCTCTGGTCTGAAATTGTGACAAAAGTAAATATTTCATACGTACATAAATATCTGTTACGTCTGTCTTCTATTAGTGTAGGTAGAATCAATAGAGCACTAAATGCCTCGATTCAAACAGATCTCTTTCGTTCATTAATGTTTTCATACACGCTCGCCGGTTACGGGTACTTTTAATTTGGCCCTCCTTCAGAATATTGCCTATTTGGTCGGTGATATTGCATATATGCGTCTAGGCGACTCATACCGACATTTTCCTTTATACATACTCAATACATTTCTTTCATTCTTCTTTGATCTATCTTTTCCAAATAATCATACCAACGCAATATTTTCTTTTCGGTCTTTGTCACTGCATAATCACACTATTACTCTCTTTATCTTTTAATGTAATATCACACATACTTCTCAGACATCTCAGCTCTACAGCATTAATTCTGCTTTCATGCTTCTTCTGCCATATTCACGATTCTCTTCCAAACACAAATGTTGGTTTAAATATTTCCTGAGTTTTAGCATGGCGAGCATGTTTTCATATATCCGCATATTGGATACCATGGTCATATCAGTGTAAACAAGGTAACGGCCCACTTGATGGAAAGTGGTAGTCGTCGTCTATAGACGTAAACTGCACCATTGATTACTCTGTGGTGCTTATGGTATATACTCGTACAACTCATGGGTTAAATTGCCATTCCATTTTATGTAATCATCACATCAGCCTTTAACTGTCCACTGCTGGACATAAGCCTCTTCCTTGGGGTTTTTAGCAGTAGTTGCCACGCTTAGCCGACGGATTGGCAACCGTAGTTAGGCTTTAGAGATGTTTTAAGAGAGACGCTGCTGCCCATCCTTTAGCCTCCTGTAGTCGATTTTCACGACACCCACGCGAAAGGAAGGGATAGCCTATTATATGCCGGAAATACACGGCAAATTTTCATCATCATCATTATCATATCTGCTTTTAACTGTTCACAGCTGAACATAAGCCTTCCCCGGGGGGTTTTGCCAGTATTTGTCATACTTGATAGACAGATTGGCAACCGCAGTTAGGTTTTGGAGATGTTTCAAGAGGGCCGCTGCTGCCTATCACTCGCCCTTCCTTAATCGCCTCTTTCGTCACTAATGGGAAAGGAAGGAATGGCCTAGGTACTCTATGCCGGGACCACACGGCAACGGCAAATTTTAATTTTATCAACTAAATATGTCTAATAAGCTCATATGTTGTTGTATTATAATTAATCAAGACTAATTATACTTGTTTTATCTAATTCACGTAGACAGGCTTTACCTGTAATTAATTAAAGCGTAACTTTCATGTTATTAGTTACAACGTAATGGATTTGTCTATATATAAGAGCTAATTATTTAGCTTAAAGCAATTAAATGGCTTTCACCTTGCGTGCACCAGCAATTATGAGTATATGAGTACAAACCAGAATTCTATGGTATCATACTCAAAAATCGAAAATGTAAGTGCACTAATTACTGAATACTAATTAAACTAATTATATTAAACTATATTCAGTCGAACAGAGAACCTCTTCTAGTTGAAGTTTTTGTTTGTACTAAAAATTCTTTATCGTTCCCTTAAAAGAAAGAAACACATTATAAATATTAACAACATGTACACAAACAAATCAATTCATACAATACACACACAAACAAATTCGTCCGTGTGGTCCCGGCACAGAATAGGCCATCCCTTCCTTTCCAGTGGGTGTCGTAAAAGGCAAATAAAGGAACATTAGTGGTGAGAAGATAGAGGGATGGGCAACAGCGTCACTCTTAAAATATTACCAAAGCGGATAATATGATGATGAACCTTCAAGGCATTTAGTAACCGTTAAATAAGATGACATAGAAAGACACACATGAGACATAATGGAAAGACATCTACCTATAGTTTATACATTGTTACTACAGAAGGGATTTCGAAAAGTACCTAGTTTTTACATTATACACACAACGATCTTTGTCTTCTGCCTACAAAACAAGAGACATAAGAACATAGTATGATTAGACACTATGTATTTAAGATCTAAGTGATAGAAGAATAAAAGTACTGTATAATAATAGCAAGAATTTTCTTTTACTATCTCGGATATAGTGAAATCGCTTGAGGTTAAGAGTCTCAGAATATCTGTGCTAAAAGCGAACCTTTCCGCGACAGCGAAGCCGGAGGAATTCAAAGAAGCCTTTTAGATATTCTCACCTTTAGACGTCGGAATTTCACATCTATGTATAGATGAAGATATACGATTTACCTCCATCTCTACAAATACTCGTATTGTAAATGTGAAAGTGAGCTTGTTTATTACCTTTTAATACGTTAACATCTTGACCAATGATTACTAAGTGTGATGTATGGGATACGTGATACATGGGATTTAGAAGGATATGAGTTACTATTATCCCATTCAGCGAATATACCCTGGTTTCACGGACGAACAAGTACAAGTTAGTATATTATAAAGATGTTCTTTCAGAATGACCTTATTTAATTTGAATCACTAATTCACTAGTGTGAAACTAGAGGGAGACTTTGTGCAAAATGTCGTTTGCTTGGGCACCTCTGTCCCGTTCGAGTTTCTACCGTAAAACAGTTGTGTTTCCATGGCTGTGTTTCGTTTTGAAGGGTAGGATATGGCAGTGAATTTACAGGGTACAGAGGAATAACATCTGGATCCTCAGGTATCATGGGCGAAAGAGTATACTCTGTTATATCTGCATATGCATGGTACTGCTCATGTCTATAGGCGACGGTACCACTTTCCATCAGGCGGGCTGTCAGCTTGTTTGCCGTTTTCAGTTTATTTGCATAAAAAATAAATAAAAGAAACTAAACTCAGTCTTATTCATTTACTTATTAATATTTTTATTGCGCCAATAACTAAAAAATATACAATAACAATTAAAGATATCAAATTAAATACAGCAGTATAAAATACAGATCAAAATATACGTACTTAAAACTTAATATTTAGTATGCAAACAAAAAGAGAGTACAGTCTTTCGACTATTGACTATTTGTAGTGACGGTGTAGGCGTATAATTATGTACTCTCTCCTTTTTCCGCCTCCTTTGAGTGTTACAATTTGGTCTAAAGACACGTTTCGAGTCTTTGGCAGTCTCGAATGTTCCAAATCGAATCGTCTGCTTGTGATGTATACAGACACGTATTTTTAGATGTTTTCTTTATTTTTATTATAATAATTTTAAGACTGACGTCAAATAGAATCACAGAATCTAATTTTTATTGTATAGCAGGTATTTCTATGGTGTATATTGTGCACTATTTGATTGAAAAAGAGTATGTGAACTTACTATGGTAATGTTTCGGAACCTTTGTTTACTCTAGTTCTGGACCGTTAATTATTAGTTTGAGACACCTACTACGGTCGGAGTGAATAGTTTTGGTTCTATTGTGTCACTTTGCCGAAGTCCTCTTATCGCTATAGTAAATAGGTACACTAATTTTAATCGAAATTAAAAAGGAAGAAATTTTCAGTACACTTGTAGGTTTGTGTTTACAGTGCACTATTTGTTTTTACTCGAATTTCATAATTCATTTTACATTCGATAAAATTTACTCACGTATGGGTCCCGTTTCCATTTTATCTCGACTGAATTTTTTTTTTACGTAGCGAAATTTTAACTTACAATGGAGAATACAAGTAAGTAAATCGTCTCTCACGATATCCAGAGGGCAAAAAGATGTCACGTATTTTTATCCGCAGTGTGGTAAAAGAGGCGACTGGTGGGAATAAAGCATTATATCAGTGCAAGAAAGAAGATTTGAAATAAAATACTCCTCGAGAAATCTTTGAAATAAAAGGCATTTTTATATATAAAGGATCCTTGTCAAGGTGTTAATAATAATTTGTTGCGAAAGATTCATTATTATGACAATGATGTTATATAGATAGAACAAGGATCACCTTTGCCTCAAATTATACCTTTTGTACCTTTATGTATAATATAATATATTTTAATGTGTACTTTATACTACTGTATTTCACATGAATTGTTGAATTCTCATTGTATATTTTTATGTTTCTGGTGTAATAAAGAGTTTAATAAGTAAATAAATTGTATAGACTCGTCTAAAATAGAGTAGTTACTGAAAATTCTTACATTATTCATAGGTAAGCAGTAAACGTTATCATTACTGAGTACGTAAAACAAAATTTTACGTATCCGTCGTCTTCGTAAAGTGGCCGTTCTTTTTTTATAGGTACTTTTATTATTTATAAGTACATGCTATAAAAAATTATAAGTACAATACAATATATACATAAAAGATGTCAAACTTGATGTTTTACGAAAAGTAACTAAGATGTAAACAATAGGAATATTTAATTAAGGTTATATAAATAAAATAATGAATAATATAGAGGTAGTTGATATAGCTTATTAAAATTATTAAATCTATTTTGTTTAAAATATTAGTTATTATAATCCAGTAGATACTTACCAAATTTATTCCATATACATCTTCAATGAACCGCTAAAAATGTCTCCAAAACTTTTATACTAAATTCACTAACACAATGACCTAATTAAAATAGATATTCTACTAAATATTTCACTACATACAAAATTGACATATAATTAGAATAGTAGGTAATCTAAACATAAACATTTAGGTACATATTCATATACAACTTGTTGTAATATTTTTATAACGGTCGAAGACGCGTCGGGTCACCGACGTTGATTTGGCTTCACTGGGGTGGTTGTTTGTTCTAAACGCGCATGCGCTGACAACCCTAACGCAATTTCATACATCGACACCGCGAAAAAAGTACACTCGCTGTGTTAAAAATCTATAGCAAATTGGGCACAGTGCGGCTCGAATTGTGTTTTTGGAAAACAAGCGTTAGGTTCACGCGCGATTGGACTTGATAGCTCTTATTGTGTATGTAATAAAGGTGAGGGAGAAACGATCGTTCCGTTAGTGATGTTGTCAAGCTTGTAATGGTTATAAGGATATATCACTAAAATGCAATGATATGGTTTACTGATTCTACGATATTCTAAGTAAGTAGTGCGATACAAATGTCTGAGAAACAAATTTCTATAAGTGATCCTATTTGTTTACTGCTTTTTTACACTATTCAATATATAGGTGAAATCAAAACCTTGGCGCTACTTTATAAAGAAGTGTTCTGAAATTTAAACTGGTTAACACGTTCTTTTAAAGAAAGCTATATCAATATTACGTCCAGTCAAGTTTGTCGGACACTCAAACAGACGGATGGAGGCTCAAAAGCATATTCTCGTTTTTCGAAAAAAGATTATGTCTTTTTTTTACAACACAGGGGGCAAACGAGCATGCGGCTCACCTGATGGTAAGTGACTACCGCCGCCCATGGTCACCCACAACACCAACGGCATTGCAGGTATGCTGCCGGCTTTTTAAAATGGAATATGCTCTTTTCTTGAAGGTTATGTTGTCGTCTTTAGGAAGATCTTATATAGATTGACGTACATATTCATTATTTCACTAGTATACAAAATATCATCTTTATCCTGTTTATATGAGTCCATATATGTGTAATAAATATTATTGACAATGTAATTTGATTCTAGTAGGTATTATAGTTAGTAGATATTGTTTTTTTTTTTGATGGGTGAAAATGGTATGGTAACCCCGCCTGCGCTAACGGAATACGCTGACGGAGCACCAATGAAGGGTGATCGATGAGAATGAAAACAGGTCAGTTAGCCAATCATGATGAATTCATCAGGAATTAACCATGATAGTTTCCAGGGAGAACCGCGAGGAGGTCGACCTGGTTGAGTATATTGCTAGCAATGGGATGCTCAGTCTCCATTACTAACAATCCCTTTCTCCCCAGTAGATATTGTTGTAATTGAATTAACCTGTGCTCGTACTAAAAGTAAACTACACCAAAAAACAATAATAACAACAAAATTAGGTCAGAATTATGTTTTATAAGAGATGGGAATTAACGAGATAATTTCAGGAAAACTATGATAAATTACGTAAATTATCATGACGTGCTGTAGGTTCCGGCATAAATGGGCCACATCGTATCGTAAAAGGTGACTAAAGATTTTAAAACATCTCCTAAAGCCACATTGGCGTTTGCCAAGTACCTATGGCAAATACTGGCAAACCCCCTTTATGAAGGGGGGGGGGGGCTATGTGCAATAATGGACAGTTAATGGCTAATATGATGTGATGGTCTCGACGTATCGACCAGATGACATCGACCGTGGGCTCGAGCAGATAATCCCACAAGCCCATAGTGCGAGACGCTGTGACGCAAAGCGTATTACTACCCCTGAAGAAGACTTCCGGATGAAGAAATAATTGCCGGAAACGACAAATATAGTAAGTTCATAAAATACCCGTCATAATTATATATATATATATATATATATATATATATATATATGTAGTTAGATATGATAAATGAATATAACTTTTAAAAATAATATTGCTTACAGTTTGTAAAAAATTGTAATACGATGCTATTCCGTAACATCGAAATTAAGGAAAGTTTAATTATTTTGTAAGGATTCTGCGATGAAAAGTTTAGATGTAATGGATACATAATGGTTGAAAATTGCTGAAGTAAATTATTGTCAAACCTTTGTTACAATAATACCCATCCAGGAAGGAAATCAATTAATAAAAGCTTGACACTTACTGTGTTATAGGACTGAGTTATAGCGTAAACAAGTTGAACCGGTTTTACTTAAGAAACAAATACTTAATCTTATTAATATTATAAATGTTCAAGTTTGAAAACATGTTTGAACGTTTGTAAGTTTGTTGTTCAATCATGCTTATATTGATAAGCATTGAAATTTGAAAGGATTTTAATGAAATATGATATACGAATAGGTTATATAAAGCAAGCGAAGCAATAAACTGAGTTGTGGCCATTTTGTATTGCTATGGCACACTCACAAACGAAAGTTGCATTTGGTTTTATGTATTTTTTTGCCATTTATGTTATCTCGCTTTTTTTTGTGTATGTATGTTGTAATTTGTGTGCTGTAAGTAATACAAATAAAATTATCTATTTATCTATCTATTTATATCCTAACTTAAGATGTAGTGTATATTATATACTGATTCACACTTGCAAGGCTCCGGGGAACACCTAGTAATAAATCAATATTCAATCGATTTAAAATTCATGTTTTCTTTACACCATCTCTGATGATTATTTTTGTTGTTAAAAAGGTACTTCCATGTTTTTTCTATATTTTTTATTACGATCGAAGTAAGAAGGTTTTTTATTATATTTTTAATCAATTTCATTAAAAAATTTTCTTTATTATTGAAATCATTATGAAGGTATTTAAATTAATTCGAAAATTCATTTTACTTATTTTCTCTTTAAATTTTCGGTTTAGTGAATCCAAATACATCTCAAAGAACAATCAATAGGTGCAGGACGTTGCCTGTCTCGCCATAGGTCGGTAGAAATTCCAAATAGATATAGGTATGTTTGTATAACATTTCTGTGATACTACAAAGGATGTATATTTATAGATTTTATTAATTAGATGTTAATGTAAATTAATTTTTACATTATTATATTAATCATACAAGTATTATAGATATAGAAATAAAATTTTGCAGCGAAAAACTTTTTTTAGCATACAAAATTGTAAATTTACTTATGTTTCTATTATTTGCAATAATCAAATAATTATTACGAAGTGCCCGCCTTTTGATTTTAATAAAATAAGTTCAGAATTATCTATATAAAAAAATTACAAAAATCGGTTAAAAATTGGTCATGATATCAAAATTCAAAAAATTCAAAATTCAAAAATCATTTATTCATGTAGGACATTTTAGCCGCTTATGAACGTCAAATTTTTACATTATAATTTTATATTTTCCCTACCGTCCAGTTCGGTATATAGATCCAATTGAGAAGAACTGGCAAGAAACTCAATTGAATTACTTTTTTTTTTTTTTAAAGCCAGTTTATTTACAATGTATATTTATATAGGTGTCTATGTCTAACATTAAATGAAAATTCAGTGCATGAACAACTATTGCCATGCACACTCGTCATTCAAGTAATCGTTTAGTGAGTAATAGGCTTTGCTCAGTAAATATGATTTAACAGATGTTTTGAATTTATTTAAGGGTAATTCCAACATATCCTTTGGTATCTTATTGTAAATTTTTATACCTATTCCCATAAAAGACCTATTAACTTTTTCTAAACGATACTTGGGGACAGCAAGTTTGTCTTTAAATCTAGTATTAATATTATGAATATTGCTGTTTTTTGGAAATAAGTCAAGATTTTTATGAACATATAGAATATTTGAATATATAAATTGAGAAGCAACGGTGAGAATATTTGCCTCTTTGAATTTCTTTCTTAATGAGTCACGACTCTTCATACAGTAGATCGCTCGAACGGCACGTTTTTGTAATATGAATATATTCTTAATATCTGCCGCTTTTCCCCATAGTAATATTCCATAAGAGAGTAAACTATGAAAATAACTAAAATAGACTAATCTAGCAGTATCAGTATCAGTGTACTGTCTAACTTTACGCACGGCAAAAGCTGCTGAACTTAGTTTCGCTGCAAGGCTTTGAATTTGTGCACCCCATTGTGTTTTATTATCTAGTGTGATTCCTAGAAAGACAGTAGATTCTATAAATTCGAGAGATTCGTCATTTAATTTAATATTGCAATTAGTATTAAAAATTTTAGATAGAGAGAAATTAACACATTTTGTTTTTTTAGCGTTTAACATAAGATTGTTAGTTGTAAACCAGTGCAGGAGACGCCGCAAAGCACTATTTACATCGTCATAATTATTAGTCATTCTATTAACTTTAAAAATCAATGAAGTATCGTCTGCAAACAATACTATGCCGCATCTATCCTGCATGGCATATGGGAGATCATTAATGTAAACTAGGAATAAAAATGGACCGAGAATAGATCCTTGAGGTACACCCATTTGCACAAGTGACCCGTCAGACGTAGCGTTGCTAATCTTCACTTTCTGTATTCTATCAGATAGATAAGATTTTATTAAATTTAAAGCATTGTCTTTGACACCATAAAAAGCAAGTTTTTTTAGCAATGTATTATGATCAACGCAATCAAAAGCCTTAGAAAGGTCACAAAAAACACCTATCACATCCATTTTAGTTTCCCATGCAGCAAATACGTGTCTAAGCAACTCTGCACCTGCGTCTGTAGTTGAACGACCTTTGGAAAAACCGAATTGACTATTGTGGATTAAATTATTTAAATTGAAATAACTGACAAGTTGCATAAGGATTATTTTTTCAAAAATTTTACTGAGTGCTGGGAGTATGGATATAGGTCTATAATTTATTGGGTCACTCCTATCTCCAGATTTAAAAAGCGGTATGATTTTACTAATTTTCATTATGTTAGGAAATTTACCTTCATCTATACATTTATTGAAAATAAAAGCAAGAGAGGGCGCAATAATTTCCATTATACTATCCAGTATTTTAACAGATATACCCCATAGATCCTCTGTTTTTTTATTATTAAGTTGTTTGAATATTTTCATTATTTCTACTGATGATGTATGTCTAAAGTTAAATACAGCTGATGACTTGCTAACATTGTCTGTTAGTAAAGTTTCAGCAGCAGACGGGGAAGATTTTAGAGCCTGTGTCGTAATTAATGGAATATTAGTAAAATAAGATTCGAATGTATGCGCGACCTCTGTGTCGGAATTTACCAATTTGTTATTAATATTTAAAGCTATTTTGCTGTTTTGAAAATTAACTTTTCCAGTTTCGCTATTTATTACTTTCCAAGTGGCTTTTATTTTATCTTTAGATTTAGTTATTATTTTACCTAAATAGAGAGACTTAGCTGTATGACAAACCTTTTTAAATATTTTCGAATAAGATTTTACATGTTCATGAAATAAGGGATCGGATATATAGCTTCGTTTTTCGTAAAGTTCGTAAAGATTAGCCCTAGACTTATAAATACCAAACGTGGCCCAGTCACAAAACTTTGATTTTACACTAGTTGAAAATGTTTTTGTTTTAAATTCACTGCTAGCTTCATGTTCAATTAAATTAAAAATATGTTCACATACAATGTCCGGGTCATATTGAGGTACTATGACACTAGATATTTTATGTTCAATTTTATTTTTAAAACGTGCCAAATTCTTTTGTGTTATTTGTCTGCATGTAATTGTTTGAGTCCCTTTGGATCCCTTAGTTTCAATTATAACTTTTTGTCCGTAATGATCAGATCCAAGACAGTCGAAATTCATTTTCACCTTTACTTCACAATTACAAAAAACATTATCTATACAAGTGGCAGAATTTCCTGCGACCCTAGTGGGTTCTAAAAAAAGATTGTGCAAATTAAATGATTTAAATAAGTTAATCAATCTTAAGCTTATTGAGCATTCCGATAATAAATCAACATTAAAATCGCCACATACAAATAATGTTTTATTCCTCCGTGCGACTCGTCTCAATGCTTCCTCCATAGCCAGTTCAAAAGAATCAAAACAAGCCGCTGGCGGACGATAAACGCAAATTATTATACAAGTAACTAATTCTACGCAAGATAGTTCAATTGTTTGCTCAATAGAAATATTTACAATGTCTTGACGGTTTTTATATTCTACATCATTTTTTAAAATAATAATTGACCCGCCATGAATGGCATTGTTCCTAGCAAAAAAACTAGCTATATTATAATGTTCAAAAGGACAAATTATTTCATATTGTTTAAGCCAATGTTCTGTCAGACATAACACCCGTACATTGTTAGATTCTAAGAAAAGACTTAATTCTAATTCTTTGCTGGAGAAGCCACGAATATTTTGATGAATAATGACCATATCCTGTGGCTTAACCAATGTCGTAGATGTTAGTTTAAATTAACACATGTCACATTATTAGTATAATTACTAATATTACTAATTAAACCCGTTATACTACTTATAATGGGATCATAAATGTTATACGCTAGTAAACTAGCAATAGTCTTTTTTTGTTTTTTAGGAAGATAAAAAATACCTCCCGTCATATAATAATTTGTAACAAATTTGTTACTTTCAAAATAAAATATATCATTACAATGATATGTCATCGAATAAATTAAATTATTTATACTATAAATGAACTTATTCTGTTCATTAGTCAAGGATTGAGAGTAGGGAAATGCGCATAATAATATTTTACCTATACCAAGCTCCACTATATTATATAATGATTTTATTAAATTAACTATATCAGATTTACGCATATGCAAACAATTCCCTAACGCTATTACTAGGGTCGTGTGAATATCATATTTTTCATTTACTATATTTTTTATAATCTTATATATACCTGATCCCGGAAAACAATTATTTATTACTTGTTGCGAGAGGCAGTTCGATAATAAACTACCTAAATCCTTGCCAAATTCATCTGAATAAACAATTGTTCTCCTGATGGTTTCATGTACAGTGCTGCATTTATTTACTTTTGTACTGTTTCGTGTGGGTAAACATGAAACGTCTGGTTCCGTGACGGATGAGATATCAATGTTCAACTGATTATGGTGGGACAGTTGGATATAGTTATCAGACTCTGGTGAATTACAGTGACATCTATCCGTAAGAGAAACAAACCGCTCCATGTTGTAGTTACCTAATTTTATTAAATTATCCAACTGATCAGAATATTCATGTATTTCATTCTTAGCTGATTCGTATTTCAAAGATAAATTGGACAACGAGTTCTCTAATAGTTTAATTTTTTGTGATAATTCATCTATTTCTAAATCTTTGTTATATATTTTTTCTTTACAATTATTTAATTCTATTGATAAGTCAATTTTTTGCTTCCTAGTAATAATTGATTTTAAACACTTTTTATGACTTTTCACTAAATTTTCTGATTTTCGAATAAATTTATTTAATTTTACATATTTTTTTAACTTCTTATTACTATTAATAGGTACTTTATTAGGACTATAGGAGCTTGGTGTATTTGTCAAATCTATGGTCACAAGGGGCAGAGCAGATGTTTGATCACTAGTAGTATTTAACATTTCTGTATACAGATCCATGGTCTCGTTATAACTACTCAACCGCCTGTGATCCAACAAAGATTTATTTTGTGATTGAAATTCGTATCGTATAACATATAAAGAGAAGTTAAGTTTAATTGAGAACCTTTTTTTAATTGATTTAAAAACGGCAAAATTTTACCTTTCTGCGACCTGTCTATATAAAATGACTACATAATGAATGAAATTAAGATGGTTTTTGCCATTCCTTACACTTTCTTTGGTAAAATAGTACTTTGTATGGTTATCAAGAAAAATGGGAGGGCTCCGGTTAAATTGGGCATGTAAGCTAGCAGCTAACAGACAGCTTTATATTCTTAGCCTGAATAAAATTTCTCATTTTTATTCATTACTGACCGACTGAGAGTTTCACCGTGGAATTTCGGCAAATTTATTTTTAGCACCTTTTTAATATTTGCATAATATTTTTTTATTAAACATAAATTATCAGGAAATCTGAGTAATCTACTTGATAGAAAGTAATAAAGATCACTTATAAATTTAAACAGAACAATATATCGCAGAATACATTGTAGTTGCCATGGTACCTCACGTGTTGTCATTCTTAAGGACTAAGAGGTTAAGTCTCTATACACTCATTTCACTTCCATATTGAAATATAACATGATAAAGGCGAGTCCTTTAAACTGAAATATAGCACGACTGCTTAGTAACAGAGACACGAGTGGGATAAAAATATCCAAGCAGGCGACTTTTATACAAAGTCTCTCTCAGCCTATATTAGCTCATCTAAGGAAAAGAGGCCAACCATTTAGTTTATACAAGGTCATACGGGAGTTCGTATACTTCTGTGACACTTTGAAGTCAAGTATCGTTAATGAGTTCAGTCTTACCCCGTATATTAGATGTTGTTAACCTCCAAACAAACATGTTCAAACATGGCGCCAATTAGAATTTTCGTATTTCAAACGCATCGGTAATTTGTTGATACTAATATTGTAAGCGTGAAAGTGTGTCTATATATAGGCATTTATTACCTCTAGGCACTTTAACAACGCAAATAATTGTCTCAAAATTTACCATACACGTACTATTTAGGACGGAGAAAGACATAGGCTACATTTTATCCCAGTTAGTAATTATCATCATTATGATTATGTCGATCGATATTGACTATGTGTTTACATAAAATAGTATTATGTTTAATTGGTAAAAATGAAATGGTAAACCAACTACTATCGATATATGCTAGCGAGGCACCAGTGATAGATGATGGGTGAGTATGAAGGCAGGTTAGTTGTTCCATTGTGACATATTTAACAAGAATTAATCACAATGGTTTCTAGGAGGAACAATGAAGAGATCAATAGGGTATATTGCTAGCAATGGGGCTTTTGGATCTCGTTACTGAAAATCCCTTTTCTATCGAAAAAATTGTATTAAAGTTTATATTTTTTGACAAATACGTAAAAACAAAAAAAAAAGTACATTTTCCGGTGATGAAGAATTAAATTAAATTAATCTGAGCGACAGTGGTAGGCTCGTTTCTAGCCATATAGAACTTCTCGAGTGCTACATTCGATGATTCGATT
The DNA here is from genome assembly GCF_026898425.1 of Galleria mellonella. Taxonomy (NCBI): domain Eukaryota; kingdom Metazoa; phylum Arthropoda; class Insecta; order Lepidoptera; family Pyralidae; genus Galleria; species Galleria mellonella. Next base: position 2,753,074 of record NW_026442162.1, on the reverse strand, counting down.
CTCTGTTACTCATGAAAACGCAACAAATGTACAATAAACTAACGCTAATCATAGAAGTATATACACACATCCATATCTTTTGTATGCCGATAGCGAAACTCATCGGGCTCTAAATATTAGAGAAATATTTGATTATTCACATTCCTTGTAGGTATCTAATCTCAGATGCATGGTGAGAAGGGTAAGATGGGAATGGGGAAATATAGGATTCAAATAAATGCTCTCTCACTCTCAATATCTCACTTTATGATTACCAAAACCAAGCGCGCTGTATTTTTAAACGACTCCGTAGAAGGTTCTCGAAAAGTCGATTTTTTGTAAGTAACGCGATATCTACGTCTCTTATGAATTGATTTTAGATGATGTGATTTCAGATATAGGATTAAAATCTGAAGAAGATTTCAATACCAGTATTTTTATTTTGTTTAGTATTGTAATAAATTATAAAAATGATTTATTATAAATAATTATTAATTTAATTATCATCTTTTTTATATGAATTTAGATTTATGAATTATAATTTTATATTTGTATAGTAATAAAAAACTAAATATGTCAACTATGATGATATTATCATAGTATCCAATCTAATTAATTTGCAAGTAAAAAGTTTTTTACATGTCCTTCTTAATATGTACGGGTAGACAACAATATTCGAACTCAACGGTATACTCATACTGTGGTTTATTTAAATAAAGATTTCCTATAACTATTCCAATATTAATTATAACATCACAATTAATATTTCCAAGTAAGATAGTAATGATATCAGTGAAAAAATATATTTGTCGAATAATTTAGGTAGGTGTAAATGAATCGGATCACTTATATTTTCCACAATGTGTTTATGAGAGGGAGACTTTGTACAAAAGTCGATTGCTTGGGAACCTCTGTCCCATTCGTGTTTCAACCGTGAAGCAGTTGTGTTTGCATGGTTGTGTTTCGGTTTGAAGGGTGGGATATGGCGTGAATTTACTGGGTACAGAGGAATAACACCTGAGTCCTCAGGAATGGCAACGCATGGGGGGTATCATGGGCAAAACAGTAAACTCTGTTATGTCCATTGTACTGCTCATGTCTATAGGCGACGGTTACCACTTTCCATCAGGTGGGCCGTCAGCTTGTTTGCCATTCTAAGTTGTATAAAAAAAAATGAATCTAAAATATTTACACTTATTATACTATAAATACCATAGTATAACAACGACCATTTGGCCGTATGGTCCCGGCATAGAATAGGCCACCCCTTCCTTTCCTGCGGGTGTCGTAAGGAGGGCGAGAGACGTGCAGCAGCGTCCCTCTTAAAACATCTCAAAAGCCTAACTGCGGTTGTCAATCCGCCTGTCAAGCGTGGTAACTACTGGAAAAACCTCCCAACGGGAAGCTTATGTTCAGCAGTGGACAGTGGCTCATATAGTGATGACAACGACCACAATGAAAGCCGTATCTATTCACTTGAGATTTTCTAATAACAGTTATGTGTAATGTATAGTAAAACAATATACTATATATTATTATATATATATCGAATAGTATAATAATAAAGTCAAATCGGATTATATATATATATATATAAATTATTTTTCTAATTGTGTATACGAGAGATCCAAGGAGATAACTGACGTTGATATATATCATTGTCGCTGTGTAATTAATTGATAATAACAAAATAACTTCGTTTACGAGTATGCAGGAACACGTCTCACATTGTAATTATTTTCTCTATCCGTAGATAGCGTAGCCCAGTTGGCTACATGCCAGGGGTCGATGACCTCCCGTAGCACCGCCACCGTAGCTCTGTCTGGGGTGGCAGTGTAGCGCTCAGTTTGGATTCACCTTTGTGTTATTCTAGTAATATTTGTTTACTAGTTGCATCCCGTGGTTTCACTCGTGTAAATCAGTACATAAAGTATTCTATGCGCTAAGTTAGGACATAACCTACCTATGTACCAAATTTAATTTAAATCTGTTTAGTAATTTTTGCGTGATAGAGTAACAAACATTGATCCATTCATCGTTACAAACTTTTGCATTAATTATATTAATTGTATTCGTTTGTAACATAAAATAGGATTAATATGTTACAATGACATTATTCGTATTTGATGTAGGTATGAGTAACATGGCTTTGATTAATATGGATTTGATGTCATAGAATACACTGTGACACTCACTGTATCTCTCTCGCGTTGCACCCTATTGTTTTGTACCCTATAATTTCACTGTCATATTTCACACATCAAATTAAAAATACAGCCTTAAAAGCATAGATTTTTTTATGGAAGCTATTATAGCATGTGGAAAAACTTATTAACTTAATTAAAACGGCGATCTTGGATAATTTTTTTTCGAAGAAGATTTAAGAATTAAGAAGATTTGATTTAAGAAATCATCTTTATATCAGTTTTGGGGGTGTCTTAAGAGGGACGCTGCTGTCCATCCCTCGCCCTCCAGTAGTCGTCTCAAATATAAAAAGGAATCTGTAATATAATTGTACGATATACATATAAAGTCGTAGCTAGTAAGCCATAAAAGTGACATAACTGTTTACATAATTTTTGGTCAAAACATAACCTAGTTGGGACTAAGCCAAAAAGGCCAATGAACTTTGATTGAACCCCTCGCGGTATGATAAAAAGGTTTATTTATATATTTCCTAATGTAGTTTCACGTATCACAACTTTTTTCGTTAACATTTCTGGCACTTTTATTTGTGTTTTAAACTGACCGTAAAAAAGGAAAATGAAAATTTATGAATTCATCTTAAAGATTGTGTTTTTATTGCAAAGGTTTTCTTTCAAAGTACACCGAAAAGGTTTCTTTTTAGAAGGATCCATTAGTTTCGTATCAATTTTGTTGAAATCAAATTCCCTTAAAACGTGTTTTTTTGTAGCTTCTTTTTTTAAATATATTTTTTTGTATCTTGTTCTTCTTTCGAAAAATGCTTATATAAAACTAAAGCCGTGTGGTCCTGCCTTAGAACGAACTACCCTTACTTTTTCATGGGTGTCGTAAAAGGCGACTAAGGGAACGTAGTGGTCGAGGAATGGGCAGCAGCGTCGCTCTTAAAATATCACCAAAGTCTAACTACATTGCCAACCCGTCTGCCAAGAGTAGCAACTACTGGCAAAATCCCCCAGTAGGAGGAGGCCTATGTTCACTAGCAGACGGTTAACATTGATAAAAATCCCGTGTTCGTTCACGCTAATCTTAGAAACCGCTTAAACAATATTTATGTACTAAAGGTATATAGTTTGCTCTAGCTATCTATCTCTCTAAGAAAGGGTAGTTTTTATTCTGAGAAGAAAAAAATGGAACCAGTAAGCAGAAGTTAGGAGCAAGACGACGTGTGCTGAACTAGTTAGTCGATGTACGAGATTATAAAAATCGATATTTTTTTATTATACGAGATCATCAGTACAGCAGTTTAAAGCGTGATTGAGTAACAAAAATCCGAATATATAAACAAGTTTTCACATTTATAACACTGGCAGGAAATTGAGGAAAAAGGTTTCATGATAAAATTGTCGTAGCATGTTCGACAACCCATATAATCCTCTCTACGAAATATAAGATGTCTATCTTTCACAAAATCACAATGTTTATTTAGGATTATTGGCAATCGAAGTGCGGTGGTTGTTTAGTAATTTAATAATATTTCACATATATTTTTTTGAGTTTGCATTACTCTGCATGGTTCTATATTGGCTTTTGACTACAAGAAAACAGTGTTTTTCCTTTCAGAGAGCACAGCAATAAACTCAGCTCAGCTCAGTCAATAGCTGTGGCCAAAATAAATGTCACTTCTTTTATGTATTTTTCTTTTTTTAAATAAATTCTCTTCGTTTGCATGTCTATTTGTGTCTGTTGTTATTTGTTTCATCTATCTATAAAATATGTATTTTTATAGTGCAAATATGAACTAGCATATAGCCCATGTGATGGTAAACAGTTATCGTAGCCTATGGGCATCTTAAATGGCTAGGGATGTACGTTACTGACCCGAAAAAAAGAACAAAATATGCCCATTTTGAAGAACCCTATCTTGTAGTACTTGTATCTAGGGAAAACTGCAGCAGGCATCATATCACAGGCAGAGCGTTCGCATGGGGAAACTCATCAAAAATTACTTTTTTTTACTATCTTTTAGGTGTAGTACGGTCAAATCTCACTACTTCCTGTACTTGTTAGGTTGACTGGAAGACATCTCTCTTTTAGAGATAAATTCACCTTTGCATGCATCATCATCTTCCTACCCTTATCCTGATTATTATTTGGGGTCGGCGTTATATGCATACATTGTTTCGAATTGTTATAATTACTGTATGTTTTAAAGCAATCAAGAATATTATATTATATGAACCTCTCACATTATTAGCGTAATGGCGTAATGCGAGAAACTTTTATAAGAGTAGATAAAAAAATTGGAACAAATAAACAACATAGATTTTTATAATTGTTGCCTTTACATTAAAAAAATTTTTAGAACTTTAATCAGATAGCCATAGATGGGATATTTTTCAAGTTTATTTTCGTTACAAAGTGTATATTGTATATACTAGTGTATTTCTTAGTTGGCAACACATTTTTGCTCTTTAGTCCCACAATTTCGAAAAATTAATAGTTTTTGCAATCGACAAGGGTTGTTCCCTTGTTAGTCCCTTATTATTATTATTATTTTATTATTTAAGCCTAACTTTTGTGTAGAAATCTTAAATGATAATGATTTATAACAATTTTTCCCTTCAATAAAAAAGAGATTATCTGTGCAAGTTACATAATAGCCTATTTAAATAGATTTGTCATTTTATTACAATATCACTAGGTTCACACTTTTTTGTGAAAATTTCCGCGCCATGGTCCTTGTATTTACATAAATCCATTTATCATTCTTGAAAAATCCTTACATGACATCATTTTATCAAAATTATTACAGAAGACTTTGAAACACACACTTCATAGCCATTACTTCAATTTTCACACCTTTTTTCAACCATTCGTTGTCCATTGCCGAATATAGGCCTCCATTAGACGGTCCTGAGCCATCTATTTTCATTGTCTTTCTTATAATACTTTTAAGGTTGTCGCTTCATCTAGTGGAGAGTTACTGTATATTTCATTTGTCTACGCTATCTGATCAAATAGAATTTGATCAAAATATAAACATAGAAGTGTATTTTTTTTATACCACGAAGATGGCAAATAAACGTACAGCCCGTCTGATGGTAAACAGCCCGTCTGATGGTAAACGGTCAATGTAGCCTGTGGCTGCCTGCAGTACCTTTTTTTTAAATGGATGATAATAGAATAGTAACCCGCCTGCGCTAACGGTATACGCTGGCGGGGCACCAGTGAATGATGAGAGATGAGCATGAAAAGTAAGGTCAGTTAGCCCATCATGACGAATACACTTGGAATTCAGCACAATGGTTTGCAGGAGAAACCACGTGAAGGTCGACCCGATAGGTTATATTGTTGGCAACGGGACTGGTAGTCCGCGTTACTAACAATCCCTTTCCCCCTTGCCTGCAATATTAGGAGCGTCACGTACGTGTTGCAGGCCTTAACGAAACCTTAATACACCCATTGTGAAGAAACCTATACTGTACTCTCTAGTAATATGCCTTAAAATGTCAAAATAGTATTGCTACACCAGGTATGTGTAATTCTTTCTAATATTTTTTACGTCTCTGTAACTCACTTCCGAATAACTTGAGAGTGGCAGAATCATTAAAATCCTTTAAAGCAGATATCATAACATTTTATTTTAAAATTCTTGTTTCATTGAACCAATTATGTATAAATGTGTCTATTATTAATATTGTATAAATATTCATAATTGTATATATATTCAATAATTGGAAATTGTAATTGGTAAATCTATTATATAATTGTATGTACAATTACCTATTATTGTAATATATGTTTAATTTTAACTAGATATTTTTTAGTTTTATCTTTAGCTGCACAACTTTAACTCTCGAACATTCTATAGTTTTCTTTCAGCATCTCAATGGTTAACTGTTAGAGGTCCCTCTGCGGGAGAAGTCCGCCATTATACATTACATCATTTTAATGCGTCTAATCTAATGTAAATTATGTACAATAAAGATTTTACAAAACAATAAAATTTTTATTTTGTGTAACATAAACAAATTAAAAATTAATATAAGCGCCACACAACCAGATCAATTAACTGATCCTGTGGATAGGCAAGAATATTCTTATTTGTTATTCTAAATCGCAAAAAAAATTTTATACCGGACGTTTATTGGGGAAACAACCCAGACCAAAGCCAATTTAGAAAATTTCCTTTGTTGAAATGATATGTCAGAGAATCGAATCAAGACCACATGTAAGGAAAGTAATATATATATTTACCACTCCGCCACGAGGTCCATCTCGAACAAAGATTGGTAATCTTAATATGAAAAATAATGTAGCAATATCTGTAATCAATTTCCGGCCGGATCTTTGTCTCTGTACCTTTCCTGTGATTTCCCGTTATTGTTTCTACTTCATTTACAGATAATACGATAATATTGTTCCAGACGACGAGTGTAAATTTAAAGCCAGTGGCATACACTCGGTAATGTTTTGTTTCGTTTTTAACCGAAGCCCTCCGACGCAGTACTCGTTATCGATCCGCGCCGAACGATGCACGGAGATGTCTGATTTTACAAAATAAAATTATTTTTTTGGCACAATTTTTTTTTATAATCTGAATCTCTGAATTGAATGAACATTTGAACTTCGTTGATAAACAATATTCAAAAAAGTAAAGCGATAATGTCAATGTATTAAAGATATTAAAGAAAATAATAAAAGAGAGAAGCAATTTGTTTTCTGTACTAATATTATATAGAGGAAAGATTTTATTTTTTGTAATGGATAAACTTAAAAACTACCTAACTGATTTTAAAACCTCTTTAAGTTATAGAAAGCTACATTATCAATGAATAATATAGACTAGGTATTATTAAAAAAAAAAAAAAAAACTATCTATCCGTACGAAGCCGGAGCGGACACTAGTTATAAATAAACTTAATCACAGCAATACTGATACTAGCAAAACTACTTCTCAAACTTTACTGAAATAATATTATTTAAACTAAAATTACGGTAATAAATACTTTGAATACATATTGATATTACACGTACGTACGTGCAATTGCGTGAAAAAAAATGTAAATAAATCGTTTAATGGTTAAATATTTTGAAAATCAAAACTAGTCAACTATTTATCGTATCATATTTTTTAAAATATGTATGCGTATAGGTTTTATTTTTATACGACTTAAAATGGCAAACAAGCTGGCGACCCACCTGAAAGTGGTAACCGTCGCCTATAGATATGAGCAGTACCATGGACATAACAGAGTTTACTGTTTTGCCCATGATACCCCCCATGCGTTGCCATTCCTGAGGACTCAGGTGTTATTCCTCCGTACCCAGTAAATTCACGCCAAGTCTTTTTGTAATAACATAAATACATATTACCTACAAGCACACTTATTATGTCAAATTTTAAGATTTCCAATGTATATATTCTTTATTATACTAAAATAGACAGTAATAACAAGAAGTTAATAACAAAGCAAAGGCGAACTTATCTCTAAAAGAGATTTCTTCCAGTCAACCTAACATAGTGGCATAGGAAGTAGTGAGCGAATTCTATTGCAGGATTCTGGTATTCATGTTACATTTGGCCGAATGATATTTCTAATTCAATTAGACATCAAGTATTACAAATACCGTGCATATAGCGTATACTTACCTACTACTTATACCTAACTAGTTATATATAAACTGTTAGATGGTACATTTCTAATCGAGAAATTTAATTTCGTTGTGATTTGCCAGTTTGATTTCAGAGAATTGTTGATTCTGAGTAAGAACATCGGAAATACCGGCTGATATTGATGGTTTATAGATAGTACGATTCAATATGGCTTAAAGCGATATTACGTCATACTACAAGAAAAGAGTATTTTCCTATTCAAAAGACCGGCAGCACATTTGCAATTCCTCCGATATTACAAGTGCGGCGGTAGTCACCATCAGGTGAGCCGCATGCTCGTTTGTTCTTTGTATTATAAAAAGAAAATACTGTAGATAATAATAATATTAAGCAATGGTTTCGAAGTAAAGCCATAATAAATCAATCAGTGAATCACTTAAGGAGGATTATAGGTTAAAATCTCTAGTCTGACTTTTGCAGATTTTAGATTTTTTTCAGGTTTTTACATATAAGAAATAAAATAATAAATGAAATATTTATTTGCTTTAAACAGACATTTGACACAAGTTTTTGGCATCTGTTTAATTACCTTAAAATTGTAGGCATGCAATTGTAATTTATTATTTAAATAAGGATACAAATTAAACTTAGTGATTATTAAGATTATAGAATAATAATAAAAAAATAAAATAAAACAATTCTCAAACAATTATCAAGTGAAATCTATAAATGTGTGTAGGTACATATTCAATATCGTCAAATAAAATTAACAATTACATTATTATTAATAATAATTACATTCCATATATTATATATCATCAACAATACATATCTTTTATCCATACTACATATTGTGTATATATCGATTACTATATTTTGATAGCTTTTTATTATTATTATTTTTTATGTACTAATGAAGTTAAATAAAATTGTGCAATTTAAATGCTTTAGATACTATTTATAAAGGTTAAAAAGACGTTACCATTAAGTACCTTTTACAAAGTGAAGTGCTATTAAGAGAATTCAGGAATAGACAATATAATTGTTACTTCAAAGGATTGTTAAAGTTAAAAGTAAATGTGAAATTGAGTCTGAGCTTAATTTAAAGTATTTCGCTCACTACAAAGGAGTGTTAAAAATAAATTATGAATCATTCCCAGATTTTTTGAACAATGATGAATTGGTATTAAACAATATAGGTAGATTAGATATAATTAATATGATGCCCACAGCCACTTTCTACCATCGTATGGCTCGCCATCGACAGGCAGTTCATTCTTATGTCCTACAGCCTCAATGGTCGCGTACTGCGCGGTTTCAGAGATGTTTTCTCCCACGAACTCTAAGGTTGTAGAATGAGCTCCTTGCCGAGGTTTTCCCAAGAGACTACAGCATGGAGTTCTTCAAAAGGGGGGTAAAGAGGTTTCTTCAGGGTCGGCAACGCGCACGTAATACCTCTGGTATTGCTTTATTTGTTTATAGACTACGGTAACCACTTACCATCAGGTGGGCCGTATGCTTGTTTGCCACCTCAGTGATATATAAAAAAAATTAAATGTAATTTAAAATTGAGGTTAACAAATAAAAACCGACTCGAATTTTGACAAAATTTGTTATTTTGATTTAAAAACTAAATGACAAAATCGATTCTGAAAAAAATTCTATGGAACTAGTAGCTTTTCAGTTTAGAATTTTTTAAATCGGCTTATAACAAAATTATGAGGTAACAAATATAAAAAATACAACCGAGATGAGAACCTCCTTTTTTCAGTCGGTTGAAAATAAATATATATATTCATAATCCTAATCCCTGATGGAGTCATCATCATTGTCATAACAGTCATTATCTGTCCACTGCTGAACATAGACTTTCTCCATAGTTTACTCCTCTACCAGCTACCGGATTAAATTTTTCTTATCAGGAAAGTTTAAAGTTTTCCTATTTCTCAAGTTAGAACAAACAATTCACATTCACAAAATTTCCTTAAAATGGGTTGAGCACATTCAGAGGTCAGCGTGAACAAACATCGTGATACGTGATCTAAAAAATATACATAAAAAAAATTGCGTTTGTCCTTGTAATGGAAAAACTAAAAAAATACTTTACGGGAATTTAAAAAGTTCTTCATCTATAGAGAGCTATATTATCAGAGCATAACATAGGTTATATGTTATTTAAAAAAAATAGTAACGTCCTACTAATCTAGCTGTGTGAAGCAGGGGCGAGTGGCTAGTGTTTGTATATTAAAATAGGATTCTGAATCTATTAACATGTATTGTAAAATTTTTGCACAATCAATTTCACACATCACGTGTTCACAATCTTTTGACGTTCCACTCAATATTCAGGGCTCACGAGGGCATGCAAATTGCCAACTGCATCTGTAGCGGAAGTAATCACACAGTCCTTCACGGTCTGTGTATCATCAATATAGGTGATAAATATAGACAACTACTCAAGCATAGGTAGCATCGTTCAAATTAGATTAAACTGGTATTAAGTGTAATTTTAAAGACAAAGATTTCCAATTTGGAAATATTATTTCATGAATTATATTAAATCTATCCGCACTCTGGTTTCGTACGGGAGTACTTATGAAGAGAAAACGAGCCCAAATCTTCCCCCAAATCCGTCGATTCTTTTAATATTTTCGGAGATCTCCCTACTGTTTTCTGTCTCACCCATTCATTTTAATGTACGGAGATTTTCAATCCAAATTTTTCACTTTTTCATATGATTGTAAAAACCTTTTTTTTTATAATAATAGGCTTTTACGTCCTGCCAATTAAAAATATAACAAAAAAATCCACATAGGTGTAGTTTCGAAGTAATGCTCTTACACATGTTCAACAATTGGTTTTATTTATTATTTTATTTATTAAACTAAAGAACTTAGATTAATGATTGGTCCAATTGCGATACCAATTAAGTCAAGATTGAATAATAATATTAATTTATAATAAAATTACTGCGTTAGAGAGTTCTTCAATACAATAGTTAGCATTAGGTCTGGTTCATTAAAAAAGGCGTAGGTATTTCCTCATTGCTGAAAGTTACGCTAATGATATTGGGGTTAGTTATGCAAATTAGAATGGCAAACAAGCTGACGGCCCATCTGATGAAAAGTGTTAACCGTCGCCTATAGATATGAGCAGTACCATGGACATAATAGAATATACTGTTTCGCCCATGGGAAGTATCCCCATGCGTTGCCATTTCCGAGAGCTCAGGTGTTATTCCTCTGTACCCTGTAAATTTACTGCCATATCCCACCCTTCAAACCGAAACCCAGCCATGCAAACACAACTGCTTCACAGTAGAAAATTTTCCTCTGGTAAAAAAGGTAAAAAAGGATGGGGTGGGCATCAGACGACCCGGGGTGGATTCAGCCCCTCCGTTCCCCCTCCCCTTTATGAATTACATAGAAGAAGAAGAGTATCTGACTCTTTATTGTTTTTCCAATAAATTACAGTAGTAAACTAAACAAAAACAAAATGAATTACAAGTTCCACGAAGGAAGCAAGGAAGAAAACAATTTATCGCTAAAAGCGATCTCTTCCAAGTAACATTTGTATATATAGGTAGGTACCAAACTAAAATAGGCTAGTAAATATTGCAAAGAATAATTACCAAAATTATTTGATACCGTACGTTTATTTTTAATTATTACATCAGCCGTTACTCTCCACTGCTGAACATATGCTCCTCTGATAAGAAGTGTGTTGCCAATAGCTGCCACGCTTGGCAATTGCAGTTAGGTTTTGATGATATTTTAAAAGGGACGCTGCAGCCTATCCTTCGACCATTTTCCACAATGTGTTTATGAATCTAAAATATTCACAGATATTATACTATAAATACCATAGTATAACAATGACCACTTGGCCGTATGGTCCCGGCATAGAAGAGGCTACCTATTCCTTTCCCGTGAGTGTCGTTAGAGACAACTAAGGGAGGGCGAGGGATAGGTTGCAGCGTCCCTCATAAAATATCCTAAAGCCTAGCTGTGGTTGCCAACCCGCCTGCCAAGCGTGGCAACTGTTAACAAAACTTCCCTAGAGGAGGCTTATGCTTAGCAGTGGACAATTAAAAGCTGATATGATGATGACCTTTTATGACACCCGCTAGACAAAATTGGTGTCCGATTCTATACCGGGACCACATGGCAATATTGTATATACTTACTGTTTATAAGTTTTGTCTTATTTACTAAGTAATGGTTTTCCTATATACATACTGTTCCCACAAACATCGATGTTAAAATGATAAAAATGACAACCAGTCTAGTCTGCGAAGTATTTTAACTCAATATTTACTCAAACTCGCGTGTAATGTATGAACACTGATTTCTTCGTTTGTTAATACCATTTTTGGTATGAGCACGCCCTATTTTGATATCTATCGGCTATGCCTTTGTCTTACCAGCTAAGGCTTATTGCATTCGACAATGTCATCAATGATGCAAGTTCTAAGTCTGATATTCTATCAAATACTGACCATGTGATTGTACTGATCTAAACATGTTTAGTTGTAGTGTCATTACAGTTTTGTTGTTCTTTTTTGTTTCAATTATTTCCTCGAAAAATGTTGAAGGGTAAGTTTTTTTATTCGTTTTTTTTTTTTATATACCAGTAGCCAGTACTAATGCAGATATCGACAGAAAGTAGCTAACTTTATCGTATTTATATTCTACAAGTGATTCGAAAAAATTGGATAAGCATAAATCCAATAAGAAAATTTACAATGCAGATTCTTTGGTTGTTTAAAATTTTTGTTTTTTTTTTTTTATTGAGTTGAGTAATATCTAAAGCACCTTATTGAAGTTTGAATTGAAGATGTTCTGTTTAGTGTTTTTAAATTAATTTGCCTAAAAATTTAATATATTTATATATCCTATTCATTCAAATGTTTCCTCTATAATCAATAAGACAAGACACTCAATTTAGTTCCTTGGCATTTTACTTTACTATTCTGTTTCTAAACAAACTATTACCCATAGCTTTGCACGTATGGTATTCTTACGCTTGAACTTAAAATTTTCGAATATTTTTATTTTTTATCGGATGCTTACAATATAAAATAAACCTATGTTCAAACATTAGCTTTTTAGACTTAGTAATTTTTGATGTGCATTAATAGGCGGTCAGGATAAACGATTTTTTAAGTATAGATTACATATTTGCAATAAATATATGTATATAATTTTTAAAGACTAATAATATAGTTCCGTAGTAATATGCCCTGTGGTCCCGGCATAGAATAGGATATACTTTCTTTTCCTGTGGGTGACTACGAGAACTTATTGTTTGAGGAATAAGCAGCAGCGTTCCTCTTACTAACTTTACGAAAGCTTAACTGCGATCGCCAATCCACCTGCCAAGCGTGGCAACTACTGGCAAACCCACCCTTATGGGGAATGCCTGTATTCAGCAGTGGATCGTTAACGACTGATATGATATGATAAGGAATATAGTTCCTAAATTTTTTGTTAGGTACTAAAAAGCAAATTAAAATAACAAAAAAAAATTTACGAAATTTAACGTAACTTAGTAATAAAAGAATGCATCCTTATCTAGTGTAGGGTGTAACCGTATAATAAAGTACTCACATATCTAAGTTGCGGGCTCGTCTGATTTGTCACGATAAGAAGTTAGGTGACAGATATTGATCGGGGCCCAATCATGAATGGTGTCTGAACACGCATCACAATGTCTTCGTTATTCGTAATTTACTATATACATTATTTCAAGAACTATACATGAAATTCATCGTACTACAATTATTATATTCGATTGTCATCTTGCAATCCTATTGCGCAATATAAAAATCACGATTAAAAAACAGGAGTTGATCGTAAAAGCGTGGAAATTTGAAGTTGTATGTATTTTTCAATGCTTAATCATAATAAAATTAAAAAAAATGCAAAAAAAAAATATTTAACACTCTTATCATTGGGGAGTATGAAAAATAGATGTTGGCCGATTCTCAGACCTACCCAATATGCACACAAAATTTCATTAGAATCGGTGAAGCCGTTTCGGAGGAGTTTGGTAACAAACACCGCGACACGAGAATTTTATATATTAGATATATTATTAAGAAATTTTATATTGGTATCATATCATATTAAATTCGGCTAACATGTCTATGTATTAAATTTATGCTTAAAGAAAACATGTTTTAAATATAGGATTATGAGGCCATACTTCGAAATTGCAATATGAATATTTTTATATCAAAAGATCTCTGTCTGTTAAAGAGAAAATACGAGTAAATATCCTTATTTTTATATTACAAATATGAAAATGTGTTTGTTTGTTTGTTGATCCTTATTCGCTTAACGACTTAACTAGTGGTCATGACATTTGGTATACAAGTATTACCTATTTGAAATGCAGACCCTTAGTATATATATTATAAATTAGTATTAATAGACAATAGTTTTTGCTTTACTTTTGTAATAAATAAATTAGAATAAATATATTTTTCTACTGTTGAGTTTACTGAACAAGAACTTGGCGACCTAGTATAGCGTTTTATTTCAGAGTATTCATTCTTTTGCAATGGAATAATAATAATTATTCCCATAAATGCTTTTTTATAGTATCACTAGCTTTTACCCGTAACTTCGTCCGTATGGTCGATATATGTACATTGACTAGGGTAAAAAGTAGCCTATATTCTTCCACATTTTATATAGTATCTGTATATCAAATTTCACAGTGATTGGTTTAGCCGTTAAGGTGCTAAGGGGTAACAAACAAACAAAACAAGCAACAAAAAAGGGTGAAAATTTATAATATTAGTAAATAGATAGATAAGGATGAGAACGTATCGACAAATTGTTTTTCTTTTTACTGACTCATTACACAAATTATATATTTGTTTAATTTCTGTAACTTCATATTTGCAGATCTCAGCCAGTATTACAAAAAACGGTGGAAGCGTTATTCACAGAGAAATCTCAAGTTATATACCCTGGGGCATGTAAATTAATACCGGCCTCGCCTCGACAAGCAAAAATGTGTAAAAGGAATCCAGGTCTTCCAAAACTTTTGCAAGTAGCCAAGCACCAAGCAATTACCGCTTGTGAAGAGACATTCCGCTACGATAGATGGAATTGTTCATTGTTTTTTAATAAAAGAACAAAAAGAAACATTTTTAATAAAGTATATAGAGAAACAGCGTTTGTGCATGCGTTGATAGCTGCATCTATAACACACGCTGTGGCTAAAGCATGCGCTTCAGGCGATTTGACAAAATGTTCGTGCCTTGGAAGTTTTGGCAAAAATTCTTCATGGAAAATTGGTGGGTGTGGCGATGATTTTAAACAAGGAAAACGGGTTACTAGAAACTTCTTGGAATTCAAGCAAGCCGGGTCCGATCAGATTGGTCAAGTTCTAAAACAAGATATCATAGTTGGAATTGATTCTATGGGAGAACAAATGAGAGAAGTCTGCAAGTGTCATGGCTTCTCTGGATCTTGTACAACGAAAACGTGTTGGAGGAGACTTGGACCGTTCAACTCTGCTATGGGACTATTGAAGAAACATTTCCATCACGCTGTGAAGCAAAAAGTTTTGAATTACACAGTCAAGAGGGCGATCACCTTAAAATTAAGGAACAAACTAAAAGTTGATAGAAAGAAATTAGTTTATTTGCACAGAACACCTAATTTATGCGTTGGTACGATAGGAAGAGTGTGTAAAGATAGGAACAACTGCGCTACCTTATGTTGCGGTAGAGGTTACATTACGACTAAAAAGTTGATAAGCTTTAGATGCAGATGCCGTATGATAAATTGCTGCGCTGTGCAATGTGATACATGTACTCAAGAAGTTGATATTTATACCTGCAAATAGTAATTTTAATATGAAATTGTAGTGAGGATCTCATATTGTAAGATTGGGCTAGAAATAAATGTGTGTCATTTGTAGTCACCAAGACATCATTTAAATCTGATATTTTCAAAGACAATAAAATGTGCAGTTATATATTTTTTAAATTCGTTTAAATAAACTAGTAAACTAACTGTCTTTAATTATATAGTAGACGTTTTATATAATTGAATATTTACTTAATAAATACGAGTATATAGATATATAGATAGAATATATGAATCTTGCTTTTGTATGAAATTACAATGAAATTTTGATGTAAATAGGTATTTACTTGTCTTCTGTATCATATTTTATTTTGTTTAACAAATAATCGTACCAAAGTGCATAAAATAACAAAATTTGTTGAAATCTTTTTGAAAACACTATGAATTAACATGATAGTTTCCAGAGGAAGCCACGTGGAGGTCGAGTCACGGGGGTATATTATTTTTAAATGGATGATAATGGAATGGTAACCCCATCCGCGCTATCGGTATATACCGGCGGGGCAGCAATGAAAAATGATAGGTGAGGTTGAAGTAGGTCAGTTAGCCCATCGTGACGAATATCAACAAGAATTGTTCACGATGGTTTCCAGGGGGAACCACGTGGAGGTCGACCTAATAAGGTATATTGCTAGCAATGGGGATGTCAAACGCCATTGCTAACAATCCTTTTCCCACCGGGGGTATATTATTAGCAATACCGATAATTCCCTTCAAATTAGTAGGTATGTAAATTATAACTGATAGGATGATAAATTATATGAAATGATAGGTGAAGATGAAAGCACGTCTGGACTAAATGCCTATTGTTATTAATAATAATCACAATGGTTTCCAGCAAGAACTGCGTGGAGGTCAATCTGATAGGGTATATTGGTAGCAACAGGGATTCGATTGCTAGCAACCTTTAGACCCCACTACTAACAATGTTATTTCCTCGCATGGTTATGGGTATATGTATAGATACTTATTAGGAGTACCGCTGCGTTTTTATTGGCTGTGATAAGAGGATTGTATATAGTAGATGGGGCCTGATTAATTTTGTATTAAATTATGTACTTACTAACTGTTGTACATTTAGTTATTAGTAATTAAAATAATATTTTTGTACACTTTTAAATTAACTTTACTTAACAGCCCATGACATTTTATGTCGTAATCTTTGACCACCTTGGTGATTTTATAACGGTTTAATATAACGCCCTATCTTTCAATAAGTTAGAATCCCGCATAATATAAATCGTCATAGTCGTAGAATACTGACGGATTTGACGAAGATTACATATAAAGATCCGTCAGTATTCTACGACTATGACGATATACTTGTATTCATGGTTTTGGTCTGGCTGTTTTTTATGTATAATATTTACATGTTTATTGCGTGGTCCCAGCATAGAATAGCCCACCCCTCCCTATCCCATGGCTGTCCTATGAGTTGACTAAAGGAATTTAATAGTCGAGGCAATGGGAAGCAACGTTCCTCTTAAAACATTACTTTAGCCTAACTGCAGTTGCCAACCTGTCTGCCAAGCGTAGCAACTACTGCAAAACCCCCTCTTATAGGAGAAGCCTATGTTCAGCAGTGGATAGTTAACAGCTGATATAATAAAATGATACTTTGGAAACATATCGTGCAAAAAATATTTTTAGCGCCATCTGTACATTTGATCCTATAATGTCTGTGAAGAGAGGAGAACTAATCCTACCTTAATAATAATGAATAGCTTAACAAATGCGAAAGCAAGATCTGAGTGCTACTGGTCTGTATAGTTGGAATAGCGCATAATATAAAATTTAATCTTTTACCGGCCGTCCCACGCCTAGGGACCTCCTGTGCACAGGCGAATAGTGATCGTGATTGCCTCGTCTACCAGTACGACGACTTACCTACCCTTTTTCCCCATTTCCCTTCTTCTTTCTCATTCCCTCCTCTCGCCCGTTCCAAGTGTGTAATTATATCCCCCGCGTCCAAGCGGGGGGAGGGCCGACACACTTCTTGTGTCGACCCTTACTAACAACCTTTATTTATTATTAACATCTATTATATATATCTGGGAACGGGCGAGAGGGGAGAATTACAATAATATAAAAAAAAAAAAAAAAAAAAAAAAAAAATATATATATATACTATTATAAAAAAAAAAAAATACATACAATATACAAGAAAGAAGAAGAGGCCACAACAAAGAAGACACCACGCCGGCATACACAGACCACCAGTGTATGCCGGCTCAAAACCCAGTGACCCGGAGGTAGTTGCCTCCGGAGATGCAGCCGGGGTAAAGGGGTTTACCCCGAGACCCCTACCTCACCCGCCTACACTATTAAGGCGGGCAAGAAGACCCGGATGATGATGATAAGAGTATTATCTCATTAATATAATAAAATTGCAACTAAAGATATCTGTACGTAGGTGATATTTAAAAAATATATGTCCATTATATTGCAAAACAATACTTTAAGAAATTTTGTCAGTCCGTCTGTCTGTATGTTTGTTTCGGCATTGCGCAAAAATTAGTGCACCAAATTGAATACGGTTGTATTTACAGATGTATTCCTGAAGGTCTAACTTAAAAACTGGTGTAGATTTTATCTTGATCTTGACAAGTGATCTATTTTTCTATTTCGAACGCGTACGAACTAGGTACGATAAGCAAAAAGTTAGTTACATACATTTAGTGGAATTTAGAATACAATTATAATTTTCATTAAAAGTATATTATTATAATTTTAAATATTCAAAGAATTATGCATTTATTTTAATTTTACAGTGCCCTCTAGTTTACTAATGTAGAATTAATAATGCTTTTTATATTCCTCCACTCGCGTGATTCCGTACAGTCATAGAAAATAGTTACATTAAAACATCACAGATGGCGTTGAATAATATTTCTGTAACAAATATTTGGATTACTTTGGTTGGTTTTCTTAAACGAAAAATTCTGCTTTTTTTTATTACATACTCATTAAAATCTCACTATATATAGATACAATACTTAATTAATACAATACTGAAATATGGACCTTAGCAAAATTAGAAAAGTAAATTTGGGACGATTGCTGATGAATTAAACTCAGTATCTCATTTATAATTTAAAAAAATTGTCATTGAACATGATTACAAGTGTGCTTTATTTTATTTATATAATTTTAGGTACTTTAATTTTTAGAAAGTACTTTTAACTTAATTATATACTTTAGCATAAATTAAGATTTTCTTACATTAAAATTTTGACAATATCAAGGCAAATGAAATTTTTTATAAATATATTAATAGAACATACAGACTAGTAGACAATTTCGATTAATGAAACGATTTTTTTTTATATCACAAAGTTAGCAAATAAGCATACGGGCTGTATGTTTGTCTGATGTTAAACGATCACTGTAGCCTATGGACGCCTGCAACACTAGGAATGTTATGTGCGCGTTGTTGACTCTAAAATAAAATTATTTAAAAAACAATAATGAAATTAAAACGTTAAAATGACATGAAAACACTGTTCAATTGAAAACAATCTCTTTTTGAATTAATTAGCTTATATATTAGAGACGCATACTAAAACCGAGGCAAACTAGGAAGTTTCGAATTTTCTCTTATCAGCAAACATTGTAATCAAATTTTTAACGTCGACGTTCGAGCCATACAAATGTGTCCACTCGATTGGGTCGCAAACCATTCGATTGTGAATGATCATACACGACACGTTCGCTCGGCAACTGAGGGAGCAAACTAAATAAATTTCACCTTTAGACCAACCTTCTCATAATATTTGAAATGTCAAGCCTGGAACTGGAATATACAGGCTGATTAGATGAATAATAATTACTATTACTTTGCTCATTCACAAAGTGTACCGCTTTTTTTCTTAAGATTTTCTTTTATACTATAGGTAGCAGATAGGGTTGACGTAAGACAGGCGGTCGTTCATAAAGTTAAAAACAAAAATCTTGAGCAATGTCAATAAAAAGATATTACGCCGACCCAAAAATTTATATAATTGGCATAAATTAATATTAAAGTGAGTTACTTGATTTGTTACATCTTCGCGTTTTAACGATTCAGCTGATCGTCATATGTGGGCATTGAAGTCGGTTAAAAATAGATTCAACTTAAGAATCTACTCTTACAATTTGGTTACAAAAATGCATTGCGAAAGTTCTTGCTAACTTTAAGTGTCAAACTTATTTCCAATTTCTGAATTCAAAGCATTTATTCACAAACATATGCACATTATTCACTATGGTATTTAGCTTGATAAATTATTTGAAAACACTGACGATGAAAGAAAGAAAACATATAGCTCTGTAATCAAATTCTATATTAAATCACCTGGTCAGTGGATAATAGTAGGTTATATATTTTTATGGGGATAAATCCATCTTTTGCAATGGAAACTACTGTAACGACATCTAATGGTGGTCAATTCGCTTAAATAGTTTTTTTTTGTGTGTGTATACCTTCAGCAATTCAGCCTTTGATAGACACATTTTCTTTAAATTTTTAGACACATACCTATAAATTTTGTCACGATTGGAATATATTTTTTATGATACAATTATATATACCTGTATAAAAATATGTAAATTAGTACAGGATTTATAAAATGAATTTGTTCAACATCAATATTTCAAAATTATAGACATCTTTAAAAAGTTAATATTCACAATCAGTGTCTAAAACGGCCACACCTATATTACTACCTAGCTTAAAGAAGCAATAACCTGATTGTTATAACGCCTTTAATTGACCCTTAAAGCTTGCGTCTGACCACAAAATTGCGGTTTGTTCTCTATGCCAACTCACGTAATTACCACGGTTTTGATAAAGAAGAAAAAAATGTTTAAAAAACTGCAACTTAGGTTTTATTTATTTATTGGCCCCGCAGCGATGTTTGACCTACTATGAAATCAACTCGATACCAAATCACACGAGTTTATATCCACTTTAGTGGATATAGGTACCTAAGTACTATACTTGTTTCGGCAGCAAGCAAAAATTAAATGCCTTTCACAGTTGTATTGTAATGCATTAGTATTTCTAATTTCAAAATCTACACGTATGATGTATTTGCCAATACAATTCACCAAAAACATAATACTGTTACCAGATTATTACTTCTCGTTTTGTCAATCTCGTATATATAGATATAGATAGATAGAATACGTCAATAATCTAGTCGTTCTCGCATCGAAAACTGTCCTTGTAATCTCGTAACATGGTGAGTTCGCTGCGATGGCTCTTGGTTCGTTATTACCAGGCTAATTGAAAACTGACTTTATCTTCACTTTACCTATATCCTTAATCCCTAATTGGTACTCTGCTTATGTAAAGATGCAGTATGGATTACTATTTCAATTTCTTTTATTTTGATTTTAACTTATAGTAGCAAAATGTAATAACCATCGTCTAACTATCGTTAGTGGGTCTTGTCGCTTCCATTTTTAATAGACTCCTTCTTCATTTTTCCATGCTTATCAAAGCTTTTCATTTGCATCCACTGCGTCTCGGCTTGTTACTGAATTTCATGTGACGTTCTTCTTTTGGGTAGTCGACCCTTACCGTGTTAACGTAAGACTTCTTCTCTTGCATATTTCTCACCCATTAATTTATATTATTTTTGTTATATGATACAACGTTATAACGTCGTAGATCGTCGATTATTTTAAATGTTTATTTAAAAAGAACTAGTTTATATAATATTAGCAACCAAATCGAATATAAGTAGTAGTGGGTGCTATCAGTTATCTGAGACAATGCTAATAAAAATTATGTTGTTCTAACCAATTACCAGCCATTAAACAAAGCTTTATGGCTTAATGTAATCCCGGACGACGCGGCTATGTTCAAATTTAATACGAGCTAAATATTTTTATCCATGAATCAAATTTATTCGATTCTATTTTCAATTTATTTGAATGTTTTTCTTTTTCAAAAATAAGGAGGTTCTCAATTTGGTCGTATTTGTTATTTTTGTGTTTGTTACTTGATAACTTAGTGATTTATAAATCGATTTAGAAATTTCTTTTTGATTCCAAAGGATAGGCTTACAGATTGGTACCATAAAAAAACAATCAAAATCAGTTCAATATTTTAGTTTATTTAATCAAAATATCTGGAATTTGATTCCAAAATTTTTGTAGAATACAATTTTATTATTTGTTGTACAAATATTACAATTATATGGGTTTATTTTTTATTTATGACAGGAAAGAAATTTACGATGTTACTAGTTCACGGGTAAACCACGACTTCATAAGCATAATCGGGATAATATTATTTGATCGGAATGAAAAATTTTATAATCATTATTTTTCATTCTTCAAATTTAACTGACATATTTTAACATCATTTAATTAAATTTCTAATATGGGTAGTATATTAATTTGTTTTAATTTCAAATAATAAATTCATTTATTATATAAGTAGGTTAGTATTGTAATTATGTATTTATGTAATATTAAAATATATATTAATATTTCATTTAACTATTTATTTGTAACTTATGTATTGATTGGTATTAATGTTTTTTGTACAGCATTCGTGCATATGCTTTTCCACTGTATTGGATTAACTGGAAGAGATCTCTTTCAGAGATAAGTCCACCCTTGCTCACAATATTTATACCTATATTGTCTATGTAATTTACAACTGCAATAAAGAATATATAAAAATAACAGTCTATGTCTATTCTCTTTCATTTCTACTACACAACGATTGGTTGGGGTTTTTATTCGATAAGTTGTAATACACAAAAAAATAAACTCACACATTTCTTAGTAAGGATTATAGTCAATTTCATATAAAAACACGCCACGAATGTCGCCATAATAAATAATTAGTGTCTAGCTGAATCGATTGCGTTGAAGAACACACCGTATATAATAAATATCGGACGGAAATCAACCGTCACTATATATTATTAATGTTGGTTTACACCGATGAAGTTGTCGATACCAAAGCATAAAGACGTAAAATACTTTGCTTTTTGTTTTGTCAATCTGTCTGTTGCGAGGAGCTCACTAATTAATTAACTATGTTAAATAATGCGATATTATGCATATCTCATCACACGCATCGATTCACACGGAATCTGACTTGAATATTATTAAGTTTTATTTCATATTTTACTAGCGATTTTATCATTTAACCTTTACAATGGTTTGTTTGTTGTTAATTATTAAATACACAATTGGGACTTAACGCGATGTAAAAGCTGAACGTCGGTAATAAAGAAGCAGGTACTCGTATGTTTTTTTTTAATGGGTGAAAATGGAATGGTAACCCCGCCCGCACTATCGATATACACCGACGTGGCACCAGTGGAAGATGTTAGGTGAGAATGAATGCAGGTCAGTTGGCCCACCATGATGAATTCGACAAGAATTAAACATGATGGTTTCCAGGAGGAACCGCGTGGAGGTCGACCTGAGAGGGTATATTGCTAGCAATGGGGATATTAGACCCCATTACTTAACAATCCCTTTCCTCCCGGTAGTATGTAGGTACTATTTTCCTATAAAAGATTTTACCTCGTGTTAAGATCCGATTGTGTATTTAAAATATGTGTAAGCAACGCGAAAGTTTAAAACTACCTAACGATCTAATTGTTTACTTTATTTATTTAAATTTTAATGCACAATTATATAATATAAGTAAGGGTACATATGGCGAACTTAACGCCTAATGGCGTTTTAAACTAGTCAACCATGAGGCAAGCAAAAAATTAAGTAGGCTGTGCTTAATGTCGGTGTTGGACTCTTTTCAATTGATTTAAACCTCCCAATAGGGAGGCCTATGTTCAACAGTGAGTCACCAGTAGAGGGCTGATATGGTGACGATAATGTGAGTATTCACGATTGAACTCACTTTTCAACCGACTTCAAAAGGAAGGAAGTTCTCAATTCAGTTGTTTTTTTTTTATATTTTTTTTATTATTGTACATTGATTTGGAAAATTCTTTTTTTATCTGAAAGGGTATACTTACAAATTGGTCTAGCATCAGGTGAAATTTAAATAAAACCAGTTTAGTAGTTTTGTTTTTTTTTTTGTGGGAGCCAATCTTTAATTATATTGAATGAAATTCGAATTGTATGTTTGTATATGCTTACAGTGTATAAATATAATGGTGAAGCATCAGTGGAGAATGAATCGATGATGATGAAGTCGTGTTAATTGACACATAGCTGAGAAAATATAAAAATATATTAAAAAATGTATATATATATATATTGTGAAACGAATTGAGGTGTTTTTCACAAAAGTTTAGTCAAATATGATAAAATATTAAATACATATGTAATTGTTTAAAATTCGAAATCATATATCTAAAAAAGATATTGCTTCGCATTTTGTCTTTTTTTGCTTAACAACTTTGATTTATCTACTGAAAAAAAAATTACTTATTTCAAGCTATTAAAAAAAAAACAGAAAATTCTGACGAGATTCACGCTTACTTTTGAAAATTGTTTAATAGATGACTTGTAACTTGAAACGTATTTCAAATACGTAATATTACTTTTATAAACATGAACGTGAATTTGTTACTTCTTGACACTTTATTGGAGTAACAAATCGTAAGAGAATTTGTCATAGATACGCATATTATTAAATTATTTGTATTTATTACAAATGACATAGTATACTTTATTCCAGTCACTCAATATATCCAGAACACGAGAATGAAGTTGGGATTAATTAAAGACTAATTAGTTTTATAAAAAAAAGTATATAGATATACGTAAATATAGTACTAAAATATCATCGTAAATATACAATTACCACCCGCAATAATCGGTACTGAGAAAAGTTAGTCCAAGCACGATTATCGGCTTAATAGTTACAAAAAAATAAAAATGTAATCGGGCACATATATTTTTGAGACCACTCAATAGAAATCTAACTCTTTTGAATGTCCACTGCTACTTGACAAAAAGCTTTAAGTGGACCCAAGGAATTAGATGTAAAATTCCTATGCATTGTAAAGTATTTAGTTTCAAATTAACAATAACATTTTGAACAACTTTAGACAATTATAAGACGGTCTTTTAACCTCACACATACAAAATTTGAAAAGATACTTAGTTAAGTGTTTAGTAATGGATATTGTGAGTTCAGTGGATCGGAAAATTATGAGAACAAACTCATACAAAAGAATAGCGATCAAAGGGATTTACATGTTTGAAATAGGCTTAGATGTATAATTATATAAACCCTTTAAAGATACATTGCTTTATTTAAATATTTTGTTTAGATCGAAGTCGAAAATAATAGAATATACTTACTTAAAATTTTCCAATACAGATCATGATTTGATATTTGATTTGATAGTTAACAAACTTGAAGCACACTAAGAAATTGTATTTTTAATACAAATACACAAATTCTTTGTGTATAAAACTAGAAAAAAAACTCATAAATATGTATGCTAACTAACAGTGTATGTTAACTATTGAATTAATTAATAAATTACTGATCAAAGAGACTAAACTAAGACAAAGGGCGGACTTAATGCTAGCAAAATAATAATATTATTAATATTTTATTAATTGGATTGACTTACATTGTATATAAGGTAATTTTAGTAATTTAAACGCATTAAGAACTTAAATAATTTATTTATTTTTTGTAGTAAAAAAATTTATATTAGTTCTTGTAAAATGACTTTTGAAACTTTCTTATTAGGATTTAAAGATGGATACCCTAAAATTTAACTAATAGGTACGTATTGAAGTATCCGTTTCTATATTTTTGACTTATATTTAAAAAAAATACTAATATTTACTTGTTTGCTATCTTTGTGCTACATAAAAAAATACTCTTTTTTATGCAACTTAGAATGTTAAACAAACTAACGGCTGACCTAACGGAAAGTGGTAACCGTCGACATGAGCAGACATGAACAGTACCATGGAAATAACAGGATATACTGTTTCGCCCATGATACCCCCCATGCGTTGCCATTCCTGAAGACCCAGGTGTTATTCCTCTGTACCCAGTAAATTTACACCATATCCCACCCTTCAAACCGAAACACAGCAATGCAAATACAACTGCTTCCCGGTAAAAACACGAATGAGACAAAGATACCCAAGCAAACGACTTTTGTACAAAGTCTCCCTCTGGTAACTCAAAGATGAATTTGTTATTTTTTATTAAATATACATTGATAATGTACGAGTAAGTATGTAGATATATCTTCGTTGTACTTAATAGAGCCTTGCTCACTTACCTGCTTATTCAATAGACGGTGTACATATAATCCCTATACAAAGGGATTAGGAGCAATAAAATCTTGTATATTTGTTTGCGAGTAAGTTTACAGTTATGCAGTTGCTTTCGCAACTGGTGGCGCGTGTGATCCGCTAAGGATAAAAGGGATTGCGTCTGTTTGTTCATATTTTGTTAGTTATAGTAGCAGGCATTAGAAATAACGAGAAGTCTATTATACGATGGGATACATTGATGTATTAGATTTTACATATTTTGTGGTTTTATTTAAAGAATGATAATGAAATGGCAACTTCGCCTGCGCTATCGGTATACACTGACGTAGCACCAGTGAAGAATGTTATAGGTGAAGATGAAAGCAGGTCATTTGGCTTATTGAAAATTAATCTCGAAGTTTTCCAGGGAGGAAGGGGTGGAGGGCGACCTGACAGGGTATATTGCTAGCAATACGGCCGCTAGTTCCCAATTACTAACAATGGGGGGTATTTTATGGTGTCCTCCTTTATGTAGGTATGAATATCATAAGGATGAATGTGAAAGTATGTTTGTGTGTTAACTCTGGGAGCTTAGGCCTTAACCAATTTCAGTAAAATGTAACTATTTTTATCACTGATAAAAGTAAACACATAAAACTGACGATTCATCTGATGAAAAATAACTTCCATTACGAAAATCATATTCAAAAAATTATTTTATGATTAAAAATTTCAACCCGGAAAATTGAATTCTCTTTTTAAATTTTCTGTTTGTCAATAGAATACTTAACAGTTCAATCACATCGGGAGATAATATTGTAAACTTATACGTTCACCCTTATTTAATTTTAACTTAATATGTCATTAAAATTTCTTTATAATCTGTCTGAACTTTTTTATTAGTCACGCTAATATACAAACTAATACAAATACAATAAAAAAAGGTTGTAAAAGTCACATGTTCAATATTCATACTTACTAATTTAATAAATGTGAAAGTTTGTTTGCTTGTTATCTTGTATCACCTTTATAGTTTAACCAATCATTGTGAAATTTGGTATATACAGAATATAAGGGATGGAGAAGAATATAGTTCTATCCTGGCTAGTAAACATATCCTAGTCACATGGACGAAATCGCAGATAAAAGCTAGTGAACTATATTTCTAAAAATATTTGAAGTACAGTTTCGATTTCGTTAGGATACAAATAAAAAAGTCACGTTTCTCAATTGTGTAATACATGTCTACTACGCTTTAATCAAATATAAAGAAAGAATCCTTTAAATCAAACTCACACACACTTATAACCTCATTACCATTTCAACATTGAACGCAACCAAAACTCAATAGTATTAAGGGCACGTTCAGATATTTTGATTATTTAATTAAGAGACCACGGTTGAGGTCCGTTGATAATTGGGAATGACGTCGGACTAGTCCGGAGTTGTTTTGTTAATAATTTTAATCTCTTCATTCGTAACCAACGGGTTTAGTCATAGCTTTGCTTCTTCATTCGTTGTATGGTTTCAGTTACATTCGACGTGTGTCTAATGACTGGTTATTTGATTGGATATATTTCGTTTAATTCGGTTACCATTAGTATGTGTGTGATTGCCAACACTAGAAGATTAAGAACCAGACGTTCTACAACTGTCCATATTAGCCATAAATCTCCGACTGCCATTTCTTCAACGCACGTTTTGTGCGTTATTCCGAGAAAATGCTCTTTGCAATGCTGTACGCTCATCATGTATGATCATCAACATATTAGTCGTTAACTGTCTACTCCTAAACATAGTCCCTCTCCGTAAGGTTTTTTTTAATGGGTGATAATGGAATGGTATCCACACCCGCGCTATCGGTATACACCAGTCTCCGTAAGGTTGCCACGCTTGACAGGCGCGTTAGCAACCACAGTTAGGCTTTAAATAATGTTTTCAGAGGGATGCTACTGCCAATTCCCTCTACCATTAAGTACCCTTAGTCGCCTCTTATGAAATCCAAGAGAAAGGAAGGGATGGCCTGTTCTATGCCAGGATCACAAGGACTGTAAATATCAATACATATTCTGTTTTCCTTATTTAAATATATTTTTTTAATTGGTGTTTTGTTGTTATATACCACAGATTTGTAAGTGTAGTTACCGACCTAACTTTCACCTTAAAGTTGACAGAATTCGGTGAAAACCTTATCGCTGTATCTCTTAAATTATGTATTACAACTTCGATGTATTATTTAACACATGTTCAAGCTTTCGACACATTTTTGGCTGACTCCCTGTAGAGAACCTTGCGGTTTGTGCTTGGTGTAAGTTACAAACTTACTTATTGCTATATAAGATTGATAATTTAATGGTTATTTTTTCTTTTAACAAAAAAATTTATTATATTTCGATTTTATTTTAATTATAGTAATTTTTATTAAATTTTATTTTCAATGTTCTTTATTATATAGGTGAATATTGTCATTTTTCTTCTTTTTGTGATTATTCATATATTTTATAATACTTTTTATTAATATATATGTATATTATAAATTCTTTAAAAATATTACTACACTTAGGTTATATGTTTTTAAAGAATCTAATATATATAATATATTATTATAATTAGAATTAAAGTAAAAGACTATTTCAAAATTATATAAAATAAAAGCAGAATCGCTCTTATTATCCATAGACCATTTTTTTGTCGCTAATATGATTTCATTTAAAGGATTAATATTACTGTTATGATTATATTTCATTCAAAAAGATAACATTATAATATTCATCATCATCATCATTTCAGCTATTATCTGTCCACTGGTGGACATAGGCCTCCCTATGTTCACATATACTGTGAACATAGACTGCCATAAGGAACGGTCCTGAGCCACATGCAGCCACCGATTCCCGGCAATGTATTTGAGGCTGTCACTTCATCTAGGTAGTATTAGGGAAGTCATCTTATACTGCGTATGCCTGTACGGGGTCGCTACTCAAGAACTTTTCGTCTCCATCAGTTGTCGGTTTTTCAAGTTATCTGACATATATATGTGTATACTATAATATTATCTGTGATTAATTCCTACAAATATTATAAATGTAAGAGTATGTTTGTTTATTACCTTGTAGCATCTTAACGGCTTAACCAATAACTATAAAAATTTCATCCCAGTTAGTAAATATATCCCGGTCACGCGGACGAAGTCGCGGGTAAAAATTTGTAAATTAATATAATTATGTACTTTTATGTGTGTTATGCGATACAGGCACAAAAAAAACTGATATTCTAAACCGATTATAATAATTATTTTTGCAATTAATAGACTGTATTCTTTGGTAAATTTTATAAACATTTTGTTACGATTGGAGGCCCTATTTTTATGGAGAACTATATCTTATGTTTATTTTGTACCAATTTATTAACCTTGACACTGGTGAAAGTTTTTGTAATGTCAATTGGATTGACATGGTTAGCTTCAGAATACTGTGACAAAATTACATACTACAATGTTAGACAATAGTATTTTTTGCCTCATTGTTTTATCTACAGGAAATATATGTTTTTTTTTTGCAGGTGAAAATAGAATACTAGCTTTGCCTGCACTGTCGGTATATACTGGTGAGGTATCAGTGAAAGATGATAGGTGAAGATGAAAGCAGGTCTGTTGGCTCATTATGATGAATTCAGCAAGAATTAACCACAACGATTTTCAAGGGAAACCACGGGAAGGTGACGACGGTGACTAGATAGGGTATATTGCTAGCAACGGGGCTTTTAGGTTGCTAACAACTACTAACGATCTCTTCCTTTCACAAAAAAATATTATAATTTTAATACTTTTTAAATTTTCCACATTATCAAATTAATTTTTGTCGTATTTAGATCTAATTAGACTTTTATAAGTACTTGTAATAATATGGTTTATTTATCTCTGTATAGCCAGCGGCCCAGTGTGGGGGCCAGAATACAGTAACACAGGGTATCTTAGTACGGATTCTGTCCACTTCCAATGACAGTCTATATATATTGGATTTTGTAAAATGTATAAATGAAGTGCCATTGTGATAGAAATAAATATTATTATTATTAAGTTAAGAATTCCACATACATTAAACTGATACATTGATTTTTTAATAAAATATATATTACGTAGCACAATTATTTGCTAATCACTGGATCATATCAAGTGGCAAAAGACATAATTTATAATAAATTTATAAAACATAATAGTATTTTTAGTTCCTAAATCGCTTATCAGAGGCAGCACCATCGTTCACTTGCTAATAGATTTTAGGTTATAGAAAAGACATGGAGATTGACAACAAATATCGTGCAATTGTCGCCTATTACAACTGTTTGCTATTATAAGACATCTCTATTATAAAGTATAAATAATAAACAAGCATAACAGCGTACGAGGTTGTTTAATTTTTGTAATACATACTAAATAATGTAAAAAAAAAAAAATAGTAAGTAGAATAGTCTCACATTTTATTTGACTATTTAACAAGTTAATATTGCAACTAAGTGTATCTTATCGTAGAATGTTCGAACACCTGCACCTACGTGCAAAGAGCGAACATTACAACTTCCTATCTCGTTTTGCAAATAAATTGGAATGTGAATGAAGCGTGAATGTTGGAACTCGAGGTGGAAACTCGTATAAGATTTGATTCGTAATAACTCTTTGGTTATGGAAAGTACAATAAAGAAATAAGTAAACTAAGTCAGTAATTAGTGGTTCATTACAAATACAACAATTTTAGTATAATAAAAAGCATTGCAACGTCAAATTATCTCTAACTACCTCCCTTATCTAAGAATTAATATTATTTTAAATGGAAATATGATCCTTAGGGATACTACATCTCAGGAATCTATCATTAAGTAAATAATTGGTTTATAATGTTTTTTCTTTTTGTTTCTACATTTTAGATTTTTAAATAACTTTTGTACTCGTAAACAAACAAAATATTTAAAATAAAGCAAATATTATAATATTTTTAGTACCAAATTATATATAAATACATTCGCTAGTTACGTGTTACTATAATACGAGTATATGTATAAGCTTTTACTATAGACTTTGTCCGCGTAACCGGGACACTGACCGAGACAAAAAGTAGTTTAAACTATCCTAAACAATTCGTGTGTACCAAATTTTATAATAATTGGTTTATACTATTGAAAAGTCAATAGGTAACAAATATTTTTTTTTTACATTATTAATATCAGTAAAGATATATAAATTGATGGTATATAGTATTTATTGTACAGTAAACAGTCTTAATTAGCTCCACTCACATAAGATACATTGATATATCTTTTCAATTAATAATATTTACTTACTGCTACGATTAATAAGCGAGTTTGCGTGCGTAATTATTTTCAACGCCTTTGCGAGATTTTTATCATGTGTGTTCTTAAGAAACGGTGATACTGTTTTAATAAGAAACATAGCTCGTTTATTATCGCACAGAAAGATTTTATCACTGCATAAAAATGTCAATTATTATAAAGAAAGTTGATCCAGTACGACTTTAATGAAAAACCATAGACACTATGGTGATGTTATTAGTGTAGCAATCAGACTACCTTTAACTTAATTATTGTTTCGTGTCCAATTTTGCCATAAAATGTGTGTATTATATATTTGCAAAAACGAAATAATTAACTAAATATTTTTTTTTGTACAAAATGCTTTATTTTATTTGTGACTAGAGGGCGCTGAAGGCAGTGTTGACTAGTTATGTTTTTGGCGGGAAATTAACAAGTGTATTTTTATATACTTGATTCTAGTGAATCATAGCTGCTGTAATTATATGTCTAAGCTATGTCAATTAATCCTCAGTTTTTGTCAGAAACTTAGTGAGGCAATGTATTATCGTAATATATAGGCCATAGATTAAAGATAGTACCTACGGTCCTAAGTAGGTTTTTTTTTATACTTCGGGTTCTACTTGCTCTGTGCTTGTTACTGCATAAAACATGTTTATAATAGACTTATAATAATTTACATGATTTTTAGTCTAAGCATATTATAATTTTTTTTTAAACAGAATTAAGACATGAATATTAATTATTACTGACTGTTTCAGTAAAATTTAAAAACAAAATTAATCGAATGAACGTTATTTAAGGGGCGGCACTTTTATTATATTATTGAAACTGAAAAATGAATCTATGCAACCATCTTGATATCAACATAATTAAATAAATGTATCATAACACTGTACCATTACTTATAATGTCTTAGTCCAAAATATTGATATTATCAGAGATTATGAAAGACCTACATAGACTACAAGACTACATTATAATGTAACATTTTTCAAATTCAATAAAATGGTTGCATAGTTTCATACAATGGTTTCATGGTTTTTGTTCGAAGGGACGTATTCCTGGATGTATCAGCACAATAGAACAAATAGAGAATTTTCAGTTGTTATGTCAAAGTAGATGTATATTTAAAATGGAGTAAACTATTAATTAGTTATTTTTTATAAAAAAAGAATACACAAAGTAATTTTCATTAAGGGCATTGTACCAGAGAACTTGCATTAGCAATATCAATAAAACTGATCCGAATCACGGTCGACACTTGAATTTTCAAGCCAATTAAGCACAAACAAGTATATAATTAATCCACGTCATCGAATATGACGACAGAAAGTTTGCTCTGGTTGCGAGATTAAAATATAGCGTGCGAGTCGAATTACGGAGACGATTAAATATTTGGCAAAAGACATTGGAAAGTTTTAAGAGTACTGTCTTCATAACTTTTTATAGTAAAAATCTATGGATAATCAAATAGAGAAATAAAATTAAACTCTTTTTATAACATATATATTTATTTATATTAAATAATGCTACTAATATCAAATGTGACAGTATATAAAAATGTTCGTGTATTTGTAACTTAGTTAAACTGTTGAATGTTTTTGATTAAAACTTAATAGATACTTAGATACATAATATTTCAGTGTCATGAAATATAGATGGTATCAAATAATTGGTAGTGAATATTTAAATAGTTAAACTGAGTCAATCATCCATTGATATTTTGTCTGTATTTTTAACATATCTCATGAATACAAAGCGGTACTTATGAAATTGATGATAAAGGAATAGTAACCTCACTTGCGCTATTAGTATACGCTGACGGTGCACCAATGAGTGAGAACAAATGAAGATGAAACAGGTCAGTTAGCCCATGGTGGCAAATTCGACAAGATTTAATCACGATGATTTCCAGGTAGAACGGAGTGGAGGTCAACCTGTTAGAGTGTATTACTAGCAATGAATTCCCATAGCTAGTGATACCTTTCCCCCAATATATTCTTGTCAGATTGTCCTCTACGTGGTTATATAGCACGTATTCTTGATAGGGTATATCGCTAACAGTGGGGCAGTTAAACCCCATTACTAATAATCCTCTCTAGTCTTAGTGGCGATATAAGATATTTGCATAAACACTATACTTGCTCCTACATCAGTGTAAACATTCGAATCAAATATTTGGCTCACATCACGTATAATTTCACCGCTCAATCACTGCAATCTTGCGCTATCGAGGACTGTACTTACCGCATATTTCATCGCTCCTTACGGTCACTTTGATTTCATACGCCGTTTTGTTAATATTGTGATTTTTATGATAAATCCATATTCGATATCGAATCTGTTGATTGACAATTTCAGATAAGATGAGCACGCGATCTTTCCAACCGACTTCCAAAAAAGAAGGAAGTTCTCAATTCGGTTGGATTTTTTTTATATTTGTTACCTTATAACTTCGTCATTTATAAACCAATTTGGAAAATTCCTTTTTTTTTGTCAGAAAGGATATATTTTCAAATTGAACCCATAGATATTTTATCGAAATCAATTCAGGAGTTTAGCTTTTTATTAATGATGACTGGTTTTGTTACTATTAAATTCGTTTTTTTTTGTAAACCAAATTTTTAACTATTTTCAGTCTTATTATTATATTAATTCGTGTATCTGTATAAATAAACGATCGATTATCTTTTTTTTATACAACTAAGAATGGCAAACAAGCTGACGGCCCACCTGATGGAAAGTGGTAACCATTGCCTATAGACATGAGCAGTACCATGGATATAATAGAGTATACTGTTTTGCCCATGATAGCCCCCATGCGTTGCCATTCTTGAGGACTCGGATGTTATTCCTCTGTACCCTATAAATTCACGCCATATCCCACCCTTCAGACCGAAACACAGCCATACAAACACAACTGCTTCACGGTAGAAACATGAATGGGACAGAGGTACCCAAGCAATCAATCGACTTTTGTACAAAGTCTCCCTCTGGTGAATCTATGCTCCCAATTAATAATAATTAATTTAGAACTAATTAGTAAAACTGAGGTATCTGTATTTGCCTAGATAATTCTCTGTTGTCATCTTATTCCACTACCCTTATTCCAATTATTATTCATGTACCGAAACGTAAATTTAAGCATTTTTGAATTGTCATTTTCAGCCAAGAAGAACGGACGAGAAACTCAGCTGGTACTTTTCCCAAAAACTTTAACTATATATATAAATAATGGATTTGTATGAATACAAACTACTAAACAGTATCAGATCGTATAAACCTCCCCATTGTCCAAGTCTCGAGACTAATTATCACGATGCCGCATTTCAATACCCGACACAACTTGGCGCCAACTTTTACAATTTCAAGGCCCACAGTTATTGTTCTTACATTTCCATTCACTCAAAATTCCCCCATTAACTGGATTAGTACCAATAAAGCACTCCATTCATGGCGGTGCGCAGTGACCTTGGACTGCGTTTTACTTGGGAATAATTGTGGGAACACAGAGTAATGTTGGTTAGTGAAAGCGTATGTGGACTTTCTTTGTTTCGTATTACAGAATCTGATATGTGTCTACCAATTTATATTAATTTAGGAATGTTAATTAGTATTTAGTGTGTAATTTTAATTGTACTTGTAGATTTTGATTCACTGACCGATGGCACAAACATTAATACCAATATTTTCAGTCTATATGCATCAGTTATGTAATAGTCGAGTACTCGTAATTAAAAATGGGTAATATCCGATATTGAATTTTTCTAGATACTGATGACCACCCATTGCGATATCGGCTATATCAGTCGGATATCTATATTCCTTACGAATGGGTTCTACTTTTCGATATTATATATTAGATAATTGATATCTAATATATCTGCTATTGGGCCAATATATGTATAGATATTGTAATTGCAATATATAGATATTCCTATATATTACCCACCCTTACCCGCAAAACAAATTTTGCTTTGTTTAGCACTAGCTGACGCTTTGTGCTACGTCTAGGATTAATAGTATATTTATTGTTTATTTACCAAACACCTAAATTAAAATTTTCCTACAGTTGGTTCAGCCCGCCCAAGAAGGCCATTATGTCTAATTGTCAACTCTATGATGAACACACGGCAAAAGGAACACCCCCTTTTCATCCACTATTATCATCTACGCCACATAATGAATGAATTTCTATAGATACAATGTATCAGGTACCGTTGCCACCATGAAAGCGCGAAATCACAGGATAACCTCGTGTAAAAAAAAAACCAACAAATTCATTTATTTACGTGTCAAGACAAGAATGCACAACACAAAAATAAATATGTAACTGACGCCCATTACAGGAAGATACGCCTTAGAACACCTTTTAGAGAACCTTTCGAGCCGGCGCTAGATGGCACAAAGGCAACAAAGGGGAAAAAATAAGAAAAAAATATCAGGATTGGATTGGTACAAGTGATAAGGGCGGAGAGTTTGAGAGATATATTTCTTTTAATTCGTTTTTATGGCGTTTACCGTGTAGGTATCTTACAGTTATAATAATAAATTATACGCAACAACTCAATTTTCAAACTATGCAAACGTAAGATGTGTTATAAGAAATCAAACAACGAATATCCGAAGACAAAAGATCATCCAGACCAGAGTAAATTTAGAAAATCGAATAGGTTTGAAATTCTTCCTGCCACTTTATAACGAAAGTATTTATTTTTAAGTACATTAATTTGAATTAAATAAACTTATTTAATTTGATAATGTACGATCAAAGTATTGCATTGGCCTCAAATAATTGGATACATATTAACTGCTTTATAAATAGTAAATCAGTCATCATTATTTTATCGTTTATATCCATATTAATAACGAGTACCTAGTTAAAACGCTATCCGCTAGTGTCCTTACTGGACACATGTTATATTGTCGGAACTTTTAAGAAAATATGAACGCGCCGGGTGCGTCTTTTTTTCAAAGATTCACGTGGGAGGTGCGAGGTAATTGCCGAAATTCCTAATTTTTGACAATCAATGGACAGGATATTGCTATTATGATGTACCAAAAATGAACAGAGATGAGGCTGCCAGTTATTGGACTGTTTATAATATGGCTTTATTATGTATCTAATATTTTAGGAGAATATTGCGCATTTTTTGCAGGACATTTTTCCCAGACTTATTAAATAGAACAAGCGACACTTCAGAAGTTTGAAACATGTGGGTGTCGCGTAATATTTATTAATAATTCAGTAAATATATATCTATACATAGGTATTACGTACTTTATAATCTAAGGATAGTAATAATATGCATAAAATTTTCTGTGTATTTTAACATATTATTTTTATTACTTTATACATAATTCTATTAAAAATACATTAATTTTAAATATTATATTAATAATTAATAAGTTACTTTCTTTATATCTAAATATTACAGTATCAAATTAGTATTACTAAGAAGCTGAAATAATTAGTAATTGGGATTAAATTAACAGGTCGACTTTCATATGGTCTTAAGATATTTAAAATATTTGTAGTCTAGTGTTATTTAATTCATTATAATTGTTACTTCATTTTCTCGCACTGTATAACTATGTTAAAGTAAATGCCGTGAATATCTATAATAGGCATGTGCATTAATATTGTATTATATTTAATGTTTGTTATACCTATATGTTATAATGCAATATGCTGTTGGTGTACCTTAAATAAATAAATAAATAAGATATAAATGGTAAATTTATTGTGAATTCGTCATTATAGGCTATTTGGCCTAACATTTTCTTTACCTACCATTTCTCACTAATGCTTCGCCAGTGTAAAGCAATAGAATAGGCGGGAATTAAATGTTATAAGGTAAGTTTTCCTTAGGTAAAACAATCCTGTTCAAAATTGATTACTCTTTTTTTATATATTATTTTGGTAATTATTGGTTAATAATTATATAAATATTTGGTAATTAATTAAATAAAGGAGCATTTCCTTTCCACTCAGGGTTTACTGGAAGAGAACTCTTACAGAGTTAAGCTCGCCTGTTGTACATCTTTAATTAAAACAAATTATTATAATGTATTTTTTGTATACCATAATGTATAGATAAATATTATTTTAATTACTACTATTATTATTTACATTTATTGTTAAATTCTTCAACACTGTGAGAACGAGGTGTTAAAAATCTCAACTGCGTGTGGGTTCATGGAGATTTTTAATAAAAATATTTGTTTTATGTCTCTTTTTAACACGCTAGAGAGTAAAAAAGTTGGAATATCAAGAATGGATGCCCGACAGCAATACAAAATAGTCTCCAGCACAGGTTCATTCGTGACGCTCTCATCTTATAATGGCCGTATAATAGTGACAGAAGAAAGTTATCGATAAAAGTAAAATTAATAAATGTTATGCAAATTTTAAATGAAAAGTAAATATCTTGAAAATGCAATATAACATATATTTAACATTATGGTAATACATTTATTAAGATGTATTTTTGTTTTCTATAAAATGTTAGGATTTGTATGTATTTCTAAAGATAAAGTTGAATGGAATTATATAACGTCTCATAAATTGCATCATTTAATCGATAGATCAATTGTTTATTTATATATTTTTTTTGTATATTTATCTGTTACCACTTGGCTGCTTCACTTATCTACATTATGTAAAAAAGGATATTATAATTTTTACTTACTTTTATATAAAAATTATAGTAATAAAATACATTACATATACATAAGTACAAATTAAACCAATTTAATTTTTTGACATAATGGTAAAAGTTACAAAATAAAATCGACCAAGGTTTCGATACTTTCATTAAGAAATCAGAAAAGTACAAACAAATTACTTATTAACAATCATAATTCCACATAATAAGATTTATAGAAAAATTCTGTTTTTAATATAGTATGTACGTATATATTATATATATACAGTTGTTTTAGATGTAGCTACAAAAATGTTCGTATATACAATTTTTAATATTGCCGTTTTATCGATATCAGCTGAATGCGTCTTCTAACATCACTAAGCCCCGCCCTTGACACATAAATAATCTCAACTCACAAAACAATATTCAAACACTGTAATTTGAAATCGAAATGTGGCAAGTTTGTCGCCTAATTAGTTGGAATTATTCCATTTTTTTTGCATGATCCCATTCCATTTTCTTGCGAAAATGAGTAAGCGATTGTTACGCTTGTTGTGGGTTCCAAAGATTAATTGTTATATGAATCATTTATGTATAAAAGTTTTTGTGAGTCCTCTATTAGTTTCTTTAAGGTTCACCTACCTGATGCATGGGGCGTATGGTGAGTTGAATTAGATGTTAACAAATTTCTTATTATGTCTGAATAGCTTATAACTTATTCAGCTAATTGCTCTCGCATTCCATCAAAGTTTTGACTGAATACGTTTTATTTGTTCGTAATCATAAAAACAATATTTTGAAATTGATTTGTCTAATACTTTCATGTATTTAATTATTTATTTACAATGGATGGATATATAAGCTAAAGCATTCGTTTCGAGATTACACGTCTATATTATTTGAATATTTAATATATCATGTTATGTCCATGGTACTGCTTATGTCTATAGGCGACGATTACCAATTTCCATCAGGTGGGCCGTCAGCTTATTTGTCATTCTAAGTGGTATAAAAAAATTCATTTCAGAAAAAAAAATTCCATATCGGTTCATAATTGACGGAGTTATGAGGTAACAAACATATCAAATAATGCAATCAAATAGATAACCTCCTTATTTTTGAAGTCGGTTAAAAAGAAAGTTATATAATGTCGAAGTTTTGCAAAAAAGGGGTAAACAGGTTTCTTCAGAATCGACAGTGCGTGTGTAATGCCCCTGGTATTACAGCCGTTCATAGGCTTCGGTGACCACTTACCATCAGGTGGGCCGTATGCTTGTTTGTTTGTTTGTTTGCCAACTCAGTGGTAAAAAGAATGCTATCAATATTGTAAGTATATTTAAGAACGTTTTAAAAATAAAGTACCAATGATAATCCTTTGTTTGGTCAAACAAAATGTAATTACGTACCTACTTACAAAATGAGATTTTAAAAATATTTCACATGTAACAATATATAAATAAGATAATAGAGGCAATTGTCAAACGAATGTCGGAAGAAATGTAATTAGATACCGTGTAGATAAGGCTTTTTAAATCTATTGTGTCGATTGAGAAGTACGTACACATCCTGTCAGTTGTAGAAAGGGAATAAAGGCCCGCAAAGGTTACCCGCCGCAATAATTTTTATGGGCCCTAATTTCGCCCGTGCAATAAAAATAATGTCCGAACTGAGTATAACTGTACCAACTCAAGGATGACTATTTGCAGAATTGTAAAATAGGAGATGTTCTTTTTTTTTAATCTACGTTTAATTTGGGATTTTTGTTTTTTAACATGGCAATCCCATAAAATCTAAACAAGTTATCTACTATTAAAATTATGACTAAACAATACTACTTAGTAATTCATTTAAGCACAAAGCAATAGGCGATGTTTTCAAAACACGAAAATAGTGGGCATTAATAATATCCAAATTATTATGGCTAAACATAACGATGGCTGGCTAATCCGTCATACTTGTGAACGTGTGCTTTTAGTAGGGACTGGTCTGTT
This sequence comes from Galleria mellonella, assembly GCF_026898425.1. Lineage (NCBI taxonomy): Eukaryota > Metazoa > Arthropoda > Insecta > Lepidoptera > Pyralidae > Galleria > Galleria mellonella. The sequence continues at coordinate 2,713,272 of NW_026442162.1, read as the reverse complement.
CAAGAATATTGTGATTGATTGTAGCGTTGTAGCTTTTTTCTTTCTTCTATCAATACGAAGTTTGTGATAGTAATTTTATCCAGTAATTTTTTTTTTGTTGTACATTTAACTCTTGAACACTGGAATACTCCAATGGGGCTATGCGACGATTAATTTTTTTCCGTTGGCGCTTTGTGACTGGCGCATAAAAATCCTCATAATTTCCCACAAAAAGGCATCAAAGTAAATTAAATAATCATATCTCTACATAATTTATTAAATATAACTTAAAAACAACAAAATTTTTATGAAAAAACTTGTTGGCGGAGAATGTGTTAAGCATCAGTTGTGTTTCTTGTTCGTTCTTATCCGCTGAAATTGCACTTCGAACTGGGCGGTGGATTCGTAAACAATGTCTATTTTTTTTATGGGTGAAAATGATATGGTAACCCCGCCTGCGCTAACGAGATACGCTGGCGGAGCAACAGTGAAGGGTGATAGATGAGAATGAAAACAGGCCAGTTAGCCCATCATGATGAATTCATCAGGAATTAACCATGATAGTTTCCAGGGAGAACCGCGAGGAGGTCGACTTGGTTGGGTATATTGCTAGCAATAGGATTCTCAGTCTCCGTTACTAACAATCTCTTTCCCCCCAAAAAATGACTATTCAAAAATGTTTCTTACTGAGTTATAACTTAAATAATAAAAAAATATTATTATAGGTTAAAATCCTACTGAATGCACTATTCTACTAAGCTATGCGCTGTTTAATATGTTACACAGCTTCTTCTAAATCCAAACTAAGCAGAGTTCGTGTTGAAATACTGAACTACTAACAGAATAGCTAATTTTTTTTTATAAATTTACATAGAAATATTCTTAAATATTATACATAGAAACCACCTAGACAAACTGTCAAAATTCCTCTTACGGGGATGGCTTATGTTCAGCAGTGAACAGGTAACGGCTGAAATGATGACGTTGTCTAGCGTCATGAATATTCCGCACTCACAATTTATCTCTCTCGGGCACTGAAGCCCCCGAGCACCCATGGAGTCGGTATTCCTGAATGGTAATACAATTTAAAGTTTATAAAAAAATTATCATCGAGAGCCTCTCAATGGGCTATTGAACACTTTTGTAAATAACTTTTTACCATACTTAAAGGCATAAGTACCCAATTGTTAACTGATTTGTTATCAATGGTGCTATGGGAACGCGGCGCCAAATCCAATTTACATTTGTGTGTAAACAAAGGCTTGTTATCTAATGATAATAAATGTCGGTACTCTTCCTTTTGCTCTAGGTGTGTATGGAATTTGTGTAAGATAATGGTAAATGTAAATAGGATTCTACGCAGTTAATTTTTTTTTACAACCGAAGAACATTACTACTAGAAAAACTACATTCACAAAGAAGTAAGTACCGTTACCTCTTCTTTGCATTATGGTGAAAATTTCCATCATAACATTAAAAATTATATAAGAGAACAATTTCACTTAAAGTTGATCGTGTCTGAATACTTTTTTAATGCTCATTGCAGAAAAAAAAACATAGCTGTCAAATTTATTTTCTTAACCATTTTATTTTAATTTTGAACACGAATTATATCACCTTGATTTATTTCACCAATTAAAAAAAAAAACATGCAAAAAAGGGTTAAGTTTACTCATAGTTGTCTATTGTTTTTTTTTTTCTATTACAGGGTCGCAGGTTCCCCTTGACTATTGCCTATCAAGGACTTTTTGCGTTTAGTACTAATTCGCTTCCTTACTTCTTTCTTCCTTTCATCCTCTTTCTTTCACATTTATTGGTTCTTTTCTTTCATTCTTTCCTTCAATTTTGACTTACTACATGTTCCTAATTCATACTCATAGTTGTACATCGCTACTAGACTACTTCATCACTTGTAAAAGAGATAAGATAATATTACTCACAAATATTCTGTGTGGTCCCGGCATAGAATAGGCCACCTCTTCCTTTCCTGTAGGTGTCGTAAAAGGCAACTAAGGGAACTTAATGGTCAAGGGATAGGCAGCAGTGTCCCTCTAAAAACATCTTTAAAAGCCTAACGGTTTTAAAACTTCTTCTTACGGAGGAGGCCTTTATTCAGCAGTGAATAGTTAAAGGCTGATATGATGATGATGATGATATACTTACAGATCAGTCCTATACATATTTTACCAAATAAAGTTCAGTAGTCAAAATAACTGGTATTGCCACAACTGAAAATGTTTTTTTTTTTGTGTCGTACACACTCCTAATGATTGCAGTCACAATAAATAGGAAAAACATCAAGCGACCTCTAAATTTCGATATGTACAAATCGTAAAATGTCCATATCTATCGAGTTATTTACCAACTACTACACATCTAAATGTTTACAAACTCTAATATCAGTGTTGGACAATAAAAACGGAAGGTTTATAACTTGACGAATATACACGAAGGACCAGGCAACCAGGCAATAAGATTAGAAGCGGTAGTTGTGTTTTATTGGGCCACTTCGTGTTCATTCGTGAAAACTCAATTTTGTCTATATTTTTTTTTGTGACTATATCTATGCTGTTACGTGGCAAAAATTTAAATGGATTTTGATAATTCTAATACATATGTTTTACGCCCGTGTTCGTTCAATCTTCGATATTAATTCAATTGTAAGAAAATACATCGACCTACGTACAACGAGACGTTTCGCAGATACATTACATTGAAAATATTTGAATTTGAAACGAGAAATCGCGGGTTTAGATTATGCTTTGCATCAAGCAGATTTTTTAGTTCGTAAAGAAAAACAGGAAAAATTTATCTTCATAAAATGAATAGAGAAGAAAACGGAAGTGAACGAATTGTTAAAGTTGGTTCACAAGTGGCGACATAATTGCATATTATACATATATAATATGAAATTAATTGAAAAATTCCTCCTCTTGGGAGTCGCTTAGAAAATAACAGTTTCTGATCGTAAAGATTAAATTTTATAAAAAAAAAAAAAGATAATTTGTTCACGTTCCCCGCGTAATATCTAATTACAGTTACTTAATTCGAAAATATTTGGACAAGCCCCAAGGTGAGATAAATATAATGAAAAATAATTAAGTCAACTCGAACATGTCAATTCTGATCCCAACGCTATATTTTAAAAATACAGTCATGTACAAAATTTTTAGTATTATAAAAAATATTATTATATTCTATCAGCTATTAACTATCCACTGCTGTATATATAGCTGTCCCTATTGGGGAATTTACTAGTAGTTGCCACGTTTGGCGAGCGACTTGGCAATTGCAGTTAGATTTTGGTGATGTTTTAAGAGACACAGTGCTACCTATCTCTCGATCATTAAGTTCCCTTAGTCCTTTTCTACGACACTCACAGGAAAAGAAGGCATGGCTCATTCTATGCTGAGACCACACTACAAATATAAAAATGTTTAATATAATATTGGGTGTGACTTGATATATTGATAGATAGATTGATATATTTTAAAATGTACGTAAAATAAAACTAGATGTAATAAAATAACAAATTAAAACTATTTAGCTACTTTCTATAAAGTAAGCGTGAAAAAATAATGTTATATTTTGACATTGTCACGTTGACAAACTACCATAACTGTTTTTACATTATTCAATTATGAATATAATCATAAATAAATTAATAAAAAGTATATTATTAAACAGGCAATAATGAACTCAATACTTTTTAAAATATTAGTATTGTTTATTTGCGCTTAAATTATTGTTAGTTATGGAATTTCAAATCAAACAAATTATAAAAAGGCATTTATAATAATTTCTTTATCTTTACCCATCTATACGTTTTTAAATTTATCTAAAATCAACGATAAAACACTTGTAAACATATAAAATACAAATACCATTGACTCAAATGACATCAGCGCACGACAGTACACCATTACATGAAATACCGACTCATTATTACGACAAAGAGTGGCGCCCGCTCCCACAGTAACATTTCGATACATTTCTTCAATGGCGGCCATTTTGTCCTTTTTTCGGCTCGAAAACGCCGAGATTCACACGCTCCGAAGTGAGTTGTCCCTTTGTCAGATATTTTTAGTTAAACGTAAGCTATAATCGATCGACTAGACGGAGTCACTATCGATTGATGGTATCGATAATGTAAAATTACTGTTATATTGACATTTAAGTGTTGGCGCTATTTTTTTTTTTTACTTTTAATACGAAGTGCCTCAGGTGATAAGATTGTTGATGTGTCTCAGATTAATGCATTTAAAATAAGATTATCAAGAATGGTCATTGAAAAAAAGAAACAATTTTTAAAGTTTTAATAAATATCTTAATATAGGTACTTAAAATAAAACAATATGATATATTTTGGTAAATGTTGAAATATATTATAATATTTTGATATATACACTGAATAGTAAAAATTAATATAGCCCTTTTTGACTTTTTAATTTTAAGAATATTTTTACATATTTAAATATTCTATATAATTATTAGAGACTGCTGAACATAGGCCTCCCCCATAGACTGCCATAAAAAAAGGTCATGGCATTCACTGATTTCCTGCAATGTATTTGACGCTGTCACGCCATCTAGTGGGGGATCGTCCTACACTGCGTTTGCCCGTATACGATCGCCACTCAAGAACCTAGTATCTTACTAGAGACGTGGTGACATAAATTTGACATACTGTATTTGAAAATTCAAATTATTACAAAAACATTAAAATTGTTTCCTATAATGAGGTATACATTTAAATGTAGTAAGATAACAAGTACTAAAGTGTATATACTTACATACGAGCACTTAGTAAATAAACTCAAGAAACAGTTACAGTTAATATGGGCGTGACCAAGAGATAGCGCAAAACGACAATAGGTGCGCATACGCATACACTAATATATGATTACGAGTATGTATGTATATGGATACATCACTTAACAGATTATAATATAAAAGATCGTAAAAACTTAAACAAAAATGTTAAAGTCCCAAATATCAATGAATTAGGAAGAATAGAGACTTTTAACGGACTTTGAATCGCAAATTATGATCATTAAACGTTAAAATGTTGCTCTGACATTTTTTTTTTACTCGTGTGACCACACGCACAATTAATGCTTACCTAATTTCGGTTTCGGTTGCAGATAAAATCAAAATTTATGTTAATATCGATATTTAAAGGGTTTAAGGCCTCCAAATTAATGAATTTAGGTAATCGGAAATACCGCAGATACAACGTTTTGTTCTTGGGTGGTAGATTTATGAGAAACTAGCTTTGACCCTTGATTTCGTCCGCGTGATAGAGATATATTTTCTAAATGGGATAAAAAGTAGCCTATGCCCTTTTCAATCCCATATTACATTTATACCAAATATCATAGTGATTTCATCATACCAGTGGAAAATGGGCAGGAAGATGATGTTGTGTTATTTACGTATATCGTATATATATACCTATTTGTGTCTTACTTATTTATACTATACTTATTTGTGTCTTAAAAATGATGTATTTCTGTCTTCTAAGTTCGAAAGAAAAAGAAATAAAACTTTTTTAATGAACGAAAATGGAATAAGTGGTAATAAGGTAATATAGGTGAGGTTGAAGTCAAGTCCGTAGACTGATCACGACAAATTCATATAAAAAAACCACGATGTTTCTTAGCAGGGACCGCATCGACCTGGCATAGAATATTGCTAGCAGTGAGACTTCTAGTTTATCACTAACAATTTCCTCCCACAACTAATAACTAATAACCCGGCGAGTTAAGTAATAAGAGAGAACGTCTGCCGTTAACTATTTGAAGAGTTAGTCGTTTATTTGTAAATTAACCATAAACCAATTCTAATACTGTGACGGCAGTCAACTAATAACATATTAATCCGGCCGAGTAAAAAGTTTGCATAAATTATGTGGTCGGAGAGCGCGGGAGGCCGCACGGCGTGAACTGCGGCTCAAGTTAATTATATTAAAATGTGCTTATGTTATAACCACTCGTGTCTTGTGGTGACCACCTGGTAGACATACCGTTCTATTAGATTTATACAATAATATGAATATATAATACCTATAGTGTGAAATTACAATCATTAGCATCCTTAAATGAACGTCCTACTAGTAAAATGAAAAATAAAATATTATATAAGAAACAACTAATATGTAATATTACCAGAGGAAAGATTTGATTTTTGTTTGTAATAGAAATACTCAGAAAATACTGAACCGATTTTAAAAATTAATTTATTCACAGACAACAAAATTATAAACGATTGACTTTTTTTTTTATTTTGTTGGTCATAAAAAAAAATTAAGATTGTGTTTCACAAACAAACTGAAAACTAAAAACAAAACTACTGTGACAAAACTAGTTATTTTTATTTCAAAACTAAATTATTAAATCGTTTTTGATAAAAATTCTATGGGGCTAATCTGTAAGATAAAAAAAAAATCTTTTCAGATAAAAAAGGAATTTTCCAAATCGGTTTAAAATTGATGGAGTTATGAGCTAACAAACATGAAATAAAATACAACCGAATTGAGAATCTATTTCTTTTATTTATTGTTATACTTTGGCGAAGCACCAGACATGATGGATGAGAATGAAAGCAGTTCAGTTACCTGCATTCATCATGTTGAATTCCATAAGAATTGACCAAGATGATTACCAGGGGAAACCGTGGGGAGATCGACCTGATAGAGTATGTTTTTAGATATTTAGAGTTAGATCTCATTATTACCAATCCCCCCCCCCCCATTATAGGGTTGTTATGCTTTCAATTTCATTCTGTATATTAATAAAAAAGAAAGGCTGTGTGTAAATTCAGAAAAATTGTAAATAAGTTTAAGTAATCTTTTTTAATTCATATATTTTTTTTACTACTGCTACTATTTATATGATGGTGGTGCTCTCTGGTGTTAAGAGTTTCTAAATTACTTTACGATCACTTTGTTTTATGTTAAGTATAATGGTAAGCAAGTTAACGTTCTACCGGTTCAAAGATAGTAATTGTGGATTTTATTCATAAACCTAGTACAGAAGTTGCCACAGTTTAGTATGAGACGTTCTTAAATAAAAACTCTAGTGACGTATACTGATTAAATGTTCATATCCATAAATTTAATATTCCTATAAATTGTGGTAGATCGCAAAATAACGTGTCCGGAGCACACACGGCGTCGGTGGTCCGCCCGGGGCTCACCGCTTGACGGATCAATTACTTTATTGTTCCCCAGCCTCGAGCCTTCAGCTTGGTGTCTGCCATGACGTGCCGTTTCACATACCGCCTCTGTCTTATGCAATATGACTGTTACAAATCATAATATACGTCAAAGTGTAACTTCGCGCTTGATATTTGTTCGAGAAATATGTTTATTTGTTTAGTTGGTTATTATTTAGCTTTAATTTGTATGAATTATGACAAATAGCCTGTATTAGTAACAAGAACTAGAGCCTCGTTACTATCAATATATTATTGTCTTTTTTAACGTGTGATAATGGAATGGTAAACTCGCCAGTGCTATTGGTATACGCCAGCGGGGCAACAGTGAGGGATGTAAGGTGACGATGAAAGCAGGTCAGTTAGCCCATTGTGACGAATTCCACTAGATTTTATCACGATGGTTTTCAGGGAGAACCGCATGGAGATCAATCTGGTAGGATGTATTGCTGGCAATGGGTCAAACACCATTACTAACAATCCCTTTCTGAAATGAAAGCAGGTCATCTAGTCCATCGTGATAAAGTTCACAAGAATTACCCAAGATGACTTCCAGGGGAACCGCGTAGAAATAAACCTCACAGGATATATTGCTAGCAATGTATCCTGTCATTAATAATACTCTCCTTCATTCCTGTCAGGTCGCTCACCACGCTGTTACCCCAAAAAATCAACGCGGGTAATTCTAATGAAAAGATTGTTAGTAATTGGGATTAATAGCCCCATTGCTAACAATATACCCTGTCAGGTCGACCTCCTCGTGGTTCCTCCTGGAAACCATCGTGATCGATTTATTGTTAGATTCGTCACGGTAAGCTAATTGACCTGCTGCATTCTCGCCTATCATCCCTCAGTGGTGCCCCGCCAGTGTATACCGACAGCGTAGGTGGAGTTACCATATCATTTTCACTCATTAAAAAAACTAATCTGCTTTTATCTATAGTATAATAATAACCACATTGCTAGAAGAGGTAATAGGATCTGTCAGCTCCTTTGTTAGCAATATACCTTCAAGTCAATCTTCACGTAGTTTCCTTTGGGAGCCATCAAGGTTTTTTCTTAGGAAACATCGTATCATTTCCTGTGTCGAATTTTGTGATAATTCCAAAAATCCTTTTGTAGTAGACATTTACGTCACATTATCGAATGACGCAGACACTCAGATATGAGGTTTCTAAGAATTTCCACTGGATTCTTACGGAAGGAACAGTGAAGCCAAACAAAGTTTATAGGCTTTATGTTCTCGGTGACTGTTATATGTAAGATCACTCTGTGTTTCAGTTTGAAGAGTGGGATATGGCAATAAAATTATAGGATATAGAGGTATAAAACCTTAGTCCGTAGGAACGGCAATGTATGAAGAGTGTCACAGATGATACAGTACACTCTTTTATGCCCATAATATTGACAAGACAAGATGACAGTTACTACTTTTATTCAGGTGAACTGTCAGCATGTTTCTAATTAATGTAAAAAAAAAGATTAGTATAAATAGGTACTTACAGAATTTCTTTTAATGGATGATAATGAAACAGTAATTTAGTTTGCATTATTGGAGCTGGCGCAATATCAGTGAAGGATCATCCTTTTTTCTTACCTGTCAAGGTGATATTAATTTCAAATCAAATGGCTTATCATGACGAATTTATTAGCTAAGCTGATTTCCAGGGGGAACTACCTGCAGGTCAACTGAAAAGGGTCAGTAGGGTGGTTAGTCCCCAAGTCATGAGACTTATCCATCTCTTCCCTAATTTATAATAACCTAACCTAATAACCTAATCCCTAATAACCTTATAGCCTCATAGCTAGAGCAAAGTTGCTGGGAAGAGAGTGATCGGTCACAGAAGAAAGTCTTGGTTCCATAACATTCGGGAGAGAATGGGCATTACGAGTGCAGCCAAATTATTCTATCTCGCAAGAGACAAGAACAAATTCCGTGAACTCACAGCCAACCTTCACAAGTTAGATTAGTACCTACTAAAAGAAAAAGAAAACCTCATAGATACAGAGTTGTTTGTTATGGGTTTTTAATATGTAACATTATAATTTTCAATGTTACATAAATATAATATGTAACATTATTTATGTAACATTGAAAGCTAGTAATAATAAACACGAAGTTAAAAAACATTAAGAAGCTTAGTCGAATCTGAAAATTAAATAAATAAATTCAAATGCTCACAACTATAAGTTTTCACTTCATTACGATTTTATTATCACGTAAAAAAAATCAACATAGCCTTAAACCTCAAGAACTGCCTCAACATATTACGTTTATCGTAATAAAATCACGCATAAAACACATACTTGATTATTGCATCTTAATTACCAACTTTATATGCATTATACACCAAATTAAGTCCAAAATATTTAGACCGCCGTGATAAATTGTATGTTTGCGAGTCGTAAAAACTTAATTTTAACCGTTCAACCGCGTTGCAGTGAAAAATGTTAAATATATTCCTTTTATAACCCAGCCAGAGAGCACCCGGGGGCTACGAAAAATTACCTGAGGTATTAAAATGTCGCTGGCTGACATTTTATGTCTAAATTTTTGCAATGCAATTTGACGTACATACTAGCTATATTCCTATATTATGTATCTTTGATTTTCCTATGTATCCAACATTAAAATCCACTCTAAAATTCAAGTCTGGCTATTCAAATTTAAATAAGGAACGAAAATTATTGTAAACTATCGCATTCATAGTTCGATAATTGGCAATTGATGAATAATTGCAACTCATATAATAACTGCAAATAATGGCAACTCGGCAAATGGTACGTATTATATGGGAAACAAATGTTATAATCAGCAGGTTTACTCTTGAATTTAATCTATTGCCAATGACAATTTTATACTGCACTTACCATATAAAATAACAGAAATCAGGCTAGAATTAGGATCGGTTTACAATAGTTTGTATTAATTAGTAAATTACACTAATATGCATCTATCAGAACAATATCGAACTGTTAAGTCGCTAATATTACAATTGAAGAGTGTGAAATATCTCAAGTCCAATATCTATCTATTGGAATTTATTTCAAGACCAGGTCGAATTACACGCAATTGCTTCTGAAATCCGTTGTGGTTATTTCTTATGGAATTTTTCATTATTAATTAACTGGTTTGCTTTCATCCTCACCTATTATATCTTACTCATGCCCCGCTAGTGTATACCGATAGCGCCGGCGGGGTTAGTATTTTATTTTCACCTATTAAAAAAAGTACATATTATATTTTAATTATTTTATGATTCTACTATCCGAATGGGCGGTAGAATAAAAAAAAATACTACTAAAAATGCTGGTAATTAAGTTAAATTAAATAAAAAATATTCTTATTCATATAAATGCACTATTAGTTAGGTCTATTTAGGTAGTTATGTCCAGACTTTACTGGCTCTTTATTGAGATACCTACAAAGTACCGAATTAATGGTTAATATTACATTAATTATCATAATACAAACAGAAAAAAATACCGCCACTGCCTACCCCTTTAAGGATTACGGTCTTGAGCATGTTTATTTATTTATTACACTACAACTGACCAGTTTCGCTTTATGACCATTCTCAAAGGTCAATTATTGTGTGAATGCAGATATGAGATGTCATCTCATAACTGCTCGTCATAATTGCACGTAAATAATTTTATAGACCATTGAGAATGTCATAAAATAAAACCGGTCAGGTATCAAATAAAAATAAAAGAACCTATAGAATAGCATATGTATATTTACAAAGATTATATAGCATGCAGTAGGCTTAATTGTTAGTATTCAATTTACTAGGCATTATAAAAAAATAATTCCCTTCCTTTCCCGTGGGTGTCGTAAGAGTCGACTAAGGGAGGGCGAGGGATGGGCAGCAGCGTCTCTCTTAAAATATCTCTAAAGTCTGACTGCGGTTGCCAACCCGCCTGCCAAGTGTGGCAACTACTGGCAAAACTCCCCTTATGGGAAAGGCTTGTGTTCAGCAGTGGACAGTTAAAGGCTGATATGATATGATGATATAAAAAAATATTTAAGGATATCTTTTTCGTTCGATAATTACATTTTAACGACACAGATGGTCGACTTCCAGTACGGACTAGTTCAAGGTCACGACCTTGACCTTCACACTAGACGTATGTAATTGCTACTAATCTAGTTTTTGCTCCCGTCAGTTTGTAACAGCAGCGTTTGATTTCATTGCCTCCAAGCGGATTTAGGGATGTCAGTTATTAAGTATTATCTATTTTTAAATGGTATTTTTTTATTTTGAATTAAAAAAAAGATGTAAGGATCTGATAAAGTGCATAGTCAAACTCTCATTAAAAACGTTTTAACATGATCAACAGTTAGTTAATGAACCGCGACAAATATCTGGCTCAAGAAAATATCTGAAACAAATAAATAAACGCTCAAAATACTTTGGGGACCTATTGCAAAGTCCTGTAGTTAAATAAAATGTTTTCCTTATACAGGATCGCTAAATATTGCGATTCTTAAAGACGACATGATTATATTTAAAACCTATAAAGAAATCAACGCCATCAGTGACGAAGGCGAAAGAATTCAATGCACATTAAACAAAAGCTAATCAAAGATCAGATCCAATTTAGTATAATTTTTATTATCATTAGTGACCGATATAAAGGTTCAATGCCTTTATAATTTCATATATTAACAACTAATAACTTTAAAAGATACAAATGGAATTTCATTGAAACCAAACCTGGGCTTAAGTCGAGTTTTTATTGAGTCCAATCACTCACACTTTTTTTTTCGGTACCTCAAAATGACTAACCCGTGGTATTAAAATGCTATTAGTCTATATGGAAGCGATATATCATTTGAGGGCTGTGATTTTATCGTTCTTAAATGCGTACAAATATTCTGATGTCTCTATATTTTTTGTTAGTTTTTGCGAGGTCGGAAAACAATGTTCGCTTGGCTATTAGGCGGTCGGGTTAATGCGAAATGAATTCGGTATTTCTTTTGTTTATGTGCGAGCTCTGATTGTCTCACGGTCCGAGGAGTTGAGACCTCCCCGAGGATCTGGTGAGATGCCACGGCGTCTAGCAAAGTTGATCTTTTGATGTGTGTTTATTGGAAAATTATAAATGAATTCCGCGGACTCTGTTCATTCATCAATTTGATATATCGTTCGGGCGGTAAATCTCAGATTTTTTCTATCATAGACGTTATACCAACTACGAAGGCCACTCTCGTCCAATCTACAGCGTATCTCACACAAATATTTCAACGTTGTTTCGTTTATTGAAACAGGTTTATTTTTTTACTAAAGCTCTCACAGGCTAATAACTAAAGTTACCACTCAATTTACAACCAAAACTACACCATGAAATGAACAGAACGGATTAAGCGATCATGACATTGATATTTTCACCAGCGAGCATCTCTATTAAAGAATATAAAGCTAAAACCTGCTCAGTCATAGATAAATCATCAGATGTGTTGAATTTGACGTTCCCCTAACAATTCCACGCAGTCGGGAGGAAAATGAACGGCTACTTACTGATATATATATTTGTCGTCATCATAAACCGATTGTAAGGGGCGGATGGTCATTTTTTCATCGCTCTATGGGAGGCGACCACACCGACTTGCGACCGCCTCGCCTATCCGTAAACACAATAAACCTTCATATTTACGCTTACTCTGAGCAATAAAGATACAATGAGCAAGTACTATAAAAATGTTATCCGCTGCCCGCTTTTCCATTGCTCTCGAATCAAAAAGATATCTTAAAATGAGAACGGGAACGTTGAAATTTCATTGTATCTATTAATACCGGCGAGTCGATTCTCATTGTCCATTTATAGGACTTATTTGTAAAGTTGCGCATTGTCTTAGACTGATATTTGTGTTTCGTAAAAGATAAGCGTGGGGTTGGGAAAGCCGACGAGAATGAATCATTCGATCCGTTTTTATATATGTTTGCTTAAGCAGTAGGTTTGTTTGTTTTCTCTGCATAGATAATTGCAGTTCGGCGCTTCGGGGTGTAAAATAGATATTTTTCGCATTTGTTATTGTTTTTCAGTCTATTTAGAGTAGTTTTTTTTTTAAATACTTGTGATAAACCTTTTAGTTTGAACTGCACAATTACCTGAACAAATAAGATAATGAAATGCGGCCAGTGTAACTTTTAAACTAGATGAAATAAGCCACCTAACGGCTTACCTAATGGAAGTTAGAACCCAGTTGTTATTATTGATTCACACCGTCATATTCTAGCAGCTCAGGGTTTTTTCTAAGGATATTAATGAAAAGGTAATTTCGGCTGCTCTAACGGGACAGCTGATTTCCTCGTCACCATTTCAAGTGAGGGTGAAAGCAAATCAGTCAGCCCTTTTTTACGAATTTTTCAAGAGACTAGTCATTCATTCATTTATATTAGTCATTGATTGTCCATTGTTAAACATTGGCAACCATATTGGGACATTTTGCCAGTAATTGTCATACTTTTACAGGCGGGTTGGCAATTACAGTCAGTCTATGGTGATGTTTAAAGAGAGATGTTGTTGCCCATTAATTAAGAAAATTTAATGGTCGAGGGATCGCCTCTTACGACACCTACAGTATAAGAAGAGGTGGCCCATTCTATGCCGGGACCATACTTCTTATGATATGTAAGAGTCTAGTTGCGCAGGCAAAATTTGGTACCTTTCCATCTTTAATAAAATCTACCCTACCAGGGTATCAGCGAAGAACAGTGGGTGAGGATAAAGTCAGGTCAGGTGACCGCCGAAAATTAACCACCATGGTTTTAGTGGGATCAAGTTGTGGTCATCCTAGCAAGGCATAATGGAAAGCCTCCATTACTAACAATCTCTCATCTATTATTTTTTAAACTTCCGCGTTGCGTGGTTTAACGCAATCATTTAGATAAACTATGACAATATACCTGAGTTACATTTTGACCAGGTTACACGTTGATTTCCATCTCGTATAAACCATAGTCCCTCATCTGTCATTATATAGAAAGAATCATCGAAAACGGCAGAAGCAATTATGAAAATAGATATAGGTACAAAACCAGGTGTAGTTCCTATCATTAATACTCGTATTATTGTATAATTTTGTGTTTCCTTCACTTGTATTGGGTATACATTTGTGCAAACTTTAGTGGCTGTTACATTATTATTTCAGTATGTAATTAGAAAGAAAAAAAGAAAGAAACTTTATTTTACAAGAAATATGCGACGACACCCACACAGGGGTTAAAAAAATCCATATATTAAGAATTATAATAAAGAAACAACACAAAAAATATTTATATATATATAAAAAAAAATATAAAACTAAAAAAGAAAAATAAAACAATTCGTATTGTAACAATTTCATCAAAAAATGAGTGTGTGTGTGCGTGCGTCGCAATACCTGCAAAATGAGGTCCGTGCTCAGCATTATGCTGTAGTGTCAGGGACACTACAGCGCTGATTTTCAGCACGAGCCTCGCCAACCCGCGGGGTCCTAATAATAACAATAATGTTTAAATATCTTGACCAACACAGTGGTGTGCTTAAAGTGTATTGTGTAAAAAATAATAATAATTACGTATTGTTATAGCTGCCTTGCCTTTAATAAATAAATAAATAAATTAATTAAAATTAATATTACACCTTGATCACACCTTTATACGTATTTACACTACGCCTTTAAACACAATTAGCGAATAACTCTATTAAAACCATCTCGTCTTAAACGAACTGTAATGAAAACAATAATCTTTTGTATGTAAGTCATTATTTACCACTGTTACAGTTAAACGCTGTTGTCGATTATCGAGGAATATCATTCGAGCGTGAAAAGCTTGCCACTCTGCATATGTCTGCAAAAAGAATTCAACTTTATGAGTAAACATTTAGGTCACTTTTTGCTTAATACTAAGATATGAACTCTTATTTGCTTGTAATGAGTCTTTTTTCATTTCCACTAGTGTAAATTTCACGGTTTCCATTGTTGGCCTGCACTTCTGTTTCAGTGAATGAAGTCGAGTGAAATAACATTTGTCAGTCGATTTTCGACTTTATTACTGGGCGATTAGAATGTATAGTATTAAATTGTAATATCTGTGATTCGTTGGTTTGGCTAAGAAATTAAATTTATGGTGCGGTATTGGTAGCAGCGAGGAATTCCATTGAAAATACGATAATGTATTCACTTTAATAGGCTCGAGTTTTGCGTAAAACAAAGAAACATAATTATCTCAATAGATTAATGTATTGGTAAGATTTACTAGAGCGTCGTGGCTTGTTTACTATCCCATTCGAGACCAAAACGTTTAATATTAGAACTAGCAGTATTATGCGGGTTTACTCAGATGAATTAGTATATAAAAAGTAATTTTATTTATCTGTACACTGTTACTAATTTTATATTATTTTTTGCATCGTATATACGTTATGCTTTATATACAAATCCTACAGATACATTCTCGGGTTCTAAAAGATCGATTGGAAGAAATCCTTTTAAGGGATAAGTCCGCTTGCGTAAATGTTTCTTATAACCTAATGTCTATATTAAAAATGTATGTACAAAAGTATAAATTAATAAAATATCCTTTTATTATGTGTGTACTAAATATCCAAACATCTAAACCTTCACATTTACAATATTAGTGTATGTATGTAATTTCAACTTTACATCAAAATGCAACTGGCATTTTTTTTTTATGCGACTTAAAAAGGATAACAAGCGGGGGGAAAGGGATTGTTAGTAGACTTAATAGAGTTAATAGAGACTGAGAATCCCATTGCTAGCAATATACCCAACCACGTCGACCTCCTCGCGGTTCTCCCTGGAAACTATCATGGTGAATTCCTGATGAATTCATCATGATAGGCTCACTGGCCTGTTTTCTTTTTCATCTATCACCCTTCACTGGTGCTCCGCCAGCGAATCCCGTTAGCGCAGGCGGTGTTACCATACCATTTTCACCCATCAAAAAAAAAATGGATAACAAGCTGACGGCCCACTTGATGAAAAAGTAGTAGGTATTTGTCGCCTATAGTTATGAATAGTAGCATGGACTTCCTTCATGCGGTGCCATTCATGAGGCTTAAGATGTTAAACCTCTGTACCCTTTAATTTCAATACCATGTATCCCTTTAAACCGAAACACGGCAGAAACACGAATAGTACATGAACTATTTTGTTTTTAATAAAAAATAGGATATTTGTTGTATACCAATTTTTATGTTTTTTTTTCTCAATAGTATTGTTCCCACATTGATCCTATAATAAATGTAATTCTAATGTAAGTAGTATATTCATTTATAGTAAGTAGTATATTTATAGTGTATCAATTTATGTAATATTTTATTATATATTTTAATATTTTATTTAACTGTATATTTGTTTATGTATTAATAGTTGTAGCACTTCAGCTGCCCGCTAACGAAATGCTTTCTTACTGTACTGGGTTGACTGGAAGAGATCTCTGTCCGTGATAAGTCCACCCTTGCTCACAACATTTATAAATACATTATTTTATATGTGACTTACAAGTGCAATAAAGAACATATAAATTTTATTTAGATCGAAATTAACTTTTCTTTTTAATAACATATAAAATAGAAACATGTAATGTTTAAACATTCATTCTTTTCAATATCTAATTACGTATTAATTGATACAAAATTAGTCAAAGTGATGTCGATGGGTTCGCCTCTGCCACATTACATCCGACAGTGATGACAGCCGACAAATTACTTTCCTATTTAAGAGCTACACTCTTGTCGGTGGAGTTCTTGCCACTCACTACGATTTTTAGTCAGTCTCTTCACCTCTTGATACGACACAACACCAACTTTTCCCTTGATCTGCCTAATGTAACTATATCTTAGTCTCCCTTTCTTCTCCTTCTTTCCTTTATCTTACCTTCAATATATGCATTAGCAATTTTTTTTATTATCTGCTTAATAGTTCACTCTTAATCATACAATAAACATAGATTCCATTTCCTCATTCACGTCTAATATTTATAAAGATATGGCTTTAGAATGTCTATATAAAGAGTATAAGTCCCCTATTATAGTTCACATCTGTTTCCCGATTTGAAGTATAGCTCAAATACACGAATATTCAATTAACTGTGACACGGAGATGTCATATGATGAACATGTGGTTACGGGGCGCGTGCGTGAGTTTTTTTTTTTGTTTTTTCAAGTCAACACTTGAACTTATATTTAGATATTTTTGTCAACATTGATTTAATATTATGAGCTACTATAGAATAGAATAGAAATATTCTTTATTAAAATAGACTCGTTTACAAGATCGTTACTTTTTATGATTCTACCGCTACGTTCGGAATGTTGTTATTTGTTGCGAGAAACCAGCAAGGAACTGAACAGTTACCCTTTTTAATTATTTTATTATGTTTTTTTGTTAAATTTTTTTAAACATGACTAAGGATCAAGAATTGACTCTGAATCTAGTCGAGCTTTTTCGATGTACGTACACGTAAGTAAAACCGATAGTTAATACATTAAAATATAATTTTTATTTCCTTATTATCATTATGATAATTATATTCGATGATTTAGTTTGCAAATGTTTTAATTAAAACCGTCATTGATTATCATTGCACATTCTCATAAAAAAAGCATATAGCAAAATACGTCTTTGGTATAATATAACATCTTTTATTGGATAATAAAATATAAACAATGAAATACTCGTAATTGCACGATTGTCAATTTTATAAGATACTACCTGTATCTCGCAGTTTCGCTCACGTATATCAGTGCATTAATTCATCGTTACCTGCAGTTTACAGATGATTAGACTCCAACATACTACAGGTAATTATAATTTTCGTACATATCAAGTTATTAACAATATTTTATATTAATAATTACTAGCTGGAGATTTTGCTCGCGTGAATCAGTAAATAAAGTATGCTATATGCTAAGTTAGGATATAACCTACCTGTATACTAAGTTTCATTCAAATCCATTCAGTAGTTTTTGCGTGAAATAATAACAAACATCCATCCATTCATCGTTAACAACTTTAGTTTTTTATATTAGGGGAATATACGTAAATTGACACTGAAACTGTTTTCATAATTTACTTTTTTAATAAATTAATATTTCAATTGTCATGCAAAATTAGTATTGAAAAAGGGTGTAAATCCTGTCGTATGTACGTTGAAAAACCATCATTGAAATCGGTACTATATTGTTTTCATGATGTATATATGTAAGTATATTAATGAGGTAACATATGTAAGTATATAAAAAAATATATGGATACTGTTCAATGGTTGATCTTATTATTTTTTTAAGTTGATAATTTGAAGGGTTTATCTAGACTACAGAGCTCGTTGATGTCTTTATAAGCAAATCACAGTTTTCGTAGGACAGAAAATGAAGTGGACTCTCTTTGAGCGTTTTTTATCCATTTCATTATAAAACTACCCCCTTATTCATAAAAACTAAAACCTCTTACAAATTTATTTTAATTATTAACTGTTTTGTCACTTTCTTTCAAAATTGGAATTCAAAACGAAGAGACAAAACATTTCAATAGCTAAAATAGGTTTATGACAGGTTTGACATTTTTGTGAATAAGGAAGTAAGATTAAAACCAATAAATCCTTCCTTACTAATATTATAAATGTGAAAGTGAATTTGTTTGTTACCTCTTAGCGACTTAACAAATTACTATGAAATATGGTATACAGGTATTATGTGGAATGGAGAAGGACGTAAGCTACTTTTTACAAATGACTGCAATGCAATTTTTACTAATGCAGTTATTTACAAACTAATTTGTTTTCTGTGACTGATTTTTCTTAAATTTTAAATATATTATTTAATTCTTTTATTACATTCAGTGAACGTACTTATCCCGGTGACGCAGCCAAAGTTGCGAGTAAAAGCTAGTACAGTATAATATTGTTAGGTATTTGTGTTTTATACTTACCATTTTAAAAACGAAAATTTAATTTTCTTCAAATTCCAAACAGGCTTAAAAAAAAGACTTAAACGTTAAAATAGCAATTGATCTGTATCATGTGGTATGCAAATTAAAGTAATTTTTTTTTTATGCTACTTAGAATGGCAAACAAGCATATAATTAAAAAAAAAACTATTTCAATTGTGATAAAACTAGTTATTTTAATTTAAAAACTAAACTATTGAACCGATATTGATAAAATTCGTATGGGATCAATCTATAAGTATAACCTTACAGATAAAAAAAAATTTGAAATAGATTTATAACTGACAAAGATGTGAGGTAATAAATATAAAAATACAATCGAATTGCTTCTACTTTTTAAAGTTGGTTTAATATAAATCTGTAGTTTTTAGTAATACAATATGAAAATAATAAATATATTATGAAAAATTTTGGGGCAGTTGTAGAACTAGAAACATCATGTTGAGTTTGGTAGGTAAAGATAGTGAAATTATAGAGTATGGAGGCATAACATCTTAGTCCCCAAGAATGGCAACGCATGGAGTGTCATGGGCATCACAGTATAGACAATGACGTTTATTTTAATGTATTAACTACCAGTTTAATTTATGTGTAATTTGGTCAAAAAATCTTGGTTAGTTTCAGGACTATTCAGAACCCTTAATCTTGAGCGATAGATTAAAAAGATTAAAAATAAAATCAGCTTAAACGCTCAAGATTAAGAGTACCGAATGGTCCCGAAACTAGTCGAGCTTTCTCGACAAAATTACACGTAAATTAAACTGGTATTTATTACATTAAAATACAATATGCGCTTACAAAATTTTTAATAATAAAAATGATATCTATAGTACTTTTATATCTATGATATGTCTATGGTACAATTATGGTCGATGTTTATGTTTTTCTATCAACTGAACCATCAGTTTGTTTATTATTCTAAATTAAAGGTAAAAACAGAAGTCAATGCCAAATTTTGTACACGATTGTTATTAAATAATGTATTATATCTAAATAGGTATAGGTAATTTATAACATTATTGTCCACTAAGTGGATGCATCGTCATTTTAGCCGATAACGGTCCATTGCTGAACATAAGCCATCCTCATAAGGGGAGTTTTGCGGTTTGACAACTGCAGTTAGGATTTAGTGATGTTTTAATAAGAATGTTGCTGTCCATCCCTCGACAATTAAGTTCCCTTAGTCGTTTCGTATGACACCCACAGGAAAGGAAGGGTTAGCCTATTCTATGCTGGGACTACAGGGATCACACTTATGGATGATAGGTAAGAATGAAAGAGCAAGTCAGTTAGCCCATCGATATAAATTCACTTGGAATTAAATACAATAGTTTCCGCGGGGAACGCAGGGTGGTCGACCGTGGGGTGGTATATTGCTAGCAATGCGACTGGTAGCCCACATTATGAACAATTCTTTCCCTCAGGTATGAATATCTCAGTTGCATGGTGTCCATAATCTTTTTTGCATCTATACGGTGAGGTCTCGCATAATGTTCTTTTGGGTAACGAAAGTTCTCCGGGAGAAATTTGTCAGTAATAAAACCTTTTGTATTTTACCCCTTTTTGTTTTCTGCACCGAATTCTATATAGTAGTTAAACAGTACAATTGTTTGGTAAATGTCACTCTTAACATCACTTTCAGTAGCGCCGCAAAAATATTTATGTTTTTATACTACAAGTACCTACTATGGTGGCAAACAAGCAGACGGTCTGTTTGATGCTAAAAGGAGTTACCGTTGTCTATAGATGCACGTAAAACCAGGAGTTTCACGCGCGCGTTGCCGACATCATTTCGTCATAAATAACTGAACGGATGTGTTTGAAATTTCTAACAAAAAAAAAATGTCTCTCTGGAATAATAAATACGTAAATATTTATTATTTTGGAAACATTCTGAATTTCATTTGAATTGTTTATTTTTTTTTCTTAACAACTGCATCTTGCTTTTTAATGTGATTATTAATATGGTGTGAAAGTGAGTTTGTTTATTTATTATATGTTATTGTGGACAATTATTTATTTATTTATACATAAATAAACAAATGCCCACTGCTGAACATAAGCCTTACCTATAAGGGAAGTTTTGCAGGTTGACAACCGCAGTTAGGATCTAGTGATGTTTTAAGAAAGGCGCTGATATCCATTCCTCTTTTAGTCGCCTTTCACAACACTCACGGAAAAGGATAGGTTGGTCCATTCTATGCTGGAACCACAAGGATCACACTGATGGATAATAGGTGAGAATAAAAGAGCAAGTCATTTAACCCACCGATATAAACTCACTTGAAATTAATTTTTTTTTTATACAATTTAGAATGGCAAACAAGCTGACGACCCACCTGATGGAAAGTGGTAACCGTCGCCTATAGATATGAGCAGTACCATGAACATAACAGAGTATACTGTTTCGCCCATGATACCCTCCATGCGTTGCCATTACTGAGGATTCAGGTGTTATTCCTCTGTACCCAGTAAATTCACGCCATATCCCACCCTTCAAACCGAAACACAGCCATGCAAACATGATTGCTTCACGGTTGAAACACGAATGGGACAGAGGTACCCAAGCAATCGACTTTTGTACAAAGTCTCCCTCTGGTAAATACAATAGTTTCCGCGGGGACTGCAGGGTGGTCGACTGCTGGGTGGTATATTGCTAGCAATTCGACTGGTAGTCCCTATTTTGAACAATTCTCTCCCTCAGGTATAATAATAATCTATTTTACATATAGGTATATGTTGTTCTTTTTGGTAATGAAAGTAGTCCAAAAGAAATTGGTCAGTAATAAAACCTTTTGTATTTTGTCCCTTTATTTTTTCTGCAACGTATTCTGTTTAGTAGAATTAAGTGTTGTAAACAAAATAAAAAAGTGCTTGGGAAATATCACTTTTAACATCAGTTTCAGTGGCGCCGCAAAAATGTTTTTTTTATACTAGATACTATGATTTTTAAACATGCATACCGCCTGTCTGATGGTAAACGACCGTCAGACGGGCGGTACGACGCGATGACCAGGGGTGTCACACGCGCGATGTTGACATAATTAGCTTAACGGATGTGTATGAAATTTCTAACAAAATTAATGATTCTGTCTGTAATAATAAATACATAAATATCTATTATTTTAGAAAATATTCTAAATTTGTTTATTTTTCTTAACAGATTCGTCTTGCTTTTAATTTGATCCTTATTAATTTCATGTGAAAGTGAGTTTGTTCGTTTGTTATATGTTGTTGTAGTACTTTAACGGTTTTATCAGTCACCGTTAAATTTGTTAACATATATATGGTGTAGAGAAGAATATCAGTAACTGGTCACGAGGACGATAAAGTTAGAAAACTACGTTTTACTAATTAGTTACGATAAAGAATAAAGTTTGGAATTCATACTTAATGAAATTTATGCCAAAGAAGTCACGAATGTGTTTGTGAATGTGAACTTGAAAAGAATTTAGTTATTTGTTGGATACTTTATGGGTACCTACCCAATTTAAATCCAAAAAGCTAAATGGATTTGTATCAAATTTGATAAACAAACAGACTATATCTTTGTATTATTTTTTTTTAAATAAATAAATTAATTAACATACATGAAACTTGTAATTAAAATAATTCATTCAATATAAAAGATCTATAAATATAAAACAATTTTTAATTCATTAATTTCGATGGAAGCTATTTAAAAAAAACATTAAAATCGAGAGTAGATCTCAAAAACAATTGAACATTGACCAATTATCGGCGAGAGTCACCGGCACGCTGCGACGAAGACGTCCGAACACGTGCTCTTGGGCACAATGCGCCGGCGCAGGCCCGCCGCGCCGTGATTGGACGCCGCCGCCCCTCCCACCGCGGCGCTCGCGCGATCTGCTGACTCATAGCTCTGTATCTCACAGCTCCAGGAATCAAATTTCAACTACTCCAGGTCTGATGTCCCGTCCTTGTCTTTTATCATATAGTGCGAGTAGACAGCGAGATCGAATTATGAAAGAATTTTGTATACTGCATGAAAGAATCTCTCACAATATACTAGAAATATGAAGAGATTTTTTATCATATCTAATTACTTTGGAATGTTATTATGTGTGGTCAAAGAATAAACGGAAAAATAATCATTAATGGCTCTATAAGTCGATAGATAGCCATTTAATTGCTATATTTTTAATAGGTAACTGAATATGTAATTTTTAGTTGGAAAGTCATTTATTAATTAATTCAGTATTTACAGTGAATACCGACCTTAATAATTTTGTTGTGATATGTTTGTTTATCAATATATTCATATAAACGTACAGATAGAATATCTATATTTTTTCATACCTATTTCGTCTAAATATCTTTAGTTACATCCGAATCAGATTTTAAACTATAACCAGAACAAATGTTTAACATTAATTAGGTTGTTAATCTGCTATTCCATTAAAATCTCATCTTTCCAGATCTAGTTATGCAATTGCATTAAATGTTGCAACAAAACTGGACCACTATCGGTCATGTTTTTGTAATAAATAACATTAAGAAGCTATTTAAATTATAACTTTATGAATGTATTGTATAATTTAACATTACATTTTCTATTATTATCAAACAAAACAAAAGATTATAACAAAACAATAAGTTCGTCATAAGCCTATTATAATATTATTTAACGATAGTCGAATTGCATAACGCCAACCTAATGACCTAAACACGACAGAGATTACTTAAAAAAAAAAAACAGAAGTGCGAGACCAATCGGGCGGTATGACAGATATGGCCTCCCACCAACCGACTCCGCCTCGAGAGCAAAGCCGGTCCGCTGGCAGACGTAACCGTGCTGCGACCGACCGCGCTCATGTAAAAGTACGCGGGACCGCCCATCGCAGAATGAAGTGTCCGTGGTTGTTTGTGTTCACTGTTTTGTGTATGAGGTGCGAAGCTGGCGGCAACAAGCCGCGGAGAGGACGCGGCAGCATGTGGTGGTGAGTACGCCGAAGTGTCTGCGCGTCCACAGTTCTTTGAAATTTTGAGTTAGGGCTGTCTACAAACGAAGTGACGTTCGATCTAGAATCGCTGTCAAAAATTTCAAAGTAGTCAAGAAACCTCGCTGTCAAAAAAAAAATGTACTGAAAAAATGTGATAACACAATTTCTCATTTGTGATAATCATTGGATGTCATATTGATTGAACTGTCTGCTGTCCTTGTCAATGTCAAATAAATCGATTATTGATATACCGACATAAATGAAATTTATTGTCAAAAGGAACATATTATTTTACAATGACAGTAACATGTAAATTCCCTAGTGAACTAAATATTTACCCATAAAAAGTCGTTACTTCCGTGTCTCCGTACTTATCTTGTTCTACACTATGTAGCCAGATGTTCGTACCTTCATTAAATGTTGTAATTAGCGAATCATTAACGAAGCCGTAATCACACTTGCGGAAGATCGATAATGGTGTATTAAACGCGTACATATCAAACACAATAATAGGAAAGTGTGAGATTAAAGACAATTAAGGCGAGTGTGCTGTTTAATTTATGGTTATAAAATAAGTTCTAGACGTTTTGTATAGTATTTACATACAAGTCAAGAAGGTGGAACATTTTAGAAATTCGCACTTGTTTTTACAGTTAAACGAACAGGCGATCGTGGTAGGAATTTGACAGTTAATTTTAAATATGTGAACATAAATAGGTACTTAAAATAGTTTGTTAGCATTTTTTTGTTACAAGTTTTATTCCCTGTTTATCTCTCTCTCTCTCTTTCCTTCTCTCTCCTTGTCTATCTATTGTTTGCTGTAAGTTATATTGCCCTATGGGTTCTCTTCATGGCCAAGTTGATTTTGGAAACAAACTGCTGGAATTTATCAGTAACATTTATTCCTTTCTCTTTCCTATATTCATTTTTTCATGATAAAAGTCACTATTGTTTTGCAAAGCGAAATTTTAACTCGTTTAATATGTGCTTTTATATATTTACTTAAAATAGAAAACATAAATTGAAATACTCAAATATACTAGCTTTTATCCGCAACTTCGTCTGCGTGACCGAAATATTATGTATACTGATTGGGATAAAAAGCAGCATATTACCTTCTCCATGTCATATAGTGCCTTTAAGGTACTATAAAGTGACAAACAAACTTTCTTTCATATTATAATATATTATAATAAGAATTACTTACATCATAATTCTTATTACTAATACAGATAGTAATACAAAATAGAACCAACACAATTAATTAATTTTCATTTATTTGTTTATTCTTTATTGACCATTTAAAAAAAAATTTTTTTAGTACCAAAGGCGGACTTAATATTATATAGCATTCTCTCCAAGTCAAACAGCTGTTTCTAATGACAGGATTTTATAGAATAGACATAATATAGAATAATCAGATATCTGTACTGAAGTCTCCATTTTATAATATACACATGTGAATAAATTTATGTTTACCACAATAAAAACTTATGACTGCTTAAAAATATTTTGAAATAATAAAAAAAAACACATTAAATATCTAAAATAAAAATAATAATAGATACAAAATTGCATATAACTGAATAATTAAAATTCGCTATTTAAGTTACATTTATTAATTATCCTCAGTGCCATTATCCTAAAATAAACTACGCGTGTCACCCGTCGCGTCTCGCTATGACTGACGTCTCTGTATTTGTCGACACTATCGTGCTCCTGGTATGCGACTTCTAATCCTCTCGTGTAGACCAATGTATCTATTAGAGTTACTACAATTATTGTAATAATGTAACAATTAGTGGAATAAACAAGTACATTGTTCTGCAAAAAAAAAACAGCATCATTGTGGATATAACAGATTGAAAATATTTGAATTTAGAATGTGAAATCATTTGTTTACACTTGACATGTTATATGTCACGTCCTAATGAAGTCCTTGTCGTTCTAGTGTTAGAGGTTTTCAAGATTCTCCCAATTTGTAAAATAAGAGGTTATGTTTTTGATTTTACCTAACTTTCTAAATTTATTCTTTTGCATAAAAATCATACGAATAATTTACATTGTATTTTAAAAGTTTTTATATAGATTGATTTTTATATATAAAAAGTTTTACTAAAAATTAAAATAATTGTTATACGTCTTTAAATGTATTAATTGAGAGTGAAAAAGTCCTATTTAAAAAAATACTACAATGTATCAATATTATATTATATAATTAGGTAGTTACCTACTCCTATATAATATTCAATTCACAATGATTCCATCAAAGATCCACCAATTCCATCATTAATTAATTAATTAATTAGTACAATAAATAAAAATTACTCGTTGCAATACATTTCATAAAATTAATGTTCCAAATATAATCATATTTTTGATTTTATTTTAGATATCTAAACTATCTTATATAGGTACCTACTAATAATCGTTAATAAACACGTACCTACCACAATTTCCAATCTTAAAACTGACAGATGGACAAACTTGACAACACTCCCACGATTAAAATCAAATCATCCTCATAAATATCGATTTAATTATGCATTTATCAAGCGTATCGCTAATAACATTAAATTGATAATGTGCAAAGAAATTGACTGTAATTTGCGACATTCAATCTTATTTGTAATTGCATTAAATCCTTTTTCGCTTGCTCCGTCAATAATGCTATTGATTTATTTGTAACTTTCACTCAATATTTATAACCAATAAATTAATAAATGTTCTTTAGTCCTCGATTAACGAATGTACTAATAAAATATAAGTAAGGAAATGTTTTATTTATCAATTGCAAATGAGAATTTATTGAATGATATAATTAAATATTTCTGATAAATGGTATTATTTGTGGGATCGGATGGATTACATTTTTTTTTAGTGGGTCGAATGGAATGATACCCCGCATATGTATACGCTGGAGGGGCACCAGTGACAGATGATAGGTGACGATGAAAGTAGGTCAAATAGCTCATCATGACTATTTACTGCGATGGTTTCCAGGGGGAACCGCGTGGAGATCGACCTGACAGCTTGCTAGCAATGGGTCAATTAGATCCCATTACTAACTATCCCTTTCCCCCCGATGGATCACATAATAGTCACG
The DNA here is from genome assembly GCF_026898425.1 of Galleria mellonella. Lineage (NCBI taxonomy): Eukaryota > Metazoa > Arthropoda > Insecta > Lepidoptera > Pyralidae > Galleria > Galleria mellonella. The sequence goes on along the minus strand of NW_026442162.1, from coordinate 2,686,046 downwards.
GTAGATAGCCAAAGATCTTCACTATGGTGAAGAACATGGCGTAACGATCTAAATGCATTTAATAGGGACTGGATTAAGGCGGCGCTGAACAGGAAGTTTTGTAAGGAGAAGACCTTTGCTCAGCGTGGGGCATCATGGTTCTCATCGATAATAGAATAGATATTATTTCTATAACTAGCAGCCGGTCCTGGCGTCGCACAGGTGGACATTTTTACATTTAAAAAGTGGCCATTAAAGCTGCACACGCGACGGAAGCTTAAAAATGGAGTAACTTCTTTCGTTTCCCTTCACTGCTCTGCACCTATTGATCGTAGCCCGATGAAAAGTATACTATAACCTGCCCAGCAGTATGAAGAATAATTGTATTAAGTTTCGTTAAAATCCATCGAGTAGTTTTTGTTTTTATAACGAACATACAGACAGACAGACAGAATTTTACTGATTGCATTTTTGGCATCAGTATTGATCACTAATCACCCCCTGATAGTTATTTTGGAAATATATTTCATGTACAGAATTGACCTCTCTACAGATTTATTATAAGTATAGATTAATATGATTTAGGAAATGTTTTCATTTCTTGATTTTAAGATCTTTTATTGAATGGATAATTTGTGAGGTAAAACAGTCACCCAAATTTGTAATAATTAAGATTGTGTTCCACAAAAAAACTGACTTCAATGATGGTAAAATAAGTTATATTGATTTAAAAAGTAAATCACTGAACTGATTTTGATAAAATTTTCAGATAAAAAAAATTTTCCAAATCGGCCTATAACTGACGGAGTTATGAAATAACAAACATAAAAAAATATATCCGAATTCAGAACCTCCTTTTTTGAAGTCGGTTGAAAAAAGAACTCGACACCGACGGCGAGCCCAATTTCTATTATTTGTTAACTTATAGTTAATCGTACAGTATTATATAATACTTTTAAGTTAAAAAATGGAAGTTAAACTAAGTTTATTTTTTTGTTATTATATATTGAATTAGGATAATAGTTATATTTTTTTAAACTGGAGTTAATTTATTTGTCTTCTTATTAAATATTATCAAGTCTATCCTAATACTTGCCAAGACGTATAAAAACAGGTTAAAATTTCAGTATTTTTACTTAAATTAATGGTTATAGATTATCTGTCATTCATACTCTAAATCATTTAAAAAACTAAATTATTATATAGATACCAATACATAAGATAGAGGCATTTAGCAACTTTAATTCTCTTGCTTGTCCTATTAAGGCTTTTAAATAAATGTCTATTCTAAATATTTTTAACATCACATCTGAAACTTTATCTCTCACACTCGCTGTCAAGAGAAGTATGTCTCGTGTTCATTGCAACGTACAAATACTCATACAGTTTCACTTGTTTGTGTACATAATTAGTTTAACATAGTTACGGTACGAACATTAATCGGAGCACCTAATACATATTACCGGGAGAAGGGGTTGTTATGTTGGGGGAGGGTATATTGCTCCCATATGTAAATATTTACAATAAATTTATTAAAAAAACAATAATAAAATAAATACAAAAAACCTTTGATAGCAATGGGGACTAACCTCCCCATTGCTATCAATATACCCTATCAGGTCGATCTCCACGTAGTTCCCCCTGGAAATTTACATGACAAATTTATCGTTGAATTCGACACAATGGGCTATCTGACCTATCACCTCTCACTGGTACCACGCCAGTATATACCGATAGAATAGGCGGCGTTATCATGCCATTTTTACCCATTAAAAAAAATACATATTATAATTATAATCAGGTAAGTTTAGTTTTTCAATTTAGAATTTAAAATATATTTTTACTATTAAATGTTTAAAAATATACAAAATGAAATAGAAACTATTTTTTTTATTTATATTAATTATATTGCTACTAAAAATAATGATGTTATCAATTGAATTGCATTTTATTTGCGTCATAGATATTCATGTAGTAATTCAATATGATTGAATGAATTAATGAACAGGTGTAATTTATTTATATTATACAAGATAGGATATAAAACAATACAAACAAACGGAATGCACTAATTGACCGGGACAAAAAGTAATGTGTGTACTTCTCTATCCCAAATACACATATTATATAAATTTTTATGACCATTTTTGAACTGTTAAGATGATAAGAGGTTATGTAAAAAAAGATTATGTAATTTTAACATTTTACATACTAATAATTATCCGCGACTTAGTCCGCGTGACTGGGTATTGTTGATTAACAAAGATAAAAAGTAGCCTATGTCGTTTTACATACCAAATATTACATATATACATAGATAGATAATTTATTTGCATTACTTTTATTGTATTATTGTATACTGAATTCCATAATCATCGCTTGAGACATTTAGATGTCAAGTGGTAATAAATAGCCATTTTCACATTAAGAATACTAGCTATTTTCTGCGGCTCTGACCGCGTGAAAAAGTATGAAAAATATTGTATATTTTAAGGTTGGATATAACCTATTCTTGTACCAAATTTTATTCAAATCCGTTCAGTAGTTTTTGCGTAATCGACTAACAAACATTTGTCCGCACGTCTCACAAGTGAAGTTCTTTTAAACAATGTTATTTCTATAACATAAAAATTACTATAATAAATAAATGTATTGAGAGAGAATAACATAATTATAAAGGCAACGAATACACAAATATTTGATTCATATCGGACTCGCTCTTAATCGTAATACCGTCGCGCAAACGAAAGATTTAATCAACAAACACATGCACCGCCGCAGTGAATTGAACAAATTCTTATGCTTGCTAATATTATAAATGTGGAAGTAACTCTGTCTGTCTGTTATGTTTTTACTATTGAATTAATGAATCTACTAAACTAATGACTGATTAGGGGAGGGGTATTGTTAGTAATGGGATCTAATTGTCCCATTGCTAGCAATATAATTTATTAGGTTTTCCTGGAAACCAACGTGGTTATGATGATAATAGTGGTAGTTACCAGTAATTTCCACGCTTGGCAGGCAGGTAAGCAACTGCAGTTAGGATTTTTGTGATCTTTTAAAAGGGACGCTACTGCCCATCCCTCAAACATTAAGTTCCCTTAGTCATCTTTTAAGACACCTACGGGAAAGAAAAGGGTAGCCTATTCTATTTTTTTTATACAACTTAAAATGGCAAACAAGCTGACGGCCCACCTGATGGAAAGTGGTAACCGTCGCCTATAGACATGAGCAGTACCATGGACATAACAGAGTATACTGTTTCGCCCATGATACCCTCCATGCGTTGCCGTTCCTGAGGACTCAGGTGTTATTCCTCTGTACCCTGTAAATTCACGCCATATCCCACCCTTCAAACCGAAACACAGCTATGCAAACACAATTGCTTCACGGTAGAAACACGAATGGGACAGAGGTACCCAAGCAATCGACTTTTGTACAAAGTCTCCCTCTGGTCTATGCCCAGACCACACAGCTTAATGGTGCTTAATTCTTGTGGTATTCGTCACGATTGGCTAACTGACCTGCTTTCTTTCTCACCTATCGTTTCTCAATGCTGCCTCGCCAGTATATACCGATAGCGCAGGTAGGGTTACCATTTCATTCACTCGCTTATTAAAAAAATAAGTAATGAATCTATGATTATATTACATTGCGTCACCTTTCGATGGTTGTCAATTAAATTTCCTCACAAAACAAACATTTGTATTTACAAGTATCTGTGTTTGTATGTCGTGAGTAGGTATATTATTTGGTTTAGCAACCATGTTTATTAGTTATTCAGTACACACAATACAAGACTTTGAGACAATATTTTGAAAATAGCGCTGCATAATTTTAATGTTCACAAAACAATATGGAACTAACAGTGAAATAAAGCTTATCAATTGCAAAAGGAATTATTGAAATCAGTTGAAAAATAAAAGGATAAACTTATAGACGAATTTAGAATTTTCTCCTCTTCTTACAAAAGGGTTTCCGGGTATTTTTATCCGAATATTAAAGAAAGATGCTGTCTATTTAAACCGGCAGCACACCAGCCTTGCGTCTGGTGTAGCGCGTGCGTCATAGGCGGCGGTAGTCGCTTACCATCAGGTGAGCCGCATGCTCGTTTACCCCTGTGTTTTAACCCATTAGAAGTCAAATAAAAAGTACTGCTTCTTTTTTTAAATATTCTTCATTTTCATACTAAAATATGAGCATAGGAACACAAAATATGAAAAAAAATTCAAATATAGTAATTTTTGCGAAGTTATGGGGGTGTACTCAATTGAGTACACTGACCACCTCTATATATGAAATATTTCCAAACACGCCTTTTCGACACAAAATGTTTTTAGGCACTTTTTACACTATCAACGCACTCTTGAATGACAAAGGAGACACCGCAGCTGTTTTTCAATTTTAGTAGGATAGTGTCCAACTCCATCTTGGGAAAGACCACAGACTATTGATGCAGCCTGACGCGATCTCTTTGATCACCTTGGCATAAATAATATCGTGCGATGTGACGACGAAACATGAGTTGATCCATAGGATCATCGTTACTCATCACATGTAATCACCAGGCATTAGCATTAGCTACGTCTAACATGTAAGTGAACAACACCTACCACCACTTTTTAGACACAGCAATTCTATATAATGAAACAGACTGGTCCAGCTCATCCATACCTCCCATATTTTTGTTCTACGTTTGGAATAAACGTGGCATCGTCATGTCCATCTTTTCCTTCTTTATTCGACACCATCACTTGACTGTCTCTAGCGGTTCAATGGTATCCTAGTTAGTTGCCATGGTACATACACTGTTATCTTTCCACCTTTCCAGTAAAAGTTCACCTGTTTTATCAAACCTGTAGTCATAAGTGGCACGTTCTTTCTTTTTCATATCCTTTGTGCTAAGCCTAAGAACTTTTTTAAATCAGAAGAATCCAGTCGAAGTTCATGTCTATTGTGTTAATGAGTGTATAATTGGCTGTGTTTTCTATAATCATATCAATTATATCATTATCAATATTTTTTTCCAATATTTGTACAGAATTGAGGCCTTTCAGCTGTTCATAAATAGTACTCTTCCTGTCATGGACTTCAATAGTACTCTTGGTTGGCAAAGAGTATGTAGGGGAACACTTTCGCTAGATCGGGTTCGAATTCGAAGTGCCAATCCACTTCGAATTCGATCTCGATCCGAGTAGAATCTAGTCGTATTCTTTTTGACGCCAGCGGTTTTTCATCACTATCGTCGTACGAGCTGTCTTACGTATCGCTCCTTTCGGTATGTATCCTTTCGGTATGTAAATATCTCAATAATATCAGGTACGTCTTGCGGTATGGGACATGTCGCCATATCCTCATCAGTGCCTTCCTCTTCATCTGTCACCGCACTTGGATCAAGTGGGATGCTCGCCAAATCATATTCACCCTTATCGCTTTCTTCTAAAACAGCTTCAATCACTGCTTCAAGCCTCTTGTAGCTCGTTCGAGTTATAAAATGCTTTCTTTTTATTGTTAGGAATCTGAAAAAAAAAACGGTTATTTTACTTACTTATGTTGTCATTGTACTCAACCGAGTACACCAACATTTACATGGCTCTTGTTTTATTTCAGTTACAAGTAATGATTGCATTATTGTTTATAACTTATCCTGATACGTATTTTATACTAATGAAATGAAAAAAATCTATTTATAAACAGTAATTATTAGAAAATAACTTAAATAATAAACTTACCTCCACAGTGTCTCGATGATACAACTTCAACTTACACTTTTTATCATAAAAAATCACACTACCCTCGTAATATTCGTCAATATACTTGCACAGTTGATTGATAAAGTAAAATAACAAGGTAGGCTACGATAACTTTACGCGATCTGTAACTGGCACTTAAGTATATGCCTGTACTCAATCGAGTACAGTGACTTCTAATGGGTTAAAAAAAGAAAGATTTTGCATCCTTTTTTAACCGACTTCAAACAGAAGGATATTTTGTTTTCTTTTTATCTAAAATGTTATACTATATAGTTTGGTCCTATATTTTTTTTTTTCCAAAATCGGTTCTGTTATTTAGTTTTTAAATCAGAATAACTTGTTTTGTCACAATTAAAGGCTTTTTGTGTTATACAATCTTAAATTATCAAGTGTATGTATATATATAAATATAGGGCTGATTATCAAGTTATTTATAGGTTTGTCATTTATTAATAGTAACAATTATCAATTAAAAGTAATCTAAAAGTTCCATTAAAATTATTAAGCACTATAATTCGAATGCTATCTACAATTAAACTGACAAATATAATTTTATAATCTCATTTTTATAAAGTATACGTATCTGTTAAGGTCTTAACAGACGAAGGATAGGGAAATAAAAATTTCCTTGTGTAAGCCTTAATATGTTTTATGTCACTATTTAAAGTTATAAGTTCGGATATTTTAAATGGTTTGTAAACATGAAACATGTCGCTGTATAAAGGGTGATTCATTTTATTTTAAAATAAGATTTAAAAAAAAATTCAGAAAGGTAATTTTTTTTGAGCAAATTTCTTTCTTAAATGAAATAAATAGGTTTATTTGGTTGAAATGTGGTGTACGTAAATGATCTTATAATATAGTATTAATGAATAGAGTTTTACATATTATGCCTTATGTAATGGCATGCAAACAAATATCATAATTTATTATAAAAAAACAAAAATTTTATTATTTAATTATAATTTGTCATTTATGAAATTGTTAAAGGTACAATTCATAATTCTGTATTTTATGGAAATATATTTTTGTCACAACATATATAATAATTATTATCCATTTCTATAAAAAGTTTATCACGCATATATAGTATATATAAATATTTGTGTTGTTCGAGAATCGAACCCGCTAGTACTTGAAGGCGAGGCGGTGTAATCGCAACACCACCAAGGCCATCAAGTCGAAATCAAGCCAAAATATCTAGTTCACGCGTCGGCGAATGAAATCGTTAGCATTAAAAAGTATATATTGCCACGCCTTAGTAATTCGTATGCGTACCGCGTAGTCCATATTACATTACGCTCAGAATCGCGTGCCGCGTCGTGATAACCCTGATAACGCTGTCCATTATAATAAGACACATTTGCTTTTTATAAAGTGTCCACTTGTATTCACAATCCCGCCGCGACCGAAGAGGTATTGGGTTTCGTTACACTGGCCGCGCAACTTTGTTATTTTGACGCCTTGTCGGACGTCAACAAATTAAATAATAAAGCCTTATTCGTATGCGAGATGCGTTTCTCGTATAAAGCCGTCCGTATAAGAGCGTTCATACTTCAGCTCACCGAAGTGTTTTAACGTTGCAATTAACAATTAAATAAAAAAAAAAAAAGCAATTAAAGAATTTTCAATGTTTCTTATTGATTATTTAAAAAGTATTCTGCTAACGAATTGAAATCTTATTTGTGATAGTAATTTTGATAGTAATAAAGTATTTGAAGAATTCCAAAGAGAAATATGAAGTGTATGCAATGGTTTTAGTAGCAGATAACGTATTATCTGATGAACGTTTTAGTTCGCTAGCAGATCACTTTATTTATTACATATATTAGATTAAAATATTTTCTGCAAATCCATTATTCCACATTCTACTATATTGGCATGTACAATATAAAATTTATGCCCAATTGTTGTTTAATAATAATTTTTAATTAACAAATTTTTAAATAATCGAACCGAAACATTGGATATTGTACAACTGATTTTGAAAATTGACACATAATTGTGACATTGGCATGCTTTAGTAGTGTCGCAACTGAATTTATTGCGATGCCAAAATATTTGTAAGTACCATGTGTGCGAGTCACTTTGATCACATAGCTCGTAGAACCGATAACCGATGTAGAAAAAAATATTCTAAAGTGGAGACCCTGTACGGGTAAACGCAGTGTAGGACGACCCCCCCCCCCCCACTAGATGGAGAGACGACCTCAAATATCAGAGTCAATGGATGCAGGTAACTTAGAACCGTTCCTTATGTCAGTCTATGGGGAAGGCCTTTGTTCAGCAGTGGACAGTGAATGCCCGAGATGATGATAAAGTTAATGATGAAGTATGCGATTGAACAGCTTAAACCCTAATTCGTAAAAACTAAAACTACTTACAAATCTATTTTAATTATTAGTGTTTTTTAAAATAATCCCCAATTTGAAAGGTGACAATCTTCTTTCAAATTGGGGATTTAGCACAAAAGAAAGAGACAAAACAATTCAATAACTGAAATAGGTTTATGAGACGTTTGACAGTTTTATGATTAAAAGGGTAAAAAAAAATTAAGAGTATTTAAAAGATTTAACTATAGTCTAACTTTAATGATTTATAAACTAATGAAGAGATATGTTGTTTCTAAATAGCAAATAAAGCTGACAGTCCATCTGATGGAATCAGAAAACAGTTTTAGTTAAGGTATTTGCCTCTCATTTTCTAACTCTTTATAAATATTAATTAATGCAAACAAACAACAGAATTAAAGTACAAGAACATTTTATTCAAAATATTCCTTTATGTTTTATTTATACTTAACTAAGTTAAGTACTTGCTACAAACGAGAAAAAAAAACGCACCCAAAACTCAAAGATGACGTTTAATTGCCACAAAGAGACACAAAGCGCACCAAAGACAATATTTGTTATTTTGACACATTCACACAGACTTTATCTCTGTGCAAACATTACGTTTGCCCGTGAAAGCCGTTCAGGGATTTTTTCCCGTGATATTTGGTTTCCTACCAGCAATATGACAAGTGCGAAGGACTTTTTTTTAAGGACAGACAAGTATGGACATGCGTGGTTTTTGTTTATTTATTGCACCCACAGACGGATTAAGTTCGTTTAAAATATGAGTATAATCAATATAAGCGCATCGCTTGATGCATCGGAATGTTTATAGACATATAATTAAATATGCTAAAGTTAATAAACTGAGATGTTTATTTATAATTAATTATATTTGTTTTTCCTTTACGTATTTTAACTAACGTATATATATATATTCCCACGGAAAGTATAAAATAAGTCTACAGTATTGTCAAAGGCGACTAAGGGAACTAAATACTCGAAGAATGGGGGACAGCGTCCGTCTTAAAACAACACCAAAGCCTAACTGCTGTTGCCAACCCGCCCTCCAAACGTGGCATCTACTGGCTAAACCCCACTTCTGGGGGAGATCTAGTTAATGATCGGTATGATGATGATAATTAATTTTTCTGCAAATTTAGCCTTTCAAATCCTGTTATAATAGTGAAATGAGATTTATTTTAAATTAATACATTGATAGCTTTTACACGCGACTTTGTTCGCGAGACCGGGATATGTTCACTGACTGAAATAAACGCCCTTCTCCATCTCTTAAATATATATATGTATATCAAATTTCATAGTAATAAACAAACAAACATTTCTCATATATCATATAACTAGAAAGGTTTCTTAAAACACTCAAAATACAATTTTACGTCAAACAACTCGTCAGCGTGGTAATAGTAGATTAAAATTCTCCTCTTATGGATAAAACCCCATACCCAACAGAGAGAAGAGGTTCCTAATTGAACACATAGACATAATATTTTATTTTAGTCGTGTAAAATACCATGAGTCAATCTAATCTATATATAATATCACTAACGTCTATTAAAAATAATTTATGACATGAAACAAAATGGCAGAAATAAATTTGTTTTGTATAGTATTCAACAGTGTAGTATAAAAATGACCACACAAGTTTAAATTAGATAAAAAGCATTAAAAACTAATAAACTGGTCCGTAATAATTCAGTATCTAATAAAACTCTGATGCATAATTGTGAACTAAATCAAGATTATCATAATGTTAAAGGATGGTGCAAATCAACTAGGAATTTATCTAAATTTTTCCTTCATTTGCACTTTGAAATAAAGTATTTTTATTTACTGTATTATCATTATTTAAAAAATTCAATATTTCTCACTATACAATTTTTTTCCTTATTTTCTATTTATAATTAGGTATTTTATCTAATGATATTCGATACTTGTAAATATGCATTTCCGATTTTGAAATGAATATTGCTAAGTTTACTTTTAATGGTAAAATTATTTTGTCAAATTTCAAGTTCTATAAGTAATAGCATTCAATATCGTTAAACGTGTACTTTGTGATACAACCTAGATATTATTTTAAATAGATATCGCAATTACTTTAATATATGGCAAGGTATCGATTAGAAGTTTATGAAGTTTCCTTCAGCGAAAATGTAGAGGACAAGCTTTATAATAAACATTATAGAAAGGATTTAGTGGAGAATCAAGTATGCTGTGATTATAGTTATTCCGTTCCATTCATATTATATTTGAACTATTTGAGCAAGTAGGTAATAAGGTTGAGCAGCAATTTTTCTTCAATAACGATATTAAATTTTTTATATGAATCGTGTCGTCTATGCTGAAAATATAGCAAAGCCTCTCCTAGTTTATATATTTGACATTACGATACTTCAGTTAACTGACGTGTTTAGTTTCCAATTTTTAATTACTTGGGTCGTCTAATTTTCAATTGGGGTACTTGCGTCATCTATCTTTCTCTATGCCTATGTCTAAAACATTGTCTCGCGTCTCTATTTCAATTCTCTAAGGAAATGAGAATTTCCGACGAACACGTTCATATTTACGTAGCACTCGACTACAAAGAAAGGCAAATAGAAAAGTAATACGTTTACTAGGGCGCAGAGCGCGAGGCACGGCGCGCGGTGCAGTGTGTCCAGTTTTTTGTGGTGCCCTGCCGAGACGGTTCCCGATTCCCGGTTCCCGGTCGGGACGCAGTTAATATCAACAAACCGCAGCATTGCCAGATACGATTTTGTTCTTCTCCCCAAATTTATTATTTTTTCTCTAATGTAACACAATTTTCTTTATCTTCACCCTATCATAAAATTTTAAATTATTGCTCATTTGTACTACGTTTTACCCACGTATTAAGTATTGTCGATGGAAAAATAACAAACATTTAAGACGAAATTTTTAAAAATCTTTCTTAGCCATACTTACGTTATAAAATATACCTATGATTCAAATTTCGGCTTCCTAAACTTAATATGGACTATGTTTTGATAGTCAGTCAAGATTAACGTTTTTATAAATATACGAGATACAAGTTTTGGCTTTACAAATATCAAAATTCTCCATACCGATTTAAATTTTCCTCAAATCTTTCTCCGGGAATTACATTTCCCTTAGACAACACTTTTTTACCCAAAATTGCGAAAAAATACCCAATCTGGCAACGCGATCGCGCCGTGATCTCGATCGCTCTCCGCAGCTCTCCACTCGTGTTTACCCACTCGGCCCTCAAGGATTAATGCGCGTCGCAAATATTTATCTAAACGTCTGCGGATTGACAGTTCGGACGTCAATTGTTTGTTGTCTTTACCTTTTCAAATGAGCATTTCATTTGGAGTTGAACCCATTGCCTTAAGTGGCGTTCTTGTTATGTTTACTCATTCAAGTTTAGAGAACGCGCGGGCATTGTCTTTGGCGATGTGCGATGTCGAAACTTATACTATGCTTGGATACTCTGTAGTTTTTATTCTATCATAATTAGACTAGCAATCGGCCCCGATTTTGTACAGGACCAATTATCTACTAGTTAATTATTTAGAACTATTAATTACCTGGTTATCCCTCGTTTAAAGGTGAAAAACGTGTCGCAACATGAATGTGGACTAAATAATGGTCAGAGATTGATAACTATTATAGTCTCCACTATCATTTTTTAAATATTAGCAGCCGTAGAGATATGGATAATATAAATAATAATAATATGTATAATGGTTATGGAATTAAACAAAATAATTCTAATTAACTAATCAGGGGATCTCCGTAAAATAATACTTAATTTAGTAAAAATACAATTATCTACTTTCATAAAAGTATAATTAGGATATACACAGAAATAACTATATTTTGTTTGAAAAGTGAGAAAGGGATGATACATAATACTAAAATATTGTTCACGCTCTTCACTAGAATCTGGCATACAAAGTCGTTTAATTATGCTAAGAACACAAACAAAAACCAAATTTACATAATAATTTACAGTGGCAACATATTTATTTTTAATAGTACATTATACAAATTACAAATAATCTTACAAACCAACCATTACATGAAATCCGTAGTAAAATCCACCACGTGGTTTAGAAGAAATAAGACTTTGCTTAAATACTAATTAGAGATAACAATTTCTTTCTTTGCAGGGGTATTGCAAAAGCCGGTGAACCAAATAACCTGTCACCAATATCGCCTGGAGTACTATACATGGATCCAGCAGTGCACGCTACATTAAGACGGAAGCAGAGAAGACTTGCCAGAGAGAACCCTGGTGTTTTGGCAGCCGTCGCCAAGGGTGCTAGCATGGCGGTCACCGAATGCCAACACCAGTTCAAATATAGAAGATGGAATTGTTCCACAAGAAATTTCTTGAGAGGGAAGAATTTATTTGGCAAGATCGTCGACAGAGGTAAGTAGATTATCGGATTTGTTAATGATGACTAAATATTTGACATGGGTACGGTTACACATATACACATATCACGCACTCAAAGCAATATAACAAAAATAAAAATGAAATAGGTATATGAAGAAAATAAGACGTGTTAATCTTTACTCAAATCGATGTCTGGCCATGACAGAAAAATACAACAAAGCAACAAGCATGAATAAAAGAAACAAAATTAACAAATTACTAAATACGAGTACTTAGAGTTAGTCCGCGATATTTAAAAAGATTAATGAAATCCAGTTTCAAATTTACAATTTAACCCTGCAAAACGCAAAGAAGACAAAAAAGATTTATATATATATATATTTTTTTACTCCTAATTCCGGCTACAAAGAGTAGCTACAAATTAAATCATATCTTTAGTTGGCAACCCTTTTAAAAGATTTTATCTGTATTCAACAAGAGGGTAGCGAGTCGGGGGCACATTATAAAGGGCTCATCAAGATAAAACATCCTGGATCAATTACACGAGACCGAATGACGTTTGAGTTCCCGTTTCTCTCTTTTTATTTATATTTTGAATGTATTCCGTTTTGAAATTCTCTTTTAAACACTTCATTATCTTATTATAACTCAGGGAGTTTAAACAGCTGATTTTCGTATATCTACATTATATGTAAACTTATTTTTTTACCTATACACGAGTATATATTCTATTTCTTTCATAGAAGACATATTTACTTACTAACAAATAGAAATTATCTGTAGAGAACAGATATCTTTTCGTATTAATGTAGAATTTAGTAAGATCTTTTTTTTTCGAAAAAAAAAACATGTTTTTTACTACATTCGTAATCGTACTAGCGTGAATACATTTAGTTGAATTGAATGGATGTAGATAATATCAATAGATACAAATCAGCGAATAGATCTCCATTAGCTTCACAATATTAGTAACACAACTATTTATATTTTAAACGATGTGAAACGATAATTTGTCTGTAGGTATACATTGATTTAAGTTTAATAGAATTTACAATTTTCATTCTTTAACAGAATATTTAAAAAAAAATATGTTTTTTGTTTGCCTCTAAAATCATACTGCGAAGTTTAGTAAAATTAATCTTGTCCGAACGATGCAATGCCTTTTAATTATTTGGGGGTAAGGTCGAAATTTCCTTGACCTTGAGTTGTGTTGACAGCAAAGTGTTATTTGTAGTTTGAATCAGGGCTGTCCTATCTCCGGTGTCCGATTACGATTCATTGTATGCGATACGGCTTATTATGATTTTGCGAACATCTGTTCTTTACACATTATTCGCTTTAATAGCACAAAAAACAGTTGTGTTTCACGTACTGTTTTTTATTTTGCTTTTTTTTAGCAGAGATAAGTACCTAATTTGTGTAATCGAAATACGAAATGTTTTTTAATAGTTCTTATGATGTATATATTATTATGAATAATCTAAAAAAAAACATACAACAACAAAAGATTTACATGGATCGAAGTTCACCGCGCCCGCATTAGGGGGTTATCTCAAAAATTAAGAGCGCTCGCCCCCGTATCTCGGTCTAATTCGATCTCATTCCGAATTCGACTCGATAGCGATATCGAGACGATGTGGTACGGACGGTGCGCCGGTTATTGACCCTCGCTTCTAATACGTTAATGAATTGTACAAGCGCCTTCATATTTCTATTATTTTGAATGCACTTCGAACTTTTGAAGTCATATATTTTTTTTTAAATATCACCTAATCGGATGTGTGGAACAGAAACTGGAATATAGTGACACACTCGATTTAATGAATGTTCAATTAAGTAAATCGTTACTTGTATTATAACTAAGGAAGTGAGTTTTTTTTTAATGGATGATAATGGAATGGTTACCCCGCCTGTGCTATCGGTATAGTATCGGCGAAGCACCAGTGATGGATGATAAATGAGGATGAAGCAGGTCAGTTAGCCCATCGTGACAAATTCAACAAGAATTGTTCATGATGGTTTCCAGGGGGAACCACGTGGAGGTTAACCTAATAATAATAATATATTGCTAGCAATGGGGCTGTCAAACTCCATTGCTAACAATCCCTTTCCCCCCTAAGGAAGTGAGTTTGTTTGTCTGTTATCGTTTGGTACTTTAACGGCTTAGTAATTTTTTGTGAAATTTACCATATAGGTATATATAGTATTTAAAATGGATAAGAAAAATGATGTTGATGAAAAATATGTGAATAACAATAGTATTAACACATTATTTATTTACATAGCTCTCTGTCAAATCAAGTGGCTGATAGTTTATTAATACAAATTAAGTACAATTTTTTTTACAAATAAATGTCCCATTAGATGCCGTATCAAATGGGGCATTAATTATTTAAAAAAAAATGCAATAGATTTGATAGTGTGCCAGACTAACCTAATAAATAGTTCGTTGTCAATAGTCCATAAAAGGTTGAATTAATTTCAATAAAATTTGGCAATAACTTAAACCCCTTCTAATATATTAGCAGAGGGGGGGAAGGGATTGTTAGTAATGCGGGCTACCAGTCACATTGCCAGCAACACACCCTGTCAGGTCGACCTTCCCCCTGGCGATTCCCCCTGGAAATCATCGTGCTGAATTTCGGATATATTCATCACAATGGGCTAACTGACCTGCTTCTTCATTATCCACCTATCATCCCTCACTGGTGCCCCGCCAACGTATACCGTCAGCGCAGGCGGGGTTACCATTACATTATCATCCATTAAAAAAAATATATTAGTAGATACTTTAGAGTGGGATATTCTAACATCTCGGCAATGCAGAGTTCTCGACCTTACGCAAATTACTCATAAAATATATTTTTTAATTAGTGCAAATGTGTTACGATACGCCATTAAAAATTAAATATTCATAGAATAGTTTAATTAGTAACAAATTGCAATTAGATTTATATGTTTACACAATATTAAAGTTTATGATAAAGAAAAAAAGCAACTCGGGGTCGACATAGCCTCGAGGCGAATTCAACCAGAATAAAATGCGTGAGTGAACAGGTAAATCAAAAGAATTATTAAAATAAGGCTCGAATCCAATTATTTATGTGTCCAAAATAAAGTATTTAACTGGAACAGAACCAATTAAACTAAAAAAAAAAACTTTATGACCGTTACCACTGGCCGTTAATTCAATCATTTATCATCTAAACTTAAATCCCAAACAATGTCACACAACATAATATTTATACCATCATAAATTCCTTTGCCAAGAACAGAAATAAATACTAACAGGTATAAAATAGAATAGAACAAAATATAAAAGCTAAGTACCATTTTTCTAAATTAAAAGCCAGATACAGCACGAGTAGGCATGGGCCATGGGACCACCATCGTAATAATTTCACTCGATAAAAAAAGCAAGAAGGAGATTACAAAATTTATGTTATATGCGTGTGCATTTAGAGCATATTACTTTATTAAGGGCAGGCAGGGCGGGCGAATCGCGCGGCCCCATATTACAGGCCAGACGCAAATATGCACGATAAACTTTTTAATACATTGCAATTACGTTCATTTGAGTAACGCATAAAAACGTACAACCGGCCGCGGCGGGGGACCGCCATATCTCGCTACTTATTAAAGAAAAAAAAAAACAACAACAAACCAACCTGAATATAGAAATGTTCATCAAACACGATCTGTATAGATTTGTTTCGGGACATAATTACATTCTGCGCGCACAAAGACCTCCTGGATGGGACACGAATAATTACTAATTTACACGTTGACACTCCATTGACGCGTCAGACACGACAACTTCATTTCATTGTGGCGTAAACCTCAAGGATCGTATTAACACAAATGATGACAACGGCACAATAGTTTGGCCTTTATTCGACGTACCATTGTCGCCCCGAGAATAGAAAACTGTATGGTCCGGGATCCCGCGGCGTGCCCCCTGCGGCGTAGTTTAGCGACGCGACTCTTCTCAAATGAGTCCACGGAAGCCAGGTTTACACCTAACATACCTCCTAATAGCAGGTAATTTGGTCAATAAAGCCCCTTCTTTTTTCACATATATCCTGTTTTGGCGTATCTCTGTTAGCCCCCAAGATTCCATCGTCGTGGGTGGATAAAACATATAAAACGATCGACACCGAAAATAAAACGGATATAAAATGACCTCGATGAAATATTTAATGCTTAATTAGATAAGCGTTTTGGGTTTTGTGGCGTTTGAATTGTTTTCGAGATAACATAACGTTTTGTGAAACTGAAATGGGACGATTAAATGTCGATGTAGTTGCGGTGACAGCCGACGTGTTGCTCCTTTTTATCGGGCGATGCAGCCTCTTGATATTTTCGATTTTATTGTTTACGAACAACTCACTTAAAACGAAATTATTTTCGGTGTTTTTTTTTTCTCGACTTTCAAAACAAATGTCAATTGTGTGAATGGGCACTGTGAGCCGAGGTGGTGGGTAGTAGCGAGTGGTAGCTGCGAGCTCTTTGTGCCACTCACAATGAGTGATATACGACCGACGTAATTTCGAATTGTCGCAGTGAAGCTTCGGAACGCGGACTCAATGTGAAATTATCACCCATACACGGCATAACGAAAATGAATTATTGCTTTTTATTGGCTCATCTCGCATCAACAATAATATATGTTAGTTTCCCAGTAAAAATCAACTTCGCTGTTCTATTTCTGTACTTCAATAGCCATAGAAAACGTAATATCATTAAATTAACGAACGGATAAATAAATATATACAGAATAAAATTGATCAAAACATATCAAAGTGATTCGTCTTTTTGTACATTAAATATCATTATGTTCTTGTAAAAGCCTGTTTAGATACGATACAAATAATACGACGTCAATGACTTCATCATTTGTCGATAAAGCTGTCCGATAGAGCGATTTCTAAACCGGCCAAACATCTTATTATAAAACGGGTGATTTATGGCTGTTTTGAGTAATTACGTCTCATCAAATTTGAATAATATAAATTCGTCATAAATAAAGATACGAAGGATGCGATGCGCGAAACTCTCATAAGTCAATCCTTCAAATTAATCTTGTGGTAACACCTCGTCGTGATGACTTAATGCGGACAGGAACATATTTAATTAGTGCATTAATTTTGAATTATTTAATGGTTGTTCTCTGTGAGGCCAGGTGTTCGTCAAATGTCAACAGTGATTAAGTTTTATTTTATCGAGCGGATGAGTGGACACGAGGTTGGATTTACGAGTTTTTGACTTTTATAAATTTTCAACGCCTCGCCTTAACTGCCAATCCGCTGGAATGGAATTATCGCTCGCTGCTCGCGTTGTAAACCGACTTCGGGGCCATTTATTATCTGCACAGATAATCCACAGACAGCACTTTATTATCAGTTATAATAATAATTTACTTTTATAGATCCACATTATTCTTGTTTGTTCTTATTTGACTGCATTTTGATGGGGCGAAATGGGCCTAATAAAATAATGGCGCGCCTTAATTATGCTAATATTTTATGTATGTGTTTTTGAAACTGAAAAGTTATAAAACTAAGTATTCTGTTTCCTTGGAGAAAATTGGCCCAACAAAAATAGAAAATAGCTAGTCGAAGTGTTTAAATATGAAGTAACTAAAAATTTAAAAAAAAATCATTCAAATAAAAATTATGAATGAATATTCATTTGTATTTGGACTCGAATATATATACATATATAATACACAAACATAAAATACACATACACAGGGACAGAAGTTTCAATGCATGATTTTTTTAGATTCAAGTTAACGTATGTGATCTTTTATATTATATGTCTAATTATCTGTCAAGGTATATTTAGGTATGTCAAGGACCCCTATATAATTCTCATAAAAACAATAATTTTAAAACGGGATAACGAAGTAAACAATTGTAAACATTCTTAAAGATAAATTAGTCTAAAGCTCTTTTAAGATTCATATTTTATTTTTTAAGTACATTTAAAAATATTAATTAAAAACAAATAACAATCAATCAATTGCGACTATTAACATAAATAAAAAAATATTAAAAATTCCTGACAAGTTACTTTTATTATTATTTTCTGCTTTCTACGAGCTCAGTAAAATGCATCTAAGTATTAAAATTAAATACTTAATTTTTATTGTACACAATCGGTACAGGATTTGCATTGTGTGGGTGTCTAATTAGGCCCATGAAGGGAATTACCATTATGTATAATACCGTGACTAACGCCCACTCTCGGCTGATGTCTCTTTACATCTGTCATAATTTTTCTACGTCGCGATTTATTCGCAAAACGCGACAATCCGATTGTCGGTCGTGAGCTGGTCCATTATAAATTATTCGATTATTTATTTATAGTAAAATAAATATTATTATATTGTTTATTTTTACCTTATATGCAGGTATAAACGGTTGTCTATTATTCTGTAGTGTTCATCTAAAATAATTTGAATATCGATCATATCAATACTATCAATTTAGTTTTACGCAACTTAATAGATAAGTTTAATAAATATTAATAAATTATATTTAATAAATAGACTAGTCTAATAGATATTATAGTAAAATAAATATGATTTATTTTAACTTAATATAATTCGTTATCTATTATTCTATAGTGTTCATCTAAAATAATTTAAATATCGATTAGCCACGATATTATGTATATCGATACTATCGATTTAGTATTACGCAATTTAATATATCTATCTATATATGTCTATACTTATAAAATCGTCTGCTCTGAATGATTATCAACACATAGCTAAAACTTGAAAACCGAAATAAGCATGTTTATTTTAATTTCAACTTAAAAGGGAAACACAATATCACACGTACGAAACCACGTACAGTAAATAATCTATAAAACTTAACAATACTTTTCGTTGTATCGATTATATCGATAACTAGTTTAAAACAATAAGTATTATATCGCTTAATAATAGTCATGTATATCGTATTACGAAAAACTTTGGAACTTACTTCCACATTCTGTATAAAATTCTAGAACATATTTCTTTATGAAACTAGCTTGATATACCTACCTTCTGTATATTTTTCAATTATATCAATTTATTTATTTTTATTTGCCTTATCATTTGAAGATTTACTTAAAGAAATTTCGCCAATTGTCAATCTCTTCCATGGTAACAGTTACAAAACTAATTTTCTTAGATACAATAAGATATAAAATAAATAAATAAATCACTACTGAACGATGTTAAACAAGTTATTGAGGCTTGGCGATGATTCATCGGCTAGACGAGCCTTAAACATTCTCACAGACCAATTAAAAATTATTTCCAGTTGTCGTTTATACATATAATTGGTTAGATAGTAGTATTCCGTTAGATCATGACTAGATAAAGTAAAAGTAACGAAATAAAAATCACAGCGGGTATTTGTAGACATCTGTCGCTGGACAGATGTTTAGACACGAGTGCTATAGTAGGAAGATGTTGATGAAAGTATATTGAAGGTTATGGCCATATGGCATATCCATGCTAGTATATCTCATATTTAAATGGTCTATCTATATGGATAGAAGTCTACTATGATTTTAGATTTTTTTTTAAACGCTTTTATAATTATGTTTCTTAAATTTTGCTCTATAAAAAACATCGACTTCAATCGTGACAGAATTAGTTTTTTTATTACAGAACCAACTATTGAACTTATTTTGATAAAATTTCTATGAATTATCCTTTTAAATAAAAAATAATGTTCTAAATCGATTAAAAATAGTAACCGTTACAAATAAACTTTGTCATAAAAATCATTATTAAAAACGGGTAAGGATTAGCGTAGATATCGCCTATTATACCTACACACACACACACACATATATATATATATATATATATATATATATATATATATATATATATATATATATATATCTATATATATATATATATATTCTTTCTGGCAACCACTTTAAAATTAAATAAATAAAAATAATTAAACAAATTGAATTCTTAAGTAAGTGGAAAATTATTAAATCTATAACGTTACTAATTGTATTATGCGACTTTCCTAGCGAGAATTAACATTAAAATTATACCGTGTCTCAATTTTGGTTAAAATATATCTGTATTCTAACTTTAATTCATAGTAGGCATGTAGTTCTTATGCACCTTTAATATCATTTTATAACTTCTATAGCTTAGTAGCCAACGTTTCTGAGCAGTAGAAATATTTTTTCGATAGCACTTATTTGGGATAATATTAAGATTGGGTCATTGGATATCTTGGAGTTATATTTTACAAAAAAAAAAGATTTCAATTGTGACTAAACCAGTAATTTTGATTTCACAACTAAACTCCTTAACCGATTTTAATAAAATTTCTATTCATATAAAAATAATCTTCGAAATCGGTTTATAACTAACAAACGTAAAAAAGGTTACAACCGAATTGAGAACCTCCTTCTTTTTCAAATCGGTTCAAAATTCAAAAATTGTTAGCATATATTAACGTTTAATTACATATAAACAGTAGGCTATGTCGTATACCGTATTAACCGACTGACATTACATTTGTTATTTACATGTGCACGTACTTCCTTTAATTGGCTAGCACCTATTCGTTATAGTTATTTAAAGAAAACGTTCCAACTCATTACGGAAGATAAATGCACCTCTCGGCGTCCGCTCGCATTCGTATCTGTGCCTTGAATTAATTTCGTTCGAGCATTGAATGATGGCGAAATTGACATTAAAAATCCCGGTCGAACGTCTCAAGTAATTGCTGAATAAAATACTTTTGTATAACATCCAAAAGCGAAACACAAAAAGCGAATCCCAAGCGGTTGCCGCTGTGTGCGCGCACAGTAATTTATATGCGTACACGATGACAAGTCAATAAAAAAATGATTTCATTTGCTTATTGAGTCTTTAATAATGCTGGCGCGGGATTCGCTCGGCCCGTTCCACATATTATTATTATAAATAACAACAAATACATGTTCTTATTATTTTTACATGCATACAGGGCTCCGTTTTTTTTTCCGATTACATTTTATTGTGGGCCGCGAGGTGGCCGGAAGCCCACCAAAGGCGCACGCGAGCCGCAATATATTTCTATGTGAATAGCGTTAACCGTTCAGGTGACATTTGATTACATGTTTATTAAGACGGTGTTAATTATACTTTTTATTTTCATTCGGATATTCATCGATTGCTATCGAAGTCAGCGGTTTTATGGCCCTCGAAGAATTCCATCATAACCTTGACGCCGCACGAGCGAAAGCTTAATGAGATGGCTTCCACTAACAATAGCTCTGTTATTAATACGTATTATGCCGTAAAATTACAATGTCTACGCACGCGAATTAATAACGAGATAATGTCCATACACGACAATCGAGAAAGTTTATGCACAGTTTTTTAATGAGTATACTAAAAGACGTTCATTATTCATCGATGTCCAGTTTTATCCGTTAATAATATCGTCCCACAGCGAGCTCGAATCTCGTAGACAATGAGTTGGTATGGTATTAATCGATAAAAGTACCAGGGCTATTAAATCGATATTAAGAGAGAGAATTCGATGCGCGCCGTACCACTTGTAATGATCAAATTTATAATCTCTCGGGTAGGTAAGAGGCACTTCTTTTATTTTCAATCATCGAGATATACCCTCTCTCTTTTAATTGTATTTTATGAGTATTTGATTCTAATGCTGGGCCATTAATTATTTATAGTATTCGATACGGGATGAGAGCATCGATTTATGCATTCGTCCGCTCGAGATGAATGAATGCGTGCAATGATTGGTTTATGTTCAAATATTTTGTTGTAAAATCACTGACTCCGCGGTGGGTCATATCCTTTTAACGACAGTCACAAAATTAATTTAATATCAAGTAGGTATTCAATATATTTTTAATTTTCTAAATTGAAAAATAACTACAAAGGAATTCAAAAAAATATTTGACAAAACCAATTCGCTAAAACATTGGGGTCCAAGCCCTCGCAATGCAATTCGTTGATGAGTTCGAATGTTTCGCGTATCGAAATTTAAATACCTACCAAACTTATTTGAGATGTTATGAGGTTTTTTGTCCTCGAACCCTAATAATAAAAGTTGATTAAAATATTGAACCTTTTGTTGGGACGTCGTAATTATTTGAATATAAAAATAACTAATCAGAATCTTCAAATATTTGAGTCATATAACATTAACTTGCCTGTAATATTTAAACACATAACATATATTTGTGTTGCCGTAGGTTGTCGTGAGACGGCGTTCATCTATGCTATAACGAGCGCCGGTGTAACGCATGCTGTCGCTCGTGCGTGTGCTGAAGGGTCCATCGAGTCTTGCACGTGCGATTACTCGCACGTCGATCGCGCCCCTCATCGCTCCCGTGCAGCTGCCGCAGCCAACGTTCGAGTTTGGAAATGGGGCGGTTGCAGTGACAACATCGGATTCGGCTTCAGATTCAGCAGAGAATTCGTCGACACCGGGGAAAGAGGAAAGACCCTTAGAGAAAAAATGAACCTGCACAACAATGAAGCGGGCAGAGCAGTAAGTTACAATTTATCTCACCCGACGATTGGCTCCTTTCATACTCATCCATCAATACCACTTATCCAATCGCCACTTAACAGTAGCACCTTATAAACATCCATTAAACAAAACAGCCATCGAGTCGACGGCCATTGTCAACGTTACGTGTTTACATTACCATTACGGGTGACGATCGATCGTCGGCCACTTGACATGTCGCTAAGTGTAATATTAATTATGCGTCAGACGGCTCGGCCCATCGCACAACGACTGCGCAACAGGCACCCATTCGTTGCGCTCGCGCATCTCCCTCCCACCGTACACCCACATTTGCATACTTACTGTCCGTTCCTTCCCAAAATCCATCAAAAAGGGACTGCAAGCGCCTCGAGCCACCCAGACGCATCATTAAGCCACGCGCTTAATTCCTGTCACGGCGAACGCACTGGGTGTCCATCTGATGAATATTCACAACATTCCATCGATTGTTTAACACATATTTGGACACTAGACTGTATAACATTACCAGATATCTACATGTGAATGAATAAATACCGTCGGGCACGTTCTCCGAAGCGCCTGCGCTTGGGGATAGGAAAATATTTACTGTCTCCAATCCTCACGTCATTTATCTACCTTCTAAGAATGATGAATGTCCCTAGAATATGATTTATGATCAGTCCACACGCGGTGACGACCGGCCCACCTCTTCACGATTTGTAACAATTTGCTCGATCGTGAGATGCGATCGATGGAGTACGCTTAAAAGATCATCGATCATTTGTATCGACGCTTATCGTAGGAATTTTAAGATATTTGGACATGACTAGGGACCTCCTTGTTCTTAAGTTTGAATAGTTTTGTCTATTTGATACTCATTGTTTTATTTTGTCTACAGCACGTGCAAACGGAAATGCGTCAGGAGTGCAAGTGTCATGGTATGTCCGGATCATGCACAGTAAAGACCTGTTGGATGAGATTGCCGAGTTTTCGGTCTGTGGGCGACGCACTGAAAGACCGTTTTGATGGTGCGTCACGAGTTATGATGCCCAATACAGATCTGGAAGTGCCAGCACAAAGCAACGATGCAGTCCCACACAGAGTACCGAGAAAAGATCGCTACAAATTCAAACTAAGGCCACATAATCCTGACCACAAATATCCAGGGAACAAAGATCTTGTATATCTGGAGTCGTCACCGGGATTCTGTGAAAAAAACCCGAGGCTCGGCATTCCCGGTACTCATGGGCGTGCCTGCAATGACACTAGCATCGGCGTCGACGGATGCGACCTCATGTGCTGTGGTCGGGGTTACAAAACAGAGACTATATTTGTAGTGGAACGTTGCAATTGTACCTTCCACTGGTGTTGTGAAGTCAAATGTAAAACGTGTCGCACAGAAAAAGTGGTTCACACGTGTTTATAGGCGTCCATGAGATACTAATGACTAGTACACTTATATTCAATAACTCTACTTACACGAGTGTGGAACGGTTGTGATTGTGACTTAGGAGAGAGTGCAGTAGACCTGTTTAAGTACTCGAGGGCAGATAACGGACCTTGTATATAATCACGTCTCTTTTTCATCTATCGAAGTAGTCGAAATCGTATTTCATGTTGACTAATGTATATAGCTCTGTATCACTGTTTATTTCTTCTTTACATACGATAATTGATGCGACGTGAAATTAAAATAAGCTACTCGTTCCGATAATTTATTTGGCTATTAAGTGCGAACATGTGATCTAGTAACGTTATTTTCTTTTTTATGGACACTGACGTTAGGAAATTAATGAGACCAGATTAACGACGATTTATTTCATGCAGTTTGTCATCCTTATTTTTATTATTGGAATTTGGTTCATTGGTTTCCTTACGCCCAGTTATATACCTAATTAAATTTTAGATATCACTACACGCGGTAAATTAAACCAAGTGGAAATATTATGCGAATGCTTAGGACAACTTTGACTGGTATTTCTTAATATCATTTTCAAAGTTTATATCCAAGTTATGAAGGAGTAATCCCTTGTAACGATAGTAATAATCATATGGATTTTATAAATGCTTTCTATTTTATAGATATCCGCGTCTGGTGCGACGACGCATAACTGTTTTGAGATTCAAGAGCGAAATTATCTTGTAATTATAATTTCATATTATAATTAAGCCGGTTAATGGAATTTGTGGCTTAACAGCATTTGCATAAAGTATCTTCTTGGGTGTCCGCGATCGGAGGTTGCGCTCGGGCTTATCAGTGAGTAAGTAGCGCCATCGTAAAAGTGTCCTACATTACGAGATAAACGCTCCCGAGAATTTTAATTAAATATTAAACGAATTAAATAATCAGTATTATATGTATTATATTTGTATGCGTGTCGCGTCTGATATTTCGAAGATAAAGGTGCACGCAAGACCACTTGACGCTTGTTATATAGTGTTATACAATTTACACATATTGCTTGTTCATGTAAATTACTATAATTATAGTTAAAATGCATGTTACTGTGGTAACTTTGTATTTGCCATTTTTGTGCTATTCTCTAAGTGGTAACTTTGAGAGGAAACTATAAGCAGAGTTTGTTTTCAATCTCTGTCTCTTTAGACAAGTGCAAATAACTCAAGAGATAGAAAGAGACAGTGACGCCTGGTGTATTGTTCTTTCTTGTAAGGTGATACGTATTATATCCCGTTCGCCATTTGTCTAAAGACGCTAATTCTCAAAATACCAACTTTTTTACAGAATTAATTTATTATAGTTAAAAAACAATTCGTGAATTCTTTAAAAGTCCTTTTTAGTGAATAATTGACAATAAATAACTATTACCTGAACAATATAGTCAAAATTCAAAAGACGTAAATTCTATTTCGATGCATGCGTTTTAATCGAGATATGAATTAATTGAAATTCCGTTCGATAATTATTAAATAACAGCTCAATTAGACATTAATCAAAATTAACATTGACTCATTTTAATATAACTATTTTCTGGATGGTTCTGTTTTATACTAATATATTCTGACAATCAAAATTAGACCGTTTGCCATAAAATATAAAAGCTTTATTAAATGTAAATGTACACATATATCAACGTGAATGATACTTCATATGTGATATAAACATAGTTTTAGCTTGTAAGTAGGTATTGATATAGGGCTTGTCCTAATGAGCTTGTATGATATAGGCACGGCAGTGAATTATATAACAAATACGTGTGTTTTATATAAAAAAAAAATATTTATTGAAAACTTGTTTTAATTTATTTTATTTTACTTTAAAACACGTACCTTTTAAAGTGAAATAACATGGTAGTTATAGTAAGAAATCCGATGTTAAAACAATCGGTGTTTTTAAAGCAGGTATTTGTGTACTTATCTATATTTAAATATTGCTTGTAATTATGGGATCTCTGTACATAGACTTACCTAATGGTAAAAATATAACTCAGTGACAGAGTGTAAGTACCGAGGAACTGATGAAGCGTCGGATTTTAAAAGACTGAAATATTTTTTTTAATATTTGTAGTTATAATATCCATCATTGGATTTATACCTAGGTACAGCCTTTATTTGGAGTTTTAGAATGAGAACAAATGTGATAAAAAGTATTTTAATGTTATTTAAAGCCAGTTCATAAGTTTCCGAAAAGGTTTGGGTGCCATTTTTTTTAATATTTCTTTTTACATCTGACAGTTGTGTTCTTTTTAAACAAAATTATTTCCATGTACCAATCAAATTGTCGATATGAAATTAATTTTACGCATGTAAATATTATCATTAATTAATAATGTTATAAGTTATTTATGTGAATGTAGCATTTTAATATGTTAATATTAGGTAAACAATACGAATGAAATCAGCTGAACTTATCTGAATCTCAAACTTGTTGTGTATAAATTTTATGTACCTTTTTGAAATATATTTCGTCCATTGACCGCGTTTGGGGTTGACACATTATTATGATATTGGTTGTACATTAGCAGTACCTATTTATAATTAAAAATATTTGATTAGTTGTTACTAAAAATACAAAATTGATCGAAAATGTTCACTCGTTTTATTTGTCTCCATTCCTTTGTTGAAATGACTACACGAAACGGCAACATGACTGTGTTTTTTGTGTGTATATTACAGGACATCTTTATAAAAATAATTATTAATCTATTCTCATATTTTTTTGCAATACATTTTAAGTAACATCCTATATTAATTATATATAATAATATATTTAATATATAATATTATATATAATAATATATTTGTTCTACCTTTGATGTTGAATTCACGAAACACACGAAAAGGGTCCCACCAAGAATATTATTATGTAGCCGTTTCCCGCGGTGTTATCCGCTTCTAATTATGTAGTTCTCGTATATAATTCCCATTGAAACCCTTCATGAATCCGTTTTTATATTGTATTATATATTTAAATTATAATTATGTACCTAATACCTTCATAAAGCTTCAACCAATTCAATTAATCGGTTATTTTATAGCATTTTATATGTGATTCTTTAGATTAATATAACCTTTTTAATCATGAACTGACTGAAATAAAATAAACTCTAACTGTTAAGTGGAACGAACCACAATGCATTAGTGAAAACTGCATTTAAATCGGTTGAGCCGTTTCTGAGATTAGCTTGCACAAACGTAGAAACAAACATACTAATGAAAAGAAAAAAAATTTTAAAATTTACATTATTTTGGTTTCTATTCCGTTCATAAAGCCCCTTTTCTTATATATCTTCCATGTACAAATAACGACCAGTTACGATTTTATTATATGTATTGATTGATACAATTCATACATGAGAGGTAATATGAGTCAAAACAATATTTTAAAAATTTTTGTTTCTCTGACTGTCTGTATGTTTGTTCCGACATCACGCAAAAATTACTACTTTAAATTGGATATGATCTCCACACCTGTATTTATGAGGATCTAAATTATAATTTGATGTATATTTTAATACCCAATCTAGAAGTGGTTACCTATTTATAAAAATCTACGAACGAATTTGCAGGCAAACATAATCAGTATTAAATATGCCTG
Organism: Galleria mellonella; assembly: GCF_026898425.1. Taxonomy (NCBI): domain Eukaryota; kingdom Metazoa; phylum Arthropoda; class Insecta; order Lepidoptera; family Pyralidae; genus Galleria; species Galleria mellonella. The sequence goes on along the minus strand of NW_026442162.1, from coordinate 2,657,991 downwards.
CGACTTAATATATAATATATAATAAATAACATAAATAAGGATTCTATCAACTCCTTATGATTATGAGTTATATTCATGAATATAAGTAAGAATTACCTAAAAAAACTTATGACATTTTTTTAAATAAATTTATTTTTTCTCTATTCTTTTCTTATGCTTTTCCATTGTATATTTTGCTTCAATCATTAGGTATTTTTCTGCCTTAATTTCTTTTATCTGCTATTCTAATTAATCATTATTATAGTTGTATATTATATATATAAGTATATAGTACCTACCTACCTACCTACTTAATTTTCTGCTTGTCTCATGGTTGACTGGAAGAGAACGCCAGTAGGTGTTAAGTTCGCTATATGTACACTTACTTGTATTATATTATAATGAATTGATGTTTAAATAAATAAATAAATTACGAGTTTCTTAAATAAAGAACGAAGCACACTTTCGCGCACTTACCAAACAAAACACATCGCAATGTAAATCAAGACTTTCACATTGCCAACTGTATGACAAAGTATCATCTCGAAATATACGAGACAGTAACATCTCCATTAGACGTTTATCTGTCTGTATTTCGTGTCGACCGTACTTTACGGCCACTATTAAGTATCGAGAGACTATTGCTATTCATCACCCATCTCGCTCGCACTAAAGAGGAAACATATTATACTTTTTCATTCGCAATTCGATACGTAATCGGCCGTGCAGTAACAACCCCCGAGATGTCCACCGCTCGATATATGACGATGTTTCCATTTCGTTATTTATGCCTGTACACTACGCAATGCAACTGTCATAATCTCCGCCATTTTGTTTTATTGCGAACGCAACCGTTGAGGTTGGTTTTGATAGCGCGCAATTTTCTGAAACAACTTTATTTTCTAACAAAGGCCTTGTTGTTTGATGGAAAAGAATCTTGTTGTGTGGTTCTTAAAGTTCAATTTCGTGTGCGGTTGCGACTTGAAAGTGAAAAGTCAATCGGTGTTGGTGGTCGCCCGAACCCCGAGGCACGTTCCCACGAGTATCGTGCACGTTGGAAAATTTATGTTTATGAACTGAGAAATCTGTCATAAGGGATACGAATGGCGTGGCTGAATCTGAAATAGCGTGAATAATTTTTCACGCGAGAGGATTTTTGCATATTACAAGCGCATTGCAACATTCCTTGGCGATGCACACGCAGAATGTCAATACAGATAAAAAACAAGTCTCCGTGGAATCACGTGAATGACGAAAATACCATTCCCGTAAAATCCTGTCTCATACTGTTGTAGAAATGTTAAATTGTCCTTTAAAACATTTTTCTAAAGAGAAACTTTATAAGAAGTGGTGTGTACCTTGGTATATTTGCTCGTTCGTTAATAGTGTCAATATTAGTATAGTCCATTTTGATTAGTATAGTCCATTTTGATTAGTATAGTCCATTTTGATTAGTATAGTTCATTTTGATTTTTCATTATTATTATTATTTTTTATTTAATTATTTATTAAATAACTGATTTCACATTTACCTATAATATTAGTAAGGATTAAGTATTAACAATATTTTTTTTATAGAATGAATCAAATATTAACTTTTATATAATCTATGCGCTTATCAATATTGCCATATAGTTATTGAATACAATTACTATTTGCATTTACGTATATATTGCTCAGCTATAAATATTGTAATAAACTACTTATTTCAATATTCTCTTACAAGATGTTGAATACTTCGACACGAAATTCTATATATATTATGTGTATTTTACTCGTCATGTGTCCAAAAAGTTAGTCAATAATTTAATAAAATATTTATTTTCGTCATCTCTTCGTGATGAGTGATTTCTTAGAAGTCGGTTACCCTTAAAAACAGATCATCGACAATTGATGGTGTTAAAAGTTTGACATACGCGTATGTCCATACGTAGACTAAAATTTTTACGAGAACGCTAATGGTGAAGTTTGATGGGTTTGAAGATTTTGTAATTAAATATATTTTTAAGGTTATCAAAAACAGGTTGCTATGAAAAATAAGATACATATTTGTTATATTCGCAGCAATTGTTTGTAATAGTATAAATCGGGTACCTAAATCCATGTATATCTAATGCATGTATTTAGGTACCTGCCGTTATTTTTATTCAAACATACTATTTCTCTGTTTACTGTCTGTTAGATGTTATGTTATTATTAATAATGAATATTATTATACTGGTTTTCATTTGCGACTTCGTTTACGTGACTAGGTTAAAAAGTAGTAAGTTTGTAAGCACGTATTATATTATGAAGCCATCTCCATCTCATACATTACGTGTATACCAAGTTTCATAGTGATTGGTTAAGCCATTGAGGTGTTAAGAGGAAATAAACAAACAAACAAACTTACTTTTTTGTAACTAGCTGATCTAAGTTGTCTGCTAATTTTATATTTTTGCTAATTTATTATTCTTTCATATTTATCATATGCACGAACTGTCAAACGCGCAAAATTTAAATAGTCGTTAAGTTTTCTGAAATTTTCAAATCTGCTGTGCAATTTTCTTAGTTTTACGTTCAGTTAGTACCTTCAAAGTATAATCATATCAGTCTTTAACTGCTGCACATAAGCCTCCCCCTTGAGAGGGTTTTGCCAGTAGTTGCCACGCTTGGCAGGCAGATTAACAACCGCAGTTAGGCTTTGGAGATGTTTTAAAAGGGATGCTGCTACTCATCCTTTGCTTTCCTTTAGTCGCCTCTTACGACACCCACAACAAAGGAAGGGGTAGCCTGTTCTATGCAGGGACCTATACGGCTATTGTATGTGCTAAGTTGCCATTCCTGTGGACTCCGGTGTTATTCCTCTGTACCCAATTTTTGACAATTGCTTCCACTTCATCCGAAAGTCTTCTTAAGAGGACGTACGGTGCTTTGCTTCACAGCGTGTGGCAGAGGTATAATTCGGTGTATTTAGAGTTTTTCTGTGTGGTAGAATTCGGAATGAGAATTTTTTTAGATCAACGTCTTCATTGAAAAAACATATTAATTATATTATTTTTGTCAAAGGAAGTCATGTGCTGGCTACGCAGAATGAAGCTACCTTTCTTCCAAAATTAAATTTTCCGTCTAATTGGGCTAAAAAAGCACTTAAACACGAAGGAAATACTATAAACAATTTAAAGTCCATTGAACCTGGGTTCGATTTTACTGAAGAGGAAATGGTGAGGTTGAAAATTTGGCCAGACGCAATTATACCTTACTACATTGATAATTTATCTTTCGGTATGTATTGTCATGATTTTATAATAATACATAAATACCACTAAATGTATTACCATCTAGTCTTAAACTACTTAAAGTACTTTTTAATAAAATATATACATATCATACATAGAAAATACCATGTCATGTCACACTCATGAATATAAACGTTTATATTGTGTATGAATCGAACCCGCGACCACTGGAGGGTAAGGCGGTGCATAAAACCATTACACCATCAAGGTCATGAAATATTAATCAATATGAGATGATAAAATGTATAATCTAAGAAATAATTCTTGTAAGAGGCAATTACAGTGGTACTTTGCATTTTTGTTGTATTTTTTTAAGAGAGGGACTGGCTGAAAATCGGCGCTGTGCTGTTGTTCACATTACGCTGGGACACTCACAGCATCAGTTGAGCCGGTTCCTTTTGCCTATTATAGGACACTTCTTGTATATTTTCTATATTTTCTATTGTGATTGTATGTTTACTGGCAATAAATGTTTTCTATTCTATTTTATTCTAAAATGAATCATAAACATCTCAGCCTCTATTTGATCACGGCTGAACATAGGCCTTCCTCATAATTTTCTATAATCAACGGTCCTGAACCACCTTTTGGTAAAATGAATCATGCGTTTAGTAATTTTACAATTCACTATGCTTTGTTTTATTATTTTGTTAATTCTCTTTGTGATTAATAGGGTTTCATTTTGTGCTAATTTTATCATGATTGAATTTTTTTTTTGCTGAGCAAAATCCTAATTATTAGCATTGCTATGCTTTATTTTGATATCTTCTTAGGTCTGATTACATTTTTATAAGTCGATAGCACTAAAATAATAATCAAATTTTTTTCTTAACAAGATAAAGTACTGCGGGACAGAATACGAGCTTACCTAGAACTGGTCTCCGGTCTGTCGGGATTACATTTTTTGGAGTTGCCAACACCACCCGAAGACACTAAAACTCGCTGGGTTTTCTTTATCAATCGTCGAGGACAGCTTACTTGTGGTGATCATACAATAAAAGAGTTCACAAATGAAGGAGTTCAGGTTAATAACTTCATATAATTATTCTTTTTTTTTTATCACCAGGAAACTTTTTTACCGGAAGGTCCATTTTAATCCAGTTTTGTTTCCTTTACTGTGTTTTTTTCTTAATAGCTGATTGTAGAATGGTTATTTTATGTATGGCAATAGAATGGTATGTTGTACGCTGGCGGAGCACCAATGAGGGATGATAGGGGAGGATAAAGCAGGTCAGTTGGCCCACCGTGATGAATTCAACAAAAATTATTCACATTATTTCTAGGGGAACCCGCGTAAAGGTCAATCTGTTAAGGTATATTGCTAGCAATGGAGCTGTTAGACTATTGGACCTCATTACTAACAATACCTCAACCTACCAACCCCACCCTTCAATTATGGAATAGTAACTCCGTTTGCGCTATCAATATACGCCAGCGGAATGTTAGCTCTTAGCTGTGCTTGTAGGACTGTATTTCGATTTGAAGGATAAAATATGCAATTAAATTATAAGGCACGGATATATAGTATCGTAGTTCTCATGTATGGCAACATATAAAAGATAAAATAGGCTTCTGTCATATCTATGGTGCTATATTCATGTCTATTAGTGACTGTTAGCACTTCCCATCAGGTGGATTATCAGCTTTTTTGCCTATTTAAAAATAATACGACAGCCATCTTGGATATTGCAGTGTATTTTTTTTTATGGGTAAAAATGGAATGGTAACCCCGCCTGCGCTAACGGGATACGCTGGCGGAGTACCAGTGAAGGGTGATAGATGAGAAAGAAAACAGGCCAGTTAGCCCATCATGATGAATTCATCAGGAATTAACCATGATAGTTTCCAGGAGGAACCGCGAGGAGGTCGACCTGGTTGGGTATATTGCTAGCAATGGGATTCTCAGTCTCCATTACTAACAATCCCTTTCCCCCCATTGAAGTGTATTCGATGATATTAGTAGTATTTTTCATGTTTATAGGTGACAATTACCACTTTCCATCAAATGGGCCGTCAGCAACGTGTACAGTTTAAAATATTTTTCGTATATTTAACTATATATACGGTCTTTGACTATCAGGTTACAAAGATATTTATAGCTTTACCAGAATAAACACACTTTGCATACATATGTCCTACTGCTTGTTTATTCTTTTCGAATGATGTTTAACTTTCAACATTATTATAGTTTTCTCCTCAGTCTAAAAGAATTTTACTTCTGTTTCTCAAATAAAGTAAGTGTCTGTAGTGTTACAAATAATTTTATAGTTCTTTTTTTAATAAAGAATTTTAAAATTATGCATATTGGGTTTAACATTTTAATGATACTATCTTTATACGATGCAGTTTATGTTTTATGTTTACTTTATTATAGAAAAAGACTCAGTTTCGAAAATATTATTACAGACTAATGTATTCTAAATATTGAATATAACCACGCACACACACACACATATACACACACGCCACAAACTAAAGTTCCATCCCAACCATCTGGATTTTTCAAGACCCTTTCTTCCACGCACAACCACTCTTTGGAATTAACTTCCTGTAGCAGTATTTCCAAACTGATACGATATTCAAGAAAAGAGCACATTCCTTTTTAAATGGCCGGCAGCACAGTTGCAATGTCTCTGATGTTGCGAGTGATCATGGGCGGCGGCTGTCACTTACCAACAGAGGAGCCGCATGCTCGTTTGTCCCCTGTGTTATATATATATATATATATGGGATTTCATTATAATCGGTCGAGTAGTTTTGGAGATTACTATGAACGAACACCGTGACATGGAATTTTATATATTAAGATAAGCACAGTGATAAAAAGACATAGATACCTACTGTAAAGTAAATCTAAACGTTGCCGTTATAACTGTCTATTCATACCTTTGATTATCCTGCAGTACTTATTATTTTAAATTAAGTTATTTCTATGTTATTTGAACAGAAAGTAATACTAGGTTATGATTGTATGTGTCCTGGTGGAGAGATAGGGGACATCGTACTAGCACTGGCCGGAGTACCGCCGCAACACAATGCTCCAAACCGCGATGAATTTATTACAGTAGTTATGGAAAATATTATCCCAGGTAATCTCTATTTATAAGCTTTTATTTAACTCGCAATGAATGTTAGTTAGTTTCTTTGTTGAGGTAAAATGTTACAAAAGAATTAGAACCATTTCTTGGCGTCCGATTATGCTGAAATTTTTCGCCTTCAGTTTTAGGGATAATTCGATAAAATTTAATATTGTAATACTCTCAAAATGGCCGTCACCACATTATGGCGAAATTTCATGGACTTGAACATTAACGAGAAATAAATTAGTTATTTATCCATATGATGAAGGGTTAAGAATACATTGAGATTCTCTATACGATGTAATCTATATATATGATTTGTTATAAGAAGTATTTATTAAAACAAAATACAATGTACCAGTCTGTGAGAAGAAACACGAAAGATGCCACGATGCCTCATAAGCTTATTAATTGTAAGCTATACCTTCCTTTTATGTAGAAACACCTATGCCCAGTAGTGGAAAATTAGTAAACAGTTGAACTAAGTTTACTTTCTTTTACAATATAATAACTAAACTAAAAATAAATATCTATTTTTAAGAGGTCAACCAAATTGAGTTAACACTTTGCAATTAAATATTTAAAACTCATCTCAAATTTCGTAGTTTTTTAAATTAAATATCATGTTATTTTGATTTTATAAATGTAAAAACTTTAAAATAATTTGGATATCAGATACTCATTATATTTTACATACAAGCAATAACTGGTCAATAGATCGAGATAATTTTGAATCTGAATATTAAAAAAAAATTACGACCTAGACGCGCGCTTATCTACGAGTTGGACGTTGGAAATACCTATATTAAATAAACATTTTGAAAATAAAAATACGGTTGTTATAAAACACGTATATTTTACACGTTTCAACAATATTAACCTTATTAATTATGTACATTACTATAATTGATGACTTATAAACAAATTAATATGTAAATAGATATAATTACGTAGATTAATTACCTGTTTGCTTGAATTGTGTGGTAATTCAGAGTTCATGTTTCTTTACTAATCTACCCCTAATCTAATTTATAAATGTTCAAATTCGATTTTATGACTGAATATTAGCCTATACATGCATTTTATTTTTATTATATTACATAATAGATATAGTTTAGCATTAAACATTTCTGTTTTTAGAGAAGAAGTATTTATTTGAAGCAGTGAAGGACAATGAGTGGTTGTTTCACGGACTAGATTATGATTTCTCCAGCGCTGGACATTATAACTTTCATAAATACACTACAAATGGTTCAGCGACTATTAGTCCTAAAGTAATAAATATTTTTATAGTAAATATTTAATACATTCTTATATTTTCGCGGTAATATTTTATATTACATTGTGAATTAATTACAATTTCATGTCTTAAATCCACGTGCTTTATATTAAACTAATTAATCATAGTATCAAAATGTTTATTTTTACATATCAAAGTGGCATCTAAATCGTTTATAATGGTAAATTTATTTCAAATTTGCAGACATATATACCTACTCTAATTGTCGGTGAAGGAGATGGTTTAAGCAATACAGACATTTTAAAAATAAGGATGATGTACAACTATATCTCTAAAAAGAAGTCCAGTCGTGCAAGAGCACCAGACTGTGTCAAAATATTTGAACCAGGAACAAATTTTAGTAATTACCAACCAAATAACGCTAATTACCAACAACCCAGAAAGAAGCCCAATCAATTTTTAGGTCTCCCTGATGATGATAAAAGAGATAATAACAGTGATAGTAATGAAATAAGTAATGAGAGAAACAATGAAAATGAGCCTAATCAGGAAACGAACGATGAAGGCGATAAGGAAAAAGGTGAAGATAATAGCGATTCAAAGATACAAGGTGAAAAATTTAAGCTAGCAACTAAACTAACTTACAAAAAAGGCCGTGTAAAATCAAGAATTTTAGATCCTCTCAGTTACTTGTCAGATTACCAAACAGATCAAGATCGTCGATCTGCATATCGTCATAAATTGAAAAACCTCGCAAAATAAGGAAGCCAGTAAAGTTGCGAAGATATCAATAAATATACAAAATATAATTAGTAGTTTAATATTTAAACATTTATTACATTGTTTATCACATTAAAGACACTTTTGTATGTCTCGCTTCACATAACATGTGTCACATATTACTTCGCAACACCATTTGAATTGACAATTACAATTCTCAGTCTCTTTGACCGTCGTATGCTTATATCCTCTTCTGCAGCAGAGCTGATCACAACTATCAGTTCCTGCAGAGCTGACATTGCATTGGCGTCCCTCAGTTCCAAGAGATCCAGTCTTCATATTTGGGGTACAGAAGTCTGGAGATTCTTCGGAATAGATTATGTCTCTTTTGCCAGGCCTTTTTATGCTTGGGCTTTCTGGCATGAAACTGCCGCCATCGTTGCTCGCGATAACCTGTTTATATACAATTCGTAAGCACGTACTTAATTTCCTATAGGTAAGTATTTTTAACACTAGAAACTCATAAAATCTTGTGTCATTTTTGATAACTATGACAGTAAGTACTAGCACATCTTGTATTATGAATTTAAAATCTTTAGATCTATATTTTAAAACTTTCAAATTAAAGTAACTTATATATAATATCATGAGATTAAAATTGGGTATTGCATTCTGCAATCATCGAGATAAACAAAGAGAGAGAGAGAGACAGAATTTTTTTTATCCATGGCAAATTCAACTATATTTCAAATAAAATTAAATTGTATATTTTACCTTCGCAGCACCTTCGAATCTATCTCGTAGCTTATCGCCGACTTCCCTGAAAGTGGGCATCCTCCACCAACATGTTCTTAGCATACAAGAACCTGACACTCCGTGGCATTTACACTCTATTCTCATGTTATTTTTGATTGCCTGAAACAAACATGATCATTAAATATCAGTATATGATAAACATTTCCTTTTATATATGAATAAACCTATTTGCTTCGCCAGGCTTAGGTATTACAATCCTTCGTCGTTTAATTTTATATTCGATTCAATTGTTAGTAGATCAATCTAAGAAAAGGAATGCCAATGTTTCTTTTAAGAAGAGTTTTGTTTGTAAGTTGTCTACAATCCTACTATAACTGTGTTTAGTACTACATCTACATATACTATACTGATGGATTATTAGTAGTAATTAGTGAGTATAGATATTTAAACTAAGATTAAGTCATCGATAGTTATTAAATACAAATATTATAATTTTAAATAAATGTAAAACTATACACATATTTTTGTAAGTATTATAAATAGGCAAAATTAATTAGCACATGTTTGTAAGTATATACAAAAGCACAAAGAAATATCACAGCAAAAGTGACACTTTTTAATATTAATATACATTTGTTTTTAAAATATCTACTCTCATAAAGAAATTATTATTTTTTATGAATTCTTCCTAATATAATTGCAACTAGATGAAAAATGTATATGTGAGGTATTAATAAGACCATTAAATGACAAAACAGTAATTTTTAGAAATTCTATCTGTTTACAGACAAAAAACGTGCCGGAACCAACAGTGTATGTTTGCAAAAACTATTGCACCAAATTAAATGTGGTGTTCCTGAAAATCTAATTTAAAATCTGGGTTGTTTATTTCTCTGACAACCATCTTGATACGTCATCTAGAAGTAGTCCATTTAATTGGTTTTCCTATTTCTGAAATCTACACATACGAAGTAGCGATTAGCTAGTATTAAATAAAATAAAACTTTATTCTTATAAAAACTATTTGATCTAAGAATTTATTTAGGATATTATTACTGAAATACAACACTGTGCGGTTACCATGTGAATAATATTAAATTGCATTAATAAAATACAATTATTTTATAATTAAATGAAATCCACTACGCTACTACTATTAATGCTAACTAAATAAAATCTATGGTCATTGCATATGCAAATTTAATATAGAACCTTATGGAGTAAGAGATCTTACTAACCAACCTCCCAGCATTATGGTTATGAAGTTTAATCATAGTCTTTATATCGCTTCGTTTTCTGTATCGGCTGTCCATGAATTCCCTAGACTTCCTGAGACCAAAGCGAACATTATCACTGCATCCACCCCACTGCCACCTTTCTGTTGGTACTGTAGAAGGTGGGAGTGTGATGGGTAAAACCTTCCCACGACGAGATTTTGGTGGCGCACCCTATGAAAATAATACAACAAATTTAATATATACAAAATTTTCAGAAGTATTAGTGCATTTTGTAGATCTATACAAGGGGCATAATATTTCAGATATCAGTCAGGTGTATACAAAAAGAGAGAAAGGATTTTTTTAAACATCATACAAAATAAAATATCAATGGATCTATAATAAGTGAGTGAATAAATCATCATCATTATCATCATATCAGCCTTTAACTGTCCACTTCTGAATATAAGCCTCCCACTTGGGGAGTTTTTTGTAGTTGCCATGCCTAGCAGGCGGATTGGAAACCGCAAACAGGCGTTACAGATATTTGAAGATGGACGCTGCTGCCTATCCCTTACCTTCCCTTAGTCGGCTCTTATGACACCAATGGAAAAGAAATGGGTGGCCTATTCTATGCCGGAACTACAGGGCTATATATTAGAATATTACTACGGACACACGGAATGAATAAATAACCAACACAAAATCCCATTTTCAGTTTTTTTCATTACATCCTCTGTCGATATATATTTCTCTTTACTCACACTCTCTTTGTATACTTCTTTTTCTTATTTGGCTTTTTAATAGTTTAAAAGAATTAGAAACATTGGTTAATACCTTTTCACATGAGCACTCCAAAAGTGATCCGGCAGTGCAAGCTCTGGTTATGGCATATGTGACCCCCGCCGCAGTGATTGCATTCACGAAACCTGTTTCTCTCGTGTCTGTGAAAAAAAAATAGATACATATATAAAAAATAAAATATAGGCATTTGATCAATACTCACACGAGCCTGAAGTATTGGTCAAAGAATTTTATTATCCTAATAATAACAAATAATAGAAAGGAGATGAAGCAAATTAGATATACTCTTAAACATCTACAAAATTTATTGTGGTATATAATGGCACAGAAAACAACAAAATAGTAAGGGAAAAAGAAATATGTAGATTTAGCTAATTTTTTTTTTGATAATTTACAAAATTAATTAGTAATGTATTTTGAAAAGGAAAGAATATGAAAAGCAAAGCTCTATTGAATATTTTTTTAACAATTATGAGAAAAAATTTACATTTTATATTAATTCGTTAGTAGTTTAGCCCGTCGATGCTCCTACAATGGGCTGATATCAAGAAGTCTTCGATTAGTTGCCGATTTAACATAATCTTATCTAGGGAGAAGAAAGAATTGGGTTTCCTCATTGCAATAGCAATAATTATATCTTATGTCATCTCCATGTGGTCCCTTCAAAAATTATCATGGTTAATTTCTAGTAATACTACAATGATTCAATTGATAAGATATTTAGGTCATCATTTCATCACTATTATTAAAAGCGTAACCATTTCACCTTTATTCATCAAATAACCTGATCGAGGATAGAAAGGTATTTTATTATGGCGACAAATATCGACCTTTAACTATAACGTACATATACACCAAGAATAAGGAATGCTGATCGTTCTCGCATCAAACATCGTGGAACCTGTATCAAAGTAATTCCACACTAGCCATTCATTATAGACAGTTTATACCATTTAAAGTCATATAGAAATAAAACAGTGAGGAGTAAGTTAATACAAAATGATACAAAGTGAAGCGTTTGACCCAAAAATCAATATTCACACGAGCCTAGTAATAAACATTGATGAGCTTCACGAATCGAAGGTTCCATCCATAAAACATTTATGAGCGACACACGGTGGTGGCAGACCTCGAGCGATCGTGCGAACTTAGTCTGTAAGTTCACTTCCATGTTTATAAGAATATTAGAAATTACCTGCGAGTTCGTCACCGTAACCGGAATGTTTTAAAAATTAGCCTGTCCTCTTCTATCCCAAAGACTACGTGTGTACTAGATTTAAAGACGATTTATAACAATATTGGTTAAGCCGTTAAGGTGCCAAGTGGTAACGAACAAGCACATTCACTTTTATTAATGATGATTTTTTTTCAATTAAATTGGCAAGGAAGTTATACTATCTGCGTGATAGTAAGCATCCGCAGCATCTTATGAATGCCAATATCGTTAGATGCGTATTGTCCCAGGTTTATCGAAAATTCGAGTGTCATTGGGCTCAGTACCTAGTTACTTCGTCGCCAATTTTTTAAATCCATTCAAAATATACCACATTGCTAATGTAATCTGTTTTGAAGGGATTTTAGTGGCTGTGGCTGTGGTTAGGGCAGAATTAATGGGTAAGATAGATATATATACACGATTTTGTATAGTCTTCCTATGATATGATACAACTGATGTGGGCGATACTATGGACTATAAGTATTCATTTAATGTATTAAAACAATAGATTAAAAAAAAATTCTAGATTTCATTATTTTTTTAATTAAATAGAAAATAAAATTATATTGAAGAAACTACGATAGTGTAGAAGACTGAAGGAGAAAGCAATTGACAAACAAAAAATAAAAAAGTCTAAAAATAAAATATATAGAAAACGAAGTAGTTTGCAATAACTGGAGAGAAAGATGTGTCGTTTAATTAGTGAATATAAGCTTGTTTAAAGACACGACTGTGTGTCCGACGATTTTAGAGGCACTCGGCTATAACAATTAATGGCGAGTCAACCGATGTTGGATGAATATTCAGACGCCATGAACAAAGTGAAAATTGCTGCACCACTCGCTGAATATGCGTCGACCATCATCACGGTGCGGTATGTTTTTGTTTAGGTCAGTGACTTCATATTAATGACCATCCGATGGTTTTATACCCGTGTAGATGTAAGCTTTTATGATAGTTACGTTGCATATTTTAGATATATTGTTTTTGTTGATCGTCATATGGTAAATTAAATTTCTTATAATTTATATGCATAATAAATAAAAATAAATTTGAAATTCTGTTCCATGAAGAACCAATTCAATATTGATGCATCAACATTAAAGTAAACTCGTTGATAAAAAAGTCACCAAAATTATTTTACAATTGTTGTACATGTTGTATAACATATACACAAATAAAAAAAAATAGTCGATTAAAAAAACATAGGCCTCCCTCTATTGGGTGGGTTTTGCCAGTAGTTGCCACGCTTGGCTGGCGGGTTGGCAATCACAGTTAGGCTTTGGTGATGTTTTGAAAGAGACGGTGCTGCCCATCTCTCTACCATTAATTTCCCTTACTCACTTGTTACATAAAAGGGATGGCCCATTCTGTGCTGGAACCACACGCCACAATACTAAAAATTGATAAAAATTAACTGGTTCAATAATTCATATTTTATGGCCTACTCTGCCATAAAAGGAAACTAATGGATATATATTTTATTTTAGATGTCTCATAATGGAAAAAATTAGGGTTGTATAATTTAAATAGCATACGATACACGTAGCATTTCTAACAAACCGTATGCTAGTGGACATAAGCGCAAGAGACAGTTATATATGATGATCTATTATAAAATGTCGCTTTAAGTGTTATTAATTATAAATTTACTTATATTTTCATGCGATATATGTGAAGTATGCATATACACTATTAGTATTCGAGTGCAAATGAAAGAAAATTTACCAAGCTGTATCACGTTGATATTTGTAAACCTTACACAATTACATTTTGCTCGAAAAAAAAAATTCTTTGGGTTATGTATATGATCATACTCTTCAACCGACCTCAAAAAGAAGAAGATTCCCAAATCGATTATATATGTATGTATGATTGTATTTTTTTGTTATTTGTTACTTGATAACTCTGTTAGTTGTAAACAGTTTGCTCCGATAGAAATTTTATCAATATTTTTTTTTGAAACAATCTATATATAACTATTAACAATCCACGATATTACTTATTTCTCAAAAACCTATTTTATTTATATTTATTATGCTTTGCTTAAGATTTTCAATTAAACAAATATTTTCACTGAATTAAAAATCATGATAAGCTGAAGCGTACCATACCAATTTAGCTCTACGGTGTGTACATAAAATCTACAGTAATCTTATAGTATATATATTTAAGTACATATTGACAAGATGTGGTCAACTAGGCGTACAGACTACAGACATCTTTTTATCCAGTCTATCTTCTCACTCGACAGGTGCGCCAGAATAATATATTGATCACTAGAGGCTAAGCTCGGTTCGGCAATAGTAGCGTAGCATTCATTAACTTCAGATTAGATAACTGCAAGGCTTGCGCAATGCGATGCAGTTGACGGCAGATCGGCATCGGGGGCCTATCGATCCCATGCTAATTGGGCCGACCGCGGCCCGACGCGACGTCGTATCGTCGCCGCATTCCCGCCGCACCACTGCAGCCACCCGTCCCGAGAGATACAGCAAAATTTATTGCACGAACAATTTATATAATTGACGTGCGACAAAAAAAGCGAGAGTGCACACCTATCCGCCGCAGAATTCGACCCGTAATTACACAGCCACCGATTGTCCGTAACAATTTTTATCGGGCCGTGATTAATTTTCGCCGGACGTCGTCAAGGATGCGTCCTCCGCTGGAATTATGAGAGGAATGTCAATTTCGAGATATTTTGCTAGTCGTTTAGCAGCTGAGGGGGAAAAGTGACGTGCAGGAGGCGAGGTGCATGGGAACAGGTCCGCCCCATGCATGCCACGGACGCTGCGTTTTTTCTGGCGCGGAGGGCGCGCGGTCTGTCGATAGGACGTCGCGCTCTCGACACTCGCTCGTCATTATAAATCCGCAGCGGTGAACTCAGAGCGGGGCATTCCACGCGTTCCGTTCGCGTTATGCACTGTAATTATAACAAAACGCGTCTCCGTCTCGCAAATATGTCGTTGGAAACCAGGGACATGACATTCTCATCACCAAACGCTACGTTTTTTTATATTATTCGGCCTCGAAATTCATCCTGCGTCGAACCACTCCCACGATGACCGCCGATTATATTCGGGGATGTCGCGATGGCGACTTTTTGTGGTCGCTGCCACGGGCGCCGGCGGAATGTCGGTATTCGTGTCCACTGCATTATTCAGTGGAATTGTCGATCAATCAATAAAAGCGATTGAATGAAATTGATTCACACATGAAAACTATATGGGTGCCATAACACGCTGATGGCGAGCGTTTTTACAACGCCAAATACTTGGAAGTCGTTCCGCCATTCACGTGCGGTCAATCATGAACACGCGCGATTGATTGTGCCCATGAAAACGTCTCGGACTTTTCTCGCGACGAGTAATTGGAAAACAACTTAGTAAGCTTCATTTACGACCGATCTGCAGTATTGGTAATGTCGTTGCCAGTTCTCGTAGGAAATACGTAATTAATTCTCTTACATGAACATCGTATTGGTTTAGAAACTTTTTGCTCTTTGACTTGTCTCGTCACAGTTCTTTTTAAGCGTCGATGTTGTCACGATATGTCATATTTAGATGACAAATAATAAATCATTCTGAAAATGGATAATCTACACTTTATCAGTCGTATTAAAGAAAAATATAAAGAGTACTATGGATGCCACTTTGATGTTTCATTATTTGGCAAGACGAGGAAGAAATTGATCAGACCTATAATATTGATAAGCTTGAATAGATTTATAAAATTGTCGCCATTCATTCTAGAATAGAATGGATCTTCCATCAATAAAAATAAAATCTACAATAATAAAAAGATTTATTTATTTATTTATTCTTTATTGTACACAAAAAAAAATATTACATATAATATATATAAAATAAAGGTGTACAATAGGCGACAATAAAAAAACCAAGATTGTGATAGCTTCTTTGTTTTATTGGGGTAGAGAAAATGCCATGTTTTTGTCAGCTCCATGCATTTTATTCCCGTAAGAAACACCGAAAGTTATTTTCAAAATGGATACCTTTTTCACTTGAAATACATATGAAACTTTGCAAGAAACCTTTGTGCAAAATTTTAAGCTCATTGGTTTTACAATTTTTCTTTTAATTTATATTAAAGCCTATCATGATTAGTGACTATTATTTTGAAAGTTATAATGAATTCATAAGTTTTGTTATTAGAATATCAAAAACTAAGGGTTGATAAGTCGTTTTTATTATATATAATAAATGTATGTATATTTATAAATTACGTATCAAGCGAAGAGCTTGTTTACCACTGTTGTAGTATCAAAATGAACAAATCTGTTGAATTGAAATCGATAAATTAAGTAAAATAAACTGCATAATTATGATGCGACGATCGCCTAAACCCATTAATTTCCATTATCTTCAGGGTTGTCACCGCTTATCAAGTACTTTGCTGACACAAATTTTTTCAAGACACGAATAAGTAATACCTTAGAAGGTTATCGTGTTTCTGGTTCGTCTTAATGAATGATACTTAACTAAATAATTCATGTATAATAAATTATATTTTTTTTCCAAACATGTGTGTATATATTTACGTTGATATGTTCTCAAGTGGGTTAGTACAATAATACAAGTAGTAATAATTTTTATTTGCCACAATTACTTATTAAAATGGATAAAGTCACAGTGAAAAGCTAGAGAAGTTGTAAAAAGCCAATTACAACATTAATCATTGTAATAACAACATAAATTACGTTGATACAAACCAGACAGCGAATGCAAGGTAACGTCAAATTGGGAAGATAAGCCGAGTGCGTCCCATCCTCCATGCGATCATCTACACAGGCCATATGTGAAATTGTTGAGAATTTTGCAATTTTAATTTTATTTATAACGAGACAGCCCAACGCATAAGCGGATAGCGTCAATTATCTGCGCATTTTGATGAATTTTTCATGAGATCTTTTCCTTGTTATTTTAACTGCATAATGTTTTTTTGTCATACATTTGTAAGCAACTGTAAGATTTACTTATGGTATTATCGGCGAAAAATCTCTGTTATATGATTCTTCCTATATTCTGAGAAAATTGAATAAAAATAGCGGTCTAAGTACCTTTTTAGATATACTAACAATTTAATATTAAGTTTTCAGTAACCGTACTAAGATTGATTTTTAAATTTAAGTGTAGATATATTGTTAGTGAGGAATAATTTTATGTTTTAGCTAAATTAATGGAGCATTTCAATACCTATTAAAAAAATATTTTAAAATAAAAAACTTACATTTTAATCAATATAGGAATAAGGATATTTTTAGATAGATAGATAAACTTTTTATTTGAGCTATTTATGGCACACGTAAATTTACAAATGAGTTTATACAATCAAATTATTTACACTTTTCAAAATATACAACAAAAGATAAAATATGAAAATATGGTTTCGCCATGTGCGTCGCAGCGACCCAAATTTTTTTCTTTCAAGTAAACTAAAAAAACTATTTTTTTTTATGATTTTATCCATATATATTCTGTTACAAAAAATACTGTAAAACTAAAGTTAAACTTTTAGAAGATATAGATTATTTTGCTTTTTAAATAGTTTTATTTTTTTTTTAACCCCTGTGTGGGTGCCGTCGCATATTTCTTGTAAAATAAAGTTTTTTCTTTCTTTCTTTCTTTCTTTTAATATTTAACACAAAATATATAAATTTTGAATTTGGAGGATCAAGGAGAAGGCAATATA
Source organism: Galleria mellonella (assembly GCF_026898425.1). NCBI lineage: Eukaryota > Metazoa > Arthropoda > Insecta > Lepidoptera > Pyralidae > Galleria > Galleria mellonella. Next base: position 2,639,989 of record NW_026442162.1, on the reverse strand, counting down.
TATTAAAATATCTTTATAATCTTAATTTTGATTTTTTAATAAATAGTATTGAGTAAAAATCTTTTTAATAGACACCGGTATCTGCAGTTATAGGTATGAACTTAAAATATACTTTACAAAATTTCCAATCCTTTCAAATGAATCTAATCAGAATATTATTTTTATACCATAGAAATTATTTGTATTTTAATATAATAAAAAATTAAACAAAGTAGTAAAAACGCTATCGTTTCTAACTTGTACCGCACGATAATCGGCCGGACGTTCCCGCTAGAAACTGATAAACTGAAACTCGCTTCTCGATACAGATCGCAGTCGCATTGGCTCGTCTGACGCGACTTTAAATTAACCGTTCACGCACTCCCGTTCAGGAATTTTAGATTTGAGATGGATGCGGGAGGCGTCGAGACACTTGCGCTTGCAGGCTTAATAAACAGATGATATAATATCTCGCTCGAATACGATAAATCTCTTGATTGGTTATCTCATTTATGCTGTTTGGCCTTTAGGAACTGTAGACCTATTTGAAAATTAACTTAAGACATATTTTTAATATTGGTAGGTATGTATAATAAATGAATTCTAATACTGAATACCTGATTGTTGACTACAAGAGAATACTTTTATCATTAAGTTCACCTTATATAAGTAAATAAAAAATATATATATATAACAATATGAGAAAGACATTATCTTTATTTCAGTTATACTGTAATAAAAGAAAAATATAACCACGTCAAAAATGAATACCAGGTCACGCCACATTAGTATCAATTAAGGCACTACTATGTTTATTATACATTTGCAAACACTACTGCGTAAATAAGAAATACTAGGCATCTTATTTATTCTCATTATTTTAGTCACCTATCTCTTTTCAATTATTAAAAAATGAGGTGAAATGTACGAATAATATTAACTAATATCTGTGTGCACTGCCGTTGTGTTTAAAAAATATTGCCAAATATTTTTTTAGTTTTTTTTCTAAGCATGTAATGTATCTTTTTATAAAAATAATTATCACTTATTGTTATAATTTCCGCGACTTTGCCCACGTAAATCAATACATAAAGTATTCTATATGTTAATAGAACATATAACCTACCTGTGTACCAAATTTCATTCAAATCCGTTCAGTAGTTTTTGCGTGAAAGAGCAATAAACATCAATCTATCCGTTTATCATTACGAACTTCCGCATTCATTATGTTAATAAAATTTACTCGATAGTCGAGTAAAAAATCACCTTACAAAAAGTCCTTACTGTATACCTTAGCCATCTAAAACAGTCTATCCAATCAAGAGAAACAAACGCCATCCGATACATTGTATTAACTCTTGTTAGCACAATTTACGCGTGTACCGAGAGAAATTCCTTCACGTAACATCTTCATCCATTTCTTTACTTGAGTGAATGTACGACGCGATTTCCTTACACAGTCTGCCAAGTATCGGATGTCGGACGAAGCCGGGCGTCGTAAACATGTATGTCATACAGGGTTATACGTGCGCGAGAGGCGTCATCGTTAAATCATATAAAATTAAATGTTGAGCTAGACTGTGGATAGTATTATGGTTATAGTATGTAAATTTACGTAGTTGCATAAATAAAGCCTATTTCGTTAAAGTTTTATTAATAGATTGATTCCTAGGAGTTTATATGTGTTTACAGGGTAGAATGTGCACGAGTACATCTTGCTCTGTAAACACAAAATATATGTACATTTTGCTCCACAAACAGTAACGTTCATTCGTAAACTCACATAGATTGATAAACGACGAGATATTTCAAGACACATTCAGTTATGAAATTTTAATTCAAAACGCATTATCGTGCCTCTACTAATACATTTCACTTATTGCGAGTTATTGCTTATCTCTTTTGTTCCACAAATAAACACAGCTGCTTCAATTGTCGTATATACGATATGTAACAAACACGAAACCAACAGGAAAGTAAACATTATGAAATATAAAAAAATAGATTACTAAATTAATTACTGTATTCAGTTTAGAATTCAAAATGTAACATACATACACAAAAAACATAAACGAATTGGAAATCTTCTCCTTTTGGAAATGGTTAAAAATTGTTCTACTGTAAAATGAACGCGTTTGTTTTGATTTGATAGTGTACAGAGTGTAGTGTAGTATGATAACCGTCATCTATAAACATAAAATTAGTGTATTACTCTTTATGACTTTGATTTGATTTGATTGACGTTTCAAGTCCTGTACATATAAAACAATAAAAAAAAAAACTCAAAACGACGTGACGAATTAAAAAATTATTTTTTTAAACAACATCATTAACACCCCAAACATTAATGATTTACGATTGAAGATTAGTCATACCAGTTTTAAAATAAAATAAAATATTTTTAAATGTATGAATTTTATAAATAATTGGCAGATATTTCAGGGCGAATACGGTGTTTTTGTCCAGCGTCCCATCTCGTACGGCGGCTGCAGCTCGCATTATCAGTGAAGAAGAATTCCGGATGAAGTCCAAACAACTGTCGGAAATGATAATCTTAGGTCATTATGTCATTATTATATCCGTGAATTTTAATTATATAAATAATAAAAAAATAATATACGTTTTAAAAATAACATTCGACATTTTACAGTTCACCATTACGTTCTTTGATGCTGATGCGATAAAATTAAAAATACCAATCCATTTACGCAAATTGCATCTAAACATAACAGGTCCCATACACTTTCTTCATTCTGTCTGTTGCGCCAACTAAATTACTTCAGTAAAAAGTCGCCCTTAAACGTGCATCAGTTCAATGCGAGCACAATACATCCAGTTGTCAACGCGACCGCATCGGAATTCTTAAGCGGACGCGAGCATTTTATCTCATCTGATTAATTCAAATATTTAGCACAATAAATACAGGTCGGCGGGGGAGAGTTCGCGAGCGGAGAGCGGCCAGCCTCGTAACGTTGTCGCGACTGTCGGCCGGTGTGACGGCGACGCGCGGACGGCAGACGGCCGACAGCGGACGGCGCATGCGAGCAATTGCATCAGTGCCAGCGTGTCAACGTGCACCCATTGTGGACCATCTACCCAATATATGAGCAAAGCGCGATCTCTGCGCCCGCGCACCTGATTTATCGACGTCCCAGCACAACCCGGGATACGGGACGCGCTGTCGCCGCCCGAATAAAGCGCATTCTCACGCTACTGAACGCACGCGAACGCTCCAGTCTCCTACCCGTATTTAAATGGAACGATCGTTTCTCATTCCTTTCCCCCAGATATTTTACGTCGAGTAATACGATACGACACTGTCCGGCTATTTCTACAGTTTTCGCGTTCGTTTTTTCCCTCGGCCCGCTATTGTTCACTTGTCAATTTCTTTAGCTAATGCGAGTAAGCGTCTCATTATGCGGTGCGGTGCGTCCGCGACGCGCATTCGGTGTTGTGACAGCAACCACCCACCGGAAGGGGCCGAGCGTCATTCAGCCGCGCACAAAACGCGAATACTTTATTCAACGTACGTCCGATGGCTAATTTGAATGGATTGTGCCTGTTTAATGGGAATAATTAGCTCTGTTAATGCATTCGAGTAGTGCGATGAAGTGTCTCAGTTTAGAGTGTGTATATACTTTGTGCTGTTATCTTTTGTTCTCCTAGTTAGCGAGTAATTAACGGTGCACATTCAACGGCACAGACAGATGCAGTGGCGAGCGCAGGTTGCATCACGGGCCGGCCATTAATTTGTAGCAGATATGCTGTTGCACGCACCGCGCCTCGAAGCGACACATAATAAGGACAAGCGAGATTTTGCAATCAGTCAAGCTGTTAACTGTCATAGCGTACCGTAAATGCATTTCTCACGCTGACGAATGCGCATCAACCAACCTGAATACCACGCAATGACTTCCCTTATTTACCCTCATTAAAATCGAGGGAAAGAACTCTTTAACACAAAGTTATTTCTCGGTATTATAATTCCTTTAAAGCCGTATTTTGTTAAAAAAGTAAGTTACCGTCGTCGTTCTCACCGCCTATTTCAGTGTGCCTGTGCATTTTCTTTAATTTGGCAAAGGCGACTGTGACAACTCCGGATTGTTGGAGTGTCGCGCGCGCCTGTCACTCGTGACGGACAGACGGCCTGTTGTTCTCAGTGAAAGAAAAAAAATGAGCTGAGAATGGAAATGTGAAAGGGATGGGGTTATCTGTTAATAGGGAGGTGCGAGTGAGATACGAAAATGTCAAAAGACGCTGCGGATTTCCTACTGAGATCGAGATGGTTCGAAATGTCGGCGCTACCAACAATTTTGTGCTTGAGACATCGATTACTCCTCGCAAGCTTGATGTTTGACTTTCAAATAGCTGAGGAGGGCTATTGTTTATCCCACCGTAAGCCAACATGCTGACATGCTATATCGAGCACTTATAAATATGTAACGAAGCTTTATTTGGCGATCCGCAATCGTTTGTCAAATGCATTTGAGAACTTTTAACACGTGACTATTAAAGATGCTTTTTCATTAGGATTTTTTTATTAAGAAATAATATTATTTATTGTGTTATAACAGCAGCATAATACTTGTAGTTAAATATTGAAAAAAAAATCGAACCATAAAAGTTAAATTTAATGAAGCTATAGAAAACTACCCGGCCCGATTTCACAGGGGTAAATAAAATTTTTGAAAATAGTATATTACTCTCTGATAATATAGTTTTCTACATGTGAAAGAATTTTCAAAATCAGTTGAGTAATTTTTGAGTTTGTTCATGACAAACAAACAATCAAACCTTTTTTCTTTATAATGTTAATATAGATACTTTAACTAAGAGCACGATTGACAATAAGTTCTCTCTATATTACCGCAAGGAACCTACAGTTGAAATATTCGTAAATTGAAATAGGCAGTAGGTGTATTTTATATTGGTGTAAATAATAGTCATACATATAACACGTAGAGACAGGATATTCATGAAAGTGTGCAGTATGTTTTTAATTTCGTTTCTCGTTTATTCATATTAATTGATACGTAAAATTCAAGATATCACACAGCAAAGTTTTCTTATAATACCGTAAGTGTTGTGGTTCGAGTCAATTATCGATATCGATGAAATTACGAGTACCGCCTACACCGAAAGCATCGACTCATTGGAGATCGACCATAAGTGAAAAACAGATTAGATATAAGAAATGCGCCCTGGATATTACACTATAATTAAAAACATTTACGTGTTGAGGGCGCCAAATTTATCGCTGAGTTTTTTGTCGATATGAAGCCATCGGTGGGTATTTATGTTGGGGTCCCGGGCATGTGTGAGGTCCGATGGGTCCAGTAGTCAAGTTATCTTGTGGTAATCTTTATGGCCCCGCGGACTCCTCGCTGTGACCTGTCGACAGTTAATGGCTTTCCGAGATTAGTATTAGGCTTGGGTCCCCAATATTTTGGGAGTCCGTGTTTGTGGCTTTGTTTATAGCTTAATTAGGCTGTTTTGTTTAAATGGATATCTTCACCGGCGTCGAGTCTAGCCAGATAAGGTGTTGAGGTATTTACGATACGATATGACGGTGCCGGGCTCGATTAGTTTTGTTTTGATTGAGTTTTATGTCACTTCACTATTAAATTGAAACGAGTTTATTTTGGAGTAGCAGCGGATCTGGGATCATTCGGGATATTACATTAAAAACAGGATATTGATCCCAGTATCAATATCCTTATATAAGAAATATCCTATAAGTATGAATAAGTTCATTTATATCATTCGCAAATGTGAAAAGGATTCATGGCTTAACATAGGTATAAATTTGATTATGTATTGACTGTAATTCAGCTGTACGTTTTCCAATAAATAAATAAATAATTTATTTATGTTTTGTTAAATGTAAATCCAATTATTACACACTATTTATTGATGTCAATGAATGAACATTATCAAATGTGTTTTGGCGTGATTTGTTCATTTAAAATGATTACTGAATGATGGTAAATCAAATACATCTTTTTTATTATCAAATTACCAATTTATGTAATTTAATGTTCAATATATATGAATAATGTCGTTGTACGTATCCGATCTGTTTACATTGTATATAAAAAATCATACGAAATTCATACTAAATCAAAATTATCTAGTAGAATAAAGAATGTGTAATTTTATTCCTATGGCTAGATATATGACTAATATAGATTAAAGAATACCATGTAAATCACAGCATTAATTTTGATGGCCTTTATTATATATTGTCATTTCTGAAGATTCGTGATCTTTATTTATGTTTCTTTCTGTTTCTGTCAGTATTAGTTTTCAGTCCGAAAGATAAGTATTCATTTTATTGTTAAAAGTTTGAAAAGTAAGTAAGTAAATAAAGACATTATATATTAAGTCATAGTCATTCATGACTAGGGGTCCCGGATGGGCCCCAAAACTAGTCGAGCTTTCTAGACTTATTTATACTTATAATAAATCTGTAGAGAGGTCAATTCTGTAAATGAAATATATTTTCAAAATAACTATCAGGGGGTGATTAGTGATCGATACTGATGCCAAAAATGCAATCAGTAAAATTTTTGTCTGTATGTTCGTTACAGAAACAAAAACTACTGGACGGATTTTAACGAAACTTAGTACATTTATTCTTCATACTCCTGGGCAGGTTATAATATACTTTTCATCACGCTACGATCAATAGGAGCAGAGCAGTGAAGGGAAATGTTGGGAAAACGAGAGAAGTTACTCCATTTTTAAGCTTCCGTCGCGTGTGCAGCCTTAATAGCCACTTTTTAAAATGTAAAAACGTCCGATTATAATATTGTTAAAAATTATGATGATACGATACGAATTAGAAATAATGTTTAAATCTCTATTGAATAATAGAATCATGCCAAAACATCTGAACAAATATTATATATATCTATTAAATTTCATACACAAATAGGTCAAACACATATGAAATTTTATATCCAGGTGAGCAAAGCCACAAAACACAGCTAGTCTATTTATAAGTAATAAATTCAATATGAATCATTAGTTAAACGGTCCGCGGTCAGTAGAACTGCCCGATAACTGATTTAAATAAGAATGAAATCTTTTTTCATTGATAAAGATTTGACACCGAAAAAACAACGAACCGAGGAATGCTCGGACTTACTAATGAAAGGGGCCAATTAACGATGATTATTTTTTCTCATGAGTACTGTAATATTATATAGGGTGCTCGTATTATAATTTTTTACACTTTATAATTCTTTTTTTTTATACTACTTAGAATGGCAAACAAGCTGACGGCCCACCTGATGGAAAGTGGTAACCGTCGCCTATAGACATGAGCAGTACCATGGACATAACAGAGTATACTGTTTCGCCCATGATACCCCCATGCGTTGCCATTCCTGAGGACTCAGGTGTTATTCCTCTGTATCCAGTAAATTCACGCGATATCCCACCCTTCAAACCGAAACACAGCCATGCAAACACAACTGCTTCACGGTAGAAACACGAATGGGACAGAGGTACTTTTGTACAAAGTCTCTCTTATTATATAAATATTTACAAGTTAAAACGTAATAATTTCTATTAGGTATATAATATTACAAATGGATCCTTACGAATATTTGCCGTATGGTCCCGGCATAAAATAGGCCACCACTTTCTTTCCCATGTGTGTCGTAAAAGCCGACTAAGGGAGAGCGAGGGATGAACAACAGAGTCTCTCTTGAAACATCTCTAAAGCCTGACTGCGGTTGCCTATAAGAATAGATCAGCCCTTATTTTCCCGTGGATGTCGTAAGAGGCGAATAAGGAAAAGCGAGAGATGGGCAACATCGTCAAAGCCTACCTGCGATTACCAATCCGCCTGCCAAGCTTGGCAACTACTGGCAAAACCCGCAAGGGGGAGGCTTAAGTTCGGCAGTGGACAGTTAAAGGCTGATGATGATGATGATAGTACATGTATAAAAAAATCGCCAAGAGGTAACAAACAAGCAAACAAACTCACGTTCACATTTATAATATTATTAAGGATTAAAATTAAATATAGTTTGATATATCGCTATATAATTAGGTATAAATATATATATATATATATATATATATATATATATATATATATATATATATATATATATATATATATATATATATATATATATATATATATATATATATATATATATATATATATATATATATATATATATATTAATAAAAATATATTACAACAAAAAATTCAGGCATATCAAATTATCAGTCACTTATCAGCACATTATTGAGAGATACCTAAACTCAAAGTAATTTAGTCGCTTAATGCACAATAGGTAGTGGGAAACAAATAAGAGCCTTGCCTCTAGATCAATGGGAAACAAATATTGATAGATACATCGTCACTACGACGTGTACGAAATATAACGAGACAACAACGTTTAGTACCTTTTTATTTCTCATACGAGCGTTAACGAAAACGTATCGATTTATTTGGCACTTGTTTAGGAGGGCTTGTCAATTTTTCAAAAAAAAAATACCACCAAACTGAGGATCGAAAGTCGGCAAATGTACTATTTTTTATTTTGTTAGTAATGGAGGTACCTGTAAAGTATATCCTTTCAGATAAAAAAAAATAACTTTCCAAATCGGCGTGTAATTCACGGAGTTATGAGGTAATAAACTTAAAAAACACCACCACATTAAGGACCTTCTCCTTTTTAGAAATCGGTAGTCGACAGATAGATAAATTGATGTCACTATTCTTTTATCACTGTTATTACCATAAAATTAAATTTATAATTCACTATTTCATTAAAGCTAATAATAAAAGAGTCAATTTATTATTATATAATTATTTACACATAGACTTTTCCCATAAAAAGTTTTGCTAGTAGTTGCCACACTTGGCAGGCAAGTTGGAAAAACGGAGTTAGGCTTTGGTGATGTTTTAAGAGGAATGCTGCTACACGTCGCTCGACCATTGACTTCCTTTAGTCGTCTCTTATGATATCCACAGGAATGGAAAAGATGGCCTATTTTATGCCTAGACCACATGGCAAAGAAGCAACAGCAGAATCAATGGTCTGTCCATATATAGTTTCTGCATATTTATAGTATTCAAAATTAAAATTTTAAGTTGAAATATAACCATTCAATTTTATTAATTATACCTACTATATCGCTTAATAGATTTAATCTATTTTTAATGCGATGTAGGATTATAAATTATGATGATTGATTTGTAAAATTTATTATTCAAATTTTCAATAAAAATAAAACTTTTTATTCAATACTCCTGAAATTTTTTAAATTATTAAAAAAAACCTTTCTATCCATTTCTTCTAAATAACTGTTCGTATTTCAAATAGTTTCACATTGTAATTATCACAATTCGAAATTTAAACGTGATGTAGAAAATAAAAAAATATACGATGTAAATTTTGTTATTCAATATATACGTTCGTATATTAAAAATATTTTTTATCCAATTACTCCGAATGAATGGGTCATGTTTAAAACAACACCACATTTTAATTAGGGCAATTCGAAACACTCTGTACGAGTTATTTTTTCTTGTCACCAAGTGATAAAGAATCCGGGACTAATTCAAGTCTGTAGCCGTTGCGCCCGCGCCACCCAACGCTGTTCGCATCAATTTATAGGCTTTTAACCTAATTTGTTGACCGCCCCGCGCCCCGATCCTAACCCCATGCCCGTCGGACCCACCGCCCACGCGACAGCCACACTTGTTTTACTTTTTCAATAATTAATTTATTATTGAAACAAAGTTTGCTCTTATCTCCAAAATGGGATTTTGATCCTGGATTTAGAAGCTCAAGAATTCATTAAAACAGATAAGATGATCGAGTTTCGCTACAAAAAATGTATGATAATGAAAAATAAACGCACCGAATTAAGCTATCGTGCCCAACAGTAAAATATTTAATTAATGTATTTTACATTAGCAAAATGGCTGTCAATATATCCAACAGGATCGTAAAAACAAGCGTTGACATTTAATATCTGAACGTATTTTAAGTCTTACGCATGTGTGTGTGTAATAAATATTTTAGGTTTTTTTTGTCAACTGTTTGTTGCAAAAAGGTGTGGGGACAATCGCGGATAATTTATTAAAGAATGTTTTAAAAGCCCGTGGTGGTAGATTTTATAAATATTTTGTATTCGGACGCAATTTTGACAAATACCACTTAATTTACGCTAATGAATCCGAAATGAATGCACGAAGAAAAATAATGGCTGGGACACTAGTGTTTTACCCATATGAACTTATCGATATGCATTTATCGTGCATATTTAATTAGTAGGTACTAGTTATTAATTCGATCTTATATAAAATACATAAATTATGAATAGCTATCGAAATATATTATCACACTATCAAAATAAATTAGTGCAATAGAATAAACCTGCATTATTAATATTAATGATTTTAATGACTAAATGATAAAACTTTATCTTTATATATTTACCTGCATAAAATTACAACTGTAAGTAGACCGTGTCTATGCACGAATAAACTACTAGAAAGATTTGGATGTAATTTCGTTTGGTGATAACTTAGTACCGGATCAACATATAGGAAACTTTTAATATAGTAAAATGTGTTAGTATGAAGAAAAAAAAACCTGTTGTATTGTTTATACATACGCCTTAGAGATGGCGGCTAATCTTAAATCAATTTAACCTGCTCAAATAAATTTCAATTAAATTTAGATAAATTTAATTCCTTTTTAATTAAATGTAATTATGAAATTGTCTTTATAATAACGCGATTAGATTTCGATGAAAATTAGCAGAGGTATTTAGGTAGTATAAAATCCAAGAATTGAAATCTATGCATTATTTATCATGTCGATACTCTATAAATCGTGTGAATGAGCTATATTCGAAGAAAATATCGACAGCTTGCATCGAAGTGCATCACTAAAACGGGCGCATTTAGATAAACGAGCGGCCACATAAAAATCAACTCTTTTGCTCTAATCGAATTAGGCTCCGATATCCATCTGAGCGATTTAACACATTTTGCGTTCTTTTATTCATCGACTAATAAAGGCAGCAGGTAGCAGACCCACTGCCCACATTTTATAGTATCACAAATGTTGATGAACTCATTTCGTTGACTCGACGGACCTATTCGACAATTATACGATTAATTGATTTATCGATAGATTAGTCGATTGAATACGAAATTGGAATGCCTAGAGTATTAATTCTGTAATTGAGTAATTGTCTCAACTTCAATCAAATATAATTAGATATTGAGAATAATGGAGATCACATTTTTATAAGATAATGAATGCAAGTTTTTATAGGAGCTATAAAAATTATCATCAGTTTGTTTATATACTTAGACTTTAGTACTTGAAATTACATGGTTTAGACCCTAATATATTACATATATAAGCTAATATGGCTAAAATTAATACATTTATTGATCCATTAGGATTATTTTATTTAATTTTTCTATCATTAGTAGGCGTGTGACTGCTAACATTTGAGAATTGACTGCTATTCTTATTAGTAGAAGTTCTACGACCCTCCATTATTATTACTATTTCAGCCGTTATCTGTCCACTGCTGGACATAAATTCCATTAATTAATCTTTTTTTATGTAACATAGAATGGCAAACAAGCTGATGGCTCACCTGATGAAAAGTGGTTAACACTTTCCATCAGTCGCTTATAGACATGAGCAGTACCATGGACATAACAGAGTATATTGTTTCGCCCATAATAACTCCATGCGATGCCATTTCTGAGAACTCAAGTGTTATTTCTCTGTACCCTGTAAATTCATTTCCATATCCCACCCTTCAAACAGAAACACAGCCTTGAAAACACAACTGGTTCATGATAGAAACACAATTGGAATAGAAGTACCCAAACAAACGACTTTAGTACAAAGTTTCCCCCTGGTCTTCGACATATATACTATAGAAATTTTATACTAGATTTCAATTCGAAATGTAACCGATATGCAAGTATTGTAGATTCTCTTGAACAAAGTGGGGGTCATAAACTGATATTCAGAGCGCATGCAGTTGCGACATCTTATTATATCAAAGTCTGTAAATATATAAATGCTATTGACTTTATTAGATATTTACTATTACGAATATTATTGTCAATTATTTCAGATTTCGTATTTAGTTTAGTCAATTTGTTAGTTTATTCGCTTCTTTAAACAGACTTTCTTAGTGATTTGATTGATCGTAAATGTGGCTGGTTCAATGGTTATATGATGTGCGAGCTTCGAAGTTAACGTGTTACGATGGTAAATTGCGGTTTTATTAGTTGCCCACTAAAAAGGTTGTTTGATTGCACCATTCATTTCTTAATGATGGGTTAATGAGTCAATGGTTTTATTTAGCAGCAAACATTTTTGAATAATTTGTTTTATAAATGACTGATCTGTGGGCGATAGAGGAAGATAGAGGTAGCAAGCATTTTTATCCGACATAAAAAAGAAGGAGTTTCTAAACTAGGTAGTATTATCGTCAACATTTTTTTTTTTGGGAAAAAGTTCTCGTTGAATATATTTTGAACGGATACTAGCTAATTAATCTGAAATGAAATTTCGATGTCAACCTGTATAAATATAAAACTATCATCATAAATGATATATGGCATGTTACCCCTCATTAGTATTTTCCTCATGCTGCGTCTTTGCGTCGTGCAGTTCCACCTTCTAGTTCTGAACTGGTGGGCGCACTCCGTGGCCCCCAGGGTGACGCCCCTGATGATCTCCTTGAGCAGACCGGTCTCGTTTCTGCAAATCTGAGCGAGGCGGCCCCGCGTGCGGCGGTTCTTCTTGCAAACCATGCGCGGGTCTAGGATCACTGCGCTGCCAGACGCCCTGAAACAAATTATATTTATTAATTACTAGCTAATACTCGTCGCTTTGCCCACGTAAATTGGTACATAATATACTATGTTTTGATTTAGGACATAACCTACCAGTGTACCCATTTCCATTCAAATCCGTTCAACCGTTTAAGCGTGATTGAGTAATAAACATACAAACATCTTTAGAAACTTTCACATTTATTATGTTGCTAGCTTTTACCCGTGACTTCGTCCGCATTTTTAAAATATGTTCATTGATTGGGATAAAAAAGTAGCCTATGTCCTGTCATTCTTTATCGTGTATACCGTATTTTATAGTTATTGATTAAATCTTTGAAACGGTAAAAGGTAACAAAACGAACTCACTTTCTCATTTATAATATTAGTAAGGATCTATTTCTATTTAGTAAGGAGTATCTATTTCTTTAGCATTGCAATTTCCTTAATCCTTTATCATTGTTAGATCGTTATCAAATTGAATTTTAGGATCAGTCAAATAGGTTCATTTTTACTGCGACAGTACTTTATAAAATTAAATAGTATATCATAAATGATATCTCTAGATAGATTCGTTTGAATATTCGTTAAAAATATGACGTTCTGTAAAGAGAGATAAAAATCGTATCTTATGAAGTTATCACTTTCCTACCCTTGTGTCAATTATATAAATTTTAATATGTTTTTACCAATATTTCTAAGGTTTTGGCTTTTAGTTTTAGACCGGTTACCTGCCTGACGTTAATCTTCCTTGGAAATGCATTTGTTGGTGATATCCGCCACTTACAATATGAAGGAAAGTATCGGGGAAAAAGGAGAAAGACTTTGGGAGTGAGTAAATAAAGTTAATAGAAAAAGAATGAAAGAGTAACGGGGAAAAGGAAAAAGCACTGAATTTGCGAGCAGGATGCTCAGAAACTACAGTGACTCGAGAAGCCGGTGTCGTATTCTCGTGTATTCTTACTCTAAAAACGGATAAATTACTAAAGAATACTTCTAGCAGAGTAATGAAGTTACATAAATCTTTATACAAAATATCTATTTATAAGTAAAAATTATCAATATGTATTACGTGTTATATATAATTTGGTTAATAATTTCTCTTTGATCATTTATTCAGTACGTGCGATCAGCATTTTATCACCAATCTCAAAACCAGAGTTACAAAATCACAGTCGTAAAATTCGACATGCTCAATACAACTAGTGTTGTGGTGTTCAACTGTAAAAATCGATCGTCGGCCACGGCGGCGACGACAGCCAATCGCCAGGTTGTGACGAAAGATCGATTGTTTACTCGATAAGAGTTCATTGTCAGAACTGAGAGCATCGAGTGCAAAGCTAGTCGGAGTAAAATTAGACGTGTCTGTAGACCGCTTTCCGGGAACTGGGTCTCGACATTGATCGAAGTTGATCGATTATTTTCATCATTCGCTTGGTTCGGTTCGACTGTTGACGATTGTGCTCGAATTGAAACAAAAAAAAAAAGAAATATACAATCGAACATGGAATCTGGAACTTCCCACTTTTTGAAGTCGGCTAAAAATGGATATGATGCAGATTAAGATTTTGTGGAGAAAGATGAGATGCAGTGGTTAATTTCTTCTTTTCAAGTATAATAAATCTTCAAACTTCCAGTCAATCACAGTCAATCATAGTCAATCACCTAATAGTTTACGTTACGCTATTATGTAAACCAGTTTTGTTTTTGCAACTCGGATTATATAATCAATGATTATTAATCATAGTTCACAATGAATTTGTTGCTTTGAATTAAAGATTTTAAACTAATAATTCATTTCAATAACTGTTTCATTTTCATTTCAACTCTTGTTAATATATATATATTAATTTAACATATTTAGTTCTTGATACTCATATATATGGTACATATATATTTTATCGAAATACTAGTGTATTAAATAAATTAGAACTATATTTGTGTTAATTAATTATGTATTATTATGTAATATTGTTATTTTATTTTTTAAATGATCTGTTTCCATAAAAAGATATGCCAAGATGTTTGTTACTCTTTTCGTCTCTCCTGTTAACGCATACATCTGTACATCATCTTAGACCACATCATCACTTTTGACACACACACACACACACACGCAATTGATTCCATCATGTGAGTCGTAATCAATTGCGAGACCCTTTTAATAGTAAAAAAATATTGTTTTTCGTCCGACTTCAAAAAGAAGGAGATTCAATTCTATTATATATTTTTTTGTTTGTTACCTCATAACTCCATCAACTGTAAATCGATTTGAAAAATTATTTTTTATTCGAAAGGATATACTTAGAGATTGGTCCTGTAGAAATTTTATGAAAATCAGTTAAGTAATTTAGTTTTTAAATCAAAATAACTGGTTTATCCATAATTGAAATCGGTTTTTTTTGTGGTACTAAATATTAGTTATATAAGTACATTTCGTATTACTCATTGGATATACATTAACTTGTTTTATTAGATAGATTGATTCCATTCAGTCCTTGGTCTCAGCTTCTACCTATTAATTTGTAATGACATTTTTTTAAATTTAATATATGCGTCGAAGTCGCTCCATAAATAAAGATTGTATAATATTAAGTTCGATGCGTAACTTTACCATTTTATACAGTTTTTTACCCGCGATCTTGTTTGCAATTATTTGTTTTTACTTTTCAATAGATATAAATTCTCTATCCTCCTAGATAAGTGGCAAACGGTTCTGTCGACAGATGTGTTTTCGCTACCGAATATATAAGATTGACGGAGACAGTGCTGTCCAGCGCTTGTTCTTTTTCATGCGTGTAGTAACGAAAATTTACATTTTCTGCTTTCAAAGAAATATGAGTTTAGAACGAGAAAAGTATTAATATTAACACAAGGAGTCCAACCTTCAAGTTAGTATAGGAGGCAATAATTTTTTGTCGTTTTTCGACGTATCCTGCTTTGAGAAAATATTCTAATAATGAATTTGGATTAATTAGTAGAAAAAAAAAGACTTTGGCTCCCCCAAAAAGAAGCTAATGATTTTAATTTCAGACTGTATATTTAATAACACAAAGTGGACTCATTTTCGTAATCCCATTGTATACTAACCCCGTTATTATAAAAACTAAAACCTAGGGACCTATTTTAATTATTACACTATTTTGTCACTTTCATCAAAATTGAGATTTTACCACGAAATAAAGAGAGAAAACAGCTCAATAGCTAAAATAAGTTTCTGAGAGATTTGACCTTTTTATGAATAAGGGTGTCACTGTAATTTACTTCTGTGTATTAATTTGCGAAATCACTTACTTTTGTATATTAAAGTAGGCAGGTTTTAATTATCTTCAATGAACAAATAGTTTTCATTTATAATTTTATAACAAAGTGTTATATACCGCACTACTTATGCAATTGAGAAATAATGAAAGTATACATCTGGCATCTCTTAGAACGCTCTAGGTGTTACGTAAATAAATACATCAGGAATCCATCTAATTCATACAAACAACTAGAAGTGTTGACCTACAGTTTTACTACAACAGTAAAAAAGCGAGTACAAGCGTAAAAGTCAAGATGTTTGTAAGTTACGAGCGAAACACAGGTGAAATACAAGTTTCCAGTGCGAAATAATTTTATTAACCCCCAAATTGGCGCAAATGTTTACTTGATAGCCACGTCAGAGTTTCATAACAGTTCTGTAACGGAGTTTTGTGAGTTGATTCAATGCGGCGGGCTAGGTATCTTGGAAATAATTAAAGCGCCACGCACGATTGTTACTTGTTTGCTACAATTTTTCATTTGTTTACATTATTTTTTTTTTTTATAAACCTTGTGTACTAGGTATTTATTTTTATAAAATGTAGTGTACAGGATGTTATAATGTTATTATGGTGTGCATATGTCTTGTTAAATTTATTTTGTATGTGCAAAATTGTGTTGTGAATTTCTCAATATATGCTAGATCATGTTAATATTATTTATATTATAATAATCAATATTAAAGTTAAGTTAACAGATGTTACTAAATTTATTATAAATATATAAGTCAACTTACTATGTGATCCCGGGATAGAATAGGCCACCCCTTCCTTTTCCATGGATGTCGTAAGTGGTGACTAAAGAAGGGGGAAGGATGGGCAGCAGCGTCCCTCTTAAAACAATCTTCAAAGCTAATTGCGGTTACCAATCCGCCTACCAAGCGTGGTAACTACTGGCAAAACCCCCCAAAGGCAAGATATATGTTCAACAGTGGACATTTGAAGGCTGATAAGATGATATAAGTCAACATAAATTTTTGCTAAGCATTTCTTTTACGTACTACAAATTGTTATCTTTAAAATGATTGTATTCCGATAAAAATGCGTTTCGATTCTATTTCGATTTTCCAATTTTCGAAGAAAAGAGTACATAATAAACCAAATTAATTAGACAGACGGCAGTAGACGTGCCCTCTACAACATTGGATTACAAAAACCCGTCAGTTATTACTGTCGTTTATTGAGTTTATTTTATTTTATCTAATACATCGAAGAATATACAGGTTAATACAAAGGCTCGTCGAGTCATTACCAGCGCTCACATTAGGCGAATCAATCGGCTCACGAATGGCGTCTGAATGCGCCCGCGCTGACACCGCGACGTTGTCGTATTTCAGTCCGATGCGCGCGCAACTACTGATTTATATTACTTTTTTCTTTATTTATCAATATTTTTTTTTTTTGTATTCGCTACTTAAGATAATTCGTTATTATTACTCTTTTTGTTTGCTATCTGTCCGTCAACCTGACATGATAATAGTCATGCATTATCTCATTTTGTACCGATTGAGAGAAGTATTACGTATCATCATCGTCATGTTAGCCTTTAACTGTCCACTGCTGAATACAGGTCTTTCCCTATTGGGGTGGCTTTGCCACTAGTTGCCACACTTCGTAGGCAGATTGGCAACCACAGTTAGGTTTTGGTGATGTCTTAAGAGCGATGCTACTGCCCATCCCTCGACCTTTACAATTTTCTTAATCGCCTTTTATGATGACCAATGGGAAAGGAAAAGGAGGGGGGCAGAGTGTAGCTTGTTCCAACAGAACTTAATAAAAATGTATACAAATGAATAATACGCCTATAAGATGGTTTGCTGATGTTCAATTAGCAGTAGGCACATGTCAAAATTCGGTCACTTAACTAAATATTTCAATTTACTAATATACTAATTTAGAGAGTGTTTCTGTGACAATTTTAATAAATCTAGGATGCCTTTTTTATTCAGATCCATTTATACAGACGACAACGAGTTCAATATTTACATAAAATAAATTTTGTAAGATTTTGCTTTACAAACAATAGTAAATTTTATCGACAAAAATAATCAAACATTACTTAGAAAGAGCAAAGTATAAGAAATTAACTTAAAAAAATACAATTGAATCTTTCAGATTTTTGAAGTTACTTATATAATATAATTAATAATATAATATTTTTAATAAAATTTAATGACATATTTTCGTTATATATTTTACATATTTGATTTTGGATAAACAAAATAGACTACAGTGCAAGTCTACTACATTTTTTTTTTATATTTAATTATAATAACTAAATACACGCAAGTAATAATGCTTAAAGGACCCATATTTACGTGAATCTAAACTATAATGAAATTTAATTAATAAAATGAATCTATTGCTTATTTATGCTTTCGTACAAAACATGCGTACAAAGCATATGTAATTAATTTTTTTTTTTTTTATACAACTTAGAATGGCAAACAAGCTGACGTTGCACCTGATGAAAAGTGGTAACCGTCGCCTATAGACATGAGCAGTACCATGGACATAACAGTGTATACTGTTTCGCCCATGATACCCCCCATGCATTGCCATTCCTGAGGACTCAGGTGTTATTCCTCTGTACCCTGTAAATTCACGCCATATCCCACCCTTCAAACCGAAACACAACCATGCAAACACAACTGCTTTACGGTTGAAACATGAACGGGACAGAGGTACCCAAGCAAACGACTTTTGTACAAAGTCTCCCTCTGGTATTAGAAGCATTCTCTCCCAGTCAACTTTATTATTCTATATTCACTTCTTTAAATCTAAACTTTTTTTATACCATAAGGTAGGTAGGTAGATTAACTTTGTCTTGCTAAATCATGCAGAATAAGTGAATAAATCTAAAAATAAATGTGACAACATATACAGAGTAATAATAATATAATAATAAAATGCTAAAACGGAATAAGTACTTACGTCAAATGTAAATAAAAGCTGATTTAAAATACAAATAATTGTATTTACTCATAAATCACTATTACATCAATATCAAATATAAAAATCTATTATAGATACGTGGGCAGTATGCGTGGTAATAACCAAATATCATATTTAAAATAAATATACGTATTATGCAATTATTATATTTTACATATGCACTTAAGACCCACCTAAAACTATTTGTGGCGAACGTTTGCCAAATAAATATATTTGTCAAACATTTTGGAGTAACTGTTACGAAATACGTCATTGGTTTCAGTTTATTTTGGCTTCAATTTAGGTGTTACTTAGGGCACGGGTGTTTCAGTTAACTAAGAAAACCGTAATAACGTACAACCGCTCAAAACTGTACTCTATTGATTGGGAATTACAGTTATTATTACTACGGCTAATATAGCGATGGACAATTGCCAAACGGGCGACACGTCTGTCTATTCCGATGAATAAATTGGCTGTGATAAGTTGTATGTCAATTAATTATTCTTCAAAGCACCATATGGTGAGTGGTAGCTGGTGGGGTGTACGGAAGTATCTAAATTACCTATTACTACACAGTACTAGTATTATTAAACAAAATAATTCATTGGTAGAATTTTGCTTTGCATGGGTAGAGTACTTTCTCATCTATACCATAAAAAAATCTAACAAAATGACGGTGATAGACTACAGTGACCTTTTACCATTAGACGGATCATCTTTTGTTTATTTTGTTTTGTTTATGTATAAAAGTGGCATATCTTTGTGGTATAAACAAATATGATATATATATATATATATATATATATATATATATATATATATATATATATATATATATATATATATATATATATATATATATATATAAAAAAAAAATCTAAAGTGAACATTTAAGACTTTTTTCTACGAAAAAGATTATGGTGGCGAACTACCGTGTAGAAATGTAGTTGCAGAAGGGAGAAATTGGAATAAGGGACAAAACGAAGCCATCCCAGAGATATGAGAAGTTAGCGAGCTCCACACGTGACCCTACTTGTGCTTTATATAGGAGGCACTGCACTCGTTTAAAACAGCATTTTGTTCGAGACTTTTTAGATGCCGTTTTAGCTACACTCTCGTTATTATCCCTGTAATTATGATGATCAGGATATAAAGGTATATCCCAGTATATTGTCACGTTCTACTAGAAGAGTGCCACAGAATAAAAGAATAGGAGATATAGGGGTATATTTTATGTTTTTAGCGGGGAATACGCATGCTTGTGCTTTGTCGAAGTTTAGTGCAACAAGATTGCTATTTATTTATTCATTTACACTTTATTGCACCATTTATAGAATAGTAAATACATTTAACTGTAATGAGAAATGATACAAAAGGCGGCCTTATCGCTAAGCAATCTCTTCCAGACAACCATTGGATAGAAGACATTGAGAAAAAAAGACGTTGAGAAATATATATATATACATATATACACACATAAACAAATACATACATAAACATACACAAACTTTAAAGCACATATACAACAGGGGAGAGTGACACTGGAAGATGAAGGCAGAACATGGGAAAATAGTACTTAAAGGGAGAGATAATAGGATTTAACAGAGATTTTAAAACTAGAGAGAGATTGAGCGCACCGAATAGATGTAGGTAGTGAGTTCCACCGGCGAACTGTCTGCACAGTAAAGGAATTAGAATAAAAGGAAGTGGAGTGAGTGGGAAATTTGAGACGGAGGTTATTGACACTGCGTGAAGTATGGCCCCCAAATAAAAACTACGCAGTGTTTCATATTTCGCCAAGAAGTGCATTCCGCATCAATTGAATATTTCAAGAGCCCGCTGATCGTGAAACTGGAGTATCCTGCATGAACCTTATCACCCATATATTAGTAATTGATCTTAAAGACAGATAAACATTGTAGTACTATTGACCTAAGTTTCTGCAAATGCCAACAAACTAATCAGTGGGCGGATCTGACCTGCCAACATTGGACAGGCAAGTAATAGCTATTATTAGAAAATTATAATTTTAATGAAAATTATAATGTAATTTCATTTATCATAGTAAAGTAAATATAACTAAATATATGAAAATTTCTAAAGTTAAACTTTACATCTAAATAAATTTTATCAATGTAATAAATGCGGAAATTTATGACGATGGATGGATTTTTGTTATTCTTTCTCGCAAAAACTACTAAAGGGATTTGGATGAAATTTGGTACACGGGTGGGTTATGTCCTAATTTAGCACATATGATATTGCATGTACTGATTCACACAAGGAAAGCCACGAGATACAGGTACATCTTAATTATATGTCTTTGTACATACGCAGTGCATGTTATGACGGAGTAATAATATTTATTTATTACCATCCCTGTTTAATAAGATTATAACAATTAATGTTGTGCGGTCCCGGCATGCAATGATTCACTCCTTTTCCTGTAACTGTCGTAAGAGGCGACTAAGGGAATTTAATTATCGAGAGATGTGCAGCAACGTCCCTTTTAAAACATCATCAAAGCTTAACTGCAGTTGTCAACCCGCCTGCCAAGCGTGGCAACTACTGGCAGAACTCCTTATATAGGGGAGTCCTATATTCAGCAGTGGATGGTTAACGACTGATATGGTATGGTAAAACAATTATTAATCACAACAATATCGTTGACTAAATTTACAATAGCAAATTATACTTCCTTTGTACTACACGGATATATATATTTAATACTACCTACTAACCTAGTATTGTCTAAATGCCAAGGGGCGGAACCGACCTACCAACTGGACAGGTAAAGAGAGGATGACATTTAATGAGATAGTGTTTCCACCGTTCTAAATATATACCTCACTACGATACAAGACATTTGGTTAAACATTGATATGTCTCTATATAATTAGAAATTGTATATATCATAAACAATACATATTATCATTTTTAATAATACAGTAAATAATTCAACATGTCATAGTATTTTTCTCAATGATGATGGCAAACAAGCATACGGCCAGTTTGATAGTAAACGGGATTACCGTAGCCTATAGACACCTGTAATACCTAGGTTCAATTTTCAATTCAATTCAATTCAAGGAGAATTCAATAAAAATTTCAGAGTTTCGTTCCAATAAGCATGTCACTAGTGTCACGAGGAACATAGTATATATTATTTATTTACTAATTCATACATAAAAAGATACATTAGATGTTTGTGTTTTACAAAAAAAAAAAAACAAATTGTGGCAAACCCAGTAATATTAATTTAAAAACTAAACTACTGAAACAATTTTAATGAAACTGCTATACAACCAATCTAAATATCTGTAAGTCCTAATCCTTTTATCTAAAAGAATATACTTATATATAATTCTATTCTAAAAAAGAATTCAGTTAGAAGTGGTCTATTTCGTTCGTTTTCTTACTTTTTTTTTTATACAACTTAAAATAGCAAACAAGCTGACGGCCCACTGACTGACGACTGGAAAGTGGTAACCGTCGCCTATAGACATGAGCAGTACCGTGGGCATAACAGAGTAGATATACTGTTTCGCCCATGATATCCCCCATGCGTTGCCATTCCTGAGGACTCAGGTGTTATTCCGCTGTACCCAGTAAATTCACGCCATATCCCGCCCTTCAAACCGAAACACAGCCATGCAAACGCAACTGCTTCACGGTTGAAACACGAATGGGACAGAGGAAATTCACGTGTATGAAGTCAAAAAGCTAGTTTAAAATATAAAAACTAATATTATTTTTTGCTGTGATTATGATTGATATTTATATATTGAAACTCTTCCGATTACGCTACTTACAATGCTGTCTTTTTTATCTTCTTAACTTTTTCGAGATAACGGCTTTATACACAACAATCATTTTTATATTAGCTAAAGATTTTATACTGATTTATAATTTCTTAAAATAGTTCTCTCTCCTAGTCTCCTGAACTGCACTTAATGAACCTAACCCTAATTATAATCGTTATTGTAGTTCCTGACTGTGCAAGAGGCACAATAATAGATATGAATGGCAGAATTTCTTGATCTATTTAAATTCATCTCTGGTACGATACGCAGTTCTCGAGTTATCCGTTATTTGCACATACAAATCTAAATTATAGCATATGCTCAACAATTTAATTTAACTTTCTTTTATTTCTAATGCAAGATTAAGTAGTTTTGAATTTGTGCTCAGAATTTAAATAAAGGTCAATGGCGAAAGTTTATTTCTATATGACCTCTATAAATATTACTTTACAATATTTTGTAATATTTATATTTAAAATACAGATAAAATAAACTATAAAATAACTAAAAAAAAAAGCTAATTCAAGGGTTTTCTTCCCTTGTATGGAACCCTAATAATGGCAAATATACTGACACATTAATATCACGGCGGGCATGAGCTATTTAGTTTGTAATTTACACAGACACATTTAGTCTAATTTATGACATTACATTAAAGAGTTTCATCACACGTTCCCCGTCTGGTTAAATATGATAGTTCGGCACACTGTTAGCACACGAGTAAGTATTCCCGCAGAACACAAACTACATACACGTAGCACGCTATAAGTAGACTTATAATTATCTAGTTTTCTCGATTATACCTCATCTACTACCACTATTCGTCTGAACGTAGCTTTCTCTAATGTGAAGAGTTTTTGTGTCTTCTTTGTTATGAACAAAAAGAAACGACGGTTTTATACATTCTTTCAAGCAAAGCCAATCATTTTATATTTGATCATTTAAAAAATTCAGAAGTTTAGACAACTATTTGATCTTAGGACTCCTGGATTACAATAAATGATTACTGGATGAAGCTTTCACTATAAGCCGCTATGATACCACTACCTAACCTTCATTAACTACGAGCAGTTCATCATAGTAGAACAAACGCGAAAGGTGAAACTGTTTTTATATTGTACTTACAGAGGCCTGTTGTACGTAGTTTGGGCTCTGTACGGACACTTACTCAGGTGCTGTCACCATGACCTACGTCAACAATAGGATTGCAGTTGGCACGAACACAATCCGCTATTTATTAGATCAAGAGATATTTACTGGCTATAAGCAGTTAGCGATATATAAATTGTTGATGTTTAACTGAAAACGAGTATATTAAGTCGATAAATTTATTATGTAAATATCAAGGAACTAGAAATGGCTGGTTAATCTATATCATGGAAACTGTGAATTGAAGAGTCTTGAACAGTATCTACCAGTTGTATAAAATTGTGTTTGATATAAGCAATGAAGAATAGGTACCTACATAATAATAATAAAGAACAGAAAAATATACAGTCATGGGCTTACAGAAATTTCAAAGTAAATTATATGTGTATAAAATGTAGCATTTTGCCCAGCACATTAGTGTCTAAACTAGGCCTAACCTGTATCTTAGATACTAACATCTTACATACATATATTCATCTGGGTAGTAGCTAGGCATGAGATAGTATTTCGTTATCTATAATATCAGTATCGCTCCGATATCTATAGATCGATTTCCTCTGGAGATTGACGACGAGAAAAAGGTCATCACCCATTTAAATATCACTCATACCGGTCGGATATCTATACTCATTCTGATGGTGTTCTATGTTTCGATATTATACATTGGATAATCAATTTTTAATAGAGTAATAATAATAAAACAACATCTCAAACGGTTGGGATTCCGAGGCGGTCCACTTCCGGGAAAGATGCAGAAAGCGGTGCTCTTAGATACTGCCCGCATTGTACGCCTATTTCTCTTCCTGGGACCCTGAACTCCGGCCGACTGTGCTTCTGCCGGGGGTTAGTTGACATCTCCTCTCCTTAAGAGGGGAGATGAGAATTTTTGTAAAATAATAATAATCCAAATGGACTTGTTTACAAGCTTTTTAAAATCGTATTTTTTTTATAATCGTACTGCTAGATTTGCAATGTTGTTATCTACTGAGAAGAACCCACAATAAACACAACAGTTACTGTTTTCAAATTAATATGTACGAAATAATTTTACGTTTGCATAGGTACTGTAATTATAGGCTACATTTTGATCTGGTTAGCCGATATATCCTGACCACGCAGACGAAGTCGAGGTTAAAAGCTAGTAATATTAAAAAGAATTCTATGTTCTAGTTTGGGATATAACTTATCCAAACTATTGCGTGAAAAATAACAAACATCATGTTAGTAAAGATATGTTATTTTGTAGTTAGGTAAACATATTTATTATTTCTTAGTAGAAACAACTATAATGTTTCCTCTTCTTATTGTACGCACACTGCCCGCTGGTAAATTAATGCTCCTTTCCACTCAGAGTTTGCTGGAAGAGAACTCTTACAGAGTTAAGCTGGCCTGTTGTACATCTTTATTCAAAATAAATTATAACAATGTAATTTTATATAATATATATATTTTACATTTATTATAATAGTAGAATCAGTTTCATGTAAATAGTATTTATTACATTTACAGTTAAAACGTTACAGTTCTAAAGAACTGATACATTTTTCCTCGTCTGGATCTCGATTTAGAATTTGCTAGGAAACGTATTGATAAACGGACCAAAAAGATGTATTTATAACTTGCTCATTTTGTATCTACTGTTTACTGATTCCTTTTGAGTAAGTGATTTGTTTCTGCTCATTTGTTTATATTTTGCAATGCATCATCTCTTATTAAATTATTCTATACGAAGTTTTATCCGCAACTTCGTCCACGTGTTTTTTTTTTGAAGGATGAAAATGATATGGTAACCCCGTTTGGGCTAACGGGATTCGCTGGCGGAGCACCAGTGAAGGGTGATAGATGAGAATGAAAACAGGCCAGTCAGCCTATCATGATGAATTCATCAGGAATTAACCGTGATAGTTTCCAGGGAGAACCTCGAGGAGGTCGACCTGGTTGGGTATATTGCTAGCAATAGGATTCTCAGTCTCCATTACTAACAGTCCCTTTCCCCCCCGTTCACGTGTTTACTGACCGAGATAAAAAGTAGCCTACGAGTACATCCTTCTCCGTCTCAGTACGTGTATACCAAAATTTCATAGCGATTGGTTAAGCCGTTAAAGCGCTACAAGGCAATAAACAACCTTACTTTCACATTTATGATATTAGCAAAGGTTTTTTTTTATTTGCTTTGTACACTACGAGTGTCACTATTACTTGAGACTAAAAGTTCACATTAAATAAATAAAAAAAAAATAAAAAAAAAGAGTTTAAAGTTTAAAATCACAATTTTTTTTTTCATATTCATTTAAATAAAAATAGAATTTGGTAGTAATAATTATATATACCAACTATCGTAATTGCATGCTATATATTTTGAAAATATTACATAAAAATGTTTTAATTCATTGTTTTTTTTTTATTGCACCAGTTAAAAAATAATCTTAATAATATAATGTATCATTCTTTGAAGGAAACTATAAAGAGTTTTCATGAATTAATTCTTTTTTTTTATACAACATAGAATGGCAAACAAGCTGACGGCCCACCTGATGGAAAGTGGTAACTGTCGCCTAGAGACATGAGTACCATGGACATAACAGAGTATACTGTTTCGCCTATGACACCTTCATACGTTGCCATTCGTCATTCAAAGTATATAAAAAATAAGATATTTGTAAGTATTTTATTTAATGATTTTTTTTTTTTGTTATAGCTCCATTGATTGATTGATTAACATAGTGTAACCATAATTAAACTAAATATAATTATCAAATTACGAAAACTTTACATTTACAATGCGGCTTTAAAATATATTAATGGAATGGTATGACGCGGAAGGGCTGATAATCATTCAACTAGGGTGACAATGAATGACGCTGTTTGCGGACACCGGGCGAGGCGCTAACTCGCGACTTCGACGCGATTAGCGACTGCATGACGACTTAACTGTAAACATCATTACCATTACATTCAACGTCATTGGCAGTTCCAATTTGAACCTTACGCATTCGGAATACGGGTTGCGATTGTGAGGTGGTTGAACGCAAATGTCAACAGCCAGCAATCGTCAGACTAGATCGCTCTGTCACACTGTATGTGAGCAAACACTTTTAAAAGTTTATGTGGCTATGAGCAATGTTGTCGCAAGGTTTTAGCGGTCACATCATGGCCGTTCATGGCGGCTGTGGCATGTAGCCATGTTTGTTGTGTCGTTAAAATTGGGTCTCAGACGCGCAGTCGCATTGTTGTCTTTTAAACTTTCGAAAGTTTATGCTGTAGATATTTTAAATGGTTTTGTGGTATGTTCTAAATTTGAATTTAAATTACAAAAGTAACTTTTATGTGTTACAAAATTAATCAACAATACGAAACTAGTTTCAATAGCTTATAACATATAAAATAAATAACGAGAACTCCACAGTGTTACCGAGATCATGGCACGTTCAGCATCAATACTTTCACAGCTAAGTACAATTACATATCCTGTGATAATAATTTCACGTTCCTTTTACGAAGTAAAACTATTTACATCAGTGCTTAACATAGGTTTTTCTCATAAGGGGAGTTTTGCTAGTAGTTGCCTATGTATTAAGAGAGACGTGCAAATCCTTCGACCATCGCACTAGTATAAATATTAAAATAATTCTTGTAGTAGTAGTACAAATAAATAAAAAAAAATTATATAATTAAATCAATTATCAAAACAACTCGAGAAGAAAAACCTTTATCTTTGCTTAAATTACCTGCACTTAGTTTAAGTTCATTATATTTACAATGTTATATAACTTTCTTATTTCGCCATGTGGTCTCGGCATAGAATGGGTCACTCCTTCCTTTCCAGTGAGTGTATTAAGAAGCGACTAAGGAAACTTAATTGTCGAGAAATGAGCAGCAGAGTCTCTTTTTAAGTACTGTCAAAGCCTAACTACGCTTACCTATCCGCCGGCTAAGCGTAGCAACTCATGTACTCTATAAGCTTGCAGTAGACTTTCAAACACTTATAACACTCTTTAAATTTCATTTGATAGTTCATCGAATCATAAGATTGAAATTGACGAAACTGTACTAAGATCAAAAACTATTCTATGCCTCTAGCGAATAGTTTCGGAAACTCGAATTTCCATTCAAATTTTTCGCAGTAAAAGTGAATGCGACCATATGTCTTTGTACTCTCTACCACTTTAAGTACTCTGTACTGAATCAGTCGCAGCTTACCGAAAAAATATCGTGCTGAGAAATTGGTAAATGACCTTAAGACCTTAATAAAATATTAGAAAAATTATCATTTTAAAACTGGAGCACGCCAGTCACTGAAACCATTTGAACATACCATAAGTGGTCAGTTGTCGTAAGTTTTAGCGCCACCGCAGTTTACGTTCATAATGGGTGCGAGATGCGATAATTGGTGAAGTTCTACGCACAATGACGTGCACTGTCCTCTGGATGTTACGTTGCCAAAGATTAAAACAGCGAGCAGTTGGTACAAATTATAGTAGACTGTTTTTATGACTACCCATAGGTGAGCTGAACTTCATGTCTTTTTTACTACTTAAACAATTATTATTAGAATAAAATATTTAGTCTAGACATGCATATACCTAAATATTTTTTGGAAATTTCAATTCGTAATAATTTCGGTCCATTCGATAAGTTAGAAGTAAAACTTTTACAAAATATAAACATAAAATTTACTCTTCTCTACCATGCATTTCATTGTTAAATATTGTTATTAGATAATTGCCCAAAATTATAACTTCCCAAAATTACAATTAGATAATTTCACAAAATTATAAAAAAATATTTACAAAAAGGAAGGCCTATGTTCGACAGTGGACTGTTAACCACTGAAAAAGCTGATATGATGATGATAATGATGATTTTTGATTGTTCCCAATTTAGCATTTGAAACTTTCCAAAATAATCAATAGACAATTTCCCAAAATTATCATTACGCAATTTCTAAAATTATAATTCTGTATTTTTCAAAATTATCACTAGGTAATTATAAAAATTCTACTCTACATTTCAGCGTATAGTCTTTGGCCCGCTGACACACTGTTAGCAGAGCATCGCTAAGCGCACGACAAACATGCGCGGGCGGTCGTCGTTGCGCGCGACAGGGCATCGCACTACTGTCGGTGTTAAATGAACTAGTTCTCTTTTCATGTGTACAGAATATTTGATAGTTCTCCATGTACAACTACATTTTGTTACATTTCTTATAACATAAGACCATATTTATAGTAATACAGGTCATATTTCGCTAAAATCCCGTAGCTTCAGTTAAAGTATATAAACTATCCAATATGTTAAGTTAGGATATAGCCTAGGCACTTTTATATTGGTTAACGAAGTCCTTCTGTCGTGTTTAATTCTGTAAAATTTACTCATTGATCTATATTTGTAAAACATTGTGTCTTGATAATCCCTTTTATGGACTCCCGCGATACGGGTTCGCCTAGTTCGGGGTCTAATGTACTCATGTTGTATATTCCTAGTGTTTAATAAATAAATAAATAAACCTATTCATGTACTTAAATATTACAAAATGCTACCTTATAACTTTCACTAAAAAGAAATTTCCGATTCAGTTTTCATATAATATTAATAATGTTTTAATGAGTCGCCAAACTGTTGTCAAGGACCTCGGAGTATGGCTGGATTCAAAGCTGACTTATTCACATCATTACGATTATATTGTCTCAAAAGCCAATAAAATGACTGGTTTCATTTTCCGAACCGCAAAACCTTTCCGAAATCCAATTAGTATATTAATCCTTTATTTTGCGCTTGTTCGAGCAGTTTTAGAGTATAATGCTGTCATATGGTCTCCCCAATATAGCACTCATATTGATAGATTGGAAGCTGTTCAGCGGCGCTTCCTTCGTAATTTAAGTTCAAAGCTTGGCATGAGACGTAAGCTATCTACATATGAAAGTCGACTAAATTTTTTTGGTATTACTACGTTAAAATCTAGACGTTCAATCCAAGATTTGAACACGCTATATAAAATTATAAACGCAAAGTGGGATGCTATCGATCTATTAGGCCATGTTCCGTTTAAAACAGAAGGTAATAAGAGAATATTAAAATTATTTCATGTACCTTATTGTAATAACAATGTAACTTTTAATGATCCTCTCTTCCGTATGTGCAGATTGTACAATAATTGTAATGAATTGGACATTTTTGCTTATAATTTAAATTCTTTTTTTAAAATGGCAAAAGAAGTGTCTGAGTTTAATATATAATTGTTCTCATTTTCTATAGTTATTATATATAATGTTGAATCTAGTATAAGCTAACGCTGTGCGTAGCAATTAATGGTATACAATTTTAAAACAATTAATTATAAAATTCATTATATTTAATTTAATGTGAATTGTAATACTGTTGCTGTGCCCAAATAAATAAATAAATAAATAAATAAATAAATGTACCAAATTTCATTCTAATCTGTTTAATAGTTGTTGCGTAAAAGAGGTGATCCATCCGGTCTCACAAACTTTCGTGTTTTTAATAATAGTTGGTTTCACACAGACGTATACTCATTTTAATGAGGTCAATAAATAATAATTAATTAACGTTATGAATTTATTTGCCATTTTGTTTCTTACAATTAGCTACAGGTATTAATGATTTTGAATTGGACCAGACTTTCGCTTAATGGTGAACATTTTATTGCCCTGCATTTAATGATCAATAAACTACGCAATGTAGGCAAGTCTAGAAATTAGTAACTTTAAGCATTTAGTAATATAACTGTACCTAAAGGCATTTCCGTTATGATTTGAAATAGACAAATTAAAGTCTGAAGGATATGAAAATAAGAATTCTATAGATAAAGAACGTAAGAGAAAAATAGATTAGGACGATTTTAGGAAGAGCCGCGTGGAGATCAATCTGACCGGGTGAAAGGGAAGGAATTGTTAGTAATACATATCTAATAGCCCCATTGCTAGCAACATACTCGATCAATCTTCACACGGTTTCTCCTGGCAACCATCATGATCAATTCTTGTGAAATTTGTCATATTCACCTCACCTTCATACTCACCTGTTATCCTTTACTAGGGGGAAAGGGATTGTTAGTTATGCAGATTACCAGTTGTTATCCTGTTGCTAGCAATTTACCGTGGCAGGTTGCCCTCCACGTGGTCCCCCCTGGAAACATTTGTGCTGAATTCCAAGCGTCTTTATAACGATAGACTAACTGCCTGCCTTTTGATTCTATCATCCCTCACTGGCGCCCCGCTAGCGTATACCAAAAATACAGGTGGGCTACCATTCCATTTCCCGTACCGCTAGTCCCCATTACTAAAACTCCCTCCGGTGTTCAAATACTATCCTTACTGACGAAGGAGATATAGTAATGTATTGTAAAATCTCAATTATACATAATATACATAAGGCTCATTATAAGATGGATTCAACGACGGACTTATTCCGTAGAGGGATCTCTTACAGTCAACCTTTGAGAAGTTGAAAGAAAATTATAGAATGTTCAAGGTTAAAAACCATACAGCGAAAGATATACCTAATTAAAATTAAAGATATAATACAATAAAAAATAAATGTACATAAATATATACATAAACAACACATACATAGATACATGTATTTACAAATGGCTCGATGAAATAGGAGTTTCGGAATAAATAGTTATGGTACCTGCTTTAAAGGCTTTTAATGACTATGCCATATTCCTTCTTTCTTACTTCCTAATACTTCAAGTGGTGTAGTGAGTTCCAAAGACGCGCAGCAGGTAGGTTGAGGTAATAGGTATACCAAGTAAATCGATGCAAATATAAAGTATAAATTATGTTATATATAATTATATTTACTTGTTATGTGACTAAAATCAATTGATTACTACTTGGATTAGGGTAACGCTCTCTAGTGCCAAGGGTTTCTAGACCTCTGTATATTTTGGAGACTTAAAAATTGATACAAAAATGAAAGGATCATACTATGAAACTACTAGCTTTTACACGCAACATCATCCACGTGACCAGGATAAAAAGTAGTCAATATCCTTCTCCAATAGCACGTGTACTCGTATACTACCGTGAAGCAATTGTGTTTGCATGGCTGTGTTTCGGTTTGAAGGGTGGGATATGGCGTAAATTTACTGGGTACAGAGGAATAACACCTTCTCAGGAATGGCAACGCATGGGAAGTATCATGGGCGAAATAGTATACTCTGTTATGTCTATGGCACTGCTCATGTCTGTAGGCGACGGTTACCACTTTCTATTAGGTGGGCCGTCAGCTTGTTAGCCATTCTAAGTTGTATAAAAAAAATACTAAACATCATAGTGATTGGTTGGCCTGTTAAGGTACTATAAGGTACCAAAACAAACAAACTTACTTTCACATTTACAATATTAATAGGGATTTCAATTTCTCATACGAGAACTGTGCACACACTTGCAAACACAGAAATAAAAACACATAAAAAATATTGTATATGTGTGTTTTATATTATTTAGAATTTACACAATCCGAATGTCTGTCGACTATTCCCTTCATGCTAATCTGACTATACTATTGTACAATGTGCTAATAAAGCGTCTCTAATTATTTCCTACTGTTTACAGATATAAATTTCCAATTAGAAGTAAACAGTGAAATGTCTATCTGTATTATCTATCAATTTTTATTGTCATTAAAGAACCGGAATTCAAATGTTGTGACTGCTCTCAACGTTACAAAGCGGATATTGCCATGTTTGTTAACATGATACTGTTAAGGTCCAACACTTTAATTCTTTAATTAGATATTTTAATTTGTATATATGTACACGTATATGTTTATAGGACTGCAAGTTTATATATAAGCCTTACTAATATTGTGAATGTGAAAGTGAGGTTATTTGTTTGTTTATTACCTTATAATGCCTTAAAGGCTTCAGCACTACTTTGATCCCGTTCATTATTTGAGTCCTGGTTACGCGGACGTAGCTGCGAGTAAAAACTAGTTATTGTAAAAAACAAACCCTATACTTGTGATTCAAAATACTAAAACAAATGATAAACATCAAAAGCTATGCTTATTATAGCTAAACTTATTCTCTTTATTGTTTGTTCACGTTCGAGTTATGCGGTATTGTCTCGTAATAACTTTTTGATGTATGAAGACAGATACGAGCAGAAAGATCTTCGCCTTAACGAAATAAAAAGTAGCTATGTTTTAATGTGAGGTAAATAAATTAATCTACCTAATAAATCTTTAGTGATGTGGAATTGAGGCTACCTATTAACGATCTAATACTTTGTAATAAAAACAATAAAATGAACTAATTTATTCAACTAATGTAAGGAGCTAATAAAGTTTCCTTTTCCGTGACAATGTCACGTCTTGAACAATTATTACATTATACTTATATGTTTTATAGCCCATAAAATTAGCGTGATTTGCATTAAAAAATGGCGTAACACTTTTATGATCTTAGCCATTAAGGAATTATATTTTTCTAATTTATTTTATCTTAATGCTGTTGACTAATGATAAATAGGTAATTATCTTAGCTTTGTTATTATAATCCTTACGTTAAAAGTGTAAAAGTTAAAGTAAATTTGTAACTTCTGCTAAAATATCCCGATTTCGATGAAGAAACAGCTAAAATTAGTAGTGTGAGAGTTATGGGAGTAGTTAATTGTAGAATCGTGAGAGCTTTCCCTTGAAACTACAGTACGGGGTTCTTAAATAAAGCCGTTTTCAGAGGGCCTACCATAAAATGTTTTCCGAAATTTCGGGTCCGAATGATACACAAATTTGATGTTAAAATTACATGATACATACCGTTTAAAAATATTAAAAATGCTAAAGTATCGTTTCTTTAGAATTTTATAGTAGGATTTATGACAAACGAAATGTTAAGCTCCATTTACTGGATCGATTTCGATATGAACAAAAACACGAAATTGAGTCCGAAAGTTCGAAATTTCATTTCATGGTAGACCCCCAGGTAACTATACGAAACTTTAACGTTTATTATTGCACAGACTGTGTGTTTCTTTGCTACATTTATGATATAAAAAATCCCTAAACATTTTTATAACGAAATATATTAATGGAATAGATAAGGAGACAATTTTTCTCTGTATTTCACATATACAGATTATATACATTCATATTAAAAAAATATTATTGTAAGCTCTTTATTTCACTTTAATCAGACATGTGTTTTTTTTTTAATTTAAAAATACAATGATTGTTATAATAATGATGATTTTTTAAATTATTAAGTTGATAAATTTATCTTCCGGTAACTCGAACCACTATGGAAGGTGTAATTGGAATCGCACTCAGCCGGAATAGTAAAGACGTGGGTTCAAATCTCGTCAAGTCGTCGAAAGGTAAACTTTATACACTGTAATGATTTAGAGTTCTCAAATGTAGAATTACGTATTTTTAAATTATTTTCAATTAAGATGACTTTTTTCTAAAATTAATTTGTTGATTATATACTTAATATTGATTAAAACAAATAATAATTAGTTCTTAAACATTTGGGAAAAAACTTGAAAAATAATATTTAAATATACATTTCAAAACAACTGATGACAATTTAGAAGAAAATTGTTTCCTGAAGTAACTTAAATTGATGTCAGAACTTAGGTTTCATAAGGTTATGTACCTGATGCTGCATCATGGAGGTCTTCAAAACCAGAAAGTGTTGAAGCGTTTGTAAATATCATGACAAATTATATACAAACATTAGAAACCCATCAAGTGTTCCAACTATTCTTAATTTTATTTATCAAGATCTCTTCGGCTGCCAGAGAGTTATTAATTAACTAATAGATATTTTATTTTTATACTAAACCGTGGGCGAGTGATTGGAATCTCCACCGCACCCACATAATGGTTTTTAAATACGTTGTTTTATTAGTAAATTATTTGGCGTTCAATCGTATAGCCAAGCATTTTGTCCAAACCAGAGATATCTGCTTTTGTAATAACGGAAACAAGATATTTAGCGTTAATAGCTGTATATCTCTAAATGGTATAAAGCAAGTCGCTGCCCTCGTCTGGTCGTTTCTCTGCTTACTTTTTCTAAACCACCCAATAGATTTTGATACGGATTTTACTGTTTTTTTTTTTTTTAATATTTACTAGAACGTTTTAAATTAATATTATAAACAGGAAAAATTTGATTGTTTCATTGTATTTTTTTTTTTAATTTCCTCTTGTCGATGCAAATAATTCATGCATTTTCTTCCAGCCAGCTATATCTCAGGCCATATCTTTGATTTCCCTATACGTAATGACACCTAGTGTTTCCTAATATTGTTTTGAATAATTGATTATACTTATTGAATAAACACAAAAAATACTTTATAAATACTTTCACCTGTATAAATCTACATTATCAGATGATGAGTCATGGAATGTATTTTATTTTCAAAAAATCCCTGCATAGCCGGACGGGTCGCTAGAATAAATCCTAATTAAACTTTTGTGTTAGTAGACAAATTCAATGTTTTGTAATAAATTACATCCGTACAAATCCGTGGCTAGTTGTTATATTAATTTTATAAATTAAAATTATAGAAATGTAATAATTTGTATACAATTAAGATCGAAGTTGAACTTTGAATAAAGTACCTACCTAAACACAAATAGTGCATGCATGCTCTTAATAGTAGTGTGTCTATCTGTCCCACATATGATTTTAAGGAAGTACAAATGCGTCTCTGTCAGTCTATCATCATATCAGCCTTTACCTGTCCACTGTTGAACACAAGCCTCCTCCTTGCAGGGTTTTGCCTGTAGTTGCCACGCTTGGCAGGCGGGTTAGCAACCACAGTTAAGCTTTAAAAATGTTTTAAAAGAGAAAGGAAAAAGAGGAAGGAAAGGATGGTCCATTCTATGCCGGGACTACATATACACGGCAATATGCAACATCATATATATATATATATATATATATCCTTATCACTCATTAATCGTCCATTTGCTGAATATAGACTTACTTTTACTTGATTTAGACATAAAATATATTGTTTGTATAATAATAATCCAATAAGGAGGTTTTTTTATACAAATATATATAAAAAATAAAGTACATTATAATTTACTTCAATCCATCAATCTGTCACATGCGACCAAATTGGCAAAAATTGAGTCATTTTTCACCATGAGCACACCATAAATTCTTTTGATTGCTTGTGATTATAGCTGTCCCATCAATGGATATTACTTTAACTTGAATGTAATATAAAATATATCCACTTAGGTGTGGGATACAAATTAATTTTTATATAAATTAAAATGTTCATGAAGTCGAATACCTACAAAATATATTATTATAAGGATTATTTTATAATATCGTCATAGTCGTAGAATACTGACGGATCTGACAAATATTACATATAAAGATCCGTCAGTATTCTACGACTATGACGATATGTGTGTTAATATTTCATAGGTCATTCTTTCTAATATTATAAATGTAAAAGTGAGTTTGTTTGTTTGTTAGCTTATGCGTATTAACGGTTTAACCAACCATTATGAAAATTAGTATACACGTATTATATAGGAAGGAAATAAGGGTATTAGCTACTTTTTATCATGGTAAGTGAATATTTTTCCACTATTTTGAGCAAATATAGAGCAACTTGGAGAAGGCAAAGAATGATAATTCTGGTTACGTGCACGAAGTGGCATGTAAGTTAAGATAATTTATAATTGTTCACATGTAATTAATTTGATGATCTCCACTACATATTTTTATGTACCTACCTGTAAATTACCTAGACCTTGGTACAGATTTAGTTCGAGTCAAATATTTTTATTACACCGTCAAATGTTTATAGATAGGTAAGAAATACTTACTATAAAATTCCGTAGAATATTTCAGAGCTGAACGAAACTTTGAGTTTAAGTCACGAAAAAAAAAATGCTGTCTAAATAGTATCTACAATTTCGTTTGTTCGAATAAGTAGAGTAGGTTTGTAATGAACCAAAACTATTTTCACTGCCGGGGTATCATCGTACGCATCTTAAAGGTCATAACTTTTACGACAGCCAGATAAATTACAAGAGTTCTCTTTGCTATAAGGTAATAAAAAATTAAAAGTCCTAATCTAACCTAAGCTAAAATTATGGTAAAATGCTCCGAAATGATGCCACAGTACGTACCACGTTTTACCGTACCGTCATTTTGTTGCTCATGCACGCTCCTAATATAAGGTTCGCATTGATTAATTGCAAATTAAAAACTCAACTGAGGTGGTTCGCCTCTCGATATGACTTTATTGAATTTCATGCTTCGTGATTTATGTGTTGTATTACGAATTTATTATCGGCCGAGGGCGCAGCGATTATGGCCGCTGTCTAGTGGAAAGCTGGAAGGAATTTCGGCTTTAATTTTTTTAACGCAAAAAAGATTAACAATTGCAAAAAAAAAATATAAACTTTTTATTCAAACCTCCATAACTTTTAAGAATAACCTTATATATTATATAGAAAATTTTAAGGCAACAAAGAAAATAAAATTAAAAAGTTTATTTTTTTTTATTTTTAAATTTTCATAACGCCTTTGAGTAGTGATTAAGACGTAGAAAATTTTAAATTATTAAAAAAAAAAAAAGAATATTGAGTCCAATCTAAACTACCATGAAAGCAACCTCATCATACTCGTATGTAGACATAAAAATGTTAATACAAGTAGTTTAAAAACTATGACAGATATTTAAATTTTAATAAGGCAAATAAATTTTCTCTTACACACGTATATATGTTAAAACATGTTTATATTTTCTCATTTTAAATAAATATCACAACTATATGATTATAAGTACGTCTCTGTATGTATTTGCAAAAGTATTCAAGTATTATTTTATCAGTTGTCTAATATCCATATTACAAACTGTTTAGTTTAAAACTAGATGGACTTGTATAATATATTCAATGGTATTTATTATTATTATCTAGATACTAGGTTTTACCTACGACTTAGTCCGCGTGACCGGTATGTGCTCACTGACCACTGAAAGTTGTCTATATTCTCTCCATCCCATATAGCACGTGTATACTAAATTTCATTGTAATTGATTAAGCCGTTAAGGCGCTAACAGGTAACAAATAAATTCACTACGTCTGTACTAATATTATAGGGAAAAGTTTTTTACTTAAACAATATTAAAAAATATTTCACCTATAGTAGGTATCTACATTATCGCCGTGTATGTACCTGCATAGAATGGGCTACCCCTTCCTTTCCCTTGGGTGTCGTAAGAGGCGACTAAGTAAGAGCGCGGAGTGGACAGCAGCATCCTTCTTAAAACATTTCTAAAAGCCTAACTGCGGTTGACAACCCGCCTGCCAAGCTTAGCAACTCCTGGCAAAACTCCCCATAAGGGGAAGGTTATGTCCAGCAGTGGACAGTTAATGACTGAAATAATAATAATATAATACATTATCAGCAAAGAACATAAGCTATATATTAGTTTCTATTTACCCATGCGAAGCCGAGGCCAGATGCTAGTTTATAATATAATTAAGGAATAAGAATAGCGATATAATAAATTACATTAGCCTTTCTAAATTTATCCAGTTGGAATCAAAGTCGCTATGATTTAGATTAAACCAAACAGTGGTGAGCGTTTAAAATCTTCTTTATTGCACTTCCTGGTAATAAATTGCATTTCATACTAAATCTGCTTCTGCCTTTTTAGTTTTGCACGTCCAGACAGAAGATTCGTCGTGGTATATTTGTATCGTAATTGATATACCGGTTAAATTGATAAACTTACTATTGCCAACCAGGGCCAATGAACTCTATGAAAACTAAAAGAAAGATGCATCGAAAATAAACTTGATTGTTGAATATCTATTTAATTTTTTTTTCTTTTTCTATATATAGTAATGAGAAAATCTGTGAATTTACAGACATACGAAAAATTTATATTGTATTATAGAATGGTCTAACGGTATATAATGGGAGGGGGGGGGGGGACAGAGCAACAAAGGGATGATGGCCTAAGTCAACCTAACAAGGTATATTGCTAGCAGTAAAACTGGTAGTCCCCATTACTAACAATCCCTTTCCTCCAATATACTTTATTAGGTCGACCTTCATACAATCTCCTTTTGAAATCTTGAAACCATCATATTTAATTCTCGATGAATTAATTACGATGAGCCTAACTGATCTGATGTCATTTCGCCTATCATCTCTATCTGGTGACCTGCCAATATAAAATAATAGCGTTGTAGGAGTTACCGTTCTATTATCATCTATTAAAAAAACTACCGCCGCCCAAGAACACTCACAGTACCGGAGGAATTAAAGGTGTGAAGATTACGAGATGTCGTATCAGATGATATTGTGTCACAAAATAGTTGAATATATATTCCACTGATGCACTTTCGCAGGATATATAAGTGACGTAGAGGTAATAAATGTAGAAAAGAGATCCAAAAATGACAAATTGCTAGCCATTCGGAACGATAAACACTAAACCGTTTGGCACCCAAACTTCAGAAAAGTCAACACTAGGCTCCAAATGAAAATGCCTCGTTTAGAAGTGAAACACGTGTCGCAAAACGTGCGTGAACAAAATGGTATTCAGAGATTGATGGCTAATATGGAAGGTGTTGAAACTTCTGGTAGTAATAGTGGTAGTCAGTCTTTGAGTGTAGGCAGTCACACACCTACTAATAATAGCGAAATTAAACAAAATAAATCAAATAACCAGTAATTTGAACTTCCGCAAGATAACAGCTAGTTCAGTAAAATGTTCACTAACCTTTTGTCTTGCTCGTGGCTTTCCGTCTCTATTACATAATTTATCTACTCGTAAATTATTTTCGTTCCCTTAGACAAGTGGCAAACGAATTCATCGATAGAATTGTCACCATCAAGATAGAATGAGATAGCAATGTCTGATGTTTCATTCTAATTCGTAGACTCACATGCGATTATGTTCGGTAGCGATTACGATTCCATCGATGGATTTGTCTAGAATGCTGATTTGGATTGCTTTAAATTTCATTAGATTAATGAGACCGGAATTCATTTATATAGAAATAAAATTGACGATGAAAATATTGAATTTCAGTGTTTCCTCTTTATCTGTCTTCAACATATTTATTATTATTTATTTAACTGCAATAATTTATATTTCAAAAATCAGTTTTAATATATTTTACATTGACAAAACTTGTGTTATGGTACCTATCTTTTTCCATACTACGTACCAACACCTAAAGCTCATTGTCCATGTAAAGAGAAAATTTTTAGAAATAAAAAAGATATTTTATTTCTTATATACAAATACATCTTTATTTTACACTACACTAGTTACCTGATCTTTATATTGGAATATCATGATTAATTTCACTATTATTTGACCACACAACCAAAAGAGTCAGATCTAAGTTACATTTCAATTCTGAATAATCGATTATTTTCAATTATAAGAACTCAATGTCTGATCATCATTTTCTTTGAATTTATATATGTAAATACATCTTTTACGTGAGTAACACTAGCTTCTGCTCTTCATATTGGGATATATTACGATTAGGCCACTATTATTTGACGACACAGTCCTGAAGGATCAGATTGGAATCAAATAACATTTCTAAACAATCGATTATTTAAGATCACATCTCAATGGCAAATCTAAAATAGATTCAAAACCTTAAAACTTTACAAAAAAACTTGCATAATATTTACACTTAAATAAATATGTCCACAATAATTAATCCTATTAGATTATGGTATAGCTTGTGATATAATACTGTTTAAGATCTCGTAGTGGTTGGCAAGCCTTAGTTGCCAAGCAACTGTCACGTGGGACGAGTTCAAAGCGCCGCCGGCTGTTATCGCTATCACTTTCTATTTTTCCAGTTTTTTATCACATCATACATTATGTTAAAATGTCTGTAAATGTAATATCACGTTGTACTTTAACGAAATAGAAATTATTCTTCTACTAGTTCATTGAACCTTCGATTTGTTGATGATGATGATGATGTAGATGATGTAAGTTCTACTATATAATTGAACTTTTCCACTCATATGTCTATACTAGCTATTTCTTGCGGATTAGCACGCGTTTTTCTCCGCACGTTTCCCTTTTAAGCAAAAAAATCCAGCAATAATTCTTTTATAGCAGATGCTTACATTATAAAACAAACTTAAGTTCTAAATATCCAGTTTCTAGGTTTAGTAGTTCTGGCTATGTGGATATAGACGATTATCAGAAGCTTGAGATTTATATAATGCATCTGAAATCTGGACAGCCATACAAGTCTACCATATAGATTATAATTAATCTTTAAGGCATAGATAATATAATTTTATACTGAATCTGATTGATATTATCAAGGAATATCTTGTAAATTCTTACTGCATGTTTCGTCAATATACGCAACACCAGCTCACAACATGTTTCCGAATCTAATAATAATATAATGTAATAATCATTCTTTCTCATCCCCATTACATCGTAAGAGAATCCTTGCTACATTACTGAATATTTGCATAGAATTATTTTGTTTAATTCCGCTATCATTAGTATGTGTGTGACTGCCAACAAGTCAGTGAAAGTTATATACACCACTATTACTACCAAAAGTTCCACAACCTTCCATATAACCTATCAATCTCCAACTGCCATTTTGTTCACGCATGTTTTGCAACACGTAATTCACCTCTAAACGAAGCATCTTCAAACAAATTATTAGATCGCTGCATGTAGCCTAGTGTTAACCGTTCGATGCCCAAAATACGAAAAAAAGTGCAAAATTGGAAAAACCCGCCAAATATACATAATATTGAATGGTACAAATCGCTACTCTAGAAAAAAGCTTTGTATATATTTTTTCTAAATATAGTTAGAGAGCCAACACAAGCTTTTAATTTTAGTAAATCTAACGATAATAGAGTAATAATGATAATGATATAATAAGTAACTTTCAAGAACAAACATCAGTGAGCCGTGTTGACCCGTGCTCCCCATCCCAATACCCTTTCCATGCTTTACCCTACATAAAAAGTGTATCATGATTTATTAACCAAAATAATAGCAATGAAAAAGTAATAATATGTATTTTATAATACTACTTACATACTATTACTCATGTATTTGTCCCTTAATTTTTAACCTTCTTATTAATTAAAAACGTAAAACTTGTCATAAACTTATTTTAGCTATTGAACTGTTTTGTCTCTTTCTTTTGAGTAAAATTCCAAATTTTAAAGAAAGTGACAAAACAGTGTAATAGTTATTTTAACTATTTCAAGATTATTATTGTTTTAGTTTTTATGAATAAGGAGGTTTGGGTCCCGGATGGTCGGGAAACTAGTCGAGCTTTCTTGACTACAATACATATAAGCTATTCCGGTATTTATTACAGTAAAACAAAATGTTATTATTAATCAGCCAATTAACCATAACTATAATTTGATTTACAATCATTAAATGTTTCAGTCATATTAATATTTTGGTTATTTTTTGGAAAATTTGCTATATTTTAGAGTAGTGAGGACTTGCTCAGTTAAAGGAGAAACCTTTCCTTGACATAATTGTGAGTATCAGTCCGTATATCTGAGGTATTACATGTTTTAAACCGTTTAAGACTAGTGTTATTCTTTTCTACTTAATATTAAAGTTCTCGAGTGCAAAGTAAGCTTAAAATGTTTTTAATTATGTATAAATTATTTCTTCTGAATATTTATAACTGTAAGTATAATATGTAATCATTTGGAGGAAAGAATAAAGAGTATCTATCTATCTATCTTAAGACAAAAGAAGTTAGATAGTCTTTTAATAAAGTAAATTCATAAAACTTTTATACTTTTTCTTTTTATACTTAATCTTTTATTATAATAATTAAGTAATTGATAACACGTGTAGGAATTACATTAATTGCGTATCTTTGAATTTTTTCTTTTATTGACTTAGTTATGTTTATTAAATCAAATAATTGTAATTTCACATATCTAAAAATTACAAACAAATCTTATTTTAAAATAAAATCTACTTATCCTGCAATAAAATATTTTAACATAAGCTTTTAATTGTCCAACTGAACATTTTGCAAAACTTTACACATGGTTGCCGTCGGCTACTGTGCGAAAAGTTATTTTTATAGAAAACTCCAACCTATCAAAGATTATCTTTTATATAGATAAATATGAATATTTAAATTTTATATTAGAAATAATTAATTTATAGATATTAAGATATTGTTGACTAAATTTATTAATTTGTAATATTTGAAGATAACATCAATTTTTAAAGGGACATTTAAATTTAATATTTAATGAATGATATAAGTAAATTAATGGTTATTTAAGAATAATTTATTATATAATATCATTTACCTATATTTACTGTATGTAACGAAAATAACCACGCAATTTTTATAAATGACAAAAGTCTTACGGGAGAGAAACGTAATTACAATTAAAAAAGCATTCTAATTAAGTCGTTTTATTTAAGAATAAATAATAATTTCATTTAACATTTCTTTTAAAAAACAAAAATAAATTAAGCATCATTCATGATGTATTATTATATTTCTCGTTTCTCATTTGTCATATCTAGATAAAATAAAAGCTGTTGTCGCTTGCTTATCTTATTTTTGACATTCCCAAAGAACTCACCACCAAGAGTCGGTGATGGGCGCAAGCAGCAGCAAGCACGCAGCGATGACAACGGGCCGCATCTCTCGTCGGACATCACTGCCCCCACCTCAACCCCTAAACATGTCCCCAAAAAAACTCCTACTACTAAACCAAGAATGCCATTCCTAATTTACTACAATATCAAATTTCGAATCGCTGCGAAGTTCGAACGGTTGTGAAAATGCGTTCGATTTTCAAAACAACTCCGAATTTTAGCGGTGTGTCGGTGTCGCGTGCGTCGATCCCTGTCGGCGGGAGATCGCGGCGCGGACTGACGCTCACCTGAGCGCCCACCCCGCCGCACGCGCACAGCAAAACAATTTTCGCGCTATTTTGGCTAAGATTTTAGCGGATTAGGCTTCGCGTGATTAGAAATATAAAGGAGGGGATATGAACATTTATTATTTTAACGACGCGTGTGGGCGATTTGATAAATTATCGCTTATTCTCGATTAATGAACGACTCTTATAATCCAGTTTTACGGTATAATTAACTGCATGTTCACGTGCCAGTATTATAATAATGCGCGTCAGTTATTAAATAACTATTCGTGGGAATACACCAGATTTGTGTTACAAGTATATTTTTCAACGCAAAATTTTGTTTAAATTTCGATAGGGCACTTTACATTATACATTTATAGCTGGTTGATTACAGAACGAGTGATCGACAGTGAGGAGCGTTCGGAAATGTTCTATAATTAGAGAACACGTGCGAAAGTCTAATTGTGTTAAACAAACAACTTGTAGCTGTTGTTACACCTGGCGCTTTGCTAGCGACTTTAATGTATGA
The DNA here is from genome assembly GCF_026898425.1 of Galleria mellonella. NCBI lineage: Eukaryota > Metazoa > Arthropoda > Insecta > Lepidoptera > Pyralidae > Galleria > Galleria mellonella. The sequence continues at coordinate 2,595,540 of NW_026442162.1, read as the reverse complement.
CATTAATAAAGCTCTGTATTATTTTATGAACAACTTGACCTTCGAGGGTAAATACCTATTCGATGTAATTTCAAGTACATCGCAATTAAATTTTATTGAAAGACAGCCTATAGTTTGATGACATTAACAACTTTTGACGCAATAAACTTTAGAATACGAGTAAATCAAAAACGTATTATAAATACTTTGGGGTCATATGGACCGTCCATTACCAATCAATTTGTACCATTAAAATTTACTGCCTAGTAACCATACCTTGCCTTTCACCTTAATAATACCCTATGTCGAATATTTATTTAATACCTACTTCACTATAATTAATATTTTTAAAAATTAAAATTTCGAAATCTGAAATGTAAATTATGTAAATTTTGCCACTACACACAGTCTGTATGTGTTACGTATTGATTGAATGGAGGAGAGTAATAAAAACTGAACCTAAATCACTAGTATCTCTTCACCATCATATGTAATCTCTTGGCCTTCTGAATTGGATGGAATTACATTCACATAATCACACCCATATACAATGGCTTACTTAATGGTCCAGAATCGCCAGGTCAATGAACTTATGAACATATATTAATTTCCTATTTATATAAACTATACTTGTATAGAGTGAAACGGAAATAATTTGTATTGTTTTAAAAGGAGTGGTAAAGAACAACAAAAAATTCTAAGTAACACTACGTGATCAGCTGACAAGTTAGTATGGTTGGCTCTGCTATTTATATTGTGGTTTTACTCCATGTATCCTATAGTATCTTTCTCTTATAGAAATAATAAAATGGAGGACTGACTGACTCATTGCTAACAACGTGGTCCCTCTGAAAACTATGGTTAATTTTTTTTTTTATATGACGTAGCATGGCAAACAAGCTGACAGCCCACCTAATAGAAAGTAGTAACCGTCGCCTATAGACATGAGCAGTATCATGGACATAACTGTTTCGCCCATGATACCCCCCATGCGTTGCCATTCCTTAGGACTCAGGTGTTATTCTTGTATAACCTGTAAATTCACGCCATATCCCACCCTTCAAACCGAAACACAGCCATGCAAACACAACTGCTTCATGGTAGAAACATGAATGGGACAGAGGTACCCAAGCAATCGACTTTTGTACAAAGTCTCCCTCTAGTTCGTCACAATATGTCAATTGATATGTTTACCTACCTAACCCCTTACTAGTACCTCACAAGCGTAAATTTATAGAGCAAGTGAAGTAACTATTCTAATTTCATTCATTGAAATCATGGAATCAAATCATTCGAAAAGTAGGTCAGTAAAGTCAAGGTAAACATAAGCATTCCTTCGTTGGTCGATTTTATTTGTGAACATTTTTGTACACGCTGTTCTGTCAACTTCTGTCTACACCTAGGTATCTGGTTCTTGTTATGTGCGCTTTGTTCTTTTAAAATCATCTACAGATAAGCTATGTTAATCTAATTTCAATTGGATCGAACAATAAATAAGGATATGATTTCACAGTGAGTGTAGGTGTTCTATCCCAAACTGTTTATACTTCAAATTGGCTGAATATCAAAAGAAGATAGAAAGATGCACAACAGGCTTTCGGTTGCATCAAAGTAAGATTATTCCGAGTTGTCTGTATGTTTTGCCTATTTGTCGACGAGGTTCCTGCTTTTTTTAAGCATTGTTTAATATCACATTTGAAAATGTACAGCTGATCAGAGAGATGAAATTTACCTATATGATGCGTTCGTTATTTCGCGTTATTGATACAATTTGAAATAGTAAACAAGTAGACGGTACAGACATAAACTGTAGGTACTATGAACATCACAAAATTTGTCGCCTATGGTGCCCTCATAGACATTTCTCAAGACTAAGGTATTATGCCTTTGTACACTGTAATTTCACTACCATCTACCATTTTTCAAAGTTACGTATATATTCATAGATACTACAAATGTAAAAGTCAGTGTTTGAACAAGTTAATATAGGACGTTAGAATTTTTCATTGAATTTCAAACAATAATTATTTTAGGTAATAATGTACACTTTCATTGATATAACATTCCCATAATATAATTACCATTCTTTTCTTGAGTATAATTTACGTTGTGAAAATAATTTCATGAAACTAGTACTATATATATACTATATAATATTTAAAAATATTATTATTTAAAAATTTAAATATATTATTCTAAGTATTCGAATTAATTACCATTATTTCTACTTCGTTCAAAAAGTATCCATAGGAATGTATCGAATGAGGCGGTGCCCTGCAATATTAAGAGTTTCAATACGACGATCGTTTTAGACCAAGACCTCTAGTACTAGTTTCATGAAATTATATAACAATACTTTCACAATGTAAATTAGATTCAAATTAAACGATCCAAATAATCTGTTAAAGAGATCTCATAATGCATACAAGGGGAAACAGTCACGTTCACAAACATACTCCTCTATGGACGTTGATAGCCAAAGAAACCGTTCACAATGCCGCCTTCTCCCGTCACGGCTAAACAGTCCACTTGCGCCTACCCCAGAATGCGATGAAATAACAGTGTAGTTCAAATAAAAGAGCCCGACTGTCCACTCGACTTAAAACGATTCCGTTGTCCACTTGATTCAAGATTTTTAGCCTCTTGACTGGAGGCTCAAAGTATAATCGATATAGAACGACATCTAGTAGTTATTGAAATACATTATAGGGTTTGTTAAATCGTTCGATTGTGATAATAAACGAATTTGTACTTGTTAAATGGTTTACTCTATTTATTGATACAAAACTTTAAACCACTACCAGAGGCTCTAATAGTAATAATAAGTATAATAGAGTATATGTAATTAAATCATCTAACAATAATTTAAATATATATTTGTGTTTTTTACATGGATGACAGTGTATTTTGGAAATGGTACTGGTATGTTTATAGACAACGGTTGTTTGGTCACTCCAAGATGCATAAAAAAGAGAATATAAATAAGTACTTAATTATAACATTTACCTGTACCTACCAATAGTTATTGAGTAAAAATAGTTTATGTGGTCTTACATAAGTAACTATTAATTCCACATATTGTTTTATATACTCAATTAAAGATGGCTTACTCAAGAAGAAATATCTAACAAATCAATTAAGTAAGTCAAAGAACTCATTCGTTTCAGTGATGAGGAATATAGTCGTTATTTTTATCGATATCGACACTGATAAAGCCGAAATAAATTCTCTTTTTTACAAATTAGAAAAGTAAATAAGCATATTTGATAGAAATAGGTTACCATCGATCGTAGATATAATGCAGAATACACTATGATGGTGTCCGTTCCGATGATTCCTGAAGTACTTGCCTAAGGTGTCTTACCATTGTATCCAGTAATTTCACTGCTGTATATTTGTATATAAATGGCTATATTTCAGTTATAACTGAAGTCGATTACAGTTACTTAGCTTCAGAAACTTAAATGAGATAGAGGCATCCATACCATTTTGCTAATATATGTAGGGATATCATAATCGCATATAATCTCTATTCAGCTTTTTTTACGTATTTTTAAAAGTACTTGCGTGAATATATAGATAAATATAATTATTCGTTAAACACATCACAACATTACAAGAATATACATGTTTTGTATCCATATATAAAATAAAATTCATTATATTTTATTCAAATCTATCGACAATTAACTACATTACGGATGAGAACATCACTGATGTTATCGCATCATCGATTAAAACATTTTGATTAGCTTTCAACTTACGAGAGATGTCATAATCGGTTATATTAGACAAAACGACTTAAACGCCATTGTAGACGCTCCGGTATCCGTCCTTTATATTCGAGATGAGTTTTAAAAAATAAATTCCGTACATTAGTCGCTTAATATAATACTAGATAGATGTAATACAATGAGACACGATGCCACCCGAGTCAAGTGACTTTGCAGGAATGAATATCGACTCGATATCGATCGGAGATGTTAATGTCGATATGTCAAACGATAGCAGTCAGTCGACATCCCAATTGAAGTCATGAGCTTGACGAAAATCTTAATGAATTGTGACTTTTAATGACGCATAGAGAAAGGATATATTGAATTATAAATCCTTACTATATATATTAAAGTTTCTGTATCCATTTGAGATCTTTTGTTAGGATTATTAATGTAACTGGATGAAATAAATACTTATGAAAAAACAATAAACGCAGAACAAGTATTATAAAATATTTTTTTTATAATTATTTTTAACTAGCATTCTGTGTCAGTCGACATCCATAAAATCCTATACATAAAATACTGCATATAATATGGTATTATGTCGAGCTAGAGTTTCTGTATCCATTCGAAAATTTCAATGGATTTTAATTAATTATTTTTTTCTAATTGTTTCTAACAAGCTTCCCATTGATGAACTATGATTATGAACACCGATAACAGAGATAATACTCCAAGTAACAGCGATAAGCTCATCCTGTAGCACGTTTGATTCTAAAAAACTCATCAAATATGGACGTACCGATTGTTTACTATAACGATAACAATAGACGAATTCCTCTGACATTAGGAATTATAGTCGAGAGCCATCATCATCATGTCAGTTAAAAGCTGGTATGATGGCGATTACTGATGATGAATGTATCCAATGCTGAACACCCTCCCTTGGGGGATTTTGCTAGTATTTGCCACACTTGGCAAAATTTGGTTGAAAACTGCAGTTAGGCTTTGATGCTACTGTCCATCCCTCGGTCATTATGTTCCCTTAACGCCTTAGTTTAATAATATAACTATGAAAATCACATTCAATTTGATGCAATAATTTCTACGTAATTAAAATTTGCTTATCAATTATAAACTTTCTACAGTTGTTACACAAAATACCTGATTAAACGTTGTATTTATTACATAGTTATTATTGAATTCCCAATTTTAATGTCCAACTAATTTTTCACTTTTAATTAGCCATTTAGTAAAACACACTTTTATAGTTACCTAAACTCGTGTTGTAGGGGCAAAGAGATTGTTAGTAATGGAGTCAAATAGCCCCATGAGTTATTTGACCCCATAACAGGATATCCTAGTTTGGCGACCAGGCTATTAGTGTGAATAGGTAAATGTTTTTTTCACACAAACTATTGATGATTATGATGATATCAGGCATAAACTGTCTACAGTTGAGGAAGGTTCTCCCTTTTGGTGGTGTTTGAAGGGGGATGCTGCTACCTGTTTACCTCAGTTTACCTTTTGCTCGTAGTTACTAAACTTGGCAGGCGGATTAACAACCGCAGTTTGGTTTTTCGTGATGTTTTAAGAGGGACGCTGCTGTACGACACACGGAAAATGGAGGGGTGCCCCTATCTATGCCGGGACCATACGGCAATTCTAATCAAATAACTAGTAAATATACGAGTACAAATCGATATATACTCATAAATACACACCAAGAGCCTAATTTAAAAAGTGGCGATCAACTAATGACCATTACTGTAATTACAGAGTTTCAAAGTGAAAAGCGGCGTCAAATCAATTGTTGGCGCGGTTTGTTCGAGCGATCGTGGAAATAATTAGTGCCCCTTGAAAAATTCTCATTTACAACGCGTGATAAATATTTACGAGTTATTGTTCCTTGATGGTGCCATAGAATAGTGTAGATATGTCCTCATAAGAGTAAAAATAGGCTTTTATAATTTACTAGCGGCCCGTCCCAGCGTCGCACGGCTGGACATTTTTAACATTTCCTTTCACTGCTCTACTCCTATTGATCGTAGCGTAATGAAAAGTACACTATAACCTGCCCAAGAGTATGAAGAATAATTGTACCAAGTTTCGTTAAAATCCGTCTAGTAGTTTTTGTTTCTATAACGAACATACAGACAGACAGACAAAAATTTTACTGATTGCATTTTTGGCATCAGTATCGATCACCTCCTGATAGTTATTTTGGAAATATATTTCATGTACAGAATTGACCTCTCTACAGATTTATTATAAGTATAGATTATAACATAATATTTATTGTTATTTTTATTTATTTTTTTGACAAAACGACAGAAATCCCTAAAAAAAAAGATACAAAAATTCGTGCACGTTCACGACATTATTGTAACAAAATATTATCATATATGTCATGTCATATATGACTATACCTCATGTCTATAGGTGACGGTTACCACTTTCCACCAAGTGGGCCGTTTGCTTGTTTCCATTCTAAGTTTCATAAAAAAAAAGTTATCCCCAATGAGTGAGAGCCACGCACAAATACTAACAAATTCAGATTTCCATGTTACATGTATAATGAGCGATATCATGTTGAAATCATTATTAAATTGAAATCACGCCGTATTTAGGAGAAAAGAAAAATCATGAATATTAGATTTTTTTTTATACAACTTAAAATGGCAAACAAGCTGACGGCCCACCTGATGGAAAGTGGTAACCGTAGCCTATAGAAATGAACAGTACCATGGACATAACAGAGAGACATAACATACTATTTCGCCCATGATACCCCCCATGCGTTGCCATTCCTGAGGACTCAGGTGTTATTCCTCTGTACCCAGTAAATTCACGCCATATCCCACCCTTCAAACCGAATCACAGCCATACAAACACAACTGTTTCACGGTTGAAACACGAATGGGACAGAGGTACCCAAGCAATCGACTTTTGTACAAAGTCTCCCTCTAGTGAATGTATATGTATGCAAATTGTATGCAAAGTACATTAAAATGAATTACAGGCAGACAAACTCGCGAGCGTATCTATTTAATACTAATGATTCCACTCGGATTTACATGGGTAGATAAATTTTTCGAAAATAATAATAGTAATTAATCACTGGTGTATTCTACATTAGCTTTCCACAGTTGAAAGAATTTTTAACACCGGTTGAGTAGTTTCTACTTTATCTATTACAAACAAACAATCATATCTTTCTTCTTTATAGTATCATTATTTCTATTTATTTATTTATTTATTCATTAGTACAAATATGTGTATGTACACATATTTAGCATTTAGTATTAAGTCCGCCATGTGGCGGACTTAATACTAAAAGCATTCTCTCCCAGTCAATCATAGGGAAGTGTCAGTATTATTGATATACATACATACTAAAATTACATATATAAACGAATAAATATATATGAATAACAAATATACTTACACATATATGATATATACTATATTTTATACGAAATTGAGAATAATATAAAGCACCTATTAAATATAATAAGTCCACATCCATACAATTCTTTCGTTTACAAACACGCTCTCTTAACACGGGTTTACAAACGTTTACTGTAATTTCTTAATAACATAACATAATATTTTATTAGTACCAGTTCGCGGTGAAATGAGTTAGTTAATTAGTTGTATTTTAAACAATGGTGTTGACCCACAGAGCTTACATAAAACGTAATGCGTCGATATCCGACACTATATGGTATGGTGTAATTTTAATTTAATTAAATTAATCATTTTTAAATTAAAAACATTTTTGTTGACACAAGAGACAACGTCCTGTCGTCTCGATTGTGTCGTAGCTTAGTAAGACATTATTTATTTATTTATTTATTCACTAGTACATGTATGTATACAAAGCGGACTTAATGCTTAAAGCATTATTTCCCAGTCAACCTATGGGAATCGTCAGAATACTTGAAAACGGTACTAATAATAATTGATATACATATATACTAAAATTGACATTTGTTATTATATAAAATTGATAATTGATATTTGGTTATTTATTTGTTATTTATATAAACAAATAAATATATATAAATAACAAATATCATTAACATGTCAGTCTTTAACTGTCCACTGTTGGACATAAGCCTCCTCCTAGCGGTTTTGCTAGTAGTTGTCAAGCTTGGCAGGCGATTTGGCGACCGCAGTTAGGCTTTGGAGATGTTTTAAGAGGAACGCTGCTGCCCATCTCTCGTGCTTACTCGGCTCTTACGACATCCACAGGAAAGAAAAAGGTGGCTCATTCTATGCCGGGACCTAAACAGCGACCTACATGACTGTAACAAATATACTTACACATATATAAGATATATTGTATTATACACGAAGATAAAAATAATAGATAACACTATCTCAATTTATGGACCTCCGAAGTTGTAAATTCGAATATGGCCACTATCAAAAACTTGAAATATCTGACTAACGTTTCGATCATGGTAAATACCGAAACCAAATTAATCCGAACCAAAAAAATTTTGGTTGTGTACATAAAATCATTGATCATTTGATCATTGACAAAAATCTAGATTTTCACATCTTGACAATGTAATAAAATTATAACTAGACGATGTACTAATTTTCCCCCGACATCAAAAAGAAAGAGGTTCTCAATTCTTTGTATTTGTTTTATGTCTGTTACTTGATAAATCTGTCGGTCCTAAACTCAAGCATCAGTTTAAAAAAAAAAAGAATTTGGAAAACTCTTTTTCTTTAAAGGATATACTTACAGATTGGTTCTATGGAAATTTTATCAAAATCGGTTCAGTAGATATGTAAATTAACAAATGACTTCATACAATCAAAATAATTACACTTTTTTTAAATGTAAAACAAAAGATAAAATACGAAAATATGTATTCGCCATGTGTGCCGCAGTGTCCCAAATAGTGGCCCAGTAGTTTAGTTTTAAGATCACAATTGCATTAGATATTTCATTTTGTGTGGAACACAATCTTTAATTATTGTAAAAATCTCTTTATAGTTTTATATAAGAAAAAAATACGTAAGGAATCTTAATAAGACCAATAAATGCAATAACAATTTTTTTAGAAATTTTCTCTTACTGTTTGTCTATACCTTTGTTACAACTTAAAATCTGATGTATATATAATATTGATATATAAGTACCCGTAACCAGCGAGCGTGTATGAAAAGATTGATGAATGTGGAAAAAGCGAAAGAGGTTTGTTTGAATCGAAGCATTTGGCGTTCCATTGTTTCTGCCTACCCTAATGGGAGACAGGCATGACAGATATGTATGTATGTATGTATATAATATTGATATACCATCTAGAAGTGGCCTATTTCATTAGTTTTCCTACTAATGAAATCCATGCGAAGAAGAAGCGGGCAAAAAATTTATTTTATAATATAAAATTTAATTTGGTGATAAATTTTAATTCTTCTAAATTCTCCTTATTCTCCTAATATTTCGCACCCTGGATTTCCCAGTGACCCACACGAGACCTGATTCATTTCAGTATGAAACGTGCAATTATACTCTGAATCACTATTAATTTCTTGTTCATAATAGCTTATTGTAGACCATTGACGTATATTGACATTTCTAAGAAACGATGAAGCATTTCAGCAAAGTATTGGTGATAAATCAGTTGAGTGTATCCGCATCGGGTCATTCAATCATAAAAAAATATCTGAAAGATTTTGTAATTAAACTAGCATTTTACCCGCTACTTCGTATGCGTAGATTGCAGAAGTATATATATATATATATATATATATATATATATATATATATATATATATATATATATATATATATATATATATATATATATATATATATATATATATATATATATATATATATATATATACATATATATATATACATATATATATATATATATATATATATATATATATATATATATATATATATATATATAATCATCATCATTTCAACCATTATTCGCCCACTGCTGGACATAAGTCTCCCCCATAGACTACCATAAAGAACCGTCCTGAATCACCTGCTATATGAGTATACGAGTATATAGATTATTTTTAATGGATGATAATGGAATGATTACTGCGCCCGTGATAACGGTATACGTTGGCGGAGTACCAGTGAGGGATGATAGGTGAGGATGAAAAGGCAAGTCAGTGAAGCCATTATAATGAATTCACCTAGAATTATTAAGCACAATGATTTCCAGACGGATCCTCGAGGAGGTCGACCTGACATGTTATATTGTTAGCAATGGATCTACTACTCCCCATTACTGATACTTCTTCCCCATCCCTATGGATGTTTGTTATTCATTCATGCTCAAACAGTCGATCGGAATTAAAGGAGTTCTGGTACACAGATTAAACCATATTCCTGTTTTACATATAGAACAATTTTTATCTTAATAAAACCAAAAAAGGTGTCATGAAAAGGGTTGATCAACCGATTTTTCGTAACATGAGATAATACTTTGAGCGTCGTAATTAACGGCTACTTAAAAAAAAAACATGCACTGCCCGGGAATCGAACCCGGGTCGCAAGAATGGGAATCTTGCATGATACCACTACACCAGCAGTGCTCGTCAATTCATTATTAAATTACGCTTTAAAAATACGAGCAGATCATGCAAATGGATAATATCGACAACTACCCAACGTAAAAAAGTTAAAATATCTAACTAGGCGGTTATTGCTACTAAGATTCAAGATTCAATTTTGCGTTATAATTTTCGTTGTCTTTTTTATTGGCCAAATTATTACAAGTGCAAAATGGGAATGAAATAGAAAATATTTTGATAAAACAGTGGATCAAAATCGATTCATAATTGGTAAATACATCGCAGATTGTGAATAATTAAGATTACTTTCCACAAAAAAAAAAAAAACGTGTGGCAAAACCAGTAATTTTGATTTAAAATCTAAAATACTGTACTGACTTTAATAGAATTTCTATGAGAATTTTCTAAATCGGTTTACAAGTGAAGAAGTTATGAGGTAACAAACATTAAAAAAAAACATACAAAAATAAAAAATGGAAAACCTCGTCCTTTTTTAAATCAGTGGAAATAGGAACTCTTATTTTGAAATCAGATAGAATTTTTATTTCTTTGATATTATTTTCGACAATGTATGGTACAAATATGTATTAATATTGTATATTTTAAATATGGATATTATGATTTGTGAATTATGTAAATTAGGTAGTTAGGTTGTTTTGATTTCTATTTTGCACTACCGATGCCCACTCACTACTTTCTATGCCACTGTGTCAGGCTGACTGAAAGAGATCCCTGTTAGGAATTAGTTCACCTTTGCTAACATTGTATCTAATTATTATTATTATTACTATATATGTTAGTGCAATAAAAATATTATATTATAATTCATTGTCAAAGCTTGATTCTTTATACACCATTCCATCTTCACCTATTAACAAAACCTGGTCGTACAAAATGATATTCTAATTATAAACTTAGCTGGAAGTGTCAGTTACGTGTGTTTTTTTTTTGGAGATATCTCGATTTGCTATTAAATACATCTTACAATTATGAAACTTTTAAAAAAGAAATATTAAGAGAGGACTCTTTACAAGTATTAATAGATAAAGATATTTAAAAACCATATCCAAATATAAACTGCAAACGTAAAAAGTAAGTATCAATGAAGATAATACATCACACGTGCGGGCCTCTTATACAAAAGCCTGGCACCCAAAAAAAAGGTATTTTTACCTCAATATCCATGTAACACGCCACCTACACCCCGAAAGGCAAAAGCGCACCGAACGGACGCCGTGATGTAAACAAAACGAGCGCGGGCGCAATAAAAACGCTGTAAAATTTTGATGTTTCTATTCACCATCGCCCGTCCTACTCACACACCTCGAGAAACGTATCTCTATCCCGCTCCAACACTTGAGAATGGCTCGGATTATTATCAATGCACTTTACAGAAAGCAGAAGTTCCGAAGTCCGTCTGACATTAATGTGATTTTGAAAGTAAATTGTGTAAGTTTAGTGCGAGATAAGTAGCAGAGGAACGAGGTGTCAAACTATAAAATTAATAAATGGAGGCTAGATTTCATCACAGTTGTAAAATTTTCTATGAAAAAAGAATAGAGGTGAAATAAATTTACCTCATCAGGTACGACCTCTGTTCAAATTGTGGTGTTATTTTATAAGAATTATCGAAGCTGGGTTGCTTCTTGGAATATCTATAGAAATTCCCACGTCGAACAGAAATATTTTTAAACCTTTATGACTACGTAATTTTCATTTAAATCAATCTTTACGTTATAGTACGCATTTTTTTTTTATTATTAAATCAGCTGTTAACTATCCACTGCTTTAGCAGTTTACATAGGCCTCCCGCTTAAGAGGGTTTGCCAGTAGTTGCCACGCTTGACAGGCAGGTTGACAACCGCAGTTAGGCGTTGGTGATGTTTTAAGAGGGACACTGCTGCCCTTCACTCGACCATTAAGTTCTTTTAGTTGCCTCTTACGATACCCAAGGTAAAGGAAGAGGTAGCCTATTCTATGCTGGGACCATACGACAATATAGTAGGTATATATGCATCTATTACAAATTCACTGTTCAAAATTGGCATAACACCATAGTCTTCAGGAATGGTAACACATTAGCAATAACTACCATGAATATCGTAGTGAATATCTATGGCGTTGCTCATGTCTATAGACGTTGATTACTACTTTACATTAGTGACGTCAACTTGTTTTCATGTCATGTTATAGAAACACAGAATGTTCATCTTAAATCATATCTTTTGAGACTTAAAATTTTACGTTTCAAATATTGATCACGTTATTTCATCCTTCAAATCTGTAGAACTTTCTAACACAACATCTTTTAACAGTTAGAAGAGCAATAGCAGATTAGGCTCTTAACTCAGAATAAACCATACTCATTGTCAAGTAATTTCCGTGTAGTCCCGGCATAGAATAGGCCACCCTTTCCTTTCCCGTGGGTATCGTAAGAGACGACTAAGGGAGGACGAGGGATGGGTAGCAGCGTCCTTCTTAAAACATCTTTAGACCTTAACTGCGGTTATCAATCTACCTGATAAGCGTGGCAAGTACTGGTAAACCCCCCTAGGGGAGGCTTATGCTCAGCAATGGACGGTTAAAGGCTGATATGTTGTTGATGATGATGACTTTCAAGTAATATAGACATATTCCCACGATTGGACATAGCTCTATCTCTATAGGAAGAGAATAGCAATACCCTTCTATTATTTTATTAAATTTCTATAAATTTGTTTCTAGTTTTCCTTTCCTATTTTTCTATTGCTATCCTAATAATTAAAAAAGTGGAGACATATTTATCTATTCTTACTGCATCATCAAATGGAAACATGCTTCTTAATAATACTTAATAATAATAATAATAATCCGAGGCGGCTCACTCCCGGGAAAGATGCAGAAAGCGCTGGTCTTAGATTCTACCCGCATTGTACGCCGGTTTCTCTCCCTGGGGCCCTGAACCCCAGCCGACTGTGCTTCTGCCGGGGGTTAGTTTGCCATCACCTCTCCTTAAGAGGGGAGATGTGGATTTTCTAAAAATTTTAAAAATAATAATAATCAATGAAAATATTGTTTACATACTGAGAATAACAGAAAAAGGGTGACTTATAAATATATAGGTACCTATTTATGTATTTTCCTTATGACTAACTCACCAATCATCAACATGTCTTAATATAATGTCAAAACATCGTTGTTTTGGAGGGAATGATGATTATAATAATATAGCGGAGATTTCGGTGCGAGTGTAATGTTAAATAAATTAATTTCGGCCGCAAAATACATCGACGCAGTCTGTAATCGACGAGCCGCGCCAATTTCCACGCCACGCATTTATTAAACACGTAATATTTTGGATGTGGTATAATGAAAATTTTATTATTAATACAATGGATACTGCCTATATCGTGTATCTGTCCTTTCATTTCTATTGGTACATATTATTTTTTGACAATAACTATGGAATCAATGACATAAAATCACTTTTTTTTAATGTTTCGTCTGCACGGTCAAAAGAAAAAAGCAGCAATTTTCTTTTCTGGGTCAACTATAACACATGTGATCCATTTCATAACGTTTGGCAACGCCGTTATAAGTGACACATAAACTCACTTATTTAAATACTAGCGACGCGCCACGGCTTCGCGCAGGTATACATTACATCACGTCACATTAAAAACCTCTAAATTTATCAGTATTTCTCTACAATATTATGCATGTATTATACATATAAACCTTCCTCTTGAATCACTTTATCTATTAAAAAAAACGCTTCAACATCCGCTGCGTACTTTGAAAGATTTAAGCATACATAGGGACGGACAGACAGCGACAGCGACTTTGTTTTATACTATGTAGTGATGATTAAGCATTTTAATAATTACTACATAATAAATTTACTTTTTTTGTGAATGTTTCGTTATTAAATACTATTTCCTGAATATCACCAATATATTTATTTATCCTCATTTTACTCGTAATATTATGAAAGTTAACAACGAAAACAAGTTTTTTCATGCAACTTAACATAGCAAACATGCTGATGACCCATCTGATGGGGGTGGCTGAAAGGGATTGTTAGTAATAGAGACTAAAAATCCCATTGCTAGCAATATACCCAACCAGGTCGACCTCCTCGCGGTTCTCCCTGAAAACTATCGTGTTTAATTTCTTGTCAATTCATCAACTGGCCTGTTTTTATTCTCATCGATCTCCTGGTGCCCCGTCAGCGTATCCCGTTAGCGCAGGCGGGGTTACCATTCCATTTTCACCCATAAAAAAAAAGACCCACCTAATGGAAAGTTGTAACCGTCACCTACAAACAAACAGTACCATGGGCATAATAAAAAGTTAGTAGTTAATTAAAATTGACGCATCCAAAATATAGCACCAATTTATATCATCTTGATCACATCCAGTAATGATGCGAGATCCTTATCCAATCACCAATTTCATCGGAATGAGAACGGTGCCGAGTGCAACAATCGATACAGATCCCGGCCTAATGGATCGATTCGATATCGATTGGGATTAATATTAGCCCGAGTTCGATTGCTAAAATCGTGGTAAGCGATTTATATCTATTGATATGACATTATAGATCTAATAGTCAAATAAATAAATGAATGGAAAAATAGTAATTTTAAATTTTATTAATACGAATACCAATATACTTGTATCCTTATCTCGCAATAGGAACACACCACGTTCGGTACATATTTTTATACAATGAAAATGCAATGGTAACCTAACTTGCAATGGTAAACTAACTAAAATGGTTCTAAACTAACAGCGCATATCGATGACTGACAAGTCTTCACCAGTGAGTCTTTATCACCATTACAACCCACTGTTGGGAATGAATTACTTGGATCTCTCGCTATGAAATTGATATAGTGTATGATAATTCGAATTTCTACAGGAATAAATTGCTGTAGCACTTTGTACAATAATCTAATAAAAATGAACTCTAATTATCATAATATATATATATATATATATATATATATATATATATATATATATATATATTTTTTTTTTTTTTTTTTTTTAATATTTTTTAATTCCATTCACTCATAATCGTATTTTCTGATATTGCTCGCAACTTGGGTTACATGTTTATTTTTATTATTTACTTCATTTTCTTCATTTTCGCACTGTATAACTATGTTAAAGTAAATGCTGTGAATACCTATAATAGGCATGTGCATTAATATTGTATTATATTTAATGTTTGTTATACCTATATGTTATAATGCAATACGCTGTTGGTGTACCTTAAATAAATAAATAAGTTCTATATCCAAGTAATTTGCTATAGTATTTTAATTCGTAATTCCTATAGATTGATGTGAGTTGTTTTTTAATCGCCTCTTACCACATCATACTAAGCATTAACTCTCTACTGCTGAATATAGGCCTCCTCCATAGGGGAAGTTCCACTAGTAGTTGCTATTCTTTGCAGACGGGTTGGCAACCGCAGTGA
This sequence comes from Galleria mellonella, assembly GCF_026898425.1. Classification (NCBI taxonomy): domain Eukaryota; kingdom Metazoa; phylum Arthropoda; class Insecta; order Lepidoptera; family Pyralidae; genus Galleria; species Galleria mellonella. Next base: position 2,579,811 of record NW_026442162.1, on the reverse strand, counting down.
AACTTTGGTAATATTTTATAAGGATCGTTGCTGCCCATCTCTTAACCATTAAGTTCCCTTACAGCCTCTTATGATACCCATGGGAAAGGAAGGGGTGGCTCATTTAATGCATGCTCATTCTATGCAATACCAGAGGGAGACTTTGTACATAAGTCGATTGCTTGGGTACCTCTGTCCCATTCGTGTTTCTACCGTGAAGCAGTTGTGTTTGCATGGCTGTGTTTCGGTTTGAAGGGTGGGATATGGCGTGAATTTACTGGGTACAGAGGAATAATACCTGAGTCCTCAGGAATGGCAACGCATGGGGGGTATCATGGGCGAAATAGTATACTCTGTTATGTCCATGGTACTGCTCATGTCTATAGGCGACGGTTACCACTTTCCATCAGGTGGGCCGTCAGCTTGTATGCCATTCTAAGTTGTATAAAAAAAAATTATCATACGAATCTGAGGATAAAAGGAGTAATTACTTACTTCTTATAACGTGACCACTTGACCAGGTAAAGGAATTAATTGTGAAACATAATGTGTATATTTAAAAATATATATATCATGATAGCACTCAAGATTGTGAATGTGATCCAGTTTCCGTATGAACTAAATCCAGATCATTAGAATGACGTAGGTAGATGTATATTAGTCATCTCACTCATCAATGAGTTGAATGTATGAATCATTGCGATTAAGCTTTAATAGTATTTTTTTACTCTCAACACTTCAGTCCTGATGAAAGGACTTGTTCCAATAAAACGTGATGACGTCATTAACAATTTAGTACTGGGATTTACTAATTTCCGATATTTTTACAAACCCTCTGAATCTTTAAAGCACGATGCAAGTACAGCCACTTTTATAATATACTAGCTGATGCCCGCGACTTTGTCCGCGTGGTATTTGTTATTCCTGTATATATATATATATATATATATATATATATATATATATATATATATATATATATATATATATCGATGTGTGTTTCTACCTATTTATTATGTCTGGAAATACTGGACCAAAATTAACAAATGACATGTCATTCTCACTCTTTGCCTTAGGTCAAAATATTAAAAAAATCTTTACTTAAATAGGTTATGTATTAAGCTGTATAAGTTACTATAGTTTTTTAACTATTCCACGGGAACTCTAATTTTTCGCAATTATAAGTATTTAAAATATTGATCGGAGATATAAGGTATTACCTTATATCTCCGGTAAAATTTCATTTAAATCGGTCCAACAGTTTTGAAGATTAGTCCGTACAAACAGACAAACAAACAAAAAATTTAAAAAAATCTGGATGTGTTATACTTCACTTCTAACATTCATCCGATTCGATTTTAGCGCTTTTTTTCTTCGTATAAGTGAAAGAATTTTTAAAATCGGTTAAAAATTTTTTTCTTTATCTTTTAAACAGATGAAATAAAGAAAAAAGCTAAATAATAATAAAATTTATAAAGGTCATTGACAACTATTTATTGACTTAATTTGCGAAAATTAAGAATTATATTGTAAATAAATGTCAAGAGCGGTAATAGGGAGAACATATCTAATTATCGACCAATATCTCTGTTGTCATCGATGTCTAAGTTGTTTGAGTCAATGGTTCATTCAGTTATGTACTCTCATATAAAAAAGTACATAGTAGATATTCAGCACGGATTTATGACAGGGAGATCAGTAAATACTAACCTTATACTTTTCACCTCAGAGTTAAAGGAAGCAGTCGATCGAAATGTTCAGGTGGATGTGGTTTACACAGATTTTGCAAAAGCCTTTGACAAGGTAAACCACTATATCTTAGTGAAAAAATTGCAAACATTTGGAATAGGAGATAATTTGCTGGAATGGTGTAAATCTTACCTTAGAAACCGTTCCTCGAGAGTAGTATTTGACGGTGTTCAATCATCCTCCATTGTGGCTTCCTCAGGTGTGCCTCAGGGCTCTATTTTAGGACCTCTATTCTTCAATGTCTTCATTAATGATATTATGCAAAATATTAAGCATAGTAATGGATACCTATTCGCTGATGACTTTAAAATGATGAAGATAATAACAAAACCATCAGATGTGGAATGTTTTCAGAAGGACATCGATTATTTAATCAAATGGTGTAATAATAACAAAATGTATTTAAATACTTCAAAATGTTACCACATAAAGTTTACACGGAAACTCAAGAAGTTGCAATCGCATTATTTTATCGAGGGTAAGCAGCTTCAAGAGGTTAGTGTTGTGCGAGATCTTGGGGTTTTGATGGACAGTCAACTAAGATTTTCGGAACATATTGATAAAATTGTAAATGAATCAAATAAATCATTGGGTTTTATCCTTAGGAATACAAGGTGTTTCAAGAAACCATCCACTGTCATTCAACTGTACAATAGCTATGTCAGAAGCAAGTTGGAATATTGCAGTATGGTGTGGTCACCTATGTACAAGATACATGAGGACAGAATAGAGAGAATACAGAGGAAATTCGTTCGTAGCCTAGCCTATCGTTTTAAAATATCAAGAAATATGAAAACCTACAAAAACAAAATTAAACATTTTCACCTTGATGAACTATGCCTGCGCAGATCTTACCTTGACATGTCTTATCTTCATAAGTTAGTGAATAATCACATTGATTGCCTGCCTCTACTGGGGAAACTAGATTACAATGTACCTGCTAGAGTGCCGCGGCATCCTTGTAATCTATTTAAAAATGCAGCTTGCCGAACAAACTTGGGTCGCGAATCACCTATCGTCCGCATAACGCGTCTGTATAACGATATTGTAAAAACCAAGCCTGAACTTGATATTCACTGCGATAGTCACTCTGTATTCATGACTAAATTAAAGTGTTGATATACCTCCCCATTACATTATATTTATTTATATTTTATAATAATTTGAATACAATTTCCATTATTTATATTATATTATTATTCATATTGTTAATATCTTTACTCATTTAATAATTTAATTATATTTTAATGTTTGTCAAACACAAGGCATGCTGTGGTTGCCTATAAATGTAAGAACGGTGAGATCTGAGCTGCCAGTGTATTGTATTAAAACTTAGCTTTATTGTAGCTGTATCTTATGTTGGTAATCCTGTAAATAAATAAATAAATAAATAAATTAAAAAAGTGACGTGTCATTAGAATTCATAAAAAAAAAACAAAAAAATTATGTAACAAAAGTCCAATATGATTAAGACAACTAATAACCTTTAAAAATGCTACGGCCATAATAAGGCACACGCAAAAACTATAATACCATGTGTCCGCAACATGACAAAGCATTATCCCAGCTTAATATAAAAATTAAATAAAATTAATTATACAAGCACAAACCAACACCGGCAATTACCCAATAATAGCAATAATCATACAAATTAATACTTACTGACTAAAGAAATTTCTCACGAGAAGACCTGACATGATTATTAATAACGCGTCTAGAGGGAGGAGCGATTGACACGTTAAGACAACACAAACAAACATGTAAGCGTACACAAATCAAGGGAATTTAAACTTTAATAAAATAGACTTTAGAGTTACAATGGTGGTAATATATAAATGTGTGCGAAGTCCATCCGATGGTTATCGGAGGCCACTATAAGGTAACTTCTTAGTTTCAAGCATTGACGTTTTGGACAAAGTGTATTCGACGCGCCGCATTGTGTTATAAGCAATTATTTGCGTATCATTGTCGACAGCTATTTTCTTTTAACATTCCACGATATATATTTTTACTAACTTTTACCCACGGCTTCGTTTGCTTGACCGGCATATGTTTACTGATCGTGATAAAAGTAGCCATCTCTATTATAACATGTGATATCAAATTTCACAGTAATTGATTAAGCTGTTAACATAATAAGAGGTAACAAAAAATGTAACCCATTATCACATTTATAATATTTATAAAGTGCTGTTGATTTTTTTAATTATATAATTAAATTTTATTAAATAGCGCCATCTAGTCACGAACTAAGCAGAAGTACTAGAAAATTTAAAGAAACACTTCACGTGATTTATTAATAGATATATTATTTATATATGTAATGTATCACTATATATATAAAATACCTAGCCATACACAAAAAGCCATACCCATAAATTTTATTCATTTTGTGTTGCAATTGCAACAGGACTTGCAAACATTGGAAGATATGGCGGTACCTACCACAATTATATTATCAAGATTGGCGACAAAATATTACTATATTTAAATACACGCTATTAAACCTTGGATCTAAGTACAACCACAATATGTTTTTATTAAGAAGAAAATGAAATTGTAACCTCGCCTGCTCTTTTAAACAGGATACAAAAGAATGAATCATTTGGCCCATCATAACGTATTCATCAGGAATTAATCATAATGGTTTTCAGAGGGAAACAGAGCTTAGGCCGTCTTCTTACCAGTGATCCCTTTATCCTCACATCTGTATTGTCCGGTACTGTCATACCGTGTACATTCACTATATTGTCATAGAAATCGTAATACAATTGCATCCATTAGACGGCGAAAAAAAGAGTCGGCATCCTCCTTATATTGACAGAACTGGAAAATGAATCTATGCAACCAGGTATTAACACAATAAATTAAATAAATATTCATCGGTATTTATAATTATAGATATCATAAAAACCCTAGACACTTTTTTTGGTATTAAGTGTGTTTGTTTGTTTGTTACTTTTTAACGTATTAACGGCTCAACTAATGGTCATAAAATTTGATATACATGTATTATTTGGAATGGAGAAGGAATATTTATCCAGATCATGTGAAGATAACGAAGAATAGCTTTTATGATGTGATCGAAGTCACGATAAGAAACCGGTAGTGTAATATTTTTAAATTCGATAAGCTCTTTGCATAGATTTAAGACAAATGTTTTTTGACGCGACCTGCATGACGGTAAAGTCGTACGTGCGATATCGTGCCGTATTACGGTAAATTATAAAGACGCACTATCGGTTCGATATACCGCGTGCTAGGGCCACTGGCCACGCCTCCGTCACACCCACCGCCCCCGCGTGCACCGCCCGAACAATTTCCCACTTTTTCAATTTCAAATTCTAAATTCCAAAGTTCGAATTTCGAAATTTCTCGACGCGAAACAATTCCACTCCGCGGAACTCGACGGAACAATGCTCTTCATAAAGTTCGTTTCGAGCAAAAGAAAGGAATGCTACATTTGTGGTATGCTTGATATTTCTTTTTCAATATAATACAATATAGTTATCTATATTGTACTTCCATTGCAAAATAAATGCAAGGCAATTTTAAGTCGGTATAGTTTCCTTTTTTGGATCTTAACTAATTCCAAATAAATGATAGATAAACAAAATAATTCTATCAACAAAGTAGTTAAGACTTTCGTAAAATACTTAACAAATATGTTTGGATATTGAAGTAAGCATATTATTGTATATTGTAAGTTGTCATGTTAAATATTTTACTTCATTTATCATACCATAAACATAAGATACAATGCTTTATTTCAACCACAGATATTATTCTAGTATGTAGTTTTAAATTTACTTCAGATTGACACAAAACATTTTAAAGCAATAATTGAAATGCAAAAAATATACCGGTGTGTCATTCACCTAATAGTAAAAACTATTACAGGGATACATATTTGAACAATACAATTTAATATGAACTGGTAGACCATATCATTTAAAATTAAACTCTAGGCCTTATATTGTAGAAGTGAGAATCGAATGGAATGTAGCTGTAGATGATATACTTGATCCTCTAGTCGATGAAGCTAATCGTGCGCGCACACAATAGAGTAGAATCACTGCCACAATGGGAGGTAATTAAACCACAATCCAAATATTCTCATGTCTTGGCGGATATCTCGCCGGTGGTCGCAATATTAAAAATTATATCAAAGATCAACAGCATAAATTTATAAACAATTCTACTGACAATAGAAATGCCTCTCAGAGACACGGTAGGTACCAATGAAGTACCTAATAAATTTAAGTTTTTAATATTCTTATTTACCAAGCAGATGCAATCATAGTGGTGTATACGTGAATTATAAATTATAGCAATAACCTATAAAAATCTTTGCATACCTATGCGTTTTTTTAAAGAGTAATAACAATAGAGTTCTTAGAGTTACCTCTTCTAATATCTGCTGATAAACTCCTTCCATACAGGACGGTCTCTTAAAAAAACTAAAATAAATTGCCGCCCAAAAATTTTTATCTTCCAAATGTTATGGGTTAGATACTCGCAGAATACAATAATTAATTTGTATATTTCTTTGTATTGGTGTACATTATATTTTCTGTGTACCTATTTGATATTTTTTTAAGTATACATCTATATATCCATAATACAAATTCAGCTTAATTTACGATTAGATACGACTGTGTGCAATGATATAAGAATTAGTTACTAGCAATATTTTTTAATATTTTAAATATATACTTATACATAAATTACCAATAACAGAATCACAAAAACATATACTTACCATATCTACACAAATTTAATAATAGTCTATGGCGTGACTGCGCACCCGCAGTGGCGTTCCCACAACGACCTCCATCGCTCACCGAGCGAACTGATGAAATTAGATCGATTAACATGATAAATTTATCGATTGTTGCATCGACGAATCGATACAATCGATACCACTGACAAATTACGCCGTATGCTCTCAACTCTGTCCCGTCTACACTCAATCGAATTGATCTCGATTTGGATGAGTGACGTTTGTTTAGTTGGAAGTTAATTAAATTGCAATTGAATTGGCCCTGCTTTTTGTTGTACTGTATCATGAATATTGTAAGTTGCCTGTTTTTGTACGAATAAATACGTTTTGTTTAGTATTAAGTTCATTGACATATCTTTATTATTGTAGTCAATAATATCCACTTTTTACTGCCTCGTTGGTGATTTCTATTGAGTAACAATATTGATCCTTGAACTCTTGTGATTCTCAGGTCGAGAAAAGCTATTGATTTATTGGGTTTTTTTAGCAACACGTTTATTTTCACAAATCAAAATTTGTATAAGTATGGTAACTTATGATATACAGAGGCCTTATAACTCTTTAGTTTTTAGGAACGACATCGTATGAAGGTACAATGGCCATCATGGTGTATTCCATAAATGATGATTACCTTATTTTCTATCTGGTAAGTATCACTATGTCTACAGTTTTAAGTCGCATAAAAAATGCAACTTAAAAAAAAAACATTTTAAGTTACATTTTTTATGGTGGGTGTCTTAAGAGGCGACTAAGGGACCCATAATGGTCGAGGGATGGACAGCAGCGACCCTCATAAAACACCATTAAACCCTATGATTGCCAATCCGCCTGCCTACCGTGGCAACTTTTGGCAAAACCTCCAATAGGGGGTGGGGGTAGCTATGTTCAGCAATGGACAAACAATGGCTGATATGATAATGATAACCCTAATTAGAAACAGTTGTAAGACAAGTAGAATATAAAGAATCAATATATAGTAAATCATCATTAGGTGTAAAATAGATCTAGTCTCAACGAAATTGGGATAGAAATCTATTTTAAAAATTATTATCATTTACTTAAGTTATTTCGAAATCTATCAAAAATCTACAGCGTCACGGATCATTCGAATGATAGTCGATATAAGTGACTAAAGTATTAAGGTGTAGTTAATTAAATACCTACCAAGACGAGATACATCTGTGCGCAGGCGCAGACTCGCGGGGTATGCGAGTGTCGGACATAAATCACTGCGCGCGGACACTCGCTGACGTCTCGAAACTCGGCTAATTGACTAGAAGAAGGTATTCGACGATATGAGATAATAAAAAAAAATATCCTCACGATTGTAATACCAGATGGGTCTTTCTTTTTATGGATGATAATGGAATGGTAATCCCGCCTGCGCTAACGGAATACGCTGGCGGGGCACCAGTGAGGGATGATAGGTAAGAATGAAAAGGCAGATCAGTTAGCTCAACATGACGAATGCACCTGAAATTCAACACGATGGTTTCCAGTATTTTGCTAGCAAAGAGCCTGGTAATCCGCTTTACTAGCAATCCCTTCCCTCTACTACATGTGTCAGTCAGTGAAGGCGTTTTTTCGAAAATTTATATGCAAAAAAAGGCAAACCTTGACCTCGACGCGGTTCCCCTGGAAATTAATTTTAGTGAAATTCGTCACGATGGACTAACAGACCTACTTTCATTGTCGCATATCATCCCTCCTGGTATCCAGCCAGTGTATACCGATAGCAGGCGTGGTTACCATTTCATTACCATCCATTATAATAACACATAGTACCTATTGTCAATCCTCCCCCATACGGATATGCCTAACTAAAACAAAAAAGCAATTCTGTTACTGTAAATGTATACTCTCTGCCAATGCTATAAGGAATTAAGCTTAAAATTATATCGACTAAAATCCATACAAGTTACCGTGCTACAACTATTAATGTGTGCATACGTGTAGATAATTATACACAAGCATAGATAAAATATTATCAGTTATTTATTCGAAAACCTGTACAAATTAACAAATTATCTTAGTACCGAGGTAGCATTAAAACCATTCAGGGATAGTTGGTCAATACAATACGAAATTTATAGCCGTGTTTCAATTATCGTTCACTTTTGCATTTTGCATAGAGAGAGTGTTTAGAATGCTAATGGAAGGAAATCGATAGATAAATACTAAATATTGTTGAATGTATACGGATAGATGGGGAATTAGGTAGAAAAGGATTGGTAAGTTTGTGAGACAATATTTTTGAAAATCGACTCTTTATAAATATCGATTCAGTGAAATCATTTTAGAAACAACAAAAATAATATAATGTTTTTTATATATTTTTTACCGGAGGGAGACTTTGTACAAAAGTCGTTTGCTTGGGTACCTCTGTCCCATTCGTGTTTCAACCGAAAAGCAGTTGTGTTTGCATGGCTGATCGTTTCGGTTTGAAGGGTGGGATATGGCGTGAATTTACAGGGTACAGAGGAATAACACCTGAGTTCTCAGAAATAGCAACGCATGGGTGGAATCATGGGCGAAACAGTATACTCTGTTATGTCCATGATATTGCTCATGTCTATAGGCGACTGTTACCACTTTCCATCAGGTGGGCCGTCAACTCGTTTGCCATTCTAAATTGTATAAAAAAAAAACTTTTTTATACCACGAAGGTGGGAAACAAGAAAATAGTTCGTCTAATGATAAAAGATCACTGTAGCCTATGGGCGCCTGCAACACCAGGTATGTCATGTACACGATGCTTGCCCTAAAAAAGTCATAAAGCCTAAAGTTAAGGACTGTAGGTACTATCCTTCATCTGTGGATTAATTCACAAGTGAAGAATGGATTATTTCGTTTAGATAATAATAAACAAAAGTCAAGTTTAGTTCTTTTTTAATCAATTGAGTGATATTGCCATATTTATTTTATACAACGATCATATGTTAATACTACATACATAGAGAGAATACAAGATAGATAGCGAATATAAAGCATAGATAAATGAACGAATTAAATGACTTTCCATTTACTAAATTGCATCAAATCGTGGGAGATACGTTGCACTATAGATCCGATTTGTGAAACGTCTTTGAAAACATCATTATATTGTTCATATGAGTATGAATTAAGATTGGCTTCTGTGTTGTATACGTCCTATATTACCTATATAATACAGAAGTCAATATTTATTGTATTCAGAATAATTCAACTGAGTATCTATGGGGGGAAAGGGATTGTTAGTAATGGGGTCTAATAGCCCCATTACTGGCAATATACCCTCTCAGGTTGACCTCCACGCGGTTCCCCCTGGAAACCATGTTTAATTCTTGTCGAATTCGTCATGGTGGGCCAACTAACCCGCATTCATTCTCACCTATTATCTTCCACTGGTGCCTCGTCGGTGTATACCAATAGCGCGGGCGGGGTTAACAATCCATTTTCACCCATTAAAAAAAAACTGAGTATTTATGTGCGCCAAGTTTGCCATTTCAAGATATTAAAGAAAATCCACAATTATTCATAAAATGACGTTTGATTGAATATCTTCCAATCAACCTACAAACCAATCTATTCCACTTAACAAGACGACATCTTGTATTTCGTTAATTCGTGTGGGTGTCTCCATCCGCCGGTTGCTTACTCTACATCTCTGGGATGCGTATAGCGCAGCGAGAGCAGTTTATCAAGATGGCTAAATGCTCGCAATTAGCCCATGTGAAATGTCGCATACACATGCTAACGAGATACCGCCTCAGGCGCGCGTATGCGCATCATAGTCTAAGCCAGCCCGCACACGGCACGATTGCACGTGCTTTCGAATTAGGCGAGTTTGGCGCGAGCGTCTTTGATTCTTATTGCTTCCAATTTTAATGTAGAAACTTGAAAGTCTTCCTCTTATAAAAAAATCTTGGAAATATAATTAATTAATTAAATAAAAAAAATCTTAAGAGTATTATTGACATTATTTTAGGATTGTATACATTTTAACTTAATTGAGATATACAACACAGGCATGCTTTATTTGCGCTAAAGATATTACATAGTTCATTTTCATCTTTCTCATTTATTACATATATTATTCTTTGAATTGACGAAAATAAATTCAGTTTTATAATGCCATAGACTTTATTTATTATTGAAAGGTATTCTATCAAGGCAACCCTTGAGTTCATAAGCAGTATTGCGCATATTTACAAAGGACCTAATGTAAAATATGCAAACACATTTGAATTAAACAGTACAGCTACGTTATGAGTTTTATAATTTAAAATATTATCAGCCATTATCTATATAATTTAAAAAAATATTTTTAAAATGAATACTAGAATAAACGCTTTCAATTAAAATAAACATTATATGTTTCATATTAATACGTAAATGAAGAACAAAATGCACAAAATTTATTTTATTCTATTAAAAAAATAAATTGATATTATTCTGATATAATAAATCGATAAAATACTTTTTAACACATTAGTCGTACTAAAGCAAAGTCGCAATTGCGATTTGTCGCTCATTACTAAACCGCCTTAAAAATAGTGTTCGGCGCTCGACTGATTTATAACCCTTTTATATAGTCCCCTAAAGTTTTCTAATTGTGCTCGTACCTATGGAGTCTTTACAAACTTTAGTACAATTAGCGCACTTATGGGAACTGTGTGTTGATGAGACCGTGTAACTTTATGGTATACTACACCATAGAAAAGCTATGACTTTATTATGAGAGAATGTTAGCCATATATTTTTTATGTTTCAATATTGGAAACACTAATGGGGATGTTTGTACACATGTATACCACCTGAGTGAGAAATGGAGATATCAGTTATAAAAGTAGATAAAAGAAGATATACAGTACGCCATACAAAAGTTATGACTTTATTATAAGAATATGTTAGCCGTGTATTTTTAAATTATAATAGACAAGTTCGTTATTAACTTTAAAAAAAATTATGAGGTAGTTTGGACACATATTAAACGACTAAATAAAATTTTAATGAAATTTGGAACATAAATATATCATCCTGAATTTATTATGGCCGGGGATTTCAGCCAGTAAGAATTACTGAGAAAATAAAGATAGATAGATACTCTTTATTGTTTCCTCCAAAAGATTACAATAGTAAACTTATTATAAATATAAACAATTACAAGAAATAATCACAATGAGAAAACAATGGGCATAACGAAAGAGATACCATGCATACCATATCAAAGCTGAATTTACTATAAGGTTTTTAGTCATTAATATATTTTTTACTAACCATTACTGAGAACTTGAAAGGACCTAATTTGAAGTTTAATAGACAAAATAAATTATTTTATATATATTTCACTTTTTCTTTTCGCCTCCTCTTAAAAGAAAAACAGCGAAGGAAGTACAAATATTTTTAATATACTATGGTAAAAAAAAATCTACTTAGGAGCTCACTAGTTCCATTACAGGTAATTAGGGTCATTACATCTACAAAAATCATTCTTCGAGTCCACAGTACTAAATCCAGAATACATATAATCCAACTCACTACCAGTTATTTATTGAACCATGCTTTTATTATAGTGTTTAGTAACATCAATTTATATATAATACTCGTATAAATGAAAACGTAATAATAATTTTCTCTTATATTGTTGGTAATTTCGTAATATCGCTGGCAACCCTTACACACCACAAAATGTTTCCCAGCTAATATCGCAGAGTTGCGATACGTTCTCGAGGTAATTGTTAATAACAGAAAATGAAGCGTGACAGTAGCAAGCGAAGTTTGTGTGTAGCACAGAATCGCGTACAAACTGCCAGTGTGGTCGATAATGTTGCCAGATTAAAAATTTTACTACAGTTATAGGAATGTTATTAACTTATATTTATTTATTATACATTAATATTAGTAAATTAATTGTTTACATTTTTAAAATAAATAATCTTACGTTCTTCAATTAATTTCTAATAACAAATAAGTATATTTTAATATAATTATTAAAATAATACAATTTAGTTGTCTATATAATAATGCGCCAAAATAAATAAAATTCGAAATCAGGTAAAAAAATTAGTAAAAATAAAAACATTTCGTTTGCATTTAGTTAAAAATCTTTAATATAATACGATTTAATTAACAAGTTAATTTAACCCGCCCTTTAATCTATGTAATCTTAATTTATGTAACTGGAAACGATAAAGTTAACATAACTAGCATTCACACAGTTTAATACTCATATATCGATCAGTTAAATACGACAGGCTATTTCTTCTTGGAACCTGGCAACACCACAATTAAATGTGGTAAACTATCCGCTATAATCTCGGATATTTATTTAAACACAAGTGTTTACCCACTAATGACAGGCAACAACTGTTCATAAGCTAGTCATAAGCCGACACTTACGGGCAGCACCTCGTATATTATTAAATACATAGCTACGGAAATTACAGTTTAGTTATCGACAAATTCTTTATGGTATCCATGAATAAATCAGTCGCGACCTCCTTACTAAAAAGGCATAGACAATGATCTATTGTAGAGCTGACAAGAATTGCCGCGATATTCGAATTTTAATTTAAAAAATAGCGTTAAGTCCGCCTGTTATTTCAATTCTCATTAAAGTTTACTTTATTTATTATTTTTATAAATACTGGAATAAGTAATATAAAAGTAATTTAACCCAAACATTTATATGCAATCAGGAATAGCAAATAAGCTGACAGTCTACCTGATGACAAGTAATAATTGTCGCCTGTAAACGTATACAGTATCATGGACATCACGAAATATATAAGTAACGATTATTGAGATCTATGGTGCTTTTTTTATGGGTGAAAACGAACCAGTAACCCCGCTTGCGCTATCGGAATACGCAGATAGGGCACTAGTAATAGATGATAGTAATACAGGTCAGTTGGCTTATCATAATGAATTCGACAAGAATTAACCACAATGGTGTCCAGGAGAAACTGCATGGAGGTCAACCAGATTGGGTATATTACTAGCAATGAGATTAATAATTTCTGATATTTGCATTAATAATAGACCATTACTAACAATCTATTTCCTCCAAGGACTATGAAGTTTTTTAGTAAATTGATAGATACATGGTATGTTAACTCAGCCTGCACTAACAATATAAACTGGCAGGGCACCTGTAACGTATGATAAGTGAGGATGAAAGCAGGTCCATTAGCTCATCGTGATAAATATATAAAGAATATACTATCAATGCTACCAATGGGGCCGCTAGTACCCATTACTAACAGTTTCTACTCCCCCAGGACTTTGATGTTATGTCTCCGTATTTTGTAATTTTATTACCATACCTCGATAAATCCCATAAAATCCTTACTCATTAAATCGAAACACAGCTATACAAATAGTGATCAGGTAAACTGTCAGATCGTTGGTCTCCCTAATAGGTAATAAACTAAAAGTAGAGATACAAGGTAGGTGAAAAATCCAGCGCCCGAAGTTTCTGGAACATATTTTTTAAATAACATTTTATGAAGTACAAAGTACCCATCTACTGCAACAAGATTTGTGTATAAAAATATTATGAGTATTAAAAAAAAATCGGAACATCATTAAATCTAAGACTTTATGAATATCTTACATCTCCACGACAATTATCATTATCATTAATTAATGACTACAACAAACTTAATATTGACCGTTAGTTCACCGTGACCACCGACGTTTTACGACTATGTTATATTTATGTGAATGACTGTTTTGTCAACCGCACCATCTATTACCGACGTTACGTTGGTTGATAACTTTTTTACAGTTTTATTCATAGATGTAAATAGATATAGATGACGCAGGTGCATATTTATATTTTTTTATACCACGAAGGTGGTATATAAGTATGCTCGTACAGCTTGTCTAATGGTAAACAGCCACTATAGCCTACGGACGTGTGCAACAACAGAAATACATATTATTTTTATTTACGAGTACTTATTTATTTAATCTATAATACGTCTTATCCTGACCGACTGCAAATATCAGAAATTTGAAATCATTGAAATGGGCAATAAAACCTTCTTTTTAGGAAATGTGCATACAATATGAAATGATTGTTCAAAATTCCCCAGGGATGCAAGACAATGGGTTCGCTTAAAATGATGAATGAAAACGGATAAAATTAGTGTAGTAACTACATACTATTCATTTTCATGTGTATACAAAAATTAAGTATTAATCTTTCGATGTTACTTAAAACCAAAAATAAACCTTCAAAGTATATTCAATTGTGACATCTATATAAACTCATGTCTATGGTTTCATCTTAGATTGTGACATAACATAATGTAATGGTTTGAAGAGGTTGTAAAACACCCGTGCCTTTTATGAAGACTGAATGGAGGACACTTTGCTTTGAAAATTAATTATATTGGAGCTCTCATATTTTGAATACAGTATACAATATGAATCGCCACCTGTCAGTCAGCATTGATAATGCAATAAAACATTGGTGGTCCATTTATATTCAATGGATACTTGAATGTGAATTAACATAATATAATAATAATAATAAGAACTCAGAAGAACTTGTCAACTATTACTGTAAGGGGGAAAACGGATTGTTAGCAATGGAGTTTGACAGCCCCATTGCTAGCAATATGCCCTACCAGGTCGACCTCCACGTGGTTTCCCCTGGAAACCATCGTGAACAATTCTTGTTGAATTCGTCACGATGGGCTAACTGACCTGTTTCATCCTCACCTATCATCCTTCACTGGTGCTCCGCCAGCGTATCCCATTAGCGCAGGCGGGGCTACCATACCATTTTCACCCATCAAAAAAAATATATTACTGTAAATGAAACGCTTCAATAGCGAGAATATTAGAATTTAACGTGACAGAAGCGAAGTCACGAATTACTTTGGTTTGTTAAAGGTATTCCTCATTATCGAAAAGTTAATTGCAGATTAAAATTGACATACAAATATTTGTTTTCAGATAAATATATCACTTTTAGAGTGTGTATGTCGAAGTAGTAACATAAAGAAGTACTTTATGTTACTACTAGGTTATAACGTTCTTTGAATCTTACGGTCATTTAATTTTGAACTCCACACATATTATCTTACTAGTTGTTTCCTGTAGCTTTGCCCATGTGAATCAGTATATTAACTAGGATATAATCTGCCCATCCACAAAATTCTATTAAAATCCATTCAGCTGTTTTTAAGTATACAAAAAATAAAATGATTATTATACAATCACGCATCAAATATCTTTATAAGGGGGGAAAGGGATTGTTAGTAATGGAGATTGAGAAACCCATTGCTAGCAATATACCCAATCAGGTCGACCTCCTCGCGGTTCTCCTTGGAAACTATCATGGTTACACTGGCCTGTTTTCATTCTCATCTATCACCCTTCACTGGTGCTCCGCCAGCGTATCCCGTTAGCGCAGGCGGGGTTACAATACCATTTTCACCCATTAAAAAAAATATCTTTATAAATTTTCGCCTTTTTAATATTAATAGGTAAGTGAGCTTTAAACAATAATTAATTCAAAGTGCCTACAAAATCAATAGTCAAAATATGATAGTATAATGGTATATACTAACTGAAGCCAGGGTAACACGAAAGCGGTCTCAAGTGTCTGGGTCGAGTGTCAGCGAGATCAAAGCGATCTCTACATTTGCATACGTCCTGACCGCGCATAACCGACTATGTATCAGGTGGTTGATATTTAATACATACTTGCACAGCTACAAGCATATGTATACATGAATATCTTATGTGTGTATTTGTTATTGAAGATCAGACCAGATCGAGACTTTGTACAAAAGTCGATTGCTTGGGTACCTCTGTCCCATTCGTGTCTCAACCGTGAAGCAGTTGTGTTTGCATGGCTGTGTTTCAGTTTGAAGGGTAGGATATGGTGTGAATTTACTGGGTACAGAGGCCCGTTGGTCTCGTAAGAGGAATAACGAAAGGTAATGGTCGAGGAATGGACAGTAGCGTCACTCTTAAAACGTCACTAAATCTACTAGTAAAATCTTTCTTATGAGGGAGACCTATATAGAACAGTGACAGTCGACGGCTGATATGATGATGGTAAAATGAAATATGTACATTATAATAGAAAAATAAAATGACATATATTATAATAACTCTTACATATGTAACTATAAAAACCAATCAACTAATTTAAGTGTTTTTATGTTTGAAAGCTAGTATTTCTCGTAATAATAATTATTAAATTAATAATAATAATAATTATTATATAACAAATAATTATTATATTAATGTAACTACAAGATTTCACAATTTATTTTTACTAGCTTTTACCCGCGACTTCATCTGTGTGACCGGGATATGTTTAATGACCGGGATAAAAACTAGTCATAAATTACGTGTATATCAAATTTCATAAGAGATATAGGCCCTATAAAGTAACAAACAAACAAACAAACTCACTTTCATAATTATAATATTAAGTAAGGATTGCTTATTTTTTTTTCTTAAAATTAAGTTATAAGTGAAGGGCGCTGGTATAAAATAGATGTCAAACATCCAGATTTCCATTGTAATTATGTTATGCAACTTAACCCTTTTTAACAAAACAACCCCCTGTCAACTAGAAATTGAGAGCTCAATTTCACCAATAGGTACTTAGTTAAAATACTGCCCTTGGTTTGTAGTAAAAAAAAAAAATTTAGAAAATGGTTCTATAAAAATGCAGCGTTAAAAAATACAGCGAGGGACATCTCTGTGATATGACATTATTGGATTTATTTTAAACAACGAAATAAGTGAAAATTAATCTTATCTATATAGTTTTAAGAATCACAATAGATTTGAAGTCGTTTAGAGTTATAATTGTAGTGAGACACGCGACCAAATCACCCCTAATGAAGGGTTGTTATCACCCCTTAAGTTAGGGGCTAGTGTATTGTATGGACAAGCGGTTAGTACCTACTCCCTCTCGATTATCGAGCAATTTATCATTGTTATTTTAAGCTTTCTTAACATTATTATTTAGTGATATTAATATATTTTTTTTAATATAAATACCTACACGGAACTATAAGTATTAGGATTTTAAAGTAAGTCGTGGTGAAACTGAGATAAATTCTTTAAAATTCTTAAAGATATAAACGGCAAGAATTATTTTTAGTTTCAAAATTAATTTGTTTGTATATTTATGTTAACGATATCAATATAAAAAACAAAATACCTAATATAATGTTGTATATCTTAACAGCGCAACTGTAGCTTTCAATGTAGTTTTCAATACAAATAAACAGTTAATGTAACCATTCCGTCAGTGATGACAGTTATGTCTGCGACCATCGTGAAATAATTTCATGCACAATTGATACTACCAACCGTCATCTAACTCGTAAACAAACCAATGACAACGGGATAACATTTCCATCGGCGGGAACATGCGTGGGGCGGCGTTTTATATAGGCAGGGTTTGCGTCCACGAGGCCACTGTCAAACGAGACCTCTTTCTGAGCACACGGCTATTGCCCACTAGTGCTGTGCCGAAATATTGGTAATGATCGCGTAAAACGCACGGTAATGAGAAGTAGGTGTGGCCACACTGAATCACGATCGCACGCCCCCAGCTTTTTTTGTCGGCGTCTGGGCGGCGCGAGGAATACGCCTCAACCTACGCGGCTCATGAACGCACCGCGCGCAACGTACGCGTCCCAAGGTAGACAAACCGACGGCACGACGCCGACGGACACATAAACGTAAACAAACAAGTTGTTATTCGAGAAAAATGCGAAAAAAGTGGTACGAACCATGTGCGAGACGATTCCATTTAGAAAAACAACAATGTGAGATGCGTGTGATATTTTATAGATTGTAACGAGCTTTTGTCCAGTGATATCGATCGAATTTGTATCGAGATTAGAATTAAAACAAATACCGATTAGAATGAAGTGAGCGGACAAATATAAATTTGATTAGTTTTCGCGGTTACAACTCAAGTGCCAACCTAATACGATGTGCTCGCGAAAAAAGGTACTAGTGTTGCCAACATGAGAAAGATGCATACATCAGCGTGGAAAAAGTACAGAATGCAGAAAAAAATATCGACGACTATAGTTTTCATATTGTTTGCTTTATTCAATATGGTCAGGTGAGTTTGACTAACTTCGTTACATTAATAATAGAAAATTCAATATAGACTTTAAGATGTTTTCTTTACATTTTATTATATATAATTACATATAATTTAATGTAACTTAGAGCAGTAGTAGGTGGCAACTACAAATATATGTTTCAAGGTGATATCTATATAATAATATAATATAGATAAAACTGTATTTAAACCAATGCCTCTCCAAAGACTTAACATACTTATTAATATAATGTAACTGATGCAAATATTCAAATAATAACTCTAGATTTAATTAATATAATAGCCAATGAAATACAAGATCAAAATAGCTAGTATCCAAACCTGTAAAGTGTTTATTATAATAAAAAAATACAATGCGCGTGTTTACCCAAGACAATAAGGTGAGCCAACAAGCATCAAACGAATAGGGTGCACAGAGAATACGCAATGAAGCGACACCAATCGTGCAAAACAGGCTTAAGTAGACATCTCGGGAGAATAATGATACGGTAATGAAGGAATAATTTCACAGCAATGAATAATTACTATTTCTCTATTGGTATCATTACTCTGTATTAGCTATCTCACTAGAAATAAATGGATATCTACTTTCAATTTATTTAAGTGTTCTTTTTATTTAGGTATGGTAACACAAAATTAAGCGTTACGAATTCACGTCTTGTTACGAATCTTCAGCGTATTTAAAAGAAATTTTATATGAAGGTCCGTTTAGGTGATTCATTATAGAAATCGGAAACAATTCATATTTGCAATAATTATAAGTTGCGGTTGATCAAAATGGTCGTATCTTTACGCCTAAATGTCAGATGTCTACGTAATGCAAGTAGGTAATGAGCGTCGTAATGCATGGTAATGAATGCAAATTTAAAAGGTGACAATGATTTGTCGGCCCACCCAATAGCTAGTAGATTTACTGGGCATGCTAATAGTCGATATGCCACTGCACGCGGCTGCATAATCGTCGGCCCGTTTGTAGCGTGATTGATATGCAGCCTGGATGTTGCACTGCATGGAAATGGCCTGTTTATTTATTTATGTAATAGTTTTTAGCCGCCACGTTACGTGATTGATATGTGTCCATTGATAGGTATAAAATATGCTTATGCCCTTCTGTGTTCCAATTACTACATCTGTCCTCAATTTCGTGTCAATTCGCTAACAGGCAACAAATCAATAAACGAAATAAATAATTTCATTTTTTCATTTTATTATATTAGTAAAGAAATCATTGGTTTCATCCGGAAACTTTCTTCAAAATGAGTACCTCATGTGGTATATTCAATATTGAAACTTCTTTCTTTGTGTTTGTAATGGATATATCTATATTTCTTTCTATTCTTGTCACTGCTCTACTTTTTACAATGCAATTCTATTAATGCAATAGAATTGCATTGTAAAAAGTAGAGCTATGTATTTTCGAAATACATAGGAGTTATTTTGATGTTTTTAGACTTTTGATAATTATCTAAAGTAAATTCTAATATAAAACTTATACCTATCAGGCATCGCACTATGTTCGTGTAAATATTGTAATACGAGTATTGTCTCTTTAATATATCATACAGTGTCTATTAGTGAACTTATTATTATTAAACAAAAAACAGCTTTGTTCTTACATACAATACGCGGGAGTGGCACAAGTATCCTAAACATGTTTGTAAATAAATAGAATAGTCCTCTTGTGAAAATGCTTGCCAAGAGGACATCATTATCAATAATTATTAATAATTAAGTATTAACGTAGTTTTTAAGTACACTTACTAACAAAAATCATAAAGAATTTCTGAAATAAATAAATAAAATTTAAGTATAAATAAATATAACATAATTCATCTGAATATATTATAATTATAAAAAACGAACACAATAGATTCTTATTGCAAGAGAGGAATAATAAGATTTTTTAATCATTCGCAAAAGCGTTTAAAAGATTAATTGATTTAGAAAAATAAAGCCTAATCCCTTTGTAATAAAACACAGATTGTTTACAATATTGGAGTCCGTCTATATTATTTTTCTCCCACCTTAGTTTAACGAATAAAAAAGTACTGACTGAATGGAGGCGTGTGCGCGGACGCTTGCTCCTGTAAAACAAATGTAATTTGTGTGTTTTAAACTGTATGTGCCCCTAAGAACCTGTAAGAATTTGTGTGTGCCTGCATATAGAAGTTGAGGAAGAACTGCCGATCACCTACAGCAGAAAAACTCACGAAGCCGATGCCAGTCCTCCTCGACAGACAGAATCTTTCCCTTATAAAACGCTTCCACTGCAGTGTTTTACCTTAAACAAAGATGGTTGAAAGTTTGTATGGGGAGACTAATTTTGCAGTTGAAATTTTAAATATTCGTATCCAATGACTGGGTATAAATCAAAAAGACGAATCTTTCAGGGGTCTTAGAATATCGTCCCTTAAGTGTTACAAATTTGTAGTGAGTTAGTTGATTTGTATTTTTTAAGTTACAGATTAAAACTGTATCTATAAGAGTTTTTAGTATAAAATTAATAATACACATTTACATTTTTGGAAAATTACATCCTAATTCGAAAATTGACTGTTTTGAAAAAAGCTAGAAAGTTAGATAAAACTAATATAAAAGGGAAAATTTGTAAAAAAACAGAGAAGCAAGAATGAGCAAGTAAATATATAAATCTATAATAAAAATGAGTTTGTTTCTTTATTACTTTTTGGCCCATTAACGGATTAAGCGATTGTCATGAAAATTTACATACATATACCATAGTATTTACGATAGAGAAGAACAGTAACTTTTTCCCTAACCAGTGAATTAATCAGGCTATCCAAATTAATCAAATTATCCTGAAAACGAGATATTCGAGAATAATAACTACTAATGAAATGTTATCATAATATCTTGCTACACGTCTTGTAGTTTAAATTCCTTTACTTACCCATTAAAGACAGGCTTGCTTCAATTACACTGAATTTTATTAGCGGGCTTAGTAATTGCGGTATTAAAATTGAAAAACATGATTGAAATATTGACTTATTTATGCAATGTTAATTTTATGTTATAAATTTATTAAGTGAAGTCTGAAATTATTATCTTTATAAAAGCAAATACAAACTGATACATAACTACGAAATATAATGAAATTACAAATTCATAGTTTGCTTTGTAACACTTTTGTTATTTGTATAAATCAATGTGTACCTATATAATCAAAATTAATGTTAATTTTGCTCATAAAATATATTACTTTATTTATTTAATTAATTACAAACTGTTACTAAATTTGCTCCGTTTAATTATGAGAGATAATTTGTAAATTATAATTAAGTTAGTATTTTATATATTGATAAATACTATACAAAAATATTACATTAATGAGATAGAATATAATAAATAGAACATAATGAATCACACTCTTGGTAAAAGGTCAATATTATCCCGATTTTGTAAATATTTCATTAAGTTATTCCGACATAAATAAAAGAAAAAAAAAACCATTTTATTAAAGAGAGTATCATCTGTTTTATTTTGATACCCATAAATATGTTTTATGTTCTTACTATTACGCTAGATTAAATTCGTAAATATATTTTTACTAATTACTAACTTTAATCCATAGCTTTGTCTACATTAATTCGGATAGAGAACAAATCATATGCGTTAAATTAGGAAAAAAAATATTTATCTGAGTGGTATATTTATTTAAAATCGTTTATTTATTTAAACATATTTGACTAATATTTGATAAATATACAATATCATAAACATATACAACTAGTTGCTCGCCCCAGTTTCACACGGGTATACTAATAAAGAAAAAATTGCAAGTTGGAAATATTTTAAACTCCAATTTTTCACTTTTAAATATTATTTTTTAGACACATCCTTCCATACAAACCATACTCTCAATAATTACAAACACAACAAAAAAAAAAATCAGCCAAATAGATGCTGCCATTCTAAAGTGGAGCACTTAAATATAGTATGTATTTCAACGATTGATTTTTATTGATATAGACATATATAATATGTGTACTAATTGTATATTATTAACTATAGACAGACACTATACAGTATATACAAAAAGTAAAAGCGAAAGACAGTATCTATACTGCCTAGAATTAACTTACAGAATACGTTCTCTTTAATTCTTGTTATTCGATAGACTCTACAAAGGTCAAATAAATTAAAATATAAAACTTAAAGAAAAAATAGCACAATAAATCCAGCTGATTTGTAGTGAAACGCTAAATGGAAGCTGTATCCGTAGAAATCGCAACATATCTATGACTCTTAAGGGGTATGCCTCGCTTACATGTAAATTTCTGACTTGAGCGCTATTTTCTGTTTCAATTTAATTTATATTATTTTAATAATAACATTTTCATTCTAATAATAGCTTATTTGATACTTCGATATTCTATTGTTTTTTTTTCATTAATTCATTCCTTAGTTTATTAGTAGGTGCAATCTATGCTAAGTATTTTATTTACACATCAAGGACTAAATTCCTATATTTATATGAATTGGAACACTATTAAAAAAATATATAATTTACTTACTATTTATTGTACCACAGTTAAGGAGTAATATTAAAAAGAAAAACACTTTAAAGTACAATAAACGATCAATTATAGTGCATAAGGATATAAATAAATAAATACAAATTATACTCCTACAAGAGGTCATGTAAAAGGTATAGGAGAAATTAAAAAACTAAATAGGTTTTTTTTTATTTAGTACAGATCATCATAATCATATCAGCCATCAAATGTTAACTGCTGAAGAGAGGCCTCCCCCTTGGAGGGCTTTACCAGTAGTTAGAAGTTTAGCCACTGCAGTTAGGCTTTGATGACGTTTCAAAAGGGACCCTGCTGCCCATCTCTCTACCATTATGTTCCCTTAGCCACCTCTTACTACACCCACAGGAAAGAAAGGGTTGACTCATTCCATGCCGAGGCCATACGGTAATATAGCACCAATAATTAACATTTAATATACTTTTTGAATTTAATATTCGTATAAACAATGTCACCTCTCCTTAATGAGACTACATTCGATTTATGCACTTCTTAACACTTATCGAACTAATTGGCTATGTGACTAACATTTTTAAAGATAACACAATACCACAAATCAGCCCTGTATCTGTTGCTTTCTCGTTGTAGATTATAAATTGAACAAATACGTATTAAATACATATACACATTGTTTGTACAAGGAATTTCAATCAGGTTGTGGCGCATTGGCACCACAACGTCCTAAATTCGACGAGTGGCTTCCCAAGTTTAGAACCTATACTGTATAGAATAAAGCTAATTTTCCCATACCTCATGTGTTCGTACATCGTTGTTAATCAAAGTGTTAGAGAAGAGAAAAGTATTTGCAGAATCGCCGGCATGCAGAACGAAGCAATGCAAGTAGCAGTAATTTGTATTGAAATAACCTCGCTGAATGGGTATAGTAGCTTTTCATCGGGCCGCTTCCGACGTCAGATTTATTATTTTTTACTTGCGAACTCTTAAACCATGGAATTATTGTTTTTATCTCATCAGTAGGAATTTAAAGCAATTATTAAGTTTCACGTCGGGATTTAATTGGATCAGGGTTTAACGACTTGTATGGGGGCGGTGTTAGGTGCGTGCTCAGTTAATTCAGCGAAAACCACATTGTAAGATCGGTAAAAACTTCGGTATTATTTTTTTCGGTAGATGCTTGCTCGAATTCAATTCATTGTTCTTACTTTCTCGATATTTGTAATTATACCAGTTAATTAGATTTTTAATAATTATATTTATTTAGGCGTATTTTGCAATACAATGACTTAATCTAGGACTAATAGGTAAAGTCTATCTAAAAAAGAATATACGTAAAACTGGTTTTTATTACATATCGAACTAAAAAAAATTAAAAGTGTTTACATGATACTTTTTAATTACATCTACTTTTAGCATTTGACATTAGATGCACTATGAATTTCTTTTCTAAAAGGTAGATAGGAAAGCCAGATCAGAATACATTTGCTAGTTTATATCCGGCTCGAAGGATCAATAAATTTTATACTTCTACTATTCATCATCATCGTCATCATAACTGCCGTTAACTGTTCACTGCCAGTCATAGGCCTCCCCCATAGATTACCATAAAGAACAGCCCCGAGCCACTGACTACCTGTGAGGTCATCGCCCCATCTATTGGGGGGTCGTTCTACACAGCGTTTTTCTAGCATTGCTTTATTAAAGTTTTAATATTTTCCATAAAACTCGAAGAACAAAATTCATCATACGCAAAATCATGACAAAGACATTCGCTTATAACGAAAACAACCTAGAAAGTTGACAACAGAGGTCGCCCTTCTCACACGATTAGCACTTGAACTTTAACTTTCCTGCAAGCTTAACCAATTGTTCCTACGGGTATATTAGATACAAACCATTATTACACTGTTCATTTCAAATTATTACCTATGCCAACGCCACCATCATCTATTACGCGAATAATGATACGACATTCACAGCAATACACGTTTCATTAAAATCATTAAATGAATTATAATTCATCAATTTGATCATTCAAGTCATCCTTTAATAACACTCCGGCATACCACGAGCGTGGGAAAGGGACTTGATAACTTAAACAGTTATGCAAAGACGGAAAACAGTGTTTAACTTTTTCTATTGTTTTTGGTGTTCCTTAATGAAATTTTGTTTTTAAATTCGTTTATTTTTTTCTTATGATACGCTACCTCTTAATAGATAGATAGCTATAATATGATAAACTTTACAGATTAGAATATTAACTATATCAGCCTCTTTTGTAATATTCGAAATTTTCAAATTCTAAATAACATTACTACTAACTACAAAACTTTTTTTTTTCTTAATTGCAGAGATGTCATAGCACTCGTGCTATGGTAACTTCAGTAACTATAATATATCATAATGCTGTATTGTCTGTAATGGGCATAGTAAACAACGTTCGATTCGATTAATATTCATCTGACTCACCATATAGGATTAAAGGCCAAACATATTTTTGAACGCAACTTATTTCATGTACCTATACGAAATGTTCAAAAAACGTTTGCCTATCCACCTCAATGCTAATAGATAAATACTAATACCGGAATGGTATTTATGCAGCTTGATAGAAAGGTCCTATCATAAACTTTTTGTTTCAATGTAATATCTCGAAAAATTTAATCGATATAATTTAAACTCGAACAAAGCTCCGAGCATGACTAGCAAAAAATTAAAATTTTAATTTTAGAATCTCGACGTTTTAATCCCGTTTGAGTGTCGGATCTCATACAGTAAACAGTTGGGATGGGTAACATAAAGCAATATCTATATATTGCAGTTACGATATCTATATATATTTGTCCATTAATTAGTATATTAAACATTTGTTATCTAATATATAACATCCGGTCCAGAGGTTATAAGATCGAATCTCTCAAAACCTCTAAGTTTTCAAGTTCATTTTAAAATAATTGTAACTTATGTTGTAAATATCAGGATGCGGTAATAAAACATATATGTATTTGAGATATAAAATAATAAATTTAGTAAAAAAAAAAATACGAGACAATTTACTTCATGCTATAAAGGGCACGAAAAGCCGTCGTCCGGTAACCAATTCAAAGACAAATATTTTATACAAAGAGATCCTAGAAATCTTTAACACCGGAGATTACTACCTTCATAGGAGTAGTAGTAAACTCACATTTCAAATTACTTTAAACATTAGTTACCCAATCAGTAATATTCCATTTATCTTGCATAATAACGGCTACAGCTGAAACAGTTGACAATATCTTGTAAAACTATAATTTTATTGTTTTAATTTAATTTAAATAACGTGCAACTTCGAATAGAACTGGGTTGTTGAGAAATATCAAGTATAGAATCCAATTAATGTTATAAATGCGAAACTTTGTAAGGATAGATGGGTGTTTGTTACTCTTTCACGCAAAAACTACTAAACGGATTTGAATAAAATTTACCCCACGGGTAGATTATATCCTTAGCACACTTACTTTATATACCTACTTAATGATTAAGGCGAACAAAGTAGCGGGATATAGGTAGCGATAACTGAAATTGCTATATCATGTACGGGTATATTATAAATTAAGCTGAGAAGGGAGAGGAATGTTAATAGTGGGCATTAGCAACGCTATATAGCTAGCGATATATTCTATTAGGTTCTGAAGACCATTGTGGTTAAATTTCTGGCGAATTTATCACGATGCGACAACTAACTTGGATTCATCTTCATCTGTTATCCATTACTCGTACCCTACCTGCGTAAACCAGTAGCATGAACAAAGGGTGATTCGGGGGGTTATCATTGCATTTTTATTCATTAAAAAAGTAGCTACTATGACATACAGCCATCTGGTGCCAACATAAGTAGAACATATATTATGTGTACAAAATTTTCTTCTTGTACATACACATACATATGTATAAAACATTAAAAATCAAACTAATAATACAAATTAAACAGATTTATGAATACAAATATGTACATATATAGTGCAGAGATTGAACCCGTGACCATCGGAAGGTAACACAGTATGTAAATAACTGGAATTTTTAAAATTTCTCCCCCTCAGGATATTTAATCTATACTTATAATAAATCTGTAGAGAGGACAATTCTGTACATGAAATATATTTCCAAAATAACTATCAGAGGGTGATTAGTGATCGATACTGATGGCAAAAATGCAATCAGTAAAATTTTTATCTGTCTGTATGTATGTATATAACAAAAACTATTTGACGGATTTTAACGAAACTTGGTACAATTATTCTTCATACTCCTGGGCAGGTTATAGTATACTTTTCATCATGCTACAATCAATAGGAGTAGAGCAGTGAAGGGAAATGTGTGGAAAACGGGAGAAGTTACTCCATTTTTAAGCTTCCGTCGCGTGTGCATCCTTAATGGCCACTTTTTAAATTGTAAAAATGTCCACCCGTGCGACGCCGGGACGGGCCGCTAGTTGATAATAAAATTTTAAAAAATCAAAAGATTTTGGTGTAAAAAACCTATCTCTTAATCCAATATTTTAATTTATTAATTCCAAAAAATTACTGTTTTATGGACCCACATAAAGTTTATAATAAATTTTGACTTAAATGTATTACAAATTTTATACATATTAATCTTTAATGTAATGATGTCGCAGTGGTTACAGAAATGTTATTAGAGATTTTAGAGATAGGTGTAAAGAAATGTCTCATCTTAGAATCGTTCCATCGTCATTCATTATAAAAAGCAACAAATATGCATCTTCGTCCAACTAAATTAGTTTTATTTTATTTAATTGTATAATTGTACGGAACTATAAACTTAGTACATTAAAATCACACTTGCCTCTCCATTTCCCGGTAACTGGGCTCCACTGATAAGCTTTTCTATGTCTCAAAAAAACAAATACACATACAACGCGCCTCTAAGTATTTTACCGGACCAAGTTTTATTTACCAAACAGGAATAAACAATATTTGGTATTATGAAAGAATTTACATTTATTTTTTCTCTGTTATTTGAGTTTTTGAGACAATTTAACATGCAATGCTCAACTTAACAAAAGTGGAGATTCTCAATTTAATATTTTTTTTGTATGCAAGTATATTGTGCACCGCCTTTTCCAGTTACGACATGATTTAAAAACTCTTTTAAAACGAAAACTTTACTCTCGTGTTAGTCTCTATAAATTAGTCCCATATTTACTACTTTTGTTAAAACCAAAATCGGCTTTAAAATTTGGATTAGCTAAGCTAACCAGGAGAATTATTTAATTGAAATATTTTGACCCCTACCGCCACCTATTGGATTTATTTTATCGTAACTACATATAAACTATCTCTGAATACTATCTCGAAATAACTACATATTTACAAAATTTTATTAAAATCGGTTGAACGATTTCAGAGATTACCGCGTGAACAGAGATCGTGACATGGAACTTTTATATACTCGTATATATTAAAATTCTTCAATTATCGTAGACATGTTTTTCAACTACGATTTTATCACAAATGTGTCATAACATTAGACGCGTTCATACAATATTTATACTGTAACAATATGAGAATTATCTGTCAATTTTCAATAACAGTTGAACATTTTTCAATATTGGAGACCTATTATTTAAAGTGTTTAATAGCTAAATACAATATTAATAATACCACAAGATTCCTATTAACTTATCACAAAAAAAAATTAAATTTTGGTGGCAAAAACTATTTAAAAACTTTGAAAACAAAATATGAAGTAGTTATAAAATTATATGTAATTCGATTAGTTTGCTATCATAGCTATTTTTTCATAATCAATCCGAAATATTGAATATAGTTATTTTTTATAATTGACATATAACTTTGCTACACTTTTGTTTAAACGCTCTTAAAATTAATTTCTTGTACTAGACAAAGCTGTGAACACGTCATCTACATTTCCAAATATACAAGAAAAACGTTTCCTATCGTCACATCGGTTAACAGTCGCGTACATCTCATACAGATCTGTGTCGCCAGTCGCTACGTGAGTCGCGCCTTTTATTATCTGTCACAGTTTCGGAAATGGCGGGAACATGGCCACGATATTTTTTTTTTATTTTATGGTAACTTATTATTGACTTGATAAGCCTTTTTCAATGATATTTCAACAAATCTTCAAATACAGCAAAGGAATCATTAAAACAATTTCAGCCCAACAATCAATCAGATTTAGTGAGATTGGCATCATGGGATTAAATAATTTGCCAACTGATAGTTAAACTTTTTTCAAACTTAATTGGAAGAATTATTATGAAAACATAGCGAGTGGAGTCGGACTAAAGTTAAAATTTTCTAATTTATTCGCAATTCGTACTTATATTGGTACGAAATTTATACCAAATATGTAGCCAGCTTTGTTTATACCATTTCAAGTGTTTGAGAACCTCTTTGACTGTACAAATATTTAGTACGAAGAGAGAACTTCTATCGTCGAACAATAATACCATTGGAAAATTCCTCACCCGACTCTCAAAGGCCATTAATTAAAATCCTTCAAAACTTACCAATTCCATGGCTGAATACTTTAAAAATATCTGTTTAAACTCGGGAGCTACTAAACAAATTGTTTCATCCACAAACTATTTCAAACATGATACCATCGACGCTCAGAATAAATTAATTATAATGACTTTTAATTATAGTAAATAAGTGCCCAATTAGTGGCAATATTTTAGAGGAACGTGGACGTTATTGACTTGTTTTGTTAGCAATAAAACATCTTAGATAATTTGTTAATAATTTTATAAATATTTAATAGAGTTTTAGTGAAGATTACTCGGCAAAGAATTATGATGCTGCATATATACACTTTTCTTTATGTAGTAGTAGTAAACGAATGAATGTAAAGATCGAATGAATAGATACACTCGTATATACAAAAACAGTATAGATTAAGGATAGTAACTACCTGCGAGTAGCAAATAATGACTAATAAGTCCATACTGTCATAGATACAGTCCATATTCTCTCTAATTTGTGATAAAGTCCGTCTGATATGCTGAAAGCGGCTACCGCAATCTATGAACCCTTGCAGTATCAGGGATATCATTGTCCACTTAGACATGAAGAAATAAGATCCTGAATTAATACCTAACCTAATAATCTCACTTTCTTATCTCATCCTACAAACGAAAACACAGAATGCAAGTAAGCTGCTTGATAACGGAAATAGATTGAGTACACATACAAACGACTAGACTTTATGCAAAATTCTCATTTTTGTAAATATTTATTTAATAAAACTAATATTGTGCATTTACAGTTCAAGGGACAACATGCTACCACACCATCTCAAGTTGAATTCAGCTCTAACTTGTCGCCTCGTCGGAGGGTTGACCAGAGAACAAAGAACTCTATGCCATGATCTTCCCGACGCAGCCGCTATAGCTTTCGAGGGTTTGCAGTTAGCGGTTAAAGAATGCCAGCACCAATTCAGATGGCATAGATGGAATTGCTCAATTTTGCTCTCGAAGAGTTCCAATCCTCATGCTAGTGCTATTATGAAGAGAGGTAAGAGCTTTTATTAATATCGCAAATTTTCTTTTATATTTAAATGTAATTATGACAGAATACCAATGGAGATGATAGGTAACGATAAAGTCAGGCCTTAAAAGATTTAGAGAGGATTGTGTGGTAGACGATTTTATATGTTATTTTACTTCAATTATCAGGCCCGAGTTCAATTTAGGACAATCAGTTTATGTGTCGATTCTGAACAAAAATTCATTCATGACAATTTATGGAGGTAATGTAACCCAGCCAGAATACAATAAAAAGGAGAAAATGGTCAGGATTAAGATATTAGTAACGATTCATAAAAAAGTACAAGTGTTTAAATCATTTCATTATAAAAACTAATTCATTATATAGGCCACATTTTAATACGTTGAATTCAAATGCTAGGTAGAATATAAACGATTGAAAGTTACTCTCATGCTATTTATAAATGTCTCAAAGCCATATTTCGCGTTTTTATCATCATATCATTTTATTATTATATTTAGTAATCATCCGTTAACCTTAATTAAGATTACTTACATAATTTCTCTGACAAAACCACTATTTGTTAAATACATACATACTTGAAAATTGTGTATGTGTTACATAGCCGTATTTCTTCTCCAATTCTTGTTCTTAAATGTACGGAATTAAGTACATATATTCATGCATCGTTTTCATAATCTGTTATATTTTAATAGTTATCTTTGATAGCAACATAAGAAACCCAAGAGGTTAATTATCAAATTCATAAAAATAACAACTCGAGTTCGATAAAAGTTTATGAAGCTTTATCCGTTAATGGGGGACCACCAGAAATACAACAATATTACGAAATAAAGTGGTGGCAATCAAACGCCGATGGCAAAACCAGTCCCATGTAATCCCATACAAGAATATATTAAAATAAATGCAACTAAAACTTCAAACCAATCGCGATCAGCCATTACAATCTGAATTTATTACGACGAAAAATTATTCACGCACATTTAAGGCGCACCGGGAATGACAGACGGACGGACACATTATTCGTAATACATGACGTAGATACACACACACGTAGTACGTTGTTATACAGAGCCATCTTTATTCCTTTGCCTACGGGTGTGAAAAGGCTTTGTCAATTTAGGTCTTTTTTTTTTCACAATCATCGCACACGTTGACGTGAAAATTTACGAGCATAGTGTATGGGAGACAACAAATAATAAGGTTCTTTATGATAGCCAGGTGGGCCCCGCTCCCGCGCCCTGCGATTTCACGCTACGTGTGGGTCCAAGAGCAGCCCGCCCCCCGTCTCTGCCCGCAATCCCATCACCAATTAATATCTTAACTGGAATTGCCTTCGGATCCAATGGTATCACTCGATTTTCCTCGCGCACTTTTATTGCTGCACGCATTTTAATTACACGAAATACTCCCGAATTTTTAGACATTGTAGTTTTTTACCAATTGCTTGACCACCGAAGGTTTTTAATAGATGATAGCTGAACTGTAAATTCGCCTGCGCTATTAATGTACGCTGACGGAACACCATTGAGAGATAGGCGAGGAAGAAGTCAGGTCGGATGATCCATTATGATAAATTCACCAAGTATGAGTGGAGGGGTCAATCTTTAAGGCGTGCTAGAGCATATTATCAGCAATATATCTGCGGGCCCTAGTCACTACAAATTCCCCCTCCCTTCCTTGACTACCGAAGTTATGCAAGCATAATTATGGATAATGATATGAATAGCACGGACTACGCCGCAGAGTATGTATGTCGCCTATTGTAGCTCGGACCAAGGTTTATTAGTTATTAGTAATAATCCGTGACGGCACCTTCCGGCCCTTGAGGGACACGACTCCGTTTAAATTGAAAAATTGTGAAAAAACAGCGTGGCTAAATACTTAAACATCTTTCTTAACTTGCCTATTGTTGGGGTCCCGAATTGAAACGCCGACCGGGGAATGAAACCAAAAAAATACATGAAGAACAAATCGAGATGCTTTTAAATAGGATAATAGCGATCGATGATCGCAAGAGAAAGATAATAACGATACCGGGCCGTTGGTTTTTTTTTGTCTGAATGTTGGATACATTGATGAAAGAATGCTGCGGACGGATGGCATTCTGGGTAGATCACGGGATTTGTTCCGCTTCCCTGAGATCTTCCACACGTAGTTAGCGCTCTTGTTGTACGTGACTTCGTAACAATACACTTACAATGGCTTAATGACTTTTGTAAGACTAATGAGCGCATTGTAGGTTTTCACCTCCCATTTGACAGCTGATGGTGGCTGAGATTAGCGTGGAGACATTACGCTCGAAGCCAGGGTCACGTGAGAGAATGGCGCGCGTCAGACCAGCCAGGGTGGCGGACATGCGTCGATACGCATCTGTCGGCGCGGGCGCACGTGACACGAATCCACAAGGCGAATGTGTCATAAAAAAGTGACATTTATTGGCGTTTTATATCAACAACGTGTTCACAGGTGACGAAGTACCGACAACAAAGTGTGTTTAGGTATGATGCTGCAAAAACGAGATCTGTTTTATGTGATTCTCTTATCTGTCCAAGTGTCGTGGGAAATTGTTCAGTGTTAGCGACGAGACATCTTTATTATTAAATTTTGCACGATTTTTATTATGTTTGACATATTAAAAATTCCAAGCACAATTATTGTTCTGCTTACGTAGGTTGTGTGTCCAAATATTTTTTTGCAAAATGACATAACGTGTCTGTATTAATCAGAGTACTTATAAAGAGTCATGGTCGGCCTAAAATAACAACTATTAAAGGGATTTAAACAAAAACTAGACGTGTCGAAATGTCTCAGTGCGGTGATGTGCCTCAACCCTCTAATGGCCGCGATAACATCTTCCTCGGTGCGTTACCGAATCGTGCTCCTTCAGATGCCACTAAACTGTGAGAAAAAACACACAAAAGATCTCATAAAAAACATGAATTTGTCTAAAGTTCCCAGTTTCAAACGTGACATCGAGTGCCTTTTTTGTTTGGCCTTTTTGTACCCTGTCAGATTATGAAGCGCATTTAAGAGTTAATTAAGTCGAGAACTATATTAGTGATGTTGCGGAAATTTTTATAATGGCATTAGCGGTGGAGTGTGTGATTTATATAATGCCAGTTCTTTTTTATTTAATTAGAAGAAAGATTTCACATCATCTGAAGAAATATTTATCTTTTTACATATATATAATACCTTATCCTCAAAATCTAGTACCTACTGTACATTTAAACTTTCTAGTTTAATAATTTAGATTCTATTATAGATAACGTACTTATACATGCTGAATTTGTAGTAAAATACATAAGTAAAACTAATTTAGACAGTTAATGAAATTTCTCATGTTCTCAATTGTCTTAATGAAAATTCTGTTACTGGATCTCACTCGTAAAAGGATGGCAAATCAAATTCTATTCTCACTATGTATATATATTCATTTGTTTAACAGTTCTACTAGCAAATAGGAAGCAGGTAAAATAGTGGTTTAATAATACAATAAATATTTACCGAGAAAAAGTATTAAAATGTAGGTATATGCAAAATTTGGCCGTCTACATAAACTCTTGGTTTTCAACCAGTACCTTAATTTGTCGTGCATGACGTCACAAGCAGTATACCGTCAGGTTTCGGCAATTAGCGATTCGCAACAGCCATACCTTAGGGCTTTGTCCGGACCTTAATTGAAACAAAATATGTATTAACGAACTTTTTAAGTGGACTTTTGAAAAACGAATATTAACGGATAAGAGGCAGATATCAAATTGTTTGATAAAAAATATCGGCAGTACTTCATTTTAAAGTATTTTAATGGTACAATTTAAAAAAGTAGCTTGAAATTTAACACTAATTAGTAAAAAGGAACAAGAGTAAAATGATACTAAATATTAGATTAAACTACTTAGTATTAATCAATACGCACGTGATTTCAAATCCATAGTGTTGGAGACGCGCAACACTATGGATTTGAAAAAGGTTACAGTGACTTTAGCTTCCGACGGGCTGTATGCTTATTTGCTATTTTTGTGGTATTAAAAAAAATGCTTGTGGACAGTATCTACATACAAATTAGTATTTATTTAAAATTCACGATCGGGACTTAACACGACATAATTACAGGTACGACATAATTACTTACATACTTGATTATTACTGCCGATATTTCGATGTCGGTTGCACTACGTCGTGGTGCAACATTACCTCACAAAATGGAATCAACATAGTTTCCGTTTAGTTGAATATGTAATGTATGTATTCAATACAGTACACTAAAATTTCGACCAATTACGTAATATAGAATATCACATGATGATAAGACTGCCAAAATAATATCAATCTCATATTTCAAATTTTTAATTAACCAATTGTCGACCTAACTAATAGAATATTAGTTTTATGAATTTAGTACTTATAAACAAAAACCCAATAAGGTAATTTTTCTTTTATACCTAATTTAGAACGGATAATAAGTTAATGTCATACATAATAGAAATGGTAATCGTCACCTAGTATATTACTAGTAACCTGATAATACTTGTATGAATGCGCCCTTCGGAATCAAGAATCAAAAGTTTCTATTATTAAGACATTTCTATGAAATAAACGAACTCATCTTTGAAACAGATTTCTTACTTCTTTACATATTCCGGGAACTAACTACCTAATTAAAACCTTTTTAGGTAACTCGACTGACAATATGAATATATACAGGGAATTTGCACTCATTGACAAAAGAAAAAGTCCACAGGAGTTCATTCATTTTGGCGCCAGATTTATGAGCTATCGACTTCGAAGCGAGAAGGTGCATAAAAAAAATGTTTTAAAAATCACAAAGTGCGCAATCGTAAATCGTGGACGTCGCGTCGTGCGCGTGAGCATACAGAGGCGTGTGCGCATCAAAAGTTACACAACGGAAAAAGTTGGCCACCGCCGACGGAGCGCGGAAAAACTACTATTATGCGCATCACATTAAAAGAACGTTCGAGATCGCCCATACATCTTTAAATTGTTTAAATAAAGAATACGAGATGAATAAAACGTTTAATGATAATTGAAATTTGTGTTAAGTTTGCTGTTTACTTAGGCGACTCTTTTTTTGTGTACCTTCACTGTCTACGTCTCGAATATAGATTTAAATTTAAATCTTAGTTCGCGGAATCGAGATGGCATTGCGGTCGATGTCAGCGTCGGTGTGACATTCTGTCAACCCTCCTAGTGATGGACAAGTATAAATAATTAGCTGCAAGAGCATCACTTGTTTTTATCCACTGTCCCTGCAACTTAAACTACCATAAATAGCTCATGAATGTAACATTCCAGCTCCCAACGTTTCATTAGGAATAAGTCGGCGCCATCCAATTCATTTACTTACATATTTATAAATTATATTTAATGAACTATATTCGAATGTAGATAAAAAAATATACCTAAAGAGGAAAGTCAAAATTGAGAATGACTGCAAAAACAGCGGCTAAAATTGGAGTTATAAAATTGGAAATACATAAAGGATACCATGTACGTCAGAATGTTGTCCACGATATCCAAGGTGCTACTCGTGTCTATAGGCGACGGTTACCACTTACCATCAGGTAGGCCATCAGCTGGTTTGCCATTTCGAATATCCTAAAAAATTACTAGTTCAGACACTAATCACCAATATCATTTTAAGTACTCATTTTCTATTGTGATACTTTTTCGCCCGTAATAAGCAAAAGAAACAATTTACTAAAGATACTTTGTATAGTCTTTTATATCGTACTTTTCTTCTCCTGCACTGAATATTTTTTTATGATACATATTTTAAACTAGATTTATTTAAATAAATCTATGCGTAGGTATCTTGTTTTATGTGGACACTTTATACCTAAGGCTCCCTGCGAGCGAGGTCATAAATCTTCGCAACTCGTTCCCTTGACAACTCGTAACGAAAATAATTACATATCATGCATTATTAAAACAAACACAGACAAAAAATAAAGAAGCAAGACAAGTGTAAGGGAAGAATTTAAAATCTGTCAACCGTTTGTAATTCGGAGCGTTTCATTGGAAAAAGTCGAAAGCGAATAAACAGAATTCATTCATGTTGATTATGGCATCCGAGAAAGCTTTTCGTTTAAGAAAAAAATGCACACTATATCAAAATAATAAGTAATTTAAACAGTACGACAAAATATTTATAGCAACTTGAACTTAATTAGTTTTTCGTGGAAATAATTTATTTATGTGAACAAATTTATTTAAATCGATTACCCGCAGGTGCAGTCGCTTCGAGTATGGAATAAATCTTAGATTATGAAGTATATATTGTATATTAAGTCTATGGAATTATTATTCCATGCTTTGTCTTTCATTTTTCTACTGCTGTTATATACTACATTTCTAAACCACAAAAGCTGTTATTATGCTTCAAACAATACAGCTAATAGAGCATAGATTAAGAATAATTTAGAATTGTCTTTCTATGTAATAAAGCACATTATCTCTGTTAAAATTGCACATTCCAATTATTAATTCGGTTGCAAAATGAAAAAAAAAGTAGGTACTGTATAATAAGTAATTCTTGTAATAAATATAGTTGCGATACCATAACATAATAAATATTCTTCGTAACAGTAAACCCAATATAGTCCGGTCACCCATAACACGGAATGTTCCAAATCGATCAATCGAACGTGCTATAAATCGAAGAATCGATTCTATCGCGATTCGTTCAATCGACAAATATAAATTTGTCAGAGGACAGACGGAAAAAGCGCGTCGTAGTCCGGCTGAGTTTATAAATAAACAATAACATTGCCTAATACGGTTGGTACACCGTAACATTCGTCAGAAACCCGTATTCGATCGAACGACAAGCATAGAAAGGGAGGTGCGTTTACACAGTACGATTGGTAAAATTGGATTCGATTATAAAATAATCGTTTTATTTTATGCAACTTATGGTAGATTGGCAAACAAGCTGACGGGCCACCTGATGAAAAGTGGTAACCGTCGCCTATAGACATATTCACAAAACACAGAAAAAGATCAATATTAATTTAATGACTACGAGAGATAATTACAAACGAAGAAATAAAGAGATATCCAAGAGGTTAAGGGACTAAATAATCGTCAAGAAATTTGGTGCTATTTAAAACGGAATAGGGCCACAGATAATATATAACTGGCAAGATATAAGGTATATATTAATTATTATTGATTAAACAAACTAAACGTAATATTGTAATTTTACGAGTATTTTTTTTTATACAACTTAGAATGGCAAACAAGCTGACGGTCCACCTGATGGAAAGTGGTAAACGTCGCCTATAGACATGAGCAGTACCATGGACATAACAGAGTATACTGTTTCGCCCATGATACCCCCATGCGTTGTCATTTCTGAGGACTCAGGTGTTATTCCTCTGTACCCTGTAAATTCACACCATAGCCCACCCTTCAAACCGAAACACAGCCATGCAAACACGACTGCTTCACGGTAGAAACACGAATGGGACAGAGGTACCCAAGCAATCGACTTTTGTACAAAGTCTTTTTCTGGTAATTATTTCCATCAATTAACATGTCCACGTATCTCGCGGGCGAAATTATAATAAATAATAACAAAAGTAAATACCACTTTTATAATAGATATGAGATCAGTATTTCTACTCTACCTCAATTTTCATCACAAAAGAAAAAAAACATTTAGTTCTCTCAAAATTTCGATATTGTATCTGCTCTATAGTTTATAAATCTGTAACTGTTTGCCTACAACAATTTTCGTTTTTTATTATACTTAATTACAGTTCTGTTATGCAAAAGTTTGACTGGGAGAGAATGCTATTAAAGCATTAAGTCCGCTTTTTGTACCAAACATTTTTTTGTAATGTGGTTAATACAGACTAAATAATAAAATAAACATACATGTATGATATTTAAAGTCATGTTTTTAATTTATATTTTTGACAATTTTACGACACGCAACGAGAAATCACACTCATCAAAACGATGGTATGACTCAATTTTTATGACGGAACAAGTTTACATCGCAATATGTAAAAACCGCAAGATCGTATTAATTCATCTGAACGAACGATCACTTCTGAGAGATAATGCTTGATATATAATGATTATCATTTTATTAAACGTGAGTCATCCTAAATCATGTCTTATCTGGTTTTTGCTTCAAGTTTGATGACCTAGAACCGCGCTATTAAGGCCGCAGTGCAAAAATGAGCGAAGAGAGACCAAATTATATGATATTAAAACAGATTTTTGTTGAAAAGTGAAAACAGTAGGTACCCAAATTTTGAATTTTCAGTCGTAACATAATACAACATTAATGTCATTCATTTGTAATATGAAGATTATCTATATTTACGCCGCGTCACTTACGGGGTAGGCAGATAGAGCCTATAGGAATTTTACTAATATAATAAATGCGAAAGTTTGTAACAATGGATAGATTTACCAGAGGGAGACTGTACAAAAGTCTATTGCTTGGGTACCTCTGTCCCATTCGTGTTTCAACCGTGAAGCAATTGTGTTTGCATGGCTGTGTTTCGGTTTGAAGGGATATGGCATGAATTTACTGGGTACAGAGGAATAACACCTGAGTCCTCAGGAATGGCAACGCATGGGGGGTATCATGGATGAAACAGTATACTCTATTATGTCCATGGTATTGCTCATGTCTATAGGCGACGGTTACCACTTTTCATCAGATGGGCCGTCAG
Organism: Galleria mellonella; assembly: GCF_026898425.1. NCBI lineage: Eukaryota > Metazoa > Arthropoda > Insecta > Lepidoptera > Pyralidae > Galleria > Galleria mellonella. The sequence goes on along the minus strand of NW_026442162.1, from coordinate 2,540,428 downwards.
CTTGTTTGCCATTATAAGTTGTATAAAAAAAAAGATAGTTTATTACTCTTTCTCACAAAAACTATTGAACGAATTTCATTGATATTTCCTACATGAGTAGGTTATATCTAGGCAGAAGCCGAGGAATATAGCTTGTATATAACAAATATTCCTAAAGCAAAGATTTACAAAGTCTGAAAATAATAAGTGTTTTTAATTTAAATTATAAAATTAAATACTTATTAAAATATCGCCTAGTTGTGTTTAAAACAATAAATAAATATAGGCATAATTATAACAGAACAATATACTAAAACTTACAACACATCATTTTTACATCTGAATTTTCTGTATGACTAAATTGACTCCGAACAAAAGCTTTATAGAGGAATAAAAAAGACATTTATTATCCTTTATAAGCTTGTAACTGATGGAACAGCTTTAAATTCCACATAACGCAGCAGTTCAATATGATTGTAGTGTTATAAAACACAAAAAAAAAACAACTGTCATAAAAACCTGTATCTATATACCAATGGAGTTTGTGAACGACCCCTGACTGGCCCTGACTTCCAAATAAAAATGCCATTATTTAATAAACCATATCTCTGAGCGTCAATTAGACTCACTATAGAGGCAGAGCCACTAATCCGGTAGATAACGCCGATCCTTGTATTAATCATGTGCCAGAACCTAATTAATTTATTCGTTGCATTCATATCGGATACATCGAGATATTCCACTGTGGGTGCATTCGTGAGAACGACTTGATCAAATACAAAGGCTTTTAAATGGTACTCTTTAGTAAAAGTCTTCGCATACCCATAATATACTATATGTATCTATTTATTTAAACTTCATTGCATAGTGAAATTATGTACCTCTACATATGGCGGACTTAACACCGGACGGGGTTTTTTACCAGTCAACTGTTAGGCAAACTCTAAAATAAATAGGCGGTGCGTTATTGAATTAATATATGATATTATTGAGTTATATATGATACAGTTATTAATTATTTTTTTTTATCTACGTTTAATTTGGGATTTTTGTTTTTTAACATGTCAATCCCATAAAATCTAAACAAGTTATCTACTATTATAATTATGACTAAACAATACTACTTACTAATTCACTTAAGCACAAAGCAATTTTGGTAGTAGCAGCATGCATTATGCTCTGAACAATCACCACATCAAATTTATTAATATTAAATATTTTTAAAAATGTTTCCCTTTCCCTTCGGTTCCTCTCACATTCCATCAATAGGTGCTGTACATCTTCAACTTTTCCACAGACAATGCAATTTGGTGAATTTTCTTTTTCCATTTTTTTTTTCATTAAATATGCATCATTATTATGTATCAATGGATTTTATTTGGGATATAAGACAGCACTAGGCACAGACGCAAAATATACTTATCCTCAAAACTATTATATTAGTCTATGGTACAGTCATGTCTCTGGGTGACAATTAGGTACAGATTAGGTGGAAATTTACATAAAATAGGCCACCCCTTCCTGTCCCGTGGGTGTCGTAAGAGTCGACTAAGGGAGGAAGAGGGATAGGCAGTAGCGTCTAAAAACTCTCTCTAAAAGAACTTAAAACATTTCTCTAAAAGCTTAAGAGTTGCCAACTCACCTGTCATGCGTGGCTACAACTGGCAATACTCCCCTTATGGGGAAGGCTTATATTTAGCAGTGGACAGTTAACGGCTGAAATATTAATACTTAGCTAATAATCTACCCACCAAATGCATATGGAAAGCGATAACCTAATAAATAGGACCATGGACATTACAAAATACACTCTGATGTGCATAGTATGATGTCTCCTTACCTTGTAATTCTAATGCCATATCCCATATACTGAAACACAGTCGCACAATCACGGCCTGCTTCACGCTAGAAACATAGATGGGAGAAATGTATTCGTGCAGAAAACTACGGTATAATCTTATATAAAATATTTGCTTTAATAACATGATGACATTCAAATTAGCAATTATTTTTTTATATTATCAAAATTGATAAGGTGATGTTTAATGTAATGGAAAGCAGTAATCGTCGTTTACAACTAAGACAAACAGTCCATTGGTCCTAGTAAATTATAGTAGAAATTTTCAAGTTAAGAATGCAAACGTTTTTGGAAACTACGTATACCATTTTATTAGAGTAAATTTTAGATTATGCACTGATTAGTACATTTTTTATACGTCTACGTAAAAAAATAAAACCTACTGTTAACTATTCATTAATCTAATACCAACCGCGCACTAAATCGCTAAAGTTAATTAATTAAAGGTTATGTAACGAACATAAAAACCAGGATATATTACCTCTTAGCAGGTGACTGTCCTTCGCTGATTTAATTGCCCATTAAAAGGAGATGGCTCTTAAAATCTAAAGGTTCGCTTGACACAATGAAATAGCAAGAATAGCGCATTATTAACTTTCACGAAGTAACAACCGAATACAATTAACCGAGCTACCGGCTTCTTCTGACCTAACTCAAATGCAAATCGCCAATCATACTATTTATGGTAAAAAGATTACATTGTTCGAGGGCAATAGCTTATCTTCACATCGCGAATGGATTCACCATTTAATTTACTGCAATAAAATAGATAAATGGTGGTCGCCACGTCCCGCGTTCCCATAAATCGAAACGGACTTGAATGCCTTTACCAGATTATATACTGCAATATCCCGATATCTCTGGTATTTCATTTTGTATATGACTTTTTATGTTGATGTACATTCATATAAATTGTATGCCAAATATTTATAAATCTGAAAAAATTTCTACAACGTAAAAAGAACGATACAAATTAAAGAATACTTATAGATAGGAGGTTTAACATGAAGACTAGTTTGATATTCTTAAAAAAGGGTATATTAACGTTTCTTTAGGTTCGACAACGTGCACGTGATACCCTTAATGTTGCAGACGTCCATAGACTACAGTGACCGTTTACCATCAGACAGGCTGTATGCTTATTTGCCACCTCTGTGATATAAAAAAAATAGAATGATAAAATATATAACTGGATACAAAATGTGGTGAAACAAACTCTTGTTTTCGATAGTGGATTTAGGAAGGAAAGGGATTGTTAGTAATGAGTAACAACAGCCCCATTGCTAGCAATATACCCTATCAAGTCGACCTCCGCGCGGTTCCCCCTGGAAACCATGGTGATGAATTCTTGTCAAATTCTTCATGATGGACCAACTGACCTGCCTCCATCTTCATCTATCATCTATCATCGGTGCTTCGCCAGCGTATACCGATAGCGCAGGCGGGGTTACCATTCCATTTTCACCCATAAAAAAAAAGACAGTGGATTTAAATAATTAACATAATAACATTTACTTAAGCTACTCAATTATATACAATACATTATATATACGCTTTGAAATCGAGCGTAGGTACGTATACTTACAAAATCTACTCAATCTGGATATAGAATCAACTAGTCACCCACCGCTATCTCGAAGAGTTATTTACTCATTGTAACGTATATGTAATAGGTGCAGTGATCCCACAAGAGCCATCTTAGTCATTCAAGACAAGACGGCCACACCGAATAAGGAAATAAGGAACCAGGTTATTCAGATACAGTTTTGCAGGAACTGGACGTTTTGCACCACTGCCGTTTTTCCTTTGCATTGGCATTATCACACTGTTTTGTAACGTTTGATGTTTAAGCTTGTGTGAAACTCTAGAAACTGATATTCTCGTGGTGTTATAAATAGAGTACCTATTCTAAATAATGTAATCTTTCCTTTTGATTAAATACAAAGTCTGCCTATGTAGAGTAAGTAGTAGTAAATATAAACAGAACTTTTTACGTAATTCACGCTACATTAATAAAAGACTGTGTTTCGGTTTGAAGGGTGGGATATGGCGTGAATTTACTGGGTACAGAGGAATAACATCTGAGTCCTCAGAAATGGCAACGCATGGAGGGTATCATGGGCGAAACAGTATACTCTGTTATGTCCTTGGTACTGCTCATGTCTATAGGCGACGGTTACCACTTTCCATCAGGTAGACCGTCAGCTTGTTTGCCATTCTAAGTTGTATAAAAAAAATTGTATATCTATCACTTCTCTGTAGTATTATATACAGTTACAAATATTACCTGATGATTTGTAAGAGAGGTTAATACCGACATCAGTCACAAAGATTATTTTGAATTGTAACCTATGTAGCTATGTTATAAGTTTTATTATATTGTTAGTTAGTGAGAGAAATAAACTAAATAAAAAACAATAAACAAATAAACATAAAATAATTCAAAAATGTAAACTGGAGTATAATTTGAATATTCATCAATAGTTCCCAGAAATTGAAGTCTTGCATGGCAGTTGAATAAAAAGAGTGCCCTTTTCTAATATGTTATGGTGCATTTATATGCCAAATTAAAATCAAATCCATATCAAACATGTAAACATTTATAATATTTGTAATATGAATTATTTATTAAACTTAGTAATATATAGATATTTCAGTTATGCATTATCAGTACTAATTAAACTGAAGTTTATTAATATTTTTAGGGTTCAGAGAAGCCGGATTCCTGTACGCCCTAACAGCAGCAGGTGTGGCTCATTCTGTGGCCCGAGCATGCGCACAGGGCCGTCTCCTCTCCTGCGGTTGTGACCCACTAGGCTACAGAGCCTCCCACGATCCTAGGGGCAGGGCGAAAGCCAACAAATGGGAATGGAGCGGGTGCTCTCATAATTTAGCCCATGGTATTGAATTCTCTAGGAAGTTTTTAGATGTGAGAGAAAAAGTGGATGACTTACAGTCAAGGATAAATGTTCACAACAACAACGCTGGCAGATCGGTGAGTTTAAACTTATTATAATGTGCTTGTTAAAAATGTGTCAAATATTATAGTTCATAGTATAAAACAGTAAGCTGTCTTATTTTCAACTTATTTATTATATATATGCCTGTAAATTGGTTGTAATTTAATGGCCTGTAATCTTACAGGCTATGAATCATTCTTAGAAATTAATATTGGCAAATAGAAAATAATAACAATTGCCCATTGATTATACCAAAGTAAAAACAAATTACGTACATAGTTTTATCAGAAACAAAGTAGGTTACATTAGAAAAAGACAATAGAGACATAAAATAAAACTTATTACCAAATTCCTTGGTCAGAAGTAATAGTAATAATAGAAGTTCAGAGAACTACTAATTACTATTATTATTATAGTAAGTACTGTGTGAGAAACTTGTGTCCAATAGTAAAATATTAATTAATTGCCAATGCTCACATCAATTTGCTGTTCTTTTAATGCAATAAGATTTATTTTCAGGATTTTGATTATGTTCCCAGACAGGTATTCGTTGTTTGTTAGCGCTCGGTAAATTTTAAAAATAGGTATAATACGTAATAGGTATGTACGTACAGACATCTTGTATTACAATATTCTTTGATGTTTTATTCAAGTGCAACATTCAAAGGTACAAAAGACACCAAAAGTACTGAATAACACTTCAATTTAATTCACAAGTATTACTGCATATTTTTCGTTTGATCACTGTACAAAGGGTGCATATTAATATTTGTATACGTGAGTTCGAATATAGTTAATTTTAAAAGGAAAGAACACTAATTGTAAATTAATTTTTTACTGTACAAATTCAGAATTTATCGATTCGTTAAATTTTCTTTAACAAATTGACAGGTGATAATTTAAAAACATCGAATGGAATTCATTATTAACCTCTATGTTGACATTTTTTTCTGTATTTTAAACAGCTTTTCTGATTACGATTTTCACTTTTCTAATATAAAAGATACTTACATACTTAAAAACAAACACGCGATGCCGCGCGGCTAGCCCTCTATAAATACGTACCTGCCTATCTATCCACCAATTTGACTCAACAACAAATCATCAAATGACTCAATCATTATAACAATACCAAATTATCTGTAACGACCCAAAACAATATGACACGTAACCAATTTTTTCTATTTTGTCCAAATTACTACTACCATAACCAGTTTAGAAAGATCTTTGGAATTTTATCTTTTCTTAACCTTACCTTAATCGGTGCACTAAAAGGAGAGGTCAAAATTCACCTGTCGCTCTGAGGGTAGAATTACGTAGGTGTCCAAATTGATCCACTGAGGCGTCAAGAAGGCGAAACACTTATTTAGTTAAATTTGAGAGCGGTAACGGGCGTGGCTTATTATAATCACCAATTTGGGTGGTCCGCCGACCGGGCGTGCGAGTTACATAATCATAACACGGGTATTACCTCAATGAAATACGTTTTCGGTGATCACGGCCTGTTTTAAATAAAGTAGGTACAATTATTTCTTGTAATATGCAATCATGTGTAATTCCCGCGGTAGTATATTTAAACAGTCCAGTGGATTTAATTGACAATAAGTAATTTAACATACGTTATTCAACGTATAATTGTATATGTAATGAATAAAGGAGTTTCTCAATTCTATTCTATTTTTGTATATATTTATTGTAATATATCCGCCAATTTTGATGCAATTTCTATAGTTTTTAAATCAAAATAGTTTATTCGTCCCAAAGATTGATGTTTTTTTTTTTTTTTTAATGGGCGATAATGGTATGGTAACCCCGTCTGCGCTATCAGTATACAATGGCGGGACACCAGTGATAGATGACTAATGAGGATGAAAGCAGATCAGTTAGCCCATCCTGACGACTTCTACTAAAATTAGCTACGATGGTTTCCAGGGGGAACCATGCGTGGAGGTCGATCTGATAGGGTATTGTTAGTAATGGGGCTATTTGACCCCATTACTAACTACTAACCATTCCTAATAAACCCATACCTAACCATTCCTTCCCCCCCCCCCCCGCCCCCAAGATTGATGTAGGTACCTATATATTTATTTATTTTTCTCTAATCTGAAATTATTACTTTTATGCCCAAATATTAAGTAACTATATATTTGTATCAATAATTCCCTTTATCAAAATACAATACACATACACTAAGATATTATGTATTATTTATTTATGTATCAATGTTTTAAGTATGTGAGGTATTTTATAAAATTAGGGTATGATGAGGCTAACATATCCTTATAGGATAAAAGCCTCTAAATAAAAAAGATAAAAAAAAGAAAATTATGTAATTTTAATTGTAGTTTCAATGTATTTCTATTGAAGTAATAGAATATATAGGCAACTACTGGCAAAATCCCCAATAGGAGAAGTCCTATATCCAGCAGTGAACGGTTACCGGCTGATGTGATTACTTCAGTAATAATGAACATCGATACTCTTCACATGGAATTTATTGTTTGGCAAAACATTTAACATAATAGCGTAAGAATATTATATTTATTTAATAACTAGCTATTCTTATTGTTTTTTCCCCGCAAGACTAACTCTTTTTAAATACTGCTCTGTAACATACCGCAATACAAATACCTTTTTGTCTTCTTTTCAACTTCACAAATTAAGTTGTTGTATCAGCCCTAAACTGTCCGCTGCTGAACATAGCCTCCACCCAAAGGGGAGTTACATCAGTAGTTGCCACGTTTGACAGGCGGGTTGGCAACCACAGTTTTTCATGATGTTTTAAGAGGGATGTTGCTGCCTATCCATCCACCATCACAGACCCTCATACGACACCCATGGGAAAAGAAAAGGTGGCCTATTCTATGACGGAACCTACACGGCTACACGACACTACAGCACAGATTAAGTACTTTTTTAAAATTTCTGATTCAACGCGAGGTATTTCGCGCGCATTTTTGTTTAGTCTAGTTAGATTATATCAAGCATTTGCCACAAAGTTTCACATTTACATTAGTAAGAGTAGTTAATACAGCTATAGATTACAAACAACGATCATTTAATTCTAGTTTCTAATAACTAAATCCGTGGCCACTGTTTATAAATACTTAAACGTGCCCATCTAACTTCTCACTGTCTAATAATTTACTCGTATCTACCGCATTGACACTAGCGCGTAACAAAGCCAAAATACCGGACCTGCCCGACGGGATTACTTCTAATAATTTAACAGGCCTCTTCCGATTCATAATAAACATGTCAAGCGTGAGTTTAAATACCAAAACCCATACTTACAGCTGCCGTCAACAGTACTGTGTTCGGTTCGAGTCGAAAACTTATTATTACTACGTAAGTTGGTGTAACAATTTTATTGGACACAACAAATATGTTTGTACACAATTTATATTGGTGACCGTAACTAAATCTGACATTAAAGCAGCGTACCACGTCTGCTTAGTTATTAAGGATTTACGATTAAATAGAATTTACGTCTATATAGTTCTTTTTTTATAATACAAACACGACGCATAGGTACAAATTATTTAATTTGTAATACGTTTGTAGTGCTTAATTATATGGAACTCGGGTGCTTAATTTATTTGTGAGCTATCGGTGTTTCGTGACATTTATAGCGAGTTAATAAGTTTGTTTTTATACGATTCTTGATTTTATCGCACCGGTAAAGTTTAATGATATGAATAGATTTTTATTTTTTATTTTTATAGTTGATTTATTATTTTAATACCTACCTACCTAATGAACGATTTAAGAGTTCGAAATTTCATTCACAAGTCGAAATAAAATATTCGTATAGTTTAATTTTCGCAACATTTTCTTCTAATTTCTAATTTTCGTGTCAATTAAAAATAAATAACGTGTTTTTGTTCTGATTTGAGGACTATATCCAGCTCCTTATGTACTGCCCATTAGATAAAAAGACAATTTAAGCGATACTAGCAGCTGAAAAGTTTAATTATAACACTATACAATAAATGTCTAAAAGGCTAATTTTGTGATAATATACCTACACAGAAGTAAAGTGAACACAAGTACGACATCTGTCCAGTCACTCTTGAAATAAATTCCAATAGATCGATATTCGTACTCTCAAATTGAAATATTAGCGCCATAATGACTCCACAATATTCTGATAGAAGTATATTAGTGTCAATTCTCAATACAAACTATTGCAATCCAGTCCCAAATGAAATGAAATCAAATTAAACATAACCTATGTCCTAATTATTGTTTCATGAGTGCAGTAGAAAATTGTCGTTGGCAATAGATTGGATTAGGGGGAATTGGATTGTTAGTAATGGAGACTGAGAATCCCATTGCTAGCAATATACCCAACCAGGTCGACCTTCTCGCGGTTCTCCCTGGAAACTATCATGGTTAATTTCTGATGAATTCATCATGATGGGCTAACTGGCCTGTTTTCATTCTCATCAATCACCTTTCACTGGTGCTCCGCCAGCGTATCCCGTTAGCGCAGGCGGGGTTATCATACCATTTTCACCCATCAAAAAAAAAATTGGATTGATATTGATATTTTTAGGAATAAATCCACTGGTCGAAAAGATAACAAAAGAAAAGGTTAAGGCAATAGGAAAACAAAACAATTATGTTCTCTCACCATTTTACTAACTGTTACACACATTATATAACAATACGAGTATAACAACTTAATTTGATTACAACAAACTAATAAAGATGATTATGTTAATATAGACATCAACCCAGTAGCGGAATATGCGAAATAGAATTTAAATTTTACTTAATTTACTATAATTTACTATTAACACGTAGTTTAGTATGACATTTTACGACTAAACAGTGTGTGGTTGCAATAAAAGCAGAGTCGAAACTTACAAAATGTTACAATGTTGCTTTTATGAGATAATAATATATAAACGCACCGTTTAGGTTTCAAGTGGATGGCAAAATTAAAGATGTTTATGCGAAATTAAAAATAATGGTGATGGATTTATATTTATAATAATTAGTTATCACTAAGGTAATTATATTATTATTTTTAATAATGCATTATTAGGCAGTACGGTATATGTGAATAAAATTTTTGTGTTTCATATTCAATTTGCTTCGAAACAATATATAAAAATAACACTACAAGGGAACTATTGTAATATTTTTTTTAAAACAAGCGCATTACCTAACTACTAATTAAACAAACTTGCTAAATAAATATTAAAAAAAACAATAACGTAATATATGAAAACGAGATATAATCTATCAGCGTACAAAAAGTCAATCAAACACGTGCATGATTGAGCAACAAACATGCCTACTTAATTTAATATTTCTATTTGATAATTTTGCGAAATTAATAGTTAATGGACCATCATAAATTAAAATTATAATAATTTTAAATTATATCTATTAGGAAATTAGCTAATATTGGTCCTTACAATAAAGATTTTCAAAATTAAAATTTCATTTTATGAGACATATTTGAATAAATATGGCTTACAATCAACCCCAATATCTATACTTATTGTTAAAACATAGTTTCACATTTATAACATTAATAAAAAGAATAAAATTTAACATTTGTTCTTAGTGTAGGCAACGCACACGTGGCACCCTTAATGTTGCAGGAGTCCAAAGGTTACAGTAACCGTTCACCATCAGATGGGCTGTATGCTTTTTTACCACCTTCGTGATATAAAAAAAAAACTTAATTTTCAGTTTTTTTTTATCCCTATAAATAGTATCTACTGCACGACATACGCAAATTAAATAGATTTATTTTCGCGTAGTCTATTAAATATGGAACGGTACATTTCCAAATGTTTTAATATCCAATTATTACCATAACCTATCACGGCGTGAAGGTAAATTGAGGTAGAGGTAGGCGAGGCCGGTGGTCTGGACCCCACACTTGACCATTGTTCCGGCTACATACTACCATTTTGTTTTGTAGGCACATAATTAACAGCCTCCCAGTGAGATCTCTGTTAGACACGCTCGCTTATAATAACCCCTGCGATGATATTTTTATTAATGTCAAAATAAAGTTGGACGCAATCACACTGTTATCAATCAATCGCAACATATAAAAAAAATCAAATTAAATTCTTAATGTATATATTTTAAGAATTATATATATATATATATATATATATATATATATATATATATATATATATATATATATATATATATATATATATATATATATATGTTACATGTAGTTGAAGGATAAATAAATAAATAAAAAAGCTCTGTTTCGAGCGTGACATTTCTGCTGTGATAATATTAACCGGAAAACTTGACACAAGAAAAAAAATAGATTAAAGATAAAATTTATTATAGCAAATATTTACATGTTAAAATTTTATTAATTTAACTAATTAAGTTAGTCAAATTCGACTATTCCACCACAGGTGGCCATAATGAAGTCAATTTATAACATCGATCGATCTTTCCGTCTATCCTTATGTTAATCATAATGTTCTACAATTATTACCTTTACAATTGAAATTCAACCTTTATGAAACTTACTATACCATACCATATCAGTTGTTAATTGTCCACTGCTCCCTCCTCCCTCTATTGGAGGTTTTGCCAATAGTTGCCATGCTTTTGAAACTTATTACATGATAATTATTACATAGGTATATTTTACTTACTACATCCGGGATAAAAATAACTAGGTATATGTCTTTTTCATAGCAAATTGTACGTGTAAGTGTCAATTTCATAACGAAAAATACAAATTGAACAAAAATTCAGTTTTACATTTATAACTTACTCGAAACCGAACATGTTTTTATATTTTTTTTTATACATACCTACATGATGGTGTAGACCTTGGTCGCTTGCAAATTTTATTACGAGTTTCAATTAGTTTTTTATGGGGCAAAATATAATTGCAGAAATAAATTATTAGGCAACAGTACGGTGTGACACGTAGCCCCCAGCGGGACTATAAAAGATCTCGCGTCCCGACCCACACAAGAAATTAGGTACCACATTAGAGAGCGGAGGTGATAATTACGTTACAAAAAATCGACTCGATGAGTTAATATTTTGTTATGTCCCGATGACTGTTCAATATCGATTTAAATATAGTTTTAATGCCATATTTTAATTATGTTACGTCTACGAGTATATTTGTATTCCTGATTAAGAATGCCTGATATGGATAAGAATTTGGGAGCATAGTTGATGATTACATCACATGTCTTTAATATGAGTATAACACGGATATAATCATGTATAATTGTTTACCTGCAATAATTTTTAATTTTTCACAGCATTACATTTCTGTTTTGCCAAAGGCTAACTGGGAGAAAATGCCATATACTTAGTATTTAGTCCGCCTTTTATACCAGAAATTTTTTGTAAAGTTGTTAATAAAGAATAAATACATAAGTAACCAAAGCATGATAGGTTAACTGGCTTACTTTCAACCTCACCTAATATCCCTCACTGACATCCCGTCAGCGTATACCGATATCGCAGGCGGGGTTACCATTCCATTGGCATTAATTAAAAAAAAACCCAAAGACAATAATAATAATAATATACGATCATCAATGTAATTAATTCTTAATAATATGATAAATATGATGTTTGTTTGTTTATCTATTTATGTATCAATTTTGGACCCACCAACAGCAGATATAGCTTATTGCGGAAAATCTTAGACATAAGTTCATAATTACTTATTATTCAGATAATTTTACTGTTACTGTTATTGTTAATGATTTATTAAATATTATAATAGTGCATGTGGTGTTCGCGTATAAAAGATTTTTACATTAGGCAAAATTATTTTTTGTGTTATTAAGTTGCATGTAAAATGTAAAAGTTGTATGTGAACCTTATTAAATAAATAAATATTCACAACATTTGGCATTCACTTAGGTAGTACTCGTGTATGGAATTAAGTAGAACTTGGGCTTAATAAAGAATCCCAGTCACGCGAATAAAGTCATGGGTAAAATTAGCCAACTGCATAAAAAAATATCACGACAATTAACAGTGTATTACCTTATATCATCTTATCTCATCTTCCTATAATAATAATAAGTTTATTTCAAAATAAATGTTACAAATGTCTTTAAACATAGATGAAACCCTTATCTCTAAATAGGTAAATCCTGTACTTCAGGATAAGCAGTGTCCTCCCCTATACGGCATAATGATACAAAATATATATAAAAACAGCAAAACTTAAGTTAAAACTTAACTCAAACTGATGCATTAATACAATTTGTCCAAATAATATTATGTAGGTGAATCTTGACTGTCTAATCACCAGAGGGAGACTGCACAAAAGTCGATCGCTTGGGTACCTCTGTCCCATTCGTGTTTCTACCGTGAAGCAGTTGTGTTTGCATGGCTGTGTTTCGGTTTGAAGGGTGGGATATGGCGTGAATTTACAGGGTACAGAGGAATAACACCTGAGTCTTCAGGAATGGCAACGCATTAGGGATATCATGGGCGAAACACTACACAACTCTACACTCTATTATGTCCATGGTACTGCTCATGTCTATAGGCGACGGTTACCACTTTCCATTAGGTGGGCTGTCAGCTTGTTTGCCATTCTAAGTTGTATTAAAAAAAATTAGTGAGTGTATGGAATGGATGAGTTATTGTAAAATGGCAGTCATAACTTAAGATACTATTAAATAATAAATTCTTTAATTTCACCATACGTCTTACTTAATAAAATTATAACTCGATGATGTCTGTACGTAGAAAATAATTAAGAAAATTTAATTAGAGAGGCCTTAATACGACTAACAGATGCTAAAAAAATATTTTTTTTTGGAAATTTTGCCTGTCCGTCTGTATATTTGTTCTCTCATTACGTAAAAAAACTACTACATTAAATTAAATACGGTTTTCACAGGTGTATTTCTGAAGATCTCTTAAAAATGGTTTTTATTTTACCTTGATATGTCGTCTATAAGTGGTCTATTTATTTGATTTTCCTACTGAAATCCACGAGTACAAAGTAGCGGGCATAAAAATAGACTAATATATATTATATGAATTACCAGACATGAACTATAGTAGTATGAACCACAATTACTTGAATATAACATTAGCTTTCAAAACGTTATTCCAAAGGGTTATTTAATCATTGTTTATTATTATAATATAATATATTATTATGGAAAACAATATTTATCAATACTCTCTTTGATCCTACGTTTAGATCCTTATAACTATTTATTTAAATTTTTAATTATAATTTGTTTTTTAACTTACAAGGTGGCCTTAAACAAATAAAATAATATTTGAAAGAAGTTAAAAGACCACCAAGTTTTCAGTATAATTTTAAAATCAAATAATCCACTAACCAATCGTGGAGAGGTGGCGAATTAGATGCGCTTGTCACAAATAAATTAGCGTTAGTCATTGCGGAAACTAAATTATGATTCACGATTTTTATTAAAAAGTTTAAAACTAAGTGTAACAAATTTATATTTGAGTTTTTTCTTAATGTAACTTAACTTGAGATACTAAATGTTACGTTTAAGAATTATATTACTAGCATCATTAATTCGTACTTTGTAATATATAGAATCAATAATTAATTTACCAGAAAAAGACTGTACAAAAGTCAGCTGCTTGAATACTTCTGTCCTGCTCGAATTAATGTCGCAAAGCAGCCGTGCTTGCATGACTGTGTCTCTGTTTGAAGGGTCAGATATGACAATGAAATTACAGTGTACAGAAGCATAACACCTAAGTCCGGAGGAAAAAAATTGTTAGTAATGGGGACTACCTGTCCCATTGCTAGCAATATACCTTGCCAAGTCGACCTCCAAGTGGTCCTCTCTGGAAACCATCGTGTTGAATTCCAAGCATATTCATCGCGATGGGCTAACTGACCTACCCTTTCATTCTCAACTATAATCCCTCACTAGTGTCCCGCCAGCGTATACTGTCAACACAGGCAGGGCCACCATCCCATTTTCATCTTATCATCTTTTAAAAAACATCTTAGTCCTCAGGAATAGCAAAGCACAAGGGATATTATGGCTATCACAGTATGCTTTCTGTTATTTCCACGATACTGTTCATATCTATAGGCGACAGTTGCCATTTTCCATCAGGTGCGTCATTCTCCATTGCCATTCTAACTTTAATAAAATTTAATACTATTAATGGATTTTAATTATTACCGTTATTCCAAGTTTAACAGTATTTTGTAAATATAGCTTAGATGTAATCTATTGAGCTAAATTTCTACTTTGTATTTATAAAAACACTACTTGACCCGGCAAATATTGCTTTGCCCCTTACCGCCTACTGCCGGGTCCATTTTTTCTTATCGGAAATAAATTAAGATTGTTTTTCTCTCTCGAGTTAGAGCAAACAAAAAACACCGGCCAAGTACGAATCTTAACGGCGCACCAAGGATTTCATACAAAATATAGTTGAAAAAAAAAAAAAAAATATTAAGAAATTTTTCTTTTAGTTGTAACTACAAATTGATGAAGTATGGATTTACCTTTTATTTACAAATAAACGACATTGCTTCTTGCCAAATTTTATGATTCGATGTTAACAGGAAGTTCCCTATAAGTTTTGAATCCCTTGCGAATATCGAAATATATTTATATTTCGATTGCCTTGACTTAGAAGTTAGATATTTTCACAGCTATAAGGGATTGCCGACTTGAGTATTTAACATTAATTTCAGCTTGATATCTCCACGTATTCCAGAAAACAAGAGATTTAATAGACAAATATGTAGATAGACAGACAAAAAAGGCTTCTATTTTCCTTTTGAGGTACGAAACCCTATAAAATACACAAAAATGCATATAAAAATTAAAAAAAAATCAGTTGAGCAGATTCAGAGACTTTTACGATATTTGTTCAGCGCAGAACAAATGGCGTGACGAAATTTTTATATATTAGGTATAGGACCACATTTATAAAGTCATATATATGATCCCAAATATTACACAAACCCATAGAAAATCAGATAAAACATATGTTGTATTAGCCGTTAACTGACCACTGCTGAACATAAGCCTAACCCTTGGAAGATTTTGCGAGTAGTTGCCACGCTTGCCAAGCTGGTTGGCAACTACAGTTAGGTCTTTTGAGACGTTTTAAGAAGGACGCTGCCACTACTCCTCCACCATAAGCTCCCTTGGTCGCCTCTTACGAAGCCTAGGAAAAGGGATGGCCTATTCTATGCCTAGATCTACACAGCTAGATAGATTATATACAGAAGTTAACTCACTCACTCAGACAAAGTCACCTCTAAATTAAAATATTCATACATCAAACAAAAATTACATAGTGTCTGTATATTTAATTGGAGTTGTTCTAGATAATTGTATGTTTACAACACTCGTATTATTATGTTATATGGCTACCGACCACATAATGACATCATGTTTAGTCTAGAGCTACAAGAAAATGAAGGTTATTAACGCATTAAATAAATGTAGAGGCTAATACAGATTATTAAAATTTTTTTTTACATTTTTTTTTTATACAACTTAGAATGGCAAACAAGCTGATGGCCCATCTGATGGAAAAAGGTAACCGTCGCCTACAGACATGAGCAGTACCATGGACATAACAAAGTATACTGTTTCGCCCATGATTCCCCCCCCCATACGTTGCCATTCCTGAGGACTCAGGTGTTATTCCTCTGTACCCAGTAAATTCACGCTATATCCCACCCTTCAAACCGAAACACAGCCATGCAAACACAACTGCTTCACGGTAGAAACACGAATGGGACAGAGGTACCCAAGCAATCGACTTTTGTACAAAGTCTCCCTCTGGTAAATAGTTGAATTGGTCGTTTTTCATCTTATCCCACTTATCCCACTTCTGAGTAGAAGTCTTCATCATCTTCTTCAAAATAAAAGATTTACCCACATATCCACATGCATATTAACTTGGTATATTCGATTTTTTTTTCTTGTCTTATAGAAGAAAAGAATACTCTTTCTTTTGAATCGACTTTTAAAAAAGGAGGTGTACCATTCGATTATATTTTTAAGTTTTTATTTGATAACTTCATCAGTTGTAAACAGATTTGGAAAAACCTTATTTTATTTAAAAGGGTATACTTACAAATAGGTTTCATAGAAATATTATCAGAATTGGTTCAGTGGTTTACTTTCTAATTCAAAATAATTGATTTGGCCACAACTGAAGTCTTTTCTTTTTAATAGAAATAAAAGACATAGTGATAAAAATTTAAGACTCATCATCATCATCACCATGTATGGTCGATGAAAATTTGAAAATAAGACTTCAAACATAAACATAAGCATAGTATTTGTAACTGTATGCTATATTCTATGTTCATATTGTAAGTTTAAGACGTAAAAATCATAGATAAATTAAATCAAAATAAAAGCTGGCAGTATATGGTACATATATTATATACGTGTAGACCGCGCAAACCTCAATTTGACTGCTCCGATTTATTAGTCACGTTCCATCTATTGTTAGTGGGTAGATAATTCCACAAAACATTTCAATCAAAATACTTACTGACAGCACAAAACTAACTGTTACGGCTTTGAAATAATAACAGAACAATCTAGCAGGATACATTCGAATAGCAGATGGCGCCACTATTAAAGGCTATTGAGAATGGTGGCGCGTCCAACGCGGCCGCTCGAGGGCCCATATTAGCCCGCAGTATTTCACGAGCCGCCCGCAGAGGTGAGAACATAATAAGCGGTTGAGGCCATTTTTAATATTCCAGCTTCATTACGTCGTATTACAAACGTCTTGGGTGGCGAATTCTATCGCGAACACTCTTAATACCGGGTTATTAAGGCTGACCGGTGTGGGGCGTTCCGAAAGTCCGATTTATTTGAATTTTTGCTCAGACTCAATTTGGGAAATTGTTCGACTGGCGGCACTGGCGAATTAAGACGTCAGCGTGATTGCGCGAGGTGTTTAATTATGTAAATGGTACGGCTAGTGAGGTGGGTGGTGGTGCAATTACGCCAAATTTGGTCACGTATTAGGACACTTCAGATTTATTATTTTCTTATACTCGTGTATCGAACGGGTCTGGCGATTTGTTCTTGTTTTTATTTTATTACAGTTATGAACCTGATCCAACACGTTTACAATGTAGCCACAGATTTTATTTAAATAACAACACGTATGTGGGTATTAATTTAATTGAGGTATTATGAATAGTAAAATAAAATTTATTAATGCCTATATAGATAAAATATTACATTAAATACATTAATTAGGTAGGTATCTTTTTTCTTCGATAAATAGACTAAGAATGGCGCAATTAATTCGTCATGAATAAATAACGAAGCAATTATGCTAGGTAATACTACTTTTTGACAATTTGCAGTCTTCAGAACTTTACACGCAGTATTTACGCAGCGTTCGCTATTTTAGGAATTCACTCTAATAGTTTAGTGTGTTTGAGAAAAAAAAAATCACGCACACAATGTCGCGGACTAAACTAGTATATATAAATAAAAAATATGGTCATTACAAAACAAAACTTCCTTGTACACAAGTATCTCTCCCTAGAAGAAGTCCACTCTAGCCTGACAACTGAGGGCCTACCATAAAATGTTGTTCGAAATTTCGGAGCTAAACGAAACAGAAATTTGATGTTAAAATTACATACATGCCGTTTGGAAATATTAAAAATGTTAAAATATTGTTCCTTTTGACTTTTATGATAGGATGTATGACGAACGAAATGTTAAACTCCATTTATTGGTCCGATTTTGGCATAAACAAAAACATGAAATTGATTTCAGAAATTTCATTTCATGGTAGACCCGCTGATTTGGTAGATCATCATCATCGTCTTAATCTTTTGCCCTTATCTCAATTATTTGGAATCGATGTTATATAATTGGTAGATATAAGGATTTATTTCTAATATCTCTTCTCTTGCACAGATATTGATTACTTACTAAATATGTACTTGTAATATAATAAGTGAATTCAATGTAATAAATATAATTTATAGGAAGAGATAAATAAATATAATTTAATCTGGAAGTTGTGTGTATGTGTACGTGTGTGTGCGTAGGTGTGTGCGCGCGTGTGTGTGTGTGTGTGTGTGTGTGTGTGTGCGAGTATGTGTGCTTGTATGTATGCGTGTGTCTGTAGGTGCATGCGTGTCTCTCGCTGTGTGTCTTTGTGTTTGTACGCATTAATATAAAAATTAAGGTCTTTAAGTTATTTTCTCACATCTGTGGGATAAGTAAGACCTCTAGCATCATAGTCAAGTGTTTTTAACCAATTGGATATGAGCTTTTTACAAACTTTTTACCTATGATGTCGGTTGATTGACAACCGAGCGTTTATATTGTAACTACTATATAAGTAATATTACCCAACTCTATTGGAAATAAAAAAAACTATGGTATTCGTATTCTGTCTCTATATGGAAATTGTACTATGGAAAATCTTGAATCGTTTCTATTTCCTTATTATTAATTTATCACAGATACTGGCATCGCATATGGAAGTGCGCTGCAAATGTCACGGTCTCTCAGGAAGCTGCCAGCTCAGGACGTGTTGGAGAGCCACTCCTGACTTCAGGGTCGTAGCATCAACCATCAAACGACAGTATAGAAAGGCAAGCACACGAAATAATTTAAATAATTAAATTACAGGGTACGGAGGCGTGACTAAGTATCTTTAGGAATGGCAGCGTACGAAGAGTACCATAGGTATCAAAATGGTTTATGAGTATTTTTTAAAAACAGTGTTTAAATTCAAGGCTATACGTCTGGTTAATTGATTAAAATTAGTTTGTTTAATTCCACTACCATTAATATGTGTGTGACTGCCAACACTCGAAGATTGACTACCACTATTATTACCAGAAGATCTATAACCTTCCATATTAGCCATCAATCTCTGACTGTCATTTTGTTCATGCACGTTTTGCGACACGTGTTTCACCTATTAACGAGGGATCTTCAGGCAAATTAATAGATCGCTTCTCGTAGCCTAGTGTAGTTTTCTACCGTGTTGCCGTATTTGTTTGCTTTTAATAGGGGAGTAGGGTGAGTGTGAGTGAGGCATGTCTTGCAATGAGTAAATGCAACAATTCAGTACTAGTCACTGTCGCTGTGTCACCATATTTTAATTGCATGTACTTCTTGAGTTTATTCAAAACAGTATATTCTGTTATGTCCATGGTACTGCTCATGTCTATAGGCGACTGTTACCACTTTCCATCAGATGGGCCATCAGCTTGTTTGCCGTTCTAAGTTGTATAAAAAAAAAATTACAAATAAACAAACAATGTCTAGAATAAGTTTACTATTGTAATCTTTTGGAGGAAACAATAAAGAGTATCTATCTATTTTTTCTCTTTATATTAGTATAGATTTATTTAAAAAATTTATAAATTGCCTTCAGGCACTGATGGTCGCACAAGAGGAGCTAAATAAAGGCATGATGGTGCTAAAAGGTCGACCACGAGGGAGAAGGCGGAGTAGGGCGCGCCCGGCACCAAAGTCCAGTCTATTGTTTTTCGAAAAGTAAGTCTTATAATATCTACCTATGTTAGAATTATCATCAATTTAGTGACTTATACAAAAAGCTAATATCAGGATATTCATTTTAAATCCGCTTAAACGATTTTAATGAAATTTTGTAAATGAATATTGTTTGATCCAGCTTAAGAAATAGGCTAGTATTTATCTCGATAGCAAAAAAATAGTAAGTTGCGATGAGAGATAAAACAAAGTTTGTCAGGTCAGCTAATAAATTCAATAGATATCATTCAATTAAGATTGTGTTCCAAAAAAACCGACTTCGGAATTGTAATAAAACCAGTTATTTTAATTTAGAAACTATACTATTTAACCGATTTTGATAAAATATCTATGAGAACAATCTGTAAGTATAACCTTTCAGATAAAAAAAGAATTTTTCAAATCAGGGTATATTTATTTTTAAACACACAATCGAGACCCGACGCGTTGTAAAAGCATTTACAGGTAAACAGTACTTACATACAGTTTATAATTGACAGAGATATGAGGTAATAAATATAAAAAAAAATAAAACCGAATTCAAATTAAAAAAAAAAAAATTCCAAATCAGTTTACTGATTGACTGACTGAGTTATAAGGTAACTAACATAAAGAAAATACAACCGAACGCAGAACCTCCTTTTTTTGAAATCAGCTGTAAATTGCATAAATAATAAAATCATTTTTGAAAACACTTACCAGATCACCAAGTTTCTGTGAGGCCGACCCCAGGACTGATTCAGCAGGCACCACAGGTCGCATCTGCCGTATTGGCAGAACGACCCGCACTGGTTCATGTGACCTTCTGTGCTGTGGACGAGGCCATGCCCTGATCAGGAAATCCAGTATAAAGCCATGTAACTGCACATTCCACTGGTGTTGTAGAGTTGACTGCCAGAGGTGTAGGGATGACAAATGGATCGCGATTTGCAAATGATTCGACTTTATTTAATTTAAAAGACATTGCCAATTGATTGTATATGTATTGGCTATACATAAGTACCTACTTTTTTGTATTTATACAAACTCTTTATTGATAAAACTTCAAATATGTCACAAACACATTTTAGATGTTGGAGTGTTACGTCTTTTTTTATAATTAATTGCTATATCATATACATGTAGATATAGTCTCTTTATAATCATTGCATCAAAAACAACCTATTTATTCTCATATGAATCAATTTCTGTCATATATATGAACACGATTAATTTGTCAGTGAATTTCAACCATATATATATATATATATATATATATATATATATATATATATATATATATATATATATATATATATATATATATATATATATATATATATATATATATATATATATATATATATATATACCAAAATATTACAGTTACCTGTTACTCGAATCCCGAATAGTAATACACTTTATATTAAAGAAAATGGCGCCATTACAGACAGTTGACTGACAATTTTTGGAACGTTATGGACACTGGGCACTCTATCTAGATGTATATGATCTGGTTTAACTAAATTGTGATTTCTTTAAATTTAAAAAAAAATGTAACTTAACACTAATATCTAAATACTTTATTGAAAGTCTTTTAGAAACAACTGGTTATACATAAATGCTAGTAATAAATAATTTATAGTAAAACAAATTTTAGATTTCAAAAATATAACAGTAATAATTATATGTACACAAAAAAATATTTAAAAAAATGTATTTTCATTTTAGATAATTATAACATAATAACATATTCCACAGATTTAATACATAGTTAATTGCCATTTGATAATGGCAATACACAGGGAGTACACGCTGAATAAGTACAGAAAAGGAACTACATTTATTTCTGATAATGTACCTAATCTGGTGTCAAAAAATAAGTTTTTGGCATAGCGAAAATAGTTTGATGTTATACATTTCATTTTAAATATGCACCTATCTTTCACGTAAAAAAACTACCCAGTGTCTGTGACTTTGTCTATGTGAATTAATAGTAATGTCATATAAACTACGACATCCCAAATTTTTGGCATTTTTAATGTTTAAATTAGTTTAGTCTTAAAAATATAACAAAGATACATACAGACAGAGTTACTTGGAGTTTATAATAAGAGACAAAGCTTTAAGTTTTATTTTGTCCGTATTTTAGGTATTTAATTATTTAATTATAATTTTTCATTCCAAACGTGTCACTTTGTTATTTCTTGTTAATTAATGACATAAAACTACCTAATAGAAATAGTAATTCTATTCCTTTTGAATGCATGTAACATGTAATATGTATGTAACTAGGTTGGCAAGCAATAAAGCATGTGATCCGCATGATGGTAAGCGGATATCGTAGCGTGTATATGGTTGCAACACCAATAAGATATGATATACAAGGTGGAATCAAAATCGTTAGCTTCCTTTGAAAGGAAATATTAATTAAGGGAAATATGGGTGGAAATAAATTTTGGTCCCCCCATACTAACATGGCGTACTCAAATGTTGAGTTAGTATGGGCACAGATAATATATGGAATGGGTGACGGAATATTTTTTTTTATCTTTTTTAATTTTTTTTTCTTAACGTGTTATATACCATGGGTAGAATCTTATATTTAATAATTATAATAAAAGGATTTTAATAATAATTTTTCATAAAAATTTACAGTCATGCAAATTTAAGGCAAACATTCTATGCGAGAAGACCTACCATTTATTTTAAGTAAATTGTAATGTTTTTTTTGCAAATAAATGATTGATTTATTGATTATTTTTACGTATCACAAACGATTTTGATTTTACCTGTAACTGTACCTACACTTGTAAGTTAACAAGGCTGAAATTATCGACTCAAGCCATTAATGTATCCTTTTTGATAAAATTTTGAAAAAAAATAAATATAGAATTTAAAACATAACATTCCTTTACGGTACATTCCAGGAATATACATTTTTTAATGTCCATAGTACCTTTAATATAAGTACGTATCTAAATATACCATAGAATAAGTGTTAATAACAATCAGTATTAAATTTAGGTAAAAATGTATATTCTAGTTCAATAATTAATGCATCATTCCATGAAATTGTAAATATACAAATACAGTACCTAATTCACCTTTTACATTTCCAGTTCGTGATATTTATTGAATTTACTATTTATTGTTAGATTTAAGGTCAATTTGTAACGAATTTTTATTTTTATTGAAATAAATTAGTGAATCAAATAATTGCATTTTTCCTGTATTCCAACTACATACATATACGATAAATTCTCGATTACGTTTAAAAATCTGAATGGTTTTATACGAAATAAAAGCAAGCAAAGCCACAAAATATGCTTGTGATAAATAAGATGTCGACTCTAAAAATATTACCAAAACGCTTTTAACTACTAAATGTGTAAAACAGAATTTTTCTGTCGTTTTTTACTTGTGTTTCTCGGTAGTAATTTTCAGTTCCACTAATAGAATATTTCCTTAAAGTCCTGTTTCACTCTGTATAATAATTATAAAATATATAATTATTATCAATAAACAGCACTTAAACAAAATAATTCTAATCAAATACCTAACTAGTCATATGGATTACCGCAAGATAACGCAAGATAAGTTTAGTAAAATAAACAACACTTATTATTTATTAAGCTATACTTAACGAAATAAGTGTCCATTTATATCCATATCTTTAATTTAAATTAATCTCTTTTGATCCTTTTATACTTATACTAGTTATCCGGCCCGTCTTCGCACGGGTAAATAGAATTTCCAAAAATAATGTCCTATGTTACTCACTGATAATGTAGCTTTCTACAGATGAAAGACTTTAAATATATCGGTTGAATAGTATTTGAGCTTATCCATTACAAAGAAACAAATAAGCAAATATTACCTCTTTATAACATTAGTATAGATAAAAACTGTTTTATAAAATTGGATCCTTTTTAATATTATTGTTTTATAAATGATAGTTTAGATATAAATTTTAGCATACTTTATTCATGTCATCCTCATGCGTAGGATACTACAGAGCAAGTAATCACTGCATTCGAAAACGTATTATAAAAAAAAAAAACAACAAAACAAAGGTCTTGCTTTCAAAGATCAACAAGAGCGCACTTGAATAGAAGTGACATCTCGATGAGTTTTCTCACCAATTATCTTGTTACTTCCAGTTAATTTGAACTCTCGACTCGAGAGCTTCAAGAGGTTCTTTTGTTGTGCTTCGACGCGCTGATGTATCTCCTTACCTAAACATCTATTGATACTTTTTTTTTCAATAACTTTGGAAGGTATAACTACGTAAGTATACAATTGTGTTATTTTTACAACATAGAATATGATAGACAGTAGATATGGTTGTTTTATTGTTTATTTTTTAATAAAGATTCACAGAAATTAGTATTTTTATGCAAACACTTTATTTTACAATTATTTTGTTATGTACCAGATGGAGACTTTGTACAAAAGTCGATTGCTTGGTTACCTCTGTCCCATTCGTGTTTCAACCGTGAAGCAGTTGTGTTTGCATGGCTGTGTTTCGGTTTGAAGGATGGGATATAGCGTGAATTTACGGGGTACAGAGGAATAACACCTGAGTCCTCAGGAATGGCAACGCATGGAGGGTATCATGGGCGAAATAGTATACTCTGATATGTCCATGGTACTGTTCATGTCTATAGGCGACGGTTACCACTTTCCATCAGGTGGACTGTCAGCTTGTTTGCCATTCTAAGTTGTATAAAAAAAAAACTATATTAATATGACTAATTCAATACTAATATTAAATATTAATAGATAAATTCCAACTAAATCAAAATAAAAAATTTATATTATTTATTTATTATTATTATTTCTCACCACAAACAATTTAGGACTTAATATCTATAACTTGCAAAACATTTTAACATCTCTCATCGTAGCAGAGTCAGGAATAAATTTAGGTACACATACAAAATAATTATTCTACACATTATACAGATAAGAAAACATTCCCAAAAATTTATTTATTTATTCTTTATAACATAATAAATTTTGTACAAGTGGTGTGGTGGTGGTGAGCTTAATTAAAAATTCATTCCGAATGTTCCCCTTTCATCTACCAGTGTTTAATAAAGTTAACAAAACTAACAGAAAAATAGAAATAGCTGCTATAAAATCCCGTTACTCTAACAGTGTAATGGAATAGGTACGTTATTGCGTAAACAGCCAATCGATCAACTGTTAAATTCCTTTTACCTTTCTTAAGGATAGAAAAGGACGGAACGCTAAGTGTCTGTTATCCGCCTCTTCAGATTTTGTTTTGCACCCATTCTTCTGAATCGGGATTGAGATCTTTCGACAGGATTACCTCACTAACTGACATGTATACAAACACAATAGGATCGAGTTTTATATTGTGCAGGATATAAATAAATGTTCCGCTTACATCCGCACGGTTGAAGACCGTATTCATTGCGAAATATCTGGAATTTGTGAGTTTATAGAAACGAAGTGATAGTGGATCGAATCGATTCTAAAGTTAAATAGGTTTCGTCATGCTTGTCAACAGGAAACGCTTAGTTGACATAAACGGAGTGATAGAATAATACAGAATGGTGGTCATCTGGCTAATGCTAAAATAACATGACGTGTACGGGTAGCCTTGACCCATATTTGGTTAGAAACAAGTTTAGATTCAAATAAAGGTTGTGGTAAAATAATCACTTAAAAAATTTAAAATATATATAATGTACCTATATTCTATACAATAAATAATATATAATTATATTCATATGTAATTGTTATATAGAGGAATTTCGGTAGAATATTGACTTTCATCACCTACTTCATCTCACACTTAGGTGCTGGTTCAGGGCTCCCGTAATTCGTGTTATCGTTGTCTATTTTTCCTCGATTTATGTGTATGCATATAAAAACAATAATAATAATAAATAATAACCTAAACTCGCCCCAAATAACCGAAGATTGTTAATAATTTTAATCACTGCCGTGGAGGTCGATGGTTGTTCCCGCGTAAAAGTTGACACACAGGCGTTGTTGCACGGCACTCACACCAGAGGGCAGGCGTCTCCATATATCCCCGTAATGACTAATTTACAGAGACAATATATATTTATATGTGTGTGTGTGTGTGTGTGTGTGTGTGTGTGTGTGTGTTGTAGAATTGTGAAAGTGTGGTGCCGCGAAGTAAAAATATTGCAGATAAATTAAACAGTAATACTGATATCATCTATAAGGTCCAGTTATACATATTATATTATAGTTATATTATAGATTTAATACTGTTTCTCAAGTATGTACTACCTATTCAGTGGTGGTCCCACTGAAAATCAGCGCTGCAGTAACATGCTGTAACTTAAGCTATGTGGGGTATATTTCGACTGTTACCACGGAATATTTAAAGTTGTCATTAATATTGACATGTTTTGTAACTGAATAAATTATTTATTCTTATTTATTAAAGTACAAGGGTTGGAAAATGGTAACATACTTATATAAACATGTCTAATATTATGGACATCTTCAAATAACTGAAACTGAATAACTGAAATACTCCTCATGCATTGCCATTCCTGAAAACTAAGATATGTCTCCATATTCTTTCATTAAAATATTTTGAATTACTTTAAATTATTATTACAATTAAAGCGTTTAAATTACTTTGCCGATATATGGCTTTGAAATTCGAAACTAAGCCATACAGACATAACTGCTTTACTGGAGAAATACAAGTGTGACAAGCAAAGTGTTGTACAGTCTTTCTATATGATAGTGAGTACTTCGTTTTCATCTAATAATAATGATGAGTCCTGATCATTTTCGGTCACGGCGATCACTTCAACTTGACTGTTATTAATTAATTGACATTTTTCATCTTTTGTTTTTTTATACAACTTAAAATGGCAAATAAGCTGACAGTCCACCTGATGGAAAGTGGTAACCGTCGCCTATAGACGTGAGCAGTGCCATGGACATAACAGAGTAAATGTTTCGCCCATGATATGATACGCTCCATGCGTTGCCATTCCATTGCCATCTAATATAGACTTGAAGTAAATGATAAATTATTCTAATTAGCAGTCTGTTAATTATAATTAATAATAAAGCCTGTAAAAACCATACCGCAAGGCCGTGTGGTATTATGATCTAATACAGTTACGTAGGATTAGTGTTGTTCTTAATTCCCGAAGCCCCAGCACTTGTGAGGGCTCCAGAAGTAAACAATCATTCGCCCTCGGGGCGCGTTAGCGACATAGTCGTGCCAACACCGCCTGTTATAAACGAGTGAGTATTTTTAATTATTATTATTAAAAATTTATATTATTTGAAAACCGTATTAGTGTAGTAAATTAATTTACTACACTAATACAGTTTTCAAATTAAATACACAATAATTTTAAACAGGTTATTCTTAAGTATCTCCGATATATTTTTTTAATCTAACACGATACATTGACTCTATAGCCATCTAATTACTTAAATTAATAACTCCTTAGTCTTAATTCAGATTCGGATTGTATCGGCAAATTAGATACCTACCTTAAGTACTTTAGTTAAATTACTCAAGGGTGAAGGGATAGGTAGCAGCGTCCCTCTTAAAACATCAGCAGCCACCAACCCGCCTGCCAAACGTGTCAACTACTGGCAAAACTTTCTATATGAGGGAAGGCCTGTGTGGCCAGCAGTGGACAGTCAACAGCTGATATGATGACGATTTTTATTAAGTTTATTACTTAAAATAATAAATATCTTTTTAAAAAAATAACTTCAACTTTCAACTTTTTAAAAACTCATTTGTATGAATATCTATATCCCATTTGTGTTTCTATTGTTGTGATTGCTTGCCAATATACGCAAACTAACAGCTTATTCCTCAACTAATAACAACTAATTCGAGTAACATGTGAGGAATACCAGAACGATGTCTACAAAACTATTTCATATTTATAGGTGACGACTCCCAGTATTATTTTAGAAGGGTCGTTATTGTGTTTGCCAAGTAGTTTGCAAAAAAAATTATAGATATGTTTACTAAAATACTCTTATTCCGTATTTTATGCTACTGTAAATAGCAATGTACGAAGTGCAAGAAAGTATATTATTTTTAATTCAACAAAAATGGCAAACAAGCAGACGACCCACCTAATGGAAAATAACCATCGCCTATAGACATGAACGGTACCATGGAGATAACATAATGAAATATGATCGATGTTATAAACTTCACAGATGTTTATAATCCTTGATACCACACATGATACATATACAGAAATATTTCACTATATTATCGTTTAGATATTATTTGAAATCTATTCAAATAATAATTGTAAATAAAAATACTTAAGTGAAAAAGAAAGAAAATTCCAAAGATGTTGAATATATAACAAATGTAAATGCATATGTATGATTACAAAATATATAATATTTTTTAATGTTAACAGCAGTATTGTCCTACTAGGACTTACTGGCATTTATGACGAAAATAATCTGGCAAGATGAAGGAATGCCTTAATATTTCAACTCTACCAAGCCCTTTAGACCGTTATGAGCTCGGAACAAAACTTGGCTCAGGAATCTTTGGTGACGTACACAAGGCTATAGACACACAAGCCGCTGGAAAAGCTGTCGCAGTTAAAATTCAAATACATACAGATGATAACGAAAACCACATACAAGAAGAGTATAAGATTCTAAGAGATTTTACAAAACACCAGAACCTGATAGATTTTTATGGAGTATTTTGTGAGAGATCAGAAGATGTTAAGAGAATATGGTTTGTTTTAGAGGTAGGCACTTATATTTTTAATACACTTTTTTAATACACAATTTGTCAAATTTAAGTTTTTTATTTCATCCAGTTGGTGATGCAGTTTTTAAAAAAAATTAATTTAATATTAAAAAAAATACTACAAATTTTCACTAATTAAATACCATAGTGTACTCGAAAGTACTAGGTACTCTGCGAAATGTTAATAAATTCAAGTATCTATCTATTACGTTCACCGCAAAAACAATAATCAAGAAAATGCTTTATAATGCCCTATCTAGGTTATAGTGAGCATATTTTTCATATAACAGCAAGTAATTCATCTTCCAGTTGTGCGAATGCGGATCTGTTATCGACATTGTCAGAAAGCTACACGCGGCCGACAGAAAAATGTCTGAGGAGCACATCGCATACATCCTAAAATATACAATCAAGGTAAGCCCATATTCGACTGACTATAAACATGTCTCTCATCACATTCGAGCCGAGATGGCTGTTTATAAAACAAAGGGACTGCCAGTCCACCTTTCAACGGCTGAATCAATTGGTGGGTACTTTGAATGCAAACTCAATTGTTCTCGTATCCGTGTTCGGGCGCTCTCTGTCCGTTACGTGACGTTGTATAAAATATTACTCTCCGAATGTCCACGTACGAAATACTATCTAGGGCCATTACTTAAAATGCACGCCGCTTTATTTGACGTGATTCGCGACGGAACAGTCGAACTTGTCGATGCGAATGTCTGCACGCACCCGACAACACCATGATGGCCCCCCATCGCGGCGCATCGCTCAATTATCGTAAATAATGCTCGCGCACACAAGATATACGGATCTGTAGCGCAGTAGCCAATGATCCCTCGGACTCCCACGGAACAATTTAAAATCTTCCTTACGGTTGTCAGTATTGAGTTCCTAATCGTGAACAAGTATTGGTCCTTTAGACTTTAAATGTAATGGTAAACGATAAATGAGTATTATCTTTATGCGAGCCACTTGCCCCACAATACCGGTGCTCTGTCCTTTTCGTTCCGCAGATCTTCTACGCATATCTATCGATGTTGCAACTCGTAAGATACATAATCGGTGGTCCGTGCAATGGAAAATTTACATATCGATATCGAAATCCTTCAAGGAATTATAAATTAATCTCGAAACGTTTTAAATAATTTAACGAAAATGTACAATACATAAGTAGGTAATTAATTATTGTTATAATTTTCTAATTTCAGTTTCAAGAGACTAGTTGTTGCGAATATTATATTTTTTTAGAATGTATTATCAAAAATTCTGGATTTTATTCTTTAATTCTTATTTACCTATCTACTACGAGTATCTACCTGCATCATTTGATGTCAACATCCAGTATAAACCCTACATGAAAACATGTCACTTCTATATATTACATAACAGGAAATAAGTATTACATTTATCGACATCTACCAGTACACCCCTAAAACTTGAACGATCATAATGAACGCATTAAACATACTGATAAATCAGACAGTAGAGGGCTCAGACAGACCGCCTGCGACAGTACAGAACCTGATACGTATGCAAATAATCCCAATGAATCTCTTGGGCGTGGATCTCTTGACTGACATTGATGTTCCTATCGCTGAGCCGTCTTACATTGGACGTGATGGTAGCACACTTCATTCATTAAAGGTGGTCTCTCTATCACCCGTCAAACACTGATCGATTCCATCAATTGACTTTTCATGTATTAACTTAAAATAATAATATTTTTCAGGCTGTAGTTTATTTGCACGAGAACAAAATAATACATCGAAATATAAGATGCAGTAATATTTTAATCACGAAAGACGGTGAAGTGAAACTTTCAGATTTTGGGCTATCTTGTAAACTAAAGGGTACACATGAAAAAAGTAAATCAAATATTGGATCGCCAAGTTGGATGGCTCCAGAGGTCGTGACGTGTGATGACGAGGGCTATGGTAACAGAGCTGATGTTTGGGCTTTAGGTATAACTACAATTGAAATGGCAGATGGCAAAGGTCCTTTTCAAGAAATGCATCCTACCAGGGCATTATTCCAAATTGTCAGAAACCCACCACCAAATTTAGCGAAACCGGCAATGTGGTCGAATGACATCAATGATTTCATTACAGAGTGAGTAATATTCAAAAATTAAAGATACCGTGTCCTCAGAACTATATCTATATTATTTTAAATACTTATTACTTATATAGATTTAAAAATTATTAATTTAGGATTTTAATAAATTATTAAAAATAATTATTCCAGATGCTTAGAAAAAAATCCTGAACATCGTCCCTATATGATGGAACTAACAGAGCACCCATTCATACAATCTGTACCTGAAAATGATTATCATGTATGTATTAATGTAAAAAATAATATGACTTTGTTCCAATTGAAATGTGTGGTATATTTTGTACTTATGTCACGATTTAGTTGACTTTGAAAATACTTTGAGTTAAAAAAAAAACTTATAATTTAATTAAAAAGTCTATTTTAAGTTCTCATAAATGTACTAATAATTATTTTAGCTGTCAACGGAATTAAAATTTTTAGCAATGGATTTGAAACAAACAGACGCTCCAATTAAAATACGAGAAAGGATAATAAAAAACGGTGTTTTGATAACTGAAGGATCACATAATCCAGAAATTATGCAAGTAGAAGACCTGGCTGCTTTAGAAGTTTTAACGGAAGATAACATTCTTGCTGAATTACAGACTAAACTAGTAAAAGGTTCTTTCACATCTTTTGTGGGAGATATTCTTCTTATTCTCAATCCTAACATAAAGAACGATATTTATAATGAGCATGTAAGTAATGAAATTACAAATAATACAAAGTTGTTGTTATTTTATATTAATATTTAATATGTTTAATAATTTAATCTATTCCAGTACCATAAAAAGTATGAATGTAAAAGTAGGTCCGACAATGAGCCACATATCTTTGCTGTAGCAGATAGCGCATATCAAGATGCCCTGCATCACAATGAGCCACAATATATAGTGTTTACTGGGGAAAGTAAATCAGGGAAAACAACTAATATGCTTCATGCATTATCACACCTAACTTTCTTAGGCGCAATGAAAAACAATACAGCTGAAAGAATACAAAAGGCTACAAAAATTATTCAAGCTGCTATTACTGCTGCTACACCTATAAATATTAATTCTACAAGAGGAATTTTTCAAATACAAGTGACATATGGAAGTTCTGGGAAACTTAGCGGCGCTATATTTTGGCTATATCAATTAGAAAAATGGCGTGTATCGTCTACTGATATGTAAGTATTAATTATATTTTTTGTACGTTTGAGATAAAACTAAAATTTCGATACTAACATGTAATCAACTTTTTTAGGAGTCAGGCAAATTTCAATCTTCTATATTATTTCTATGACGCTATGGAAGCAGCAAATAGATTAGACGAGTTTAATTTAGAAAAAAATAGAAAACACCGATACTTAAGAATACCAGAAGAACTGTCAAAAATCATGAATAGTGCAAGAGAAAGTACTGAACACAATACAAATAACTATAAGGAATTTGTAGAAAACTTGAAGATATTAGATTGGGAAACGGAGGACATAAACTTTCTAGAAACTGTAATGGCTGCGATTCTGGTTCTAGGTAATGTCAGGTTTAAAGATAGCAAAAATGGTTTCGCTGAAATAGAAAATCCAGAAGAAGCTAAAAAGGTTGCTAAATTATTATGTCTTGAAGAAGTAAAATTTCTATGGGCTCTTCTTAACTATTGTTTGATTGAAAGTGGAACAGCCGTAAAAAGGAAACATTCTACTGATGAAGCAAGAGACGCTAGAGACACTTTAGCTAGCGCTTTGTATAAAAGACTAGTTGATTGGATGATTAATTTGATAAATTCCAAGTTATCATTCATGCGATCTGTTTTGTGAGTAATTACAATTAATTTGGTAAAACGAAATTATAACTTTTAAAAAATAAAAATTTATAATAATAAATACTTTGTTACAGTGGAGATAAATATTCAGTAAGTTTGCTAGACATGTTTGGCTTCGAATGTTTTCATAGAAATAGATTAGAACAGCTAATTGTCAATACTACAAATGAACAAATACAGTTTCTGTACAATCAAAGAGTATTTGCATGGGAAATGCAAGAGGCAGCAGAAGAAGAAGTTGTCACGGCTTCATTAAAATTTTATGATAATAAAAATTCCGTTGATCAACTTATGGGTAGACCAATGGGTCTATTTTATATTCTAGATGAAGCAAGTCGGACTGGAAGTGGACAGGAGTTTATTATGAGTTCGTATAATTTTATCACGTAATTCGCATTAAATGTCGAGAGAAGTCTAGAAAATAATGTTAATACTATTTTTAGACAATTTTTAATTTTATTTTCCTTAATATTATACATATCAGGCGTAAATTATGTACCTGTAATGTAGTAATATATTTTTTTTATTTAAAAATAGGTACAATAAGAACAACATGTAAAGGACCATATATAAGATTATCTGGAAGCCATGAATTCAGTGTAGCTCATTACACGGGCAAAATAAACTACGATGCCCGAGAAATGGCGGATAAAAATAAAGATTTTCTTCCTCCGGAAATGATTGAGACTCTGCGAACTTCAACAAATATTACAGTGCAACAATTATTCAGAAACAAATTAACTAAAACTGGTAATTTGACAGTATCACCAAGTCAGCCAAAAGTGGTAGTGGAAAGATCGAAATCTGAGAAAGAGATAGAGAATATGAAAGCAAGGGTAAGCTGACAAATTTATTTCCAAATTCTGTACAATTAAAATAAGGTAGGAATATCTAATAATGAATCTCTTTTCTCTCTCTCTCTGAACTTGTTATATCTTACAGAAATACAATACAGTGTCAAGAGGACAATTCTCACAAGTGCATAGAATGAGGACGGCGGCGGCAACATACCGGGCCTGTAGCTTAGAAATCCTTAAACAATTATCTATGGGCCCTGGTAGTGGAGGAACTCACTATGCAAGGTGTATTAGAGCAGATTTAAATGATAATCCAAGAGGATTTCAAACAGAAATCGTTAGGCAACAATTAAGAGCTTTGGCTATCTTAGACACAGCTAAGGCTCGTCAAAGTGGATATTCTTGTCGTATACCTTTTGCTGAATTTATTCGTCGGTAAGTCATATTAAAATTATTATATCCTATTTTTACTCTTACAGTTTAATATAAATTTAAACTGTTTTTTTTACTAGCTATATCCTGCGGCTTTACCCGCCTGAATCGTATAAAAAAAGTATCCTATATGCTGAGTTACAATATAGCGTACCCGTGTACCAAATTTCATTTAAATTCGTTGTTTTTGTATGAATGAGTAATAAACAAATATCCATTGATTGATCTATCCATCGCTACAAATTTTCGTATTTATTTTATTAAATAAAATTTTTATTATTTTGTATATTGATGATCGATACATAAAATTTATTCCATAAATAATTAAGAAAAAAGTTTACATTAAACATAAAAGGTCTATTTATTAAAATCTTACAGATATCGCTTTTTAGCGTTTGACTTTGATGAAATTGTAGAAGAAACAAAGGATAATTGCAGATTACTATTGATTCGACTGAAGATGGAAGGCTGGGTATTGGGGAAAACGAAAGTGTTCCTAAAATATTACAATGAAGAATTCTTGTCAAGGTAATTTTATAATTTACGTAGCATACAGAGCAATTAGTAAAGACATATTCTTTTGACAAATACATGTTTTTTAACAGGTTATATGAAACACAAGTGAAGAAAATCATAAAGGTGCAGTGCATGATGCGAGCATATTTAGCCAGAAGGAAAACTGTAAAAAATAAAGCCAAAATATTGCACAGTAAGTATTAATTACATACTTATTATATACATATTTTTTATTAATTAGTCTACGTGTAAACTTTCAATATGATAAATTACAATAAATAATATTTACTTTCCAGTAAAAGAAATAAAGAAACAACAATCATTGAATGTATCTGAAGATGAAGCTGCACTATTAATACAAAAAGGTAGATTATATCATCTTATTTCATAATCATCTGATATGTATCCTTAGATACCAAATATCTACAAGTATTTTACATAATATAACCTGTTTCCTGTAGATATTCATACAAATTATACTTACCTATACTTCTTTATACTGTATCTCCAGAAAACAAAGTATATAACATAATAAATACCTCAAAGAATAAAGGCAGGAACATATTATATGATTATTTATTTATCAACGTCTCAGACGCAATAAATATATAATATAAATGCAATTTATATTTCAGCATATCGTGGTTATATAGTACGAAAGGCATACGGTCCGCTTATAAACAAAAGTACAGGTCAAATAGACGAGGAAACAGCGAGATTTCTCAAGAGGTTTGCCATGAAATGGAAAAGCAGATCTATATTTCAGGTTTTGCTACAATACAGAGCAATTCGTTACCAAGACTTAGTTCATTTTTCGCAACAGGTAATAAAATATATGCTTACGAGATTATCACGTAATCACAATAATTATCTAGTATTGATTCTGTAGTATAGCCGTATGCTCCCAGCATAGAAAAGGTTACCCCTTCTTTTCTCTTGGGTGTCGTAATAGGCGCCTATAGAAGGGCGAGGGATGGACAGCAGCATCCCTCTTAAAACATATGCAAAACCTAAGTGCGGTTGCCAATCCGCCTGCCAAGCGTGGCAACTATTGGCAAAGCCCCTCGAGGGGGGAGGCTTATATTTAGCAACAGTTAAACGCTGATAGGATAGGATTGATTCTGAAATACCACATGTTATGTGAAACCAAATTACGAACATGTAGGAGTCAAAACTAGAACACTAAAACAGAAACCAATATACGAGGTCTGTCCGGAAAGTTCGTATAAAAGTGTTCTGGAATGCGAGAAAGAGGAGTGGGGAGGCCAGGTAAGCGCAGGACCCCTTCCTTATGTCCCTAACAATGCTTCAGTTCTGGTCTGACCGCCGTGCGGTGCGAACTGGCTTGTCACGCCATCTGTGAAGTTACCTCTTAACGAAACCCCGTCGGCATGGAGCCCGCTTCCGTTGAAGAGCAGCGCGTCGTAATCAAGTTTCTCTCGAAACTCGGCAAGAATGGCCGTGAAATTTTTGCCGATCTCAGAACAGTAAAATCCCAAAGCAAAGAGTGGAAGACATCCGGGGAACCACGAACAAAAAAATCAAGAAAATCCCGCTCAAATGTCAAGACAATGTTGATTGTTTTTTTCGATGTTCGGGGGATTGTCCATCAAGAATTCGTCCCTCCAGGCCAGACAGTTGATGGAAAATTCTACGTCGATGTGCTCAGACGCCTCAAAGCTCGTGTGGCACGAGTTCGTCCAGAATTGGCGCGAGAGGGGCGTTGGATTCTTCACCACGACAATGCCCCTGCCCACACCTCTCTTGTTGTCCGTGAGTTTTTGAGTAAAAATTCCATTACGGTGACCGAACACCCCCCCTATTCGCCGGATTTGGCCCCGTGTGACTTCTTCTTGTTCCCAAAAACCAAATTGGTACTTCGGGGGCGGCATTTGGGGGACATAAATGAGATAAAAAAAGCTACGACGGGGCAGCTGAGAAACCTACAACCAGAGGACTTTCAAGGAGCCTTCTCACAGTGGAAACGGCGTTGGCACAAGTGCATTATGTCACAGGGGGAGTACTTTGAAGGGGATAAAATTGATTTACCTGAATAATTGTAAAATAAAATTTTTAAAAAACTTTTATACGTACTTTCCGGACAAACCTCGTAGAGTTTGGCTAAGAATTAAATCTAGGACTTCATTTATGCGAAGCAACACATTTACTACTACGTTACAGCTATTCTCTGAAGACTAAATACCAAATACGGATGGCAAAATTATATTTGTCGTAAATGTTACTTGTTCATGTGATATAAATTAATTACCACATAGACAGCACCTTCCTGTAATAATTCCAATCATAATACAGGTGCATATCTACAACCAAGCTGTATTAGAAGCTCTTCTGACTACCAGCACATCAGTACTATTGGACAGAGTCAATCCCCAAACAAAGGAATGTGACTTTCTAGGATCTGGGCCACCGACAGTCTGGAAGCTGCCATTTCGTATCGACCAACTGCAGTATTATGACACATCGTACATGTGCGATCCTACAGCTAAATGCACGTAAGTAATATTAATTAATCTACTAGTGCAATTTAAAGAACAAAATTTTCTATATCTCCGGGCAACGATAATAAAATGTCTGAATGACTGTCTTAACAAGTTTTTTATTTTATTCGTGTTTCAACCACCAAGTAAGACTCAAGTCACAAAGTACCTGCCTGTATTTTCATTAGAAAAGTGAGATATGGCATGGCAGCTCAATTATTAGATGCCGGAGACAAGACCCTAGTTTTCAGGAATGATAGACATGGGGAATGCGTAGTCACAATGTTTAATGCTCATAGTGCTTGCTGTTCTTACCACTTTAAATCAATAAACTGACAAATTGTTTATCATTTTATATCTAATAGTACAAATCATTTTGTCATCACAAAGACTAGTGTGGATGTAGTGTAAATAAGAAAATTTTAAATTTTGGTATTAAAACTTTTCTAAGTTCTAATTGACCTTACAGTTGCGTACCTTTACCTAAATTGAAGAACGAAAGAACATCATAATTACAAAAAGTGTTCGCGAATGCAGTTGAGCATCTAAAGTATCTTCTTATCCATATCGTATTGTTTACATTATTTTTCTACTACGGATCAAACATGTTTGGTCTAAATCCATCTTCTTAATTTTGATTTTAAAGCCAAACCCAAACCGAAAAGTACACAGAATAAACTTAGGTTTCCATGTATATTAATATTTCGTATTCATCACAATGTAAAATAATTATTTCTTATTATAGCGACACATTTGCCAGTCAATACGATTCCGACCACGAACAGTGGGACGAACCGTTGAAACGGCGATTTAGTTCAGCACAACCCGAGGTCACTGTGACATCTACAAGCACACAGACGCTCATGACCGTCCCATTCTGCAGAGACCCCACACAACCTGTGCCAAAGTTACCAGCCGATGAACCAGCCAAACCTTCAGTTACTAACCAAGCGAGTAAAGACAGTCACTACTCCCGACCTACTGTATATAAAAAGAAGCCAAGCCATTCTCAAGCTTATTACCAACCGCCCGAGCCTTGGATTAAACCACGCGACGACACGGATATCCTGGAAGACAGCGCTCCGAGATTACGTAAAACAAATTACAGTAGAAGCTTATACAGCATTGATGCTCCTAACATGGAAAATCCTATTAAAGAGTTGCAGGCTTTAGCGAAATCAACCAGTGATATGAACGATGATGATCCACCGTTTAATTTTCAAGCAATGCTAAAGAAGACACCACGGAACAGAGCATCTATGAAAAGGTCTGGTGAAATGGATAATGGCATTACAGAAGAGAAAATACCGCAAACGAAAATTGGTAAAGGTATTTGTGCGTCTAAAGTTTCACCTATGCCATCTGGTAAAACGACTCCAGTTAGTGGTAAAGCCAGTCCAGCACCTCAACGACCAAGCAGTAGAGACTTGATCAGAAAAGATTCTAAAGATCTAATCATATCAGTCTTAAAAAAGAGAGATTCCAAAACGGATCTGATTTGCAACATTGATAATAACAAATTTGAAAACGAAATAGTTGAATTAGCTCCAGGGATCACCGTTGAAGGAACTGTTACGGATTTATAAAAAAACAATTGTTATTTTGTAAAAAATATATATTTATTTTCCATTGCTTGGAAGTCCAAATACGTGCTTTTTAAATATTATGGCGTAATTATTATTAATAATTTTAGACAATTAAGTTTTTAAAGCCATACATTTTACGTTAAGTCATAAGAATTTATTGTTATTTTTAATGTGTTTATATATAATGGTTTGGTATCTCAACGAGTTAAGTATATTGGATATAAAGATGCTCGTTATTCGAAATATGGCGTAATGTAAGATTTACACACAGTTTACCTTAATAATATAATATCTTAGGGATTCATCACTTCATATAAAAATATATCAATTTTTTATCCATCTAAACGTACCTAAATCAAACATTGCTTTGGTAACTTATCATTTACTTAAACTACTAGAGAGAGTGGTCATATTATAATATTATGGTATCTTAATATAAAGTGGAATTATGTGGTCCATTCAAATCTATTTAAAAGATGGGTGGGATAAAAAAAAAATCATTTGTTTCTTTATATAACTACATTCTTTGTAATAATATACTTGTATTTTCATGCATTATTTTACTATAAGAATCCGAGTATAATTTACATAGTAAATTTAAATATTTTTATTACTATCTGATAATGTACTTTTCAATAGGTGATAGAATTTTTAAAATAAGTTGAATAGTTCTTAAATTTATCTATTACAAACAAACAATTAAATCTTTTCTCTTTATAATATTAGTGTAGATTTATATGATCTTTGAGTACAAGTTTCTAAAAAAATATCAGTTAGTAATCAATATTTGAATATTTCTAAAACAAATCACACGGCAAATTAATTTTAATAATCAGACCTTAATAATTTTTATGTCCACCCATCTTATTAATAGCCATATGTATTGTTGTTTACATATTTTGCATTTTCCTGTTCCATTGAAGCTCTACAATCATTTGTACAGTTCGATATGTTATTCATAAGAAACTCCGTTAAAAACAAATTGTATTACATATTAATTTACATATTCAATTATGATAATATAATTTCAAACTGTTTATTAGAATCACAAAGTCACAACTGCCTTATTATTGTATTCTTGCATTGAAATAATACAAAATATATTTAGTACAATAAGTTAGAAAAATATACCATTTTATTCCCATGATTTGTCTCATTATTTCATTAATCTCTTTTACAATATATGTTTTAGAATTTATCATAATATATAATATATAAAATATTCACCAATCCATAATTTAAATATAAACTTTCTTTTAGCAGTATCAATCACATCTTAATATTATTGCCAAATATCATAATAATTGACTTAAAACTAGCCTTATTAGAATAATCTAAAAGCATATAAAAATATCAGCATATTTTTTTTTTTAATCTAGACATATCTTAAGCTCTATGAATTCAGTCAATATTTTTTTCTGTCATACCACATAAAACATCTTAATCGAATTTGAAACTTCCTTTCTTACTAAGAACATATAAAGCATTGAGAAATTTTCTGTCATTTATAATTTTTTATTTTTCCTTATATTATTTCCAATTTATTCTACAGTTATCTAAAAACTGTCTGTATGTAATATAACGAAAGAAACAAAAAAAATCTTTATAATTATAGTATTTGAAGTGGACGTTTGATATTATTTGCTTAACTTTTAAAGTTGTGACCACAGGTTATAAAACTTGCCAGATTTACCTATATCGATCTTTAGCAAACATGTCTTCATTTCAGAAAATCGTTAATATACCTCCAATTTTTAACTGAAATATCAAAGTAAAACTCATTTGAGATAAAATATGGTTAAAAATAATTGATAAAGTAACAGCTATTATTAACGTTTAGAATTAATTTAATTAATATTTTGCTCAATACGTAAATAATAAATAACTAGGACAAAAAATAAAGTTAGATGATAAAAATAAAAAAAAAATATGTGCACCCCATTATCACCCAAAAAAATTTAACGACGTTATTTTCATTATTTGATGCGGTATTTTGTCCCACAATACCTACTAATAATAATAAAAATCAATCAATATAAAAAAGAAAGACTGACAAATTGAGAGAATATATTGTAGCATAATACCAACCGGTATTATTGAATCAAAAATTCGAACATATTCTTTTTTGGAAGTAGATTAATAATAAAAAAAAATTGCACTCGACAGCAACACGTCACCATACAGCGCTTCAATTTTTTTTTATTTTAATTATTAATAAAATCGTGTGATTATTGAATAACAGCCAGTGAGTCTGAGTCTCTTCGGGGTTGCCCAACTAGTTCCGAACTCTATCACTGATCGTGAGCTGTGCTTAGAAAATCTTCAATCAAGTCCAAATCCAATTAGGCAACCCTGTTGTATCAAGTATTATGTAGATTTTACTGTTATATCCCGCCATATAACGCCAATATACATATATAATATTCCAAAATATTTCGAAAAGTAACAACTAAAATAATCATTATAAACAGATTATGTTCTACTGTTCTCAGATAAATTACATAAATTTAATTGTATTGTGAAAAATTTTGTAAACTCACATTAT
The DNA here is from genome assembly GCF_026898425.1 of Galleria mellonella. Lineage (NCBI taxonomy): Eukaryota > Metazoa > Arthropoda > Insecta > Lepidoptera > Pyralidae > Galleria > Galleria mellonella. The sequence goes on along the minus strand of NW_026442162.1, from coordinate 2,499,084 downwards.
ATTTTAATGTAATAACTATCGGTTTAACTTACATGTCATTAGATCAAGAATGCTCGATTAGTATTGGGATCAATTTGTGACCCTTAATCATGACGCAGTGACGCGAGTCAGTCAGGCTCGCGCTCGCATTATTATTGCATTAAAATGAATTCAACTGGTGATCTATTCTACATGTCTAGATGGCTAAATCTAAAAAAAAATAGTAAAGCTAGAAAATATCTAAACTTGTTACAATTAAAAGTAAATCAACAAAATGTTTATATACTATTTAGTATTATAATAAGTGGGATAATTAAAATAATTAATTTAGTAAATTAACCAAACTCCTTACTTGAGATCATCACATCTTATCATATAAAAGACAAAGTATTTTTACAGCATAAACTATGAATTGAGTGTTGGAAACGAGATTCCGATACATAGTGTTTGAGATATAGAATTCTAGTAAAGCACAATCCCTCCTAGACAAGTGGCAAAGGAATCGCATGTGCGCATGAGATAGAGCGAGATAGTAAATTCCGACGTATTATTATCTCTCACACTTACGTTAAACGAAACGTATCTATCCCAAAATTTATTTGCCAAATGACTAGGGGATGGCTGGAAAGTTAAAAAAAATTACTTAATCAGAAACCGATTAATTATGTATAACCCGCCGACGAAAACATACTAATACGTTAATATTACGTCCTCAGCCCATGATGGCTATTAAACTTGGCAGGTTATACAAAATAAATAGGCATTGCCAGTAGGATTGGACCAGTGAATGGCTCAATCCAAAACAAAAAAAAAATACGAATATAAAAAACAAAAAACCAGTATTCGATTTTTGAAAAAACAGTTGTGCTAACAAGCAATTATAATTTTTTAAAAACAAACTGTCCCTATTACACCAGCTGAGAACATTCATAAAATTCTGAAATTTTAAGTTGAAAATATGCTTTTACTGACTGAGTGAATCAGTTGATATGAATATAACTCTGGACAAATATGTCTTTTTAAATGAACCTACATATTATTAATCCCCTTAACATATATTTTACAATGAAGTGCACAAAGAAAACAAGTGTTTATTACTGACCTTGTTGTGTGAATACAATTAATGCCGACACTGGCCAAGCGGTGATTTTATAAATTATGCAATAGTGATAAAAAAACTTAAATAAATATCATTATCACGAGGACCAGATATCTCACTATATAAGACAGATTACTTGGTAATATTACAATTGTTTATACTATTTTAATTATATTAATAGTGTCAAAACGATATATTATTCATAGAATCAGTAAAGTTGATTAGTATTGTATTATGCTGACTGCTATAGTTAGCAGTTGCTAAATAACGTCGATAAAAAATACCACATTTAATGTGGAATGACTTCACTCAATGTTATATAATTTTGACTTTCTAAAGAAAATAAGTTACTCTCGTCCTACTTAATAATGCAAGGCCACGCTGCATACTGAAATGCCACTGTGTATACGACACCATTTTGCATATTGCAACGTAACTTAATACAATTACGGAATCAGTAGTACAATCATTCATATATAGCATGAAGCCATTTAAAAGAAATACAGATTTCTCGTATATTGCCAAAAAAAAACGATACTCAGTGTGATGCACTTTATTTTGCAACAAAATGTACGCCGTTGTATGAAGATGCATTTAATATTCAGATATCGTGAGCATGCACGGAACGATTGTATCATAGAAGGAATGACAATGGTCGATTTTATGATTAATTTTAATTTCTCAGGAAAATGTAAATTTTCCTTAGACGATTCTTCTATACCGATTTCGTGGATATACATGGAAAATTAAAAGCGTATCTTCATACAATTGCATGTATTTTTATTTGTTATTTTATCATAAAATCGTACGATGAAATGCTACGATATATATGAAATTATAAAATCGCCTTACAGAATTAAGAAGTATGTCATGTACAACTATAATGGCTCGATATATAATATCACACTGAAAATATCAAAATACTACTTTTTGAAAGGCAATTTCAATAAAAGCTTAATTTCCAAAAGACTAGATTGGTGCATGAAAATGTAGATAGAAGAATTTTAGAAGAAAACGTAAATAACCAATAAGAAACATGTACAAAATTTCCCAGATCTATTAAATACTATTTAGTTATCCAAGTAAAGATTGTAAAATATTACAGTATGTTTGACATTACAGATCTGTCTGTGTATTGTCACATTATAGATAAACGATTGCCTTAAAAGCGGTCATAACTTTAGTTTACAGAAATATGGGAACATCGTCAATTTAAAAAAAAACATTTTTCAATATTTCTGATTAATTATTTAAAAATAATTTAAAAAGCGAACTAAAACGTTAGTCATAGAATATGTTGCATATAAATTTACCAAAAAAAAAAACTTTGCACCTACTTCATATTTTGCTTTGGAATTTTTCAAACACATTATTTCCACTCGAATCTAAATTTTCAGTGGTATTTTTATAACATAGTTTAAGTCAATTGTTACTAACAAGAATGGATCTTTGTTATCTATAAAGAAATATTATTATTATTATAGGAATATGATTGCATAATTAACGTTCGCTAGCAGAGACCTTTTTAGACTAGTCAAAAACACTGAAAAATATTAAACACTTTCTGAAAATTTACAAATTTATTTATGCTATTGTGTATACACTTTTAATATAGAAATTAGGTTATAACAAAAATGTACACCAATGGACTTATCCCTTAAAGGGATTACATTTCTGTGAGAAAGAAGAAAGATAATAGCAATAACAATAGATAATTGCATCATTGCTACACTTCGACAAGCTAAAGTTACGAACGCTCTTAAGTCACCTTAAAACCAACAGATTGCTAGCGTGATTGTTATTATTTAGAAAACCTCAAAAAGAAGCTCTAAATTCATTCATCGATTCATGATTCACTTGGCATTCCCGCAAAACCTTCTTAACATTAAATGCCTCAAAAAGGCTAAAACTCACTCAAAATAAATGCACACTGCATTCAAATATCAATAGCAAACCTAATTACTCTTCTCGGTATTCGTACCTTCAGCCATACCAACTTGGCCCAACAATTGTGCCACGCTGGGCTCGTTGAGGGTGAGGACAGCATGAGCTTCCACCATCACGACTAGAGAGTTGCGAGCTTCCTCGTGTGGTACTCCGTGGGCGCGAGTGGCGTGTGTGTACCAAGCTCCAGTCGAAGCCAGCACTGAGACACACCATTTACAGGATAACCTTAAAACAAATAAACTGCTATTAATATCATTATATACATCTAGCGATCACACATCCTCGGCTTCGCACAATACAATTTTGATGTATCTCTTAAAATTTAACCAGCGCAAGCCATACAAATTTAGTGACATTATTACAAAATAAAAATTAATGTATCTACTTGTACAAAATTTTAGTTAGGATACATACTAACTTCTGTAAAAATAATCTAAATAACAGTGAAATTCGTATCAAAATCCATTGCCTGCTTGAGAAGAAATAAGAAAAAGACAAATGTAGACAGCGATATTGTTTATACTTTTAAGGTCCATTAGTTGTCACACTTGGCAGTCGAGTTGGCAATCGCAATTAGGCTTTGGTGATGTTTTATGAGAGACACTGCTACCCATCCCTCAAACATTAAGTTTCCTTAGTCGTTCTTACGACACCCACGGGAAAGTTTGGAACCCACCACACACCTATTTGGAATCTTGACATTCATTAAAATGTATGTCAGGATTCCAAAGTATCCTGTATAATTAATGATTATATCCCACAAAAAACCGCCCTCAAATAAGATAAAACCAGTAATTTTAATCGAAAAACTAAACTACTGATCAGATTAAATAAAAACTGAACCAGAGGGAGATTTTACACAAAAGTCGTTTGTTTGAGTACCTTTGTTTCACTCGTATTTCTACCGTGAAGAACTTGTGTTTGCATAGCTGTTTCGGTTTGACAGATGGATGACAGAGAATTTACAAGGTACAAAGGAATACCAGCTTACTACTAGGAATGGCAACGCATGCGGAGGGGGGTTATTATGGACCAAAGAGTAGACTGTTATGATGATACTGTTCATGTCTGTAGGCGACCGTTACAACTTTCCATAAGGTAAGCCATCAGCTTGTTTGCCCTTCTAGACTGAAAAAGTCATAAAATTTCTATAGAACCAATGTGTAAGTATATTCTTACAAATAAAAAAAATAACCCCTTTCCTCCCAACTGACTGAAATGAAATAGTATATACATTACCTATTTGTCATATGCCTGGACTTTACATGTCTCCTTCTATAACCCCAACTATTGTAGACACGAGGACAAAAGGGGCATGGAAATGATGGGTTTGCATAGCAAGTGTTTTTATCTGAAAAATTAATTTTGTTCAAAATTAATTGATGATATTTATTTCCTACTATCTATATGTATAACGATGGTTAACCGTAGATAGCTCCTAACACAACTAACGTAAACAAAATTTTACAGCATAGACACAAAACATTCTATTTATAAATTTATCCTAAATGCAATGAAATCCAAAACAAAATAGTTGGTTCTAATATCAATTCTTAATATATTGATAAAAAAATACTTTCTCACTGTAACATAGAAATGTAGAAAATTTATTTAATAAATATACAACTGTGAGTACTGTAAAATTATTTTAAACTTTTTAAATATTATAGGTAAGAGTTGTAATTTAACCTAAATTACTGAGTAGAAGGGTTCACCATAATGACTAGTCTCATTAAAAACACAACACTGCATTTTTTTATAGCTTTATCATCATCTTCCTACCCTTATCCCAATCATTTGGGGTCGGCGTAATATGATTTTATCCATATTACAAAAAGATTTGGTTTTTAGTTCTACGACCGGCCACCTGCCTGATGTCAACCCTCTTTGGGAATGCATTTGTTGGTGGTTTCCGCCACCTACGGCTTATTAGAATAGCTTTATATCTCTTGAATTTCAATTTATAAATTTACATAGTAATGATAATATTATATTGTGAATAATAAATTCAATATAATAAAGATTTTATGATGGCTTATTTAATTGTATTTTAGTTTGAAGGGTACAAAATGGTACCCAATTACGTACTATAGAGACTAAAGCTAGTTTTTAGGAATAGTATATTTGCTCTTCTAGTTTGTTTATATTACAAGCCACAATTAAGAGTCCATCAAATAGGATTGTCTACTTGGTTAATATTTCAAAATAATATTCTTATTACTTTAAAACCCTATCAATGTTTTATTATGCAAGTTGATAAAATTAGTAACAACCTCTTTGTTTTCTACATTAGGATGTCACTAATTTCAACTACACACAAATTTAACAAATTAAATTATTAAGACAATTATAGTATGCTAACTATACCTTGCAGCTCTGCCTGCATGAATCGGTGCATAATGTATCTATTCTACATGCTAAGTTATGATATGACCTATCATGTATCAAATATTATTTCAATGCGTTCAGTAGTTATCACGTAAAAAATAACAATCATCCATCTTTTAATAATAATAATTAACATTTATAATATTAATAGGATTGTAATATTTTCTTTTAAATAACATACCTTTACATATCTGAGCTTCACTGGAAATAGAATTTAGATTTTCTGTCGTTATACTCAATGATTCAACTATTGTGCCACTTTGCAGTACAGTTTCAACTTCCTTATCAATCTCGATACTATCCTTATCATCATCGTTAGAATCAATTCCATTGATTTTCTCATTGCCTATATTTAAACAGGGCTGTGTACTACTTACTTCATTTATCCATTTTTTAACATTACGATCATTGCCCGACATACATATTGATTTGTTGGAGAATGTGTCCGAGTTTATGGAATATTTTCTTTCAAGGTTGTCCTCAAGTAAAGCTATGTCAGTGTCATTTGTATTCTCCCCAGAGTAATCTGTTAGTGGGGAATCTATGGGTTCTACTTTTGGTACAATATTCTGAAAATACAATTTCAAAACTAATAAATATGAAATATTATCATTTTCATGTTACAAGTTAAAATAAGAATATTTGCTTATTTTTGATGGGAACCAGACATTAAATGAATAAAATTTAACATCATGTATTGTGAGTTCACAGCAGCTTTAAGTTAATGAAATGCTTTGAATCCAAAAATAAAAATTACTAAATCTATTTTAATTATTCAAAACAGCCTCTATATTAAACTCCGTAAACTCATAGTTTAAAAAGTTTAACTTTAAAACATTAATGAAAAGGCAAACAAAAATTATAAAAAGGGAAATAATTTTTTTCATCACCATCATTTTTGCCATTTATTCATACAAATAAATGTTATATTGTAACATTCACATTTTTTACGACATTTTTATAAACCTTCAGTATTTACCCAATGGTTAGCTAATAAAGAATGTTATATGGCATTAAGCTTACCACTTGTACAATTTTTTTTTTGTACAATGAAGAATAATAATATATACTTTATTATTCAGACTTAATAATAATAATAATTAAGTAAATAATAAAATAAAATACAGTAGATAGAATGAAATTCAAGTCAATAGAAGCAGGAAGGTCAGGAAAATAATAGTTACAAGTCAAAACAATTCTTATTAGCTGTCTAAAGAGAAGATCAATTCAGAAATAGACATTAAATAGTTGGATAAGGAAAAGAAGTAAAAAAAAACTTACAGAATTTTGGATAAGATCTGAACTAGCACTAAGATTGATCACAGCATCACTTTTAGGGGTGGGCGCAGACTTTTTACTTCTATTATTGTTGTCTTCATGTTCACTTTTCTTGCGTTTCTTTGCTTGTGTTGAAGGTACAATTTTCTATAAATACATAGTATGTATGAATTGATCAGTATCTTAACAAGAATATATATTGAATAGTAAATGTAACAATCTAATAATAACAATTTATAAATTGCAATTTTTTATTATTATTATTATTACATTAATGTAAATTTTATATCTTATCTACCCAAATAATAATATTGGTAGATAAGATAAAATATAAATAAAAAAATAGGGGTTTAATTTATTCTAATGATATTTATTTATTCTTGACATAGGAGAACCTGTTGAACCTTGGCACTATATGTACCTAGGCCACTTAGGTCTTTTCAAATGTTCTCATGCTATTATATTATTTTGCCTTTGGTGTGCCGTACATCATTACAGACTATCTAATGTGAAGTTAGTCACTTGCCACCATTGATCATGTGTATGGTTTTATCGGGAGAAAGTTTTTTTTTTATGAAAAGGTAAGTATGTTTAATATATTTTGATGCCTGCTATTTCTATATGTTTTTATTGGTCACTTAACTTTTATATGCAATTAATTCTTTGATTTTTAAGCCTTAAAACAATAATAATCTTACGAGATATATAATCTCCAAACACTTTAAATCAGCAGTTTTCAACAACCACTAACCAATGTTGTACCTTGGCCACTGTCGATGACTTGTACCTTGGTCAGTTTCCTAAGTAACTAAGTACAAACTGGATGTTGTACTTTGACTAGAAGGATGTATTTTTATTTATTTCATATTCTAATATTAAATTATTAATGATATATATTTAACATTATAAAAGTCATGTCTAGAAGTAAAGAAAATAAAAAGAGAATGCCTATTAATATGGATAATATGTCAAATGCAATTAAAATGTTATTTTTATTTACAAAGGAAGTTTTATGAGAAAGATGCTGGTAGAATCGATACAAAAGTTTCTCAAAAACAGGAAGAAGCCTAATAGAGAGGATATAAATCTGTATCTGATAAGTGACATTAAAAAAAAAATAAAACTCCTAAAAATTTATAATGTGTGTACCTGTTTAATATACATTTTCTTTATATTTTGTTTCAATGTACCTATGTTTATGTACCTACTAGTCCTAATGCCTATCATATGACAAAAGTTATGATTAAATGAATAAAAAAAAGTTGTTTGTGTATAAAGATGTAGTTTCTTAAGTGAAAAAAAAAAAAACTGTGAACGTTATGTTTGTTCCTTTAAAATTTTCCAATTTATATATTTTACTAGGCCTAATAAAACAATTTTGATAGAGCAAAGTTAATACTTTTCTAAAATACCATCTGGATGAGTGGTGGTATTTCACATGTGTGTTTTCGAGACACTTTCTTCCACACTCAACCACTTTTTGGAATCAACTTCCAGCAGCAGTATTTCTGAACCGATATGACAAAGTAACCTTCAAGAAAAGAGCATATTCCTTTTCACTCACCATCAGGTGAGCCGCATACTCGTTTGCCCCTGTGTTGTATAAAAAAAAATGCCTAAGTTTTATCCTCAAATCGTCAACGTATTCTAGGTACAACATGGTCCTGGCCGAGGTACATAGGGTATATACAATTGAGCTAATTTGCAATTTTTTTTTAACATCTTAAACTTTAAAGATAGATACTCAAGTAACTTACCTTTCAAAATATGTAAATGTAGTTTATGTCCTATAAGTATAAGCAGTATAAAAAAGTCAAATTACAGAAAAAAATATTTTTCAAAAAAATTGTCCTAGGTATGATTTTTACATACCAGTATTTTGGTGAAACATGTAGCTCAAAGTACACACAACTAAATATCTAATGTAACCATTTTTAATGCAAATAAAGAAATTGAATCAGAATTTTAGCAATTTTCTAAACACCAAAAAGCACTAATTGGAAACATTTGAACTTTGAAAGTTGGTGCTTTTTATCAATTTATTAGACTATTTATATAATCTGTTTCAATAGAATTTAATGAAAAGAGAACCATGTTTTATCGAAATTACCACACAAAATTAGTAACAAATTGAAACATTAAAAACAAAAATTCAATTTTTTTATTTGTGTAGTACAAAAGTTGTTAAACATCAGACTGTCTTATAGTCAGGCCAATTATTATGGTTAATTATGAAACAAACTATACAAATAAATATAATACTAACCTCGTCATCCCGCGTCGCTTCGCTGCCTGTAGACAAACCACAGATCCTCAATGTCTCTGCTGTCTTTAACAAAACCGGCAAAAATTCCTCAGTAACATTCACCTCACCATTGTACATAAACGTCAACAGGGTCCTCAAGGATGCAGCGTTAATATCGTGAAGGACTATAATTGGATCCTTGTGGGGGTTTTGCTGTAAAAAAAGTGCGTGGGTGTCAGGACGCAATACAGACAACAATTCAAAAGTAGAAATACAAATATTAATAGCTATTATATAGACCTTACCTGAAATATAGACCTGAAAACAGAACTGTTTGCGGATAGTATCACTTTGTGAGCCTTAAAATTGAGACCCTCGGAAACCAACGTCACATCAGATAAACCTTCGTCTTTATAGAGTTCTTTCACGTTTGTTAATATATTATTTTGATAGCCATTCCATTTGAGACTTATCTCCTGATTTGCCATATTTATTTGTTACACGGACATTCAGGATAATTATTAAATTAAAAGAAGAAATGAAATACAAACAAAACGTAACGCAAAGTAAACGTTTGACAGATAATAATGTCAGTGTTGCCTGTTGAAATTTTCATGCCCGAAAAAGATATAAACCTCTTGAAAATACCCAAATAGGTATAACCTAATAGTTATTGTAATGGTACAAAATAAATACGTTATACTAATTCTATGGGTACAATTGTCTTGAAAGAGATATCATGCAATCCATAAGTATATTATACTGAGTCTATGATGCAAATACTGCACAACAGTTCGTGAATGATTGCTAATTAAAAAAAAAATTAAACTACTGTATAATTAAAATACACTTTTCTGCAATAAATAGAGCCATTTGCGATCTAATAGTTAAATAAAAAAATAATTTATAATAATACTTTTAGTTTGTAAATTGCTCTGCAGAGGCAGCACTAACGAATATAAAAAATATTGAAAATTAATTTTAAAAGCAAATATGGCACATTTTTCGATATCACAATTCGTCTCAGAGTTATATATTTGTTAATTCCTATATATGCTATAGGGAATTATTTCCTGAAGAAATGTAGCATAATACAAAACAAGTCATCACAACGTTATATAGCAAAGGTTAAGAATAATACAGACTACAGGTACTATTCACGATATCTATGCTTCCCGATTTTCATTTAATTGAAATATTGGGTCGATTCTGAGGCACTATTTCTCTAAACCGATCTTTTAACCTAATATTTTGGGGAGGAAAGAAATTGTTGGTAATACGGGCTACCGTGTTGCAAGCAATATACCCTGCCAGGTCGATTCCTACGTAATCCTTGCTGGAAACCATCATGTTAAATTCCAGGTGTATTCATCACGATGGGTTAACTGACCTGCCTTTTTATTCTCATCTACAATCCCTCACTGGTTCCTCGCCAGCGTATACCGTTAGCGCAGGTAGGGTTACCATTTCATTATCATCCATTAACAAAGAAAAAAGAAAACCTAATATTTTAATTTAATAATTTCATAAAATTACTGTGTTATAGACCATCATTAAGAAAAATTTTAATAACTTTCGCTTAAATCTTTGACAAAATTAATTCATTTTGGCCCATATAATAAAAAATTCGCTGTGACATCAAATTGAAATATTAATATTAGAAAGATTTAAAGAAAAAAGGCCTCATAGTCGACCCCATTACCTACTTTAACTTCGCGCCAAAATGAAAGCCAGGCGTATTAAATAGTGAGGATATTTTGTACAAACACACCCAGATCATAGAATAGTAGACGACTTTTTTGAAGCATTCTTCTGGTAGGTAGGTAGTTCAAAACATATTGTAATATTTCAACTTAATTAGGTATGTTGTTTTTTGATGAACTGAAAATAATATGGTTACCCCAACTACACTATATACATTGGCGAAATACAAGTTCTTCAAATACCTAGTCTACGCAGGATAGCTACCAGTAAGTAATAGCAGATGAGGACGGATTGAAGGCAGTGGACTCTTCGTGGCGACTTTAGCAGAGATTTACCTAGATTAGCGTGAGCGCCGAACGGACAACAATAGGCTGCAAGTAACAATGTATTAATTTACCTGAAGATACCTCGTCCAGAGGTGTAAAACATATTGCAACATATATATATATATAGAGTAAATAACGGCCAGAGATTGGTGTTTAATAGGAAAAGTTATAGAGCTTCTTCAAAAATTGTAGATTGACAAACTCAAATGTTGGTAGTCGCACGCATACTATTAGAAGCGGAATTAACAAAATTATCAACTGACCACGATGGTTTTTAGAGGTGACAGTGCAGAGGTCGATCAGATAAGATATATTCTTAGCAATGGAAATATTAGATCCTACAGTCACTAAAAGTCTCCCTAAAAAAGACAAGGAGTAGCGACAACATGTACGTATTCCTCCGTCACTATACGAAAAATACCATTGATCTAGATCAGGCGACCCACCTAGTATTAAATATTTCACGAACCCCGACTCTTCCCTTTTTTTCAAGCAAAATTATTTTCTTTATACAAGAAAAAATCTTGCCCCAAGAAAATAATTTTGATGAATTTGATTGTTTTACATTAAGACAAAAAAATCTTGAATCAAGTAGAGTTCATTGAAACTAAGAACTTGATTCAAAAATCCTTTTTTTTTATCCAAAATAATCAAATTCTTTAAAATTACTTTCTTGGGTCAAGTTAATTTTTTTATGTGTGTATAGATAAGTCATAGGTTTTTATTTTTTTTATTAAGTTGTAAGAACGTACACATGTTTTATCATTATTCTTAATAAATCTATCTTCATAACTTTGTTTTTTTTTACTGAGGTAGTTTTCACGACCCCCAATAGAGGCTTGGCGACACCCAGAGGGTCGCGACCCACACGTTGTAAAACACTGATTTAAATCATTCGATGATTTATAAGAAACATTTCACTTCATAACTATTTTTTTATAATCTGTATAATCGATGATATGTATATACCTATAAGGTACCTACACAACATAATCTAACCTTGTAAATTATTGTAGTTACGAAAACTATTCTTATCTACTTAGAAATATTAACCTTGATGAATAATTAAAGATAACACCACCTGACTTTTAATTTGCCCTGAAGGTTTCCTATATCATTTTCCTGACCTTCTCTCTTATAATTTGTGAACGTTGTAGTAATAGTATACCATAACTTAATGGAATGGAAACGCTTTTATTTTTTTGTATATCAGAGGGAGACTTTTTACAAAAGTCGAAATAGTATACTCTGATATGTCCATGGTACTGTTCATGTCTATAGGCGACGGTTACCACTTTACAACAGGTGGGCCGTCAGCTTGTTTGCCATTCTAAGTTCTATAAAAAAAAAAAATTACTACCCGACTTAGAGATGAGCCAACATAACTATAGCCCAAGGCGGCAAAATTGAAAAATTGAAAACGACTTACGGCTACAAATAATGTGAGCACTCTGCTTATCCCACTATCGTTCGCATTACACGTTTTTTTTTTCATCCTCATCTTCCTGACCTTATCTCAATTAATTGACGTCGGTATATTGTTTCCTCTTCTCGTAAAGACAAACTTCAGTCCTACGAATAATGTACTGCTAATAAAACTTGCCAGGGGGGAAAGGGATTGTTAGTAATAGAGACTGAGAATCCTATTGCTGGCAATATACCCAACTAGGTCGACCTCCTCACGGTTCCCCTTGGAAACCATCATGGTTAATTCCTGATGAATTCATCGTAATAGACTAACTGGCCTGTTTTGGTTCTCATCGATCACCCTTCACTAGTGCCGCGCCAGCGTATCCCGTTACTGCAGGCTTACCGTTCCATTCCAGGGGTTACCATTCCATTTTCACCCATCAAAAAAAAAAAACTTGTGACGCCCCCTGCCAAGCGTGTACAACTGCGGGCAAAACTTCCCAAAAAGAAGGTCAGTGTTCAGAAGGAACAATTAATGGCTGATATAATGATGATAAATAGAGCTTATGTTAAAATAAGTGAGAAGAAAATTTCACTAGTGGCAACCTCGCCCAGGCAGACGCAGAGTGAGAAGCTCACTTGGAACGATGTCGTAGAATGTGCTTCAAAGAGTTACTAGATGCGAGAAGATAAGAACCGTTCTCTGTGACATTTTATCGCTGAACGAAATTAAACAAAATTTAATATATGTAGATATGAATCATATTCTAAAGTATCGTAGTGTTACACATAATGTAGGTATTTTTTTTTAATTGACCTAAACCTTTGGTTACAGGTAGTAAATAACAAAACTATGAGTAAATTCAAGTGTTTACTCTTCATGATTCAAATGATTAGCATTTTTAAGCAGTCTTATCAGAATATACACAAATAACCGGAATAAATAATATTACCTATCCCTAACTGTTAAGTTACGTAAGAAAAGCACTTCAGTAATCTTGAACATTATCAGAACAATGTTACCTTAGAAAATACTTGTTTCTAATTGTTAGTCGACAGCTCATATATTTCAGGAGACGCCGGCTTCTGTATAATTGCTGTTACAAAAATATATACCTAACTTATTAGGTAAATTTCATCATGCAATATAATTTTCAAGTTTACAGTACAATAGTATTACTTTTTTCTATACAATGTAATGCAGCTGATGACAATAATATTATTAATAGAGTCACAGACGCAGGAATACTAGAAGATGCTACTCTAGATACTGTAAGTAATTTTAAATTTAATTATTATAATATGAATTCTGTTGTCAGATCTAAATTATGCTATTTTTTATTGTTTATTGTACACAAATGAAATAAAGAATAGAATAATTTAAATCTCTCATTATATCGGTATAAATTATTTGTGGTATTATTTTATTTATATATTTATATATATTTTTATTTTATTTAAATTTAAGTAACAAAAAACACAAAAGTTGAAAAGTAAGAAATTTAATAAGTAGCCTTGATTATAACATACAGCGACAGAATCCTAAACTAAGTAGAAGTTATATTCTGGATAGATACTATATCAGTAAATGACATATTAGACATTGGTACTTCCACATTTTTTGTATATACGTATATCTTATAAATATTATAAAAGGGAAAGTTTGTAAGGATGGATGGATACTCACACAAAAAATACTGAACGGATTTAATTTAAATTTCGAACACGGGTTGATTATATCTTAGCAGATAGGATACTTTATATACTGATTCATGCGGGCAAAGCCGTTAGATAAAGCTAGTTATATAAAACAGAAAACTTATAATTGAAACGATACAAACAAAACACCTATTCATTTTCGAACTTGCAAACGTCAAATGGTGATGCAGTCCTTTGAGCCGCTGTACAATTCAATTACTGCAATTACATACCTTATAATAGTAGGATTAGTTTACTTTTATAATTTTTTTATCAAGTCAATAAGCTCAACCGGACAACGACTAACTGCGAATCTGGTGTCCCAAAACCGAATCCTAGCACAACTCTCTGGATTTTCGAACCATATTTGTATCATTCAAAAAAGAAATTATTGGCATTTGTTTTGTACTTCAGAAAGTGAATCCATCGTCCAGTAAGTCAAGTCAGAGACCATTATCTATAAACGAAGACGGTTTAGAAACTCAAAGGCGCCACTCAAATTCAAGAAACAAACGAATATTGTATAATATTCTTATCGTTGTTGCTGTCAAAGCATTTATTTGAGAATGAATATTAAAAAAAAAACGCCATAAATATATGGCTGCCAGTACGTTAGCAACAATCATATCAATTGCTGCAGTTACCATTATTTTTATTCATAATCTTTACATTCCAACAGTTTTCCCTCATTAGAAAATATGGCTATCCGTGTGAGATTCATCGCGTGTACACGGAGGACAAATATATATTGGAAATGCATAGAGTGCCCAATGGCAGAGATAACGTCACTCATGGTCCACGGCCTGTGGTGTTCCTTCAACACGGGTTACTATCGTCCTCCGCTGAATGGGTTCTAATGTTGCCTGGGAAAGGGTTTGGTAAGATTTCTTTAAATATCCTACTAATATTATATCTACCTATGTATTAATATTATAAAAGTTTAAATTTCTAAAGACCTTTAGAAGTTTTAGTTTACTCAATCACGATCAAACGGATTAAGAGATTTAAATGATAGTTACATTTAAACATCACCTAAAAAGACACTTCTTGCGAGAGCAGAAGTGTACATAGATCAGTATTTTATCATCATGTTTACTCGTAAGTAGGTGCCCACTCTGTCCAACTATGCTTTTATTCAATTTGGTTTAAATGGAGGATACCATATATGTATGATTGAATGGAAAATACTTATTTTTTCATATACATATATTTTATTATTTTTTTTAATGTTTTTAATTTTTTATATTTACAAATCGTTTTACATATATTATTGAATTTTATTGTTTCTATATAATTTATATTTCTATTGACACATATTATAAAGGTACATATCTTTGTTTAATGGCCTAGGTGCAGCGAAATAATCACTGGTTAGGCAGCACCTTCGTTAAATAAAATTGTACATTAATGTTCATAACGGTAGATACTATAATTATTACTTGTTAAATTGAGTTTTTTTTTTGCACTCAATGCATGAACACAGCCTCCCGCGTCGCTGATCTGATTGAACAGTAATAGTATGGCTAGGTTAGGTGATAGAACACTATATATTGCCATCTCATTTTTCTTTATTCTGTATATGTGTGTGAATGTGTATGTATGTGTATGTGTATATGTGTATGTATATGTGTATGTATGTGTATGTATGTATATATATATATATATATATATATATATATATATATATGTATGTGTATGTGTCTGTGTATGTACGTGTATGTGTATATGTATAATGTAGATTTGTATATGTATAGAATACCAACGCACTACTTATATAACTGTTTTTTACTTGTGACGCTATGGTTCTTGCTGAAAAACAGCGCTGTAGCGCTTCAAGCGCTGCAGCAATATGCTGAGCACGGACCTACATCACAGAACATTGCGACACACACGCGCGCACGCGTACATTATAATTTAATTGCTATCTATTTGTATATAATTATTATTTTCTTTTGTTTGTTTTGTTTTTGATTTCTTTTGTTTTTGTTTTGTGCGCTACTGTGTGGGCCGCATGTTTCTTTTGATTAAATTATTTCTTTCTTTCTTTCAAAAATTTGGAACACGGCTAGATTATAAGCTAATTTAACACACTGTATACTTTATATACTGATATACATGCGAGCAAAACCGCAAAATAGCTAGTGTATGACAATTATATAAGTATCACAGCAATTTGCTTTCTAGTCCTCAAACTAGGCTATAATGCGGAAATGTTCTTACGAGGAACAGAACCCGGAACATCGAAATCTGAGCAAATTTAGTACACTTCGTTTCCTAAATTGAATCTAAAATCTAGTCCAGGAAGTCATTTCCGCAAACTGATTTACGATATTAAAATGAATGTCTTTTGGTCATGACTGTGTAATATGTAATTCGAAAATCGTTTTCGAAGTAAACAGCAATAAGACCGTCTTACTGTACTTATGCAATGTATATATTGCTTATATATATCTTATGTTTTTTTAATACCCTACGATATATCATCCAAATAAATGTATACTCATTTATTAACATAAAAGCAGCCCTTTAAGTTCGAGCTAAAATTACATTTTAAATTTCCCATTAAATATTTAACATCTTGGGCGGTGGAATGATCTACATTGTTGAATCCAATTATAAGCTCCGAGTTGTTATTGACGAGATAAGTTCGAGTATTACTTCAAAACAAGAGTAACAGCCGATAATGCCTCTAATTTATAACGCTAAACAATTTTCACCGAAAAAAAAGACGAATATAATAAAATGAATAAATAAATAATTTCTGGATTTTCCTATTAAATTAATCGCACATTGTACGAGATTATAAATATGCCCACGCATAACAATAAAATATTAATTAATTATTTCCTAATCTTGTTTTATACGTATTACCCGAGGGATTTGGAGCTAGAGGGAGAAATTTTATAAAAAAAGTCGTCTTATTAGGTATCTCTGTCTCATTCGTTTTTCTAACATGAAACAACTGTGTTTCTGTACTGTACTGTTTGTATGGCTGTTTCGGTTTGAAAAACATAACATTACAGTCCTTTGAAATGGCAAAGAATAAGAGGCACTATAAGTGTCACTGTGATGTTACTATTCGTTTCTTTATGTGATGATCACAACTTTCCATCAGTTTACCATTCAAAAGTGCATAAAAACTTGTTTTTATTTTTTAATAATATTTTTAATAATCTTTTCGAATTGCAGCATACATTCTCGCAGAAGCCGGCTACGACGTATGGATGGGTAACGCTCGTGGTAACACGTACTCTCGCCACCATGTCTCCTTAAAACCAACATCTAAATCCTTCTGGCAGTTTAGTTGGCACGAAATTGGTTATTATGACCTTCCGGCCATGATCGACTACATTATCAAGGAAACTGGAGTCCCAAAGATCCATTATATAGGATTTTCACAGGGAACCACCGCGTTTTGGGTCATGACATCGATGAGACCTGAATATAATGATAAAATTTTGGCGATGCAAGCTTTAGCGCCCGTCGCTTATGTCGGAAATGTAAGGAGTCCTCTTATAAAGGCTATGGCTCCATTTATAAACTCTTTGGAGGTGAATGTTTACTTTTTTTTATACAACTTTCCTTGTTTGCCACTTCCATGGTATAAAAAAGCAGAATTACTATGCGATTGTGATTTTGACATCATACTGTAACTCTGCATATCTAAGTGTTAACTGTATGTTCGCCCACGCGGGATCAATTCTCGTGAGGATTTCAAGAAATCTTTTTTACTACTCGCCTATATTACATAAAGAACAACAACCTACTATCATTTCACTACTGATTACAGCTTTCTGGTCTTATTAATTTTCCAATATTGATACCAATAATCATCTATATTTTATAATCAGTAAAAATAACTAGACGATATCTGTAAATACAGGAAATATTCGAGAAAAATCTATACATATAAAAGTAATAGAAGTAAAAAAAATATTTTTTAGAATATTGTTTATTTATATGTTTGTTTCGGCATAACATAAACACTAGTACACCGAAACATTTGTATTCACCAAAGTTATCTTGATATACCAAAAATTATAATTACTCGCTTTTAAAATTAACGCATACAAAGTTGCAGGCAAATGCTCACTACATGAAATATGGATCTTATAGACATTTATCTATTATTAAAGTTTGTTAAGTGTCATATTTAGTGACCCTATATATCATCAATTTTATCGTTATCACATGCCATAATCATTATTGTTACACAAATTTGAAATAATGTCAATTGTTTGATAAATGTTAGCTAAGTATCTATTGTGTTTATTTACAAACGACAATCTGTATAGACTTGTAGACTACCGAGTATTATAGATATTTATTTATTTATACTTTTGCACACATTAAAATATCTCTACAGGGCGGACTGAATGCCTGATGGTATTCTCTACCAGTCAACCGTTATGCTAAACAAAGAGAGCAAATAGCAGTGCATAGATTTAAAAAAAATGTAAATTAAATAAATATTTTGAGAGATTACAACAATTTATGATAAATAAACATACAAATATATAGAATAATTAATACTTACAAAAAATATACATACATAAATCACATACAATACATATATAAATAACTATACATAGTACATATTAAATTAATAAATATGTAAATCATAACTAATTTATATAATAGTACGGATTGAGGTTTTTTATACATATTTAATTTAGATATATTTAATTATTATATCTATAGCTCTACTATTACTACTATACTCCTTACCGTATGGTCCCGGCATAAAATGCGCCAACCGTTACTTTCCCGTGGATATCGTAAGAGGTGACTAAGGGAATGAGCTATCATCATCATTAGTCATTATTTGCCCACTGCTAAACATTGGTTTCACCCTATTAGGGAGATTTTGCTAGTAGTGGCTTCGTTTGTCGGGCGGGTTGGCAACCGCAATTAGGGCCTGGTGATATTTTAAGAGACGTTGCTGTCCATCCCGCGACTAAGGAAACTTTATCCCTTGCCTCTTACGACACCCACGGAAAAGGGGCGACCTATTCTATGTCAGGAGCACACGGCACACTTATAATTTTCTTCAATAACTTTATTCGTCAACACCGTGACAAACAATAAGTAATAGTTTTCTGCTGCAATTCATCCTAATTCTTACTTGAACCATTGTAGTTAATTATTACTGAATTCGTTGCGATGGGTCAACTGACCCGACTTGATCATCATTTCATCTTTCAATAGTGCTTCGCCATTGTATACCGTTAATATAAGCGGATACACCATTCCATCTTCGTCCATTAAAAAATTTCAAATATTTTTACATATATATTCATTATAACATTTTTATAATTACAGAGGTTATTAAAAATTTTTGGGACCAACGAATTCCTGCCGAATGGTAAAGTGAACGAATTGGCTGGTCAAACATATTGTGTTGAAGAAGCCATAACTCAAGTTATTTGTACTAACCTATTATTCCTTCTGTGCGGTTTCAATACTGAACAATTGAATTCAGTAAGTGTCATAAGGTGGAATTATAATTGTTTTTTCAGAATTATTATCAGTCATATTTAAACTTGTTTCTAGAGCAATGTGTTAAAAAAAATGACGCAGCAGTATTTATTAGATTGGGACATGTGTGTACAAAATCGTAAACAAAATCTTCATATAAATTCTCTTAAGGGATGATAAACAGAGATACATACATACATATCTGTCACGCCTGTCTCCTATTAGGGTAGGCAGAAACAATGGAAACAGAGATAACTGAGTGAAAACGCCTCAAACTATATCATACGATATATTTTATAGCTAGCTAGTCTCCGGTATCCCTTGTAATACATTCTTATGGGAATATTAACAAAAAATATAAAGCTGCATACTTTCTTATTAGGGTGGTGTATTTGAGAAATTTCATAATTCATTCGATAGTTCTGGAAGTAATCATAACATATCACAAACAAATAGAACTTACCTGTATAGTATTTAAAATAATATACGTATTCAATCATTGTTTATGTTATAATACTGTATTGGTATTAATAAATTGTAATTCGAGTATTGTCGTTTCAGACTATGTTGCCAGTTGTATTAGGGCACACACCGGCTGGTGCGTCAACAAGACAAATTATCCATTTCGGACAAATGTACAACTCCAAGAAATTTGTCCAGTTTGATCATGGATGGTTTAGAAATAAAAGGATCTATGGGACACACAAACCACCAGCTTACAACTTGAGCGCCATTACGACGCCGATTTTCCTTCACTATGCTGATAATGACTGGCTATCTACGCCTTCAGACGTAGATCAATTACTTAATAAGATAAATACCATAGTTGGCAAATACAGAGTACAATTATCAAAATTCAATCATTTGGATTTTGTTTTCGCAATCGATGCAAAGGAACTCATTTATAACCGTTTATTGAATATAATGGCACAATTTAATTACAACTAAAATAAATAAAACTAAATATAATAAACATTGATATATTTCTATTATATATTATATTTAAATATCAGCTTTGTCACTATGATTATTTGCCGATACCTAAAATATATAAAATTAATTAATTTGTGTTCTTTATTTTTATTTATAAACACAGACGTTATTTCTTTATAGACTTACAAAACAAGATTGTATGCTAGATGAATCAGATAATATTGTGGAGCAAGATGGAGCAGATTTACTTTCTGATACTCTATAAAAACTTGCATGAATCTGAGAGTCTGTATTACTATTTGATTTGTTCACAATAGACATTTCTCTACTCACTAACTCACCGAACGCATTCTGAACTGAAATATAAATATTATTTACATAATATATTATTACAACGTTTACGTTAGTGATTTAATTCTATTATTAGAAAATACCTTTAGTTAATATATCTATTGGGTTTTCCTTTGCGTCATTAGGTTTATTTATACTGTCATTAGTGATAACTGGACCATTTGTTTTGTGAAGCACTTGAAATAGAGAAACATGTCTATAACTCTGAAAAGGATTAAATATTTATTTTTAAACTATTTTACTTTTTGTTACTTTATATTTTTTATATACAAATAACTAGATAATAAATACCTTATTTTTACAATTTTTCATTGTTATAATCATTTCAGATTCTAAGTTTTTAACTGTATTTTTTTCTTTGTTTTCTTCAACGCAACATTCAAAAGGCTTTGGAACAACGTTTTTAGTTATTGACGAAGGATTGTAATGCGTCGATTTCCATGAACATGTCTTATAAAAACTTTGCAACTCCAATTTCAATGATTTGTTTTCTCTTTTCAATATTTCCATTTCAGTTTCTTGTTGTTTGTGTTGCTGTTGTAAATATTCTAAATTGTATTTGTATGTTTTCAGTTCTTCGTTCTCTTCCTTAATATTACAAGCATCACAACTCTTATTAACCGTTTTGACTCTTACTGACGTGCTTCTACTGAATTTTCTTTTCGCCGGTATATCATTACTTATACTTGAATTACCATTTAAGATTCGATCACTTTCCAAATTAATTTTGCTCTTCTTAATTTCACGTTTCAATATAGCATCTTTTGCTGCAGGAATTCGAGATGGCACTTCTTTCTTTATATCAACTTGCTTTTGAGCACAATAATTATGCTTACTATTTAAGCTTGATGATTTCGTAGAAAAAGTACCAATATTTTTAACAAATAATGCTTGTTCTACCATTTCCTTTTCCCAAACTTTAACAATAGATTGAACACTATCTGTTCGACTGTTATTAATACTACAAAAATTTTCGTCTTTATAATTTACATTGAAAATTTTTTCAATAATTATCTTCCATAACATTTTAATGCTTTTCAGTACATTCAAACATCGATCACAAGGCCAATGACACGTTTCAAATTCCTCCTATTGGAAAACAAATAATTAATAAAATATATTAATATAATTTACCTGTGTTTTATTATTAATTTACTTACCTCTTCAAAGTACTTTTCAAACTGACTATCGTTTTTCAAACATTCCTTTATCATATGGCAGGAAGTACATATGCTTTCTAGGAGCATTTTTGACTTACAGTTGGGATGGCACTTGGGCGTAGCCTAAACAGAATCAGTACGCTTACTTCATATAATAATAAGTTATTTCAATCCTAAGTTCTAAACTAGTGATATTTTAAGTAATGATTTTAGTTGTAACAAACACGTTTAGTATGTAGAAAATATAAATTATTATGTATATACAAAAATGTATCAATACCAAATAATCATCAGCAAGTATGGTTAGTAATACATTGCATTAACAATCAACAATTTTTATATATACAAGACTACTACGGATTTATAAATTTGTTTCTTATTTACATATCAGTCAGTCACTTTTTATTTACAGTCAAATCAGTTATAAATATTGTCCGAGCAAGGGAAATTTTCTGTATGAGTAACACTATGTTAATTATATCTACGTGTGTACTAAATTAAAGCTAATTAACTATTAATTTACTATTTTAAAGCATAAGATATGGTAATGAAAATATTATAAATTAATATCTTCATTATTCCATATTCTAAGTATTGGCAAGGCACAAGTTAAAGTTGTTGAAAACGCTTACCATTTTTTTTTTAATGGGTGATAATGGAATAGTAACCCCACCCGCGCTATCGGTATACACCGGCGGGGCACCAGTGAGGGATGATAGATTAGGATGAAATAGGTCAGTTAGCCCATCGTGACGAATTCAACAAGAATTGTTCACGATGATTTCCAGGGGGAATCACGTGGAGGTCGACCTGATAGGGCATATTGCTAGCAATGTCGAACTCCATTGCTCACACTCCCTTTCCCCCCTAACGCTTACCATTTATCATCAGAAGGTTGGTATATATGTATGTATGAATTAACCTTATCTTTATGAAATGAATATAAAAGTATGGTACAAAGGTAGACTTAACGCTAGGAGTATTCTCCATCAACCTTCCTTTGGTATGAACAGTGTATCAAGAATAAACGCTTATCAATCTAAAATAGAATCCAGATAAAAAAATTCTTACCCTTCGTCTGCTCGTACAGGTCATACTTTTTAAAAAGCTAGTCAACGTATAAACAGGTATAACACAGATAGGCATATCGCTTTTCATCCATTCCCTAAGATACCGGTCTCGCAAGCTAACGTCATGACTCCATGCCCGGACGTCGCTACAAGACTCGTATGACTTGATCTTTCCTTCGTTTCGTGATACCAATCGATATCTGTTCCTTGCTGTATATATATAATTCATTGAACAAATATATTTCTAAGTATTTACTAATATTTAATCCATTTGGGCATAACAAGCGACGTGAAATTTAGAGGTCCAAATTACAATTGAAATACATAGTGAAACTTCCAAACTTCTTGTCAAGATGACTTGTATAAGATTGTAGATTAAAAGAAGTATTATCTGAAAAAAGGATCATCATCATTATATGAGCCGTTAACTGTCCACTGCTGAACATAGACCACTCTCATAAATTTTTTTTTTTTTATACAAAGTAATATAAAGTAGGGTTTTGCCAATAGTTGTCACGCTTATTAGGCGGGTTGGCAACTGTAATAAGGCTTTTGGTGATGATTTAATACTGACCCTGCTGCCCATCCCTCGACAAAAAAATCCCCTTAGACACCCCCTACAGTACCCACGCGAAAGGAATTTCTTATTCTAATATTCTATGTCGGGACCATACGGCAAAATCAAAAAGGGTATTTGTTTTTATTTCGTTTTCAATACTTAGTTAAAGCAATAAAAATAAGCAGCTATAAAACAATACCCGGAATTAGTGTAAAAGGACGTAATAGATGAATAGAAGAGATTTTTTTTATACAACTTAGAATGACAAACAAGCTGACGACCCACCTGATGGAAAGTGGTAACCGTTGCCTATAGACAAGAGCAGTAACATAGACATAACAGAGTATACTATTT
The DNA here is from genome assembly GCF_026898425.1 of Galleria mellonella. Taxonomy (NCBI): domain Eukaryota; kingdom Metazoa; phylum Arthropoda; class Insecta; order Lepidoptera; family Pyralidae; genus Galleria; species Galleria mellonella. The sequence continues at coordinate 2,475,105 of NW_026442162.1, read as the reverse complement.
CGCCCATCTTGCCCTCCATGTGTTGCCATTCCTGAGGACTCAGGTGTTATTCCTCTGTAACCTGTAAATTCATGCCAAAAAGAATCTTAATTTTTTTCTATGCTAAGGCAGTAATGTATTACCAGCAACTCGTTTACAATTTCAATTTGGCGGCTGGACATGAATATCATTTACAATCTGCATCTAAAAACAATTATGTATATTCTGAAATCTTTGATTAAAATCTCAAAATCGCTGTAAATTTAAAAAACCGCTAGTGGACAGCATAAACGCTACAGTGTGGTCAATTACTTATTCAAAACTCTTATGAAAAAATACTGGCCAGCATGAAGTGATCACAGAAAAAAATAAATTTAAAAGTGACATTCTACAAACCGCTATTCCGTCTCGATATATGTTGACATTACAAAATATTTGATATTTTCATTATTTACATTTCTTAGTAAGTTAAAAGTAATCAGATATTTCAAATCTTGCCGTTATGCGTAAAATGGATGGCGGGGAAAAATAACTTATATATACATGTATACGCTTAGAAAAAAATTACATAACGGTAGTGAACAAGATAGTTGGTGTAAATATGTCTTTTATAACGAAGAGAGAGCGCGTTTTCAACGAATATGACCTTTTCGACTTACCAGCTAGAAACGAAGGGAAGTTGAAGGCTTACGCGTCATGTACGGACGCGAGGGCGTGGTCTCACTTCTGTTCGGACAAGAGTGAGCACTTGGTGGAAATTATAAAGAGGAATAACGACAAATGCAGAACGAAGTATGTGCCAACAGATGTGATTGTAGATACGTTGATGGTCGCCAAAAATGCTGAGATTGGCCGACTTAAACGTAGGATAGAAGAATTTGAACAAATGTTAGCAGCGTACGATCAGCTCGAACTCACGTGCGAACAGAAATGTGAAATAGCGAATGCTGTAAGTACCTAGACATTATCCTCATCATACCAGCCGTAGGCTTCATCCTAATGAAGAGTTCTGCCGTAGTTGCCACTCTTGGCAGGCAGGTTAGCAACCGGTAGGTTTTAGTGACGTTTTAAGAAGGGCGCTGCTGTTCACCCCTCGACCATTAAGTTTCTTTAGTCATCTTTTACGACACCGACGGAAAAGGAAGGGATAGTATTATAAGTACTTATACTTAATATCAAAATATAATAATAATAATAATTATTTGTGTTTTAAATACGCACACATTTTAGGCACTTAGTTATTAATAGTCAAGAGTCTCTAGAACTCGCATATTTGCATTATAGCATCATAAAGTTAGATTTATGTAAAGAAGCCTTTGACATTCGATCTTCTCTGTTTATTCGCCAGGGTCTTGTAATAATAAGTAATATTGAAATGTAGAGAAATTATTGTGTAGATCATTAACCAGAAAATTCGAAATGCTAATTATAACAAATAAACTTTTTAACTAAATTGCACATAATAGATTACATGCGTACATTTAATCGCACAATAACGGGAATAATACATACATTAATAACTAGGTAACTAATATTAAAACCTTAATGCAAAATGCTCAAATTCGAGCTACATTAGTATCTATAGATCTAGCTAGTATACTACATCTAGGGTTGAAGTCGTAACTAAAGTTACACGCAGTAATTTGACTTTACACACACTTATTCAGCTGAATTACTAAAAGTGGTAGGTTTAAATATTTCTACATTTGCTCATCATTAATTATAGTCGCTTTTTGCGACTACATACATACGTATTATTAAAAGAAGTGCAATTTTAACCTTATATATTAAATTATTATTTTCAGCACGCGGCGATAAAAGCAGCTAATAAAGAATTAGATGAGTTGGTAAGTACTGAACACGAGTTATCCTTTAAATAATAACTAAAAATTTATACATGTTTATTTTGCTATGTATTTGAGTTATGAATAGAAAATGACAGATTTTTCAAAATTGAATAGAAAAAAAAGATGTTTATAATTAGTAACAACTGTTCTAATAATTGGTTCATTACTTATTATGTTATGCAATGTCTGTGACTGCGAATACCCAGGTATTTACTTTGTAGATTCGTTTACTCTAATATTCATAAATACGTAGTATTACAAAAACTTCCCAATTTTTAACAAAATAATAAATACCATTAATCTGCAAAGTTACAAAGATTATTTGGTATTAGTTATAAGTTATTTGGAGGTTTCAATATGTCATACTAAAATACCAATTATCTAAAATAAATTTCAATATTTACAAAAAAGTGAGAATTTACAGTGATCTGTAACTAATAAACCATTTTCATCTTTTGCAGTACCTAGATTTAGATCTGTCTGGGTTCACAGAGGTAAGTTTTACAAATTGAAATATGTACTTACATACTTACATATTATTTATTATTTAAAAATATATTATTTATTAAATACTACTTTTACATTTCAGGGTATAGAGTCAGACGCTTTTGAGGTGTGTACATTTTTACTAAATTTCAACAAACTTATCATATTTATTATTTTAAAATATTACTGCATCTCACTATGTTTATTGTGTTTTAATGTTCGTTAGAGTCTGTATAAAAGTGTTCTTATTCATTCAAACAAAGATACAGGTGTAACTATTCGAACAAAGATACGGAATGTAGTTAATCTTACTTAATATAATAAAATTGTAACTAGTAGATGTCTGTACATGTCAAAATTTTAAACAAAATTGATATGGTGGTCTAAATAAGAGATAAATATTTTTTTATACAACTTAGTATTAATATTTTTTTTATTTTTTATACAACTATGGAAAACAAGCTGACGGCCCACCTGATGGAAAGTGATAACCGTCGCCATTGACATGAGCAATACTATGGACATAACAGAGTATACTATTTTGCCCATGATACCCCCATGCGTTGCCATTCCTGAGGACTCAGGTATTATTGCTCTGTATCCAGTAACTTTTAGAAACAATCATTTTTAGAAATTTTGTCTGTCTGTATGTTTCGGCATTACGCAAAAACTACTGAATATGGTTTTCATTGTTGTATTCCTGAAAATGTTACTTAAAAACTAGTTTATGTTTTATCTTAATACGCTCTCTAGAAGTATTCTATTTTATTGGTTATTTTTTTATAGTTAGTGGTACAGTATTTAGGCATCCCGACCTTGCTATTAGATACGGATGACGGTATGCCTATATTAGTGGGTGCATAGTGCGTTAATTAGTAATTGAAGGGAGATGTTTGAGGAACATGAGAATGGCGGATGTAAAGCCGATTGGTTGTCCTACTTCAAAAATCAACGTATATGAAGTAGCGACCAAAAACTTAAAGTATTAAATTATTACTCAATTTATTGTACTAGGTAAATCGATTGACCGAATCGAACAGTATGGAAGTCCAACAAGTAGATTTAGCTTGGCAAAAATATAGCACATATTTTAGCGACAATGAATTGGAACTATTCAGTGATTTTTCAGCTCCTTGTCGAGGTTTTTCTAGACTACAGCATGTGGTTCTTCTAAAAGCGGGTAAAAAGGTTTCTTCAAGGTCCGTAACACGAGCGTAATACCCCTGGAATTGCAGGCGTTCATAGGATACGGTAACCGCTTACCATCAGGTTGGTGGTATGCTTGTTTGCCACCTCAGTGACATAAAAAAATATATAAAATATACAGTAAAATAAAATCTCTGAAATTCCCTTAAAATATGTTCAATAGAGGATTAATGTTCAATTTAATAAATAATATCGCTGTATTTCGGTTTTTTTGTTCATACTCTAACATGTTATAATATCGAAATAATTTTCCTTTCAATTCTTCCAGTGAAATTAAATATTTTTTCCACAAAAAAAATTGGTAGCAAGACGACAATAAAATTCACGTCGCCCATATTAAACAACGCGTACACTGTGAAAATACTATAAAAAGCTCGATTTTTGATTTCTTATGTTACATGCTATATAACATAATTTGAATTTTTTTTTTCAGACTGGCAAATCGACGGGCGATGAGGTAATTAAAGAATTATATCTATGAATAATTTTACATTTTTGCGGAATATATTTTTTAAAGAAAAATAATAAAACAATTATAACTCTTATCTCATTATATTCTTATCTTAGTTTATTAATTACACATAAAAGATCAAGAAATTAAAAGAATTTTTAAAATTGATTAAGTTTTCTCGATCATTTTTTGAGTTTATCATATAAGAAATCAAATCTTTTCTTATTATTATATTAGCTCAAATCATAATAATTGCTATTAACTCTGTAATTATAATTCGAAGTGATTGATATTAAACACATGTGATTTACTTTTGGATTTATCATATTTGGATTAAATTCAGAATTAGGACGTAACTCCTATAAAAACTTTAGTAGTTAACCAATTATGGGTATAGTCTCCGTTACTGTTCCTTTCCCTTCCCCAACGAACACTAAATAAATCATAATACTTAATCATAATAGTCATATTATTAGAATGTATGATCTAATTTGTTTGTTTTAGTTATCCACATTCAAGGTTGTTGTGGTAAAATCACATATTTAAATAAACCTACATAAATACAAAATATTTATACACTTATTGATAATTTATACATATTTTAATAAAAGGGATGACAGGCAAAAATTTATAGTTAATTTCTAAATTAAAATATGCATCTACGTAAATAGTAGATAAGCATATTTTAGATTTAGATAGATTTAGCGGATAAAATAAAGGTTATTCACAAAATTATTTATTCTTATGGATTATTTTCATGTATAATAATTAACGACCTTTTTTATTATTAATTTCCTTACAAATGAAATCAAGTAATATCAAATAGTCTTTATTTTTCAACTCTGTAATATATAAAGCCTAGTAAGTAAAAAATCCTTATGTCAAGAAAACCACTCTTTTATAAATATATGTACTCGTATATGTTTACCTCTCTTTATCTTTCCATTTTATATTTTAATAATAATCCATAAGATTTTATTAGATCTGTTTTTTTTTTCTTAATAACATTACGTTTACTCTTCATAAAGACCTTCCTAGAACTTCAACGAGAATTTGAAAAAAATTGCCGAATTGCAAACATCTAATGATTTAATTGTATTTATATAGAATAGTTTTTATCTGTAACTTTATCCGCGTGCCCAATACATTTCTTTTTCTATCTCATATAGTACGTGTATACTAAATTTCATAGTAATTTCTTAAGCCGTTATTGCTTAAAGCGCTAAGTGGTAATAAAGCAACTAACTTATTTCACTTTTATAATTTTCTTTTGCTTCTAAGACAAATTCAAAAAATGACAAATTTGTTTCAGGGCGACAAATCTCGCGGTGACGAAGTAAGTATTTCACACTATTAGGCAGTAGAAACACTTAAACACTTGCGTTTTATAATCCAATAATAACATAATTTCAGTGGACGTTCGAGAAAGCACCAACTACAACAATGGAGAGCAAAGGAATCCAAATGGGACTAGAACATCCATGCGATGCGAGTACTTGTAAGTTAAGATTTGTTTAGTTTTTTAATACTCATAATATAACAGTTGATCACTAGACTTCTTGCAACATTAAGTTCTAATATGTTCAGTGAAATATGGACGTTAAGCATATTACATACATTATGGCAGCAATCTGACAACCCCATTAGAGATCATAGTCGTGACAATATTTATTTTCAAAACCCACAACTGCTGTTAAGACAATCTCATTACTCATTACTATGACAACTTGTTATTCTCCCGTGTGTATACAAAATTGTCCTACTCATTCGACTGTTAAAAAAATTCTTTCTTCTAGCTGTTACCGATCCGAGAATACAAGAAATGCAGGACACTATCATTAGTAAGGATGCCAAACTAAACGCTATGCAAAACACTATTGCCGTTAGTATCTATAATGCGTAAATGTTTTTTGTTACTATAAATACGTACGTACAAAGTATTATTTAATATAAGTAGGTACTTATATATATATATATATATATATATATATATATATATATATATATATATATATATATATATATATATATATATATATATATATATATATATATATATATATATATATATCTAGACGGTGTATTGTTCATTATTTTGTTATATACCTAAATTATTATTGTTGTAAATTTATCCCACACCAGCAGTTTTCCCGCTCGCCTTGTATCAATCCACACATAAACCGTTACGGACAATCTATTTCCTACTAAGGACATCCCGCGGCTTCGCCCGCATGCTGTAGGTATATGAAATATCCCACATACAAGTTAGAATATAAACTACCCATGTACCAAATTTTATTGCAACCTGTTTTATGGATTTTTGTGTGAAAGAGTAACAAGCATCATTAATAGGATACAAACAAAAAAAATTAAACACCTAAAGCGACAGACTGACTAAAAACGTAACTATTTCCGCCGGAATTCTGATAAGTCCATTAATTCCAAATAAAAAACTTATTTCAATGAACACAAATGTGACAGTATTTTTTTAATTTTTATAAATTTTGAAAGGATTTTAATGATTATTTTATTAATTTTTCATTATTTTGCCAAATTGATTTTTTTGTGAAACAAACACTGATTATGCCGGATAGCTTTACGCGCCTTAAGGGTTTGAATTACACGGCAGTATCCATCTATGAAAATGGATATTTATCAAAATCTATTAAAACGTATCTGTAATATTCATGCATCCACAAACATTAGGCATACTTCATAGTACAACAAAAATATATATCTGAGTATGCTGTTATCACTTCATACCATTACAAATATCCTGTCAGATATCATAAAATTATCCTTTATCTTTATTACGTATGTAATATTGTTAATAGTGTCTCTAATTTTTTTGTATTAATAATAATTTCAGGTCATGGAGAATGACGTTTGCGAACCCTATTGCATCTACGCACACATTTACACGGCTTTAGAAAAAATATTTGGCATACTTTGCCAAAATGACAAGTATAAACTGTACCTAAATTTGATGGTTTGTCTCTATTACCATTATAAAATTATTCATATAAGTAAAAAAAAACAGACTATTTTATAGATTATTCTTTTTTTAAACTTAAAACATTATATATAATCTTATTAGAATATATTTTTTAAAAAGACCAAGAGTAAAAGTATCTTGATAATTACGACAAAAAACGAAATAAAAAGTAGAAAATCGTAACTATTTCAAAACTGTCTAAATTTAATTAAATAGTTATTTAGTATTTATTGTTACATACCTTAAAATGAAATACTGCACCCACTATCATTCTGTTGTCCGACTGTCAGTTCGTCTGTCAAGATCCATATGCTCAGGAAAACCTGGAGATAACAGCTGAAATTAATATAAAACCTCAAGTGTGCAATTACTTATCTTAGTTTATAGCATATAGTTTGACATTTGCAAGGAAATTAATAACTATATATAGAAAAATTTTGTTGATTTAGAATCACGAAATTTGGAAACAAGTAATATCGTATAACACAATGGAAAAATCTGGAAACCGTAAATATTGTAGTTATATCTACAATTTTTTTTTATTATAATTTATACAGGCCTCTCAGTACGCGAGGCCGACTTTTTATCGCTCTGCCGATTTTTATATAATATATATCGACGATCTAAGATTTGAATAATTACATTGTTCTTTATCATGACATTATTAGCCCTAATTGGGCTTACATATAGAATAGAAAATTATTATTAACTAAATGATCTTTAAATAATTTTTATTATTCTATTATTTTTTATTACTCTTTCTTTTCTAAGTTTTCTAAGTTATCTAAATATAATAATTAGAATAAAAAATCATAGTATCTGTCTAATTTCATCCAAATCTATTCATCCGTATAACTCTGAGTATCTCACAGTACAAATATGTACCTATCTTACGCTGTCCTACGGGGATGCATCTCCTATTTTATTTATTATCTTATAGTAGTAGCAAAATTTTATTGTTATTAAGTTTACTGTTATAATATTTTACAGACAGATGGGAAAGATATCTCTTGTGTAGATATAAAGGGAAAAATACTTTTTAAACTAAAAGTGCTTGAAAAATTTTGTCTTGCACTCATAGCACCTTGTTCCCAAGAAACCAATTCTACAACTCAAGACTGTTCATGCTATCGTGCTGAAATTGCATTTGCATTAAAATCAGCGGAATCCCAACAATTGAGTCTAGACAATAAAAGAGCACACCTCGTTGCAGATATTATGGAAAATGAAGAAATGAAAGAAATACTAAGTAAAGAAAATTGTCCAGAAAAAAATGACAATGAACAAGTTGATTATTATTTTGCTATAGATGATTATAATATAAACACGGAAAACTTGAATAGGTTAAAAAACTTACAAGAAAATTACAACGATTTAATGGCATGCTATGAGAGTTTAAAACATGAAAGGAATTTCTTGCAAATGCGCTGTCAAAAGTATGAAGAACTAGAAATAGATTATGAAAATTTAAAAGCTCAGCTAAAAGAATATAATAATTTATGGAATGAAAAAGAACGTTATAGAAAACGGTCTGTAGACCTCGACTCATTAAAGGAACAATATTTAACATTATCAGATGAAACATCAAACTTAGAAACACGGCTTAGAGCAGAGAAAGAAATTAATCGTATAAAAGCTGATACAATTGAAAGACTACAAGCTGAAAATATTACTCTTGAAAAAAAATTAAATGATTCTTTAATTGCTTTTGAAAAAGAAAAAAACACTTTACAATGTAAATTAAAAGAGACAGAGTGCCAAGTAATGTGTCAAGAACAACAAATCAAGAGTTTGTCCGTTCAAGTAGATAGACTTCTTGAACAAGACCAAGAGAAGGTTGAAAGAAATATTTATGATCATTCATTTTTATATTTTACTGTCAAAATTAACAAAGTATTGAAAACTATATTTTAGTACATCGTTTATATACTTACTTATTTTAATTCATTTTAGACTCATTCTCACGAGGTCGCAACGCATTCGCTTTTATTGATGGACGAAATAGAGTCTTTAAAAGATCAAATCCGGAATCTAAAAGAAGCATTGTTTTGCAATGAAGAAGAAAAACAAAACTTACAATTAGAATTCCAAGAAAAACTAAAAACTATCAACGAACTAAGAATAGATATAGATGACTGGAAAAGTAAGTAATAAAATGTTCAACTATATTTAATTTTTGCATTATAATTTACTAGTTCTTAACTACGAATTCATCTGCGTGATGAGGATATGTTTACGAACGAAAATAAAAAATAGCTTATGTCCTTCTTAATTACAAATAATATATGTAAACCAAATTTTATGGAGATAAGTTAGCTGTTAGAGCTGAGATAACAAACAAACTTGTTTTCATATTTACAATATAAAGTAAACAGATTTTTTTTTAAGCTACGTATGAAAAAATGCTTCAACGTAATGAATATATGAAAAATGATTATGAAGATGAAATATTAAGATTAAAAGAAGAAAATGTAATGTTATCAGAAAACGTGAAACTAAAAGATACAGAAACAAATAATTTAATCAATATGATAAGCAATAAATCTGAACAGATAGAAAAACTTATGGAAGAAAATGAATATAAAAATAATAAGAATAAGGATTTGTTTAAACAACTTCATGAAATTCAAGAAATGTATGACAATCATGTACAGAAGATTGAGAATGAAAAAAAACAAGCTATCGAATCATTAACATTAGCAAAACAAGAAAGTCAAGAATTATTGGATAAAGTAAAAGATTATAATGAAATTATAAATAAAGAACATGAGATAAAAATATCACTTGAAACTCAAACTAAAGATTACAAGGAAATGCAAGACATATTATTTAACACAATTGAAGAAAACAAAAGCTTACAAAGCGATTTAAGGGAACAAAAAAGCAACAATTCTGTTTTAATTCAAGAAATCAAAAGACTACGTGAAGATAATATAGATGCTGTTAATAATATTAATGCCTTAAATAGCGAAAATAATCAATACAAGACATCATTAGAATTAACTAAAAAGAAAAGCGAACTACTAGAAACTAATTTACGTGAAACAACAAATATACTTGATAATGCAATGGAGTCGATACAATTATCTAAAAGTGAAAATCAAGATTTAAAAGATGAATTAATAAAACAGAAACAAAAATTTGCTAATATACAAAGTTCTTATGATACTCTTTTGACTGAAAAAAATATGCTTCAAAATGATTTTAATGTTAAAGTACAAGAATATAATAATATACACAATAATCTGAAAATTAAAATAGAGTTTTTAGAAAATAATCAAAAAACAGTTACAGATAATATAGCTGTATTACAAAATGAAAATGCACATACAACAGCATCATTAAATGCTCTCAAAAAAGAAAAATCGTTATTAGCCAAGAAACTAAAAGATAATGAAGAATTAAAAAACGAATTAGAGGAACTAAAAGTAGCTCTCGAAGAAATAACAAAGGATAAAGACGAATTAAATAAAGAATTACAGGAAAAAGATATACAATTAACAGAGTTAAAAAAAATAAAACAAGAAAATAATAACTTACATAAAGAAAGTCAACATTTATTAACACATAGTGAAGATTTAGAAAAATCTTTACTAAATGCAAGAAATCAGGTAAACTATAATATTATTTTTTGTTTTATATCATACGAGGGTCAAACTGAAAGTCCTTAGAAAATCAAAAACTAATTAAATTTGAAAGTTTTTATCTTTTTACCTTTATCTTTTCAAAATAGTGTCCATTCACGTCAATGCATTGCTGCATCCGACAGAACCTCTGAGAAAAGCACTTTGCCCACTTGTCCTTAGGAATCTCTTCGACAGCCTTCTGAAACGTAGCCACAGCTTCCTCGGCGTCCATAAAACGTTTTTCTCGAAGTTTTTCTTTTATTTTTCGGAATAAATAAAAATCGCAAGGTAAGAGGTCGGGGCTATAAGGCGGATGACCCAGTAGTTCTACGTCTGAGGTCGCTAAATAATCGATTGTTTGCCTGGCGGTGTGAGGAGGAAGGAGGATCCTACTTCGAGGTCGTTTCTCACGCACTTTTTCCAAAATATGTGGCAAACAATTGTTACTGTACCACTCTGCAGTAACTATTTTTCGATCCTCTACAACAATTGTCGCGTAATGACCTGTCCTTCCAAAGAGCGGGGCTACCATCTTTTTTCCCACGCTTCGACCTCCTGAGGGATCCACCGGGCACAAAGCTTCCTGACTGCCAAATGTTCATGGAGGATTTTGTGCACTTGACTCATACTAATCCCTAAGCTTGCCCGGATCTGCTGATAGGTCGCTCTTTTGTCAGTCTCTATCATACGTTGTACGACACTGATGTTATCTTCAGTCGTCGCCGTAGAAGGCTGTCCCTCACGCACATCATCGGTGAGATTAGTGCGATCACGTTTAAACTCATTAAACCAGTTGTAAACAGTGGCACGAGACGGGGCTTCATTGTGAAAGGCCAATCGTAGCCTATTATAACTTTCTTGTTGACTTAAATGACATCAAAGGTCATAAAAATCATCGTACGAAAATTTTCTCGTATTAAGTTCATGATAACATTACACAGACTATTTTCAATTTGCCGCCAAACCGTGAAACAAATGACAAACGAATAAATTATATACTCGATATTATTTGTAAAGAGTTCCATTTTCAAAATTTTTACATTTTTTTTTTATTATATTGCTTTCAAGTAGCCAGTTCTAAAAATTTTCAGTGTAGCCCTCGGACTCATTACTCATAACGATTTACATTTCAGCTAGTTGAAAAATCTATGACTCCTCAAAATTTGTACAAAACAGTTTATAAAGAAATCGAAGAAATGAAAAGAGAAAAATTATTAAATCACAACAGAATCAGAGAGCTATTAGATAAATTAGATGAATTGGTAAATATAAGATTATAAAACTAAATTTTAGGTTCACTAAAATTCTAACAGTTTTCAAATTTAACAATTTAATATTTCAGGAAAATATCATATCTACTCTTAATGAAGATATTTCAGCTCGTGATTACAAAATTTCAATTTTACAAAATCACATTAATCAATTAGAAGAGGAAATTCGACAATTACATAAAAACATAGCCGAAGCAGTTGATACAGGAGAACAGATAAGTAGCACAAGTTACGAGAAAATTGATCAGTCTCTTAAAATAATAGAAACCCATCGTAAGTAGCTATTGTATATTATATTCATATAATTCTACGATTTACTTCTAGAAATAAAACAGAACCGTCTATAGAAAAACCTTTTTTAGTAGGACAACAAAACGGATAAAACGAGTTATTAGTAGATAACTGGTGATAAAAAAATGAATAATATACAGATATTAAGAATAACCAGAGACTAATGATGAAGAATGTAGAGAGAAAAAAGAAAAGTGACATATTAAGATGTGTGTGCAATCATTTCATATGAATGTCTACATACATACTTACATATCCGTCACACCTGTCTCCCTTTTTTTTTGTCGAGGGGAAATGCTTCATGCAGACCCACATACCTCGGGGGAGATATGTGGGTACTGCCGGATTTTTACCGGCTAAAACCCCCGGTGTTCTTCGTCCACCTATTCCCGGAGCCGCGGGGAACCCGCTTAAAGTCGTTCGAGACTCCGACAGCGACGGCCGGCTCCGAAGCAGGCCCTCTCTCTTTACTAGGGCGGGAAGAGATTAAACCCGCCCTACATCAGAAGAGGGCGCGCAGGTACACGCGCGCGCCGCTCTCAGGGTCTAAGTGGTGTTGAGGAGACAGCCACCCCTGGCCCTAGCGGAGTGGGAGTGAATGGGATGGTATTAGAGTCCCGTCTCCTTCTCCGCCTTATCCTTCTGCGGCGTATCAGTGCAGTAGAAGGGTCGATCTCGCGATCGCTCTTTGCTGCTTCTTTCCTTGTCATGACAGCCTCGCAGAAGTGCAAGACTGCAGACCAAGACTTCTCGCTTATGGATCCACTAGTCGTCCTCCCAGTCTCTTTTGAGAGCTCGTTTCACCTGGCGCCTCTTAGTGATCACGTCGGCAGGAGACGGTTGCTCACCGCGATTTCTTCGCGCCGCGCGCCAGTTATACAGAAACGCACAGGACTTCGCCTTCAGGTCCCAGAGAGGGGAACCCGCCAACAGACAAACCGCTTCCGCTGAAACGGTGCGGTACCCTCTGATAGCCCGTATCGCCATGGCTCTCTGAGGGCGACGCAAGTTAGCGATGTTGTCGCAGTTGAGCGCGTCAGCCCAGATAGGAACACCATATAGGGCTATGGACTGGATCACTCGAAGATAGAGCCGGCGGCAGCTGTCGTTAGGTCCTCTCAAATTAGGGAGGAGCCGACTGAGACCATTCGCGGCTGCCATTAAGCGGGGAGCTAGGTTTCTAAAATGAGCCCGGAAACTCCAGCACCCGTCGAGAATCAAGCCCAAATAGTGGATTGTGAACTTGACAGGAATTCTCGTTCCGCCAACCATTATGTAGGACCCCTCCGGTGGGGCTTGACGCGGACTATGGAAGCATATTGCTTCTGACTTCTCCAGTACCACATTGCGACCAAGCTGTGGAATACGGCTGACAACAAGAGCCGTGGTTGCAGTGGCCCGCATTGCTGCCTCCTGATAATTCATCCCTCGGCGCGTGGCCAGTGTATTGTCGGCGTAGCACGTTAGGCTCGTACCCGATAGCAAAGCACCCCGTAGCACATAATCGAACCCGATGTTCCACAGAAGAGGGCCTAAAACCGAACCCTGTGGAACACTGCGCTCCATGGTATGTCTCATCAATTGCCCGTTGCGATCGACACAGATTACCTCCCTGCTCTCCAGGTAGGCCCCGATGATGTTATATAGATACTAGGGCACTCCATGAAATCGTAGCCTCTCCATGATGCAACTTAAGGGCAGGTTGTTAAATGCGTGAGAGATATCTAGAGATACCACAAGAAGCACTCCACCCTGGGAAACAGCTTCATCAGATAGCTTTCTTACATACACCTGTCTCCCTGTAACTGTCTGTCATATTAGATAGTTTTTTTTAGATGGATTTAATCAAAGTGTCTAATTTTTATTTAATAAAAAACTAGTTATTATGTGAACTTATAATCTTTAACCAGTATTTCTCACAAAATCAGGGTACTTTTATATCAATTAAGAAATATCTGGGCACTCACGCAGGGATTCACTCATTTATAACATAAATGCATTTTATTTGGTATTATTTTATTTTAATTAACATAATTAATTCTTTTTAAGATTCAAGAGCAACGCATAACATGAAAATGGAATTGGCTCAGTTACAAAATGAAAAATATATACTTGAAGAACAACTTTCAGCTTCGAAGTTAAAAACAGAGAATTCAATTCATGACAAAAGTAAATATTTGTCCCAAATAAGAAATCTACAGAATGAAAGAGACATTATAATTACCGATATTAAACAACTGGAACTTAAAAGTGTAGGCGACAGTGCTTTATCTCCAGATAAGTGTGACATCGAAGATGTTTTAATGTCACTAGATCGAATAAGTAAAATTTTAGACGAAAAGAGTTCTAAAAGTATTTCTTTGGAGCAAACATTACTAAAAGTTCAAACGTCATCACAATTACTCTTAAGTGAGGCAAAAGAAATTGTAGAGAAAGAAAAACAAAAAATTATAAATGAAAAAGAAGAAGCTATTCGAGACAGAATCAATATGGAACAAAAATTAGACGAATTGAAATGTCAGTTAGAAGAACAAATTTCTAGTGATAAAAAGATTATATTAGATCTGGAAGCTAAACTACTCAATCAAAAACTTATAACTGATAAAATAAATAAATCCACTCAGAATTATATATCCAAATTAGAAGAGGAAATCCAATCTCTTCAAGATTTATATCAAAATTCATTAGCGAAACTCAACGAATTACAAGAAAAAGTACAGCATTTATCTGAAGATAAAATTACGAATTTAGAAAAAATAGACAAAATTTATTCTGAATTGAAACAGAAATGTAAAGATATTTCAGAATTACAGAAAACTCTTGAAATGATAAAAAATAAACAAAATATTAGCGTTGAAATTCAGACTAGCTTGACAAATATTCAAAGAAGCATCTCTTCTGAAACAGATAGTGATTTGCAAAAGATTGATTATAATAACTCTTTGCACGCCTCAGAATTTTACAGTCGCAATATCAATACAAATAAAACATTAATTAACCATTCGGACAAAATAGATGATAATAACATTTCCAGTATTATTCTTGAAAAGAAACCATATCTTAATGAAGTACAAATATTGGCTGCCAATATTGAACCTTCATATGATTTTATTAGAAATAGTTATTTAAATTATAAAATTCAACAATTAAGTATAGGTCATCTAGAACAGTACTCATTTTCTAATGAAGAATTATCTAACCAAACTAATAATGTGAAAAATGATTATTCTCTTATGAATGAGAAAAATGTACCTAAAATATATGAATGCCCGAATTTTATTGATATTTACAATAAACAATCCTTATACACTAATAACTCATCTAAAACCTTAGATGACCAAACATATAATAATAGTCCTCAGAAATCCAACGCATTTACTGAATTAGATTTTACAACTGACAGTTTTAATACTGTTGGTAATAGTAAAAAGTATAAAAATAGTACTATTACGAATTCTTCATCAGGAAAATCCACAGATAAAGATCTATTTATTATTTACCATGATAATGGAAATAATTACGATAACTCATTTTATGACAATAAGAAAACGTGGAATAATCAGTCTCAACAAATATTGGTTGAATCTGTAACTGTTGCGCCTCAAATAATTAATAAATCTAAAATTGGTATTAACAAATATCAAAACCAGAATCCACATACAAAAGAAAAATATATATATCTTAAAGGAGAAGAAAATGATAATGATAGTGTAAAGCCAAAACTTAGAATTAATTTGCCCTTTATCGATATAGATAATCCAACTATGTCTGATAATGACAAGAAATCATTAGATTCGTACAAGGTGGCACTATATTCAACTCCAAAACAGGTAATAAGTTTAGATAGTAATGTAAATGAAAATATTAATAAGCCAACTCAAGACATTTTATCTGTACCTACTACATCCAATGAAAGTCATGATGATTCAAATTGTTCATTAGAAATATCGTTGCATAAAATTAAGGACTCGACTGATAAAAATAATAAGATGGCTAATGCATATAATCATCTGCTTTCCAAAGAATCTCACTATAAACTTTCACGAGTTGGTGCCGATGTATTATTAATTAAATCTAACATTGACAATAAGGATTCAGTGGATTATAAAAATAATTATAGCTTAAAAAATAGTCCAAGGCAATCATTAGAGAATTTTGGTCTGCAATACATATTACATAAAGTAAAGCAAGAAATTAATTCAGAACACAATATTCAAACGACATTGAAAATTATACGAAAAAGTAAAAGCGACGAAGGATTTAATCAATTAAAATCACGTGAAATAAGTGAATCTAGTCCATTAAAATTAAGTCCTCTAAAACTGTCATCTATTGAATATAAAATTACATCAAATCTGAGTACAAGCAAATCTAGTAACGGTAGCAAAACGAAGTCATTTGTAGAACGTAGTGTTATGGCTAAAGTAGGAGATTCAGAAAATTATGAAAGTAAAATACAATCTTTAACAAAAACGTTGGATAATATTGAAAAAGACTATAAGAAAAAAATTGAAGTTATTAAGATACATTATGATAGCAATATAAAGAATATAATCAATAAGCATAATCAAGGAGTAAAGAGTATACAGAATTTACATGAAGAAACTCTACAGGATATAATCACTAGACATGAGAATGAAGTAGAAAGCTTAAGAACTTTCAGTATTGAAGCTTTGCGGAAATCAGATAAGCTTGAAAAAGAAATTCAAAAGTTAAAGACGAAAATTCAAGATTCTTGTTACGATACTGTAAGTAAACATAGTTTTTTATTGCATTTTTGACCATTTTTTAAAAAGAAGAGGGTTTCTTCCAAAAGGGTATATTTAGATTTCTTTAGGGTCGCCATCGCGCACGTTACACCCCTAGTGTTGCAAGCGTTCATAGGCTACAGTGACCGTTTACCATCAGATGGGCT
The DNA here is from genome assembly GCF_026898425.1 of Galleria mellonella. Lineage (NCBI taxonomy): Eukaryota > Metazoa > Arthropoda > Insecta > Lepidoptera > Pyralidae > Galleria > Galleria mellonella. The sequence goes on along the minus strand of NW_026442162.1, from coordinate 2,458,038 downwards.
ATGTTTGTTTGTCACCTTTGTGGTATAAAAATTTTGATTCTTCTTTTTGCCTATATTTTTTGTGTATATATTACGCTACAATTTCGTCAATTTCTTAATACATTTTATAATTTTCTTATAAATCGATAGTTTTATTTTAAAAAAGCAAAATATACTATTAATTATATTATTATTAAATATAAGTACGTTCTCAGGAGCCAATAAAAATAACGCCTCATAATAATAAGAAGCGAAGACGATCTCGAATAGATACTAAAACACTCACTAAAACTAATGTAGAGGCTTTAAATGTTAGACCGAAGTCACGATTCCACGGACCCTGCACGTGTTCACTTGATATCAACATATCAGATACCATACGGAATATATTTGATCAAGTTGATGTCGAACAAAGAAAAATGGCTGAACATTCTTATATGAAGTACATTGCTAATAAGATATTAAACAATACTATTGAGGTAAATTTCAATATATATATATATATATATATGACTTTGTACTAAATTATTTTATTATCTCTTGTCATCACTTTGTTTTAATATAATAATTTACGAATTGTTCTGATAGTTCCTAGAATGTTTTTTCTTCTTTGATATATATTATATTCATCATATTATCATATATTATATACAGCTGTTAACTATTCACTACTGAATATATAGACCTCCCCCGTTGAGGAGTTTTGACAGTAGTTGCCGCGCTTAGCAAGCGGGATCGCAACCGCAATAATAATTTTAATATTTTAAAAGAGACACTAATGCCCTTCCCTCGACCATCACCTCGCCTCTTATGACACCTACGGGAAAGGAAGGGATATATATATAATAATGAAAAACGGTTTATTATTCCCCTCAATAAAATAATACATATTTATGTATTAGTTTTCATTGTTTTGTTTTTTCTTGTGTACATAAATCGAATGTATACAAAAAAAAACAAAACAATAAACACAAAATAAGACAAGACAATAAGATAAAGGATAATAATTACAAGAAGCAAGGTAAAAAGGCGACAATGAGCGGCCTTATCACTAAATAACCTTTGCTGTAACTTTTTTTTAGATGATTTATTTCACCACATTCTCTTTTAACTTTTATGTACTATTAGACATGATAGATATACTAGTTAATTTTAATATCTTTGTGTAGTAAGAAGTTTCATAAAAACAGTTTTATTTTATTGTTGCGTTATCAAAAATGTATTTTTATTTTTATCGGCAATCACTATAGGCCTTGGACACTCAAGAGTTATCATTTTTGCATTTAAAAGTGTGTCGCACTTGGAAAATGAAATTGAATAAAGAGGAGGCCCTACAAAAGAGAATAGACTCGTTAGAAAATGAGCTGTTGAACAAACAACGCTTCGCCCAACAGCACAGTTAGTAATTCTTTTATTATTAAACATGTAATATAATGACATCAGCATAACGTATCATTATTTTATGAGTAAATTATCACTTATTTTTATTCCATCCTCACCTTACCATCGCATTTTTAAAACCTTTTTTGCTGCTAATATTTATCTTTTGAATGAAACAAAATCTGCCACTCTATTGGCCTCGTCGATAATGTCGCAATGAAATATGGAATGGTTCTGAGTTATATGCATTCATCTCTTGTACAGATTTAATCGTCGTTAATTTGGTAGTAGTCGCCACACTCTTAATTTGTTTATATGATGTCACCACCCGAAAACCTTTCTTCATTTCAGTTTTTATTCGAGACAATTTTAGATGTAACTTTTGCATGGGTAAAAAACTTAGTAAATCAAATTAACATTAAGTTTACTTAGTTTTCTTTATATCAATGTTTATAGTGACTTTGATTATATAGATAGTGTATCTATGTACAAATACTTCACTAAAAGCAAGTCAACTTTTCTATCCATGCTGCGCTAATAGGTTTACTATACTCACGTCTGAATGCCTTCAAAAACGTTTTACAATCAGCCATCAAGTCTCTTTGACATGTCCATATTTTTATATATTTTTGTTATTTGCATATACCTCATTGTTATTTACCACATTCATATGCTTTCTTTTTATAATTTATAGTTTAACAGGGTTTGCTAACTACTTTAACCATGCTGTGTGTACACCTGTCTGGGTATCAATCTAATTCATACTATTGTCTTTCTATAAATGTTTATAATGTTATTGATTGTAACCTGTTGTGTATACCTTTTTAAATAAAATAATAATAGATTATCAAATTTAAAAAATCTACTTAGTATTAGAAATTTTTAATCTAAATACTGAACTAAACACTGAATAAAAAGCGCGCTTTGTCTTGGTTTAGAAAATATATGTGTAGATTTATGTCGCCCAAATGCCAATTTAGCAGACTAAATATTGACACTTTTTTACGCTAGATGTTCTGTCTATATAAGGCTATCACACAATAAAATCACAATGTGCTTACCTAAAGTTGCAGAATTAGACCGTAAGGTCGCAGAAGAAAGACGCCAGCTACAAAAAGTGCGCGAGGCAGTTTGTCGGCCGGATATCAGTCCCGTGCAAGATGCACAAAATACGCCGCTTCCGCTACCACCGCCTCCGCTACCTACAGCTGCTGAGAAAGATCTGATGTATGTATCCCCCGTATTACTACATGGCTATATTTCATTTTGAAGGGTGGGATGTAGTAATAAAATTTCAAGAAAGAATAATACTGTAGTTAACAAGAATGCCAAGACATCAGAGACCTATCGGAAATAATAAAGACTAAATGACATAAGTAAAAACAAATATAGCAGTAGCTTTTGTCAATTCTCTCATCAGATTAACTCCATGAGAGAGTATATAAGAGATTCCTTTTTTGAGAATATTATTAAAGTAAGGGAAATAACAGAAATTCTTTTTAGTTGTTCGACAAATGCTCAGTAGTTAGACGCTTGACATACATATAAAATTTTTGTACACATAATTTTTGAAACTTAATCTTATTTGATTTTTTATTTGTAATACTTTTTACGAATATAAAAACTAAAAAGTTGGCACAAAGCGGTGCGGCACGTATGTCAAGCACCATATTCAACAAATAAACTTTTCATACATTTAGGTAAGAAAATTTTTAAATATTTTATAATATATAACTCCTACTCCTACTCCTAGTCTTCTCCTAATCTCGCAGCTATAAGTTGTAATATCAAAAGATTTGGAAACTAGAGAAAAACCATTTCGGGTGTTTTATCAAACTTTTATTCATTTAGGTGCAAATGTAACACTGCATCGTGCAGTGTAGAGCAGGCAAACAGATGCAGTAATGCCGGTACTTCAAATTTAGAAGTAATAGAGAGAAGGTCAGCTGGTGACCTCGTAAAAGGTCCCCTGAACTGTAGTCTTCGACCGAAACGTACCAAAATTGATTCGAACAGAGTAAGTTTTTTTATATAACCACAATGACAAATATAAGGTTCGTTTAATAATAAGCAAGTATCGTAGCTGATGGTCACCAGTGAAATCTTATATTTTATTAAACTAGGTTTTATATTGTGGAAGTCCATATTACTAGTAAGTGCATTACAATTATTTTGTTTAATAGTAGTGGAATTAAACAAAATAATTGTTTTCAACTAGTAAAATCTTATGAATCCGTTGTCCGGTCGCCATGTTAGAGACCTTCATGTATAACATATATATATGCCTATGAACTTATGATGTCAAAAGTCCTGTCGCTTATACTGTGCTAAAAGGCTACACCCTCATACAAGTAGTAACAATAGTGACATTTTGAAGAAACCTATAATTATTTAAGAAAATCTCATTATATTGCCACTATTTATATCGGCTTTACAGACGTTTTAAATTTGGGAATGTCCGATTAGTTTTAAAGTAAATAGTAGCGCTTATTCATAAGCGCGGTTCACGGCTACGCTACTACGACACAATATACGTTATGACTTACGATAGTTATTATTCAACATTAACAAATCTCAGTATGTTACAAGCAATCATATTCTACAGTAGCTGATTACCATCAGGCGAATCGTATCATCCATCACCAATATCATCGATTCTATATTATCAACAGGCAATTGTAACCAAACTAGATGCTGATGGACGTTGTGAAAAAAAGTTTTATAGTGATGAAATGCCAACTCGTTTAAGAAGACCTCATGCATCGCACGGCGCCGATCGGCAAACTCTACAACGGACATGCAAACGTAATACCCGGACTTGACCTTACTAGAATTTGGCATTCCAATGTATGGAAGATACATGGAGTTTACAATTGTAATCAAAATGGAACTGAATATCTTTTTTAAAATCTAGACATTTCTAGAAATTTTTGTGAACAAAATTTGAAAAATATCACAGTGTGGATGTGCTGTAAATGTTTTGTGTACTAAATTGAAGATTTTGATTTATTTTACATATATGTTTTTGGTAATTTATATCTGTATTTTATTTATACACGTTATATTGCACGATGTAAATTTTTGTTACAATAAAAACAAAAGAAAATAAAATGTTTTTAATTGTGAATATAATCACTTATAATTAACACACACAAATAACAGTTGAAAATACGATAATAATTTTACATAACTCGATTAGCGATTTTCAGTACAACAATCTTACACATTTACTACCTAATTCCTTAACCTCGTAAAAATCTGTATTTTAACTTATTGGTAACTTTTTACGTATGAGAAAATAATGCAATACGAAACTACAAACACTTAAAATAGATTTAAGAAACATTGAAGTCCACAATTTATACAAGTTATGTCTGAATTAAAACACATTGATATAAAATAAAATGTGACTAAAAATGTTATAAAAGATATATATTATAGTTAATTAGAAAGAATTTGATCAATTATATAAAAGGTCTCTTGATAAAAATCATCTTAATATTTTTTTATGTACGCGATATTGTCGCCAATCGGACAATGATTTTAATAGTTACTATTACAATTCATAGAGTTCATTTTTGTATTGGTTATATTTTTAATCTACAACTATATTTATGTACAACTCGGAACTTGCAATCTTCTACTTTTTTGTCTATGTTAATAATGTTAAGAATTAAATAGCAATAAAACAATGTTAATCATTAATGCATAATAAGACGATTTCTAACTGTATTTAAATAATTTTACAAGAATACCCCAAATCATTATTTACAATAACCGCAGTTTAAGTAAGTACGAGTAATTAGCGTAATTCAAATAACAATAATACCCTATTCAATTAAAATATTCCTTCTCTCCTAATTATTATTAAAAGCGGGATTCGAAAAATTGTTAGCCGGTGATCTGTACCACGGGTTGGATACTACAAACCCTTGGGCTTGTGCTTCAGAGGCAAATTTCGCGTATTCCTTTTTATCGTGTATGTCAATGAGAATCTTCCATATGACACCCGTCAGCAAGCCGATGAGTAACACTGCGCCGATGGAGGAGCCGACAGCAACTGATAGAAGTAACAATAATAGTGGTTTTACCCTTTAAAATATTTTACAAATAATATGTGCAATGTCATATTATATGCAAAATAATATATCTTCCCTTTTACATATATACTGCTACAAAATTATACTAAATATAAAATCTCAAATAGTCACTGCATTCGGTTCTATTTCTGAGATTAATGAAACCACAACAGATGGCCAAGACGACCAATTAGGCCATAACGAGTGAACACGTATCATTTTAGCACATAGATCACAGTAGCAAATAGTAACGAATGTGTCATTATTATTGAAAATCACTACCAAAGATTTAACTAAATAAATAGTTCTGTTATAGATGAAAATATAAACAAAAGAATAATTGATACAGCCTTTAGACAGTTTAGTACTGGCATCCAATAATAGCACAACTAATAAATCCAGTAATTAATTGCATATTTCAATTTGTTACTATTTTCATTTAAAGGTTGTTTCTGCGAGAATTTCTTATTTTAGTTTTGTTAGTCAGTAATGTATATTCAAAGTTAATTAGTCAAAGCCTATATTCAAACACAAACCCATTGGAAGGTAAATAAGAGTGAACCTAGTGAGTTTGTTTAATTACTTTGGTGATATTGCATGTGTGATCAAATGAAAACAATAAGGTTATAAATCACTCACCCCAAATATTAGCTACAGGAAGAACATCCAACTCTTTTTGTACCAAGAAATGTATCTTTTTCCCTTCATAATAATGTCTGAACAATATAACCGTGCCATTATCTAATGCTTTGTTACACTCCTGTGCTACATTCCAATTCTCACTTTTGTTGTCTGTCTTCGATACCATGTCAATAACAGTCTCAGTTTCGTGGAATATTTGATCGCAATACGTCTTGTTATTAAACATGACGCAATGAATGTATTCGCCAAGTTCTTGACAGCGTTTCTCAGTACAATCATCACAATGATCACAAAATGTCCCTCCATAGATATCATCTTTGCCCTCCATTTTATTACAGCTGCATTCACCGCAATGGCATTTGCCATTTCCGGAACACACCTAACAATAATTTAATATTTAGGTAAAATTTAAAATAATTATAAACAGATATATTGCATTTAATGTACATTTTAAATATGATCTAATTTCAAATTATGTTATTTATAAGGCCGAATTTTGTTTTAAAATAAAATTTTATAAAACAAAATATTAAATTAAATAGGTAAAAACACAGACTAGTTACTAATCTGTTACAGAATTAACTATTGTCAATATTATTTAAAATTAATTAGGTATTAATAAAACAAACAGACATATAAAAGATTCATACTTACACATTTATAATTAATGATAATTATAATACATATAAAAAAAGAATAGATTTTTTAATGATACCTTTAACAGCTGTGTGGTTCCAGCATAGATTGGACCAATCCATGCTGCCATAAGAGGCAACTTAGAGAACTTAATTTATCGAGGAATGGGTAGCAACATCCTTCTTAAGACATCACCAAAGCCTAACTGCGGTTTCCAATTCGCCTGCCAAGCGTGACAACTACTGACAAAACTTCCCCTTATGGAGGAGGCCTACATTTGTATAGGTATATATCAGCAGTAGATAGTTAAAGGCTGATATGATGATGATGATCCTAAATTTACTAGAAATGCTTATTTTAGATATTAACTTACTTTCCAAGTGGCAGCGAAATTATTAAGAGTTTTCAGTTTCAATTACCAACCTCTTTAGAATATGGCGCTATGCAGTCAGAATCATCTTCAGGGCAGCTACAGTCATTTCCAGTCCAATGAGCGTCACACTCGCACCTTCCCAGGCGGCATACTCCTCTATCTGCGCACAGCTTTCCATTAACACGTTCACACGCCTTGTCGTCGAATTGACAGAAATCTCCTGAAAATCCCTTAACGCATTTCGTACATTCACCACATCTGAAACAAATAGCTGAGATGTATGTCTTGACGACTGATAACTTATCACGTTTGGATGGTTGTGAATTCGACTCCCATTTTGTATTTGTGAGTATAATTGTTTATATCGATAATGATAAAAATAAATTTATTTGCAAACATGTGTGCTTAGTAGGTACAAAGACATATTGGTTATTTGTATTTGCATTATACAAATCCAAATATATGTAATATTTGGATTTGTATAGATCTAATATGTTTTACTAACAGCATGCAAAATATTTATCTAAAGACAGTGGCAGTTTTAAGTACCATACAAAATAAATTTAGGCTTCTTATCTATCTATGTATTACAAAATATATTAATGTTTTGTACAAATTACATATTAACTATTTTTTTTTTAATATTACTGTTAGAAGAGAATAATATTAAAAAATCATAAAGCATATACGAGGTCTGCAAAATATTTATCTAAAGACAGTAAGGCAGTTTTATGTCCCTAACAATACAAAATAAATTTAGAAACCCCGTCGGCATTCTTAAGAGCAGCGCGTCGTCTATCTATGTATTACAAAATATATTAATGTTTTGAGAGGGCAAATTCGATGTTCATTGTCCATCAAGAATAACTATTTTTTTTTTAATATTACTGTTAGAAGTTTTTGAGAATAATATTTCTTCTTGTTCCCAAAAACCAAATTGAAAAATCATTTCAAAACGTTGGCATATATGTCACAGGGGGAGTACTTTGAAGGGGATAAAATTTACAATAATAAAAAAAATTTTTAAAAAACTTTTATACGTCAAATAAATGTCAAATAAATGATATGTGTTATCTATATCTAATACGTATTAACATACAAAAGATAGAGAGAAGGAATTGTTAGCAATAGAGTTTGACAGCCTTATTGTTATTATTAGCTTTAGCCCTATTAGATCGACTTCCATGTAGTTCCCCCTGGAAACCATCGTGAACAATTCCTGATGAATTTGTCACGATGGACTAACTGACCTGCATCATTCTCACTTATCATCCTTTACTGGTGCCCCACCGGTGTATACCAATACCGCGGGTGGAGTTATCATTCCATTATCACCCATAAAAAAAACATACAAAAGAACTATATACCTATACTACCTACTAATACTTATAAGCTTTACTGAGTATAAGACGACTTAGTATAAGATAACGCTGTCTAATATATGTCTATTATCTATAGTATTTATTTATTTCTTCAGAAGTAGAAAACAAAACAATTGTACTCTAGTTTGTTGTCATCAAACCTCTTATTGTTATGCCTACTAAATTTTTTTTTTATTCACTGTTACCCGCGGTTTTCCATGCCTGACATCCTGTTTCCCCTTTTAGTTGCTTATGTTATAATAAATATAAATTTCAAATTTTAGCATTCTACATTTAATAATTACAGCTATATGTCGATAGTCTAGACAAGCGGGAAGCGGGGCAATACCAGAGGGAGACTTTGTACAAAAGTCGATTGCTTGGGTACCTCTGTCCCATTCGTGTTTCAACCATAAAGCAGTTGTGTTTGCATGGCTGTGTTTCGGTTTAAAGGGTGGGGTATGGCGTGAATTTACAGGGTACAGAGGAATAACACCTGAGTCCTCAGGAATGGCAACGCATGGGCGGTATTATGGGCGAAACAGTATACTCTGTTATGTCATATGATACTGCTCATGTCTATAGGCGACGGTTACCACTTTCCATCAGCTTGTTTGCCACTCTAAGTTAAAAAAAATCAATTTTATATATTAAATGCAGCAGTTTTAATCTCATGACAGATTACATATCTCATGACAGATAATAAGAATAACAAAATTTCTAAAAAAATATTATTTTGGCTTCTATTGCTCTTATTAAGACCTCTTAAATCACGTTTCCTTCAATATCTCCCGTACACTAACATAATCTAGTTACAGTTTTATTATATTATAAAAAAAATAAGACAAGTAGTAAGAATATTTACCTGCAAACGCCGCGTCCACTACACATATACACATCTGAGACATTCAACTTACATTTATCCAAATCTGTATTACTGGTCGAATTACCAAAACATTGACATTTATCACCATATCTGCAATGTAAAGCCTTTATAATTTTAATATTAATTTCTATAAATAGCATTAGATAGATAATACATGATTAGAGAGATAAACAAATTATTACAATATAGCATTATCTCTATAAGACAAAATAGTTACTCAATTTTAACCGCGATTTCATATGACTGAAATAACATTCATTGATTGACCGAGATAAAATATAAACTATGACTTTCTTCATCCCAAAATACTACGTATGCATCATATGTAATTCCAATTGGACAACAAATATAATTTCAAAATATTATTAGCAAGGAATCTCTTAAACAATTAGATAATATATGACTTCTTGTTCATAATTATTACTGAACTATGGTTAACAAAAAAAATTATCCCAATTAACCAATTATCTATTTAATATTTCAATGATTTATTAAGAAACACATTTCAAATAATAAATGTTGTTCTAAAAAAAACACCAACTGCAAATATAGCAAAATCAAACAAATAAACTACTAAGTCAATTTTGATATATGGTACGAATTATATTACCTTCCATCATAACAATTACATAGTCCACACTGCAATGTACCAGCTGAATTACATCTTTTAGAATTCATTTCACCACTTCCATGTTTTTCGCAATCACATTCACATACTACACCAATCTCTATAGTTAATGATTCTTTAAGATTTATTGGGTTTACTTGCATTGTAAGTGTATTATTTGGTGAGCAATTCTTAACTTCAAGAGTTGCTTTCATTGTCAAACTTTCATTGTGTTTTATTCTACAAATTCCTTCTTTAGAACAGTCAGGATCTAATGTTAATTCCACATTTTTAAGTCTATCATAATTTATCTGCGTGTGTTCAACAGATTTCTAAAAAGTAATTTACTTTTAATATAACATGTTATTTATACTTTATTGTACAAACTAGTAACACATACTAGAAATATGACAATGGAAAGTAAATGTACAAAGACGAGCTGAACTCTGCAAGAATTGTCTTTCAGCAAACCCAAAGTGGAAAGAAGCATCAATGTCAGCGAATAGAACAGTGTACTATACTGTGACAAATTACAACGAAAAAGAACTAGACAAGCTTAACATGATTAATTATATACACATTTACATGAATACATATAAATAAATCATATTCTTAAGATGCTCTTTAAATCTACTTTAAAAAATATTTAAGGGAATAACTATTAATTTTATATATTATCACAATAAAGGTTTGTCCAAAAAATAATTATTGTAATTCGGCCAAATACGAGCTTTTATTTTAATTATCACAAGTAATTTTACTTATCTCAAGTAAATCAGATTAATTATCTTCACATCAAAATATATTTGTTTCTAAAAGTAGTATAATCTTTTCCTAAATATACTAGTTAGGATTGATTATTTCGAAAATTAACCTAATTTTTATACTTATAATAAATAAATGTAATTTAGAAACACGAAGGAGCTATATTAAATCTAACATTAAATAGGAAGCTAACTTTATGTATTCAATCCTGTACAATCCTCTGTTATCCTGAAAATAGAATAATATATCGGGTTACATACCAAATATTCTTTCTTAATTATATCCACAATGTTGGACTTTTCTTTAAACTCAACATAATTTGATCCTTGTATACTTTTCTTCAATGCCTCATATTCTTTTTTAACGGTGTTTACTGCAGCAAATATAATTAGGAAAGCACCCTTTGATGCAACTCTATTAATTTGAGTAACAGACGGGTAGTCGTACTTTAAATCTGAATCATAATGTCCGTTGCTGTCTAAATGGCATTTCATGTCATTAGGAATGGCAGCTCCCACCATCTTTCCATCTCCAGCACTGTGGTATGTATTGTCTGTACAAAGCACTATAATACGTCTCGCCACTGGTCTCCATCCTAATTCTTTTTCACACTTCATAACTTGCATCAATGCATCGAGTCCTGCCTCCGGATCGTCATAATTGGACCCTTCAGGAATTTTCATTAAAACTTCTTCAAACATAGACATGTTTTTAGTTAATTTCAAATGATTTTTAAATGAATACGCTATATGTATATTGGGGCTGAAAATATATGTTATTGTTATATCCTATCTTGTTAATAAAATTACAAATATTATTCGTAATTTATTAATTAAATAACTTTTTAAACTCAAATAAAAAAAAAACATACTTAGCAAATGGGAAAGCTGGTTTTTCTACGAAACTTCCAACACCGAATTGTACATTATTAGTGAATTTTTCGAGTTCCATTAAAAGTTGTCTACCCTGTTGTTGAAGAATCTTCGTCTGAGGCCTCATTGTATAAGAGTGATCCATAAGATAATAAACATCTAAAGGAAAATGTTTAGCAGGCTTGTATGACATATCAAAACTAAAAGGCACTCCTGGACGCATTTTTATTTTTAAATGCTGTGGTCGAAACTGAACAGGTTTAATTGTAGGTGTTCCTGGTGAAAATTCATCGTTTTGTTTCATAATTTCATTTATAGGTTCTGGATTCACTATATATTCTTTTTTGCACCACTTTGTATTATATTTGTAATCCTCTGTTTGACATCGTTTTTCGGAAATGTCCTGTGGCTGTAATGGTGATATAAAAATCTTTAGGGAGAAAATTCATAGTGGCAAACGTCTAGAATAAATATAATTGTAATTATTTACTTTACAAAAATTAAGAAGCAGAAGTATTTAATGTAAATCTGATTGCTGGTACTGCCCTTAATCCATGTTAAAGAGCAACCTTTGATTCGCGGGTTTCGAAAGTAGAGTATAAAGTTATAGAGACCATGCACAAAGATGTACACGCAAGTGGTACAAAACTGTAATATTTATTCTATAGGTACAAATCATCTTTAATCAGTAAATACAATAGACAAATTATATGCTATAATACATCAAATACAAAATGATAATTAAAAAATAATTAATGTTGAAAACGACAAATGTTTTACAATAAGATCACTTTGCTTTGAATTTTATCCAAGTAAAAAATACTAATTTCTTAATTATTTATATTAACATGTGATCCCGGCATAAAACGGGCCAACCTTTCCTTTTCAGTGAGTGTCGTATGTGACGACTAAGGGAACTTAATGGTCGAGGTCTTAAGTGTAGCTGCGTTCTACATAAAACATCACCAAAGCCTAACTGTGGTTATCAATTCGCCTGTCAAGCGTGGCAACTACTGGTAAAACCTTCCTAAGGGAAAAGACCCATGTTTAGCAGGAGACAGTTAACTATAACACCACTCGAAAGTCTAGATTACGGAAATAATTTTGGTATCTAGGTAGAATGCTAGTAGAGTCAAGAACAAAATAAAAATAATGTAAGACGAGTTTCATATTTTTACAATATTGCAATATTAAAAAAAAATCTCCACTAAGAGAACTTCCACACATAAAGAGGATGACAATAAATATAAAATAAGCCATGTACATTGTTTTTTTTTTCTGCATTCATGTAAATAAAAATATAAAAAAATTAATACTCTTTTCAAATATCTAAGTATTTTCAATAATTTAAAATTATACAAAAAATTCATTGTAGGTAAATCGTTAACTTTGTTTTTTTTTATTTATCGATTTCGGGTGTGGTATAACAATTATACTTTTTCCTTAAATAATACACCCACTAACAATGTTTATACGTATACATAAATAAAAATGTTTGACTAAATGCATTGCCAAGAGCAAAACTTAAAAACGGCTGGACCATTTCGTTGCAATCTGAAAAAGGTTCTTGTTTATTTTATTTATTTATTAATGGGGATTTATTCCTGTTAGAATATGTCTCCCATAGACAAACATAATACAATGTAAGTCTTTACATTCACGTCACAATTTTATATACATTTTAAGCCTCATTAGACAGAGCCAGTGATAAGATAGAATTGTATCTGCCGTATATTTGCCATCGGTCATCAACGATTGTGGTAGAGGCTTGACCCGAACGCATCTGCCAAAACATGATAAACATGCAACGTATTGGATTTTCTGCTTAGGAAACCGAATATGGATATAAAAGGAATATGTCCAGCGCGCAATCTCAAGGCCAACACAATGTCTTGCCTGAGGACGGTTCTTTTAGAAAGGGTAATTGGCATAATTGATATTTTTTTTATACCATGAAAGGTGAAGAGTGGGTCGTTACATTTTTTTTTCATACATATTATTCCTTCTTGCCGTTTCATTTCGTATCACAGATATTTATTGGCATTGTTTCCAAAGCCGCTCAGACGAACTTAATGAAATTTTATAAATGCGTCTTGTTTAGTTCAACTTGAGAGATAGAACAGTTTTTGTCTTGATAAGAAAAATTGAATCCTATATAATAGGTGACGGTAGGAGCAAAACAACGTTCAGGCTCGCGCTTGCATCGCAACCGCTCGTGATTAAGGGTTATTAATTGATTCCGAAACTAGTTAAACTTTTTCGATCTAATTACACATAAATTAAACCGGTAGTTATTACATTCAAACATAATGTGTGCTTTCAAACGTTTATCAATAAAATAACATTTGTTACCTAATAATATAATGACATAGAATAACATACCGCAGAGCACCATATACACCTGGCACCAGCAAATCCGATACATTTCCCACACGAATTTTCAAAACTATCACAAGTAATATTAATCCCTTCAGATATTTGTAGAATTACATATAATATCAATACACTTATTATTTTACTCATCTTGGCAAGGTTTTAGTCACATGTACTATTTTATAAAAAAAAAAATATTTACTGCAATGTTGGAATTAAAAGAAAACATAAAAATAACAAATATTCATGTTATTTGTTACTATTGGTCATTAATATTGGTCATAATAGAATGGTTAAAATTGATTAATTATAACACATTATTATCAAGAAGGAAAACCTATATAATAACAGTCATAAGTAAGAAAAATATAGCAAACATTTAAGGGTCAGACATCACTTACGTCCTATTATCTTTTGATATTGTTTTGTCGTATTAAATACATCATAAATATGTATAATAGACCTAAATTAAGCCCAAAGATTATATTTTTTCATTTTATTTACTATATGTAAGTATTAGCATAGACAATAAAAGTACTAGCTATGCTAGCGATGTATTTCATTTTTTCATAGCAATAAGAAATTATACAGAGTAAAAATTATCATAAATTAATAAATATTCACAACCAGAGGTCCACAAAAATAAAGTGACTTCAAAATTGTGATAGGACCAGCTATATTGATTTAAAAACAAACTTACTGGACCGATTTTAATACAGTTTCTATGGGACTAATCTGTAAAATGGATCTATCTATATCCTTTCAAATTAAAAAAAGAACTTTCCAAATCGGTTTATAACTGACGCAGTTATGAGTAACAAACATAAAAAAATATAACAGATTTGAAAACCTTCTTCTTGTTTGAAGTCGGTTGAAAAAGGTAGCCAAGCTTTGTTGGAATTATCACATAAATTAAATTTAATATCAAATCGAAACGTTCAAGGATATAATCAATTTTGTATTTATAGTCTGATAAATCAATATTTTCATTTCTATTGAAATAGATTTTTATTATCTATCATCACAACATCAAATTCAATAAATATCTGTCCCATAGTTTCCGCCTAATGTATACACAGATATAGAAAAAATGTAAAGATCTCTGAAAGGTGCCAGTAGTTACCACGTTTGGCAGGCAGTGAAGCTTTTAGTGATGTTTTAAAAACGACGCTGCAGCTCATTCCTTGATATTTAAATTCCCTTAGTCGCCTCTTACGACACCCACAGTAAAAAAAGAAAGGTCCCATTCTATACCGGAACCACACGTCATGATCACGCCTAAACAGCTGAGGAGATTTTAGTAGAATTTTACGAGTATAGAGAAATAGTTCAAACATATGATTACATCATGGACGATCACTGCATTGAATTCTAGAATACTTTTTATCCTAATAATAATCCTCTTACGGATATAGCAGCAGTTTATAACTATTTATAGTTCAAACAGCGAAACAGTAAAAAATAAATGTGAAAAAATATAAAAACAAAATGATCTTGCCTTTAATAACTTTTATTTACTAGTACCTAATGGGTATATGTAATAATGTACCGATATATAAAATACTTTATTATCCTTATGCCGTTTTCCTGAATATTGTTTGTGCCATGTATCGAAACCTATTTAGGATCAGTACAAAGTTCAGCACGTCATTATCTTAGTTGAGAATGAATTACCTTTTATATTTAATCTCCTTTCTGGTGATCAATGAAGTTATTGCATTGGATCCTTGTGAAAAGAAGACGTCTTGTGGAGACTGCATTACTGATTCAAATATTTGTGTATGGTGTTCAATGGTACGTACATTTATTTAAAAAGAACATTTTGGTCCATACTGTTGCACTAATCGCCGTGTGGTCCCGACATAGAATGGGCACCCCTTTCTCATGGATGTCGTATGAGGCGACTAAGGGAATTTAATGGACGAGGAATGGGCAACAGCATCTCTCTTAAAACATCACCAAATACTAATTGCAGTTGCCAACCCTTTTGCCAAGCGTGACAACTACTGGAATAACCTCCTCTTATGTTGATCAGTGGACGTGTTGAATAAATCAGCAGTTAACGGGTGACACGATGGTGGTGAGTTCCATTAAAAAAAAATATAAGAACTATTTTTTTTTTAATTTAAACTAGCAGTCGGTTTTTATTCAATTAAAAAAGCATTCGACATTCAAGAGCATTTTACTCATAGTACCTACAATTGCGGAAACAAGGATAGTTTGACAGTCATCAACTTCGAGCTGGTGCACCACTAGCTTGTTTCTAGCTAGCTCATTAAAATGTGTTTTTTTTATTTACAGAACAATATAACGGGTAAAAGATGCAAGTCTATGAATTTATATACAAAAACATGGTGCCCAACCTTAGTAGAAATACCAAAGAATGTAATGGAATTGCCGAGAACAGATAATAAAAACTTTAGTTCTGATCCAAACGAAGTAATACAAATTAGACCACAAAAATTAAAAATGAAGCTGCGTGTGGGAGTTCCTATGAGTTTTAATTTTTCTTTTAAAGCAGCCGATGACTACCCTGTAGATTTGTATTTTCTTCTCGATGTATCTTTAACTATGACAGATGTTAAAAAGGAGATAGCAAATCAAAGTGAAAATATATATATTACATTGAAGAATCTCACAAAAAACGTTCATCTAGGAATGGGTGCATTCGTAGACAAGAATGCCTTGCCATTTACGCAGTATGTTAATCTTAGCTTTGCTTAGCGTTAGCAAAAAATAATTTAAAACACTGATATTTAAACAGTACTTAACAAAACTTTTAGTCATTAAACATTATTTAGTCGATTTAAAGTTTATTTGTAACTTTATATACCACAGTCTATAAACTATTGTAATGCAGGTATTACTTTAAATAACTTTTATTTGAATAACATAGACTTTCTATATACATAAAACGTGTTTAATATTTGTTTATGTCTAAACAAGATATAAACTGTCGTATTAACACGAAGGAAAGAGAAGAATTCATGCGCCACTTTAACTTAAATAAATTGAATGTTGGTCTTATTCAATCTATGTTAGCTGAACTTAAACCAGAAATTTTTGAACATCTCTGTAAATTATTGATGCCCATTAATTCTTCTTTTTCCGCGTCTAGGGAAAGTAGATAAAGTTTTGTTTGAGAAAGCAGTTCAGGGTACAATAGGACTGATATACCTGAAAAAGGTGAAAGCCCTTAAAATAATATTAAAAAAAAAAAGACATAAACAAATATTAAACACGTTTTTATGGTAATACGTTTAAACATGTATTGAACATCTGTGTTACGCAATTTTAATAATTAAAATATTATAAGAGAAGATAAAAATATTATAAAGTAGGAAAGATTTGACTTTTTCCTTTATAATGGATAAACTAAAAAATTATTAAACCGATTATAAAAATTCTTTCATCTATAAAAGCTACATTATCAGCGAATACCAGGGGCTGTACCTTATTATAATAAAAGATAATAAAGATCTCTACTCGTCC
The DNA here is from genome assembly GCF_026898425.1 of Galleria mellonella. Taxonomy (NCBI): domain Eukaryota; kingdom Metazoa; phylum Arthropoda; class Insecta; order Lepidoptera; family Pyralidae; genus Galleria; species Galleria mellonella. The sequence continues at coordinate 2,440,593 of NW_026442162.1, read as the reverse complement.
ATCCGTGCGAAGCCAGAGCAGGTTGTTGGTTTTTAATAAAACTCTATTTTGGTTAGACATAAACAGATATTACATATATATACGACAAAATTTAGTAAAATGTCTGAATAAATTTTGAACCCGTCTCTGTTTTTTCTATTATATTATTACGAAAATCTTATTTTATATTTACAGAAAAGTGAACAGCAATGTGACTTATTCTTTCCGGAATCATTTAAAATTAACTAACGCATCAGAAAAATTTAGAGAAATTGTAAAAAATGTACCGTTTGGAGAAAATTTCGATGCACCAGAAGGAGGCCTAGATGCATTAGCTCAAGTGTTGTCCTGCACTGATGAAATTGGTTGGAGAAAGCAATCGAGAAAAATAATCGTATTATTAACAGATGCAGAGTATCACGCTGCAGGCGATGGTATAGCTGCAGGAATATATAAACCATATGATGGTAAATGCTATACCAAAGACGGTCTTTACACTAAGGAATTGGATATGGATTACCCGTCCATCAGTATTATTAATAAATTAGCTACAAAAATAGAAGCAACAATTATATTCATTATATACAGTGATTCTCATCTTAAAACTTACAAGGCTTTAAGTGCAGCCATTGAAGGATCGAAAAGCATACTAGAAACTAAAAGCAAATCTAACGAAGTTGTTAAGATTTTGGAGACAATTTATGAAGTAAATATTTAATTATTACATTTTCCAAAAAAAAAAACTTTATATAAAAGTTGTCTTCATGAATCCCTCTATTCCACTCGTGTTTCTGTCGCGAAGCACCTGTGCTTGTATAGCTGTATTTCAGTATGAATAGTGTAATATGGTAATGAAATTGCATGAAGATGTAACAACACCTTAGTTACAAAAAAAGCAATGCATGAGGGATATCATAGCCATAATATTATATTCCGTGAAATTCATGGTGCTAGTCAATATACATAATCGACGATTACCACTTTTTATCTGTTTACTCTCAATTCCACTTTTCATGAAAAAATATAAATATTTTCACAACTATAATGCGTATATATGCTGAATACCCTATGTATTCAGAGTAAATTGTGGATTACTGCTGTTATAGGAAAAGCAATACTTAGCATACTCAAATTTAATATAATAAATAATATAAAAATATAATAAATCTTTACGTAGCAAAGTGTGAGCTTACCACCTTCCAATTTTAACTATTATTTATTTTATCCAAATAATTGAAATTCAGTAATTAATATTAATTTAGCCAGAATTGTTGACGACATCTTTTATAAAATGTATGCATTTGTTTTATCAACATTAAAAACTGGTTATTTATTTTCAAGGAAATATGTAAAACTGTAAAGTTAAAAGCCAATATGAAATCTGAACAAAGAAAAGATATCGCAATAACGTTTAATCCTGATTGTACTGGTTTAACAAAGGATAAAGAATATTGTAAGGTTATGAAAGGTGAAGAGAAACACTTCACAGGTACTATAAAACTTATGGAATATCACGAAGGCGATGATATGCCAATAGACATAGTAATAGAAGGTATTAACGAAAGATTATTATTGGATATAGAAGTTGTGAAACAATGTGAATGCGAAAATGGAAGAGAAATCAATTCCAAAGAATGTAATGAAGGAGGAACTTTAGAATGTGGAATTTGTAAGTGCAATTCTAACAGGTAAGGCCCGACAATTTTTTTTTAATGCAAGTCTTTAAAATAACAAGATAATAATAACAAGAATATGTTTACTGGTTATTTATTTATTTTTTGCAGATATGGTGTTAATTGTGTGTGTACTAAAAACGAGAATAACTTCGCAAATGACACATCGACTTGTATACCCAACGATGACCCGAGTGGCACAATATGCAGCGGACGTGGGTCGTGTATTTGTGGAACATGTCATTGTTCAACTTTTGGGTAATATTGAATATTATTTTTTTGTAAAATTTACTGAAAATTTTAGTTTTAACCACAGAAACTATAATATTCTATTAAAGAAAAAGAGATATTATCAAAAAAATAAACTATAGTCTATGTCAATAGAAGATAGTGAAAAAGTCTAATTTAACTTGGTAACAAATCGAAACATTTAACTATTAAAACTTTTTATTTGTATGCACTATTATTGGTCATCAGCACATTCTCGTTTGCCGTGTAGGTCCTGACATAGGACAGGCCGCTTCTTCCTTTGCTTAGCAGAATCCCTCTTAAAATATCATAAAAAGCCTAACTGCGATTGCCAACCCACCAGCCAAGCGTGGCAGCTACTGGCAAAATCCTCCTTTATGGAGAAAGCCTATGTTCAACAGTAAGCAGTTAACGGCTGATATGGTATAATATGGTACACTGTCGAGTTTTGTTGGACTAATTAATTGTTTGTTAACGTTTTCATTAGGTTCTATTAAAATAGAGTATAGTCAGATAATGCTGGCAACTACGTCAAACAATGAAATAAAAGTTTCAGTAATACTAAGATGTTTTCGTTTTGATGCGGCGATAATTCATATTTTATTAATGTATCCTACGTCCCTGATGGTGCATATTAAGAAAACATCATCAATTTCGAACATTTCTAATAAATTAAAATCTCACAGGATAGAAAATCAGATAAGATAATTAGACTTCGTTTACCAGAGGGAGACTTTGTACAAAAGTCGTTTGCTTGGGTACCTCTGTCACATTTGTGTTTCAACTGTGTGTTTGCATGGCTGTGTTTCAGTTTGAAGGGCGTGAATTTACAGGGTACAGAGGAATAACATCTGAGCCCTCAAGAATGGCAACGCATGGGGGGTATCATGAGCGAAACAGTATACCCTGTTATGTCCATGGTACTGCTCATGTCTATAGGCGACGGTTGCCATTTTCCATCAGGTGGGCCCGTCAGCTTGTTTGTCATTCTAAGTTGTATAAAAAAAAAGACTATCAATTTTATCGAGTGAAAACTTAATTAATGAAATTATACTTTTTATAGAAACAATGACAAGAAATACACTGGTACGTACTGTGAATGTGATAATGAAAGCTGCTTGAGAACTAGCAACGGTATATGCAATGGACATGGTGTTTGCGAATGCGGCAATTGCACATGTCATGCAGACTGGACCGGTGCCGCTTGTGACTGTCATGAAACAAACGTAGCATGTACTAATAATGACAAGGTACATTTCAATATCCAATATTTTTAATAATTTTTCAACCAACTTAAAAAAGGAGATTCTCATTTCGGTTGTTTTTTTTTCTAATTATCACCTCAGAACTCAACTGTAAACTGATTTGGAGAATTCTTTTGTTTTCATCCAAAAGGATATACTTGCAGATTGATACCATAAGATTTTATCAAGATTAATTCCGTAATTAAGTTTTTAAATAACAATAACTGGTTTTTAAAGAATGAATGAAGGAGTATACTTTATTTGCATTATATAATATAGAAAATAAGCAAGACAGTTTTGCCACAATTAAAAAAGTTTTTTTTTTTTTTTGTGGAACAAAATCTTATTTTTATTCTGATTTTTGCTGAGACTCCAATACACTTAAATGACTATACCAATTATATAAGGTATATTTGTATGTAAGAATTATTTTTAATTGTTACAATTCAATCTATACATACTAATCGGAATAATTTTTATCTTCTATTTGAAGTCTATACTGACTATTATTTTTTCCTATTAAATTCAACAATTCTATATTCATTTATAACCATTGAAGTTAGAACTTACTTCACAAAGTAAGAAACAGTTAATTGCCAAGCACAGTTTAAACAAAAATTTTACATTACATACATACATACATATCTGTCACGCCTATCTCCCATTAGGGTAGGCAGAAACAATGGAGATTTTACATTCTAAAAGGAAATATCTCCTATCCAACGTGTCTATAAAATATTATTCATAAGTATGTCAGTTCACGATTCATGTGGTAGTTTTTACTGAACAAAATATATTGGTTATTCCAAAAGATACAATTTATAGTTAATGTAACATGATGTTATGATATTATATTATTTATATTTAAATGAAAATAATATCATGCATTCGGATCATTAAACAAACGTCTTTATTTAACTTGCACATTTTTTTTATTCCTATTTATTCATTGATTTTTTTTGCATACCCATAATTATACGATTCTTTCAGTTATGCAACGACCAAGGCGAATGCGTTTGTAACGAATGCAAATGCAGAAAACCGCCGCATTGGGACGCGCGTAAGGATTTGAATGAATTCTGCGAAATCTTACCGTGCGCTGACTGTCCTACACAATGTAGTTTGTTGGAGGAGTGCGTTCTCTGTTTACACCAACATTTCGACGCTCTCTCTCTCGATTCCTGTCCTATATGTGACCCCTTTAAAATCACCTTTATCGAAAAATTGTCAGAGACAAAGGAGTATAAAGAGAATGTAACATGGAATGATTGCCCAGAAATTAGTGTCGGGTTCGGGTGCTACACGCCTTACCATTACCGATATATTGGAATAGATGACATTGAATTATTAGTTCAAAAAGAGAAGAATTGTCTAGAAAATTATTATTGTAAGTTTATAATAGATTTATATTTAAAAATTCAGACCTCTAAATCGGTATTCCTTTTTTAACGTTGAAACTTGAAAGTCAGTGAATTTAAAAAAAATATTAACAAATTTTGAATCATAGCAAATGCAATTTCATCCCGATACACATCCAATCCACATAATTTTATTATAAAAAGAAGAAAAATTCTATATAAAAAATTATATTGATTTTAGGAAATAGAACTTTAAACGAGATTTTCGCGAATAATAAATTGTTTATTTTATAAAAGATTGTAGGTATGTAATTGTACAAGTTTTCTGTAATTATACACGTTTGAATTTGAGATATGGTAATAAAATCACAGGGAGAAAACAGAGATATAATACCTCAGTCTACGCGAATAACAATGTATTTTGCCATTCCAAATTGCATAAAAAATATACTCGAACTATTCTCATTAACATGCTCTTAATAAATGATCATAACTGTCAAACACAAAACTAATTCTTTATTTCTGCAGCTATATAACACCATAGTGTAATGCATGAGATGTACCCAATTACAGAAAATTCTGTAACGTCCACGACGCTACTCATGTTTATAGGCCATGTTTACCGATTTAAAAGGGCCGGCAGCTTATTTACCATTCTAAGTTCCATAAACAAAGTAATAATATGAAACTTTCAGTACTCGGCGGAACATTCTTGGGAACTCTTATTTTGGTGGGAATAATAACACTAGTCAGCTGGAAGCTTTTAATCGACGCACGTGACCGGCGGGAGTACAAGAACTTCATGAGGCTGGAACGACTCTCGAGTATCAGGAACAACCCTCTCTATGCAGGACCCACTACTACCATAAAAAATCCGACTTATGATTGTGATTAATATAAATAAATAATAATATATAAACAAATAATCTCTATTATAGTATGAATTCACCTTCGTATTAATTATTTTTTTGAGAACTCTTAACCTCATACTACCTAGTGACCTAAAGTCGTTTGCTTGGCCCCCTCTGTCCCATTTGTATTTCTACTCGTACTGTGAAGCAGTTGTGTTTGCATGGCTGTGTTTCGGTTTGAAGGCTGGGATATGGCAGTGAAATTACAGGGTACAGAAGAATAACACCTAAATCCTCAGGAATAGCAAATCATGGGTGAAACAGAATACTCTGTTATGTCCATGGTACTGCTCATGTCTATAAACAACGGTTACTACTTTCCATAAGGTGGGCCCTTAGCTTGTTTGCCACTCTAAGTTGCATAAAAGAAATCATATTTAAAATTTTACTCAGATTGTTACAAAATAAATGCAGTATTTCCTATCTGATTTTCTATCAGGTACCTAGCATAAACATTGATTATATTGTTGTTTAATATTGTACTCGTAGTTAAATTTTGCACTATTTACAGGTTAGCTAGCTCTTATCCGCGCATTATATATATATATATATATATATATATATATATATATATATATATATATATATATATATATATATATATATATATATATATATATATATATGATAGCACATCTTCCATTATCATTCATTAAAAAAACTAGGTATATTCATTGATAGGGATAAAAAGATTATATCGTTTTCTGTCCCAAATACTAAAATAAAAATTTCATGACAACTGGTTGAGCCGTTAAAGTGATAAGAAATAACAAATAATAAAACTAACTTTCAGATTTATTGTATGAGTAATAATAATAAAAACAACTAGGTTTATTCAAAATAAATAATATACTCGTATTCCTGATCTCAAATATGTAGATATGATTGATTACTTAAAGAATAGAAAGCGAGATCTGTGATATGAAAAGTCTGTAACTCATAATTGTACTATTTTTTTAGAATTATTAATCAAAATGAATTAATTATTATATCGAACAAGGCCCATACTCGTATGTAAATTTAATTACATACCTAATGATTTAGTCGAAGAGTGAGTCAAAAGAAAAAAGAAAATTATATTTATCGAACTCTTTCTAATCACGTATTCACAAAAATGTGTTTAAACTATATTTTTTTTGATCAATAACAATTAAAAAAAAAAATAAGATTAATTGTGATAACGCCTGATATTTATGATTGAGCAATCATATAGATATGTAAAAATAGTTGGCACAATTCTTCCATTGTCTTGGATAATCTGAAAAAAAAAATGTTTATGTAGTATCTATGAAAAGACCAAAACAAAATTAGAAAGACACAATTGATAATTAAAATTATTAACTAATGGGTAACTAATAACAACATATTTTTGTAACGGTAGATAAGTACCATCTTCAAATTCTCATGTTGTATGTATAACGTGAATAATGTATCATTATATGTAATATAGTGTACTAACGACCCACACTAGCTTCACACATACAAACCTATTAAAAAAAAACTATAAAGAACAATGAACCCATATCAAATTGTTTGCTTTAAAGGAATTAAGCAGAACAACAGAATGTATTTGCTTTCCAAAAAAAAATACTACCTTCAACTACTAAAATAATATTGGCCTCCAATCCATAAAAACGTCCCTTAAAAATTAATACACTATAATTATTTTATATATAACCAAAACCATAATCCTGTTATTTTGAATAAAAAATTTACGATTGAACTAATTTTGATGAAATCCTGGTTGATAGTATGCCCTATCAAATAAAAAATATCCAATTCGATTTATAAATGACGGACTTCTGAGATAACAAACATAAAAAATACAACCGAATTGAAAACTTCCTCTCCAATGTTTGAAGTCGGTTACAAAACAGACAAACGCGAACAACGACATTGTTTCAAACTATTTGAGTATAAAATTGTTAAGGTATTATTTAATTAGTGTGTAATACACGCAGGATAATACAATGATGATAATATTCATCTTAACGTAATTTCCGCGAATTTTCATAGCGATGCCCGATGCATGATTCATCTTTGCTCAAAGTGTCTTTTGATCAAGTGACGTGGGTCGTTTACAGTCTGTGACCGAACGCGGGTGTGAACGCGCGCATTTTGTAAATCGAATACTCCTCGATGTATCGTTCGAAAAATTTAAATTCGAATTAAAAAAAGAACATTACAATTACGCTAAATTATCTCTTTTTTTAATAAATTATAATGTTTATAAAAACTAAAAAAATGCCGGTTAGTGTGTGGTTTGTGCTCGTGTTATTTTGTATGCAAGAAGTTTTTGCAATTGATTGCACAAAAAGTATAGAAGATATTAAAAATTGCAATGAGTGCGTCAGATGCGGCGGTGTATGGTGTAATAAACCAAGAGTAAAAGGGGTAAGTGATTTGTTTATTCTTAGAGTTTATTATACAAAATATTATAATTCCTATTGAAAATTACAGACTTTAATGTTTTCTCCGAAATACAAAACATACTGAAAATTATAAGAATATTAGGCATGAGGGTACTCAGATAAATTATAAAACAAAATCAAATATAACAAAATCAAATATAAAGCTCATATCATAACATATACGTTTCGTTTATTTATCATACCTAACATATAGGTGTCTAAATTAGAATGAAGGACCTACTTTAGTTTAATTTTTATTTTATATCAATCATTAAAATAAAATAATATAATTTTTGTTTTATTAGTTTTACTTAGTTTAATATACCTATTAAAATACAATACATAATAATTCTTCTCTTACTATTTTTAAAAATTATTATCAACTCTATAATCTCAAATGCATAAAAAAAATCTCTAGAAGATATCCAAAATAGAGTTTTGTGTTCAATATTGAATCTTTATTTTATACTTCAACTAATTTTTAGTCAATTAAGTGTTCCATTCTTCTGGAGTTTAATATGTGTTTATTAATTTTGGTTACTGACTGTACATTATTACATAACCTATACTTGGATTAGTAAAGATGCAAAACTATGCATCCCCATTCAATACTTTCCTTCAAGGCCAATCCAATCGTATTAATAAAAGGAAAACCGTAGATGTACGTACCAACGGAAGGAAACAATTGAATCAATAAGACCGGCGGTCACTGCTCAAGCATGCAGACAAATCTATTTTTGAACCTATCATATTTTACCTAAACTAAAGCTGACTATATTGGATTGAAAATAATTGGATCACATTAAATAATTTATTGTTCTTGTTGAACAAATATACTGTATATGTTAATAGCTGGCTATGGTCAAATGTTAAGTATTTTGATTGTGATTATAAAATAACTGGATCCTCTGACTAAATAATTACATTCACAATCAGCTTTTGCTTATCATGTTCTTTGTTTATGTCCTACTATCAAAATAATGTTTGTCCATGTGTAATAAGGACAAACATGTTCGTCAACTCTGGAATATTAGTAATGTTATATGTGGTATATAGTCTGATACATATATAGTATCTGGAACATTAGTAATAGTAGGTATTCCTACATTAATAAAAAAAAAATCGAATTTGTAATGTTATAAATGAAGAAAAATCAAAATAAGCATAGGCAACAAAGGATAGCTAGAAAGACCTGTATCCAAATAAAAAAAAATTATCTCTAGCAAAACCATAGAGTAAGTAATGATTAGATTTTATGATTATGAGGGCACTGTTAAAACATTGCCCTCATATTCATGGAATTGGAATACATATTTATTCGATCACCTAAAAATTTCAATAAAAATAAATGAATGTTAAATACAGTTTTATTTCTGATATACTTGGGTCCGAATTATCGAATTATTAATATTGATAATTATCATAAAAAATCTAGCTGTTTGATTGTGTAATTTTTCAAATTTAATGAATTGGTTACATAAATTTCATACGAACACTTTATTGTTCGAAATGACGTGAACGCGAGCATAACTTTATTCATAGAAAAAAAAAGCTAAATAGCCCGCCTGTGCTTGTATATGCTGGCGGAGCATCAGTGAGGGACGATAGGTAAAGATGAAATCAGACCAGTTGGCCCATCGTGACTAATTCTATAAGAATTAACCACCATGATTTCTGGGAAAACCGCTTAAAAGACGGCCTAAAAATCTATCCTCCCCTAAATACTTAGCAATAACATATTTACAAAAATGATTCTATTAAAGCCTATTCTTATTTCCCAGTGGGAGACTGTACAATAGTCGTCTGCTTGGATACTTCTGTTCAATCCATGATTCTGTCATGAAGCAGTTGTGTTTGCATTGCTATGTTTTGTTTTGAAAGGTGGGATATGACAGTAACATTATACGGCAACATATAAACGGCAGCATCGATAAGAACGCAACGCATGAGTGGTAACAATATACTCTGTTATGTCTATAGTACTGGTCTTGTCTGTAGGCGACGATTACCACTTTCTATAAGGCGTGCCGTCAGCACAAAAGTCGCTTGCTTGGGTACCTCTGTCCCATATGGCGTGAATTTACTGGGTACAGAGGAATAACACCTGAGTCCTCAGGAATGGCAACGCATGGGCGGTATTATGGGCGAAACAGTATACTCTGTTATGTCATATGATACTGCTCATGTCTATTGGCGACGGTTACCACTTTCCATCAGGTGGACCGTCAGCTTGTTTGACATTCTAAGTTGTATAAAAAAAATTATGCATTCCAACGGTTTCCAGCAATACATTTTTTTATTCAGCCATTCTAGGCTGCATAAAAAAATGTAGTAGCCGCAGGTTACATCTAGTAAGTAGGGTAGGGCGGGGCTAAAAGTCCGGCGGGTAAAACATGAAGCACACTAGAAACAAAAGATCTACGTGATTTGGAGCGGGGTGAGGGGCGAGTACAAAGCCGAGAGTCGCCAGTCGTAACGAAACGCACATGCGAGTAACACGATTAACGAAATTTTTTGGCACTCAAAAGTGAAAAAAAATTTTGTTTTTGTTTTTTTTCCTACATCGGCATTGAAATTTAATAAATTATTAAGGTAAGCTCGTATTACACTGTTATTCTATATATAAATAATGCAACAATATTTTCTAGATATTAACCGTCTTTGTTTTATAACCGCGTAAATCACTGAAGGTAGTACGGGGCAAGATACTTCTTGCCTCGCGATTTTTACCCCATGTTTTATTTCAATAAACATACTTAATAATATTGCTTTTTTGTTGTTTTAGAATGCATTACAAGAAAAAGACAGATAGAGTTACTATGTCCGTAGATATAATTAAGAGGGCTGCAAATGAGGTAATTAATGGTGAGAAAAAACTGTGTCACACACAATATCTGTAGGAATTCCCTTAAAAGGTTTATTGCGCGATACAAGAAAGAACCAAATAATGTAACTTTTGGATACCTTCTTACACGTAAAATTTTTACTGCAGATCAAGAGAAGAGTTTAAGCGATTATCTGCTTATGGTTGCTCAAATGTTTTATGGCCTGGGTCCTAAAGATGTACGTCGCTTAGCATATGATTGTGCTATTAAATTTGCAATTACTGTACCTGATTCTTGGCAGAAAAATAAAATGGCAGGAAAAGACTGGATGACAGCTTTTTTAAAAAGGAACCGATCTTTATCTATTCGAAAACCCGAGGCTACAAGTCTCAGTAGAGCGACTTCCTTCAATCGTTCAAATGTTCATGATTTTTTTAATAAGCTGGCTCAAGTAATGGATAAGTATACATTTACAGCTTCTTCTGTTTGGAATATAGATGAAACTGGAGTTTCGACTGTGTTAAAGCCTTCAAAAATTGTTGCTGCGAAAGGAAAACGCAACGTTGGCTCTGTTACATCTGGAGAAAGGGGCACTAATGTCACCGTTATAGTAGCAATCTCGGCTACAGGTTCTCATATCCCTATGTTTATTTTTCCGAGGAAAAATTATCACGATCACTTCGTTCGTGATGGATCCTTTAATTGATTGTTTTTCTAAGTTTATGTTATTTGATAACATTCTTGAGATTATCTTGATTATAACTATTAAAATATTTAATTTCAAATAAAAGATATTGATTTTCAAATAATCTTATTTCATTTACCCTAATTGATCAATCTACTTAGCCATTAAGACGAATGGACTTTTTACCCCCAGCGTGGGACTTTTTACCCCGCGAGGGGGGCAAAAAGTACAAAATTCCATCTTGCCTTTAACTCAAAATTTTTAATAAATCTAATAAATAGTCATGCTTTTTATTATTTAAGTGTAAAGCTAATTTGTATAAGGTTTTTGCAACTGCTTTTGTTGACTGTAAGTACTCTATTTTACAATCTATGTATCTAGTAGTGAAAATTGGGACTTCTAGCCCCGCCCTACCCTACCTAATAATGTCAAATTGAATCTGCGCTTGTTATATCCTCAATTTCGCAATGACATCATCATAATAGTGATCACAGAGAACACACATACTATTATTTTCAACGTACGTATTGGAATACATATACCTTTTAATGGAATTATTCATTCATAATAGGTACTTTATGTGTAAGACAAATGAAAAACTTCGAACATAAGTCCTCTGCTGGATACTCGTTCATATTTCTACCACCCAGCAGCAGTATTTACTTAGGTAACTGTGTTTTATATTAATAGCTTAGTTTAGACTAGTTTTATTTGATATTAATTATGAGTACTTAATGAAAGGTATGGGCATAAAAATGAACATATAACATATATGCTTCAGCAACAGTAAATATATAATAAATTGTTGTTAAGTTATTATATTTTATTGCCTAGTTGCCTAATTTTTTAACTAATAATGTACATACGTATTGTCGATTGTGGTACAATAAAACTAACTTTATTACCTATGTTACTTTTTGTAAATAGACTATATCTCCATATGGAAGATATTTAAGTAAAAATTATATGCTTATTAAATTATTTATTACTAGCGGCCCATCCCGGCGTCGCACGGGTGGACATTTTTACATTTTATAAAGTGGCCATTAAGGCTGCACACGCGACGGAAGCTTAAAAATGGAGTAACTTCTCCCGTTTTCCCAACATTTCCCTTCACTGCTCTGCTCATATTGATCGTAGAATGATGAAATGTATGCTATAACCTGCTCAGGAGTATGAAGAATAATCGTACCAAGTTTCGTTAAAATCCGTGAGATAGTTTTTGTTTCTCTAACGAACATACAGACAGACAGACAAAAATTTTACTGATTTCGCTACAATTGAAGTAGATTTTTTTTTTGAGGAACACATTAGTAAAATAGAATAGAAATAATCAATCAAATAGGTAGATTTGTTTACAAGCTCTTAATTTTTTTTTTTTAATGATTATACTGCTGGATTCGACGTGTTATTATCTGCTGAGAAGAATAGTTACTCTTTTGAAATTATTATGTACAAGATAATTTTATATTCACTTGGGTATTGTGACTATAATTATAATTAAGTTTAATTTAAAAATTATAACTAATGTGAATCACAATATCATATTTTGTAATTACCAAACGTATTTCATATTATAATGATACGTAACAGAACAATAACACATGTTATATCTATTAAAGAGAACAAGTACATACGTGACCGAGCTCATTGTCCCTTTGCTAATTACTCTAATTACTATGCAAGGAAAGCGTAAAATTGGGATGTTACTGTTATAGTGTTGTCGGAAGTCATAGACAAATTACGAAACTGGACATAGACAAATTGTTATGAATTACCCATAGACAGCAGAAAAAGATTAAAAAATATATTACAGAAAAAGTCAACGACAAAGGTGCGTCGTAGTGTATGAAAAATTGCAAAATCGAATTACTCTATTTTTCTAATAGTGTTATTTATAAACGTGCGTACATGTTAAATAAAAGCAATGGAATCATAAGTTGCAAAATTGATATTAAAACAAAATTTCGCAACAAACGTTACAATTGCAAAAAACTTTATTAAGCACTTTTGATGTTACTTACTTATACATCACTTGATACAACGTAAACCAATTACAACATTACCCGCCCATCCGATGATTGCGGGTTCAATCCGAACATAATTCATTCATATTATGTTTTTTTTTTAATGCATGATAATGGAATGGTAACCCCGCCTGGGCTTACGGTATTCGCTGGCGTCGCACTAGTGAGGAATGATACGTGAGAAAAGGCAGGTCAGTTAGCCCATCGTGATTAGTACACTTGGAATTCAGCACGATGGTTTCCAGGGGGGACCACGGGGAGTTCGACCTGTTATGGTATATTGTTAGCAATGGCACAGATAATCCGCATTACTAACAATCTCTTCCCCCCTTCATATTATGTTTGTATCGGTCTGATCTATATTTCAGTGTTAAAATGAGATCAATATATATCTAAAATGATATGTCCATTACTTCAATATTATTTATTTATTTCCAACTTCACCCGTGGTCCTGGCATAGAATAGACCACCCCTTTCTTTCCTGTGAGTATCGTAAGAGAGGATTAAGGAAACTTAATGGCTGAGGCATGGATAGCAGCGTCCTTCTCAGAACATTAGCAAAGTCTAACTATGGCTGCCAATACGCCTGCCAAGCTTGGCAACTACTGGAAAACCGTCTTTTTGGTCTTTTGGGGGAGACCTCTGTTCAGCAGTCTATAGTAAATGGCCGATACGATGGTGATATTTTATTTCCAACTGTTTGAATTTATACAGTGGTTTAACATTCTACTGTGGGGGAAAAGGGATTGTTAGTGATGGAAATAGAATCCCATTGCTTGCAATATACCAACCAGGTCGACCTCCTCGCGGTTCCCCCTGGAAACTAGCATGGTTAATTCCTGATGAATTCATCACGATAGGCTAACTGGCCAGTTTTCATTCTCATCTATCACCCTTCACTGGCGGGGTTACCATACCATTTTCCTCCAACAAAAAAAAACATTCTACTGTGGACAATGTTTTGCCGGAAATTAAAATGATGGCTAATAGAATATTTTTGTTTAATTACCTGCAAAATGTAGTTTCTTCCAGGTCTATCCAATTATATTGCAAATTATTTATTTATTTACACTTTATTGCACCATTTATAAAAATAATATATACAGTAAATTGTAATGTGACGTGATATAAAGCGGCCTTATTCGTTAGCATTCTTTTCCAGACAACTTTTAGGAACATTGAGGAAAAAGACAAAGGGTAGGTGCCATACTATTATAGTTACTAATATATTATATATATACAATGTTAGAGAATGAAGAAGGAAGGTTACAAATTATATAAGTAGATACCTATAATGGAACGAGTTTAATACAATCATAACCTAATATAACAAGTTTGTAGTCACCACTGGACAATTATCGGCCAGTGGCGTTAGTCTATACTTAAGTGTAATTTTATTAATTGGAAAACACACCGATTGTGTTTGTGAAGCAAGTTATGATTGTCGTAAATAGAGTTGTGTTTACGCTACAGATATGAATTTAAAATAGATTGCATGTACTTTTCGTTTTTTACCTTAACAAATTTAAAAATGTTACTTGAGCACTGACTAAATTTTGTTTTAAAGTGCTTAAAGTTAAATTTACTCGTGTATCAAAAAAGTTTAGGGATATTGTCATGTTTTAGACAAACGGTATTGCAGTACGTTATTTTGGATAGAATTTATAAATATCTAGTTTAGTAGTAGTACGCGCTTAGTTTTCGTAAAGATCGCACATCGATGTACCTAGTCGTATCTATGTACATGTATATCTGTGATTTATACGGAGGATGAAGTCAAGGCAATCAGCGAGTGCATTCGCCTTACCATACGTATACATATTTGTACCCGAGAAGTCTAGACTAGTAAGTTAATCTTCGCTTGTTATCGAAAATTTAACAGATTTCATCTAAATTCAAAGTATCTCTGTTATAACAACATTGATAATAATAATATGGCTTCACTTCAGAATTAAAATAAGCTTATTCATTCAAACTAAATCTTTTACCTTGAATCACATCTGTTTTAAGTTTTAAAATAATTAGTAAATAAATTTTAATAAATTTAATACTTAAATTACGTATTTACTTGATTGTTACTTACTTTGTACAATAATACGAATACATAAAAACAAAATATAACACGACATAACGTTATCAATTCACATAAATATCGTCGAGTCTATAACATCAGTATTACATTGTTTTTTCATCTATTAAATATGACTTTTTACTAGATATCATTTTACGCAATTGCAAGAATATGTTCAACAAATCAAAGACCATTGGGACGGACGCCATTAGTTGTCTACATTATCGAATATAGGTTACAAGTTGTTGAAAAGTCAATGACACACTGCATTACTGTACTCAGTGTGTGGGCCAGAACCCCTGGGGAATTTCCGGCCAACTAAATACCTAATAGTTAACCATATAGACTCATTCTAAATATAAAAATAAATCAAATATAAATAGGTATTTTTTTGAGTGAAAATGTTCTGTTCTGATCCATCAGTTTACACAGGCGGGGCACCAGTGAGAGATGATAGTTATGGATAAAGCAGGTCAGCTGACCCGTCGTGACGAATACAAAATTTACACGATAGGTAACAACAATCCCTTCCCAATAAATAAGTTTTTGTATATAATCTCCAACAAGAGATACAAAAACTTACTTGTAGTTTTACTTCTTTTTCTTAATAGCATTCTCATTGCTAAGACTCTTGTTGGGCAAGAAAGGGGCTTTTTTGTAATTTATTGTTGCATGAGAAGGTATCGTACGGTTTATACTACTACTAGATACTAGAGACATAGATTAAGGATAGTACGACTACAGATTAATATTATATATTACAAATAGCAAATAGATGTACAGTTTAATTTTCCAAAAAGAAATCATGGCTACTCACGATATTGTGGACGAGCTTGGAAAGGTTGGCACCAGACAATTATAGAGTGGTCACGAACTCACCCGTCCCCATACTCCGTAACCGTTTACCATTACGAATTAATGTTTAGCAGTATATTTGTTTATTACCACTGTCATGTAAAAAGTATAAATTAATAAAAAAAAACAGTAAGTAGATGCGTGCTTGAGTATAATTTTATGCTGATGACTGTACACAATCAAGTGAAGTGTTCTGAACGATCGATCGACAAATTTCCTGCACAACCCCATTTTCCAATATCCGCTCCTAGACAAACAACGTGACTACCTACTGATAGTTAGTCAAATTATGATAAGGACTTTACTGTATTAATATATACATATTCTGTTTTATTACATACAAGATATTATATGTAAATTTAATTCCCGATTCAGTGAATCACATACGAATTATTTATTGGTCATTGTTATTTTTAATGTAGATACTCATAAAGGATATGTTGGCCATTAGCCATTTCTGATCAATCACGTTAGGTATTTTTCATTGTTTCTTCTATTATGTTACCATTCGTATCTTGATAGATTTAAAGGATAGAAAAACATGGGTATTCTCATGTAAATTTATAAATCAAAAGAATATATACGAGTATTATATTATTTTATACATTTGTATAATAATACATTGTTACTCGTATCCATACCTTATTTGAGAAAATTTAATAAATAAATAACCGCGTATATTCGCTAATATTTTTCAATTCTGAGTACATTTGATAAGATCTATTATAGCCTATTTATTTTCCTTACGAAATCTGTTTTAATACCAAAAGGCCTTTTTTAATACCTTTCTTTATACAATTATAAATACTGAATACGATAAATAAAATAAGAAATACTCGTTTGTTATGAAAAGCAATGTATTTTGTAGAAATGGGGGAAAAAGTTCTCCCTAATATTTCCAAAGAGTTCTCCCTAGTTAATCAACGTTTGCTAAGATTCGTCATTATTAGTTCATAAACAATAACCCTGAAACCATTAACGGATCATTTACAATGTAATCCATCCTGTATAAACTTCCACCAAACGCTTTAAATATGTGCCATAACATGTGCACCGAAGTGTACAAAACCAACAAACTTCCGCGCAATCATACCATTCCGAGAAATTATAAACACAACCCGTTGACCTATATTACCGTGTTTTATACATAAAAATGTTACACAATTTTAAGCTCGCCAGTGTAAAGCGGGACTATCATTAAAAAGTATAAAAAAATTAAAAACCCTATAAAACTTATATACTATCGTAATCAATCATTGTTAAAGTTCATTATAATCATACACGCAATATCACCCAATTATCTTTTTGCTGAGAAATTTTTAAATTAATGTTTTTCATTTATTTGTATACTTAACACCGTTTCGACATCTTTCTTTTCTTTTTTTTTTATCTAAATTATACTGCTAGTAATGATAAACCACTTGGTTTTTTAATGGATTGCTTCACCTGGGAGATATTATTGGCGCCAATTTTCTTTGACAGTTGACATTTGGCGCGACCCACCTCCAGATTTTAACTGATATTTTTATGCATAATACGATATTCGCTACCCGTGATTCATATAGGTCTGAAATCCTTAATTCTTACACTTGGTTTTCGCCCTCCAGCCACAATGCGGAAAGGTCGGAATGTTGTAACTTGTGGTATTTTGAAGTGCTGTCGGTTATTGCAATATTGATATGCCAACATTAATGCCTTTAGAATTGACAACAAGCAATCGTCTTTATACAGAAGAATTAATTAATACCTTATAAAGTATGGCACGCAAAGAATATCTAATGAATTGCAATAATATTATATATTATAATTATTATTATACAATAATCTTTCCATAATAGGCGAGTGTACCATTCTATCTTTATCTATTAAAAATACCATGGACACTCATGAGCTTATTTCAAGAGCCTTTCAAGAGAGATTTTGAGAACAAAAATTTATTAATTTGTCTAAAAATTAGAACTTAAAACGTTTAAAAGTAAAGCACGTGTCACAAAACGTGCGTGGTTGGAATGGCAGTCGGCGATTGATGGCTAATCTGGTAATAATAATAATAATAGTAGTCAATCTTCAATTTTTGGCAGTCTCACTCATACTCATGATAGCGGACTTAAGAAAATAGTTCTAATCAACTGACCAATTATTTAATTTATGTTATAAGACTGCTCTAAATTATTTTAAAAACACAATCGAGACATAATGCGATGAAAAAAAATTACCTACTTTAAATTAATAAATACAAGGGCCATTCTTGTGTATAGACAGCTTTATCAACACAACGTGGTTCTCTATTTCAAATCCCTAACTAAAACAATACGATTTCTGGAAGCCAACAAAGTATTAGCTTCTACGTATTTATTTTGTAATATAAAACTATGATTAAAGTGCGTCTAATTGGCTTCAGTATTACAATTCTTTGACGAAAATATAATGCGATTATAAATAATAATAATTATAACATATAATTAATACAATAATATAATAATAATCTACATGATTAATATGACATTATCAATATTTGAATTTTCAATGTAAATCGAATGTATTGCATGACAAGTCTGTATAGAAACGAATAATTATATGTAAAATTAAATCTAACATCTAAACTGACATTGGTGCATGTACAAATGGCTACCTATCTAATAAATTTTGTTAAACTCAAACAAAGTTTGTTTGCATACGTCTACATCAGACTTGTAACAACTCAACTATTATGTACATGAACGCATTAAATGAATAAATAAACAAATAATTCTTAGTTCCACTATAGCCATTTGCACTATAAAGAAGGTCAGGAGCTATTAACAACAAGCATGTATCGGATTGATTGACGGTTTGATTGACTTTTCAAGATGCTTATAGTATGGTCATTAATAATATGGTCACCCATACAAGGCACACCACATTCAAAATTACTTCAGATAATGTAATTATTTTGATAGACAATACCGGGATTGAAAAAACATAAGTACTTGTTTTATTTTTAGAGTTTATAACATAAGTATTTTAGATAACGGAAATTATAACCTCTTAACCTTATACGAAATACAATTCCTAGGGAGAAAAGGGATTGTTAGTAATGGAGACTGAGAATCCCATTGCTAGCAATATACCCAACTAGGTCGACCTCCTCGCGGTTCCCCCGGAAACTATCATGGTTAATTCCTGTTGAATACATCATGATGGGCCAACTGGCCTGTTTTCATTCTCATCAATCACTCTTCACTGGTGCTCCGCTAGCGAATCCCGTTAACGCAGGCGGAGTCACCATTCCATTTTCACTCATCAAAAAAAAAATACAATTCCTAACCGACCCATGTCACAAAATTGTTACATACGAGTATTTTTTTCCATTTTTTCTTCTTTCTTTTCTCTTCTTTCTTTCTTTGTTCTCCATGAGTATCGTAAGAGGCGACTAAGGAAACTTAATGGTCGAAGCATGAGCGGCAACATCCCTCTTAAAACATCACCAAAGTCTAACTGAGGGTGCCAATCCGCCTGCTAAACCTAATGGCAAAATCACCCAATGGCAAATACCAGGAGGACATGGACCCCAGTCCTTTGTCTCGGGGCCGTTCCTTATGGTAGTCTATAGGCCTATGTTCAGCAGTGGATATTTAACAGCTGATATGCTGATGATTTATATTTTTATTTATGTTGTTCATGTTCGAAATTTTGTTTAGTATCATACCAGATATGACCTCAAGTATGATGGGTAGATGTAGATACCCATCTATGATAAGAAAGCTAACTCTGAGGTGAAATCTAGAATTTGGATCCTAGATTTAAATCCTTTTATATAGAATTTAGATAGATATTATATTTAGAGCACCCAAGTGCTAAGAAATGTTAAAATATCAATTGATTTAGACGAGTTTTAAAAAAGAAAATTTTCTGGAAAACATTGTCCTCTTATCTTTTTAATAGAAACAAATGCAAATAGATTCATATAATAACAATCTAATAGTGACACTTATTATTGATAATTTTACTATTTAACTAATCATATTCACCTTGTTCATGGCAAAATAGGTTTCAAGTTTAATACCATGCTCTAGTAACACAGAAAATTACTATCTGTAATCGATTAACACGCCAGGTTTTTAAAGTCCAATAAATTAATCGAACAAAAACAAACATTATTCAACCGAACAGTCTGGCCGTGACTTGTAATATTGAAATTTGCAATCTGAAACTTGGTGCAACTAATTGAAACGTATTTTATGCTAAAGTAAAAGGGCAATTTCACAAGCTTTGTAATGACATATTGACGTACAAAAATGACGTCTCAAAGTCCCGGGTTTAAGTCTTGGTGGGGCCAAATTAGAACTTTTTTTAGTGTTCTGGGATCTTGTGGTAATATTCTCAAGTATTTGTTACATACAATGTATCATAATTAGGATTTTGGTAGATTAGTGTAATTCACTATTTTCTATTACATCTACATTTTGTATCTACACGCTAAATTAATATTATTCTGAAAATTAAAATCATGCATAAGTTAAAATTAAGATGGATATCTTGCTGCCTGTACAAAATACTTGATAATTTACATAGGTATGACAAATAAGTAAATATATATAATATATAATACTATATGCACGAATATTATTAATTTTTTGCCAACCAAAAAGTTCACACCCATGACCATAAATAAAATTTCGATTTCCAAATTAAAGACAGCACTAATTGCTATAGATAAGATTACATCGATTAAATACCTAAATTGTATAAATACTAAAGGGTAAGTTCGAAGTGAAAATCAATCAAGATAATTAAAGTGCAGCCGCTCCACTTACCTTTTAACATATTTAACGGCAATATGCATAAAACATCTCACTAAAATTAACACCGCTTGCGCAAGCTTTGCCTTTTAAAAATTGTATATTACAAAGGGCGCGTTATTTCACTCCGACCTAGTGATGTGCCGAGTCAGGCTGACTCGAGCAATGACTCGAATACCTAATAGGTACTTAAGTACTTATTTTGTGTAATCAGGTTTTGAGTACTTACGGTACTCCAATATTCGTGATGCGTATTTACCGTGAGTTTTTAAATTTCGTTTTTTTTTTTATTAAATAACTGTTTTTTTTTTTAATCTTTATTTAAACTAAATTTCTGAAATCAATAAAAAAGATAGGTTAAGTAATTAGTGTTGGATAAGATTACGAATATTCATACAAATATTCGAGTACCGATTCGAGTCTTCAAACTTAAGCTTTAGTTTTTCGAAAAAGAAATCGATTCTTTATTTAACGACTAGCAAAATACTCAAATATCATAAAAATTTAATGCAGCACCTCACTACACTCACTCGCTCGGTGAGTTGATTCGATCTCGCAATCAACGGTACGCTATCTTATTACGCGAGTGTAAGTTGATGAGAGCCAGCGAGACTACAAACAGAGGGTACTGGAACTGCAAAAAGCTAATAATAGATGCGGTGCACATAATTACGTCATTCATGTATTTCTTATCTATACATTGTTTAACTACGTTTCTCATTAGTTTTTAACCCGCTGCATTGTACGTGTCGGCCGTCGTCCCAACATAGAATAGGCCACCCTTTCCATTCCCGTGGGTGTCGTAAGAGGTGACTAAGGTATTGTAATGGTCGATGGCATGGCAGCAATGTTCCTCCTTAAATATTACGAAAGCCTAACTGCGGTTGCCAATCTGCCTGCCAAAAGTGCCAGAAACCCACCAATAGGGCTCCCCCTATGATGATGATGATAATTGCACATGTCGATATCAAAATTAAAGAACAAGTCACTTCTAGATGATAAATCATATATACCCACAGACATTAAGATCTTCAGGAACACAACTATGGAATTCACATGCACTCAATCAGCATCACACAAAACTAGTACATTAAATTAACCAATTAGATGCAGTAGTTATTACGTGATACTGGAACAAACAGAACGACACAATTGAACAAAACATTGTTTCAGCTTCCATTGACCTTATTAATTATCCTTCATATTATTCAGTTACAATTTTATTATATTATTAACAAAATATGTATTCTATGTAAAATATATGTTAGTATTAAAGTTACCAAACGCTATCATACTTCAAAATCCAAAGCTCTCGATCCAATGGTGGTACATTAATATATACTCGTAAAACAATATTTTATTTAGTGGTCACTTGCTGCTTATATTTAGGTGCATATAAAGTGATTTCTTTAATAAAAAAAAAAACACTAATAGACTTTTTTATTATTTAGATTAATTATGTAAAAAAAAACTATATACTTGTAATTTATGCTGCGAAGTATAATATTATAAATAAATATAAAGACTTCATTTTGGAATGGAGCCAGCGAAGTCCATCGATTTTTCCAACTTATTCGTATATGTACGTCGTCTGCAACAATTCCTAGTATTTTTATATCAGTTGAACGACCTTTGTCTCAGGGAGCAATGGAATTGGCACAACAATAATAGATGAACAATATTTTTACTAAGCACTAGCTTTTTGCCCGCTATTTCGTGCACATGGATTTCAGAAATAGGAACACCAACGAAAAAGACTAATTTTAAATTGTGTATCAATATGCAATATGTACCAGATTTTAAGTTAGAGAAAACCGCATTCAATTTGGTTTAGTTTTTGCGAAATAATGGAACAAACATACAGATAGTTGACAGTCAAAATTTTAAAAACTTATTGTTTTAGCATCTGTTGGTATTTTAATGTAATAACTACCAATTTAACTTACTTAGTTCGACTAGTTTCGGGACCAAATCGGGACCCTTAACCATGATCGGGTGTGACGCGAGTGTGAGCCTGACTGGATCTATTGGTAGGTATTGTTAAGAAATTTATATGAAATGTAAACGGAATAATAACCTCGCCCACGTTACCGGTACACGCTAGCGGTAATTTCTCACTGGGTGCCAGTGATAAGTGAAGATAAAATCAAGTCGATTCTCCACATTCTCCCTCATTTTGATAAAATTTCTATGTCACTAATCTGAAAGTTATACCCTTTCAGATAAAAAAAAAAGAACTTTTTCAAATCCGTTTATAATTAATGAAGTTATTATGTAACAAACACAAAACAAAATACAACCGAATTGAAAACCTCCTCCTTTTTAGAAGTTGGTTGAGATTGTCCCACATGCAATGAGTGAAAAATACCTATTTACCGTAAAGCGGGCATTATGCGGGTGTGATCTCATTACATCGGGATAAAACAATACCTTTTTATTCTTCCATTGACTTTAAAAGAAAATAGACTTTAAAAGAACCATTGTTGCCTTATATATTTCTATATATTAATAAGTGTATAAAATGATATCATTTGATGCAATGAGAAAATGTACCGTAATTATTGTTAACCAGTTAAATATGTCCAGCATACAGATGGGCAAAGCACCGGGTTTAAACCCGGTGCTTTGGTAAAAACCCAATAAACACCCATAAACTCCCATAATCACCCAAAAAAATAGGTTTTTACGTATTTTTTTGAAAATATGTAAGTAATACCAATAAATTATTTTTATAAATTGTATTGATCAATTCTACAATATTAAATAAAACGTTAACTAATAATATTTCAGGAAATTTTAAAAATCTATATATAATAAAATGAAAGTAATTAATTTTCAGTGTTTTCATGTTGCAGTTGATCAACATGTTGGCCTTTTGCTTCCCGTAGATACTTTAAAATTTCTTCATAACACCTCGTTCGCACACATGGCCGTATATATTTAAATTCTTGAGCCACTAACAGTCCGAAATACTCATTTCTTTTATCCTCTTCTCCATAAATTAAGCATTTAGAACAGTTTGTTTCTTCTTTCAGTAAATTTTCTTTTACTTTATCCTCGTTTTTTTCTTTGTTGCGACGACGCTGGGTAAATCATCTGGACACTGGGTCTCACTATCGCCAAATATATTTGGAGATCGGCTTCGGCTACGGCTTGGCAGACATTTTTTTCTTTCTACAATTTTAAATTAAATTTATTAGAATAAATGCTTCGAACACACGCGATCTAAGTACCTTTTGTGTTTATTATACCTTACCTACCTAGGTATAAAAAGAGTACTTACGTAGATTTTCTTTTATTAACTGTTTTATACGAAGATCTTGATCTCTCAAATTAGCATCCATTTTACTTCCAGTGATTATCAACTAAATTAATAATCCACAAAGTATTAAATAACGTTTTTATGAAATATTTAGCACAAAAACAATACCCTTTAAATATCGATCGTCAGTAACTGTGGCTGACTTACCTATATTCTAGCAAGCAGGACTGCCAGATGTGAAGGGGAAATCCCCAATAAATTGTTGCATGTGACTGATGATGTGAGCATGTTCGTTTCATAATAAAAATGTTGCCAGGTAACCAAAAAGTCGTATGTTTTTGTGCGAATTACGATCATAATCTTTACGATCGTACATTAAAAAATAGACAAATAATAGTATGAGTACGATTTAAATCGTATATCTGTCAACCCTGCTAGCAAGACAGCGACAAAATCACGTTGCATAACAATGTAGCCCAAGCTTATATCTTATGAAATATACGGAAGAGATACGGACTTAGAAAAAACAGAAATGTTGTTCTTTGTGGAAGTCATTGATGAAATTCTATGTATTTTAGCCCGCAAACTTTCTTCAAACAAAAACAGCGCCATCTAGTATCGAGTTCTGTAATTATCTCTTTGTTTATGGATTTGAAGTAAGACCGCCACGCATGCAATACATTATGACTGGGGATTCCCCTATTCGTCGACGCTGAATATGAGGCGACGACAATCACTGTCAAACGTGTTCACTATTACTCTGACTCTGGTAACGTGACTTCCTGGTAACGTGTTAGGTAGGAAAAGCAGTAAAAAAGTGCATATTAAGGGAGCAGATTTGAAATAATATTTATACTTAACAAGAAATAATTAAAGGTAAGTGGATTTTTGAATGATACAATTATATCATGATCACTTAACAATTTTAACTTAAAATTAGATGTATTATTACAAGCTTTTATTTAGCTTGCGTTATGTAAATAAAAGTATGTAGGTATGTTCGTATGTTGATGCAATTATCCTCAATCCTCAACCGACTGGGATAAAATTTTCCATACACGTTTATTTTGGATGATAGTGCATAGTTAGCTGAGAGTCGTCATTGGATAATAATGGTGGATAGCCTAAGATGTGTACTAGATATTTATTTTTAACATAATATGCGTAAGTACCTAATCGAATTAAAGAAGTTGCTGAGAAAAATACAGAACAATACGATAATAAACTAGCGTCTGCGTTTAATCCTCCGAGGAGATGTAATTTTACAAAGGTTTTTTGTATTTATTTTATTATTTTTTTAATAAATTTATTGTAAATAACAAGAAATAATCATTGTAAAAAAATAGGCACTCTATTGTTGAATTTTCGTCAGACCAACTAATCATCGTTCATTTTTTTAGGTTCAATGGGGAGACCTAAAGATTTACGCATATGGGAGCACTACCGTACTTTACCAAACAAGTCTGTTTCTTGCAAGCTTTGTAATAAGGTCTACAAATTCAGTAATGCTGCCAAAATGCTTCAACATCTTATCACTTGTCCAAAATCTCCAGAAACATTAAAAGACTCTATGAAACTTATAAAAGATAGCTCGTCCAAAACCAAAATGTCTGGACTGTCAGAGATAGAGACAAATGATTCTTTTATAAGCCCCTCGTCGTCTGCTAACACTACAATAAATGCTGAGTTTCAAGACACCGATGATCATATAAAAACAGAATTAGCGAGAGCTATATTTGTAACAGGGACGCCATTATCGATGGTGCAACATCCTTTATGGATACAATTTTTCGAAAAATTGCAACCAAAATTTAAAATACCTTCACGTAAAGCTTTAGCGACAAAATACTTAGATAAAATATATAGAGAAATGCGTTTTGAGTTAAATGAGGAACTAAATGCTTGTAGTTACTTACACCTTCAGTGCGATGGCTGGTCTAATTTAAGAAATGAAGGAATAATAAACTTTCTTATATCAAAACCTCAACCTGCATACGTTAAAAGTTTGAATACAGAAAGTAATCCTCACACTAGTGAATACCTTAGCCAAGAAGTTGAAAAAGTAATGAAAGTGTATGGAGCAAATAAGTTTCTTGTACTTATTGGCGATAACGCTAGAAATATACAAAAGGCATTCGAATTAACAAAACTCAAATATCCACATGTTGTTCCTCTCGGTTGCTGTGCACATATCCTTAACTTGTTGTGCCAAGATATTGTAAAGATACAAGAAGTAACTGTGTTTATTATGCAAGCCATAAATATAATAAAAACTGTTAAAAGGAGTCAACGATTAAGTTCCTTGTTGATAAAATCAAGGCAGGGTGAAGATTCTACACAAACACTAAAATTGCCTTGTGCTACAAGATGGGGAAGTCATGTTACTTCGTTAAAAAGTTTGAAAGCAAATAAGATAGCTTTGCAAATATTAACAGTTAGAGAAGATGTGGTAATTTCAAGAGATATTAAAGATTTAATTCTAAGTGATGATTTCTGGACGAAGACAGGGGAATGTATAAGTATTTTGGAACCAGTCACTGAAAGCATATTTTACTTAGAGAGCGACCAGAATCGTTTGCATCGCACATACATTACATTTAGAGATGTACAAGCTAAGATACGTTTTGCATTAAATGAGATTTCGACATTGAGCGAAGAAAGCAAACAGCAGATTCTAACATCAGTATCTTCAAGATGCAATATGGCAATGAGGCCAATACATTTTGCAGCATATATTCTAGACCCCAGGACTCTTCGAACTTACTCAAGAGGAAGAACTTAAGGGTATGGAGTTTATCTACAATTTAAGCCAACACTTAAGTTTGTCAAATGTAATGGCAGATTTGGCGTGTTATAAAGCTAAAGAAAACTTTTGGGCCAGAGGATTTGTATGGAGCTCATTAGATAGCATTGAGCCCCTAATATGGTGGAAAGGTATTTGTGGTTCCACTGAGTTAAGCAAAGTAGCGATTCGTATTCTATCAGCTCCCTGTACTTCGGCAGCCACTGAGCGTTCCTTTAGTATCCAAGGCTACATACATAATAACAAAAGAAATCGACTTACAACTGAAAGAACTGAAAAAATTTCATTCATTTGTTATAACTGGAATCTTAAACATAAAGCTGAATGCGAGGACATTCAGTTTAATGAAGAAAATACCTTAGAAGCTTTCATTGAGCAAGTAAATGAACATAACAGTTTAGACGAAATAGAGCCTATCGATATACAATTCATCGCTTGTAATAACTCTGAATCTGACAGTGATTGACTGTAGTTTTACATTTTACTTTCATCTCTTTCTTAATAAACTCAAAATCAAATTAAAAGTTTTTTATTCTGTAGGCTGCATAATAATATTGTCTATGTCCAGTATAGTGGACGTCTTGCGGCTGAGATGACGATGATGAAGTACAAAAGCATAAACACCCAAAAATTTGGGTGTTTATGGGGTTTAAACCCAATAAACCCAAAACACCCGGTTTTTACCCACCAGACTTTAAACCCACCCAGGTGGATTGCCCATCTCTAGTCCAGCATATAATGTCTTATACGTATCGAGATTAGTTTAAAACATAATTTAATTCAATGCAATAAAGTGTAAATTAATAAATAAGTATAGAGTTTAAAATTTGTTTAACATTGTGTGTCTTTTAGCATTTTTTTTTATACAACTTAGAATGGCAAACAAGCTGACGGCCCATCTGATGGAAAGTGGTAATCGTCGCCTATAGACATGAGCAGTACCATGGATATAACAGAGTATATTGTTTCGCCCATGATACCCCCTCCCCTCATGCGTTGCCATTCCTGAGGGCTAAATAAAAGTGGATATATTGATCTTATTTATAAGGTCAGTTAAGGTGTTATTTATACAGGTTAATAATTGATGATGAGATTGTCATGAAATATCACATTTGTTACCATATATGTTGATATATTGACTATTGACTCCACTGAGTCATTATATCTTATATTATGTGTTTGCATGACTGTGTTTCGGTTTGAAGGGTACAGAGGAATAACACCTGAAACCTCAGGAATGGCAACGCATGAGGGGTATCATGGGCGAAACAGTATACTCTGTTATGTCCATGGTACTGCTTATGTCTATAGGCGACGGTTACCACTTTCTATCAGGTGGGCCGTCAGTATGTCATTGCCATTCTAAGTTGTATAAAAAATATATATATCTACATATTATATAGCCATTTTATCATGTGCATAAAATGTACAGTTGAACACACCACCATAATGTTGTAGACCACACCTAGCAGAGACATGTTTGCATAATAATATTATTTAAAATCCATTTGTTTACTTATTTACGCGTACATTTGTATTGAAACAGGCAATACTACTCGGTACTAGACTGGATGGATGTTGCGACAGCGGAACTAACGTTTCTCCAGATAGTTCACGCCACCCACACTTCGGGTACCTACTCATTATAACAGTAACTGTAGATCCTACCTTTCGATATCTATATCTATCTTTATCCTAATTACAATGTATGAAAGAGAGAACCATATTCTGACTCAAAAGGGCGGTAAAAGGGAATATAATCGTCAACGTAGCTATTACAGTGACTCCCACATATTCTGTTTCATACGCGCGAAGTACTTACGAGTTTATTGGCCTGTTAAGTGTTAGTGCAATCTGAGATTAAATAGAAATTACGTCTAGTGATACCCACAATACTTTTGGCTATGAACCAAGACATTGTTGAAATAAATTGATAGGTATAATACGTGCTTGATACTATTACAAACTCTTGCTAGAGTCTGAATGTAAGACTACATTTATTATACAGTAAATTTCAATTCTTGGAATCCAGCCTGGTTTTAAATAAATAAAAAGATTTCCTTAAAAGCTAACGCGGTTGCATTATGATTACTATTTTTAAAAATAACATATATTTTTCGTATTATACTTACAAACGAGTTAAGTATTTCGATTCATATTTTCATTGTAGATGAAATTCTTGCATCTTTTGTTTCAATAACAAAATGCCAAGTTATAATTTCAGTTACAATATTTTGTATACAGTTTTATATTAACTGCAAAAATTGCTTTACAATATTCAACTTTATAGCTATTTCTGTATACATTAGTATTCAAAAACGATGGACTGGAGATTCTTATATTTAAAGCATTTGTAACAAAAAAGGATAAATTGATTTTGTTATACTAATATTAAATTGAGTGTAAAATAATTTATAAATATTTATTTAGTAATGACTTATATGCCAATATGATCATGATAATGATATATATGATGATGATAAGATCTGCATAATATTGTACCTTATTTAACAAAATCTTTCTCAATTCTAATAAATTTTTTTAATCATTACACTGTTTTTTTTTTTAATTGAAATATTATTATTTGCAATTAATTTCTTTGTTAATATAATGATCAGAGTTATAATTTATCAAAATAAAATACAATATATATATATATATATATATATATATTAAGACAATATGTTACGTTCTTTAAACCTCATCACATTCATCACTATAGTATAATGCGTTCAACGAGATTTACATTTACACAAATAAATCGTATAGATAATTGTAATATAAAATAAGTACGTATTGCATTTTGCTTCCAAGTCCATAAGCAAGTTACCAACTGTGGTTATTTATCAGCGGACTGTACATTCTGGCGCCAGCTTTATAATTACGTAGTTATGTTAAATTGAAGTGTCTTTTCATACGGGATTATTGATAATTGCTTTGTATTATAGGTACAATCAATGTTAAAGATAAAGGTTTTTAACCAGTGCGTGTTGCCAGTGATGACTTATGGAACCGAAACATGGTTCTACACTATAGCCCGTATCAAAAACTTCAAATTACTCAGCGGGCTATGGAGAGGGCTATGCTCGGAGTTTCTTTGCGTAATAGAATCCGAAACAAGGATATCCGCAAAAGAACCAAAGTAACCGACATAGCCCGAAGGATAAGCAACCTGAATTGGCAATGGGCTGGTCACTTTAACTCGAAGAACCGATAACCGATGTAGAAAAAAAGTTCTTGAGTGGCGACCCCGTACGGACAAACGCAGTGTAGGATGACCCCCCACTAGATGGAGTAATGACCTCAAATGCATTGCAAGGAGTCAGTGGCAGTCTATCGGGGAGGCTTATGTCCAGCAGTAGATGGATAATGGCTGAAATAATGATGATGATAGGTACAGTCAGCATTATAAATGAAGGAAAAGGTGAACATACAGTATACTATCATACACATACTAATTTTGACTTTGTAACGATGCAATATTTTATCTGCGATTTAGTTCGTGCAACCTAGATAATATGTTGATTGTACCAGATAAGATATAACCTTCTGATCACATCCCAAATACTACATATACAATGTATATCAAGTTTCATGTTAATTAGTTAGACCGTTAAGGCACCAAGAGATAACAGACAAACAAACACACTTTCCACGTTTATAATATCACTAATGATTCAACCGTTTCTGCCGGTAATGATATTCATGTATTTTGGATATCTCTAAGTGTTTACTTACTTTTTATGTAGACTTTACTCAAATGGAAAACATAAGTTCATGATTCATTAACTATACTTAAATATGATAAATAGATTTGTCAAGCATTATTATAAGATATTTTGAAATATTTGAGTATGTAATAAAATTTTATTTTAATATTAGGTTCTACAAAAAACGTAGTAAATTTTATCATGTTAATAAATCGATAGTAATAATAAAAATAATTTTCTATATTGGTTCTGAATTGATCAATGATTCTTTCGTAATATATTTTTAATTTATTTATGAAAACTAAATCAAATACTATATAGATATTTAAATAAAACAGCATTATGCTAAATGTACTTATGAAGTATAAACGTAGACTGTAGTCTGACTGCAATGCCAACACACAAGTAGCTAATTTTAACCATTTCGATTAAAGTACTCTCTTCGTGCGAGATGCTTTCATACAAAATTAAATCATATATAATAAATTTAACAACAATAATCTATAGGAATATTACAAAGAAGGTGGATTGTTAGTAAAGCCTATCAAGTCAACCTCCACGTGGTTCCCTCTACAAACCATTGTGGTTAATTCTTGTTAACTTTATCGCGATGGGACAACTTAACTGCTTTCATTCTCATCGATCATCTCCAACTGGTGCTCCGCCAGGTGGATAAGTAGAAGGTAAAACTTTGATGTAAAGTCTTTCTTTCTCTAATTTTATATTTAAAATATTTCTAAACATAGTAACAAACGAAGATATAGTAACTCAATACATATAAAATTATTAATGATCTTACATTCAATGATTTTCCATCCTTATCTATAATTAAATGTATTCTAATAGATTTTTTTTTCAGGACTACCAATGCTCGATAGCTCCTGCCGACAACTGGTGCCCCGGTCATATGGAAGAATTGCCCACTATACCGGAGCTGACGGAATCAGGGAAGCTCATCAATCCCGCCTACAAAGAAGCCTCAACAAAAATCAATATTCACAATAATGTTGTTTTTCAATATACCGCGACAACTGATTCAAAGGTATGAAAATATCACAAATTATATATTATTTAAAAATAAAACGGCTTCTCAAAGTTATTTGTATCAGACCTTCTTTTTAAACTATTTATCGTCTAATAATCTGATTAAAATACTACTACACATCGGAATAATGATCACCTACGTGGGTATTATCGTTCTTTTATTTTTTATTTCAAAACTAAAAGAAAATTATCGATTGTGTTATTTCTGTACCATAAGACCCGCACAAAAAGTGCATGTGCAGGCCTCTCCGTCCCCAAAGAAAGCAGTACTCAATACTTTGGAAATCTCTAATTTTCGTGCATTATTTTATTAAAGCTAAATAATGACGAATGTATGCACTCTACGTGCCGTGCCCTGCCGGGGTAATGTGGTCCCGGCTTAGAATAGATCACTCTTTCCTTTCCCGCAGGCGTCGTAAGAGACGACTAAGGGAACATAATGGTCAAGTAATGGGCAGCGTCTCTCTTATAACATCATCAAAGTCCAACTGCGGTTGCCAACTCGCCTTAACAGCTGTATCCTCATCATGCACTCTATGTTTTGTGCCACTTATTAGCATTTTATTATAACATTTTGATATTTTTCTGTAGCTTTTAGCTTACTATTTCCCATCTTAACAATTATTTATTTATTCTTTGAATGACAACAAATAATTTATTCATTTCTAGCATAATTAATTAATTAGAAGGTTAACAAGTTTATAATACTAGTTGCTTGCACTCCATAAATGGATTGTTACACCAATTATGTGTGGTGTGTGTTTTACTAAAGTACTAAATAATACCACTATTAACAACAAAGTTAACACTCTACTTATTTAAACGACACTAATGTCATTAATATTTATAAAAAATCTTTATATATTCATAAAAGCCATAAATCAATATACAACAATTATCTTACTTTATATTTCCTAAAGAAAATATATATGCGCAGAATGCTAGTGTGATATTAGATAACTAATATTAATTCATATATCTATCTGCCTTTTTAATATAAAACAAATAAAAAGCTATTCCCAAAATAATATAACACCATTTCTAAGTTCAGTTTATTTAAAAAGTTTAAATTACTCGTATTTGCTCTGCCTTAATAATTTATTTTTTGGCAATGATGCATCAGACCGACAGTCATTGTAAGTTTCTCTTCATAATTCATATTGTCTATTATGATGCATCGTATGTGAGAGTTACTTGACATACATAATTTAATGTAAATATGTATATTGCAATGCACATTAAAAATTAGGAACATATATCTAATTATACTATTATAATCATATCTTACGTCAATTGACATAAATGATTTTTTAATTGTGAAGCATCATTAAAATCGTCTTAAATCCACAGGTGAAGGCAGCTGTCATCAATTCTACACAAAACAATGTTAAATTACACGAAACTATTCCGAATTGCGGAAAAGATAGAATTTGTACTACAGAGATAGAGTTTACAGTTGAAACGGACTTTTGTTCTATCAATTCTGGTACTCATGAGTATTTTGAAGTGAAAATTCATGTGGATAATGCAACAGAAGAAGCTATAATAAAGTACCATGTGCCGTGCGCTTGTGAATGTAGCAAGAAAGTCGAGAGAACGTCTCCGAATTGCAATGGAAACGGAGATTATTCGTGTGGTGTCTGCAAATGTCACGATGGATGGTAAGTTTCACATGTTATAGAATATACTAGGATACCCATGCAAAGCCAAAGGCAAGGCAAAATCCCCCAATGGTAAACTGTATATAAGGAACGGCCCCGACCCATATAACAGTCTATGAGGAAGGCCTGTATTCAACAATTGACAGATAACAGCTGATATGACAATGATGACAGTTTGAATGAATCAAATAAAAAAAAATTACGTCGAGAACATAATGCAATTATGGTAATCGGAAGATCGTTTATATTTACACTCACAATGACCCCTCTGTTCTTTGCTCTCTGCAAAGTTAATTATAGAGAATGAGACCTACTTTCTTTCAACTTAAAAATATTTTACATTACACTCCGTCTCTGGACGACAGGGTAATTTATCTATTTTGAGAGAAAGCAATCTGTTGACATTTCTAATTTACATTTGCTTAAACCAATCCGAATTTCGAATGTCTTTTCATTTGTAAAAGATTGACTAATGATTACCTGTCTAACCAATCTACAGGGTAAAATTGAAATCATTACGCGTATAATGTCTTTTAAAAGAAATATTTTGGACGTTAAACTGAATATTTCTGCCTAGAAAAACTACAAAAATTTTGAGCTACCCTTATTATGTAATATGGCGTGTCTAGTAGTCAAATAAATCTCTTACAACGATGACAATAACTTCCATGTCATCCTGATTTTTATTAAGCATCTCTCGATAATAAATAATTAAAGATTTTAATTGATAAGATAAAAAATGAAATTTTCCAAATCTGTTTTCAAACGGCATTATGAGGTAACAAACATAAAAATAAATACGACCGAATTCAAAACCTCATTATTTTTGAAGTCGGTTGAAAATATTGTGCACAAACATATTTGCATCTCTTTGTATGTAAATACTACCTAATTATATTTGTATTTCTTTATAAATATAACAATGTTGTTTATGCTCTATAAATTACGTAAATTAACGATCTCATAAAGTGTATCCCTATTAATTTCCTTATTAATATTATAAATGTGAAAGTGAGCTTATTACCTCCTTACCAGTTTATCCAATCACTATGGAATTTAGTACACACATGCTATATGGGATACAGGGCATAGGCTACTTTTTATTTCGGTCAATAAACATATCCCGGTCACGCGAACGAAGTCGCGAGTACAAGTTAGTATTATTATAATTTAATTATCTCTACCATATATAAAAACTTTCCTTTTTATTATAAATAAATCATAGATATAATATTATAGTGTAGGTTTGCTTGTAACCCAGATGGCGTACGAAGAGGTAGATATTTCAACGTCGTAATGAATGTATAGACATAATAAGCTACGCGTTGTCTTCAATTAGCTTAGCTACATATTCATTACATGATTATAATACATTAAAACAGTATTACAACGTCAACATTACCACAATAGCACCGCTATAAAACACGCCGTGACTGCAAAACAGTTGCCAAAATTCTGTACTTGCTACCGGATGAGCCTTTAATTGCTACCAAACGTGACATCCGCATTATGAATATTATGCGAATGTATACTGATCAAAGAATATAAAAAATATTTGTGGTTAATTAATTAAAATTATTTTGTATAAAATCTTTAGAGAAAAGTGTGGACTGAAAGACGATGTAGTGACAAAAATCGAAAAAGGAATGTTGCGTTGGTTTGGTCATTTGGAGAAGATGGATGAAAGAAGAATTACGAAAGAGATTTATCGAGCAAGAATGAATGGAGATGTCGGTAAGGGCCGCCCTAGACGGACGTATGTCGACCAAATAGGCGACGTGCTGAAGAAAGACCAAATTAAAAGTACCCGTAACCGGCGAGCGTGTATGAAAAGATTGATGAATGTGAAAGAAGCGAAAGACGTTTGTTTGAATTGAAACATTTGGCGTTCCATTGTTTCTGTTCCATTCCATCCTAATGGGAGACAGGCGTGACAGATATGTATGTATGTATCTTTATGCATATCTCTGATAATACAGATATTTTATCTATTTCTTAAATACTCTTACTCGCGGCTTCATCCGCATGACCAAGATATGTTTATTGAGTGGGATGAAAAATAGCCTCTGGCCTTCTCCATTCCATATACAAGTAATACCTGGCTATGAAATTTCATAGTGATTAGTCAAGCCTTTTAGGTACTAAGAGATAATAACTTTCACATTTATAACATTAATAAATATATAATACTCAACAAATACAAATTGAAAAAGAAGCCTAATTCAACGTTCGTATATAAAAAACTTCAAATAAGTAAATAATAAATAATACCACCAGGTATTATTCTGGACAACAGAGCACCATCAAGTTCCAAACTAAGCAGAGCTTGTACTATGGATACTAAAAAACCAGTAGATATAGGTTTTAAGTGATTTCTTTTTGTATAACACAAAAAAACTCAGTATAATACAAACAGACTCATAAAACAAATGTTTGTATTATGCGAAAATCGAACACGCGCCCATTTGAAAATCTATTTTCTAACGCAAGCGTCTTAAAAAATACTCATAATTCAAAGTGTAAAGTTGCAGACGCCGGGGGAAATGTCTAGACTAGTCTAGATCTAGTCTAGACTAGATAGAACACTATCAGGTGCATTGTACAGGTACTGTCTGACGCTAAAGTAACAAAGAGTTTCGTCAGATAATCACCTGAACAGAAAAGTACCTATACAGAATGCAATCGAAATTGTTAAGTTTCCTTTTAGGTAATGTATTTAAGTGTAATTAAGAATGGATGAGCTGATGAATGACCTGATGATAATTGTCTACAAAACATAAAGTCACAGAATACTCTGTGATATCTATGGTGCCCCTCATTCACCATCATTCCAGAAAACCATGATTTTATGCCTCCATGGCCTATAATTTCACTGCGCAATCTACCCGAAACAGCCATGAAAACAGCCATCTGCTTCATGGCAGAAATACGGGTAGGACAGTGGTGTGTACAAGATTTTTAAATAAAATCTCCCTATAGTTCTGTCAGAGAAACTGTGTATTTTCGCCAAATAAACGTAGATCGAAAACGACTAAAAAAAATGTAATCGCTCATACTAACACGGCGCAACCAACTGTTAGATTAGTATGAAAAAAACAAAATATTTTTCCAATTTAAATTTTTAGATTTACGCAATTTCTGTTTTAGTATATTCTATACTCATTGTATGAGAAAATTCTTAGTTTTATGTTCTATGTATATATTATATATATACATATTATTATGACCGGATATAACAAGAAATGTGTTAGAGATATAGATTTTTAGAACTCGGTTCTCTCTATCTTATAAAAACTCTACTATAAAAATAGACACATAGTTTAATTAATAAAACTCAAATAATTTTCTATTTAACATTAAAAGTAAGAGATGCCCAATAAAGTAGACAGTTGGAGACATTATATTGTTACCTATTTAGAAACAATAAATCAATTGAACGACACCATAATCCATAAATAAAGCACTGATCAAAACAAATTATTACAAAGAGAAAAAATTGTTTTCGTACTTATTTTTAACCAACTTACCATAAAGGAAGGGGTTCTCAATTTGTCGAAATTGTTATATACCTATAAATTCCTCAATTACTTAAAGACACCTGAAAATTCTTTTTTATCTGAAAGGTATATTTCAAATTGGTCCCATAGGTATTTTCTTAAAAATCAATTCAGTAGTTTAGTTTTTAAATCAAAATAACTAGATTTTTTAAATAAAATATTTGCTTTTTACTACACAACTGAAGTCGGATTCTTTTTTTTTTTTTTTTGTGGAACACAATCTTGTAGTTTTCACCTTATGAAGTAAGGTAAAGCAAAGCGAAGTAAGTATCTATAAGTACATTTTACTATTATGGAATAAGACCTCATAAAATACTTTAATGGGATTATTAAATAGGAGTTACAACATAATTCATTTACATAACGTTCATCGCTTATTTATGTAAACTAATGTCAATTAATTATCTTACACACACAGCCATGCAAACAACCTGATATGGCGTGAATTTACTGGGTACAAAGGAATAACACCTGAGTCCTCAGAAATGGCAACGCATGGGGGGTATCATGGGCGAAACAATATACTCTGTTATGTCCATGGTACTGCTCATGTCTATAGGCGACGGTTACCACTTTTCATTACGTGGGCCGTCAGCTTGTTTGCCATTCTAAGTTGTATAAAAAAAAATGCCTTCATAGTATTATTTGATAATGAGTATACAGATTATTTAATAAATAACCTGAAATCAGAAAGAAGCTACATAGCAGTCGTTTAAACATTTGTTTAATCAAAATAGTATAAAATCTTCAGGAACCATTATTACACACGTATAAACACATTTTAATTATAAACTTATTATTAATATTATAGAGGTCAGAGTATTATATTATATTGCACAATAATTATAGTTTTGCTTCGAGATTTTATGTTTTTTTTTTTTATTTTTCATTTACAAAATTTCTGTGCTAATTATAATTTATAGCAGGAATTCCTAAAGTCAGTTTCGAAGAACCTATGCGTTCCATAGGAAAGTTACAAGGTTGGACGATTATTTTTTTTTTTCCTATAATAAAAATATTATTTTTAGGCAACACAAAATACATGTCTAAAAAGTATTTGGTGGGTGTTTTAAATTTACAATCTTAGACTTAACGTGACACGATTACAGTTATATTATACCTGCATAATCGATTTTTATTGGCAACGTTTAAAAGGACGCGAAAATTTAAAATGACCTATTTGATAGGAGTTCCATTATCTTAAAAGTCTAGGAACCCCTGTTTTACAGCATATCGCACCCTGAAGGTCTACAATGAAATGTAATTCCGAAATTTCGGACTTATTTTTGTTCGTATCGAAATCAGTCCAGTAAATAGAACATTAACATTTCGTTCGACAAATCCAAAGGAATCATATTTTAATAATAATATTTAAAATGGTACATATAATGTAATTTTAATATCAAATTTGTGTTTCTTTCGGCCTCAAATATTTCATGGTAGGCCCTCTGTTAAAATGTAACATGTTTAGGTAAGATGTACGCCGTTTTTTTTATGGGTGATAATGTAATGGTAGCCCTGTGCTATCGGTATACGCTAGCGAGGTACTAATGAGGGATGATAGGTGAGGATGAAAGCAGGTCTGTTAACCTATCGTAATGAATCCTACTAGAATTAACCAAGATAGCTTCCAGGGCAAACCGCGTTGAGGTTGATCTGATAGGGCGTACTCCTGGTAATGGGGAAATTAGAAAGAATTACTAACAATCCCTTTCTTCCCAGATGTACGCCGTTGTTCATGATATGTTTTGGGATGATATAATTGTTATTTTTTTTTTCCAATTAAAATGTACTTACTGTTCGTGTTTTAACCAACAGGTCAGGCGATTTCTGTGAAAAAGAAGAATGCAATGTCGCCCGTGGTGATATCCCGTGCAAGCATCCATTAAGGAGCGAGGTTTGTGATCATATATTGTAATATATATACAATATATGTATTTATGTGTGTAAGTTTATTATTATTTATTTATGTATTAATGTTATATTATTATTTATGTACTTTTATTATTTATATACAATAAAAACAGTTGTGTACAGCTGTTTTATTGTATAATAAATTCAATTTTTTACTGGGTATTATTTAGTTTATCTTTAGCTGTACGGTTATTACCCTTGTACATTCTACAGTTTTCTTTCAGCTTCTTAAAGGTTGACTGTAAGAGATCCATTTATGGGATAAGTCCGCCATTGTATATTTTAATCTTTTGATGTATTCCATATAAATTATGTACAATAAAGATTTTACAATACAATACAATATCATAGCGTGTGCGTAAATAGACAATTACATTACTCAACTCGTAATCGATTTCGAAAAAGGAGGATCAATTCAATCGTATTTTTTTATATTTGTTATCTCAGAACTCCGTCGTGAGTAAACCGATTTGGATAAATCTTTTTTATCTAAAAGAATTTACTTTAAATTTGATTTCATAGAAAATTCATCAAAATCGGTTCACAGTAGTTGTTTTTAAAAACATAAATTTTTGCCACGATTGAAATCGCTGCATTTTCTTTGTGGAAAAAAATTATTGTAGTTTCGCAATGATCCAAATTTACATATTTTTTTGGCATAATTACGGCTAGATCCATTTGTCCCTACCACTAACTTTCCCTCCTAGAGTGGAATTTATTTCCGCCTGTCCCTATCATTGTGTGTCCAGTAGGGATAAATGAAAAAATGTGCCACTTTTCCCTACCGATATTTTTCTTGATATAAGTACCTACTGTCTGTTAAAAAAATTTTAACTAAAATTTGTTAAGTACAAAGATATCCCTTCAATACCACAGTGTAAAGAATAATAGTAAAAAATCTTTAAAGTTTTGTTAAATGCCGTTTTCGTCACGGCGTTGTCAAATTTATTTTTAACCGACTTTAAAAATAAATTATTCCTAATTTTACTGTTACTGTATTCTCATTTTAGACCGACTTCAAAAAAGAAGGGAGATTCTCAATTACTGTTGATACTTACAAAAATTAAGGCAGTGAAATTGTCTTCCACTTATTATTTCATTCTTATTCTATAACGTATTTCGCAGGAATGTTCCGGCAACGGAAGGTGCGGTGTATGCGGTTGCATTTGCGATACAAACAAAGAGGGCTACCAGTACTTTGACAAAGAGAACTATTGCGCTGATTTATGTCTGATCACATACGAATGCGAAACATGCTTCGATAAGCCGGCCGGCCGATGCACCGACTGCACGAGCATAGTCATGAGGAACTACAACGAGTCCTTGATGAGTCAAACTGATGATTTTGGTAGGAATGTATGGGTGAAATGTGAGGAGACAATAGACGGCTGTCACGTCCAGTACGCGGCTAGTAAAGATGAACATAAGGATATTCTTGTGATGAGGATAAATTCGTGTGCGCCCGTAGCCGCTGGGGTCACACAAGGAGTTAATGGTAAGCATTCATATATTTTTTTTTAATAGTCCAATGCAAACTTTTAAATATATAAATAAATATTTAAAAGAGTCATCCCTAATTATTTCCTATTGCTCGAAAGTAGCAGTACATGCAAGAGGTGTTTATAGCCTAATTTACATTACGAAAGCACCTGATTAAAATGCTTTAGTAATACTTGAATATGTCACATAATATTCTGTATATTAAAGCTACGATTTATGATTCTAAACAAATGTTTTAGCATAGTATAAGTAATAGGACAAAAATTTTGGTTTTAGTATGTTAAAAAAACTGGTCTAAGTAAAAGACTTATTCTTATATAAAAAATTAATTCAACCAATAAAGTTATAAGTTAAAAATAAAATATAATTTCAGTCTGTCATTAAATGAAAAAAGGCAAGACAACGATGATAACTAAATAGTGATTGCTTTAGACTATTGATTATACGAAATTCTTTCTAATTGTATTTACAGTAAAGACCAATTTAAGCCACGTTAACTTTACACAGTTGTATTCGTTACTCATGTTGACACATTAGTGTATAAATACGCAGTTGCCAGCTGCTACTCGTCATTACATTTCGTTTATGATATTGAAAAAATAATTACCAACCATTCCACGTGTCTACATATCGCAGTAAGAAACATATCGATGTATTTTTTTATCTTTACGTGCATTTTATTGCAATTGCTTATAACTAAATGCGTACACTTGAGTTCCTTATAACCTTGATTATCAGGACCTTTGTAAGGTAAATCAAGCTCAGGATATTATACGTTTACTTATAGAATACATTATCTATATTAAATTCTCATACATATATTTACCTAATAAAGATAGATAACTACAAGTAAGTACAGACTCGTTTTCTGATAATAATAATAGATGTCTTGTAAGTCACGCATCTGAAGATATCTTCGGATATAGGATGCATTCTAATATCTCTTTTAATATTTTAACTATTTTTAAAAAGTAATTCTGAAATAAATTATCTGTATTTTTCATATAACCTGTGCTGACTGCGACATACATACAACATTGCAAAATGTAAACCGATTTTCATTATTATTTTTGCAATTATCAAATCACCTGTTAACTGTCCATTGCTGAACATTAGCCTCCCCCATAAGGGGGGTTTTGCAAGCAGTTGCCACGCTTGGTAAATTTTTACAACCAATAGTTAAATATGCAATATTTTAATTCGCCAAATTCGAACTGCATTACAATTGTTTTAGCAATCAAAACAAAAACAAAAATTCTATATTTTACCATGATAAAAGACTTTTTATGGTAGAAATTATTAAATTATTCGTAATGTAGTTACGTTAAGAATGACAAAGCAGGCAAAACGTAACTTATAGTACTAATATGGTAATACTATAATAATATGGTAATATCATATATAAAAAATACTTTTTCTGTAATTACAGAAGGTACGTTAGAAACTTTCACACAAGTGCCATTTTGATTTAATCGAATGATCAATGAGTATGCGTGAGCGTCAAAAACTTTAAGAATAAAATAATAATAATCTTTCTCATATGGCATGCAATGATTTATTGGTAGAGAGTAATTATATAGTTATAAAATAATTTTTATGAGTAAAGATTATAGTAATTTGTTGAATGTAGAGAATTATCGGATAATTTGTTAAATAGCCAATTTATGGTAACAATATGCATAAATGACGGAATCTTATCACGTTCGTGTTTCAACCGTATAGCAGTTGTGTTTGCATGGCTGTGTTTCGGTTTGAAGGGTGGGATATGACGTGAATTTACAGGGTACAGAGGAATAACACCTGAGTTCTCAGGAATGGCAACGCATGGGTGGTATCATGGGCGTAACAGTATACTCTGTTATGTCCATGATACTGCTCATGTCTATAGACGACGGTTACCACTTTCCATCAGGTGGGCCGTCAGCTTGTTTACCATTCTAAGTAGTATAAAAAAAACGTTTATTTATTAGTTTAAGCGCACTAATATTTCGACCCCATTCGAGTGATAACATCAGTTCACTAAATAAATAATCATAGTAACCCTCTGGAACATATTAAGAGTAAAGACAACTGGAACCTTCTGATGCAAGATGCATTTGCTCTACAAAAAAAAAGCTTTACAGAATAAAATTAGCGACTTCAGACATAAAAAAAAATATGTAATATTAGAACAACACGGAAGTAAAGCTAAAATGTAAAAAACTGTTAAAATTAGTTCAGAACTGGTTATATATAATAAATTACTTATTAAAGTACATTTTATAATAAATAGCCATGTGGTCCTGTCATAGAATAGGCCACCACTTCTTTTCCTGTAGGTGCCGTAAGAGCTGACTAAGGGAACTTAATGGTAGAGGCGGCAGCAGCATCTTAAAACAACACCAAAAGTCTAACTGCGGTTGCCAACCCGCCTGCCAAGCATAGCAACTACTAGCTGAACCCTCCTACAATAGGGAAAGATCTATGTTCAGTAATAGACATTTAATGACTGATATGATATAATGATTACCTCTTATCACTTGACAACCCTAATTGAGGACATG
The DNA here is from genome assembly GCF_026898425.1 of Galleria mellonella. Lineage (NCBI taxonomy): Eukaryota > Metazoa > Arthropoda > Insecta > Lepidoptera > Pyralidae > Galleria > Galleria mellonella. The sequence continues at coordinate 2,397,529 of NW_026442162.1, read as the reverse complement.
CAACCCGGATATATACATTATAATACAGTAGTTACAACTTATAATACAATACATCCGGATATACATGCCTGCAGAAAAGAATGGTGGGATCTTAGACTACCTTATAGTCAGAGAATACAATATAATACGAACCGCGAACATTTTTGGTATGTTACCAAAGATGTTCGCGGTTCTCTGTACTTCGGATAAAGCAATTAAGAGCATCCTTTGTTCGATATAACGGGCGTCGAATTTGTGGTTTTATAATCGTTTATCTCTCGGGTGAGATGACCTCGAATACTGTGAATCACTTTAGCGTATTCACTTAGCGTTTGACAGCTGATGTACCTATACGAGTATGTCTTGATTTATCATTTTCAACATACTGTTCTTAATTTAGTTTGTTTTCACAGTTACTGAAAGGAATATTTCACTTTATATAGTGAGATTACATTAACCAGATGCAACAAGCCAAGCCAACTAAACATCTATACCAAAGCATATTAGGTTCAGTATTATATGGTATAGAGTTTTACTTAGATTTTTCCTTCTCTTACACTGGATTGTTATTTTATGTTACCTTACTTGTTTTTGTTGATCAATTCGATGCTTAATGCCTACATAATACACACAATATGTAAGTTAGGCATTTCTTATCCTCATTTATACAATATTTTTACAATATACAATATATTTCTAGAGTGTCAAATACCTTTATATAATAAACAGATTTAAATTAAATCTGGTATTCGGATAGGTTATATCCTAACTTAGAACATAAGATATTTTATATACTGATACCGCGAGATAGTATTATAAAAGTGAAAGTTTGTTTTTGTTTTTTTTTACTTTATCGGTTTAACTAACGTGTAATTAGTTCGAAAAAGCTCGACTAGTTTCAATATCAATTCGTGATCTTTAGTCTTGAGCGACTGTTACGCGAGCGAGAGTCTGACTTTAGTTTTTAGTCTTCATAATTGATCCCTAAACTAGTCGAGCCTTTTCGATCAAATTACACATAAGTTAAAACAATAATTATTACATTAAAATATGTACTTACAAAAAATTTTTGAATGTTTGTCACTCAATCACGCTTAAACATCTAAACGGATTTAAATGAAATTTGATACACAGATGCGTCATATTCTAACTTTACACATAGGATAATTTATATACATATTGATTTATATGAGCAAAGTCGCGGGATACAACTAATACGTTAATGTGAGCTCAACTTTTTTTGTTTTATTTGTTTTAGTTTTATTTGTTTTATTTCAGTTTTTTTGATAGAACGCTAACACACAATCATAACACAATGAATTTTTGATTGCATTATATCCCCTATGTATGTAAATAAACATTTAAAATTTTACTTTTTTCCTCCAGTAACATTGCCTCTCGTATTGGCGGGGGCGGCAGTGGTGTGCGTGGCCGCCGGAGTGGCCTATATGATGCTGAAGAATCGGCCTGCTCCCATGCCATCCACCAGCGCGCAGTACCAGGAACTGGACGGACCTAAGACAAGGATCGAAGAGAACCCCACATACAAGTCTCCCACTACTTCGTACAACAATCCAATGTGGAGAGAGAAGGTGTAGTTCCCGTAAGTATATTTTTACTAGAACTGCCATTTCGAAAATTTAAAGATTCATTAAAACATTGGCTTATTGAGGAGTCCTTTTACAGTGTGCAAGAGTTTTTGATACAAAAAGGTAAACAACCTACTTGAATTACTTAACGTGTTACAATGCAGCTGTTATCAATAGTCCATGATTTGACAGTGACATTTCTTTCTTTTTTATTATTGACAAGTGTCTGACATTTTTGATGTATTTTTTTTTATATAACATTTCGAATTTTAATGACTTATTTAACATTTATTCTTTTTAAGTTTTAATATTTGCATGCCTAATTATGGCGAGATATGAGGACTTATACTTATTGTAACATCTATACACTTACCATGTTTCTTGTAAATAAATAAATTAGACGTTTTAAAATAAAAATAAAAATTGTTCTTATATCTCGGTGTCATATAATAAGCCAATTGAATACAGCGCTATCTTAGAACATTGCCTATACAATTATAAAATGTGACATTAGGTTATAAGAATAGAATTTTTTAAGAAGATATGAACTGAACAGATTTTTAGTAACATAAAATTAATCTAAAAAAATCAAATATGATTCTTTTTATTGATAAGCCCTAAACAAATCTGGGAGAAGCATCATAAACCTACCATAAACTATATCATATAATATATATATATGTAATTGTACAGGATACCTAATAATAAAGTCTTTTTAAATGCTTTTTTATTTTCTATATTAAAGGGTCGATCAATAAAAAGAATCACTATTAATTTTTTTTTTTACATTTTAATTTATCTTATTCTATCGCAATCACATTTGAAAGCCACTCTCGAATTGTGCTAGATTCCATAATTTATACAGTATGTAGAACTAAATACAATTGTCAATTTATGAATTGCAATTAAAATGGTTTTAATCACGTTTTTATAAAACAATCACGTAAGTTACCTCATTTTCAAATTCCTCAGCCAACGCCCGTTGACTCACCCTTAAGCATATTTTATTTTGCTATATTATAGCAATTTTAATCTTTGCTTGTGATGAAATAAGTATAGAATATATATATATATATATATATATATATATATATATATATATATATATATATATATATATATATATATATATATAAAATATTCATTTAAAAATACATTCCATATATTTACTTAGACTAAAAATTTTGATGAATACAGTAGCAATTAGTAGAATTGATAATATCAAATGTTAACGAAAAAACAATTAAATAAGTAATAATTCGAACAGAGTAGTGCCATAGTAAAAAAATAATAACGTTTTGCGAATGCCCATAAGCATAATCCATTTACGAGTATGACGAATGATCCAACCATCACTGCACTCAATATTTATTCTTATGACTCAACCATATACGAATAGTATTAGGGGTATTACATTATTGCATCTTTTACGTTAAAACATTCATGTGAATTTAAATAACAGTATACGATATGAAAATAAAAGAAACAGTTTTCTCATAACAATCGAATATTTGCTCTAAATTAACATTGAAGACGCAAATGCTACACATTTTCTAAAACCTTTTTCCTTATTAAAGTACTTTTATTTTAAATGATTCAGATGAACTTAAATAGTTTATTAAAAACAAGTAAACAATACAAAGATAAAAAGCATAAATTTCACATAACATTGAAATAAATTTTATAATATTAGTTAGTTAGCATTTGGGAGATAAATACCTTACATTTCCTAAAACTTTTCCCCCATTTAATTGAATGTGCTTTTGACCTCGTCTCTGTGGTTAATTCAATCGCATTAAACAATTACGTTTGTTTATGAAATATAAGTGTGATGAAATGACGCACAATATGGATGCAAACGCTTTTGTTATTCCTCATCAATTTATTGAGAACTAGCCGCTGACCGTGGTAAACTTAATTCAGTGACATGAATTCTTTAATATAATTTAGGCTTTGTTGCTCAATCTCGTATTAAAGTCTGAACGGGTATAAGAAATTTGGCACACGGATACACTATCCTATTAATATATAGGATTGACCGAGTAATGCGTTTCCGTCAGGATAATTTTGAACTGGCAACCATGCAAATAAACTCATATATAAACTCTCCTACGACTTATATTTGTAACGGTTGCTTCACGTTCTGATAGCGGGTTTAGTCTGCACACAATGCTATTATTTATGCGATTTTTTTTTTTCTATTAAACTAGGTGTAATGTACTTTTAATCTAATTCCACCTTCATACGACTAGCGATCAATGTAGAGATATTTTCTTTTTTTTTAATATTTAAATGATAAAAATAAAAAAGTAACTCAACCCAAGTAAATATACTCCGCTTATGTGAATTATCATATAAGCGGAGTAGTATTCCACATTTAGAGCTACATAGAAATCAACCTAAATTTTATAGCATAGGACAGCCAATTCCCATTACTAACAAACCATTCCTTCTTTATCAATCAAGAAAAATATAAAATGATATAGCAATATATGGCACATAGTCTAGGCATCGTAAAATCTACTAAAATTGTTTAGTACTACTAAAGTAGTAACTTTCACCACTATTTGTCATAGTGAAACAGGATAATGTTATAAATTAATAATAATAATAAATCCAGAGTAAGCAGCAGTGCAAGCATAAATTTAACCTTGTGTCATTTAACGGTGGTCAGTTCACAGCCGAATGTCAGACCGTTCACTTTTAACAGTTATCTCAGTATCGAGATAAATCTTAAATTACATTGCCGGTAAATAAAAGCTATTGTTAAATCGTAAAAAATAACATTAACTCTCAATTTAATTTATATTAAATAAAAGTATTGCAAACATACAGTTCTTGAATTATTTTTAGTGTTCACTAAATTTTATGTTGCTAGATCCAGTAGTTATCTCCTTTTATGTCTATATCTTCGATTATATACATAGAGCATCGAGTCTCAAAAACGGGACAACTTTTTGTCAGCTAATTGTCAAATTAGCTGACTCGTTTTTTATGAGTGTTCTATCACACATAATATATCTTGACGTATTTATATTTAATTATTTAATAAATAAAATGAGTTTTGACGCAATTAAAATATGCAAAATTATAAAACAAAATAAATATAAAAGTTATAACACTCATAACTATTTATCACGCAAAATTGTATGAAAAAGTTGATCCGCTTTTCTCGAAGCATTTGTATGGAGACACTATCTATATAATCTACAATTTATATACAAAATAAAACTGAAAGAGATAATAAAACATTTTTACAATATACTTTTAAAACACGTAGAACTTTTTAAGAGCGTAGTCAAAATCTCGTATTTTATTTTTTTCAACTAATACAGTCACATTATAAAAGGTTGAAATATTTTTCAAATTACAAATTAATCTATCAATTGCTTATTTTATTCTATTTCCTATATTGTATAATGCAAACAAAATTATACTCATTCGTTCATTCAAATATGCTTTTTGAACTATATATCAGTTTAGTTTTATAAATACTATAGTTTTCAACTTGGTATAGCCATTTCTACTAATCCTGTAAATTTATATAAACATCTGCTTCCCACATATTATTATCTACATACTTTCACTACGCTCAGCCTCTGTTAACAGAGGCAGATATTTCTTATCTCTCATCAGTACATTAGAAATGTATTATTTTCTAATCACATAGAGTACCTACGTGACTATAAAAGAATCCTTATACTACTTTATTTGTAATTAGTTATATCCTTTGGTTCTGTTCGTGTAAATTAGTGAAATGTGTGTACCTTTCAAAGTAGCATGTTTATTTACGAGTAGTACACATTTACAATATTACTAATTATATCACACAGATTTACTCGCGTGAATAAATTTATAAAATATACTTTATTTTAAGTTAGGATATAATCTATCCGTGTACTAAATTTCATTAAAATCCGTTCAATAGTTTCTGTGTGAATGTGTTACAAACACAATTTAGTATTCGTGAACACTCGCAAAGTTCAATTTACAAAAACAGTTGTTTTCAAATTCTGCATAAAACTGTTTGAAATTCCTTCACGTTCACTCATCAATGATCAATCAAGATAATGAAAAGTTGTTTGTAGTTCATCGTCTATATATATCATAATTGTTTGAAATAATTTATTGTTAACAATAATATTTTTACACGAATATATAAATAATTTATAATCATACCACATTCGATAGGTATATGATCACTCTTCTATCCACTTTTTGATTACTCTATTATTACATCTCACTATTGGTCTCAAGTCTTGTCTCATGAGGGGTATAAAACATGGTAATACTGGGATAATGCGTCTCTCTTAAAACATTACCAAAGGCTAACTGCGATTGCCAACCCGCATGCCAAGCATGGCAACTATTGGCAAAACCACAGTTCTACAGTAGACAGTTAATTGCAACAAACATTGCATTTAGAGTGAATTTAGTTCCCAATATAGCTTAAATACAAGTAATTATGGTAATTGTCAGTTAAGTTTAGAAAAAGCCAACAGTTTATCTCGTTAAAGGTACTTGTCACCTATAAACATGAACCATACCGCTAACACGAAAAACTACACTGTAATGCTCCTGGTACTTCATATACGTTGTCATTTCGTAGGATTATGATATTATACCTGCATACTCTGTAATTTTACTGTCATATTCCACTTTCAAATTGACTGATAGCCATTCAATTACATCTGCTTCACGATAGAAACACAAGTGGAATAATGGTACCCAAAATGGATAATATTTTTTATATAAAGTCTCCCTCTATCATCATCTCATCCTATATTGAAAAGGAATAAAATAAAATAAAACAGTAATTTGTAAGTATACAAAATATCTCTCTTAATTATCATATAAACTATTATTAATTGTCTCAAATCAATAATAGGTTATTAGTTCCCAGTTCCTAGTATCAGAATAATAAACCGAATCATTCCACCAATATGTACATAATAACTAACACAATAGTGGTAAGTACATTATAAATCAATTAGTAATAGATTGTGCCCTTATATGTTTTATTTCTGATAAGCGGCAATCGAGACTTCATATTAACAGAAACAATTAAATGGTGGAAGTATTAAAAGGAATAATATTCTATTATTAATTTATGAAAAAAAAATTAACTCATATTATACAAAAATCTTATGGTGATGTTTTAGATTGGCAATATCGTCGTTTGTGTGCGTGTCATATATGTACACACGCACATTAACATAAAATAATTAAGAATACATTTACGTATATTTTAATTTAATTTTGGAAACTAAATACGATTTAAAGTACATTTTAGTATTCCGTTCCTAATTAGTTAGGTATTGAATGGCAGAAATGATTTTATATTCCATAAACTAATTAATTGATAATTATTAATCCTCAGTTATAAATTGTGAACATAATATATGAAATAAATTGGCGCAAATGAATTATTACACATGAAAGTAATAAAAAAATTGATAAAATGAGAAAAGTCATTGAAAAAATTGAAAAAAAATCATACATCATATACTGTACTAGTATAATAAATGGTAATACAAGACAACTGACAGTATTTCCATCTGCAAAACTGAAGATGACAAATATATTTTTATACACATTTTAAAACAACTAACTTACAATACTTTGGAATTACAGTTACAATATTTAAAAATATAAATAAATAAATATATACACTGCACTTGACTAAGTGCAAATGTAATTAAGTATAAATAATAGCAACTAATAAATAATTAAATATCACATATTGTACGTTGGAATGTACTATTACATTATTATCGTATGACGTCAAGCGAACATACGTGTAGGTACATTCAATGTGGTAAATAAGAAGAGCTTCACTGTAGGGAGAGATAACTTATTCTCATTGAATAAGTTTTTTTTTTTTTTATAATTGTGTTGTACAAGCCATTACATTTATAACATATTAATAAAAACCTGGATTCAGGAAATTTCAGCAAAATATTAGGCTCATGTACCTCTTCATCGAATGCTTAGTAATGTGCGTCATTATAACTACGTAATATACTACCATTATTATTTAAAATCGGATGAATAGTTTATATGATGACGCGAAAAGTAGCCAACAGAATCTGTCTTCCTGTTGAACTGTTACTAAGAAATCGGTGACTTACCACTTAATATACCTAAGTCGATATCCACATTAGTGTACTACAAAGATTCCTGAAATGAAGAAATTATTAATAATCATACCTATACATTTTATGTGGAGGAAGATAAATTGACTACTGTAATTTATTCAAGTTATTTACAAAAATAAAAATGCATTTCTTCAAGATGTGTGCTTAAAAAAATATATATACTAGCTTTACCCATGACTTCGTCCACGTGACGGGAATATGTTTACTGATCGGGATAAAAAGTAGCCTATATCCTTGTCCATTCCATATAGTATATGTATATCCAATTTCATAGTAACTGATTAAGCCGTTATGGTGCTATAAGTTTACATACAACAAATTCACTTCCACATTATAAGGATTATGTCTTCAAAAATGTTTAAAATGTTTCTCATTACTATCGTATCAGTTGAATAAACAATGCGATGAAAATGTTCTTGAACATGCTTCAATGTCAAGGCTATTGAATTCGACCCGTTAAAAACATACGTGTTACGACATATTGGAATTATTAATGATAGCCATAATATAAAATAGAAGATATAAGTTGTGATTGACGATCAAATAGGTACCAACAGCGAAGAACAACTACGAATGTAAAAAAATCAAATTAAAAAGAGACAAAACAAATTGGTTAAGCTGAGGATTTTTCTCTAGTAATCATCGTAGTAAGAAACTTGGAAAAGAATTTAGATCATAATGACAACTCATTAATAACAGTAATTTAAGACAGTAGATGACATCTGTGTCAGGTGATACGTTTTATACAATTTTTTCGTAACACCATAAAAACTCTCGGTAACTCTGGAATACTGATTTAAGTTGTCTGATAATTAAATTATTTATTTATTAATACTGATTATCTCACCATGTGGTCCCGGTATAGAATAGCCCAGCTCTTCCATTCCCGTGGGTGTTGTAAGAGGCGACGGGAACTTAATGGTAGAGGGATGGACAGCAGCGTCCCTCTTAAAACATCTCTAAAGCCTAACTGCAGTTACCAACTCGCTTGCCAAGCGTGGCAACTGGCATAACACCCCTTATGGAAGTCTTATGTTCAACAGTGGACAGTTATTGACCGAAATGACAATGCCATGACTTATTATCTAATAATTTAAAACTTGCAACAGTATTAGGATGTTTGTTCAGTCATTCTAAAACCGCTGTACAGGTTTTAATGTTTGATACACAAATATACCATATTATACCGGAATAACTCTCAAACTCTCAGGATACTTTGATATTTGAGCAAAACCGCAAACTACTGTTAGCATTTAATATTTATTATAATATTTTTTTTTATGATATTTAAATGTAGGTACTTAATGACATCACTATTTCCCTAGTGGTCATAATAGTAATAATGAATCATAGATTAGTATAGCGCAATAAATTGTGCCGTCGAGAAAAACCATAACTCAAATAAAACGGAATAAAAATGAAGTAAAAAGCTGCATGTTTTACGCCTTTAATTTATGAAGGTTGTTAAGGGTCCACTTTACTGCAATAGTTTCCTTTTTGCTTGACAGTTGCAGTGGAATGTTTAGTGTCGCATAAATGTGTTCTCGAAATTAATATTCGTTTAGTCAATTTAATATTTTTTTTTTCTAATTGTATTAGGTTTGATTATTTTCGATTGTTCAGGGTCAAACGCTCAAAGTCCAAATCAATCAAATACATGATTTTTGTTGTCCATGAAAAGTATGATCAAATTCGGTTCAGAATTGGGAAATACACATTACGTATAATATTGTGTACAATAGAGAATAGAATAGAATACATATCACGTGTAAAATATAAAAAAGAACAGTCGAATTGAACTTCTCCTTTATGAAATTGGTTGAAAAAGTATAAAATAATTGATGCGATAAGATTTCTTGTCTTAACATACACAATTAAATATTTTTCTTACTTAATTCATGTTATCAAAAATGAAACCTATTTCCAATAATAAAATATTATATTATAAACTAATAATTAACTCTATTATACATTATATTATAAGGTTAATTAATAATAAATACATTTACGTGCAACAATTTATTGTATTTTATGTGTATAGGTATTTCGATATAAGCATGTACAATACAACACATGTGGCGCCAGTCTGGGCGGCTAGCGTATCTTGTTGAGAATTAAAATAAACGATGCCCTTTTATAGTTTAGAAAAATAAATAACAACCGCAATTTCCACAATCTTGGCAATTGAATACAATAAGTATATGTACAAGCAGAAATAAATATACTCGTAGGTAGGTAGGTATTTATATTTTATTAGAAAATGCCCAGTTTCTTTTAATTTTCCCCCTTTTATTACGACCTTTAAATTAAAAATAAATCCTAATTGTAAAGCTTTACCAGAAAGAGAAACTGTACAAAAGTCGTCTACAGGAGTGCTTCTATCCCAGTCGTGTTTCTACTGCTGGCCTGTGCTTGCATAGCTGTGTTATAGTTTAAAGTCTGGAATATAATAGTGAAGTTACAAAGTACAGAAGCATCACACCTTAATCCTCAGGAATGATTTAGTCTATTTTATGAATTCATTGTATTATTTACATCTAGAGGCATCAGTTACCATTTCTCTTAATTGACCTGTCAGTTTTTTACCAGCCTGAATTGAATTATTGCATTATTCATGAAATAATAATTTTCCTGAATACAAAAATACCTGTGATTTAGTCAAAAACAAATCAATATAATTCCTTTTCCTTTGTTTGCTATTTGGAAATTATTCAATCACAAACAATAAGGAAAACTAGATGTAGGTTAGGTACCCAATAACTAGTGAATCATCGTCGATGATTGACCGCCGCAGGCTGTTAATATTTTTTTATTGCGTCATTATGTTGTAAGCAGTGCAAGTACATGAACCTCTAAGTTTCTAAACGTCGTAAATTATATTGGATTTTCTTATTTTATAACTTAATCACTTATAGTAATCAGTAAGTAAGAAATGAGTAAATTAGTAGTTATTATTAACAAAATTTCACGAATGAAATAGTCATTTCAACTGTTTATTTGTTTTTTTACCAGACGACTTTGTCCTCACCATTCCTTAGCTAATTATTGATCCTTTTTTTTTCGATTTTGTCAGATTTTTTCAATACAATTTTGTCGACTTACTTGTCCTACCTTAGTTAAATAGAACTAGGTAGATGCACGTAAGTTTATCTTACATAGAAAAAATAAACCAGTATAAAAAAGAATCAAGAAATGCCATGCGTAGGAGGTTGTGAAAACAAGACGAGCGAGTTCGTAAACTCGTTTATAGAAAAGAAGTGCATTTTATACATATACATAGTAGGTACCTACATAGTAGGTACCTACGTAAAGTCACGTAGAACAACAAACATACTCGTAGACTGTGCATAATAAAATAAACTTTATATACGATGCATAAAATGATAATTATCTCGGTAACTTATCACTACAATGAACTGTGTCAACTATGACTGATTCTATCAGTTATCATCATCAAACATTATATTAGCCTAAGATATTCATAATACAACCAAAAACTACACATTGAGATTTGTATCATAGATTTTATCTGAATCATTTTAATAGAATATTCTACTAGTCAAATTTAACATTCTTTCTAAACTACTTAAAAAAAGAGGTAAATTTTTTTGTTATTTGTCGGCTTATATTTCTTTGAAAATACGCAGTATCACTGACACACATATATCACTCTCTTAAATAGAAAATTATTTCGATTTCGCCTTCATTTTCAGAGTGGGTGTCAAGTTACTAAACCGTATAAAAATACTTTTAATACGAAATTAACATATATTAATACAAAAATCATGAGAAATATCAATTTTATTTAATATTTTTAAATTTATAAATTTAATATTAGTTTAGCTTTGACTTAAAAAATCTTACTCAATACAATTATTTCACGTTATAAACTTCCAAAATGTTAAGTATCATCCTCACCATACTGTATCGCACGGATTATAAAATTACACTATTTTTAATATTAATTTTATACAACTATATAATTTATATGCAATTCGAATTATGACATTAATTAAAATTTCCTTTAAATTTTTAGTTTATCTTGACAAATGACTTTTTAAACTTTCTATCATAAAAAAAAGAAAGCTAAATCTCTTTAATAGATACTAGTGCAGTATAATGTTATCTATGATATAGGTAGTTCTTTAATCCATCTATTCTGACATTTTAATGCATCGTTAGTCCCCCTTTCTGTTCGTTTACATTAATTTAGGGACCGGTTGGTACAATGTCGCATTGGACATATATATATATATATATATATATATATATATATATATATATATATATATATATATATATATATATATATATATATATATATATATATAGCGCTTAGGTATACTTACCTGCATATGATACCATTAACATTGCATCAATATATTTATTTATTAGCTGTATCCCGCAACTTCGTTCGTGTAAATCAGCACATAAAGTATCCTATGTGCTAAGTTAGGATATAATCTACCCATGTACCAAAATTAATTCCCTATCCATTGTTACAAATTTTCACATTTATTATATTAATAGGATTTATTTCAGGCAACACATTTATAAACATAGACCCATGGATAAATACCTTATAGTCTAACATTGCTTAATTTGGGTCTCGGTGGCTTTATATAATACTCGTATGTTCAGTAGTATATTTTAATTTATTTATTCTTTATTATACACAAAAAATTACAAACATATAATATATATTAAATAAAGATGTACTTAACAGGCGAGCTTAACTCTGTAAGATTTCTCTTCCAGCAAACCTTGAATGGAAAAGAACATTAATTACATTTATTATATTTATTTATCATATAGGTAAAAACAGTCTCATCTTATATTTATAATCTTATTTGTCAATTTAAATTTAAATTCATGCAGAATACCTGTACGTACATAGCACGTAATTCTTAAAGAAGTTTTGTTAAATGATTTTCGTAGATAGGACAAACGTCTACTAATAATACATCTAACAGAACGTGTAGGCATAGTAAGACCAATAGAGCCCATGAAATGCAATCATAACTGTTTATTAATTAGTATTGTAATAAAACAGAGAAAACGTTAAATTTGCACCTCAAGCCTCAAGTTACGATTGATTGTGTCTCTAATCGAACAATGTTATTTGTGTTTCTAGGTTAGTTTATGCTTTTTATTACAGTTTCACCTATTTAAAATTACTTACCTTTGTTCATTTCTTTGTTACTATGACTGTTTTACTCCTAGTTCACCTTTAACTTCCATATAAGTGCATATATCTACTTCCTAATCCATTATCGTTGCAAATGTCTTATTAATAGTATTTATATTTTACGACGTATTGATTGAAAAGGATAAAAAACTAGCTTGTGTCCTTCCCCATGCCAAATATTACATATATTTTCTTAACGATTGGTTAAGCCAATAAGGTACCAAGGCAACAAATAAACTTACTTTCACATTTATAGTAAGGATTATGCCTACTATCCGTAATAAAATTGATAATCTCACAAGGAAGACAAAATGTACATTTTTGGATTACGCTATATAGATTACAACCACATACCGAAACATAAAGTAGTATTACTCAATTGTGTACGATGCCTACAATAAATTAGATATTATGATGCGACATAAAATTACGTAATGTAATTTGATAAGAGTAGGAGTCGATGAACTTTTGTGATATGCACATTATAAGTATTTACTTTAATCAAAGACCTTTACGTAAAAAGATCCAGTCCTCTAATGCACCTTTAAGTAAGAGCAAATTCAATTTAGGTTCCTTAAATTTTTATATTCCTTCCTATCCTAGAATATAAAGTTACTACTGTATCTCAGAATTCCAAGATAAGTATATTAGGCAAAAGCAATTTATCAACTGTCGTCGTTTATAAATATGACACTCGAATCGACTTGCCTACATTTCAGATTTAATGTGGCAAGGAACGGATACAAACATCAAAATTATTTAAGTCGATTTAAAATGTGGATAGATATTGGATATCAAATAAACCATAAATGTACTAAGAGTCACGACTCTCAAATAATAGCGCCACGTATAATATCATGAGAGACCACTTACTCTATTTAAATACGCCAACATGGTCATATCTACAAAATTTTGTAAGATAATGATACCTATTTCTACCCAGGGGGGATCCATAAAACATCCACAGACACTACCTGACGAAATAATTTTCATACTAGATTTAATAGATACGCAAAATAAAGAAACCCTGCGGATAAATTCACTAAATAAACATGAGTACATATCGAATAATATTATATTTAATTATTCTAATAGTATAATTCAGAACATCCCACGGATAATGATCATTATCGTTTGGGATACTTGAAACAAATTAGGATGTCGAGGTCAAACTCATGTAGGTGTTGGTCATGCTCTCATTTGTGTATTCTTAATTTGCATTACATACGTCCAGGATGGAAACATAAATACAATCTGGGAACTGTCTAGACGTCCATTTATATCTGTATAAATCGATTGTGTTCAGCTATAAAAGCTGACACTAAAATATACTTGAATCTTACTTACATTTTACTTCCTCTGTTAGATCAACAACATATTTTTATACAATAGGTGCATAAATAAATAATTGTAACAAGTATTTTTAATTAGTGCTTATGTGACGCTTGATCATTTGGCTGATAGTAAAACTCTTATTTTATAATCCTCCTCGAGCCTCAAATCTGTTATAAACAAATTACATTACTGAAACATATACGGTAACTCGGTTTTGTCCAAATATATTCTATCATAAACCTGTAGTTGTAATTACTCGGTTACCATCATAATTTGTCAATAGTTATCACGCTTGGCAGGGAGGTTAGCAACCGCAGTTAGGTGGGCCGTCAGCTTGTTTGCCATTTAAGTTGTATAAAAAAAAAAAACTTTAGTGCCGTTTTAAGAGGGATGCTGTTGCCCACCCCTCGAGCATTAAATTTCCTTAATCGTCTTTCAGGACACCCACGGGAAAGTTAGTCAGTGTTCTCAGCTTTTTCTACTTTCCAAGAAATAAGTTTTTGTATTTGTAAACGATTCGTCATAATTCTTTACCAATTTAGTAAGTACTTCAATAGATACCAACTTTGTACCTAATTTATAAAGGCGGACGTGATTTCATTCTGCTATACCACGAATGTAGGTAATTCCTATACATAAGGAATTCTTAGAATGCGCTTCAGACACAATTCATTTATTTTGGTTGCTGGTATTATTTTATTACAAGAAATATAGAGCTATACTTAATTATGACCACATTCGTTATATATATAGTATAATCACAGTTCAAAGAACGCTTCCCTGTATACTGTGGTACAGTAATTAATTCTAAACTATAGTAAGAACTACTTATATGTGCCTGCTAATCTGTTATGTTTCTAATATTATATATTAACTGAAAGGTAGTCAGTTTTTTCATCCGTTCATTACGTTAACACAATAAAATTTCTTGAAATTTGAAAATTTGTAGAATTAAATTATTGAAATAGTAGAAATACTTGAATAGAAGCTTCCATAATCATGAATATCAAAATATATTTTAATTTAAGATAACATATCTTCATCTACTTTACAGCCATTTCAGTAATTTATTTGAATAAATCAATTTTGTATTTTAAAGTCGATTTTTAGTGAAACAAAATCCAAAATTCTGGTACAAAATGAATGTACCATATTACCAAATTCGATGCAGGCCATTATTTAAAGAAACCGGTGACCGGTTTAGCGGTAGCACCTGTCGTGATCTCTGTAACTAAGTCAATGGCCGCGATCATACCAAACTTAAGTTAATTTTTTGTTTATATAATTTACTGAAATCATTAAATAATAGTAAGTAATTTAAATTTATTATAATGGTACTTTCGTTTTAGTATCTTAAAACATTACTGATTTTTTATATATGCTTATTTACATAGCAAATATATATTTATATGTGATGATATTGATCCCTCGATAAATATTTTGAATCAATTCAAAAAAGTCTTGAAAGATATCTTACAGAAGGCATACGCTATGGAGTGGTTCAGTAGGCACCCACATATGTTTCAGTAAACCTGTTGCAATAACTATCAAAATGTTATCGAAATAAAAACATTCCAAAATTAAAATATATTCCTAGATTAAAATACACAAACGATAGCATTTCTAAGTAGGCATAAATTCCCTAATCATAATAAATGGAAAAAAAACATTCAGAAAAACCTAGTGTCTACTGATTTAAAATAAAGGTAAATGTAATTTTATTTAATCTTTTTTGTAAAATAAGATATAGCTTATCACATATATAGGTCGACTTTGAAAAACAAATGTTTTACGTTTAGTTGTTTGCGGTCTCATCCAGCTGTGCGTTACTGTTACACGCCATTTTATAAATCATCAGAAAATTGAGTCATACATAAGCATATAATGTTTGTATTTTTATTGGTTTGTGATAATAAAATAATACATACTCTTTCAACAAATATGATGATTAAAATCCCATTTATATATATCTATTTAAATAAAGAATAATCATGTATCTAGGTTTTGTAGCTATGTACTTATTTAAATATTTAATAATATTATTTTACAAATAAAAAAATAATATTTATTAGCATTTTATAAGGAAACTAATTATCAAAATTATTTACAATCGAAAAAATTGCATGAAAATTACAGAAATATTTGTATATATAGTGTAGTAGATGTTAATCTTACAATTTACAATAAAAAATAGATACACATACAAGTCTTAAAAGTTTATACTTAAAAAATATATAAATGTGTACATATCTAGCTATTCTAATAGTCTATGACAGAGACGATCGTACATGGTACATAATTTATTGAAATTATGTAGAGTTTAACAAGTAATTAACTATTTAAATATACGTAGAACGTATTAATTACCTTAAAATTACGTTCCAAGTTCGACTACTTTTTTGTGACATCGTAACAAATTCTATTTTATATCTTAACAATCGAAAAACAATACCAACGCTCGTGTTAATCATTGGTTGTTGACCATATTTGTTTTGCCACAGCTAAAATCAAAATTTAAAGAAAAAATTTAAAACTTTTTAGTGCTTTTACAAAATGACAATACTTCATTATTAACACAACATTTGTTTTTACTTTACCCAAACCGTTGATATTCTTGGAATTTTAATTTAAAAAAATAACTCTGAATTCAACAAAGACGGACAAGACCTTCTGGACATTTATGCGTCCAGTGCCCATTCGATACCGAGACGAACTTACAAAGTTACGATAAGAGGTCATAAGCAGGTCATCCAGTCGCAGGATGTCTTGTACTCAAACAAAGAACTCTTGTCCGTCTGCATCCCAGAACACAAAATACATAGGTATTTATAACTGACAATGTAATGAAAACCTATTTCTTTTTCGTCCATCAACATAAAAATTATCAATTTATTGCTTTTCATTATGAGAAAATGTTCATAGTTCAATCATGTAGTTACTCACTCACTAATTTCTAACGAGTCGTTCCTATATGAATGGATGCTGTGTTGTACTTAATAAGCAGCTACGTTTTATGGTCACGTCTTTATTTATTCATCGCTGGAGTTGGTTATCTAAGCACCTGTTAATAGATCATTAAGGATAATACATACAGGCGTCTGCATACCAACATAATAATTAAATAAATGCAAACTATATTATTATACAAGTGATAACTATAGCTATGGTACTGGGTCATAATTAGTAGATACAATTTTGCTTGCTTTAGATATGCTCTATAAAACTTTTAATACTCTTATTAGATATTTACAAATTCAAAAGAATTTTAAGGCGAGGGCACAAACAAATACAGTCAAAATGAAAGCCACTTACTGTTTCGAAGCATTGTTTTACTTAATTTTATTTATGAACTGAACCTATAATTATTGTGTTAGGTATCATGTAAAATATCTACAAATTCTCGCTATTTTTTTATCATAAATCAATAGGGCAGAACAAATTCAGACAAATTAAGGACTTCTTCCTTTTAGAAGTATTGTTTTGTTTAGTTTAAACTAAACAATAAAATTAAAATTAATTTTGCAATAAAATTAATTTCAAATTAAATAAAATTAATTTCAAATTAAATAAAATTAATTTCAAATTAAATAAAATTAATTTCAAATTAAATAAAATTAATTTCAAATAAAATAAAATTAATTTCAAATTAAATAAAATTAATTTCAAATTAAATAAAATTAATTTCAAATTAAATAAAATTAATTTCAAATTAAATTTACGATACTAACAAAATTCACACATAATTTTTTTTATTAAGTTTTGTAATAGATTCTACACATTCTCGCACTTTTGTTATCGTAAAGCAACGGCCAGAAACAAATTCGGTTTTTGACGCTTAAAATAATCGTCTATAGTCTACATAAACACGTCTATAGTCTGTATACACAAATAAAAATAAACAACATAAACAAAATTATTTACTGATGAAGATTTCATAATACAACAACATAATGCATAAAGTAAAGCAACATCAAAAGCAAATTAACATGCTGAGAAACAAGTTCGCTGGCGCTTTATAGAACTGTGCGTATAATTAAACAGCCTAGATGTACTTATAGTATTTCAGACGAGGCTGGCATGGCAGGTAAGGCAACCATAACGAGGTGTGCCAATCCATTAATTTACAACTGCGACTTTGCGAAACCACAAAATCGTATAACAGTAATGTAACTTTAATATATTATATACGAGTATGTAAGATACCTAGTTGATATCATTAAGCACGAATTGCTTAATGAGAATACATTATTTGTACTGACCGAGTGGGTGGGTAATTTCTGTTAGCCAATTGTATAATCCAATCATTGATACTCAAAGCGTTCTCACATAAGCTGTAAGATTCCTCTATATGTTCTCAAGGATTGAACCATAATAAATCCCAAAAAGAAGCATTTAAGTTTCGTGTGTCACATAATGCAAAAAATAAAATAGTTTTATTAGGTAGATCAATAATAAAATTTAGAATGAGTGCTGAATTTAACCTTAATAGTATAGGAAATATAATATATATTTCCTATATATATTATATTTCAATTTACATAAGAATCAATAGTATAAAAACTACACCTATTTTTATGTGATTTTCATCCTTACTAATATTATAAATGTTAAAGTGACTTTACTTGTTTGTAACCTTATAGCGCCTTAACGGCTTTATCAATAACTATGAAATTAGTATACACATATATGAGAATAAAAAAAATTATCCCGGTCAGTAAACATATCTCGATTACGCCGACAAAGTCACAGGTAAAAGCTAGTTAAGTAAATAATTTAATAAATATGAAACCAGAAATATCTTCTCCTTTCCAAAGGGGCTAGTGCCCAAAACAAGTTTGAGAACCTCTGGTATAAGCAGTTGGACGGATGCATACTGCAATTCGAAATTTAATTGAACTCACGACCTCTGTCTGTAATCGTATTATCTGCAATATTCACCGATGATGGATGAAATTCTAAGACGTAGCAAAACTGAGGTAACAATTTTTAAGTAAACTAAGTAAAAGTGACCAAGCAGACTATATCACAATATAGACATTTTATTCTGCTCTTGATTCATATTTTTTATACAGAAATCGTTAGTATACTTTTAAAGGAGTGCTTAATAATCACTGACCATTTTCCAAAGGGCATTGAGATGAAAAAACCAAAATAAAATTTAGAGTTTCCCATACTGTGCCCAAACTCACTTGATAAACATTTTTATCTTTACACAAACTTATCGTTAATAAGTTCGTATTAATACTTTATTATAGAATACTAACAAGATCTTACAAAAATATGTAGCTATTTTAATATTTTATAGAATTATTGAAATACCAATCGGCGTACAAATAATTTTGTGTCAGAGACGTACTTACCTCCGCGCTTGTCTTAGAATTATCATTTATCGTTTTAGTTCATTCTAATAAAATAATAATATGCCAGTTATACATCAAATTAATTTGTGTAAAAGTTATACTCCTTAACAAAAAAAAAACAACATATAAAGATACATCTACCTACTTATTTTACTTAAGGCATAATTATCTAATAAATTATAACTATAAAACAAGTAATAATTTGTGTCAATATTTATTCTCTTGTAAATCATAAACCATGCAACGCGAAAGTTTAACGTTATTAAATGCTTATTATAAAATAGACCAAGTCTTTATAAGGAGGTCAATGTTCGTTACTCTTGTACGAGCCACTTTTTTTGCCAACGAGCATCCGCTTTCTTTCCGTTCATTGCAAAACCCTGAGGCAAATTAATGTTCCTGATAAGTTCATTGGTTGTCAATTCACATACGTCATCTCACTAAGGCATCTGCAAACAGTAGTTTACTTGACTTTCAGATGTGACCGCGAACTAACACGGTTGAGTCACATTCTGCGTCACAATTGACTCACACAGGCATGCGCTCTTCCCTCGTAATATTAATGTGTTATTTTTCCTTTCCATAGGTGTTACCTTCTGGCTGATTCATCGAGATGGACGATTATGGGGTCAATAAATGGTATTCAAAAGACGATATGAGAATTATCGACCATTTTGAAAATCCACTTTAGTCCCCTTATTGCGGTCCTGTTGACCGCTGCCCATTCCAACACTGCCTGTGATCCAACACCACGATATTATGATGAAGAAATTGCACTCGTCCGGTGTTCGTGTCACAAACTAGATTACGTTATACATATATAATGTAGAGTGTAAATGTGTATGTAACGCTCTGTGATATATAAGACGATTAGGTAAGAGTGACTCATCGCCCAATGTACAAGTTATATTTGATATAAACAATCTGTTCACGACAGTATGTTGACAAACAGACAATATGTCTATATGTTCATTTGAATAGATTACACGTGATTCTGATGTCATAGTATAATATCCAAAGTTACCATTATCATAAAAATGGATGGTAGAAAAAACTGATTGATAAATGATTTGCAGTTAGAGTGAAAGCATCTAGAAAGTAGAATAGTTGTTAGTGAATTATATGGATGTGTGGGTGTCACAGTATGCAGCCGTGGGCACAATAATTCTGAGAGATGGAGACCAACGGCACGTGAATAACGGGTTTTTTTCCAACTCGAAGACATAATTTACTTAGGCAGAGCTAAGCGGAATATAATTAATAGAATAACAATGATACGTTTTGGTTCCATGTTTGTTTTTCATGAGTATATTTATAACTTGACAGTAGGTATGAGCATAGTGAGTCTTTGTATTCGTTTTACAATTGTCGCAACAATTTATGATAGCATTTTTTTTTTATTATTTTGCCATATCAGCAAACAAGTTCCTATGAAAGATAAATTATGAGAAATTATTTGTTTACGTTTTAGTAGATATTTTTTAGACATAATTGGTAATATTTTTCATAATATATAATAATAACTATAGAAATTTGTTTTTGCTTTTTGGCATTGGTGCACCAAAGTTGACAGTATTTAATCAAAAAGTATTACAAAATATGAAAATAAAAAATAGAACATCAATCGATATTTGAAAACATTTTAGGTACAAAGGTACTACTCATATTTAAAGACTTGTAGCAAATGCATTTTTTTATTTCATTAATCTATAGATAATAATCAGGTATACACATACTTATACCTATTTATCTATAGGTACTTACTGAATTATTATATTTAGATACCCCATAATGTATTATATGACTAGAGAAGTAACATTTAGTTAAAGAATAGTTATATAGAACTGTTTAGTATAATTTTAATTTCTTGTATATATTTGTGTATGTAGGCATTAACCATATAGATACCTAATATGTTTCAGAATAATTTGTGAAAATATTTGTACTTATTTTATTTTATAATTAATGATAATTTGCAATCAAAATTACCGTGAACGATTTACTTACTGGTTAAATAAAACTAGTGATGCAACGAACAGGTATTTACCTACCTATCCACTAAAAATAGAATATAAAATAAAGGTTTAAAAAAATAAAAGATTCCAAGAAGTTGAAGGTTGCCCAGTAATGTAATAATAAAAATTTATCATTTTTCTTTTTTTCTTTTTATTATACATAATAACCTTTGACACCGAGAATTTCTGTTAACCGAGGAGTTCCTTTGGTAATATTTTATTTGTGTATAATATGAGCATACTATAAAAAGTAACTTTCCTGATTATTTCAATTTTTTTCAATATCTTCACCAAACTGGTTGTTTTTACGAAAACTTCAAAAAAAAAAGAAAATATTTATCAAATACAAATATTTGTGTTGTACCTATTCGTTGAATCGCTAAATAATACTACTAATATAAACAACGGATTAAAAAGAATAAAAATGATCAATGTTGATTAATAAGTAGTTTGACACGGTGACAAGATGAGAAAAGACGAAAAAATTCAAACATGCATTACTAAAATGGTGTAAGAAAATGGTACACCATTTTAATAAGCATGGGAATCCCAAGTTATTCTTTTTTTTATCGTGATTCTTTCTATATTTCTTGTATTTTTAAAAAGGCGCTTTTAACATCAATTTTGTCTAAATCCTGGGTACTATTGTAAATATTATATGAAGTACCCGTCTATAGGGAGATAAGAATATATTACCTAATAACTAATTGTATATAATGTTACTAATGAAACTAGATACGTATAATTAAGTATTATTATTTTACTATATTAATCGATGGAACAATAAAGAAATCAAAATTTATATTTACCAGTATATTCGAGGATGCATATTCATTACTGATTGGTTAAAATTTAAAATATCTTTCAAGAACACCCTCAGTTCTGCATTCATATTCATTAGGCAAGGAATTTTACTGCGCGTGGGCAAGTGTGTGCAAATACACTTTTGGGTGGTCCCAACTTTTTTATATGTAGATACCTAATTCATTGTTTCAAGTTATTACAGAAATAATTAACACAAGAAAAGTTTATATCAATGTGAATTTATTTGTAATAATTATGTTCTTGACGTATTATTTTTTTTTTTTTATATAATGTGCTTATTTTTATTTGTCTGGGACAATTTTATTTTGTATATAAATATAAATAATCATACATCACATACTTAGTAATTTATGTCGTGTATCTCATTCATTTTAATATCCCTATCATGTATCTAATTAATTTATATTAAATTCTAAAATAGAAAAAGGTATAGATTAAGTTATGCTTTTCTATATTTGTTGTCTATGATAATATTAACAAGCATAAAAAACGATCAGTAAGTATTAATAGTAATCATTTCTATTTTTGTAAATTTATATCATCTGTGTAATTTTAAGCTAGTCAATAAAACATCGAAAATCATTCCTTTGGTTTCATTTATAAATACCTACTACAATCAATTATATGTCAAAAGTAGAGAGATAGATATTTTTGATCATTCTCAATAATCTCTCAATGAAACCTTTACTCAACACCACACTGCTTATTCATGAAAATACGTATTCAATTACGTTTTATTTGACCAGAAAACTAATATCTTCATCAATGATTACTTGACCAACTTCATGGCAATTTTAAAATTTCTCTATCTCTCCATCTGTATGAAAATATATATGTGTATGATTTGAATATTCAACTACTTAACTAATTATGTCAGATAAATATAATATGAAGAAGGTAAATAAAACAAAATCTTCCAAAATTAAATAACTTCTTTATTCCGAGTCAAATTTGTTTCCTACGTAAACGTGTTAGAATGACAGACGCCGTAACATTAATTGACCATTACACTAATGGTACGCGCCGTTAGCTTCAACTTGGTGCACGAGTGGAGGGCCGGTGACTTTATTTCAATATGCGGTGTTGCTTCGCGCGTCACGTTTCGAGGAATCCGCACACATGTGCATACATACCATGTGCACTCCCATATCTTTAATTAGCCTCCGATATCAACGCTTGATATTTATACCACGCCGTCGAGCCACGAGCTAATATATACGAGTGAATTCGCAAAAAGTGACCCGCGAACAACACATCTAACAGAGAACAACTACCGGTTTCAATACAGACTTTATTATAATAATATAGAATTTATTTTAACTATGCATTTATGATCACAAATACCCATGAACCGAACGACGTCGTCCTCTACATTCTCCAACATCTGATGACAATAACAACTACGCTCCGCTACCGGGCACTGGCAGCCTGAATAGCGGCCGCTAGAGGTCGCCTCGTCGCCTCTATTCAACCACCCAGCGCGGTGATGTCGAACATGTCTTTCTACGATCCAATGCCATGAACACCTAATTTTTATCAATAATCAACAATTATCGCCCACCTCTAACACTAATCGCTTCAATTACCGTAAGTAATCAAGTGGAAAAATAATTTTTGATTCATCGAAATTAACATCTCCCATGCTCGATACACATGACGAAACAAAAAGTCAAGGCAAAATATGCCAGTCGGGAGTGAAACCCATTGCTTATACTACACATCAGAGGCAATATTAGTAACCTTTCTACGTTCAAACAGCAGCAAGGTGAATCAGGACACTAGAAACTAGTTGAAAATAGTTTGGGCCCCACTCCGGACTGCACAGAGATAGGTTAATTGGAAAGACATTATCTACTCTCCATATGCTTATAAGAACACTTCATAAACAGCTTCTTTATATTATACTACACAATTTATACATTTATAATAAGGTTTACATTTTTACACAGCATTAATAATTGTTTTGTTGTCTTCATAATAATATATCTTAAATACTCCCAATTGCTAAATATTGTCGCATGTTAAGCATGTTTTTATTTATATCGACACCGAATGGTCGTTGGTGCCTGAATACTTTATCCACAAATACACTTTTCCGATTCGCCCTACAACCACTTATTTCTCTTCGTGTAAAATCAATAGAAATAAAACTTTTTTTTTTCACATTATTTTCAGAATAAAATATTAGTAACTAATTAATTTAAATCGGTAAGTAGCCAAATACATAATTAAAAACTAAGTTTTGATAATTAATCTAAGAAATTTATAACAATTTTTATAACGTATGTATGTAGTTCACAGATGTTCAAAACTCACAATGTTGAATCGAAAACACAAGTTACAAAACAATAAAATCTATAAATGCTGACAATGCTGTCTTTTGTCTGGAATGACACTTAAAACAGAATGTACACAAAGTTTCATAACATCTCTTTAAAACATACAATATGTTAGAATTTAGAACAGTGATCACAACAAAAATCAGACTATACAAAAAACTCATGTTAGTAAAAAATATTTTAGAAAAAAAAAATTATGGCAAAATATTGGCGAAGTGTAGCATAACAGCTCTCCACGAATATTTAAAGTTACATTTCCAATACGTTTGCAAAACAAACTCAAGCATTCAACAAACAGCCGCTGACAATAATTATACTACGTAATAATAACGACTCACAGTGAAAACTAAACACACGGCCTCTCGACCACATTAGTACATCTACGAACAAATGGTGACGAATACAGTATAAATAAACATTCGCTAAAACTTTATATAGAACGGATAGAACAAAACATAGTTCAATACACTGAATAACCATCAATAGTCGTTAGCATGACAATAACATGATGCGTGGTGTGAACTAAGTGATATTTACATAAATAACGTATACAATATAAAATATGTTAAGACATAACCATCTTTAAGTATTCATTATGTTATATTTTTTTATCTATAACACTATGGCATTGCAACTTTGTGACTCTGTTGCTACACGCGTCGACGCTCGGCATATAAAATGGCATAAGACAAATAAAATGGTTCTGAAAAATGGCTTCTAAATGACTATTATAAATATTAAATCCAAATGAATGCTTTTTGTGTTAGGCCATTTTCAATGTTCGATGCGTCTCCATTCAATATTCACAAAGGCGTGATAGCGAATACCCCAATACGTTACTGGCTACGAGCGTCTAGAAATTTCTCGACGGCTATGATAAAAATAAATTTAAGATGTTAGCTTTCAAGATTATTTAAATATGTAAGGAAAAACATGCAAAGGAAATCTAAGTGTGACTTTATTTGCGCATTATCCTAATGCGATTCACGACTATCTGAGAGGTATATATCGTCCATTTTATAGTAAACCTGTTCAAAGTAACATCAGCATAGAAATTACAATTGTGATCCAAATCTATTCACTGATATGGCCTTTCTAAACAAATAGGAAACAAATCTATCAGTAAATACATACCTGTTACCGCGCGTATAAGAAAAAACGAGACATCAGAAGTTGCTGTCTTGTTCTATCTCGTGAATATGGCAGCTCTAAGGCATCTATTGATAGATTCGTTTATCACTTGCTTAGGAGGACTAACCCGACCGGTAATTTGTATAAATTAGAAACGAATTCTCAACTACACATAAGAAAGAACGATACAACACGTTTGGCCTCTCATTCTTTTACGTGTACGTGTAGCATAATACCTAGTATTAAGAAAGCGATTCGTATAGCACTTATACTGTGCCTGTTGGGTAATATTTTCATTAAATTACTCAAAGAGTTACAACTTGGTTCTACATTAATAAATGTAGTTAATCAAAAGTATTGTCCGATGACAATATATGAAGATGCAAACACATCGTTTACATGCTCTAGCCTTGGAGGACCCCTTGATTCTTAATTCTCTCTGCTTACCTCTTAAAAGACAAATACAATGAAATGCTATGATCTCCATTATGTTGCTATTAACTTAAAAAAGAAAGGTTCAATGTATTTTTCAATACAATCCGTATTTTTCATGTGTATTTCACACGACATGGTCGCCGGTCGAAAATTTTAAATAAAATAATTAAAAATAAAATGAAATCAAAAAAATAATCGAGCGATGTATACTCACGACACAGCCGTGAACCGCGTTCATGAATTAGGGCTCCTACGGAGTTCGAAACTAGTCGGGCATCGCCGAATTTAAAATGTAAATTAAGCGGACATAAATAATTACAATATTTAATCAAAATTCGTCTTTTTGTATAAAACGTTCAATTTATCATTCGACAGTAATTTTGACTAACAATGATCTCGTACGGCAGTTAAAATAAATTTTATATTGAAAGTCGAAATTTAAACAATTCTATCTGTTAACATGACAGTTTTTTGTATTGTAAACTTGTCTGATTTATTGTTTAGAAAAACAATATAGTATCACAATCGTAATAACATATTTACAATACCCTAAACTATTGCACATTACTTAGGTGTTACTCGATTAAATTTGTTTAAAATCCTGGTATTCGATCATAAATATTGAATTGTCTCATAAAATAAACTAACATACAAAAAATAGCAGTTAATATCGACAAAGATACTAATGAAATACTAGAAAATAAAAAGATTTCACGTATAGAAGCGGACGCGTAAAATCTGTAACACTCAGATGAATTTCAAGTTGAAACTCAGGGTGAATTTAGAAAGATTCCTTGCTATGTATGCCAAACGATTTTAATCACAATTATTCTTGGCCCTACGTTTACTAGGCAAGATTATACCGCCGAGAATGGACGATAGTTCACACAAAGTATCCAGATGGCACTGTCGACGCGACAGCAGAAATTACAGACATACGGACAGTCAGTATCCAGAGATCGGGTGACGTGTGGTGCAGCGAGAGATAAGGTGGCGGTGTTTGAACTGGCGGCGGCGTGTAGCAGAGGCGCCGCCCAGAGATTATAAGTCCCTGCAGATGATAATAATATATATTTCTCACATTTGCTCAGAAATTATCACATTTGTGGGCGTCATAGTACACTCTGTAATGACTATGGGGCCATTCATGCCCATAGGCGGCGATGACCACTTTCCATTAGACATGCTATTAACGTGTTTACCATAGCGCACAAAAATTATATCATAATTAAAAAAATTGCTCCTGATTCAAAGGTATTTATCAAATGTTCCCACGCTCAGGAACTGACGTATGTCGCGTTTCGTCTCATTTAACACATTGTTATAGAAACTTGTTTATATATTTTGTATAAATGGTAACAGAAAACATTGGGGATCTGCGACTAATTTTATATGGATTGATGTACATACAACATATTATAAGAACATGAAAATAAAAACAATCAATTGCAAACTATGTGTCACATACCTAACTCATCCACTGTTGTGAAGACGCATTGTGTGAGGGGGTCGAAGGTTGGTGGGACTGCGTGGCCACCCTCTGTACCACCTGCAAAGTAAAAACATCGTAATAAATATTTTTTATTGTCCACCCCCAATAATATCTAAATATATATTTAGCAAAAAAAAGATCAAAAATAAGGATAGGAGAGAGATAGAGATAGGATTAAGTCTTTATCGCTAAAAGCTATCTCTACTGGGCAACCATATTATAAGTTTTATGGATATTTTTCCCCCAGAGAAAACCAAATAAATAATGACAAAAATAATCACTTGTGTACAAGAAGAAATTATTTTCAGAAAAATAAACAATTATCAAAATACATTCATAATGATACGATATGTAGCGCAGAATAGCAGTGTGTGACGTAGATTGGCAGTGTGTGGCGTAGAGATGCAGTATATTGAGTAAAATGCCAGTGTGTAGCGTAGAATAGCAGTTTGTAGTGTAAAATAGCAGTGTGTGACGTATAACGGCAGTGTGGCGTAGAATGGCAGTGTGTGGCGTAGAATAGCAGTGTGTGGTGTAAAGTGGCAGTGTGTCGAATAGAATGGCAGTGTGTGGCGTAACGATATGTGGCGTTGTGTAACGTGGCATATCTTGGAGTCCGCATGAATAGTACCTGCTGCACAAAGGCGCGCGTGAGGTGAGGCGCGCTGCGCTCGGCCACCTCGAACGCCCGTCGTAACTCCTCGATGGCGGCCGCGCTGCCTGCGCCGTGCTTACGGGACAACTGTTGATAAAGAAAAATGTTTAATGACAACATCTTAATATATAAAAACGCACGATGTACGTTCACAAGTTCACGATGATCTCCGAAATTTTTTATGAGACCAAGCGTTTGATGGATCGTCTAGTACTATCTTACTAATATTTATTTGTTAATACTTTCGCACACATTTAAATATGTCTACAGGGCAGGTGTACTTAGTACCTCACGGCATTCTCTACCAATCAACCGCTACGCTAAACAGAGAGAAAGAGTAAATGGCGGTGCATTGGTCTAAGAAAATCAATTTGTAAATGAAATAAATATTTTGATATACAACAACATTATATAATAAAATTGTAACTAGACAATGTCTGTGCATGGGAGATATTTAAGCATAAAAATATGAAGGGTCTTAAAATGGACAAAACAACCCATAACAATATTTTTTTGAAATTCTGTTTGTATGTTTGATCCGCCATTATGTAAAAACTACTGCACCAAATTGCATGTAGTTGCCACAATTGTATCTGAAGATCTAATTTAATCTGATGTATGTTTTATCTTGATATACCATCTTGAAAGATTACAGCATGGGGTTTTTAGTAATGGAGACTGAGAATCCCATTGGCAATATACCCAACCAGGTCAACCTCCTCGCGGTTCCCCCGGAAACTAAGATGAATTCATCATGATGGGCTTTCATTCTCATCTATCACCCTTCACTGGTGCTCGGCAACGCAGGCAGGGTTCCATAATTTTCACCCATAAAAAAAAATACTGGTAATGCAGGTGTTCATAGGCCATGGTAGCCACTTGCCATAGGGTGGGCCGTATGCTTGTTTGCCACCTCAGTGGTATAAAAAAATCTAGAAGTGGTCTTTCCAAATTCAACACATTGTGTATGCAACACCCTCTTATCATCAGGAAGGCTGTATGCTCGTGTATAAAGAGCAACAAACTTTTGAGTATTTCATGACGAAGATATTCGCGTGATCGAAATTATTAACTGTGATAAATAGTAGCCATCTTCCCAAATTGCACACCTGATAGTTGAACCCTTAAAGCACCAAGAGGTAACAAAGAAACAAACACAGATTCATAAAAAAAAAATGAATATTCGAATATATTAATAATTAAGTTTGCTTGAATAAAAATTATTTTTTATGTTATATTTTTATGAACAATGGGGATACATTATGCATATATTTTAAACAAACCGACAGATCATACTTATTACTTAAATGATCTCTAATTTTTATTATAGAAGAGTTACCATACCTCGTTAAGTAGTGGATAGATAAGTTGCTGCAGATAGGGGTGTCTTCGCGCTTTGTTCTCTTCGCTGTTCGCCCCTCTGTGATCCAACGGTGTTGCCTGAAAATACAAACAATAAACATCAACTTTAAATTTAAACAAACAAACAACAAAATATTATTATTACTTAGTATTTTTTCATAAGATACTATCATCATCATATGGTATCAAAATACCATAATTCATTTTCACAAAAAAATCGGTCTACTGTATGGAATTAAAAAAATACCTCTCCTGTAATAATTTTGTTTGATTTCTAAAGTATGGCTTGATAAATATAATACAGATAAAAGCCTTTTACATCTTAATATATAAAAAAAACCCATGTCGCATTATTCATTTACGCTAATCTCAGACAGCACTTAACGTATTATAATGAAGTTATGTAAATGTTTGCTGTTTGCGCCATCTAGAAAGATATGATAAATTTTATCCTGATAAATAAAAAATGGGACCACTACGTGAGGATAGAAGGCAAAACGTTTGCCAGGTCATCTGGTAATAATATAAATATTATTCAATTGTCCATACTAAAAACTGGCAGTCATTGGCTTAACTATACCATCCGAGGCCCATGGTAAATTCATAGGATGGGGCCCTCATTTTAAATAAAAAATCTCAATATTGTAGTTTCATTTACGTACTTGTATATCACTAAATATGAGTCCATTTTTTGGTTTTGTTTGGAAACAGCTTGTTGAAATCTTGATAATTTATTTGTATAATTTGTGTATGTTCTTGCGTTTATCATCATCATCATCTCGCCACTACGTGTCCATTGCTGAACATAGCCCCCCCCCCCATAGTCTGCCATGTCCTTGTATTAATACGCTACAATTCTAAATATGAATAAATACAATTTTTTTTTCAAAATTATGCAATACATGTTTGATTATTTCTTAGGCCAGGGACCAATGATATTTTGCTAACTCTATCGCCCTATTGTTACGTTACTGCATATAATATACACATAAATATAATATGCTATATAAGATCACACATATAGTTATTATAAATATTAAACACTATCTCATTAGACAAGACCTGTAGTGACATCGTTGTAATCAATGAGTAAATAAATAAACTTACAGCTTTATTATAAACTACACTGTCCCTGTTCGAGGATTGGTGTTCTTGTCTATCCTTTCTCTCCTCCCTGTCTCTCTCTGCTCGCTCTCTTTCCCTCTCTTTGATGTTTCGCTGCTCGACCGACGCTTGCACCGACTGCCGTGCCTGTAAATATGTAAACATAAATGTTACTGCACAGAAATACCTTTGGGAATTTTGGAACTTTTGGAAATGGTTTCCAAGAGAATCACCATTTGTAACAATCCTCCCGGAGGAAGGTCTTTTTATTTGTAAAAATAAAATGGTAACACCGCCTACGCTACCGATATAGGATAGTGGAGCACCGATGATGATGATGACGATGATGGGGCAATGAATGGTGGTGATAGACAAAGATGAAACCAAGTCGTTAATCCATTGTGACAAATTAAAATTAAGTCGGCCTCCATTACTTACAATTCCTCTCCCCCTCCCGGAGAGAGAAGCCGATGTTAGTGCTGTATTTCCTTTAATGTCATGAAAATACAATAGTAACCCGCCTGCGCTGTCCGTATACGTTGACGGGACAGTAAGAGCTGATGTGGTAAGGATGAAAACAGGTCTGTAAGTCCATTGTGATGAATTCATCAAAAATTAACCATCCTATTGGAACCATGTAGGATCTTAGGGGAACCATGTAGAGGTAGACCTAACAGGTTAGTATGGGGGATAGGGATTGTTAGTAGTAGGAAATAGCAACCCCATTGCTAGCAATATAACCTATCAGGTCGACTTCCACGCAGTTGTACCTGGAAACCATCATGATTAATTCTTATTGAATTCGTCACAATAGTCTAAGGAACCTGCTTCCATCCCTCATTGGTGCTTCACCAACGTAACTGTTAGCTCAGGCAGGGTTAGCATTCCATTATCATCCAAAAAAAAAAATCAGGTAAGTGTTGTTGTACACAGAGGCATTTGTACTGACTGCGTGCTTGTCGTTGTTGTTGAGCGGTGCCGGCTTGTCGGGCGGCTTGTCGGCGGCGGGCGGCTCGCGCGCCGGCACCTGCGCCTGCACCGCGCCGTTCTGCTTCGGCAGCGGCGCCGCCGGCGACGTCGGCGACGGGATCGCTGCAACCACCGTACAAGCCAGTTATTTTATACTATATTTACAGTGTATACCATGTTTTTTATATGGTACTATATCGTAATCTAACGACTTGCCCTGGATTCGAACGGTTTTTTTTAAATAAATTGCAATCCATGTTACTTGCTGATAATGTGGCTATAAAAGAATTTTAAAATACATTTTTTTTTTTTTAATAACAGTAGTCTTTGAGTTTATACATTACAAACAAAAATTCAAATCTATTTAGTTTAGATAACATATCACCATCAGCTTTGTAATATTCGTGAAAGTTCCAAAAGCTATTTATTAAGAGAGAATATAGTAAATAAATATGGTATTATAGAAAGAGTTTAGTGCGAGAAGTATCCTCACTAAATCAACTATGTATTCTAAATGATATAATGTTACACTTACCAGCATCTTCAGCGGGCACTCGTCGCTTGTTATCATCTGGCAATTGCAGCGGCTGCAGCGGCGGCAGAGGCTGCGACTGGAGTGCTCTAGCGGTCGCACCGCCACGCACCGTCATGATCCATCCAGACTCGTCCGACTCACCGTCGCCGCGACTGCACTCCTCGCTGGAACCAGAAATTTGTAATGCTTAAAATAAAAGCACGTAACGCGCTGAATAGGAATACGTGACAATCTTTCCATCAATTACTGGGGTCAACTGGAGAAACAGATGGAGGAGGACCATTTATTTATAAGAAGGTAATAACTGTTGGTCCGTCATAGAATAGGACACCCCTTTCCGGCGAGTGTAGTAAGACGCGTGTAATGGAGAGCAAAGAATTAGCAGCAGCGTCCCTCTTAAAACATCTCCAAAGCCTAACTACGGTTGTCAATCCGCCGGC
The DNA here is from genome assembly GCF_026898425.1 of Galleria mellonella. NCBI lineage: Eukaryota > Metazoa > Arthropoda > Insecta > Lepidoptera > Pyralidae > Galleria > Galleria mellonella. Next base: position 2,364,618 of record NW_026442162.1, on the reverse strand, counting down.
CAAGCTTGACAAATACAGGCAAAACCCCTTAAGGGGAGATTATGTTCAACAGTGGAAAATTAAAAACTGATATAATGATGATGGTGAAAACCTGTTGTAGACTACCATCCTCAGTTATGAGAATACCAACGTACAGAGAAGAATAAAAACAAAAATTATATATATAAGACAAGTTTAAAAACTATTTAAATAGTTAAAAATAAGAAAGAGCTATGTTTGTTCGAGCAATAATAAGGACATCAGATGAAACATGAAATAAATATGAAATGCGATAATGGATGCAGATATTGGGTACGTCGAGCAAGGGTTCTTAGACAGTACATGGTCAAAATATTTCACAACCTATAAATAAATATACTTACGAATCTGAATTTTCTGATTCTGTTTCACTCTCCTCACTCCTCTGCGCCTTCCACTTCTTATACCTATCTATAAGATCCATTAGATATGAATTCTTCTTTGCCTTCCTGATGAATTGGAACTTTAGTAATTCTTTTGCTGTCGGCCTCTGGAAAACGCAATATATGAAGTGTTTAAATTTTAAAGTTTTCGTTCCACCGTGTGATGTAAAAATAAGTAAATACGAAAATAGGTTACTACTACTCATTTTCACAGTAACGTAAACAGCAACCACTAAAACAAAACACAATCTAGCGAAGCAAGAGAAGGGAAACCCGAAATAAAAGCCTGTACGAAGTCACACGTCCATCGCGGTAAGAATTACTTAAGAGAGGTACTTAAGATATATTGCTGTACTATCCGACCGCCTGCCAGTCAGCATCCTCTTATGAAGAAAGGTGCATACTTTGTTACATTATTTCCAAATATACATTATATAACAGATATAATAAAAATAAAGAACTTATTCCAAGCTTTATATATGTATGTCATACACACGTATGACAAGCAAAAATAATGTATAACATTTTATACATTACTTTTGTTGTTCTATACAGTGAAAGATGTTTCTAAGAAAGTAAACGCATGTCGCAAGCACAACAAAGGTACTTAACGTAAATAGAACTTGTTTTGGCATTATTGGAATCAGGAGAGAGTTCTGCTGTTAATGACAGGTTTTCATGTAATACTACATACAATTCAATATTCAATACATCCTTATCTACGATACAATTTTAAGCCACTGTAAATAAATATAGAGACAGTGTGATATTTGTTTAGGAAAGTAAGGGATAGTAAGAGGATTAGCAAACATATATAAGGAGCACTTACATTCTCCGGATCTTTGTTCAGACACGCCTCGACGAACTCTTTGAATGGCTTCGAATAACTGCCTGTGAGTTGCGGGGGATTATTCTTAGGTATTAGGAAAAGGACCCTCATGGGGTGCAATTCAGAGTTTGGGGGTTCGCCTTTGGCGAGCTCTATCGCCGTAATGCCCAACGACCATATATCCGCTTTGCTGTCGTAGCACGATTGCTTTATCACTTCAGGCGCCATCCAAAACGGCGTGCCGACAAATGTATTCCGTTTACTTGTCGTGTTCGTTAATTGACCAGCAACACCTGCGTCAAAAATATCATTGTTAAAAGCCTATAATTATTCGACACTCAATAAAAATAATTTATTCAGTAGTGGATAGTTAACGGTTGAAATAATAAAATTAAATATATATTTTATAGGTCGAGGGTGTTAATGACCGAGAGAGGGGTAGTAGCGTTTTTCTTAAAACATCACCAAAGCCTAGTTGCGGTTGCCAAGCCGCCTATCAAGCGTGGCAACTACTAGCAAAACCCCGCTTATGTTAACGGCTAACGATGATGATGATTTTATACGTGTCAACTCAAAAAAACATAAAGATTAATTTATGGTAATTAGTTCAGGCGTAATAATAGTATTAGAAGTAACTAATACTACCTAGTACTAAGGTTTACAACCCCCAGCGTTCGTTATGTAATTTCTAATAACACACATCCAGGAAAAGCTAGAAAATCGAAACCGCCATGGATAAATTCTCGTGAATTCACAACGATGGATCATCTGATCCGATTTCATTCTCATCGTTTTATTAGTGTCACGCACCATTCCATCTTCATCCATTAAAAAATCTATTATTACTATATCCAATATCTTACTAGTCTTACTAATATAATAAAATTATAATTAAACAATGTCTGCACATTTTTAAGAAAAATTGATATGGGTGACTTCATAAATGCAATAGAAGCCAAAACAATATTTTTTAAGACATTTTGTCCGTCTGTATATTTGTCCCGGCATCACACAATAATTACTACAGCAAATTCAATGCAGTTTCTACAGTTGTGCTCCTCTAAAGGTCTAACTTAAAATGTAATGAGCGTTTTATTATCTATAAATAATGTATTTCATTGGTTTTCCTGTTTCTCAAACATATGCGTAAAAAATAACGGGCAAAAATCATTTATATGTATATTTATTATTCGCCCCATTTACAATAACATACAATTAACGCATTATGATATTATATTTAGATTTCAATCAATAATATAAACTTATTTGTATAACAAATATTAAATGTTTTCTAAATCAAACGATTATTGAGTAAATTCATTAAGCGAAAGTCACGTTTGTTTATGAAGCAATTCCTAACTCGAGATTTCTAACAGTTTAACCTAATAAAATAATAACTTCCGTTATTTTAACAACGCTTTAACGCTAAAATGTACTTAGGAAAATTCTTAATTGAAATCTGTTTACCGGAATAGAGTGCAAATGAATACATAATTAATATAAGTGGGCTGACACAAGAATCAATATGATATGCTATTTTCGGACATACTACAACCTCAATTGGCATAAGTTTATCCAAATCGCGACCTTATTGTAAAGACAATAAGAACGTGGAAATAGCCTCATATCAATAAAGGTATATACACCGAAGAATGACATCAGATTGCGGTGGATCATCGATCGGTGAATTCATCGCTGAAGCAAAACGGAATCTCATTTGTAAAATGTTGGACAAAATGTAATCGTAAACAACATTTGTTGGTCAAATATAGACGTTAAACTCATCAATTTAAGTAGCATTTTAATAAGAAACTGGCACACTGATATTTTTACATATCCACGCATGGTCACATTATCACCTACGAAAAGACTACAGAATGAGGTTTTTAAAAAAGGGCATAAAATGTGTCATCGGTGTCAACGCTGTAATGTTACAAACATCAGATCATATTATACAACATGCGCAGTGTTGCAAACCATAAGTTACGATAACAGCTTGCCATATCAGTCGAGTCATGTGCTTTATTGCCACCAACACTGTGTAAAGAAAAAATATTTAGAACAGCAAATAAGCTGGCCCACGTAATATCTTAACCATCAACTTGAGACATTAACAACATGAACGTCACTGTATATGCCCTGCAATTCTTGGGGACCGAGATACTCTATTAATCTTCTTTAGCTTTAAGGAGAGAGAAAACTTTACGTAATTGCTTTCCCCTGAATTAATGATAGACTTTTCGTTCCCTTTGATTGCTATGTTAATTTTATTGTCAAAGACATGCATTGCACAAAACATAAATTGGGTAAAATATATAATCGAAACTACTACTGAGAATAATATATACTCGTAGGTCTGCATCTATTATTTTTCTAGACTATCTCTGCAACAATTTTAATAAAATTTCGAGTAGAGATAACCAAGGTAATTGACGTCAAAAATCGTTATTAAAAATTAACAGCGTAAACGAATAAATTATATGCTTGTATGCTGGGAATTGACATGACAAAACAGTTTCCTGATATCCAATAGTAATACAAATCAATAATCGAGTAATTAATTGAATGTTTGAATTTGTTACTAATTCTATTTAGAGTGTTTTCGTGATCATTTCGACAAAACTCGGTTTTTTTTTTATGGGTGAAAATGGTATGGTAACCCCGCCGGCGCTAACGGGATACGCTGGCGGAGCACCAGTGAAGGGTGATAGATGAGAATGAAAACAGGCCAGTTAGCCCATCATGATGAATTCATCAGGTAATAACCATGATAGTTTCCAGGGGACCCGCGAGGAGGTCGACCTGGTTGGGTATATTGCTAGCAATTTTGATTCTCAGTCTCCATTACTAACAATCCCTTTCCCCCCCGACAAAACTCGGTTACCTCTTCATTAGATTCTACTGAACAGGCTATATATGTATAGAAACAGATATTCCGGAAAATAAATATTTCATTTTTAGGACAATCTATAAAACCTAAATATAATACCAAAAGCGTGACGTTTACTGATCATTTCCATTTTGAATTGGCTGGAAAAACCTTACAGTCTTATGCTTAATTATACACTTTTTTTATGCATAAATATCTTGTATATTGAGTCTTTGTGTCCTTTGGACACAAAAAAGTACGTACTTGAATAATATAATATAGAAAAATCAAAGACAAGTACAAAAATATTCATACACTGTGATTCTGTATGTACAGATTTCTTCAGAAAGCCAATGGAATTTCCAACATAAGAGGCTTATCATTTTAATTCACAAGAACGAATATATATAAGAGATGCGATATAGTATATATGTGATTACCATATTATTGGGTATTTCTTTTTTATACAACTTATAATGACAAACAAGCTGACGGCCCACCTGATGGAATGTGGTAACCGTCGCCTATAGTAATGAGCAGTAGAACATAACAGAGTATAACTCAGGTGTTATTCCTCTGTACCCTGTAATATTCCCACCCTTCAAACCGAAACACGGCGAAAAACAAATGAATAAAAACGTAGAGGTTTTATCAAGGTCAGCAATACGCGCGTAATACCCCCGGTATTGTAGGCGTTCATAGGTTACCGTAACCGCTTCCTATCAGGTGGACCGTATGCTTATTTGCCATCTCAGTGGTATAAAAAAAGACATTTTCCATCAGGAGGGCGGACTCAGTTTCGTAGAAATTTCCAGTACTATATTTTAAAAATCAAATATAATTTTTCTATCCTTATTTAAATAATAAACAAACTGTTAGAAACAATTTTAATATTGTCTACGATTTAGTACATTGTATTACCTTTGTTTTTAAAATAGTTGTTAAGGAACCAGCAGAGGGTCGGCAGTATCAACTTTTGTACTAATTTCTAATACTTGTATGAATATATACATTTATAGAGACATAACAATTTTACTGTATTTGAAACTACAATTATCACTTCCAACTGTAGTATAACTATAAATTCTAAAACAAAAGGGCTTTCTGTTGTCTTTGGTGGCGCACACGAACCGCTTTGTAAATGTTCAAATATTGGATTAAAGCCAAAATGTCGCCAACGGCAGCAGTTAGCTTATTGTGAGAGAAATCTCTAACACTGTACTGCTTTGGCGTCATTCATTATACATACCATTAATTAGATGTTTTAAGTAAACGTCGTCTCACCTAAGGGTACTTTAAGAAACTGGAGAAAGATTTTATTATTCATCTTAATCCTTACTAATATTATAAATCTAAAATGAGATTGTTTATTTGTTTATTACCTTTTAGCACCTTAACGGTTCAACTATTCACTTACAAATTCGGTAATACATACTATATGGAATGGAGAAGAGCGTACGCTATTTTTTATCCCGGTCATACAGACGAAGTCCCGAGTAAAAGCTAATAATATTATAAACAATTAAATAAGTATGACAAAATCATTTTTCAAATTTTTATCTATTGTCTGTTATTTTTTCAAAAAAAAAAATTAAACAGGCTAAATCATTTATCCATTCCTATAAGATTAACTACAAACTTTACAAAAACTTTAAATGTCTTCATATATTCTTCTCAAAACATAAGAAATCCTAATTTATGGACCAGACATAACCTATAATACTCGAGGATATACTCGTGCTATACTGTTACCAAGTACAGTATAGTACATCCTCATAGGTATAATGTTAATAGTCTCACCAAAATATTATTATATCCAAGATGGCTGAGTTCCACTTAAGAAAATATAGAATACACAATACCCTACAGTTGATTTTATTTTATGGTTAATTTTACAATGGTACATCCTCTTATTTATGATTAACAAAACAGATAATAAACCTAAATGTTCTTGTGTTCTAATTCAGAGAAAGGTTATTTAAATTACATGTAATAGGATTATGTAATTCTAGGACAAGAGAAACATCTCAGAAGCTCTCTTAAGACGGTTTAAGTAGGATAACTATTGAATAAATATACACTAGTTAAAATATAGAGTAAAAATTGTAAGGAACACAATTTACGGTTCATCATCTTAGCCGTTAACTGTCCACTGTTGAACATAGGTCTCCCTCATAAGGAGGATTATGGCAGTAGTTGCCACACTGGGCTGGAGGTTTGGCAACCGGAGTCAAGTTTTGATGTTGTTTTAAGAGTGACGCTACTGCTTATCCCTTAGTCGCCTCTTACGACACCCACGTGACAGAAAGGGGTGGCCCATTCTATGCCGGGACTACACCACACGACAATTTACGGTTCAATTGTCAGGAAATATGGCATACACGTAACGAAAATCTCTCGTTAGTACTCGTTACTTCGTCCGGGAAGAGATGTTACTAATATAATACAATTGTAACTAGACAATGTATGTACATGAATGGTGTTTATGGAAAACTGATATTAGAGGTTTTAATAAATCAATAGATGCCAATTTTTTTTTTTAATTTGGTCTTTTTATTTATTCCGGCATCACGCAAAAAGTACTGCACTAAAATGGAAAATACAGTTTTCACATATAGTTCTAACTTAAAAACTGGTGTATGTTTTATCTTGACAGCCTTATTTAGAAGCGATTTATTTCAATAACTTTCTTCTAAAATCCACGTTTACGAAATAGCAGGCTAAATGCTAATAATTTCGATTAACTTTACAATAATAATCCAAATAACTATAATTGAAAGTATAACAAATTCCTGAGCATCAGCGAGCTATATCAGAAATTATCGATTAGATCGTTGCTGTAAAATATTTCGTGCTCGAATTCCACGCATCGCTTCGTTTTATAGTTGTAGGAGCGGCCCGCTAACATTAGTAGTCTATCTTGAATCAATAATGCATAACAACATATTTACTACTTCCTATATACGAGTGCGGATATACATTTAAATAGATACGCAAGTTTATTATAGGTAGATTCTCGGCAAAAACTCATAAATATCCCTATAAAACGGGTGGTAAAAAGATGATCTCCCACTACATAGTGGTCCAATGTCAAAAAGGAGATAACAACCTGCAACAAAGCGTCCTAGCGACACTGTACAAGTACAAGAAGATCTGACCCGAGATTGTGCTAGACTTAAGAATTGGAAGCAGAAGAAAATATTGTATTAAAGAAAAAGTACAATTTAAAAGATTAGACAAGCCAATATTTTAGAAGTGAACTAATTAACCTTCTATTAATTATTTTCGAGGAGCAAAGCGGGGATTTGAACGGTTGCGATATTTTAGACATTAATTTAAAGCAATCCCTTTCAATTAGAAGGCTACTTTGGATTCGGGTTAGAATATTAAATCAACTTGCATTAGTTATTTAATCAATTCCATATTAAAACTATTATTGCCATAAAAGTAAGTCTTAGTATTTAATTACTCTAGTCAGACATAAATATAAAAAACGGTTGTTGGAACGATAATTGTTAATTATAAATACCTAATAACCATTTATAATTTATACTTTACCATTGAAATTATTTTAAAAATTATCTCACTAATATAATGCTAAGCTATTCTTGAGTAATAGGTATAAAATAAACGATACTTCAGGGTGAGATACGTAATAAAATTACTGAGTATGGCGATTTAGTATCCACATGAATAGAAACAATATTATGAGAATTAGACACTAGGTAATATATTCTAAAATATCCACACCCATACTTCTTATCGGTCCATGATTGTTAATTATTTTGGCATTCCGGATCGTAAAAATCTCATGAAAATTTATGTGGCAACTACTTTGCACAAATGAAGTAGCCGTAAACTATTAAAATAGTAGTATACCCTGTCAGGTCTACCTCTAGTCCCTTTTCGAAAATATTTAAGGTGAATTCGTGAGTACTATACTCATTCACCATTTCACCCTATACTGTTGCCTCGGCATTATATACCGTTAGCGTAAATGGATGCACCATTTTATTAGCAAAAAATAAAACACAAAAACACTTACCAAAATCAGCCAATTTTACATCGCCCATTTCACTGAGGAGTACGTTGGCCGCCTTTATATCCCTATGGAGTTTCTCTCCGAATGAAGATAGTCTAACCCTCGGAGTACCTCCCGCAAGATGACCGCTATGTGCATCTCTTCGAAACTGCCCGCTTTCATAAGGTCCAGGGCCGAACCGCCGCCGAGATATTCCATTATAATCCATAATTTCGTTCCCTATAAAGAAAATAAAACATAACATTATTTACATAAAGTAGCAATATATATTTACATTAGTTGTATTATGAAATAATGTTTGGAAGAATGCAACTCGTATTATACATAACTACAATAAAATGTTCAATTCATATGCAAGCAGCATCGTACGTCTCTGTAATTTATATTATACTAGCCTTTACCCACAACTTCGATCGCGTGACCGGGATAAAGAGTACCGATTCCCCAATCCATATAGTACGTGCATACCAAATTTCACAGTAATTGATTAGGCCGTTAAGGCGCTATAAGGTAACAAACAAATAAACTCACTTTCACATTTATAATGTTTATCATCACATCAGCCTTTAACTATCCACTGCTAAATATAAGCCTCCCCCTTAAGGAGTTTTGTCAGTAGTTGCCATGCTTGGCAGGCGGATTAGCAACCGCAGTTAGACTTTAGATATGTTTTAAAAGGGACGCCGCCCATCACTCGCCCTCCCTTAGTCGCCTCTTACGACACCCACGGGAAATGAAGGGGTGGCCTATTCTATGCCAGGACCACAGGACAAGACATTTATAATATTAGTATGATTGCATAATTAATCGAAAAAATATTATTTCAGGCAGTTTCTTATTTTCCTAATAATATTATACGAACAGACAAAGATTAATCACTAAACACACCACATTTTGAGTACAAAACATAAAAGGCCTTATTTACAAAATTAAATAAATTTCCCCAACATTTTTTTACTTAGGCATGTCATATTACGTCCTGACCTGAGGCAATTAATAACAAGGTACAAGCAAAATATTTCATCGCATTTTCCCTAACAGAGTTGAAACGTGAAGGAAGCAATTGTAATTTATTAGGAAACTTGAATCATAAATCTTGTTGAGATGACATTCTTAAAATTGATGTCACAATCAAATATTAGATAATTGCTACACGGGAAAATGATATTTCAACCGTTCTTATCAAGTTTCGAGAAGTTTACCGGGATTTTATCTCATTTCTGGTGTACATAGTTTATGATAGCAACCCGTTAAACAACGATAGGCTCGCTTCCTACTAAGTTACATTTTAATATGCTCGACAGAATATGAAAATATTTTCCGTTTTTTGTTAGTCTACAACTACAGCTTAGCACAATGCCTCTAATTATTTTACTTAGGCTTGTAATTTAGAATTTATTTATAAAAGGTTGTTTTTAATACTACAAGTCTGGAAAATGAACCGACGTTTTTAAATCACAAATTTTAATGAACTTTAATATGCCTAGATCACAAAACATTATTTATGAAGGAAACGGAAAAATAGTCTGAAAAAAAGACACAAAGTTGCGAGTTGATCTTACTTCCGTTCACTTTAATCTTTATATTGCATACCTATTGAAATATGTTGACGACAATGCTAATACTCATAAATCATAACATAATGCACGGAAATGGTCCACATGTGCTATTACGTGCGACGCGGCGCGGCGGCGGTGCAACGCGGAAGACAATACGCGCACCGGAGCGTGGATCCGGCGCAGCCCATTCACGGACCATCAGCCTGGTTTGACATGCGCCCGCATCAGGGTCAAATAGCTTCCCTACCGTGACATTTTATACGAAATTTTAAAGACGAGCGAAATAAAAACTTGATATTAAAAATATAATTAAAGAATTGCTACAAAATTGTGAAATTTCAATCGTTTGCATAATTTATAGTATTAATAACAGATCGTCTTGGAACGGATTCGGAAATGAACGTATTTCATCGTACCTAAACGGAATTCATGCCTGAAACTTGGGATTTGATGTCATGGTAGACCTACAATAATCACAACCTAATATCATTAGGATGTACTAGTTTCCATAACATATATTATGGTAATAGAGCCCCATAAAGATAAGCAATACCAATATTACGTATTCAAAGTGAGTTTGTTTTGTTATTAATGCAGGTATATTATATAAAAACTGACTAATTAACACCCAAGTTAAAATCTAAATTTAAACAAGTGATTTTCCACTGATTTTCTTTATATGACAGAGCCCCATATTAAAGGTTTTCGAAATTTCCACGAGAATGAAAGACGACAGATAACACGGCGACAAAGCTGTGTTTTTTTCCTTCCAGCGATATTAAATAATTTTTCTCTTGCGACATTGTCCTGCAAAAAAATATATTGAAACAAATCTAAATACATGTCTAATAAAAGTAAATGTTGTTTACTGAAAAAGCATCACTTGAGAACGGCTGAATTGAATTTGCCTTAAATGTTTGGTAAGCCAGTTCAAAGTAAGTAAAATAGACACTAGCACGAGGTTCTCTTTCGTTGTCTGGCTTAAAAAAATACTGTATCTAAATATTATATGTGCTTTAAAATATTGTACGGATAAAGAATTCTAAAAGTAATTTAGTTAATAAGTAAAATTACATTCAACATCAACATATACTTAATAATAATAATAATAAATAGATTTATTTTCTCTTCACAATTTATCACAGTGAGATACAATGAGACATGCTTATATTAAAGTAATTACAATTATACTCCATATAAATCTTTAATAATATTACAAATATAAAAGAGTTTTTCCACCACCCAGCGCCGTAACACCTCAACCAATCGTCATGAAACTTGCTACACACATACGAGACGGAGACGGGCATAGGGATAAATAGTATTATCCCAGTTACGCCAAATATCCAGGGCACACGTACAAAATTATAGATAAGACTAGTCCTTAACAAAAAAACACAAAAGAAATATATTTTAGTCTATTTACATTCCGATGTCAATAAATTCCTACTAAACATGGCAACATTGGTGACCTTAAGGGATAAATACGTCTTCATGAGATAACACAGACTGACCGGGCCGTAAACAAGAAAAATAAAGTAGGGCCCGGGCTCCAGGTGTATTAATTCATTCGTTGTAAAACAGTTGGTCATTTTTGAAGACTAATAACTAAATTCGCAAGTAATACTGTCCTAGATAGTGAACTATATAAAAATGAAAATGACAGGCAGAAAAATAATCCAGACGTAGAAAAAAAAGCACCATTAAATAGCTGCCTTTTAGTTAAGAGTTAGAGAAAAATTAAACGAAACTTAGAAATCGAGTATTCTACACATCAAGTACCTACAAAAGCCAAAACGACGAACAACGATAAAAATTTTTAAAAATTCTGCTACTAACCATACAAAGTATTTCGTCCCTAAAACATCAAACAAAAGACGTGAAGGGGAAAATAACGGGACGAAATTCTTGTGATAAATAAATAGATCTAAGAAAACATGTCGTATATTTAGGACATAATGGATATACCCATGAATTCATCTCACATTTACATAGCAAATAAAGGACGGATACAACGTTATCTGTGAAATGGGTGCCCTTTTTGCAAACTTTTGGGACTCACCAACTTTACTCTTGACAAGCCAAACGGATGCTGTAACCGTAAACATTCCTTAATAAAGGCTGCGCCTGTCTAATATAATGGAAAATAGAGTAATATAATGGAAGATGGGAATCAAGGACGATGGAGACAGGTAACACATTGCGCACCTATATTACAATTTAGCGCAAAGGGGAAAATGTCAATGATTTGAATAATACCACAATAAAATAAATACATAACATAAAATGAGAAAAAATTTCTACACATAGGACTCCTATAAATATAATAAAGTGAATTTTCTGTATTCGCGTGAAAAAAAAAATTTTTTTTAAATAACAAAAAAAAATTTTTTTTTTTCTGACTTGGCTCAAATTTGAGTGATCTGTGTCCCCAGATGGTTTCACATCCTGTATTAAACTTGTATCTTCTTTCTATCCTAGCTCGAAAACAAAGCGATTGAGGTGATTGTATGGTCCTTATTACAAACTATATCTTGTATTTGTGAAAATATACATATAATGATGCTATCAAAAATGATACGTCAATAATTTCAAGGTAGATGACGGACCCTGAAAATTAATTGTTAATCTGATCCTGTCAATTCTTATATAACATTGTTCGTGCAGTCTATAGCAACCTTTGCCGCATATTGATATTAATGAAACACATGAACTGGGGTTATCTATATTCCTTGTCTATCCTTCCAACACCGATATAATTTCAGTCACTTATCGTCCATTGTTGTACATAGAGCTCACGCATTAACTGTAACAAAGAACGGTTTCTGAGCCACCTGCATTTATTGCACCTTGCACTGCAATTATATTTATACTCTTCGTTCCATTCAATGGGGACCTTTACCTACCAGCTGCATTAGAAAAAAAAAAACCTATTATCACATTCCAGTTTTCCATCAATAATGGAGATAATAGGGTCAATTCTTAAGTTATTTTTTCTAATTATTATAAAAATCTAAAATTAAGTTCAGTTGGCATGTGGTCCCAGCATAGAATGAGCCACCCCTTCCTTTCAGGGATGTTCAGCAACGTTCCTCTTAAAACATCACCAAAGCCTAACTGCGGTTGCCAACCTGCCTGCCAAGTGTGGCAACTACTGGTAAACTCTCCTTCTTGAGGTGATTTTTTTCAGCAGTAAAAAAGTAAATGCTGATATGAAGTTCAGTTTCATACTACTACGTTAAATATAATTCCCAAAGAATTAAAGACAAAATCTTACGAAATAGATCTTTGTATAAATAGTCATACTTTTAAATCGACCCCAAATTTTAATATGATAATAATATGTCATATAATAATGTTATACGCTTTATTGAATGAAGTATAATAATATACTTAAGTAGTGATGACAGAACAATGAAACGGAAAACAAAGCATCTCGTGGAACCGGAAACCGGGGCGCACTGATACTGGCGTTAAGATCAGGTCACCGTCACCGACGAAGGAAGTTCTTATAACAAGAGCAGACAACGTTATAACAAACAAGAAGCAAAACAATTATACAACCACAGTATACTTGAGAAAAAATTGCAAAATAAATTTTAGAAGGAAAATGTTTTTAACTAGTTTCGTTGCGGGCGATTTAAGTTGGGATATTTTAGGTAAGTTTTTATCACACAAACTAAAATTGAGTTTTTAGTAAAAATAAAGAATATATCAGGAACGTTTATTTTAGTTTTCCAAATTAAAAACAAATGTTATGTCGAAGCTAATTAATTTAACTACCCAGGCGATATCTTATCCCTTTACTATTATTGTTTTTTTGATATTTTATATAATCCGAAAACTTTGAAACCATAGTATACAAAATTATATGATTGTGCTTCACCATGCAAGTAATTAAAACTCATTAAAATACGCGTAAAGTGCAAGTCTACGCAGTTGCTGACTACAACATCAGGTAGTAGTCAAAGGCAGAATTTTAACGAGGATTAAAAAGCCTTGTAAGGCTATTCGTTCCGTAATAGGTTTTTTTTTTCATGCTTGTGCAGTATATGAAGCTGTGTACCCAACTTGTAGATATTCGTTGCCACAGTAACCGATGGCGTCGGTCAAAGACCTCGACGTCGCAACATCCACCAAAGTAAAACAAGAAGTGCACTATTATTTATTCTATAGAAGTCAAATAAGGGTAACTAACGAACCAAAGTTTGTATTTAAGCAGACAAAATTAAAAGACTGCAAGACGCCTTGTTAGGAGCTAAATTCAGTTTTAAACTTGTTAATTCATTATAACTTCAGCAATAACGGAGTTTCATAGTACACAAACATAACTTTTAAACTCATATGTTAACCATGAATTATGAAAATACTCATGTTAGATTATACGAGGTCTGTCCGGAAAGTTCGTATAAAAGTGTTCTGGAATGCGAGAAAGAGGAGTGGGGAGGCCAGGTAAGCGCAGGACCCCTTCCTTATGTCCCTAACAATGCTTCAGTTCTGGTCTGACCGCCGTGCGGTGCGAACTGGCTTGTCACGCCATCTGTGAAGTTACCTCTTAACGAAACCCCGTCGGCATGGAGCCCGCTTCCGTTGAAGAGCAGCGCGTCGTAATCAAGTTTCTCTCGAAACTCGGCAAGAATGGCCGTGAAATTTTTGCCGATCTAATTCGATAAGACATCCGGGGAACCACGAACAAAAAAATCAAGAAAATCCCGCTCAAATGTCAAGACAATGTTGATTGTTTTTTTCGATGTTCGGGGGATTGTCCATCAAGAATTCGTCCCTCCAGGCCAGACAGTTGATGGAAGATTCTACGTCGATGTGCTCAGACGCCTCAAAGCTCGTGTGGCACGAGTTCGTCCAGAATTGGCGCGAGAGGGGCGTTGGATTCTTCACCACGACAATGCCCCTGCCCACACCTCTCTTGTTGTCCGTGAGTTTTTGAGTAAAAATTCCATTACGGTGACCGAACACCCCCCCCTATTCGCCGGATTTGGCCCCGTGTGACTTCTTCTTGTTCCCAAAAACCAAATTGGTACTTCGGGGGCGGCATTTGGGGGACATAAATGAGATAAAAAAAGCTACGACGGGGCAGCTGAGAAACCTACAACCAGAGGACTTTCAAGGAGCCTTCTCACAGTGGAAACGGCGTTGGCACAAGTGCATTATGTCACAGGGGGAGTACTTTGAAGGGGATAAAATTGATTTACCTGAATAATTGTAAAATAAAATTTTTAAAAAACTTTTATACGTACTTTCCGGACAAACCTCGTATATATGTATGTAACAACTTGGTCAAATGGTGCCGAGGTTTATTAATCACAAACAGTAATTAATATTCATTTTTAATGTTTAATCTCTCATCTACATTGGTCAAATATTTTATGTATATATATGGGTGATTCTCTGTAAACTCGTAATCGGCTGTCCCGACTGTTTTTTTCAAAAAGTAATATAATTACTTTCATAAAAATCATTTCTAATGAAACTTTAACCCCAAAAATTTACGGGCCCATTGTTTTTAGAACCATAACTATTTAAATGTTTTTTCTAGAAGTGATTGAAGCTCTAAAAATACAGTCCCCTAGTTGTCCCCATCACTGTATTCTCGCCTAGAAACGAGATTTATGAAGAAGTTATTGAAACTACATACATTTGGCAGTTAACATAATAAGAAAAAATATAAAATTAATATTATTTTCGTAAAACAAGGTCTCATTACGAATTCTATTATATTAGTAAACACTTGTAAACTTTGTCCCTAGAATTTCCATACAGTCCTCTGCCAAAAATTTAAATCCATATTAAAAAAAAACTGTAATATTTACAAAAGTTTTTTAGAGAGAAACGAAACGCAATTATTGTTAAATTGGCAACCTTGCCGAAAGTGGCAACGAGACACCATTTTGTTTAGCGTCAGAGCTTCATTTGTAAGGTGAATACGCGTTTGGTCCGCTACCACACACAGTCCTCTGGTAAGTAATATTATTTATATGTTAATTACTTTAATAATCGCTATATAGTTTATTGTTTTATTATTTATGTCTAAATTGATAGGCAGGTTCTTAAAAAACTATTTTACATCAGTTTTGTAAATATTGTGAAATCTAACCTAAATACACAGTCCCCTGGCAACAGTCCCCAGCCTGAAAATGCAGCAGGGGACTGTTTTAAACAACAGGGGACTGTGTATTTTGCATATTTTAAGAGAGGTAGGGCACAGCGGGACTCTCGCTCATAAATGGAACCGCCCGCCTAGGGAAGGACCTCCACCTTGCAGAAGTTCGCAGCCAAACAACGCTGTTTTTATAGCGTTGTGTTCCTGCGGTGAGTAAGGTATCCAGTTCCATCTTGGGGAGGGGTTGTGCTGATATCGGAGGGACCAGCGTGTCTTAATACTATCTTTGTGCTGGGCAGACGCGAAGTGCTGACGCGGCGTTCAGGGAGACCCGGTGAAACGGTTGCTCGCTGGCCGCCCGCAGGTTGTTGGGTTCCTGAACCCAGGGATTACCTAATCTCTGCCCTGGGAGGCTGAACCGCCGCCTGTGCATAATCCCTGGTGTGGTAGTCGTGCCGGAGGAGGAGACCGGAGTGGACCCGGCTACTACATCAGTGGGGGGACCGGGGGCCCTTCCGACCGCCGCGGCGGCAATTTGCACAACCTGTTTAGCGCAGGGACAGAGTGGACACCACTTTGTTCCTTTGATATCGGCACAATCTTTCCCTATTAACCTCCAAATACCCTAATACTTTATGGCCAGATCTAGAAAAAATAGACGTTACACAGCGGCACCCTCATCCACATTTAAAGTGGACTTCTGCAATATCAGAGGAATTCATTCTAACATCAACGCAATTCACTATCATCTCGAAACTGCGGAGCCGACTCTGTTATTCCTCACCGAGACGCAGATATCATGTCCGGCTGATACATCTTATTTACTATACCCCGGTTACAAACTCGAGCATAAATTTGCTCGTCATGCCGGGGTTTGTATGTATATCCGGACGGATGTCTGTTACCGCCGTCTCCATGGCCTTGAAGACAGAGACCTGTCAGTATTATGGATACGTGTGGATTACGGGAGCCACACTCGTATTTACGCGTGCCTTTACAGGTCTCACAGCGGTGATCTGGACACCTTCCGTCTTTTTGAGCACCTGCAAACGACGATTGATAAGGTTCTCGAGCAGTACCCTTCTGCGGAGTTAGTGATACTTGGAGACTTTAATGCTCACCACTCCGAGTGGCTTCGTTCTCGGTCCACTGACTGCGCGGGAAAAGCTGCTCATGAATTTGCTCTGACCTATGGATTCTCTCAGCTGGTCCATTCTCCAACGAGAATTCCAGATATAGAGAACCATACAAGCTCCTTGCTGGACCTTCTGCTGACAACACACCCGGATGGATATACCGTCAGAGTGGATGCGCCAATTGGCTCATCCGACCATTGTCTTATCCGGGCTGATGTCCCCAACACTCGACCTGATCCACCCCGTCCTATTGGACGACGTCGCGTGTGGCACTATAAGTCAGCAGACTGGAATGGATTGCGAGAATTTTATGCATCGTACCCGTGGAAGCAGCTCTGTTTTGCATCACATGATCCTAACGACTGCGCAATTGCCGTTAGCGAGGCTATCATTGAAGGTATGAAGCTATTTATCCCCAACCCGCTAGTGGCAATGGGATCGAAGAAGCGTCCGTGGTTTAACCGGTCTTGTAAGAAAGCCAGATTTGCTCAGCAAGCTGCTTACAAGGCTTGGACTACGGCTTGCACTAACTCTGATCCTGGAATCAGTGATGCAAAGCGCAAATTAAATGCTGCTTCGAGGTCCAGTAAGAGAGTAATTGCCAGAGCCAAATTTGAATTTGTGGGCAGAATTGGTAGGCGACTATCAAGCCTTCCTTCTGGTAACCGTGCTTTCTGGTCGCTTGCTAAAGCTGCCCAAGGAAACTTTTGTCAGTCGTCTTTTCCACCACTTCGGAAACCGAATGGTAACTTGGCCTACAGTGCTAAAGAGAAAGCCGACTTATTTGGCATTCTCTTTGCCTCTAACTCGACTATGGACGAAGGTAATTCTGTACCACCTACCATCTTGTGTTGCGGAAGCTCCATGCCGGAAATTACTATAACACAATGTAAAGTCCGGCGGGAGTTACTATCCTTAGAAGTCGAGTGGGCCAGACGGTATACCAGCAGTGGTCCTAAAGCAGTGTGCTCCGGAATTGTGTCCTGTATTAACGCGTCTCTTCACGATCTCGTACTCCACAGGGCAATTTCCTTCGACATGGAAGACCACCCTTGTACATCCTGTACCTAAAAAGGGCGATAAGTCGGACCCTTCAAATTACAGACCGATTGCGATCGCTTCCCTTCTCTCTAAGGTGATGGAGCGTATAGTTAACGCACAGCTGTTAAAATACCTAGAGGATCACGATTTATTGAGTGACCGCCAATATGGCTTTCGCCATAGTCGCTCAACTGGTGACCTCTTGGTATATCTTACGCACCGATGGGCATCAGCCATTGAGAGTCAAGGTAAGGCGCTTGCTGTCGGTCTTGATATTGCAAAGGCATTTGACCGGGTCTGGCATCGGGGTCTTCTATCGAAATTGCCCTACTATGGACTTCCCGACAGCCTCTGTAAATGGGTCGCCAGTTTTTTATCCGGCAGACGTATAAAAACCGTTGTAGATGGTTGCTGCTCCGATAGCATGGATATTAACGCTGGCGTCCCGCAGGGCTCTGTGCTGTCCCCAACGCTGTTTCTACTGCATATTAATGATATGTTAACCTTCGGTAGCATTCATTGTTATGCGGATGACAGCACCGGGGATGCCCTTTATACGGGTCGTACCAATGTCTCCCGTTCCATCGTGGAGAACAATCGTGAACAGCTTGTGTCTGAAATCGAGAGAACACTAACTGGAGTCTCTGATTGGGGACGACAAAACTTGGTCCAATTTAACCCCTCTAAGACACAAGCTTGCGCGTTCACCGCTAAAAAAACCCCATTTGCTGTGGCCCCACAGTTCCAAGGCACGTCTCTTAACATCTCTAAAAGCATTGGGATCCTTGGTGTCGACATCTCTAGTGACGTACAGTTCCGTGGCCACCTCGAAGATAAGGTGAAGCTGGCATCCAAAAAACTCGGTGTGCTCAATAGAGCGAAGCATTACTTCACGCCGGATCAGCGACTAATGCTTTACAAATCGCAAATCCGGCCCCATATGGAGTATTGCTGTCACTTATGGGCGGGAGCACCTAGATACCAGCTTGAACCCTTCGACTCAGTGCAACGACGAGCTATGAGAATTGTCGATGATCCCATGCTTGCAAGCGGTATCGAACCCTTAAGTCTTAGGAGAGATTTTGCCTCACTCTGCGTGTTCTACCGCTTATACAACGGATTGTGCTCAGAGGAATTATTCAATATGATGCCTACGGCCACTTTCTATCATCGTACGGCTCGCCATCGGCAGGGAGTTCACCCTCATACCTTACAGCCTAAATGGTCGCGTACAACGCGGTTTCAGAGATGCTTTCTCCCACGAACACTCAGGTTATGGAATGAGCTCCCTGCCGAGGTTTTCCCGAGAGACTACAGCATGGGGTTCTTCAAAAGAGGGGTAAAGAGGTATCTTCAGGGTCGGCAACGCGCGCGTAATACCTCTGGTATTGCAGGCGTTCATAGGCTACGGTAACCGCTTACCATCAGGTGGGCCGTATGCTTGTTTGCCACCTCAGTGGTATAAAAAAAAAAAAAAATATTGGTTATTGTTTTTATATATTGTTGGTGTAAATTTATCCGCTAAGTATCATTGCTTTGCATTATTTTCCTTTATAAACTTATTTTATACAGGTCGATCAAACATACATGATATTTTGTTCCTAAAAAGAAAAAAAAAATTCCCGAGGGGAACTACTATAAAAAAAGAAAGAAGCAGGGCGACTACGATATAAAAAAAGAAAAAATATTCTGAAAAGAGATAACAAATAAGAGAAAAGGAGAAGTTGAAGTACCAAAAGAAGAAAGAAAAAGGTTTGTGAAAATTAGTAATGGTCATCTCGTGAGTGCAGAGCTGCCTTAAAGAAGTGGAATGAATATTGTACTATATACCGAGCCAAAAAACTAAGACTGAAAAGCGTCACTAATAATGTTGTACGAGGAAATACATCGTTATAAGATCCAGAAGCAGATACTTTGTCTACAAGGCCCGCCACTCTAGTTCCAGTTCAAATATCTCCAGCTCCAATCCCAGCAGTTTCCAGTACTAGTCTACAGCAAAGAAGAAAAGAAGTCTTAGAACAACAAAAGAAGTTTAACAGAGAAATAAATAAATAAATCGCACGTTTAAAAAAAACTTGTGAGGTACAAAAAAGATTAGCGAGATTTAATAGTAAATACAAAAAGATCGTTGAAGGTACACCTAAGACAAAAATTTTTAAAATGTTAGCGGAGCCTGGTCAAAAAAAGAAGTAGCCAAGAAAGCGTTGTTTGGCGACGTCATTAGCAAACAGTTGAAAAAAAATTATTTCACACTGTAACGTACCAAAGAGAGACAAATCTTAAAAAAAAATTGTTACTGGCAGAATTCTACAAAAGTACAGGTACTGGATAGCTAATGAAATAAAGTCGATGTCTAGACCTGGAAAAAAATCTAATCTCAATGGTTTAGATGTACCTGTAGCTAAACGATGTAAAATACATGATAAAAACAAACTGATGACAGAAAAGATATAAAATGTGGATTTCTGAAATTCAAGATTTTAAGACTAAATGGAACCGACTGGTGACTAAATATTTGAAAAAAACATTTGGATGTCCAAGACAGCTCATAACACATTTACAGACAGATTTACACAAATTTTTGGATCACCAGCGAAATATTGTTCACCAATATAAAACAATTAATAATTTAAAGTCAAATCTACAAGATGATGAAGTTCTGATCCACGTAGATTTTAGCGAGAATTATAGCACTAAAAACGCAAAGGAGATACAGAACTTTCATTTCGATGGGTCTCGAGCACAATTGAGCCTGCATACCTTAGTAGTTTACTTCGAAATTCCATTCTTTCTTTTTGCACAGTCTCCGAAAACATAGCCCATTCATCTGCTGCTTTTTGGACACATCTACGACCAATTTTCAATACTCTTCCATGTGGCATCGAACGAGGGTATTTCTTGAGCAATGGCCCTGTAACAGTCCCCTGATACCTCATACAGTCCCCTGTCATGATTTTTTGAAAAATCGTTAATAACTCAGAAAATAAGTATAAATTTAGTGGGCCTCCTTATCTAACTAAAATAATAGTTAATTTTCTTCGAAATACGACACGGTTTTTTGGCAAATGGCAAAAATAATTGTCAGGACAGCATTTGTATGGGACCTGCACGAGCTTACAGAGAAATACCCATATACAATTATTGATTTCTAGACTTTACCCAAAATTTCGTCCGAGTAAGCATATTGTTAGCATATAGAGTAAGTATATTGCTAGATCGGAGAAAAAACTAACCTATAACGTAACCTTCATACGTACATGATGTTTGATTGAAACGCTAAGAGATAAAAAATAAACTCAATTTCACATTTATAATGTTATAAGAGGTAAAGTTTTGCTTACATTAGGCAAGGGCACTTTATTGAGTAATTGATAATGCATTGATTCAATTTTAAAGAAAGGCCTTTAGAACAATGTGTACTAAGCTCAAATAGGTACTATAATATAAAAGATCGATATCAATTGTATAGATATCAAATAACAGTTCGTATGACTAAGGTATAATTTTTTTTTAAATTCATATTTCTCCAGTTCTATTCATAAAAAAACTATAGAACTAAGGTCTTAAAATGGCTATTAATTAAGCATTATCATTCATTTTATAATAAAGGCCAACAGTTTTCCATAAATTTATTACTAGTGATTACCAATAGTGATCGGCTCCGGATTCGCACGGGTAGATAGAATGATAAATTAGTATTTCAATATTTTAGCATATAAGCAAACTTTTTATGCCTTGGATTACATTATTGTAATTTTTGTTGGGATCTCTAATTTGTTGTAATGTAAAGTATGTAAAAATAATATATAGTTCATGTTACTTACGAATAGTATAGTTTTCTATAAACAAAAAAATAATTTTTAAAATAGGTTAAGCAGTTTTTAATTTATCCATTACAAAACATACATAAAAACTAAATCTTTCCTTTTTATAATATTATTATAATTTATTATTAAACTAATTACGAACCCTTTTATAATTATTAACTGCTTATTAAGCGGTAGCTATTCCACTGTCGACACAAATTTTAAGTCTCCAGGTATTTGTAAATAAATAACTTACTATCCTCTATGGATAGGTAAAAGCCCATATTGCAACTGTACTCTCTTACAAAGCGGTGCTTTTATCTTATTTTTAGTTTCCAAGTATGTTACTGGCGAGAAGCAAAAGCGATAAACTTATAATGTATTTTACAATACCACATTTCCAGGACTAAAACTAGAGCTTCAATTGTTGATTTTTTGTACTAGCTTTTACTCGCGACTTCGTCCGCGTGACCAGGATATGTTTACTGAGATAAAAAGTAGCCCTATATTCTTTTATATTCTATATAGCGTCATCATATAACCCTTTAACTGTCCTCTGCTGAACACAGGCCTCCCTGAAAACAGAGAGTTTCCTAACAGTTGCCACACTTGGCAGGCAGAAAGACAACCGCAGTTAGGCTTTGCAAATGTTTTAAAAGGGACGCTGCTGCCTATCTCTCGACCATTAAGTTCCCTTAACCGTCTTTTACGACACCCACTGCTAAGAAAGAGGTGGCCTATTCTATGCCGGGATCGCATGGAAGTGCTAATGAGGATACTAAGAATAATATATAACACAATACATTGGTTTATTTAAGGTTTCTTATTTATTAAAGATCTAAATATATTTTTCTTCGATTGCTTCCTTCAGTTATCCATACATAAAAAACTAAATATCGAATAAAAGAATTTAAACGGCTATTGTCTTCTCAAAACGGATGATGCAAATTTCAATATTGCTTCTTACAGGTATAATACAATAAAGATATATTTGACTACATGAATATCGTTTTTTAAGATATTGAAACAACCGATATCTTAAAAAACGGTGATAACGAAGTCTGGCCACGTCTACATTATTTAACAATTTAAATTAACGATTTCTAGCAGTTTAAATGACTTTTAAAAACTAATTTTACAATAAACTAAAACGTCTACAACAAGAAAATAATTAAACAATCACTGAAATATTGATAGTAAAGAATTCATTTGAAAGTCAAAAATATTATAATGAAGTGGTTGCAAAACGTTCAGCAGGACTAATGGTGCTGTCATTAAATAGATTTTTATTTACTATATGAGCAGTCTTTAAATAATAATTTGAAAATATTGAACTGATAAATGTTGGCAAACTTTGTATACTTGAACTTACTATTATATACTAATGCTAAATCGCCAGTCACATTAAACGATATGTTCAATAATATAAATGAAGGAAACTATCATCTATTCATGATATGTTCCATTCCAAATTCGAAATACGAATGCAGGCTTTGACGGCAACAATCGAACAAGGGTGGAGTTCATCATTCGTTAACTAATTCAGCACTCCCGTCGGCATGGCAACGCGTCGAGGGCGGGCGGCGCCCGTCATCCTCCCGCCTTAATAATTTCCCGCACGATTGGATGCCGCTAGTTGCCTGTAAACAAGTATCCGGCCAATTTAAGTTTGTAAGAAGTCTGAAACTATTGTTGAGAATCTAGAATCCTAAGATTTAGCATCTACTGCATTTAATGTCGGACGGATTAGCATTGAAGAGGCAAAATGCTGGGCCACCTTATACGACATGACGATTTTTTTAAAAGCATAGTAGAAGGAAAGATAGAGGGCAAAAGAGGAAGAGGAAGACCGAGGATTAACTATATGGGACAGATAAAGGAAATATTAGGCGTCATGTCTTATAGGAAGATAAAGGATATGGCCTGGGATAGAGCTGGCTGGAGGAAGATGCATGAATTAGTTGCACCGACAAGAGAAAACTCTTAAATGAAAAGAAGAAGGATTAGCATTGATACATCGTAATGCAACTCATCTCTTGCATAAAAATATAAAGATTCGAAAACAAAGCCTTTAACATTTATAAATACAATTGTTTTTAAACGAAATGTATAAACATATAGCGTGATTATTATTAGTGAGGGCAAATGTATCAAATTAGACGTAATAATAAAATCAATTATAAGAATAAAGAAGCCTATAGACGTTTGTTTACGTTTGGCTTTAGGCCAAATGATTCAGCTGATGTAAGTTGCCAAAAGAAATATGACATCTTAAAAATCTATATACTGTGTACATTCGATAAACAAGATCTTTGTATTATGTTTGCCTTTGTCTGATTATGCCCATCTTACAGGAGCTTAGCTTTACATTTCGTTTAATAATATTAACAGTATGATTATTAAGTTAAATTGTCAAATAATTTTACAAGAACACAAAAAATCAATCCTTCAATTAAAGTATAATTGAATAGAAAATAACTATCAAATCATCTTTTAATTTATCCAAAATATCGATATTCACAATGAAATTATTAGAATATTATCTTTCAATTAATACTACAATGCATAAATATTGTAATTAATAAATAAAAGAGAAAAGCGCCCGTCATAAAAAATCAAGTAATATTAGCAGTAAACACACAATTCTACTGAAAAACCTGCTCAATTTTATAATTTTATATCTGGCTATCGGAAGCGGAAAATATAGCCCACGTGAAATGACAAAAAAATCCAAAATCAACATTCCAATATTCCCTACATAATATAATATACCCTACAGAGTCGAGAGTTAGAAACGTTTCAATCAGTGACAGAATTAATTCAGTGCACTTCAATCTACGATTCTCACAGCGAAATCAATTTCATTTCAAAAACCGGGATCGCTCTAGTAAAAGAACCAAACGAAATTGCGGAGATAAGACGATCGTAAGAGAAATCCCCGAATCCCTGAATGTGGTCTGTTCCATTGGGATGTTGCGAATCCCTTTTAAATGCCGAATTAGTAGCAACCATATTGGCTCCACCTTTATCAGAAAAGTGATAAAGTATTGTCAAATTGCTTCCATTTCTCTGTATGAGTTTTGTTAGCAGAGTTTTTCCTTTACCATTTATTCTATTTCTTACATTAAATGTATTAGTATCAGATGATTTATATCAGATTTTTGATACATTCAAAGAAAATGTTTATGTTTTGTATAGTGGCAAATCAAGTGATACAAAACTTATGTTAAATAAAATTAAGTTTGCATTTTAATCCTTACTATTGAAACAAAAAGTATACAAAATTAATAAACTGCTTATTTATATATTACATGTGTTAACTGAAACATACATAATATCATAGAAATTATAACGAAAAATATCGTTAACTTCTTTTAGTTATAAATATATTATTTGCGAAGTTACTTATGGCATGTCCAAAAAGTTCTCAATAGTTAGATAACGTTATTACAAAGTTACCCATTCCAACATCTCATTTGTCATTAAGAGACTGCAACGAGACCAAGACGCTGACTAATCCTAACATTACACAGACTTATCCCAGAGGACCGAATGTTTTGGGGTAAACTTTGCAAGATGATACGCTATGCTCTTACGAAAGTAGTAATTTGGTCTCTAGGGTAGAAATAGATTTATGTTAGCAGTATTATGCAGTTAGGGAAATATTAAGCTTTGACTGTGTTGGCCCAATGTGAATGTCTCATTGCCAAAAAATAAGAAAAGGCGCTAATAGAATTTGGTGCATGAAAATATTTCATAGTAACGTCGTGGCCACACAGCCGCCGGCAGTGAGGGTTGAGGAAATAGCTACTTTCTCTGCGTCAAAATAAGAGAATAACAGAACAAAGAGCCGCGATAATAACTAAATAAATTATTCATACAACGTCCGTGCGTATCGAGCTTGTGTAGAAAGATTTGATGATAGCTGAAATAGGTTGAGGGACTGTTGCATGCTCCTCACAACAAATACCTATCTGTTTGCAAAAATCTTATAACATATTCCAAAAGAACAACGAATGACATAAAGAAGCGAATGCCGTGAATGGAAATTTCGATGTTACATTACTGGAACCCTCATTCGCCACCGTCGCACCGGCAATAAAAGCACCCATATCGCAAAGCCATAAAACTTTTTGAAGGGAATAAGAATGAAAACTTTAATTATAAATCTTTTTTAGTAAGAAAGGCAAACTAATTCACAGGTGTGATAGAACACACATATGATGGAATTACTGTGTAGCCGCGGCCTACAATGAACCACCCCCTCTTTCCCCACAGGTGCCATAAGAGGAGACTAAGGGAATTTAATGGTCGAGAGATAAGCAGCAGCATCCCTCTTAAAACATTACCAAAGCTTAAATGCAGTTGCCTACCTGCCTGCCAAACGTGTCAATTACTGACAAAATCCTCATTATGAGAGAGGGTACAGATAACGGCTGATAAAATAATAATAATAAAAATGATGGAATAGAAATATCATACATATACAATATATTGTACTGATCGTACCAATCCATTTAATATGCATTGCCATACCTTAGGAATAAAGTAAACTGACTACCTTATCAATCAATGACAAACATGCTCGTAAATAAGATAATAGTATCTATACGAATAAAAGAGATAATAGATAATACAGAGAGAATGCACATTTTCTCTCTACTCATACAATACTAAATCCAGTAACAACCAACTACTAACCAAACTATTAATATAAAACTACCCCTACAAGTCACTTCTTAATGGCTAAAACGTACCACATCAATAGATTTACGTGATTACTTTGAGAAAAAAATATTCGTTTAGTGTCTAAAAGAAATCCGAGTATCTCTATAATACAGTTAAAAAGGTCGGTGTATCTACGTAATGGCACTATATTTATAAAAATGCCAATGTTACTAACAAAAGGTAAGATAAAGGGCTTTTGTTTTATGAGATAGTGGAAACCATTTTATGGAGGGCATGCATATTCAAAAAATACCGTTTTAGCCAGGATAAAAAAAAATGCTTACCAAAAGCCGCTTTTATACCCACTTCATTTTCCACTTTCGTTTGATCTCTAAAATCCCAAAGTATATTACGCAATATACGTTCATAAAAGCTAGTCACAGAATAATAAAATCAATCTATACAAGCATTAAAGACGAGAATATAAAGTCCATATTCGGAGATAAAATCATTCATTGTATTGCACGTGTTCGCGACATTATTTGTATATATCGTAATTTATAGTTGTTAAGTCCCTAGTTTAATCGTTTGTATACTGTTATTTTACATAGATTTAAGATAGTGTAAGTTAAATAAAGTATTCCTTTGCGTGTTGTCGTTATTACCTACGAATAGAAATTGTAATAATAAATAGAATTAAGAAATTGTAAATTGAAATAAAATAAATAAATAGACGCTATAGAGTACCGATCTGAAGAGACACGCGTCTCGTTCATTTTCGCCCCGTCCCGCTCGCACAGATCGCTATCGCGAGTTGGAAACGTTATCGTGCGAGCGGGCGGGTATAAAGATAGGCCGCCTCCCGTCGAGCGGCATTCGCTTCCGGGCAGCGACGCACTACACTCGAGAAGAAATAGGACAAGAAGAAAAAATACACTCTTCAGACGGTACCGGAGGCTTCAGAATAGTAATCCCTGTGTTTCACTCCAGCCTGAACCAACGCCCCTACAGTCCACGCTCACCGAACGGCAGTCCACACCGTTCATCGTGGTCCTTCGAGAAGCCGGATTGCTGGAGGAACACCGTTGGTACATCGAGAAGCCGGATCGCTGGAGGAAGACCATTCTGAAGCCGGATCGCTGAAATGCCGACTACGAGAAACATGAAGTCGTCGCAACAAAAAATCGCCGTCACCGAAGCCACAACGTCCGCCGCCACCACGTCGACTACGACCGCCGGAACGCTGTCCGTCGCTGCCACGCCGTCCGTTGCTGCCACCACGTCGTCTGCGGCTGTCAGAATGCCTTCTGTCGCTGCCACGTCGTCTACCGCCGCCACCACATCGACTACGAATACGTCCGGCGATACGACGACCACAGGAGCCACGGAGACTACCGAAGCCACAGGAACGACAGAGGAGACAGCAAGGAAGAAGGAACCGAAGCACGGCACGGCACGCACGGTTCGCACCACGGCCTCGCAGAAGAAGAAGGCTCTGGCCAAGGCACGGGAGGAGCTACTTCGAAAGGAGGTGGAATTGGCTGCTGCACGTGTCGCCGCCCTGGAAGCCGAATCAGAGGACGACGAGGAAGTAGAAGACGACGACGCTACCGTCAGAAGAGAACGAACGTCGGATTGGGTTCATCGAAGCACGCTGGCACTCACGATGGAGCCGCATGTACCAGAGATAGAAGAAGTCACCGGCAAGCGTCAGGGGTTCGTCCCATCGAGACCCGTTGAAGAGGATTCGAGAGCGCCGCCGCCACAGCCGAGCAGCGACGCACTTCACCGGGACCACGCACGCCACGTTGACCCACATGCCGCCATGCCTACGATAGCAGCAGCGATGCAGTCGATGAAGAAGGAAGAACCGGTGCTGAAGGTGGGCATCGATTGTAATGAGTTTGCGATCGCCATGCAGATGGCCGCTCGCAACATACTGCCCTCCACAGCGTCAAGAGTCACCGAGTTGCCAGTCTTCAATGGATCGTCGAGCGAGTGGTTACCATGGAAGATGGCCTATGAAGAGAGCGCAAGTCAACTCACAGAACAAGAGAACCTAGCAAGACTGCGCAGAAGTTTGAAGGGGGCCGCAAAGGACGCGGCACGCTCCCTATTCGTCGGGTCTACGACCGCAGAAGAAGTGATGAAGATGTTAGCCGCGAGGTTCGGCCGCCCTGGAGCACTCGTCACAGCCGAACTGAACAAACTCCGCGCGCTACCACGACTCTCGGACAACGCAAGAGACGTCTGCCTCTTCGCAAGCAAGGTGCAGAACGTCGTCGCCACGATACGAGCGCTGAACAAGAGTCACTACCTCTACAACGAAGAAATAGTGAGAAACGTCACAGAGAAGATGCCGTCGGTACTACGCTTCAAGTACTACGATTTCGCCAACGACCAACCGGAGGGACAACCGGACCTCATAACACTCTCTCAGTTCCTGCAAAGGACCGCCGCACGATGTGGAAACTTCGCCCCCGCCGAGGAGATACCGTCCGAAGACCGGCGGGAATCCGCTCCTAGGAAGACGGCGAAGACATACACGACGCAGGAGAAACCCGCTACACCACCGTGCCCGATGTGTCGACAAGAGGGACACGCTCCATCGGACTGCAAGACGATGAAGGAAGCGGACACATCGGCGAGATGGGAGCTAGCGAAGACTCATAGGCTGTGTTTCCGTTGCCTCAAAGTGAGAAGATTTCGCCACGCCTGCAAGAGCAAGAGATGTGGAGTGGATGAGTGCACGCAGACTCATCACCCTCTGCTGCACACCACGCGACAACAGCCGGAGAACGAAGTGACAACACACGTCATCGAGGACAAGTCCGCCGCAGTCGCCGCATCGGCAAGGGAAAACGACAAGATCGCGTTCCTGAAGATCCTGCCGATACGAGTCACCGGTCCCACGGGAACGTGCGACACCTACGCGCTACTGGACGACGGGTCGACTTGCACCATCATCGAGACGGCGGTGGCGGAGCGAATCGGTGCTACGGGTCCCCCCGCACCATTCTACATGGAAGGTGTGGCCGGGGCACGGATCAACGCAGCTCAATCGACGCGTGTTCACTTCAAGATCCACGGGCGGAATTCACAAGAATACACAGTGGGGGCACGGACGATGGACAGACTGCAGTTATCACCGCAGTCGGTACCGCGCAGCGTCATCAAGGGCTGTCCACATCTACAAGACATAGAGAGGGAACTGGTCTATGAAGAGGGCAAACCGACGGTACTGTTGGGGCAAGACAACTGGCACCTACTGCTGGCCCACGAAATCAGAAGAGGATCCGACACGCAGCCGGTCGCATCACTCACCGACCTGGGATGGGTACTGCACGGTACGAGTCGCGGCAGGACAAGACAGCAGGTGCACAGAATCAGCCACATAGTGACGACACATGAAGAGGAACAATCGATGGAAGAAATGATGAAGCAACATTTCGCGCTCGAATCGCTGGGAATCGCACCGAAGAGGTCTTACAATGAAGAAGAACGTCGCGCCCTGCGCATTTTAGAAGAGAAAACTCGTCCGTTACCGGCGGGAGGATACGAGACGGGGTTACTATGGAAGAAGGACGACCCTGTGCCGCCGGATAACTACGAATCGGCAATGCGACGTCTCCAACTGGTCGAAAGGAAACTCGACAAGAATGAAGAAATTAAGAAGAGGTATGAACAACAAATGGACACGCTACTCAAGAACGGGTATGCTGAAGTCGCCCCGCCACGGAGTTCCCAACGGGTGTGGTACCTGCCACACTTCGCCGTCATCAACCCGCAGAAACCGGGGAAACTGCGGATCGTGCACGACGCAGCAGCCAAGACGAAGGGCATCAGTTTGAACGACATGCTGCTGCCGGGCCCCGACTTACTTCAATCGCTACCGGGGGTCCTCATGCGGTTCCGGCAACGACGGGTGGCAGTCACGGCGGACATAAAGGACATGTTCATGCGGGTCACCATACGGGAAGAAGACAGGGACATGCAACGGTTCCTGTGGCGAGGAGATCGACGAGAGGGTCCACCTGTGGAATATAGGATGAAGAGTGTCATATTCGGCGCAACATCGTCACCGTGTACAGCGATCTACGTCAAGAACAAGAACGCAGAACAGTACAAGGAAGAGTTCCCGGAGGCAGCAACGGCGGTGGTCATGAACCACTACGTCGACGACTACCTCGCCAGCTTCGACACGGAAGAGCAAGCCGTACGCGTCTCAAGACAGGTCGCACAGATCCACGGTCGAGCCAACTACTATCTCCAACGGTGGGCGTCGAACTCGCATCAAGTGCGCGCCGCGTTCTCCGACACCGGCGGGGGCAGCGTGGTACAACTCGACGCGGAGAAGATACTGGGGATGGTATGGCGACCTTCTGAAGACACCTTAGGCTTCAACTTCAACGGACACAAGCTTCCGCCACAGATAGCCAGCGGGGAACAGACGCCGACGAAGAGGGAAGCGCTACGAGCGATCATGTCGCTGTTCGATCCACTGGGCCTCGCCACGCCCATCACCATACAGGCGAAGAAGATATTGCAGGAGACGTGGCGTACCGGTATCGACTGGGACACCGAGCTACAACCACGGGAAGCGGACGCCTGGCGAAGCTGGATGGACCACGTGCGACGGCTGTCCGCGCTGGAGGTGCCGCGGTGCTACCCGGAGGTAGCCACGGCCGATACAGCGGAGCTGCATACATTCGTCGACGCCAGCTCGGACGCGTACGCCTGTGCCGTGTACTGGCGGGCCGTAAGCGCGACCGGCGAGGTCCACGTGTCGCTGATCGCGGCAAAGGGACGAGTGGCCCCACTCAACAAAGTGACCACGATACCGCGACTGGAGCTGCAAGCGGCCGTCCTCGGGTGTCGCCTATCGCGCACGGCAGTCGAAGAACACGACCTGAAGCCCGCTCGCCGAGTATACTGGTCGGACTCACGCACCGTGCTCGCATGGCTACGCACCGGTCCTCGCGCATACAAGCCGTTCGTCGCGCATAGAGTCGCCGAGATCGTCGAAGAAACGAAGACGAACGAGTGGAGATGGATACCGACGCGGCACAACGTAGCAGACGACGCCACACGCGACCCACCGACGGACTTCGGCTCCCAGCATAGATGGTTCCGTGGGCCGGACTTCCTGTACCTCCCCGAAGAGCAGTGGCCGCGTGAAGATAGTACGAGCGACGATAGTCAAGCGGAAACGGGAGAAGAACGCGTACACAAGCTACAGAACGCGACGCAGTTGTCTATAGCATTACCCGATCCGTCACGTTTTTCTAATTGGTTGAAACTTGTTCGCAGTTCAGCACGAGTGTTGCAGTTCATCGACCTCCTGCGACCGACCAGTCAACGCTGTACCACCATCCGAAAGAGAAACAAGAAGAAAGAGAGCGCCGACCCCACTTGGACCCGCACGAAGAAAGTCGATAGAGAGAAGACGAAAATGAAAACCAAGAACAGCAATAGTCCATCTGTGTGTTTCATCCCCATAGACACACACTACCTAGATCGCGCGCGACGGCTATGGATTCGCGCGATGCAACAAGAGGCGTTCGGCAACGAAATCGCAGCATTGAAACATGGAAAACAGCTGCCGTCATCCAGTCGACTCATACAGCTGTCGGTCGTCATAGACAACGACGACATTCTGCGACTTCGATCGAGAATAGCAGCCGCCGCCGATCTGTCAGCCGAGCAACGAGAGCCCCCGTCGTCGACGGAAACCACACCTGGGTGCGCCTATACATCGCATGGGTGCATCGGAAACTTCACCACGGCGGCTTCGAGATCACCACGAACGAGGTGCGACAACACTTGTGGGTGTTGCGCCTACGACACGCCGTCCGCAGTGAACTGAAGAGGTGTCAGTTGTGCCGCCTACGAAGAGCAAGACCGGCGCAGCCATCAACGGGCAACCATCCACAGAGCAGGCTGGCGCATCATCAGCGACCGTTCACGTTCACCGGCCTAGACTACTTCGGGCCTATGACCGTGACAGTGGGCCGCACTCACCAGAAACGATACGGAGTGCTCTTCACCTGCCTAACGACGCGCGCAGTCCACCTAGAAATCGCCGGCAGCCTCAGCACGGACTCCGCCATAATGGCCCTGCGGCGCTTCATAAGCCGCAGAGGGTGTCCCACGGAATTATGGTCCGACCAAGGTACCAACCTCAAAGGTGCTGACGTCGAACTGAAGAAAGCAGCCGAGGAAGCCATCCAAGAAGAGTCATCAGTTCATTTCATCCGGTGGCGCTACATTCCCCCGAGCGCACCCTTCATGGGAGGTGCGTGGGAACGGTTGGTGCGTAGCGTGAAGACCGCACTAGCCGCCACGTTGAACGAGCGGGCCCCCAAGGAAGAGGTCCTCCACACTCTGCTGGTCGAGGTCGAGCACACCCTCAATAGTCGACCGCTAACCCACGTGTCAACATCGGCAGACGACGACAGCGCCCTAACCCCCAATCACTTCATATTGGGCGGTCCATCGCGCGTCCCACTGCCAGGCAGCTTCACCGAGAGCGACGCGGCGGGACACAAGGAGTGGCGTGCCAGCCAGAGGCTAGCTGACTGCTTCTGGAACCAGTGGGTGAAGGAGTACCTACCCGAGTTGCAACACCGGCGGGAGCCCCGAGCTACACACGGAGCCATCAAAATGGACGACCTGGTCCTAATAGCTGATGGGACCTTGCCTCGCAACACGTGGCCGCGAGGCGTGGTGGTGGCAACCTACCCTGGACCAGACGGCGAGATTCGAGCAGTCGACGTGCGGACGAACAAGGGCATCCTACGGCGACCCACTAAGAAGCTGATCATACTGCCCACATCGACATCGAGCGACGCGAACACGAGTTAACTCCAGCTACGAGAGCTGCGGCGGGAGATTATGTTCGCGACATTATTTGTATATATCGTAATTTATAGTTGTTAAGTCCCTAGTTAATCGTTTCTGTATTCTGTTATTTTATATAGATTTACATAGATTTAAGATAGTGTAAGTTAAATAAAGTATTCCTTTGCGTGTTGTCGTTATTACCTACGAATAGAAATTGTAATAATAAATAGAATTAAGAAATTGTAAATTGAAATAAAATAAATAAATAGACGCTATAGAGTACCGATCTGAAGAGACACGCGTCTCGTTCATTTTCGCCCCGTCCCGCTCGCACAGATCGCTATCGCGAGTTGGAAACTTTATCGTGCGAGCGGGCGGGTATAAAGATAGGCCGCCTCCCGTCGAGCGGCATTCGCTTCCGGGCAGCGACGCACTACACTCGAGAAGAAATAGGACAAGAAGAAAAAATACACTCTTCAGACGGTACCGGAGGCTTCAGAATAGTAATCCCTGTGTTTCACTCCAGCCTGAACCAACGCCCCTACAGTCCACGCTCACCGAACGGCAGTCCACACCGTTCAGCACGGATTAAATAAATGAATATTCTCGCAATAAACTACACTCAGTGGAAACTTTTCCAATAAAATATGCATTGTTTATCAAAGCTATAAGTAAGAGTATTTTTTATATTAATATTAACTTCAGGTTATTATAACATAATTTTAGTTAATTACTATATACATTTTTCAGAGAATTGAAATCAAAAACTTTTTTATATAAATTCTACACAAATCTTTTCCTGAAATAAGAAAAATATATGTCTGGATAAATAGAAAGATCACATCACGTGGAATTTTAACATTATGTTGATTTTTTGTAATCAACAGAAGATTAAGTAATAAAAATTATAAGTGTATAATAAAAATTAGTGATGAAAGAGCTATTCACAAATCACATAATATGTTATCTCAAAATTTCAAACATGCAATCGAGAAAGTAAATTACAATAACATAATATCAGCTGTCGCTCAGCTGATATTATGTTATTGTAATTTACTTTCTCACAAATCACATAATATGTTATCTCAAAATTTCAAACACGCAATCGAGAAAGTAAATTACAATAACATAATATCAGCTGAGCGAGAGTGTGATCGCATAACTTACGATCGTCGTGACACGAAATGTCACAATAACAGTCGTTATAAAGGGCAAAGTACTTATGGATATTACGCAATTAATATTGGAGATACAATAAAAAATTTATTCCCAAGACTGTCTTGTGCATCTAACAAATAAAATAAGTACGACACGTTTCATACATACACGTACATACGTACACGTAGTAAAAAATATTTTTCACATCAAAGTCATGAACAATTGCAAAAAAATAATCGTCAACAATCAAATTAAAGATCTTCTACTTCTTAAACCCGACTGAAAATATAACTACTCAAATTGAAGCAGAATATATTATTATTTTCCAATAGGTATGTAATGTGTGAAGGCTGTCAATAACTCTCTCTTTCGCCTCGAATTAATAGAAAAAAAAAAAAAACAAAAAGGAAGAAATGCTACAATAATTGCTAGAACGTTAATTTGGTAGACACATAAATATTTTACTGAACTAGGTGTCATTTTGCGGAAGTCCATATCACTGGTTATTTGATTAGAATTATTTTAACTTCGCTACCATTAGTAAGTGTATGGCCAACATTAGAATATTGACCACCACTATTACTACCAGAAGTTCCAAAACCTTGCATATTAACCATCAATCACTGACTGCCATTTTAATCATGCATGTTTTGTAACGTGTTTCATCTCTAAACGAGACATCTTCAGGCAAATTATTTTATCATTACTCGGAGCCTCGTGTTAACCGTTCGTTCGTTCAAATAACCAGTAATACACATAAATTCCATTGCAAAAGCAGAGCTGGATGAATCATGGAATAATAGTACTTATGAGTTTAATCGTTTTACATTTAAAGAAAAATAGAGAAAATACCTTAAGGTAATCTCATAATGAAAAATGTTGTTGTTATTGTTCTAAATCATATGAAACACGCCATATTGCATCATACATCTGAGAGTATGAGACACCGCGGGCACGATAAGATTCTACAATTTATTTATCAGAAACTAAGACTGTGACTAAAAGGTTAAAGATAAAGTTCAACACTGACATTTAAATCGTCTTCGTAAATGAGGATAATTTAATCACGATGTACAAATTATCGTAAAATAAATCTCGGATATTTTTTGCTCTGCTTAAATATGTCCCGGAAAAGCTTTTGTTTTATGAGGAAATGTTACAAGCAATTTAAAGTAACACGGCTGGCATCTAGGGTCGTCCAAAAACTTTGTATAAGAGAATCGAATTACGTGATGCACACTACGAAAAATTACAGTTCGGGTAGTCCATTCCGTTCCATCTAATCACAGCTTATTTGCCTCTACCAATACATAGTAGCGAGTGTGATATTTACCGAAAAGATTGTAAATAAAGAGCACTATGAATACCAAATATCTATTTAATACTACTTTGTATCAGTATATAAAATCCAATACCCAAACCACGCATAAAAAGATCCATTAAATAAAAGCAGAAATTACGTTAGGAAATCAAATTTTTTAACGGCAGGGTGTTACCCCCGTGGTAATATAATTTTATCGCTCGAGTAATAATAACGTGAATTTCATTTAGCCGTCATTGTAAAGTAAAAAGTTTAGAATGAACGGAACTGTCTCAATACAATTGTTTAAATAAACACATTAACAAAAATCATTTCGTTTTTGTAGCTGCAATTTTTAATGCTCCATTCATCGATAAATATTAATAATAAAAATTGACCCATTAAAAATTACGTACTTTACAATTTTAATCGATAAATATGTTGCTCTATTGTTCGAGTCGTTGGTAAAATATGTACAATACAACAATTATTTTAATTCATCCTCATTCTTAAAAACAGAAATCACTATAACAGCAATTTCGTTACAAGCAAGCAATTCCACTTTTATAAAATGTAACTATATATCTAACACGAAGTATAATGACAAAAGTATTTAATAAATTATTTGTACAATGTAAACTTGAGCAATTTCAAGGATGAACATATGGTTTTCCATACAATAACAATCAAAAGTATGTGGCTATTGTTTAATTATATACTTATTATTAAATCAATTACACATGTGAGTAGGTTTATTGTAATACTGTAATGTACGAGAATACATACATTTTCCAATACCAAATCTTAAGACACGAGCTCCAAGGTCTATACCCTTTTGAAATGGGAATGCTAATCGCGTTCCTAACGGGCTACTGCTCTCGACCCTACGCCATAGGGCTAATATTGACGGAATGCAAATTCCAGTAATCTCATTCGCTAGTCCTTTGGAAAGGAACGTTGAGTCACATTTGGCACAATAGACTCTTGTCTGAATTGCGAGCAATCGAAATGCGTCGTCGCTGTGTTTTATCAGGATATAGAATAAATTTATTTATTTTAAACAAAGTAACCTGCGCTACCAGATACAATCATTAATTTCTCTCCTAAATTTAAAATTATAGATATAAATTCTCCAAAATAATATGATGTTTTACCCTAAGAATTACCTTATAAACGTGAAACGTCACATAATACTATATTAACTAATGAAGTGCTTTCTTTTTTTTGTGCTAAATTCCCTATTTAGAGGGGAAAAAGATTGTTAGTAATATTATCTAACAGCCCTACTTTTACCTCTCACTGGTGGGGGAAGGGATTATTAGTAATGCGGGCTACCAGTTCCATTGCTAGCAATATACCCCTGTCAGATCGACCTCCATGTGGTTTCCCCTGGAAACCATCATGCTGAATTCCAAACGTATTCATCACAATGGACTGACTGACCTTTTTTTTAATTATACACCTATCTTCCCTCACCGGTCTCCCGTCAGTGTATACCGTTAGCGCAGACGGGGTTACCACTCCCTTATCATCCATTACCTCTCACTCGTACAGCGCCAGCGTATACCGATAACGCAGGCGGGGCTACTATTCCATTATCACCTATCCCTATTTAAAAGTGACGAAACACTTCTTTTAGTTAAAATAGATTATAGGAGTTTTTAGTCTTTATGAATAAGGGTAACTTTACAAGTACTGAATAATTTACCAATACTAAGGGCAAAAAATTCAATTTCTCCAAGAGACATATATTTTTTGGATTGGACATTTTGATTTGGATATTTATTGGATAAATATCCAGAATTGTGAAAAAATATGCCAATCCAACAACGCTAAGATTAACATGAACGAAGACAATGGCCACTAATCAGCCAAGTTGCATATTCTTCCTGCAAACAAAACATATTTATCCATAATTTTACAAAATTAAAACAACTCAAAAAACAATATCTCAAGGAGGCATCGACTAACGTGGATCCAAACCATTCTTAAAAAATACAAAATTGGTAATTTCTATTCATACAATTAATATTAGAATATTAATGACTAGCGTATTTTAAACTTTTTAAACTGAAGACATTCGTCGCTCTATAAAGCCCTCTAAAAATAAGATTAGGTCAGTCAAAATTATTTAAACAATACAGCGACTAAAATTTCGCTGGTATATTGTGATACATTTCGTTTTAAACACGACAATAAGTTCAGAGAGAGGCAGACACATAGACAATGAGATCGTGAGTGGAGCCGACTGTATCTCGACCACAACAAAGCCCACTATCCTTGACCCACAGCTGGCCGGTCCGCACACTCACAATAAATACTGCGAGAATGATTAATGCTATTCGTAAATAACCCTAGTGCTTATATTATCATAATTTAATTCTGTAATAACAGCACTAAATTCAATAGCATTAAGTAATTACAAGTCTATTTATACAATGTCTGATTTCAAAAATTAGTATTGCTATCGAGATGGTTATTTCGAATACGTATCAATGGCTCCATTAAAAACCTCATTTTAGCACGGAAACCATGCAAATATTCAACTTTCTGACGTTATCATTTTCACCAACAAACTCGGAATCTAATCTGTTTCTGTTTTTATCAGTTCACTTTTTTAATTAGACTCTGACGCAATTATATCAGATTTCGCGCTGATTATGATCCCGATTTTAATGCAATTTGTTTCAAAGTAAATTTATTAAATCCAGTTTAAAATAAATTGCAATAATATGTTAAATAGTTACTATATATACATAATGTAGAGAATAAATAATTACCAACCACTTGCTTCACAGACAATATTAGACTAAGAAATGAATCTACAATTTTTATTACAAAACCCAACGAATGAGTAACAAGCGTTAGGTCATCACAAAAGAAGACATTTTTATCTATAAAATAAATAAATGAAAATAGCTAAAGCTATGAATTGATTTATTAATGAGTGAAAAAAATGTTTTTCTAGATAAATTCGTAAATAACTCATAGCTGTATTTCTCAAAATACCCAAAATATACCATTTCGAGGTTTTCCCTAGAGACTACAGTATGGGGTTCTTCAATGATATATTAAGGTTTCTTCAGGTTCGGCAACGCACACATGATAACTAGGGGTATCATCATATCAATCGTCAAGGTTGCAAGCAGTCATAGGTTATAGTAACCGTTTATCATCAAACAGGCTGTACGTTTGTTTGCAACCTTGTTGTATAAAAAAAATCACATAAGAAATAATTTAAATAAAGAAATGGACAACTATAAGGTAAAGAAAAAACAGGTGCTAATTAAAATTATGCCAATGAATGTCCTGATACGCCACAGCCTCTAGAATTTAGGCCCAAACAAAATTAACACAGCAATTATAACATTAGTAAATTGAGCATTTCCGAAATGATATTAAATTACAAATTAGAGCAATCATATGTGAGTCACTTGTCAACCTAGCTTTATCAATTCCTATTATATTCCTATATCATGAACTAACATTACTATCATCATACATATGTGCTTACCGCAAAACAGTTCTAACAATTTGTACAAATGAATAATGCTAAGTTAAAACCTAGTAATATATTTCTACAAATTTTAAGATAAAGTTTATCTTTAAGAATATGATTAGACATATCATTTTTAGTTAAACAATTCTAATTACTGTTCATAATATTTAGTAAAAGCACTGAGAAATATATATTCCAACCATCCCATACAATGTCAGTAAAATCAGAATCTATCTTCATATGTTCAGAATACATACTAATCCTGAACTCTAAACTGAATCTTATGTCTTGCTTTTTAATGTGGTAATAATAAACCTTTTTTTTTTTAATTCTTATGATCACATATTTTTTCTAGCTGTCAATATTTTTAATAGTTTAAGAGAATAAAGAGTACCACATACATATAGTTTGCAAACATCGCACTAGGTGCCTCGCCGTAGCCACGACTACTCTATCAAGAGCGGCACGACTCCAAATACAAATACGTACTCTATTCTACAGAGTAACACGTTAGCGTGCCAATAATACGTGAAAGGCCCTCAAGGCATGTGCCCCTGCTAATCATTTACAAGCATCACAATACATCAGGCACAATGGCGTCTCCCACGCGTCGTATTATGATGCGTGGCGTTACCACTTATTACTCTGAGTAGCAATGATGTCGCTTTACTACCCATTATACCGATACAGCAGTTTGTATGACGAAACATATTACTTTCTAATGTTGCAATGTGCCGTAATTTCATTTGCGCTGGTTATAATGATATGCTTTGTTATATGCAACAAGTAGATTTTGTTCAGCAAAAACAGCTGCTTGAAACGTGACAAAATTACTAATTACTGGTTATCTCACTATTCTTATTTGAAAACTAATAAAACGTGCCGTTTGCAAATGTACGACGAATGTTATATAGACACTTAAGATTTATTATATTTTTATCTAAAACATTAAAAAGTCTATAATAAGGTATTTTTTTTTTCTACTCGAAAAAAATAACAACCTTACAATCAAGACAAAACTATGATGGCACAGACATGGAAGTAAACCCTATTGCTTGCAAAAAGAATTATCAAAACCTCTTTAGATAATGCCTAACATAAAACAAACATAGAAGAATTGATAATCTCCTTTAGAAAATATCTAATAACGAACATTTAATATAGCATAGTATTTCGTTTTTAGTTGATATTTCAGGTTGGTTATTAATGATACGATTTTATTATTCATAATTTCCACTACGAAATCTATTTTAAGTGCAACGTATCACCAGTATTTCCTACTCGTAAAATTTGGAAAGCTTTAATATATGGAAGACACGCGAGCGTACCAAATATAGAAAAAGCTGGTTCTCTAATGAAAGGTCAAGTTGTAAACTTGTGCTATACGTGACGGTAAAACGTAGCATTTATATGCAACTCAGAGTCGCAAACAAGCTGCCGACTAATTTAGTGGAAAGTATTAACCATCACCTATACACAGTATTACTAATATCAGAAGTGTGCACATGGTGTGGTGAAAGTATTTCAATAATTGAGGATTTCCTGGAAGCAATTATAAACTAGTTGTACATTATTCAAATATTTACTTGTGGGTACAATTTCTTGTCCATCCACTTATGCGTAAAACAAATAAAAAGAAGTTATCAAATCGGTAAAATGTTAACATAATAATTATTAAACGCCACACTATGTACGTACCGTACCTTACACGACCTGCCCATCAAACCACTGAATTAATTACCGAGTTTACATTAAATCAAAATAAACAACAACAAGTACTCCCCTTTCCCACTGGGTTGTGGTCTCATTAAATATTCGCATAACTAATGATGAATGATATAAACAAAACATTATTCTCATTTTGGGGTTATAATAATATAACTATGTAATACTAATATGTTAGCTTAAATTTCAAACCAGCAAAAATTCCAAAGCAATATTATATAAATATGCATTATCAGCACTCGAATAACGCTTGACTGTAGTCCAGACTGAACTTGAGGTGCCAAGCATGAATGCGTCTAATCTTCATATTTTTCTTTTTCTTTTTCATTTATAATTTTCACTTAATTTTGCAGTTTGATTCAATTTAATTTAATTGTTTCTTTGAAGACTACGGAAAATTGTCAGGTAAACCACATCAAAGGCCTTCGTATACAACGAAAGCAGCCTAGAACCTTCTGACATCAGACGATGCCGGCCTCGCTCAAGTATTATAAATACTACAAATTTTGTAGTATAATATAAATTATGAATATCAAATTATACACAAAATACTTAAAGTATTCTATCTGCCCCTGTTTTTAATTCAGTTATAGCGGTTTTATTCCAAAAATATCAAATATATGGCATTCAGCATCGAAATACTCGTACTGTGAATACAAAGCCACGAAATGATAAAGATCTAAAGCATAACTATTATTTTGCCAATCCATCATATCATAATTATAATAAGTGGAAATTTTGACTATCAATATAATCATATAATATCACTCGCGATATTCTAAATTACGCTATAAATAACATAATATAGGTATGTGTACTAGCTATTACGGATAAGTACTAGCACATATATTTTACTTTACAGCTTCAATTTCAGATCACGATCTCGACTTCAGATTTATTACGACATCTTGAAATAATAACGTATCTATATTTCTATTTCTACACTGATATAAAAAAAAAAACATGATTCATATTCTTATACCTACAAAAGTTATATCTACATTGCCTGCCTCGGATTTCAATTAAAAAAGGCCTTGGGACAAGATATGAAATTACGTATCATATTTTTACAAAATTTAGAAAGATACTTCTGTAATAGAAAAGAATGCAAAATATTGTAAAAAAAAATTCAGTGGTGTTTTTTAGATTGTTTTTAGGGAGCAGTATTTCCAAAAAAATACGACATTGAAACCTTCAAAAAAGGAGCACATTCCTTCCTAAAAGGCCTGCAATACCTCTGCAATGTCTCTGATGTTTCAGACGCCTACAGACTGCGGTAATTATTTACCATCGGGTGAGGTGTATGCTTGTTTGCCCCTGTGTTACTTTGAGTACTAAACAATTATCAATCAAATGGATTATTCCATTAATCCCTTCGACAAAGTCCTAAAAATGCAGACACCGATTTAGGTTTTTTAAACGACTTAAAAGATGTTCTTAAATAACAATCACATATTACAACGTACGAGTATTTTCGATTTTGAACCAATTTTCGTCATTGTAATTAAAACAGCTGTAAAATATTAAAATAATCCTAGAATGCTTCTTTATAATTTTTAAGTCTGTTAAAAAAAGGATAATGTCTCTATTTGCTGGCAATTTTTTTAAGGTTATATTTAAGGATATTTTGAACAGAGTTTGATAATTCTTTTGTTTCAGTTTTGTGTTGATTCAAGCAACTTTTCTGCAAAGCAATATCCTGCAACTCGTTGTTTGTTATAGATTTAATTAATCTATCGGTACCCACTGTGGCGCAGAACGAGTTTATTGATTTGCTCTATATCCTTGTTACGGTAACCTAGATATATTATATGGCGACATAATATTGTCTATCATTCTCGGGCGCTCCATTCGACTGCCGGTTGATGTTTTAATTTCGTCTTGTTTTCTCATAGCAGCCGGGATGTTT
This sequence comes from Galleria mellonella, assembly GCF_026898425.1. Classification (NCBI taxonomy): domain Eukaryota; kingdom Metazoa; phylum Arthropoda; class Insecta; order Lepidoptera; family Pyralidae; genus Galleria; species Galleria mellonella. The sequence continues at coordinate 2,321,715 of NW_026442162.1, read as the reverse complement.
ACCCACAATGTTCCTGTATTATTAATGTTTGATGTTTTTATTGCTCACGTCCCGGTAACTGGCTGCGTAGGTATTCATATAACATAGTCAGTACTCGTATTTTTATCGCTTTTCACAAGATTTACGTTTTTGATATAGCTACTTTTAGCATTTAAAAATGCAATGTCAACTCCGGAATATATGGTTATGTAGTCTAATGCAACTGAAGGTAGGCAAAGATTATGACTTAAACAAATATGTATTGTCTTTTAGAAACATACTTTATAAATCTTTTATTAATTTATTATTATTATAAAAAGGACTACTTCAGTTTTAATTTGTATGTATATTAATTGTATTTTAAATAAAAATTCTATTTGATTAAAATTTCTAAATAATTATTTCAAATTGATTGTAACTTACAGATGCTGCCTATTAGAATAATTGATTAACCTAGTAAATACTTAAGGTCGAATCTGGCTGCGAGCAAAAACTTTGTATGTCAATTTAAATTTCCGCCTACCTCTCCGGCAATGAAAACACTGTTGACAAACCCAATTAATCCGAGTGACAAAGGTAGTCTGACCTCCTGCCACATGGGATTCTATTATACCTACTCAGCAAAATTGAAGCACTTCTGCACAACGATAATAGTCAACAAATTAATCATCATTATCGTTTATTATCTCATCAGAGAATATAATCATGAGCATATTTATTTATTAGAATAATTAAGCTAAATTTAAACACATACGTGACCGCTTGATGTCTAACACAGAATGTCAAGTAAGTCTCCCGTAGTAATCAAATATTGCAAAACCCCGATTGTGACATTCTCGTGAATAGACAAGCGAGCCCATGTAATTAATTATCACGCCACTTTGTTAAACAAAATGTCAAGGTTACAACGTGATTGTGGGAGTTAATTAAGTACCCGAGACGGGTTTAGGCTCAAGTTAGTCCAACTACATTATATTTACGCTATTTGGTGACAATAAAATAACGTTTCATTAGTTACCAGACTATTCAATGTGTTCCGGTAAAAAACCTAAATGATTTTGCTGAAAGTAAAACCTTTTAATAAAAAATAATTTTTAAAATGGTTAAAAAAACTACAAAGTAACGCATGACATATCATAGACAAAAATTCAATAAAAAAAAACCTTTGTAAATTAGGATCACTAACTTATGTAAGGTATAAAAATTATATATTATTTCCACAAAAAAAAAAACAAACTTCAATTGCAACAAAATTTATGAACACAGTCGATTGCAAATACCAAAAATCGATACAAAATTGGTAAAGATATTGCATAGCAAACATGGACGCGCACACGTGTTCACACCCACATATACACACGAGTACATAAACAACACGAGCATACACACAAATTGTCAGAAATATATGTATAGGTTATATTTTTTTATTTATACTAGGTACATCACGAAAGAACGAAATATACCGCTGAGGGTTTTATCGGGGCTAATAAACGTGAAAATAGTTTCAAGGTATTATTACATTACCAAAATTGAAAAGAAAAATATCTATATTACGAACTATTACTTGCCGCATAATATTTTGATTCATAATATTATCGGTAGGTAGATGGAATGATAACACAAATGTTTCCGTATCATCGTACTGTTTACACTGGCTGTTGCCAATGGTTGCTTCATATATTTGCATGTTCTTATGTACATATTTGTTGAACAAAAATAAATACTTATTAAAATTTACATTAGTACGCGACGATCTACTCACATCTGCCCTTTGATAACCCATTGCATAGCACTTTCTAGGCAACACTTTCATTTACTCAGCTGCTATATCTACGACACATTTAATAAATAATGCGACATTTACTCCCTCAACAAACATGAATGTAAGCCCAAAGTAGTTAAATGACTTCTCGATTTTAATTATCCCGAGACTGAAAATTAATTGAAATAAAATTTAATTCTAAATAAATTATAAATAGATGATATATTAACTGGTATAAATATACATAAAGTCGTAGGCTAAATTAATATATTAAGTTAAAAGAGGACTGATTGGATGAAGACACAAGTTAGTTTTTACCTTGATAAAATTATTATATTGATAATTAATTCTAAAGTAAATGCTTCCGGCAAAAAAGTATTATTAACGAATATACACAAAAGAATACAGACAAGAATCTCCTTCTTGAAAACAGTTGGAAATAAATAACGATTTATGGTCCCCACTCGCATACAAATAATACAACATAATTATGTAAAACGCTAGAAATGACAGGTGAGTCGGGCCAGTTATTTTAGTGAGAATAAGATATTCGATAGATAACATCTACATACATATATCCAACTATTGAACGAACCTTTAAAACAGACATATTAGTTACACAAGTAAATGATACTTAGTAACCATACATCTATATAACAAATACATTTTTAGGAAGCGCTCCATAGTTACAATTCTAAATATTTTCTACGAAACGGTAACTAATTTGAATGTCGTGCTCAGTACCAATTCTTTTATTTTTCTCTATTCTTTGTCTTTTGTTGGAATTTATAAAATTCGTGCGCTCCGGAATACATGCTGCGAGGGTCGACTATTCGTAATGATAGTCCCAACACGGATGGTAAATTTACTCGATTGCAATATGAATTTTATTTAAAAAAGACAAAAAGGAATTTTACATTACCTTAAAGTTGCTAACAACGATAGATCTTTAACTGCTAAAGTTAGTCGACTACTAACTAGCCTTTACAGGATAATGAAAATTTATCGCTAAAACGGATAGGCTATTTTCTTTTATGTCTGTAATAGTCAGATTAAAATTTTGATTTTTTTTCTTAAAGAAAAGAATTAGCATTACCAGGACTACGTCTATCGGCAAAATGACAACTTTCAGGCCAGTCTATTAGATTTTTGCGTTCCATGGTTTAAGCCGGTGTAACTTGGTCGATACATCGAGATAAATAAATTATTATAATTTACTTCAATGATCGAGTTAATTCCCGTCTCTTATAAACCAACCTTTAATAGTCATTATATTCAGCACACATCTAGCATTTGACATGAAAAAGTACATAGGTTCTTCTCCATGTCAACTCTCTTTAGAGGTCTCTATAGGACTTCCCAGAAAAATAAATGCTTCAACTCTTCAAGTTGATCGTGAAAATTTATTTCAAACATAAATTCTAGATTTACGCGAAACGTGTTTTGCCAGAAGATAAATATATTAAGTATTGCCGTCACTTTACAAGTGATGAAATAAAAACAACCTCATACTAATTATATTATAAAAGAAAACACTCCCAGTCAAGTGGACAAAGTTGTTGTGCAACGAGTAATAAAACATTTTCCTCGGGGACTATTCCGTTAGATACACGATAAGAGTTTGTTTTAAAACTAATACACTCTGCATAAAATCTACTAACTAAAAGCGCTGCAGCAACACACTTTCCAGTGTAGCGACCATCGAGTCAAGAATAAAATAGGGGAAACAATTCAAGAGAGCCCGCTGCACTTCAGCCAAAGCAGCGAACCGAATAAACACGACAGTATTAAATGAGTAAACACAATAGACTGGAGACGTTCCTTATGCATCTCTGGAGATCTCGACGTTTTAAATTGGCCTCGTAAAGAAGTTTGTCCTTCTTTTGTGTATATTTTTCCTTTTTAATTTATAAATTCAAGATCACAAGAATTCAGAAGTACTTAAGTATGCAAATTAATCTTAGAAATAGAAATTTTGAAACAAGTATCGAGAGGCTTAGAAAGCCGTTAGGCAAGTGATCTAATCAAAACTAGAAAAATGTATATAAATGTCGTCGTTATTCAATGTTAGCTTAATTAATACCTTTTTAAAAGCATCTATCGTAAAACAGAGGAAATAAATTAACGACATAATCATAGTATTTATTCAATGGCACCAACATTTTACTCCCGATTTAGTACTGGGGGAGAGAACATCATACTTTAGTGATTCTGCTCGGAATAATAAGTCTAAGTTTGTTGTTCTAATTGCAATTACTATTAAGAAAGAAAATGTAAAAAATAATATTGGAATCGAATTGTGGACGAGGTATTAATTTTATCAACTGATTTTACTTTTAACAACTTCTGGCAAAACCCCTTCGTATGAGGGAGGTCTATGTTCAGCAATGGATAGTTACTACTGATACGGTATGATACTATATGGTTTAAAGTCGTAGAAGAATATAGAATTGCCTTTTTATAATGTTTTAAAGGATTTACATACTAAAACGGCACAGAATGTATGAGTATATGTTAACAAGTGTTTCAATACATAACAAAATTAACATTTATTCAAGTGGGCTGAAAGAATAAATTATTTTTAACAACAAACCTTGAACGGGTACCGAATTTTCTATGTGGATAGAAGTATCAATTACCTGAAAACAAAAGTGTTTTATTATTAAACACTTAACGCAAAATCTAATTCTAAAAAATAAATTAACAGATAAAATTGATTTACTACATATACATTGTTATGAATAAAATGATAAGAATATACGCATGTAAGTAGGTGATACATTCAACGTATATTTAAGCCCTTACACTTATCTTGCGAATACTCGAGTAATTATTAAGAAAGTGATACCTTACAAGACGGAGCGTTCTCGCCGAGAAACGCTCTCAAGCTCTGAACTTTTCCCATTAGAGAGAGGTTACGCTATACCGAAGTCGACCACGCCAAAATAACGTTTAGACACGAATTACTTCACGTCACATGAACTCTGACCACTTAGATCATCCGAGTATAGAGGTTTGCCATAGTTTAATTTTGTCAAATAGATACAAATTTTGGACTTCCTTTATGGAAACCCACATTCAACAGTGTGATAAATGAATTGGATATAGATTTATTACGAAACAAATTCTGCTAGCAAGTTGTAATGGGAAATATGCGGACCATATACGCCAATATGCTTTTTGCTAGTGCAAGACATCACAGAATACAAAGTGATAACCATGGAGATACCATAGAAACGTAAAACTTTATAGAAAGTTCTCCACTACTGCACAGTAAGAGAAGAAGCCATTATTCATACGTTGCTATTTTCGAAGACTAAAGTAAGGCCTCCGAAGTCTGTAATTTCCATTGTCATATCCCACCGTTCAGAAGCTTCGATTTTAAATCTTCTACTAAATTTTCTTTAATGTTATTTATAGGGCGAGCGATAATATAATCAAACACGTGGGAAGTGGCCAATGTTTTATTTTCACATGTACCAAACAAGGATTAACAAAATAGAACATATTTATTAGGCACATAACACATTTTGATAACAGTGAAACAATAAAATTGTAGCTGACTTTATGAGTCAATTTATATAAATAATTGTGATAAATAATCTATATCCAATAACCGTAATTTCAAACATATAATGCAAAAGAATAAGCTATATACTAAATAAAAGGATAATAATAACAGTGTTATGCTACCCCGATTTATACGATACTAAAGGTCGCGAGTTCTAATCTAAGCGACCTTAAAACCGATTGAAGTGATGGTAATTAATAAGTATGATAATAAATAACACAGAATTATACTATGGTGCCTCTATGGTACGTGTTGTCATTCCTGTACGATGTAACTTTCCTCGTATAACTTACAATTCAAAACGACACATACGAGTAGCTACGTAATCATAACTAGTTAGTGACAGTTATTATGTTAATAATCTGTTATTAATCAAAATTTATATTAACAATTTTTTCTTAAATAAATTATACATACGAGACCCTGCAAATCCTATTACTAAATCACAGCTACCTATTATTATATCAAGATGAGCCCTACCTCAACGCGGATATTATTATGGCATCCATAAATCAAGAATGTTTTGCAAAAATACAGAAAATTTATCACGTCGCATGAGAAAAATGGGTTCAGTAAAACTGGGCAAAACAATCAAGGATTAAAATAAACGTGGAAAATTCGTGTGATTCATTACCGTAATAGATTATAGCTAAGACTGTAATTAAATATCTAGATTGATATGGTAGATCGTACTTACTGACGGATTAATTTGAGTAAAAAATAATACAGTTTTTGGTTAAAACTATATAATCTAATAAATATCTAATATGATTATTTAAGTGTTTTTATTTTATATTTTATGCAGTAAACAATATTTTTTCGAATCGAATATTTTGCGGGTATTGTGCCACTAAACTTATTCATCAAAATAGTAAATATCTAAAAAAATAAAAGATGGAAAGAAATAATGTTACGGAATTTATCAAATGATTTTCAATATATAATTAAGTACTGATTTCATTAAATATATTGTATTCATTTAAATAAATAAAAACAAAAATAAATTAAGATCTTACATTTGCATAGAGTAATTGATGCAGTAGATGTGTTGATTAGGGCAAAATTTACAGTACAGTTGATATCAGCTAAAGAAAGCAATTGAGCAATAATATGAGGACATCAGTACATAAACAGTACGGGAGTGGCACGCGGCGAAGCGCACCGCCGGACAATAGCGGCCGTCCTTGAATTAGCACCGGAACTATTGTCACCGAGCACAATAGTTAGGATTTGTCTAGATTGCCGTCGGCACGCGCCGCCGAGCAAAAACTACACGAACCGAACCGACTTCGGACCAAAGCGGAAAATTTATTTTAATAATTGTCCACCCCCTACTGGTATATGCAATATTCTCTTTAATCCTGCACGTGGGCTTTATGAGATTATAGTGAATTATGTCTTTTATTAGCTTTCTTTATGACGCACGTAACAGCGTTTACTTAATTACAAACTAAAAATAATCAAATTAAATTCTGTAAATATTAATAATTATGATAACGCAAAGGCCTATAATATTGGTACATTTGATCCAATAATTGAGAGCCATCAACTTTTCGGAGCGCTGAATTTTCTATCGATTTATCAATGTCAGAGAATCTATTATGGCTAGCAATAAAGATGTATTGGAATAAGCTATCACTCATTACCATAACACATTAGGAACACAGTAATAGAGATGTATTTAATTTCAAAAACTGCGATGAGCCACCCGTAGCGAATGCAACAATGCAATTCCCACATTATGATAAAAAAGTAAACAATGCTTAGAACTTGACCATTAACAGTATATCGTCATAGTCGTAGAATACTGACGGATCTGAAAAATATTACATATATAGATCCGTCAGTATTCTACGACTATGACGATATGTATTTAGTAATTATCTGTTTTCATTTGACATAACATCTCAATTTCAGATTTGGAATAATGATTAATTATTTTTTTAATAGAATTATGTACACACGCAATATGATACGCAAAATGAGTACAGATAGTCAAGAAAAAGAATTTAGTATGAGACATGTAAGGACAAATAACTATTATGGCTTCTGTTACAAGATTCAATGTTTGGAAACATATTTCTAAAACAAAACAGAGTTAAATTTTAACAAAGGCTTTAGTTTTATAACGTACCGAAGATCTAGTACAGAAGAAAAGTTATTAAAAACTCATAATTCGGATTAATAACTATAATTGATGATTTTGCCCTCTAATATGATTAAAAAGGTGCATAATTGTAAATATTATATATTACATAAATATCTTCGTGTAAAAATTAATAGTAATGATTTCTCAAAGATTAACGGGACTACACGATTAATAAGACACAGACAAGACTAAAACTAAGAACTTTTCAAATGCATATAAATCAAACGTAATATAGACATTATCCTACAAATAATTTCAACTCATTAAAACCACAACACCATTAAATAAATAATAGTATAACGTTTTTCTATATTCTTGTACGAAAGAGTTTAGAACTGACCCAAATATATGTAATACCCACATTTAAAAAAATGAATGAAATAAACATAAGCTCGTTACGAATTTAAAGCTTAAAATAAAGTGAGGTTTTCATCCATTAAAGTCGTCCTCGACGTTCATTAAGGTCGAGGGGCATGAATGAATATTTGAGGTGAAGTGAAAATGGAACAGTTCACGAGGACCGTCGTAGCCAGCAATGTAATTAAAAATACCTGGTATTTTCCAACAAAATGGGGATATGATAATGTCAAATGTCAAAATGCAAAACAATCGTGATTGTGATTTAAGTTTCACAATAGACATTACTAATAGGTTGTCGTTTGAGTAAATTACAAGATTTACAAAATAATTGTACGTAATAGACAATGTAGGTCGCGAGGTCTCCGTGCCAGGAGCCGTCGTCGCATCCCTTTGTAACTAAATTCATACACACGCCCACTAATTATAGCATCAACGAAGCAGCAGTGAAACATTGCGGAAAAGTTTACAAGCCAAAAATATAACGCAGTAGCAAACGTTGCTGCAACACTAATAGAATAACTATAGCTCCATCTTGTGATCGATAAAATTTTAGCGGGATTTGAACCTATATCTAATACTATTTCAGGACTAGTAAATATATAACTCTAACATTAACTTACTTTACATTTGTATTACTTGAATATTTGATATTATCCAGAGGTAAAATTATTGACATGGACAATAAATCAATAGAGCACTTAACATAGTATTCTGAGTGGTTTGATAACGATAAAGGCATAATTAACATTAGCAGTATTGATATCACATAGTGTAGCATTATGCGTCATCGACGTAGGTTTGAAGGATCGGGTATGCACTGCGATTTCTCTGGGAACATCGAAGCATTGTTGTTTCAAACACAAAGGCAACCAAGAATAAGCGAGCTCAGGGGAGGTAAATTACGCAATCTATTTGAATTGTTCGTATAATATATAATCTCATACGCAATTGTAAACGACTTTGATGGATCTCTTTTCTTATACGTTACGCATGATCGCTTTGGCAACGTTGAAGTTTTTGCGCTCTCCAAAAATATACCATGTTTTGATATTTAAAGTTGCTCGTGCGGACAAGGTCTTACGTAGTTCGGTATATTGGCTTTGCTTGTATAAGCATCTTGCAACAACAAGTTTAGTAAAATTTGTCGGACAGAATATATTTTAAAAATACTGTATTTAATATTCTAAGATTAGGCATTATTACCGCTTACATTACTTGTTTAAAAAGCTTATGTTATATATGTATATTTTTCGATTTTCTCTATGCAATATCCAATATCATATATTATCTTCAAATATGTATAAACAAATAAACTACCGTGCAATGTTAGCATCGAAATTAAATTTTACAGAATCCGATCGGAGATATATAGGATATATAATACTACATATGTGTAAGTGTCGACAGTTGCAAGTAGAATGCACGATTTGTGGCTTAGTTGCAAGCCACAATCGCAGTTCCCTCCCGCAGTGCGTAGGTAGAAGTAGAGGCGCTATTATTGTGTTATTGTTTAGTATTCATCATACATTTTAAATAAATGTTATTCGTAGGATAATATATTTACTAAAATGTACTAATAAAAGAACAATAATTTCAAACTCACTAAAGATGGAAATTACTAAAATTATGTAAAAAACATTTAGTAAAATAATGAAAGTAGTTATTTAGAATTTATACTGTAATAAATTATATTACAAATTTTTTAATTGTAAAATGTATATGCCCAAAATTATTTGAAACTTGGCTTGATGTGATCTATAAAGGATTATTTATCTATATATATAACTTTAAACAATTAGAAATAAAGTCTAATCTACTTAGTGTGATTGTCCAGTTGAATCGGTGAGTTAATGTTTTATAGTAGTAATCAGAACCCACTGCATCCCCATTTCCTAAATTAAACTAACGATTAATTAATCAATTATTTTCAAATCACTTATATTTTAGTAGATTCAGAAAGTTGCTGCTGGATAATTATTTGACTTCAAGGAGCAAGATGCGAGTGAAGTAAATGTTTTCTCCAAGAAATTTTCAGAAAATTCAATGTTTAGTTGATTTTTAAATTAATTTGGCATTCTAATAGCATTTGTATACAAATATATTCATGACTTGTATTTAAATACGTATAAAGATTTTTTTACCTCGTACGACGTATAACTCTTATTGAATCCCTCGATGCGCTCAAGATTCTACATATATTTTAAGATCCTGAAGAATGCAAGTAAAAATTATACTCGAGATTTCTTCACTTCGTTCTGAATTCGAAATAGTGCTCTTGTTATAAATTATTACATCACTCGCTTAGGATCCAATGTACGATTATTAATGTAAGGAGAAATGACCACCATACCATGCACTAGCCATGCAAAATATACAGATGACAACCTCCGTGCCGCAGTGATGTACTTGTTGCTTTTCATAAATGAGGTCCTGGCTTCAATTTCCGTTTCGGACCAATTTAGAAAACGAAGTTTTTTTAATCCAAGCTCAAGGCCCAGAGTATTGGTGATTATGTTACCTATTACTGTTATAACGCCAAAGGTTTATGTGGACTTGAACAGCTGCTATCAGTTCTAGTAAGTCTGCGAGTTGAGTCACGCCCGCCCGCGATGAAATTAGGTTATACAAGTATTATGTCGCAACTCCACTCGATGAGCATTGATGTCGATCGATGCGGGCGTAACAGATACTTACGCTGGATGATTGATTACCACATAGATCGCTCCATAATTTTGTATGTCAATTTTTGGTTAAGTAAAATTAAGTTGTATTGCAAACGCCGCAGTATTGGGCGACCCTCAGCTACAAGGGAGTGACGAGTTCTAATATGCTGCAGAGTATCAATGAATGCGAGCGGATTAGAATTATTTGTTATGGCAGCCTATTGCGGAGGTCAGTGGACAACAGTGGACTGTGAATACATATATGACGAAGATGATGAAAATTAAGATGAACATTTTAGTTTGTTGTCAGACGTTGACAATTTGTACAGTGATATTTTATGAGAATCTACCAAACCACTAGTCGTATATAGTCAACAGTTATAACAAATGTACATAACTGCCTGTTGACTAACAACAATCGAAAGTTGGTAGTAGTAATAAAACAAAAGAATAATATTTTTTTACTGTGTTTTAGACATGACTCGTTCAACATACCACTTTAGAAATGCATATTCATATTGAAACATTTCGCAATGCGCGAGCGCGTCTCCAAATATGTCAACGAGACACGTCGGCGTAAAACAATACGCTGATTCACGCAGTAGATAATGCAATTGTTTTATATACAGTCATAAAAACAATATGTTTATCGTACCACTCGTTCGAACCAGTTTAACGGTGGCAAATTATTTCACAATTTCGCTGGTAAAAAAAGTGACGTGTAATTAGCCGAAATCCAAAACCCGACAATTGCAAGTGCGCAAAAAACAAGGCGTAATAAGGATTCAATTAAAACGTATTATTTGGATGCGTAGTCGGAAACCTGACTGGTTGAGTCGTTAACCATTGTCGTACCTTTTATACGTTATTTCTATGGAAAATTTCACTGCCTAGTCGTAGATATATTACATTACATAATAATGTTTAATTTTTTGTAATGTTTATGATTCATATACCGCGGCATGTATTTGTCTATCTTCTTTCGTTTAGAAATACGTGTAAACAATCGAGAAAAAAAAAAACAAAAACAAAAAATGAGTTATTTAAAAAAAACCGTCATTATATTACTACCTTTAAAACAAGCCTTATGTACACTAAATCATACTGTTGTGTTTTCTGGCAAAATTGGGTACTAATAGCGTGTATCATATTAGAAGAGTACACAGAAATATTAATTGGACCTAAATTAAACTAATTGAAACGTTAAATAGGCCAGAATCAACAAATCAGTGGAAAGAGTTGAGATCCGTGACGCGATCAGGTCCACCCACACATATAAGGAAACTTTGTTTATACCTACTCATAATATCCTACTAATGTAAAAGTTTGTATTGATTGAACGGGTTTGAACAAAATTTTGTACACCAATGAAGCAGAAGAAGTAAAGAGTACAAATTTAATCGGGCAAAGTTGCAAGATATAGTTAGTAATAGTACAGTTATAAAAAATGTAGATAACATCATCATAACCATAACATAGCCAAAGGGAGACTGTACAAAAGTCGTTTGCTTGGGTACCTTATAAAGCAGTTGTGTTTACATGGCTATGTTTCAGTTTGAAGGGTGGGATATGACAGTGAATTTATAGGATACAAAGGCACCTTAGTTCTCAAGAATGGCAATGCATAGAAGACATCATAGGCGAAACATTATGCTCTGTTATGTCCATGGTATTGTTCATGTCTATAGGCGAAGGTTACCACTTTCAATCTGGTGTGCCGTCAACTTGTTTGCAATTCTAAGTTGCATAAAAAAAAACAAATATATTGAATCAAATAATATACACCTGCAGCCAATAGAATAATAAATGTAAAACCAAGATTGAATTCCGAACTTTCTAAGAAAAAAAAATATTCCCGTATATTTTATTGTAAACTCCAGTCAAAGAACTTTCAATAAAAACAAATATATATATATAATTATTTTATATCTCAACATCAAATGAAATTCGTGTACGGTTTTACTTTATGCAGCTTGTCGATTGTCCAAATGATACTAATAAAAGCACAACCAGCCGGCCTACACATTGAAAAATGATACAGATTTAAAAAAGAAAATCAAATATTTTAAAAATTTACATAAGAACAACTAGTGTAAATAGAAAAAAAATTATACTACATATAACAACATCCCCTTTAACCGATTTCAAAATCCAACTTGTACTGTTATCAATATCTGTGGCCATTACAGATACAGAATAAATAATAATAGCACAAGTTGAAGTAGTCGTTGCTAAATTATATTCCGTCGAGTTCAAACAGTAGCACTACTCTTAATAGATACTAAATGCAAGTCGATTTAGTTTATTCAGCAACAAAGATGTAAATGAAAAAGCAAATAGTACGTCGTACACAATTCTACTATTATTTTATTATTATTTAAATATGACTATTCTAATAATAATAAAATAATACTGAAAAACACAATAAAATTAAAAAGGTACTGTATACATAGTTTCAAAAAAAAGATTTTAAAAACTATGTATAGTTATGTATTTGTTTCATATTAAATATCTTCATTATCAAACCGATCTTGACAAAACACGTCTATTATCGTTGTATAATTTTCTCAGAAACAAAATAAAATTATTTTAATTAAATAAATATATACAGTTTCTAAAGAAACAAGCTAAATTCATCCTAAAAAACTAGAGAGTACGTCTCATTCGGAAAGAATTGGTAAAAAGCATCCTCATGTTTACTTCCTCAACATGCCTATTCATTCAACTAGGCTGTTTCCTTGCGTTTTCACTCCGTACATTCTATATACAATAACTTAATGTTGGAGTGGAAACGGAAGCGACGCGGGAGTTAGGGGAAATTGGATGCGATTGCTTGTCCGCTCCGTTCTGTTTACCTTTCGACTACTACCTGTTTTTTGATTAAACTGGTCAACAACTGGACTAAATTAGATGTTCCTACTTTTCAGTGGAAAAAAATCTTCAATCTGAAAGGTAAACTTTTTCTGCACATTAGCAAAGTATGTTTTTTGGACTACTAGAAATAACAAACACGCTGATGGCCTACTATAGAAAGTGGTGGCTATTTCCTTTTAACAATAGTATAATAAAATAAAATCCTCTCGGTAAAAGTACATTCTTTAATAACAATAATAAGTATCATAAAAAAATCTGTCCATTTTTAAAAAGCTGCGACGACTTCATGGTTGGGCGACTCGATAACACAAATTAACTAGACTAGACCATGGGTGCGCAAACGCACTTACCACAGTAGGCACCACTACGCATGCAAATTGCTTATTGGCGCGACAATCAGATCGCGACCGACGGCACCGGTCAACCGTACAATTGTCCGGTCATTGACACCCACAATGATGACACGTACTATCAACCTACTTAGCAAAAACCGGACAAATTATATTGGATAAATAATTAACATTACAACTTACAATATGCACAGAATCTCTTCTCATTAAACAAGTTAATCTCACAAACGAACGTTTTATGTTTAATAATTCAGCAGCGTAGCCGAATTTCATCTAATATTCTGAGTAAAGAAGCACATTATCAAATATTATGAATCGGCAAGTAGCCACTTATCTGCGTTCCCTCTTTGATAATCGTGCTTCCTACAAAGTTTTGAGAGCAAATATAATACTTGAAATTTATATAGTATTTCCACCTATTTGATATTATGCCTTAATCATATTAGTATTATAAATGAAATATCAGGATAAGATAGAAGAATAACATACGAGACAGTAGCAAGTAAGTAGTAAAATATGAATTAATAATTGAGATCTAGTATATATATCGAATTTGGTAACTGACAATTTATTTTAATCTACGCTTATCCAGCTTCTATGCAACCATAAATTAAAACAATGAGTGGCACCAAACAGGTGCCTGTTTACAAAGGGTAATGGTGTCATCACTGGTAATAATAGTAAAGCAGCTGTTCTATTTTTTGTTGGCATTTAAAGGCCGCTTAGTTCATTTAAGTATTTAAAACATTATTACCACAATTACATTATGACTTAATATATTTGAGAATAAGTATCATTTTAAATTAAAACCCTAACATTTTAATACAGAAAAGAATTGTTGAATATATTTTCTCTCAGCCCCAAAATACACGTGTTTTAAAACCCCAGTATTAACATCTTGATTAAAAGAGAAATCTAAATTTAATTTTAACTAACCTAAGTTACTATTATTAATCAATAAGAACTTTTTCGTAAAAAGAATTAGAAATACAAATATCGCCTTAAAACATCTGGAACTTACAATCTGAAGGATCCACATAAAATGACACTTCATTAGCACATCATAACGCAAATGACTGCGAAACCCCATGCACACGACCGAGGGCCGACCACAATAGATTACTTCCGCAAGTAGGCGCTTGATGATGTTTTCGCGACGATAAATCTCGCGTAAGATAATTAAAATATCCCAAATCTCGAAAAGCACTTGCTAACAATCGTTAATGATTAAAAGTTATATCGTTAAACAAAAAAAAAGAATAACAAGAGCGATCCAATAAAAACTCAAAAGGTTTTCCTTACTCTATCGGCGGGGCTGGCAACGGTTGTGTTGAAGTTTTTTACTGCGCCTTCGTCAAGTCAAACAAAGAAGCGGAACAAAGCGGAGAGAGCGGCCTTTGTGTGGATACGTTGAGACGGCACTTAACTCTAACATCAGTGACGGTGACGGCCCTGTCCACCGGGACATCGTGAACCCGACATAGGCGTCTTTTAGTGAACCTTGTTCAAGAAAAATGGACGTTATATTCCACATATCAATTCATATTATAATTACGTAATTAAATAATTTAATTAAAGAATTGTACACGTGTTACATATATTAAGAGTACGTGACCTAAGACCATGTGTCAGCCTACGACCTAATCATTATAATATTTGACATTCCTATTTGTATATTTGTATTTGTCCATTTGATATCGAAATCATTATATTGTTTAATATTCATATTTGTATATTTGTTTATCTCATACAAATTTCCATTAGTAAGTTATTATCTGTATTTGTTGTCACTCTTTCGATGGAAGTATTTGACTATTGTAATTGTAAATAGTAATTAAGATATCTCTACTATATATATGGACGATTTGTAATAATAAATACAGTTCAATTCAGATACTCTACGAGTCTAGTCATTTCAAAAACACCAACTGTGTTAAAACCCTGCCCCATAACAATTTTGGCGCAGTCGGTAGGATCCGTCGCGTAATATGCAAGTCGAACTTAACGTCTGGGACTCGGACAAACATCGCCAACAATCCTAGGACGGTGCCTGAAGGGCTTTGAATAGTTCGCCGAATCTATACTCTGCAATGCGTATCCTGTTGCTGTTACTGGGGTAAGTGGTCAACACATGTTGCTCTGTTTCCTTTCTCTGTTTCCTTTTCATAAATCTTTTTCGCCTAAATCATAAAATAATTTTATTATTCAAACTCAAAATCTATTTTTCTATCTATTTTTAATATTCTATTATACTATATCAATTTTACGAATTATTCTAATTTCAACATTCATTATGTCACAACAAAATATTGACGTAAAACCTAAATTTTGCGAACAAAATGTTCCGCTAAATACTATTACAATTAATACCGGATTTCGATACAACTCAATCGGGTCAAGTATATAAGTTCATAAGATCGTGCGATTCAGCTTTTAAATTAGCAAGTCTAGAGCAGGAAGAAATTTTATTAATTTACGCTTTAAACAAAATAAGTGGGAATATTCTTCTGATATCCACGCGAAACTATACTCAAACTGGGACGACTTAAAAACGTTCCTTATACAAAAATTTTCGCAAACAAAAACTCTTTCACATCTAAATCTCGAACTACAATCACTCTTTCAGAAACCAAATGAATCGGTAACGGAATTTTTCCACCGCGTAGATTTATGTAGAAATAAAATTTTAGAAAAATTAACAACTGAAGTGGTAGATGCGACATTAATAGGACGAAAAACTACTACGGAAGAAACAGCTCTGAACGTTTTTATTAATGGATTGAGTTCTGACATAGGTGTAATGTTAAGAACAAAAGGTTTTGATTCATTAACTCATGCTGGAAACTTTGCAATTCAAGAAGAAAAAATTCGAAGAATGAATACGGCTAGGCAAAGTTTGTTTAAAAATAGTCAAATAACAACACCGCTATATAGCAATGTCGTTCGTCAACCACCTCAGATCAATCAACCTCAAATACATAAACCACCAGATAAACATACTATTAATACCAATCCGCGAAAATTTATTATATGTAATTATTGTAAAAAACCCGGACATCATATAACTAATTGTAGAAAGAGAATATTTAATAATAGTCGTAATAACCAATTTCCGCGAAATAATCCGACTCCAGCTCGAGTAAATCATTTAAACTTGCAACCGGCCGATCTGACGGGCACAGTTTCGGAAACGGTTCCCACGTATTGCCCAAATATTTCAATGATCACCGAGGGTCAGGATATTACCCTAGAACCTCAAATAAACGATCTTCAAATTCAGTAAAATTCAATAGTAATCAGTGTCATACTACATTATCTAATACAAACATCACTACACAAGCGCAAACAATTCCAGTCCATCGGGGACAATTAAGCGATGTGTGTACTTGTGATAATAAAACCACGATAGCTACTAAGTCAAACTTAGAGCTCTCTGAATCATTAATCATTAATCTCACAAAGATCACTGAATCTCTTATAAAGGTCACAGAAACCTTACTAAATCAATCAAAGAAACCTATTAACTCTGTAGATTGTATCACTAATTCCACTAATTCTGAAAAAGATCAATGTCTAAAACCTATATTAAAAGAATCTAATTCAAATCCCATGCGCAATCAACAAACTACAAAGACTAAAAAATCAAAAAAATCTCGTAAATCGAAACAAAAATCAAAAATAAAACTAAAATCGAATCAAATAAAGAAAAGAGCTTATCCTAATGAATCTTACAATATCTCTACATTAAATATACCTCCTGAAAATCTTTTGCACTGTAAATTTCATATTGATGGCCAACCAGTTACGTTATTAGTAGACACGGGAGCAGCCATTTCAGTTATAAATAAAAATAAAATCGGTAAAAATACCATCGATACATCAAACGTCGTTTCTATTATTGGTATCTCTAATGAAAATTCGCCTTTTCAAACATGTGGCACATCCCACATTTCATTAGATCAATTTCCAAAATTTAAATTCCATGTCGCAAATTTAAACATACACGCTGATGGTATACTCGGTAATGATTTCATGTCAAAATTCAATGTCAACATTTATATTCAATCAAAAACGATGCGAATACATGACAGGACTTATCAGTTGTTCCTTCTGGGAGATGAACCAAAGTACTTTGATAATGGTAAACAAACAATTATCAAACGTCGTTCGGAGACAGTTATATCATGTTTAACTAATGATATATCAGACGGAACTGCAATGATAAATAAGCAAAACATTAGTAACGATATCTGTATTCCTAATGCTCTTGTTAATGTCAAAAATAATAGCTTTCTCATTACTTGTGTAAACTCGAGTGATAATGACGTATATATTTCAACGCCTATTATAGATGTAAATTCTGTTAACGAATCGGAACTAATTCAACAGTCTGTTTCCTTACCCAATTCACAAATTAACAACATCTCTATAAAACAAAGAATAGATATCGAGAGCCTTATAAGGTGTGATCATTTAAATAAAGAAGAACGTGAATCTCTCGATAAAATAACTTCAAAATATTCAGACATTTTCTACGTGGAAGGCGATCCACTAACGTTCACGAATCACACTAAACATTCTATTCCTACTACGTCAGATATACCAATTAATACTAAAACTTATAGATTCCCTCAAGTACACCAACAAGAAGTAAGAAATCAGATAGACAAAATGTTACAACAGAATATAATAAAAGATAGTACTTCTCCATGGAGCAGTCCAATCTGGGTAGTTCCAAAAAAATTAGACGCGTCTGGAAAACAAAAATGGCGTGTTGTAATTGATTATAGAAAATTAAATGACGTCACTATTGGAGACAGTTACCCGTTGCCTAACATAACTGACATACTAGATAAGTTAGGGCATTCAGTATATTTCACAACTTTAGATTTAGCATCCGGTTTCCATCAAATTGAATTAGACTCCAAGGATATTCCCAAAACTGCCTTCAGCACTCCTTTTGGTCATTACGAATTTTTAAGAATGCCTTTCGGACTCAAAAATGCACCAGCTACATTCCAACGTGCCATGGATAGTGTACTTTACGGATTACAAGGAGAACGATGCTTTGTTTACCTTGATGATATCGTAGTGTTTGCATCCAGCCTTCAAGAACATAAACAGAAATTAACTGAAGTATTCGATCGGTTACGAAAATACGGTCTGAAAATACAACCAGATAAATGCGAATTCTTGAGAAAAGAAGTTGCTTACCTGGGTCATATTATATCGAGTGAAGGTGTAAAGCCAAATCCCGAAAAAGTAAAATCAGTTCGTGAGTTTCCAGTCCCTAAATCATGTAAAGATATTAAATCATTTCTTGGTCTCGCAGGCTACTATCGTAGGTTCATACCTAACTTTAGTAAGCTCACTAAGCCTTTAACAAGCTTATTAAGAAAGGATGTTCCGTTTACATGGAGTTGTGTACAACAGCAGGCTTTTGACTCCTGTAAGGAAATTCTCACAACGACTCCTCTGTTACAATATATTTTATAAAGAGTTTATATTAACTACGGATGCTTCAATCCACGCTATCGGAGCGATTCTCTCGCAAGGTGAAATTGGCAAAGATTTACCTATTGCTTACGCATCACGTACGTTAAATAAAGCTGAAAGTAATTACTCTACCATAGAGCGCGAACTTCTCGCAATAGTATGGGCCGTGAAACACTTTCGACCATATTTATTCGGTAGAAAATTTAAAATATTTACTGATCACAAACCACTCACATGGTTATTTTCCATTAAAGATCCGGGATCACGTCTCGTTCGCTGGAGACTGAAACTAGAAGAATATGAATATGAAATAAATTACAAAGCCGGAAAAAATAATACAAACGCCGATGCTTTATCACGACCACCTATATTAAATATGGGTACAGACAATCCTGACAAACAATTTGAAACATTATTAAGAACAAACTATGAACAATTCTTATCTCAAGGTTGTAGCGCTAATTCACATAAGCTTAAAACTTCATGAAAATCTTTTAGAGTCTAATCATAAAAATATCTTCATCCCTGTGTCGTGTCAAAAATCAGATCTTAATAACTTATACAACGAAGCTTTAGATCTATGTGCTTCCCAAAGCAATCAACCTGAAACAGAAAAGCAAGTCTACGACATAGATAAAATAACTTCTGAATATCAGCAAAACATTTTCCTTTGTTATACTAGAACATCATACTATGATCCATGGGACGCGGAGAGTTATTTTAAATCATTGTTATCGTGCTTACATAAGCATAATATTGAAACTTTGTATATACCGAACCTGAAATATGATCAAACTTGCAAGCTTCAGGGCAACCAACAGCTACATATCTCAGCTTATTTGGCAGAAATATATAATTGCAATATAATCATTTGCGAGAATAAAATTACTCATCCTTCGCCTCAGGAAATTCCCAGCATTCTAAAAACATACCATGATGAACCGCTCTCAGGACATCGAGGTATAATTGAAACCACTAGGAAAATTCGAGAACATTACTTCTGGAAAAACATGGCCGAAGACATCAAAAATTACATAAACTCTTGTGAAATATGTCAGCGCAATAAGATTCAAAGAAAAACTTTTAAAGCTCCAATGGTATTAACATCCCAATCTAATGAACCTTTTGAACGTGTTTCTATAGACTTAGTATCATATTCTGACATTAGTGACAATAATAACAAATACATATTGACACTACAAGATGAACTAACTAGGTACGTCCAAGCTTATCCAATTTCTGATAAAGAAGCTCTAACAGTTGCTAAGCAACTCTTTCACTTCTGTCAACATTTCGGTGTACCTAGACGTTTCCATTCTGACCAAGGTACTGAATTCATGAATGGACTAATGAAGCAATTAATAAGACTTCTCGGTACAAGTCAAACTTTTAATACAGCTTACCACCCTCAAACTAATGGTGCATTAGAAAGGTTTCATGCCACACTTCGAGATCACATACGAATGTACCAGGCACGTAAATTGAAAAATTGGGATCAAATTATTCCACTGGCTATTATATGTCATAACACCTCAGTTAATAGCTCTACAGGTTTCACACCCTACGAACTTCTATTTGGTTTTAAACCAAGACCTTTTTATTCATTAAAAACAATACCCGATTATACTGCATTCGATTATATTAAAGATTTAAACGAACGACTTAAATAACGACTTAGAATAGCCCGCGATGTCGCAACACAGAACGTTCAGAAAATGAAAGAAAAAGCCAAGGAACGTTACGACGGGAAAATTAAAAATATTGCTAAATTTAATGTAGGTGACAAGGTGATGATCAAGGTCCCTAACCCAAATAATTTAGATAATAAGTGGGAAGGGCCATTCGATGTGATACGTGTAGGCTTTAATGAAAATTATGTTATTCGTAAATCCGGGAGACATCAGTTAGTTCACGCAAATAGATTAAGACCTTATGAAATAAATAAACTCGTTAATTAAATAAATAATTAGCCGTGTGGTAGCCGGCTTTACCAAAGAATAGCACCAACGTTCAGATTTGACGTGTCGTAGAAGGCGACTAAAAACAAGTAGCCGTGTGGAAGCCGGCTTTACCAAAGAATAGCACCAACGTTCAGATTTGACGTGTCGTAGAAGGCGACTAACAAACAAGTAGCCGTGTTGTAGTCGGCTTTACCAAAGAATACCACTGACGTTCAGATTTGACGTGTCGTATAAGGCGACTAACAAACAATTAGCCGTGTAGTAGTCGGCTTTACCAAAGAATAGCACTGACGTTCAGATTTGACGTGTCGTATAAGGCGACTAACAAACAAGTAGCCGTGTAGTAGTCGGCTTTACCAAAGAATAGCACTGACGTTCAGATTTGACGTGTCGTATAAGGCGACTAACAAACAAGTAGCCGTGTAGTAGTCGGCTTTACCAAAGAATAACACTGACGTTCAGATTTGACGTGTCGTATAAGGCGACTAACAAACAATCAGCCGTGTAGTAGTCGGCTTTACCAAAGAATAGCACTGACGTTCAGATTTGACGTGTCGTATAAGGCGACTAACAAACAATGAGCCGTATAGACGCCGGCTTGTACAAAGAATATTAACATGTTAAGTTGTTTCCACATCAAACAACTTATAGTATTAATTTATTATAAGCAATATTCAAAATCAATTAAATCAATAATTCCTCAATAATCAATTAAATCAATAATTATTCTATAAGCAATGAAATCAATAATTCTTCTATAATCAATTAAATCAATAATTCTTCAATAATCAATTAAATCAACAATTCTTCTATAATCAATTAAATCAATAATTCTTCTATAATCAATTTAATAAATAATTCTTCAATAATCAATTAAATCAATAATTCTTCTATAATCAATTTAATCAATAATTCTTCAATAATCAATTAAATCAATAATTCTTCAATAATCAATTAAATCAATAATTCTTCAATAATCAATTAAATCAATAATTCTTCTATAATCAATTAAATCAATAATTCTTCAATAATCAATTAAATCAATAATTCTTCAATAATCAATTAAATCAATAATTCTTCAATAATCAATTAAAGCAATAATTCTTCAATAATCAATTAAATCAATAATTCTTCAATAATCAATTAAATCAATAATTCTTCAATAATCAATCAATTTTAATCATTATACAAAATATCATTTTTGTTATATTCGTTAGCTTACGAATCGTCCTAAAATCGTCTTTATTTCTAATAAAAAATAAAACATAATTAAAACATAAATTTATAAATAATAGTTCTTATGTTTGTTCAATTCGATATTACCTTAATAAATTAGAAAAAAACTTGTAATAGAATCTTCTTTCTTGATGCTCGAACAAATCTTAATTATTTCTTCAACAACTAAAAACTTCAATGAAAGTATATTTAAGATAACTTATGATGATCGAATAATTAATGAAAATATTCAGTCTCAACGATGACTTACATTCAAGTTAAAAGGTTCTTTATTTTAAATCTTTAGATTAGGCTAGTGTAGACATTTCCGTAATTTCTTTGCAGATAGTAGAATCCGTAATAAATCTAGAAAATGAAATTAATGATTGTTTAGCAAGCATATTGTTCGTAAAATCAAATATTAAACTTATCTTCTTTTTATTTACTTTCTGCTTATGTATATTCTGATAGGCTTGTATACATATTAGATTTTCCATTAATTCAAGGCGAACCTCTCAATCTCTATCACATATATTCCATTCCAATCCAACATTTTAATTCCTCTCTGCATACAACCATCCTACCTGAGCACATGCATTTGGCTACAAATCCTAGCGGTAATATATACGTATCTACGAGCGACCTCACTTCATGCAAGTCCTACGCTATAAAGAAGAAGATCTGCACCTCTTTTGCCGCATATGAAGCAGCATCACGTCCATTATGTGAGCTCCAGATCCTGTTAAGCATTTCAAAGACTTTACCTGAAATTTGTACCACATCCACATTTGAAGCAAGAATTAACACTTTTCAAAACATTGACAACAACCAATGGCTTTACATACTTACAGAAGACACTAATTGTATACTTCAATGTAAAACGGAAGTTACACATCATAAATTACAAGGAGCAGGCATTTTATCCTTACCGGAAAACTGCAAACTTTATACTGGGTATAGTACGCTAACAGCCTTTCAATCTATTGAAGAAAATGTAACATATCCTGTAATAGTTCCAGACATTAGAACAGACGATTGCTTTGAAGAATACAAGAACTTTGAAGCTCCAAACTTAATTCCTATTAAAATTAATGAAATGCCTTTGGATTCACTGAGACAAATAAAACATCATGTCGATAAATTTAAGGAAAGCTTAGAAAATATGAGATCTCGACCAATCTTACAAAGATATTCGTCAACGTTTACATGGATATACTTCGTGTTATTCATAACAATGCTAGGATACTTCATTTATAAAATTAGCAAACGTTGTCCTAATGGATTACTCCTGCGTAACCGAAGACCAAGCCGTGATAATAGTTGTATACAAATATTTAACAACTGTTTTTCAAACACATCACGACGTCAGAGAATCCAAGTTGCCGTCCCGATGACTACTATAGCAACAAGTACCTGCGTAACGGAAGACGAAGAGGAAAATGAAGAAAATTATCCAAGAACTTCAACACCGAGAGTTCAAAGATCAAGCTCTCAAGCCCAATCTTTATTCTAAGGGGGAGGTGTTACATATATTAAGAGTACGTGACCTAAGACCATGTGTCAGCCTACGACCTAATCATTATAATATTTGACATTCCTATTTGTATATTTGTATTTGTCCATTTGATATCGAAATCATTATATTGTTTAATATTCATATTTGTATATTTGTTTATCTCATACAAATTTCCATTAGTAAGTTATTATCTGTATTTGTTGTCACTCTTTCGATGGAAGTATTTGACTATTGTAATTGTAAATAGTAATTAAGATATCTCTACTATATATATGGACGATTTGTAATAATAAATACAGTTCAATTCAGATACTCTACGAGTCTAGTCATTTCAAAAACACCAACTGTGTTAAAACCCTGCCCCATAACACACGTGTATGATGAATTGACCTTTTTATTTTACATATCTCTACCTGTGTTACTGTATTGTATTTTGTATATCAAATTTGTATCTATCTGATAATTTATTTTATAAAGAATTTTAAACAAACAAACAATTTAATAAATTGTTTATTTTTAATAACGCTTTTGGCATTCGGTTTTCTCTTCTTATCCGCATGGCAAATATATAGCAATATTTATAATAAAAAAAAGTATTTACAAAATTCAAATAAACCATGAAAATGATCTTTGAAAACATATATACATACACGCATACACACAGACAAACCTTGTATATATGAGCATTTTGATATTAACAAGAATATCGAAGAAATATGTTTAATAAGGCCCAAAATATATTTAAATAGTGAACGATGAACATAAACAAAAAAAAAGCATTTATAAATTTCGAATAACCTTTGAAAATGGTTTTTGAAACCACGCTTTGTTTAGATAATTATTATGATATCAATAAGACTATCGAGGAAAGACCAAGGGCCAAAGACCAAAAAGAAAGTATAAGGGAAAAATATATTTAAATAGTAAATCCTAAATAAAAAGTAATTAAAAACCGTTTGTTATCACTAACATAAAACTAAAAGATACCATACTAATCACATCATTAACAACTAATATGCATAGTGCACTCACTATACGAGCAACACCGTGTATGATGCTTTACCCGTTTGGACTAATTGGGTTCAGCATCACGTTAACACTATCAACACCGACCCAGATACAACCGGTGTTCGACCAATTTCAACATCAAAAAATATTTTTACGAGCTGTTTCTCGTTTTACGAGTAAGCGAAAGCTTATAGCGAAGCCCTTTAGGTGATTCAGCGAAATATCTAAGAGGCTTTCTGTACTGAGCGTGGTACATACAAAAGAGATATAAACAACAACTCATATTGTTTGTCATCATAAATTCATAATGTCCAAAGCATGCAAGGAATGTAATCAACTATATATATATATATAAATATATATATATACAGTCATATATATATATTTATATATAGACGGGTACCGGTTGTCTTTCAATCAACTACACTGCCAGTCAAGGGAAACACAAGATGAGAAAATCTATTTTACAGATATCCGACACTAAATAAAAGTAAACTGTAACTTACATTTCATTTAAGACTTATGAGGATATCTTTGAATACATTGATTACGACTTAAATACTTATAAATACTACGCAACTATTGAAAAAACTTGCACCTATCCGTTACAGGTGGAATTACATCGCAGGCCAGCGATCGAGTCGATCCGGTTCTGTGTGACGGCGAAACGCAAGACTGGCAGGCTTACTTTATATAGCAGCTAGTGATGTGTTTATGTTATGGTTTCGTTGCGAAACCGAGCGCATCGGCCTCAGTGACGCATACCCGCCTCTTGTGGCCAATTTAACTAAATTTATAGCAGCTGCAAGGTCGTCAAAGGATAATGACCCCAGCCTATGGCCGAATATTATGAAATTAATTTTCACACTTCATGGTACTTGAGCACCGAAAAAATCTAAACGATTAAATGCAGCTTAAATCTGAACACAATGATGATAATGTTAACGCGGTTGAATGGAGAACTTATTCAATTAATCGCAATGACGAGGGTTCACGGCGACCTCAATAGTAAATTGAACACAGATTGAACGAAAGAGAGAAAAAACTTTTCTGTACACAGACATGGTAGTATGTAATCTAACATCGGATTAATTGAATCGCCCGAAGCGAATGCGAGTCCATTCCACTGGTTGGAAGGCGAGAAAAAAGATGAGAATTAACGCCATCATCATCTCTAACACGTGTCGACCTTCTTATAAATAGTATTTGTCAGATTTACATTTGATTTAGGACACGATGTTTGCATCGAATATATAATATTTTTGTCTTATATAATTATAACTTCTTTAACTATTATGTTATAAATAGATGTTTGTTAGTCACGTTTAACGACAGAAAGGGTTTAGTGAAATAAAATTAAGTACACATATGGACTATATCCTAAAATAAAACATGAATGAACAAAGCCCAGTATACTAAATAGAAATAAACGTAAATTTCAGAAGGGTATAAGTTTTTATCCTAATATTAAAACGTCCATATTGCAAACAGTACATGTATGATGCATCGTTTTATATTATACCAGGGCCATTCAGGCAGGTACACGAGTTACATGACCTCAACTGTTTACAGGTTAGAAACAACCGGCCGAGGGCTCGGCTTGTTATCGAGTTAGCAGTAATGTTCTACATGATGATACTTAGCATTCCCCTTCATCATGATTTACGACGCACCTCCTTAAGTAGACTTTATTTATCTAATTTAAACAGGAGCAAAAATGGGGGCATTATGAAACTTTATGTCACCAAAAATATGATAGATTTAAGTACTACCACTAAACCCAAAGAGCATTAATGAAGTATGCATAACAGAACTAAAGTAACAAAGTAGACAATTAAATATAATTCACTACATCTCGTAAACAATGTTATTGCGATAAAATATTCAATTTATCCACCTCTATAATTTATTCACAACTCCAGGATCAGGCACGTGGTATAAGTTATTAAGGAAGCTTCGATAGTATCCCTTAATGAGATTAGCCGCCGAGTCGATATATTAGATCAGGGCAGCTCAAACTTCAATCAATAGACCAATTTTCATCACCAAAACTGGTAAATATTCAATTCCTCAGATAATTGATGGTAACACTAATAATATAAATACGAAAACCGTTGCAACTACTGATATTAGTGTATAGTTAGTAAAATTCACATTAATAGGACCGAAATAAGTCAAAATACGGGTTAGATACATATGTTAGTTTCAAGTGATTGAAGTCTCTAGATCTAACTTTCTAACTATAAATCAGATAAATAATTTATATGTTCGATTGTAACCAAAATAATATTCTTATTTTGAACCGATGAAATTACTCTTGCAGGAAATCTTTCTGCATTAATACCTTATTAACGCCTCCCTGGACATAAATCGGGTAATGACTAATTTATTTATTTATTTATTTATTTAAAGGAACACCAACAGCATATTGCATTATAACATATATAACAAACATTAAATATAATACAATATTAATGCACATGCCTATTATAGGTATTCACAGCATTTACTTTAACATAGTTATACAGTGCGAAAAAATGAAGTAACAATTATAATGAATTAAATAACACTATAGACTACAAATATTTTAAAAGTTGTGTTATTAGTTATATAAATATACATGTAACGTGATTGATTTGCACAAGTAAAGAAAGTAAAGGGTTCTGAATATCAATAACTGTTATTAATTAGAAGCAAGTTATAATTTGATCGCTCGGTATAATTGTAGTTCATTACAGGTCAGATTTACGCATTATTGCGCTTTCTAAAAGAGACTTTGAGCCGTATAATGTGCAATCGTAATAATAACTGTACAAGAATAATCATCGATATCTAGTACAATGTAATGTTACAATCATGTACCTCCCTAGAGCAGTAATCTTGTTTATTGATGATGTCGTCACATGCTATTGCAGTCTGTTAATACATCCCGTGCTGTTAATTTACGACTGTTTTACTGCGTAATTACGTTTGGAGAGGATATTACTTAGTTGCACATCTAGTCTCTAGTTCAAGCGACTGTGGATCCATGACATATCTTGGCTTAT
Organism: Galleria mellonella; assembly: GCF_026898425.1. Lineage (NCBI taxonomy): Eukaryota > Metazoa > Arthropoda > Insecta > Lepidoptera > Pyralidae > Galleria > Galleria mellonella. The sequence continues at coordinate 2,293,764 of NW_026442162.1, read as the reverse complement.
TTTAGGACGTATAAGTATTTATAAAATCAATAATAATACTTTTTATACTTTCAGGTAAGAAATTTACGAAACTACTTAACTATTTATCCCGAAATAAATTTAAGAAAATACTTATTTATTTTATTTTTATTTATTTTTAAAAGATGCATCAACAGTGTAAATACAGACATTAATTTTAATTGATATACAGGGCTTGCATCTTGCATTTACACCAATTACAGATGTACGCAACATTTTCTTAAGTCATCGATTACATAAACTGACACCAACATAAGAATAAAAAAAAAAGCTTATTGTTGAATTGTGTGTAAACGGATGTAAAAATTTTGTAAACTGCACGCTGCGTTTTTCTGTTATTTGTTGCTCATCTGGGAACTTTCTTAACAACTTTTCTAAAGAAACTGATCCAAATGGTTCCAAGCAATAAAAGAACGAAGCATGCATATTCGTATACTGTATATCTACATCTAGAGCTAACATAGGATCATAAGCCTAATACTTAGGCCTATAACAATGTACGTAATGGAGCGAAATACTATTACTAATGCCCTGTTTGCAGAGTGGAACATGGGATAGGCTGGATCGTTACTTCGTAATCCAATGGTTTTACCGGCTGACAATGGATACATAATCGTTAATTTATATTTTACTACCTATACCATGGTTTTCTCTGGGTGAATTAGAATAAAAATTATCCAGGATATGGCTTATCTGTGTACTAAACATCATTCAAATTTGTTTAGCCCTTCAAGAGCAATTACGTATCAAACATTCAAATATTATTTCAAAATTTCACAGTTTTAATTCAGTAAGATAATATCGTGACTAATATGTAATTTTAATATTAATAGACTTGAAGACGTTCTGTTTTACAAAATGTGCGTTATTCTGCGTATTGACTAGTGAGCTAATAAATTTAAATACATATTTATACAATTATTATTCTTTTACATACAATTATTAGTGTATTTATCTACATTAATGTTATAAAGAGAAAAGATTTGATTATTTGTTTGTAATGAATAAACTCAAAAACTTATCAAACAATTTTAAAAAAATCTTTCACATACAGAAAATTACATTATTAACAAGTTACCAATATTACTTACCAATATTATAAATGTGAAAGTAAAAACGAATAAAACTATTCGTTTTTACCTTATCTCGCCTTAACAACTTAACCAATCGCTATGAAATTTGATATACACGTAGATACTATCTGGGATGAACATACTTTTCATCCCGGTAGTAAACATATCTCGATCACGCAAATAAAAACTACTAGAGTATTACTATCTATATTATAGGCGAAAATTTTATCTACTCGTGCAAAACCAGAGGGAATTGCTAGTAATATGATAAAGATCAGTGGTAAACCCACTCGAGTATAAAAACGAAAACTTTTTTCATCTTCTGTACTCGTGTATGGAATCCATTCATATTCATCATAATTTATTATCTGTTTAGTATCTATGCGGATCTATCTGTGCTAATTATGATGAACATATTTCCTGATTGAATATATGTATTATTGAGTAAACATAATTAAACATTATACGACTATCTCAATGTATTCTCACGTTGGCTCGACCATGAACTTCACGAGGCTGAAGTAACTGTACATACTACATAACTAACTCTATACACCACGTCACGTGTCCGCTGTTGAAAATAAAAATTGGAAAAGATACCAAGACTAGATTTAACTGCCACTATAAATATTCTTAAGAATTATCAAATCCGATTTATAATACTTAGATGAAGCTATCGCGTTATATAAAAAAAATACAGGTAAATTGAGAATCATTTTCTTTTAGAAGTCGCTAAAAAGACTAACTAGAGGAGCTAACTTTTAATTGGAAAATGTAGCTGAAACATTACAATATACTATCATATTTTTCAATTAAACATACTATAATTCCACAAGAGTGATACATAGTAACATAACGCAATTCTATATAAACCTTGTATAACACGTTGACAACAACCGTCACTCAACTGTAATCATATTAAGAGGCTTACACACCTGACAAGCGAAACATATAATTTCATTTATATTAACATCGTCTGAAATTATAAGAGCCATTAGTCATTATAAACCACAGGCAGCGGAGCAAGGAATCAAAATGTAATTTGGTAAAAAGCGATGAAAAGACGTGACATGCCGTCAATTTGACGAGAATCTGACGATGATAACGACGATAATGGAATTAATTTAGGGAGATAACGGGAAGCTAACGAAACAATTATTGTGTCGTATCCGAAAATTCGCTGTAATGAACATTCCGAAAATTAAGCAGTCTATATATACACTGACGAGATCGTAACGTATTTTTTGGTTGAATTTAAAGAGCCCTTTTTGTCATTTTTATTTACTGTTTATAAAGTAAATATTATAGGATTATATGTGTATAAAATATGTTTTGGCTCGGCTTTGCTAGTGTAAAATATATTTTCTAAAGCAATTTATATTTTTAATAATCGCATAATTATAGAACTTTTTTCCCAAAGGTCAATAGACAAAGAATGCAATATATGCAGAAAAAATATATGGTGCAAGTGAAATGACTCGTGCAGACGCTAGTACTTGTCTGGCTCGTGTTCGTGTTTCACCAAATATATAATTTGTATTACTGTATTTCAGTTTAACGGATAAGGCAGTGAAATATCACTATAAGGAGTTACAGTACATTAGTCTTCAAGCACTACAACAATACTCAAACAATTTTAAATATTTTCACGGCATAATTACATTTCTATTTTTTCAAAGGTTGTCAGGGAGAAAATGCTATATAGCATTAACTTCACTTATTGTACCAAACATTATTTTTTGTATTGTGGTCAATAAATAATAAATAAATGTGTGCAACCATGGGACATCTCGTCGTAATGGACCAGATAGAACCCGATCATAATATATATTATTTATGATCCATATCGCATACGAGTCTGAGAAAATTGTTAAAAATATGATGATTCAAAGCGAGGATTGAAACAATTATAAAACACAAACTTTATTTGAAATCACTAGTAATGTGATAAAGATTTGTGGTAAATTCATTCGAATACAAAAACAAAAACTTTTTTATTTTTCATACATACATATGGAATCCATTAATATTCATCATAATTATTATTTGAAGAGGGAAAAATTAATGAATTTTTCTGAGCCTTTCTAGAAACCTCAGAATTACTCATTGGATTAATAGGATACCTATACGTAAGCTGCGGTAAAATTTAAGGGTCTTGGAAATTTTATGACTCATAGGACTTTACCAATACATTCATAAAGGATTCGCTTTTTAAAATTTTATAAGTACCTACAATAATTAAAGTACATGCTAAAATTAATAAATTCCTCTGTGACTAATTAATTAAAAAGAACTCAATATCAAACAATATATTTTAAGGCGTTAAATATATATATATATATATATATATATATGCAAATAAACCGTAATAATTCTTTATGTACTTTACTTACACTAGCACCTGTTTTACATTAAAATTATATCATGAAGACTATAATGAAGGATATTTACTAAAATAATTACATATCTAATTATTATAGAACAAAGACCTATTATAGACACGAGTATTATGGATTCTAATTATAGATACGTCTCTCCTCATAACGTTTTGGCAAGAGTTATGTATCCATAAACGCTGGGTACTGTACTGTAAATATTTATGTAGTATTTAGACAATGTTAAACTTAAACATAGCCCTCTACTATATAAAAAGAAAAACAGAACTATAAATACATTAATTTTAAATTGAAATACAAATACAAAATTGAATTCGATGAAGAAAATTAAGAAAGTCAACAACAATAAAAACTTGGGTTAGAAGTGCGCGACATCCAAACTGGTGCGAAATCAATAACGGGCAAGTTTTAACTTCATAATTGAGTTCGAATCGAGCCGTCGAAGGCAGACGCCCAATAAGGCAAATTACAAACTTTCAGAACTTGACCTTCCAAGTTCAGATGCGATCAAGCCCCACCCACAGTCCCCTTTTTCCCGCACCCGCGCACTGCCCGCATTGCAGTAAAGCTGAAGGACGATTTCTTCCCCGGAATTCGCAAATGATTGTCAACAAAAATCTTCGTGATGTGCGTGACCTAATGTCACATTCGTACAACTATATACTAGTAAGTGTCATTGACGCTTATGAATGAAATTTTCCATTTGTTCACGCAATAGAGTAGAAACTAATTTGGTAACTATAACTAAAATAGCAATATCGAGACAATTGCTATTTCATGTCAGGGCTCAGGGGACGCCATTGTAATGGAATCGCTACGAAAAGCATCAATAAAGTTGTCAGGGCCTTGACACCCGCTGGTATTCAAGCGCAGGTCAAGGTGGTACTAATGCATTTATAGCTTGCGCACTTTATAGTCATCGTACAGCCCTAAAGAGCCATTTCTTCTTAAAACATGAAAATAAAAATCGCGTAAAAAGGAGAGATGCTCGCGAGACTTTGCTTTGATATCCAATTTATAGTTCTGGCCGTAATTTAGTTAAACTGGTCCGATTCGTTTCAAGGTTGGACGATAAAGATAAATTAATAAAATTGAAACGACACGGTATAGGGATTCAACTTACAAGTCGCATTACGAAGCGCAGATATACTTTATAATACTTACATGTATGAAAAAAATTAAGGTATATATTAATTTTAAAACCTAATTGTGATCTAGTATCATAATTTCTTAACATCACCATTAATTTAAATTATCACATCGAAAGAGTTAAATACTTTCCACCGAAATTAAATAATATTTGAACAACACTATAGAGATAATTGACCTAAATCGATGGAAATCGGACATAACATATCCATCGAAATTTCACTTAATTTAAATAATTCTTATTATAAATTACATAAAAAACTCTATCTGTAAATGTAATAAAGTTCGAATGAAAACAGGCTGTAAGTAACCACTTATCATAATGTCAGCTCTTTAATTTAAAAAAACAATAACGATTATATTCAATCTTGACATAGAAGTTTTAAACTACAGTAAAAAAAAAATATCGATATATCTAAAAGACTATTTCGGTAGACTACTTCGATGCTTGAAAGCAAACTTGATATATCATGAAGACCTTACGGAGGGCAGGACTTTACGATTTTAGTGTTAGCAATAGACGTCCCTTCGCGATAAAGCTTACTATCGAATGTACCTATTTTTATCGAATAAACGCCAACTATGGAGATTCTCGACATTTTTCCTTGGGGCCAGGCGCTCTGAGTCACCGCTGTCCTTCACCTCGGCTCAACCGTTCTATATCCGCATTCAGAATTTTACCGACTAAAAGCCTCCCTCCCCAGTAGAACTTATTCACGTCACGTTTAAATTCATTCATGCCACTGACGTAAATAAGATAATTCGTGGATGAAGGTCTTTAGTAATAGAAGAACCATATATTTGAATAAGTTTAAATATAAAAACTTGATATTCGTATACAAAATGACCAAATAAATATTTTGCTTTGGGTCAAACTTTTACTAAACGATTCTGTTCCATATTCAAATAATTATATCTATTGCTACGTTTTGAAACTAACTTTTGAAATAAGAAATATGATTAAAAAAGAAGGAAATAAATTATTAAAATAAGTTTATTCACAGATTTAGATTCTTATCAACGTATCAGCCGTTAACTGTCCACTGCTGAATATAGACCTCCCCTATAAGAGGGTTTTGCTAGTAGTTGCCACTCTAAGCAAGCGGGTTGTAGTTTGGCTTTTGGTGATGTTTTAAAAGGAACGCTGCTGTCCATCCCTAGATCATTCTTAGTCGCTTCTTATGACACCCACGGAAAGGAAAGATGTGGCCCATTCTATGCCGGAACCACACGGCCACAGCATTCTTATGAAAGTACATAATGACAACATAACAACGGCCTCTATTTATTATATAAAGATATACCTTCCAATCAACCTTGATAGAAATTATGGAGTGCCGGAAAAAAAGATTGAAGACCGCCCAAATTTTCAAGCCACCTTCAGATTCTAAAGAGCATTCTACTATATACTCTAGGCCTCTGGATTAATAATCAACTGCAAAACAATAAAGAGCTATTAAAGTTCACGGCATGAATAATTCTTTTGGAATTACAATTCTGTTTTAGTTACAAAACATTACATTCGGCACCTGAACAAATCCAACTAGTCGTTTGATTACAACACCACCGCAACTTATCAAACTTTCTCTGTAAATTAAACCATGAAGATCGTAAATGTTGCAGATGATTCACAAGCATTCACCACAAAAGTATTTATACAACAACAATACGAGTACATACAACTACGACGACACGATAAGATATACGATGTAATGTAGAACGCGAAATCTTGAGCGTATAATCAGCTTCAGTTACAAAATTAACATAGAAACAACATGAAAGTTCACTATATCAATTGAAAAATTGTCTAATTTCATTCATTGACAATATAATAGAAACGATTTTAGTTGTTAGAAATGAGAACTAACAAACCCATTGCTAGCAATATGCCCTAATCAGAACAACATTTACACTATTCCCCCCAGAAACTATCGTGATTAATTATTATCGAATTCGTCACCATGTAAACATGACGTCTCGCCAGCGTATACCGATAGCGCAGGCAGGATTACCATTAAGCGTATAGCAACGCATTTGTGATACTATGTGCCTCATAAATCCGCCAGTGTATTGTGTGACATCCGTGGTACAGATCATGTCTAGAGACGGCGGTTACTATTTATCACCATGATGGGGCTTTGCTATTCTTGAATTGTTTAAAAAAATTCAAACAATTTAGAATCTCCTCTTATTAGATGTCGCTTAAAAAAAAAACTAAAACTCGACGTACAATCTATGTCAATAATGACATAATCAATGCCGTCACTCTTTGCTATATAAAAACTCAAGGGCGAGTTGTAAAACTAAACACCATAGGGAAAATTCATGGTCAATAACAACAAACACATGCCGGTCCTCGCATGTTTTCATAATATGTCTCATAAACATAATACGATTGAGTTTATTCACTTTGACCTTGGCGTAACACTCCAGTTTGTTGTAAATTGATAATTAAATGCAGTTGTATTTTAACAGTTATTAGTTATTCGCATGTATATAACAAACGAATAACTAATAACATAACTTTATTAATAGATTAAAATATCATTATTTTTGTTTTTTTTTTTTTTTTTCATTAACATTTTACATTTATTACAAACAGAACAAATAAAGAGAAAAGAATACAAATAATTGGCAGAACAAAAGGCGGTCTTATCGCTAATGCAATCACTGCCAGACAATCTTCGGGAGGGGAAAAGAAATTCCAAAATAAGTGGCGCATTAGAAAAATAAAACAAAATGAAATTTCAAATGACATCACGATATACGTACACAAAAGATATTAAACTAAATTAAAAACTGACATCGCTTTTACTGACTCAACAAAATTCGATAAAGGCAAAACAATTTAATTTAAAAAACATTGCTTTTGATCGTGGGTTGAAATCCTTACTCATATTATAAATGTGAAAGTGAGTTTGTTTATTACCTTATAGCGCCTTAACGGTTTGACCAATTACAATGAAATTTGCTATACACGTGCTATAGATATAGGGATGAAGAAGGATAAATCACACGTATGAAGTCGTGACTAAAATCTAGTAATATATAAGAACGTGAAATCTAATTGTATTGAGAAATAATAAAAGTCCTATATGTAATGTAGTCGATGACGACATTCCGAGCATAAACTGGCACCTGGTCAAAGAGGCTTTCGTTAATGAAACCACAACAGTCACCGTACTAAATTGTACCAGAACAAACGTATGCGACAACAAAAGTGGGACGGTATCATAAAACATGGTTGTCACGTTCATTTGCTAATTGAGCCCTACGTTTCCCCTTCACGGTAGAACGAGTGACACCTACGCACATTTGTATTTATAAAAAATGTTTAGTAAATTATTTTTTTAATTGATAACGTTGAATTTACGTTGCAAACAAAAAAAAATCGACAGCATCGCGGTTGTTTTATAGACAACCACAAACCATTCCGGTACCGGGCCGAAAAATATATAGGTTAATTAACAATACCAGGAAGGTATTGTTTTTCCGCTACGCAATGAATAAAGATATAAGTACAATGAAATTAAATAAACTTACTTATTAATTAAATTTAGTTCACACGTAATGAAGTAGATGCATATTATGCAGTACATTGCACGCGTTTTGCAATACATGCATAACAACGATATTCGAAAGTGTGTCAAGATTGCAATAGCAACTTGCACTCAACACGATGTGATGCACAAAGCGGGAAATGCAACGCATCAAAACCATTACGCTAAGTAGGTCTCCCGCATATATGGATCGAATAGAACTAGTTGTCTTCCCGAAGGTATAACTTAAAATTTGGTATATATTTTATTTTGATACGCCATCTAAAGTTATTTATATCATTGGTTTTCCTTGTCTTGAAATCTATGCATATGCAGTAGAGAGCAAAAATCTGTAATAATATAATGCAGTGACTGAAATACTTTCAGTCCAAAGTGCAAGTAGGTGGACTAATAGTCCAATATGATGCAATGCAAACAATTTGCAATTTACAGCAATTTATTGCTCCAAATCCATCAGAGACGGCTCTCATAGTTACGATGCAAAATATAAACCGACTTACAATCACCACAAAAACCGACCGCATACAAAGCGTGTGTTAATAAAATTTAATGTACTATAAATCAACGTATAGGACAATAAAAATGCAAATATCGATCATAACCGACGAGACATTATTGTCTATCCTGGCGGGATGCCACCCATACTATTCACGTTTTTGAATGTGCTGAACATCCATTGCTGGTTTCATTGTATTTTACTATCCGACGTCCGAAGTCACAACATGGTAGATCATAGGGGATTAAAAGGAACAATTACGAACAGTAAATTCACTAAAACAAAACTCAAATACCGAGGTCACATTTCCGCTCTATCTATTATAGATACGTGAGAAATAATCTAATATTCGAATCAAGATGCTATTGTTTCCAAATTCGTACATACAGCCCACACACCTTTTACTCATCATGTCAGGTAAGAATAGCAAAGAGCGAATGATTAATGACCCGTGTGTTGTCAATCTCTCTGAGATACTGATTACGTGGGAAATGAGAAATAATTTTAAGAAAAAAATATAATCAACGCACTTGTAATTAAAAAGAGTTAACAATTTAATAAGTTATATCAGTTAGGACAATTACACTAACATTTATCATACTGGTAATCGTCTTTGAAGTACTCATTTGCTTTGTGTAATCTACTTACTTAATGCACCTTAGATTGCTTTTTAAAATTATTTTAAAATGCGTGTAGTATTCTCGTTCATTTCAAAAGATAAACAAGAAAAGGTACCTAATACAGAACTTTAGATTTAAACTATACCGAACAGTTAGTTGAGTAAAGTTTCCATCTCAAAATATAATTAGATAAAATTCATTATATCATAAAACTAATGGAATTAACATTTTTTTTTTATATATTACATATATTGATACCGGTATATTTACGCAGTAGCTACCAGTTCTATCTGTTTATTAACTTAATTTTATTGTTTTACTGTAGAGGAAAAATAAAGATTAGAAATCTACTTTAACTATCACAGTGTTTTGTCACAATTTTTAAATAGCGAAAGACAAAACAGTTCAATATCTAAAATAGATTTATGAGAGGTTTGACGTTTATGAATAAGGCAATAAGTATCCAACCATAATTCTAATGAGCTCCCCTCTCAAGCATTGTACATATTTAATAACAAAATGCAACATGTAATGCAATAAGTATGTCATAGTGATATTAGTTAATATCAGACTTTGTTGTATTACATCGTGAATATAATAAACCGGTTTCTAGTATATTCATATTCTGACTCCAAACACTTCGTGCCGGACGTCGCTACGCGGTAGTGCAGCACGCAAACGAAATTACACGAACGGGTGAATGTTCTTTTGTAACCATGTTACAAATATCGTGACATTCAAGTGATATTACGCAAGCGGCTTCATTTAATTTAAATCTGAACCGTAATCAAATCGGTTTCAATAACGCCTTTATGGGTGAATTGCTTGTGACTCGAAAGCGAAATCCTATACCGCTAAGTCACGACTTTATCAAAACCTATTACCTAGACCTTGAAATAATACCACCTTATATATACAATTACTAAAGAGACAACATCAATTCTGTAAAATAAGCAGTAACTATTTGCGTATTTCGTAATGGTAGTGATTTATTACAACAAAGTGGCAAACACGAAAACAGTTGGCAACTTAGATTTATTAATAATATACGAGAATACAGGCAGGATGAAATAGGAATCTGTATTAGAAGGTAAAACTAAAAATCTACCCATACTATAAAACATATTAGGACAGAAATATCGTGAATGAAAAATTTAAAAATGAAAAAAATATCGAGACCCCATACTACCTCAATAAATAAACGCGCCATAATAGTATGAGAGGCTCAAAATTAATTGTCGTATGTAGACATTGTTTCTTTGATGAAAACATCTACCTCTGCTGATAGAACACACCATTCTTATGCAATTCCTCGATAATGATATCGATTTCACCTACATATATATTGTTTGCACTGCAGCAATAGAAATAGTTTAATTTTGCAACACAGGATACTCTTCTGAACAAAATGTACCTCTTAATAATATCCATTAAGGATAATCCTTTTCCATTTCAAAGGCTCAGCAGCAGATAAACAGACCAAGGCCCCATTCGTCGGACAATGATTGATGCCGTATACCCGGAGCGCGACAGACACGATAAAGCTTCGTAAACCTCATACAGTGATGTAAGTTAATACGATAATACAAAACACACATTGGATTTTCGCCATGAAGACAGGGATTATTAACATGCGCACGTATATGGGACTCCAGCAGCGGACTATATTTGTATATGTTACTTATATAATTTTATTTAAGTCTATTTAAAAACTTACCTTCAAGTAGGATCCAAAATATTTGGTGACATATGGACTATCGCACTGCGATAGCACCATAATCTCCTGTTGAATGTCCTCGATTTCATCTTCAGCTTCCTCGAGGTCTATAATCTTTATGGCGACCACTTGCTGTGTCCTATTGTCGACACCTTTGAACACTTCACCGAAGGAACCCTTGCCGATCTTCTCCTGTTTCGTGAAGATCAGCTCAGGGTCGACCTTCTGTGGAGAAAGAAAAAATATTGTTTATTAACCAAATATAACATAATAATACTGTGCGGTTTTTCAAAAACTCTGATAGAAAAAAGTGTTTAATTAAAAATGTATAACTTAGAAACTTGTACTTTAGGGAATATAAAAAAATTGTGTTGTCATACTACTTACATTAAATATAATAAATATATACTCGATTCAACTAAAAGACAGGATCTACTCGTATTTGAAACATTATGAGTAACAAAATTGAGATTTCATTTACTCAATAATATATTTAAAGAGCTTATTTATACGCAAATATGATGTTCAAAGCGTTGATTGATTATTCATGGAATGTCATTAAATATTCATACACACGGTTCGGGTAAGATAAAGAATTGCCATCTTATATTTTAGAATTTTTTTACTATTATTATTGCATTTTATTTACTATAAATAACCTTGTACCTCACGTATTATAGAAATATCTCAAGAACAATATACAAATAAGCAGGTTTCTTTTAATGGTCGCATTTCGAAGAATTTCATCATAGAACATTATTACAAAGTTCCTAAAGTAAGAATAGTGTTATTCTTCTACACAGCTGGACAAACATTATTTTACACCGCTTGCGTAAGTTACATATTATTATTTTAAATTCTTTATCATAACCTTAAACGCCATAGTATCCTTAAGTATACCCATATCATAATTCGCCTGTATATTTCTTTTATATGATACTGCACATTTTCAATTCTAAACTGAATAATTCTTTTTTTATTCGACTGGATTAATTATTGGGCACATATTTATTTTATTACGAAGTCGTTAAAATTTGCGAAACAAAATCTACTTATATAAATATCATATTCAAAATAAAGAAGTAACAAAAAATTAACAAAAAGTGGGTAGTTTGAATATTTTAACTTTTTTTATTTTGTTCTGCAAAGAAAAGTGTACCATGAACTTCAGGCATGATATTACTATATTCAAATATAAGTGAAACTTGGACATAAGGGAAAATAGTCCTTGAAAATGTTAATAAATAAAGATAAAAGTTTATTGAAAAGTTTATTTAGGAACATATGGAACGTTAATATTCTACGAACAGATTGTCTGCCTATGATATGAAGGTTAAATCTCTAGATGTATTTTATGCTTATATTAAAAATAAACTAAAAAAATAAGATTTAAAAATAAAAGTTTTTATTTCTTGTTGGTAATGTTTCTTAGTGTTTTTGCCAAAGTTTTGGATACATTTTTGAGATGTTTTATGCTTATATTAAAAATAAACTAGGGAAGTCTAATAGAGTTATTTTGAGGAATTTGTGAATGTGCCCACAATCTTACTATATCTTGCTCTACTATGTACACTTAGCAATGAAAAATATTCACTGGTCTGATTGTTAGTGTCCTAATGTTAGACTTAAGTAATAATACTGCATTGCTAGACCTTATAGCTAAACATTATTTTACATATACTTAATTGTAATTCAAAAGAAACAATATATTGAACTGTTTCAGCAACATTTTCCCTTTCTGCAGTAAATTGAATATAAAATTTATTTTAATCATGTAGTAAGTGCTTAATCAACATAACATAAAAGAAAAGATAACCAAGTTTATCTATTTACTTTCCCAGAAATTTAAGCCACTTTACTGGCCAGCATGAATAGGTACATGAGCAGTAACCTCCAATATGATTGGGACGAATATATCAAACATGTAAAGAAAGAAATTTCCATAGCCAATATACGAATATATCTATTACATTTTTATTTTAGTACAGTAAAGTCTCGTTTATCCGAAATGATCGGGACGGCGGCCAATTCGGATAACGAAAATTCCGAATAAACCGAAATCCATTTATCATTAAACTTAAAATTACTATTCCCTAAATAATGTGATATTTTGGGTCTCCTATGCTAACTTGACAGTTGGTCGCGTTGTGACGGTACAGAAGGTTTAAAACTTTTTATCTTTTGAAAGGAAGGAAAATGATTTTCAACCTATTTTCCTTTTGGAAAAATATTCAATTTCACTTCTTTAAAGGATATTAACGATATCAATTTTACTTATATAATATCATACATAATACAACAATATGTGATTGTTCTACAAAAGTCTAATCACTTGTCAAACCAATTATTAGTTACTTTCTAAACTCGCCGTAAATCGCTACTCAGCGTGTTATGGACAAGTTCCTCGTGTTATTTTCGAGGTATAATTACTTACTTAATTATATACTTCAGCTCAAACTGAAAGAACATTATGGGTGATACAACAAAAACTTACTATTTCAAAACAATTCCATTTAAGGAATATATTCCGTAAATACGATATTTAATACACGTGTCTAGTCTATCTGAGGAATTTTATCAGTTCTACTAAAAGTAGTTTGATAAATAGGATTAAGCCAAGAATAGTAAAAATATGAAGGTATATAAAAACAACAATAAAATGTAACCTACTACTCAATTACTATAATTGCTTACTACTTTTTTTTATTAGTCTTATGCAGTAAACATAAATTACTTAATGTATAATAATAATATCTAAGTATAATAAAGTTAAATAAATCTCAAAGTACGTATTTTGACATTCAAACTATTTTTATCAAAACCGGCGAAGACACTATATAAGTAAAAATCCAAATTGTCATTTTTTAACGCTTAACCACCTTTAACCCTTTCATCGAAAAAATAATTACATGTTTTCGTGACGGCTGATAAAGTATTTCACGTCAGCACGTACTATTTATTTACATTTTGACTAAACAATTAATTATGTACTAATTAAGATTTTCCAGTTAAATAAGATTACTCAAAGTGTAGTTAAAGGAACACTTTTTAGGTATGAAAAACCGGTAAAGATAAAAACATTCGTACCGTAGAAAGGTTAATAGTTCCGTAGTTTTTCTACGTATTAAGTCATAGCTACACAACAAGGAAATATCGTATCATATCGGTACTGGTACGTGAAGAATCCACGACCTCTGCCATTTGCCAGACATTGCGCCAAGTGTCAAGGTTCCGCACGAGCGAGATGCAGCTGAACGCTTTGTTACGTGATATATTTACTTAAACATCCTAGTTAGTACAGTATGTATATACATGCAGTATATATAATATCAGTGATAGAAAGTCAACAAGATCATTTAGATCTTACTGAATACGATGATTTATTTTGGTACGAGTTTCAGACTCATTATACTAATATAGTAAAATTGTAATTAAGCAATGTCTTTACATAGATAAGACCGATAAACGACAAAATAATAATTTTAAAAAATTTCTCTGTCTGACTGTCTATATATTTGAAACAGCATTACACAAAAACTATTGCACCAAATTGGATGCGACTCACAATTGTATTTATGAGGATCTAACTTAAAATCTGACGGACGTTACAAACGTGATACATCATCTAGAAATAGTTTATTCTGTGATTTTTTCTACTTCTGAAATTTAGGTGTGTCAAGTAGCAGGCAAAAACTAGTAGAACATAAAATATAAAGCATTATTTCCGCAAATACGAAACAAGGCTTTTAATTTCTAACAGTTTTTTCGCCTAAACTAATAAATTTATGCATATCAATTTTATTTTAATTTATATATATATATATATATATATATATATATATATATATATATATATATATATATATATATATATATATATATATATATATATATTTCTCATGTATATTCTTAATGTTTACTTATTAAAATGATTTTAATATTTTTTTTTTTTTATTTAAGAGTATCCTCTTGCCGGGGCAATTAATTCATGCACCTTCTTCCAGCCAGCTCTATTCCAGGCCATATCGTTGGCCTCTCTATACGACATGACACATAGTGTTTCCTTTATGTTCCAAGTAGATATTTTTTGGTTTTCCCCATCCACTTATGTTTTTTTGTAATTTAATTGTAATTTATAATAACTTGTAAAAAGATCTATAAGCAAAATAGTTTATCCTAAAAAAGAACAAACATACCGTTTAGTAATTAATCTAAAACCCCTATTCTATTCTTCTTTAATAATTGAATTTTAAATAGTGTCTTATTGTCATAAAAAAATTATAATAGATTGGTGTTTATTGAAATTTTATCAATGTTGTTATCACTCGATAACATATTATGAATAAAGTACAATGTAAATGATTCGAACTTCCGCAAAAATATATTGAATACCTAGTAATACCGCGATCAGTTATCGACCGAATGGAGCTTTACAAAGTTTTTCCGGTCGAACGAAACCAAAAAACCTTATAACTGCAGATATTTATTTTATAGCTGTTTTATTTCCTTGAAATAGAAGTATCGTATAACAGAGCCATTAAATGTACGTGATTGTAGATACGATCGGTAACAAATATCGATATAAATTGTAAGACAGAAGCAACTAGACGTTTTAATTGCGCTTCAGACCAGAAAGAACACGATTCTAAAACTAACATGATATTAATTAAATTTATATTAAATTAAATCTTAAGATTTGATTTGATTGAATTATTAGAATAGATTAAGGCAAATAATCAAGTTTATATAAGTCGATTAAAAAAGAAATGACGATTACTTTAATGGTGACAATTTTAATAACTAACTAATCATCTCACAAAAAATATTTTAAAATACATTAATGCACAGATGGGCAGTGAAATATTTCATAGATACATTAGATTTAAACTATAATTACTACATTAATCCTAACAAAACTAATATGACATTAACACGTGAAGAAACTTTATCGAAAAAAAAACAATTGAAAATCGCATCGATTCAGATTTAGTGAATACATCGCGCACAAAAAAAGTTGCAAACAAATTAAAACCCTCCATTTTGAAGTGACTTGAAAATATATTTTATATTTTAACACATTGGTGTTAAAATATAAAATATAAAATTTTCGAGAGCATTGGTTCTTTTGACAGTTCAGAAAATTTTAGAAGTATGGAAAAATAGATTTCAGCGAAAGCACCACAGTTTTCAGAATACGATAAGTTGAGCACGTGGCCCGTTTTATCCGGGTAGAGCTGGCACGAGCGTAGTTGGTACGAGACGTGACCAGACTCCAAATGAGGCGAGCTCGCGCGCATATTGAGACGTAAATCTCAAATGTTTTTAATCTAGTGTTGCAACTAGGTTATTTTTTACATATTAAAATAGGGACAAAAATATAGTGTTACCATATAAAGGTACGAAGGTCTTACCGAATCTTTTAGATCCATATCACAGGACGTGTTGAATTTTTCAATTTGAAAACAGATACTTTTTATACTAAAATATTTAAAGTTGTATATTTTAAATGGCTTCAACAAAGAGGTTCTAAATTTGCCCATATTATTACGCAACATTTTTGCCTATTTTCAATTGATTTAATAATACTGTTTTACAATCAATAGGAGTTATTCCCGTATTGCTTCCACATTTACTTTGTCATGATTTTTACTGTGATGAGTTTTATATGACAAGTCTGGATAGATATCAGTACCCTATTTTTACTATAAAACAATAACGTATACACTGCGGATTTATTTGTATTTTAAAATATAAAGACTTTCCAAAACTTGACAGACATAACCCGACTAACAAAAGAGGTAACACGCATGGTGTACTGTGAACCATTATATTATCTGTACCAGCGATACATATATATAATTTGATGTATATAATGTTACGATTATTTATAATTCCCAGTAGAACAAACATAAAAAATAAAGTACCTATGTAAAAAACTTCGAATCTCAATAATAATAATTACTATATTTACAAATTTATTAAATGCTTTTGGGAAAACATTTTTATTGGACCCAACTAATTTTATAAGCGTACGTGCACGACAGATACCAAACGCTGGATAATAAGGTTGAAAAGAACGTAACATCATTATTTTCTCTTAAAATTCCACCCTAAAAAGGCCAGAGAAGTGAGGTGATAAAGTGGAGAGCTCGTCGCGTGAACAAAACGGCTTATTGAGTTTGCTAGGCCAATTTTACACGCGAGACCCTAAAGTCGAGAACAATTTCACAGGCGATGTAAAACTGATTTCAGCGTAACCAATTTTAAAAGGTCAAGCAGGAGGTATATTAATACATTGTGTCAATGATCTATAAATATCTGTCTCGTTTACTTAAGTATTTATTTACTTTACGTAATACAATTTAGGTTTAAATCATTTAAGATTTTTCTTACAACAAACGGTCTCCTATCATGACAAAATGGATTTCAATACGAGGGTTTGATTAGAAAAGAAGTTGATAAAATCAAATCACAATTGAAGATGATATCGCGAAACGTTAAAAAAATTATAGAATTAAACCTCCTCCCTCTAAAAATCGATGAACAATGATGAACTAAAAATCTATATCTTTTGTTTTTATCTTTGTATTCTATTATTTTCTTAATACATTCAAATACAATCCATACCACACTTATGATAATATCAATTCATATTCCAAAATAAAACATAAAGACAAATGCCACGTTCCAATTAAGTTTCTCAGTACAAATAATAAAACCAGCCCATTTTTTGGGAATTATTTGAATTAATGGAACTCATCAAAACTTTTCTATTAACACAGAAAGAAAACTTTTTAAAAGATTAGATTTATGCGAAAAGTTATGGCAAATTAAAAGTAATTAAAATAGATCTTTGAAGGAAATAACTTAACTCTTAAAATTCTCCAGTACAAAGTTCGACCCCAATCGATACGCTATAAAAAAATTACGACTGACAATCCCTTTGCGAACCAAAACTGAATTTCTAGTCACTTCGTCATATATATAGTTGCAAATTAAATTCACACGACAAACACAACATACAACAACATAAAAATAATTTACTTATAGCGTACAATAATTTTACCATATTATTTTTTATCTACTAGATGGAGTGACGACCTTAAAGACATTGCAGTCAATAGATGCAAGTGACTCAGGACGGTTATGCTTATGGCAGTGTATGGGGGAGGTCTATATTCAGCAGTGGACAAATATTGGCTGTAATGATGTTGATACAATAATTATGCTATTGTTTCTTTGATGTCAGTTTAACCTTTAAACTAATAATTATTAATTTGGTTTAAAAAAAAACAGGCAAGAATAAAACCGGCATACCTCATATGAAATAAACATCTAGTTATTATTATTGATACCCCAATTCTTAATTTCTTATTTTGAGTAATAATTGCTGTTAAAACTAAGGTTGTTATTGGAGATTTTTGACAATTTCTTAAAAATATTGCTAGTTAAAAACATCATCACATAAAAAAATTGTTTTATTAATCCTGTAATAGTTACATATACCGTTATAAACCCTTTTTAGTTCAAACTTCAACTTTCAAAGCATCAGAAATTATGGTGATAATGGGAAAGCCCCTCCTCTCTGAATGGACTTTCTCTCACATTTTGAATCATAACTAAAAATACTATGCAGTATAAGAATAAATAAAGATCAGTTTTAAAATATATCATCATATAATATCCCACTTGGAAATCTAGAAGCTAGAGGGCGCATATTTCAGTAACACAATTCCTCGTTCTAAATTCAAATATTTTCAATCAATCTGCGAAACACCTTAACATTATAAGAATGTTTTATCAAATTGACATTTCTTTTCGGTAGTAAAGAAATGTCAATGTATGTGTGTATGTGTATATGTGTAATGTCGAGCAAAGTATGTTTTAAAACATTACCTTGCTATAAAATTATAAAATTCAGTAAGTTGTTTTGTTTATCTATGGACTGTGTGATGTAATGCTTATCCGTTAATCCACTTATTGATAAGCCCAGCGACAAAGCTAAGTTAATTTCCGAAGCGGCAATCCACTTTACAATAAATAAATTCGTTTCCAAAAATCGCAATCACAGTGATTGTCGGGCAAACAATGAAGGAAATTTTAACGTTTCACGGTAGCAAGTAGACGTAGTAGTGATTAAGGACTATATTAACAAATAAGAATTATATTCTAAAACAGTTTACTATTTTTTTATTTTTTTTGTATATTTGTTCAGTTTCAATATAAATGTGTAAAATTATCCTACTTAATACATACGAAAGTTTGCAAAAACATGTGTATACTTACACGGGTGAATGGCTCTAAATGAAATGTGATAATACCAACATATGAGCCATATCCTGGATTAAAATATAGAGTTCTGTTCACACTAATTAACGCAGCAAAGCCATAGTTAACACCTAATAATATATTATTATAAAATATTATATAATTACATAATTACGTACATTATATAATTATGTTCATATATATATATATATATATATATATATATATATATATATATATATATATATATATATATATATATATATAATATATATTATAAGATATTAATTTAATGATAAATCTTCGATGAACAATACCTACTGGCTAGACGTCAGGTCAAAAAGCATTAAAAACGTCTAATCGAATAACGCCACAAGATGTTCCTATTTTTAAATATTTAAGATTTAAATTATTTATTGAAATTATTTAACTTTTAAGCATTTCCATATTTAATATTCAGTTGACGCCTTTGATACCTAATTTGAGTTTAATTTTAGTTCGCGAGGGCGGAGTGACGCCTTACGTGGTAATAAACGCCTATGTGGTGATTATGTATACCACCTCAAAAAAATGTTCAAAAAACCTATACTACCGAAAAAGAAAAAATCTATACACCATTTACCGGAAGAGACAGACAACACGCGTACCAGAGGTGGCACGCCATGAAATAAATATTCAGGTATACGCCATAATTCATTTTTAATTTGCTAAAAATCCTTAGTACAAACACCCGCCCCTATCAAGGTTTCTAGGCTCATTAGCATCTTTTGGATATTGACAATCCCGTTGTCTTTTTGACCATTTACAGACACTGACAATACAGTCGGTCAATCAGCCATGGAACTATTTTATTATGTACATAAAATGTAGTGTTTCAAAGGAGTTCCGATACTTTACTGTATAACATTATTGGGTTCAGTTGCCTTGGCGTTAACTCACACACCGTAAAGAGAGCAACCTCGGTTACGAATACATTTACTATTCATTAGATACTACCCTATATAGGAAACCAACTCACTCCGTCGTCCCTATAAAAGGCCTATTGGCATGCGTTCAACAAGAAAACGATTTTTCTAAGACCGGTAAGAGTTACGTAAATAAGTAAACATGGGCATTACTGGTGATAGAAAAGTAAGTCAAACCACGTACGGATTATGCAATCTGGTTTGATTTAGATATTGTTTGTATCTAGATATAAAAATACTAAACCCAGTAGTCGCATGCATTCAATGAACACGAGAGAAACCCGCAATCGTGTCGGATGACGCGTGCGAAGCCGACATCGGACACGCGTTGCGAGAGACTAGGAAATAAATTGCAAGAAACGAACAACCGCGCATACTCACGCACATAGTCAGGATGTGAAACTACTAATCACCTTATACTTAGCTAGATACATGATAAGTTAATTTCGCTAATAATAAACTTTAATTCGAACTGAGTTTAGAAACAGGTGGTTAAAATTATATTATTATAAATATGTATAGAAAATTATACTTTTTATTCGAGCTAATAATGCATGCAGAGCCCATTTGTTATCATTAAAATTGCAAATCCTATTAATATCATCAAAATAAATATTTGTATGTTTGTTAATCAAGCTCAAACAGCTGAACGCATTTGAATGAAAATTTATAGATAGATCAATTATCGTGAATTAATATTAAAACATACTTTTCATCCTACTTCATGCGAACAAAGTCAAGGCATAAAATATATATTTTCAGTTTACAGGTTAGGGTACTAGAGGGAGACTTTGTACAAAAGTCATTTTCTTGGGCACCTCTGTCCCATTCGTGTTTCTACCATGAAGCAGTTTGCATGCCTGTGTTTCGGTTTGTAGAGTCCGATATGGCAGTGAATTTACAGGGTACAGAGAAATAACACCTGAATCCTCAACATAGAATAGAAACGCATAGGGGGTATCATGGGCGAAACAGAATAAGTATGGCGTCCATGGTACTGCTCATGTCTATAGGCGACGTTTACCACTTTCAATCAGGTAGGCCGTTAGCTTGTTTGCCATTCTAAGTTGCATAAAAAATGTGTGTGTCACTGGGTGTTTCATTATATTATTCCCTTTTTTTATTCTTCAAATAGGAATCAAATTTTCTATGAATATGTCCGACATTAATATAAATGATGCCAACGTCCATAGTTACATTGTCTAAATCGATGATATGTGTTTGTACACATATCATCGATGTAGACATATCACACCATCGATCCACATTATTTTTTGAAATGGTACTCATACATCACTATTCTATGTTCAAATTGCTACCTTTAACCTTCATCCAGTGCAAACTTACATTAGTGCCAACATGTTTATTGTATGCTGGCCGAACGGGCGCAGGTCGCGCAGGTTGCGGCGGCACTTTCAATTGTCTTCTGTCAAAAGATGATACATGGCTACCAGACCAACTCCATCGACCCGGTCCGTTACTCCCATGTGGTAAAGAGTACGATGACTGCGGTCTCAAGTGTCTCTGGTTAGGGGGTCCTAATAAAACATGACCACTTGGCATCCCTTGCGAGATGGACCCTGGACCTGGAGGGCCCTGAATATAATGATATCGCGGTGGATTGGACACTGCCGCTCCCCACATGATACAAAACACTTTTTAACGTGCACAATCACGACACAGCACTAATTACACCATCACATCGATTGTAATTCCTCACAGGTTATGATCGACATTCCGTCTGATGCTATCGGCAAAAATTATAATTAAACTGCTTTGTGCGAATTTTGCTTACTGTATAGATAACGTAATTAAAGCTAATCGGCTACCAGTATGTAGCGAGCGATCCAGGCCACTGTTCGCGATAGAAAGACAGCTTGAAAACATGAACGCCTCGAAAGCAACCGTCACCGGACGCAACCGAGACGCGTAAAGAATTAATTTATATTTGATGGACAAATGTTACTACAAAAAAGGTTGCTAATGTGCATTGTATTATTTAGTTACTGCGCTAAATTACTTTTATATTTCGGTCAACAATAACACAAGCTCTAAAATAGTTTACATTGAGCTAACAGCAGCCAAAAGGTCACTTTAATATAAAAACTTTATAATAAACATCACAAAGGAGATCGTTAGTATACAAACTACTAGATGTAAACATTCAGCATAGACACGAAAAAGTTCACATCACTGAATAACAACATCCAATGGCAACTTTAGCATGAGACTACGACCGACGTGGGGAAATTCTATGCGGACAATTTCCACTCCAACGGGCAACTCGAGAGAAATCAGTTTCCCGGCACAACTAATCCATAATGATGGACGGCGTGTGAGTATCAACGCATTTGAATGTACACTGGTTGCGTGTTGCGAATGGTTTGCCTAGCATACCACGCCAACTGCCCTGGCGATTGCATTATGATTTTTTCGCAAGGGACCGCGGGGGCGAAGCGGGTGCGCGGGAAACGACCAGCGCCAGCGAAGCGTGCATCAGCCGCTGTTTGGTCGGCGCAACGCAGCGAAACTTGCGTATTCAACGACCAGTGGTGCATAGTCATATCGCACAATACCATTGCCATCTGTAATTATTTATCTTGTGCAATAAACATAGCATAACACTTAAAAGCAAACACTGGAATTTAACTGGACTACTTTTCCACAATATTCAATACAACAAAAAGAGCGAAAGTAATAATGCCATAATACAGTGGGTGTAACAACAGAAAAAAAATCTATACCAAATGATCAAGCTGCAAATGAGAGTTATTATTGTGTCCAATCTTAATGTAAATGTTTGTTAGAAACATATTGCCGGTATTAATAACTGTCAAGAGGCGGCAACATAAAAAAAAACTCATTCGTAGCGCTATAGCCAATCTGTCAAAAGAACGTTCCAGTTAGCGAACGCGAAAGTCAGAGCAAGACAAAGGCGTTACAAAACTTTCGTTGGGCCGCGACGGCGAACGTCTGAGTTTGGACACACAATAGATGGTATTAGTATTCCGAATACGAACTCCTTCAGCAATAGAAACAGGGTTGACTGTACCGAGGAGTCACCGCCCGCAGAACCGTGCACTGAATACAATCCCTTCTGAACTGGAGGAATGCCATGCGTTCGCATCACCGCTACTACACCAAGCATCACCATAACCGCGCGTCGACGCGACATTGGGCAATGCGGTCCACATACATTATTTGGCTCAGATACCGTTAGGCCTTTTTGTAGGACTGTCATGTATTTCAAGTAAGAACAATGCCAGGCAATAACAGGCTGTAAAGATATACAATATAATTAGTGTTACAATTATACAAGTTGAAAAAGAAAACCGTTGCTAGATGACGGAAACGATGCAACCGTAAATAGTGCCAACAGGTGTGCTACCTTGCGTAGGCTTCACTTTGGAATTCAGTGTGGTATGCCTGCTTGGCTTTTGTTCCGCATTCTACGCGACATTATAGGCAAAAGACGCCTTGAGAAGACCTATAACTGGTTTAAAGTAAAATTTATAAATTTATTTATGATACAAATAGGCATAAGCCATCAAAGCTATTGAGAAAATAGAATAACACAAAACCTTCCAACTCGTCATTGACACACAATAAGCAAGAATCAACGGGTGTTAAAAGCCATCCAACCGATAGACAGCAATGCCTACGCGTGACTAAAATCGACGACGAGTCAAACAATGTGTATTAAAAAACGGGTACAATTTGTACGTATTTAGGAACAATGATTGGATCTAAATGAAAACGAACATATCACAAAGGGAAAATACTCTTTAAAAGTGTATTCATTTGAAATTGAATACACGTTCTACATAAATATTTCTGTGTATGTTCAAGTATCGCATTACCATGACATGAATCTAATAGTAGCCAATAGCTGAATGAAATCATTCTGTCATTTAGTTGGTATTAAAGAAGTGATAAGCTACGTTATCGTGATACATAAACATTCCGAAAATATTAGATAAGCCGTAGCAAAAATAACAAGAAGCACATAGAACATTACAAGGTTAAACTGCTTTACAAATCAGTACAATACAACGAGAATGAGACAGAAATAGTAATTTACGTGTATTTGGTATGTGCTATCACGTTGAACAATGAAGATATAAGAAACACTAGTTATTTACATTCTACTTGGTCATCGTTATTGATTATTATTCTCACATAGAAATGAACATAATGTGAAAGCTATTTGCGTTTTCGTTACAGATGGCATATTCTATATGGAAGTTTGGAAACGTTTTGGAACAACGTTGCAACATAAATCGTTTGAGCGCATTGGCTCTGGAATTTATTGCTCCGATTTAGTTTTCACTGTTCATGGCGCTAAACCCACTATTCTATTCACAATGTGCACAGTATTCACATTGTTAACCGGTGAATATACATGGCAATAACATCCGTTTTATGAAACCGATTCAGAAATAAGTGAAGAGCTACTAAAATAACTATTTGTATTTTCTATTTTAAGTGAAGTCAATGAAATTTTATACACTGAACTTAGTGAATATTTACATTTTACGTATAAGAGAGTATAAGTCCCGTGATAATATGTTCTTGTGACTTCTGTCCATAAACAGTTTAAATACGAGAAATCCGTCGTTTTGGGCGCATTGTCTTGTTTGCGATACATATTTTTTGCTTTACTTATGTAAACATACAATCCTTAATACCAGACACCACTAAGTACTAAATGTTGTTATGTATTAGGGATTTAATTTATATAATGATAGGGAGAATTGTAATGTAGAAAACAACCCATTTGTGCCACATCGGAAACGCATTAAGCAAACCGACGGCCCCATAAGAGCGCAATATCCGACCGGCACAAAACAGAACACAGCGACGCTGCTCTGCTGATTTCGTAAACCTCTTCTAACTACAGAGCATTTTGAACTTTACAGTTTAAGGTTAACAATGAAATCTATAGAATTCAATTATTTATATCGTGACTCAGAAAGAATATGTCACCGCAGCTTTTCATCTTTAGGATGTCGTAAAAAAATATTAGAAAAACAAATTACCTTTAATACAACTGAGACAAAAATCGAAATAAAGTTCTATATATATCTATATTCTATATATATATTACTTTATCACACTTGAGAACGGGTAGACCAGTTTGGCAAATATTTTATTTTAATAATTCGTCATAATCCAATTAAGGTTTTCAGGGAAAGAAAAATACATTGGCAAAATTTAAGCCTGTCAGATCA
Source organism: Galleria mellonella (assembly GCF_026898425.1). Taxonomy (NCBI): domain Eukaryota; kingdom Metazoa; phylum Arthropoda; class Insecta; order Lepidoptera; family Pyralidae; genus Galleria; species Galleria mellonella. The sequence goes on along the minus strand of NW_026442162.1, from coordinate 2,268,271 downwards.
GTTAGGGCTACAATAAAAAAAATTGTGATTCAAATATTTTAATGGAATAATTTATTCATATTTCAAATCCAATTTAAACATAATATTGTGTCAGGCCGTCTTGATCTACGCATTAAAATATTCGTTTAATTTGCTTATCCCGACAAGCGTAATGGAACATCATAACAGGAAAATTAGGTAAATAAAACGAAATTCTTTTTGAGCACGATCCAAAAATGAATTTATTTAATATCGTAACTCAATTTTCTACATTTTGGAAACTGGTATGTTTTACTATTTGTGTAAGTTTAATATAAATCTCAATTTAAGTTATCTTAAAGAATATTATATCTTTACATTTATCTGAAAGTTTATTTATGAGCTGAAAATATAAAAAGAATCGGTATATACGAACTACACGGGATGAAAAAGGGATATAAACGATAAACTACTATTTATAATGTTCAACGCGGACGACATCACGGGTAAAAACGAGTAAAAATATAAACAACGCCACTGATTAGGAAAGAAGCTGACGGCCCACATGATAGAAAGTATTAACTATCGATATAGACATAAATAGCGCCATGTTATCCTTCATATATTGTAACTAAAATACCATATCCCACCCTTCAAAACGAAAAGGCCATGCAAACGCCACCTTGAAATTGTTCTACTCCATTTAGTAGACCTCACGTATCATCCTTAAGAATTCATTAGTATATGAATACACTTAGTTCGTGTAACACTTTCCTCATCTGGGATGCAAGTGGTATAACAGCTCAAGAGAGCTACATGAAAACTGTCAACGTAGTTTAGTCAAAATGTCGAGGGTGGTATACATCAGGCACTTTATGTTCCCCACCGGCACATTAAAAGTAAAATTGTGTCACGCTGTTGTTTATTACGCTGTTTTACAATCTGAGTGCTCGTTATAGAGCAATAGTTCAATGTCTACTTAACATGTAATTGTTTCCCTATAAATAACATCGATACTCGACAGGCACAACATGCGAACAAGAAAAGCATTGCTTAGGATGTGTAACCTATTGTAAATGTACTGGGTTACATTTTTAATAATTTAGTGGCATTTTGACAGCGGTGTTGTGTCTATCCGATAATGCTTAAAATTCATTATCAATAGATTCTACCCTATTAACATCAGAGCAGACCACAATAGTAGTAATAGATAGTCCAATGCTGAACATGAGGCCTCTTCTAAACTACCAGAATTAACGCTCCTGATATAACTGCGTCCATCGACCTCTTAATTAAATCCATAACAGCTTATTAACCTCCTACTACTAAGTACGAGTCTGTCCATCAGAGGAAAATAATATTTACATCTATATTCGGGACTTGTGCGACGCAATCATAAACAAAAACTACAATCGTGACTAGGAAGGGTTAAAAAACCAGCTTTACACTTTAATCATAATGGAATTCATTTTATACAAATCTCAAGCATAACTGTATTAGTCCGTTGATATGTGATTCAGTTAAGTAAGTTTCATAAAGGTTTCAATTTCAGGTTTTCCTTCTTGGACTGGTGTATGGTGCTTTATTCCCATTGTCGCCTTTTACGACATCCTGAGGATGAAAGGACGCGGAAACCTGGTAATACAGTGTACTTCTTACTTCGAACCCACACTGAGGATGTAATTAATAAAATTACTAACTCTTATATCTGTCTATCATTATCTATTAACAAATAAGTAAACAATTTATCGTAACGTCCTAATCATGCTCTATATTATCTTTACTTGACAGAGTAATACGGAAAACCGCAAGAATACGTGATTTTTCAACATGAGGCAGCTCACACAGAGCCAATGCGATAGCGGCAATGGACCGAAAAGAGCTATTTCCACATGACGTAAAATGTGGAAAACGAGAACTTAACAAGAGGTGAATGTACTGCAATACCTAAGCTGTGTGCTCACTATTTGAATGGGTTGAAGAATAATAACATGGAAAACGGATTGTCTATGATTTCTTACAGATTTTACAGTAAGTTGTGGCTTGTAATAATACAATACACAAAAAACATACGCAAGTTAATATATTAATAGGTATAATAATGGATCCATATGTTGCGTTGGTTCAAAAAACATCACGTTTCCACAGTAAAAAAATATAAAGTTTGTATTGAAAACCAATGCCATGTTCGTTATAAACGTGTGCCAATGTACGAGTAATGTAATGTGTGCACATAAAGACTGTTTATTCTTGCGAGTTTGTGCGTTTAAACATGCATACTGAATGTGTACAGAATTTCGATGTAACGACAATAAACAACTACATTTTGCTCCGCAAAAAAATAGCCACTTCGAGCGTGACAAAATTAATATTGACTACTAATATTCACTATACTTATTTGAAAACGAATAAAACACGCTGATATACGACAAGACATTTCCTTGACAGATTAAATTTAAAATACTCGAGTTCAACATGCAGAATCGTGTATCTGCTTACGAATAGATTTTGCTTAGCAACAAGCATTTAGTTCCTCTAACAAAAACAGCAGTTTCAATCGTCACAAATACGGGATAAAGACGATAAGGTAACCCCTAAAAATTGCAATAGGTTTATGTTATTCGTTTTCATAATAGGCACCTGTGAAATTATGAATCAAATGTTTTGTCACTTAAATCGCTGTTTTTACTTAAAATATACTTATCAAATCTTATACTTAATCAATATATTCTTCAATATTCTTTTAAGCAGTCCAATTTTGTCGTGTTTGTGCTCCTGCATTTATGTAATTCAACTCACTCTTGCACTTGACAATGACACAAACATTAAAATGAGTGTTAATTGATGCACAGATATAATAGCAAACTAGGGCGGCATGATTATCATAGTGCTGTTAGGTTAAATAACCACATGTTTATAAACACTAACTACTCGTACTACACTAGACTAGAATATTTAATTTTTAATTTTAGGTAGTGTTTTTTATATATTCGCCTGTATGTATGTTATGCAATTACTCCGTCAATTTTTGACCAATTTTAAAAATATTGGAATCGATAAGATTTGTCTCATTATAATATTAATATTGTCACGATTAAAGCCATAGTGTATTACGCGGCAAGATCATAAGTTACCCTAATTGTGGGCATGTTCATATTATGGACAAAATTGAAACCGTTTAGTTTCATTATTAATTTCATCTAGTCGACACCAAAACCTGTGTTATATATGTAATGTTATATATGTAAAATATATGTTCGATGATGGTTCAACACTGTTACTTATTTTTATTTTATTCTTTATTGTAATAAAACGTATATAATTGACGAACTTAATGCCTTATGGTATTCTCTACCAACTAAATATTAAGTGGAAGCAGAAAACTATTGATAGGCAGCAGTTATTTTATAATAAAATACAGCCTATGCTACTCTCTGATAGTGTATCTTTCTATAAGTGAATGAATTTTTAAAATTGGCTAAACAATTTTTAAGTCCACCTATTACAAACAAAAAAAATCAAATCTTTTCTCTTTCTTTATTTCAAATAAACTAAATTAATCCCAGTAACTGTTTTAGACCTGCCCCTTGTTACATTAGATTTAAATGTGCTTAGCGAAATTTGTGTGTTACGTTCTACCCTACCGGTAATATATACAACAAATGTCTCTGATTACATATTAAAGATCCATACGGTTGCGGTCATATTCTTGTTTTACAGATAACATCAGAGATATGTCGGATGTCACACATAAAACATAATTTGAACTTCGATTCTGATGATGTTTACTAACTCGTTGAATACTCGGAGCAATTAAATGCAGGTACGTGTATAGTAATTTTCAATAATTTATACAGACCAACCGTAGTGGAAAATACCTTTTGTGATAAAAATTAATCCTGAATATGCGGCACATGGGTAGAATGTCACAACCGGTACAATATATGTATTTTTAATGCATGAAAATGGAATGGTATTCTCTACTGCACTATTTTTTTACACTGGCAAGCTAGTTTAGGCTACGGTAACCACTTACCATCAGGTGGTCCGTATGCTTGTTTGCCACCTCAGTGATATAAAAAAAAGTATAATGGGGATAAAAACAATATGAATACTTATTATAATTAGTAACATAGAGGCGAATTGAGAAAATTCATTTTTCTTAAAAATGCATATATCACTGAGTCTGAAAAAAACTTTGTTGGACTTTAAATTACTAATATAATAACAGAAAAACTAGCATAATTACATTCTAAAAATATTATTAAAGAATATAAGGAAATGCGTAGAATGAAAACTAGTTTAACAAGTCAGGGTTGCTAATAAAGTTTTTTCGTTAAATACACTAGTTATTATAGATTCAAATGAATTCCACGGGATGTCTAATCGTAATCAAGTATCATAAGTAATAAATCTTTACTAATATTATAAATATGAAAGTGGGTTTATTTGTCTATTTATTACCTCATAGCGGCTTAACAGGTTAACCAATCACTATGAAATTTGGTATACACGTACTATATTAAATGGAAAAGTGTATAGGCTACTTTTTATCCCAGTCAGTAAACATTCCCAAGTCTCGCAAATGAAGTCGCCGATAAAGGCTTGTATAATATACAAACGAAATGTTCATGAAATGAGTTCATTGGATTTGACCATTATCGAAGGTCACACACACATACATGCCAATACATATTTATAGCAGAAGTCGCTTAGCAAATACAAAGGAAAACAAACACGCTAGAAATTTAAATACGCATACGTTAACTGTGTTATAATACTTGTACCAGTATACTAATAATATTAACTATAACCTTTTTACTAATGAAGAGTGGCAATTTCTGGAGAAGAATTTCTAGCGAGAATTTACAGGGTACACCTGAGCCCTCAGGAATGGCAACGCATGGGGGTATCATGGGCGAAACAGTATACTCTGTTATGTCCATGGTACTGTTCATAGGTAATGGTTACCACTTTCCATCAGGTGGGCCGTCAGCTTGTTTGCCATTCTAAGTTGTATAAAAAAAAAAGTGTCTCATGATTAATCTCATCTCAATTGATAAAAAGTGACCATGTGGCATAAGGTGCATTCGTAACAAAATTAGTGTGGAATAAGCATGGACAAAAAGTCTGTAAATAAAAAAAAAAAAACATAAATAACGATGCAAACTTGAGGAAGTTATTGCAAAACATAAACCTAAAATATATAATCGAATCGAATTTAAAACCTTTAATTTTTTAAATCATTTCGGAATAAAACTGACCATTTACTTTTTTACTGAAACCTAATCACATATTGCTGTTTCATAGCACAAAAGGCACCAAAGCGTGTCACAAACTACGCAAATAAAACTAAGTACTTATGAGTGTATAACATAATACACGAATTTTGTGGAGCTCATTATTATTTTTGATTATTCATTCCATGCAATTTGTATAGTCACATTTTATTGCTACGCCTACGACACCATTGTGCAATAGTGTGTTTAGGGTTCCGTAGTCTTGTATTATTAATCGTACGTCACAACAATTTCTATTCGCAAGTAACAAAAATTTCAAATTAAATAAAATAAGTAAATACTATTGGAAAAGCAGAACTTATGCTATAAGTATCTTAGCAACTAACAATATACCAGTAGCTACTATACATGTTTGATATATGTATGTATTTGCGATGAGGCCTACCGCCTACGTCATGTTAATTACTTCAGTATTGTGACAGAATCGTTAGAGCGAATGAACGTAATTTTGGAAAGTGTCTGCGGCTAAATCGGGCGGTCACGCAACAATGAACACTTGATTGGTATCGAAGATATCTGAATTAGCGTTGGAGGCTCGCAACAATGTTACTTTCCAATAATCTTATAAAATTTTATTGTTAAAAGTTTCGTCAGCACACATTATATTTTCATTGTAAAAATAAGCGAATGATATACAGATTCGATCAGCTTTCGGGGCTATTGTAATTGTAAAAAAAAATATGGTGACATACAATTATATTATATTGGTAAGAAGTAAGATATTCCTATCACGAATAATACCAATTATTTCATTCTTACTGCACCTGATTAACTAATATCTTTGTTAAAACAATAAAAATCGTTTAAAACTCAAGATATTGAGGCCGATTTTGTAACGCCATTTCTCATAACCTAATATTTTAATTATTTCGCAAAAATACTGTTTTATAGACCATAAACTATAATATTTTTTACTTAGATCTATTAGAAAATTGGTTCGTATCAATCTTTATAACAAATCAAAATATTAATTTTAGAAACATTTGAAAAATGGTGTCTTAAAATCGGCCCAATAGTGTAATAAGATTTGAGATCATAAATGAATAACAAATCTCTTCAAAATAAGAACATTATTTCTGGGAATGTTATAATTATTTAGAATAAAAGAAAAATTATGAAAGCAGTAACTATCTAAATATGATAAATGTTGACTATGCTAAACGGCGCTATTTTGGTCATCATCAATATTATTAAATAAACTTTAATCAATATATCTTTTTTAGGTATTTACTTTTTTATATATATATACACTCTGTAGTTTACCACATATAAAAGACTAATCGTAGTACATAGTATGTCATATGTAGTACCCAGTACATTATAACAGGCTAGTATCTTGCTCTTATCGGGAGAGAGACCTCCATGTAACGGACCGTTAATGAATCCTTAAGTATGGATATAAACATAGGTCCTAACTATTGTCAGTAGAGTGACAAACACAAGACGTTTTATATAGAACATTTTACATTTCCTCAAGGTCGTTACGACACTCGTCTCTCTGAGAACATAATTAGCATGAATTTAAAGTCATATTGTGAATATTTAATGCGTAATAAATATCGCAAGTGTAAATGCACACCCACAACGCGTCGTCATTATGAAACATCCTATGTGACCTACTGGCATTAGTGTATTAAGGCTTACTTAATTTGACCATTACAGCATAGCGAATTCCATATTCAATCTCTATATATATTTTTTTTTTCACATAACATTATTCGGCTATTCCACGTAAATTAGGATTAAACTTTCTACGTGTTAATTTAGGAATAAAATATATGTATACTACCAGGAAATCCATTCAGCCCTACAAACATTAATTGAATAACAAGATTTCAAGCGTATTTACAAACGTACATTTATACGAATATTATAGCATTAGTAGGATCAACAAGATTATCTTATTGTCAAGAGAAACGGTTTTGGAGAGGAGGGAATAAAAACGAAGCACCGACAATAATAAAATAATATTATAAAGAGAGGCTTTCCAATATATATTCTTAAACACATTTTTACAATAAACAACAATATGTCAATCAAGTAGAAAAACAAAATATTATTATAATATAAAAATATAATGCTAAAAAGGTAAATTATATAAAAAGAGTTCTGTCGCCAACAGTCAAGAGAAACGGTTTTGTCAGCGAAGCACCCTTTTTGTTTCCATGTGTATTAATAATATTATATTTTATATTTTATATATTTTATATAATAATAACTTATTTTAATAAGAAAGATCAATCTACATTTCATTTCATATGTACTTACTTAACATTAAAATTGATTTCATTTAAAAGTCCGCATTAAAATAAATCAACTGAAAACTTACTTAGCCATATACATTTATAATTTACTTAAACCATCGGCTTTATCTATAAACTGAGTATTAAAGGAAAAAGTATAGAAATTATATAGATAGTTAATGTTGTACATCAATCATTTTTAGGTTGGGAAACCTCACAATAAAGGAAATATTTACTATAAAACTAACCATATAGTAGATAACGACACACTACATCTCAGACAAATTAGGTTATGTTACTGAGGACTACAATTGGTATACCAGCAGCGAGTGTAAGTAAACAAGGATTGTCGCTTGTGGAATACGTAACTAACAGGTAAGAGTCCTAAGACGGGCGTACACGTAAATCCAATTAATGCACAAGTACAAACTAAGCGAAGACATGTGAAGTGTCTGTCTTAGCCACGTGTATGTAGAGTATGTCTGTTTATACCATATGTACATATTTATAATGTCAGCATAAATTATATACAATATTATATTTTTTATGCAATTTGAAATTGCAAATAAACTGACGATCTATGTTATGGGACGAGATAACAGTCACTTGTGGATATGAGCAGCAACAAAACTATGAGATAAAACTAATCTTGGTACCCATGCATTATCTATCATTTGTGAGAAGTAATGCATCCTCTTCTTTTCCTGTGGGTGTCGTAAAAGGCGACTAAGAGAACTTACTGGTCGAAGGATGGATAACTCGCCTGACCTTGAAATCTCATATTTATCCCTTCGTACTGAAACACAGGCGTACAAACGGACACTTTGTGTTTTTGGTGACAAAAACACGAATACAAAGGTACGCTATGCAGATGACTTTTGTACAATTAATATAAAGTGTTGTTACTTTGTCAGAGACCCACGGTTTCTTAGAAATTATTGTCAACGGACATGATACATATATACTATAAATGGGTATTTAAACTTTGGCAAACTCTCGTTCATGTTACAGAAATTGAGATAAATTATTTTGTATTTATAATTTACTATCATTTATCACAATATTAATTGACGGTAGATTTATGTAATTCATCAGGTGTTAATACCACCAAATAAATATTATATCTACCGTGAAGCAAAAATGCGTTTGTTATACGAGTAGGTTCATGTTTTGACATAAAAATATATTAATAAACATCCATTGCTTTTATTTTTACGGTATTGGTCCAAAGTTCTCTTCATTTGAACCTATGTATATATGTATATATATACACACCCATGAGACTATTTTTGGTCATATTATGTAATGTTCATGCTAGCACTCATTCCTATAGAGTAAGCCATTACCTTTTTCCTACTTTTTTATGCTAACAAGCTGATGGCACACCTGATACTGCATGCGTTACCATTACTAGTTAGGTATAAGAATAAAAGCATTATTAGAAAAATTATATTAGTTTTTCATCATTTTCTTTAGTAAGTACGTATAATACTTTCATGTTGTAACTTCAATTGAATAACTAGCAAGATAACGGACTTACAGTAACTGTGATAATAAGAAATAACAGCAAAACAGTTACAAGGGTTTTTATAGTCAGTTAGATGCCAAATTCGCAATTTTCTCTCAGATTTCTTTGGGTTGTTTAATTTTTTATCACCATTTACGTGTAAAAACATTATTATTGTAAAAATATCAAACTTACAGACAAATAGAATATTTTTTGAAGTAGATCCCTCTACTTACGCAAGTCGTGATCGTCAGTTTGATTCTGGCCAATTTCAATATTTCTGGCTACATCAATCTACAGTTACTGTTATGAGCGCATTATTTTTAAATTCACAATACGAAATTTGTGTATTCAAATACCGTCCTAAATAAATACATACCATAAAGTTAAATTAGAATTAATTCCAATAAATGGCTAAGAATGAATAAACATCTAACTTTTGGATTTATTGTAATTAACTTTTTGATGTAATTACTTACATATTTTGAATTTTTATTAATAACATTGAATGATACGTGACACCTTTCTAATTACTGTGCCCGAGAGGGTATTAAATATTATAACTGTTAAAACATTATAGAATGCAATAAATATTGACATTTAATTTAATTGAATACCCATAATGAAATATACAATTTCATTAACATGGAACAAATCGGATTTTCTCCGTACATTAGCCGTGCGTACGTATGTATATGCCACGAATACTACAAACCGTTGATTATTTGCATATACCAACCTGTGTTACAACACGGCCTCGAAACATGCCTCCTAACGGAACCAGCATTATGGTCGCACGCAGTTATAAATTTACAAATTAAACTCCCAACATTTTCGGATTATTTACCTTTGAATGTATGACGAATGATACCGTATACGGATTATGAGTCCAAATAAGGTTTTTTACTCATAGAGAAATTGCATACATACTTCCATCTCTTGCTTAACGTGTTGTTGAGAGCTACCAGAGAGCGATACCCTCACATGGATAGTAAGAGTAGAGGGTTTTTTTTTTTTATACAACTTAGAATGGCAAACAAGCTGACGGCCCACCTGATGGAAAGTGGTAACCGTTGCCTATAGACATGAGCAGTACCATGAACATAACAGAGTATACTGTTTCGCTCATGATACCCCCCATGCGTTCTCATTCTTGAGGACTCAGGTATTATTCCTCTGTACCCAGTAAATTCACGCCATATCCCACCCTTCAAACCGAAACACAGCCATGCAAACACAACTGCTTCACGATTGAAACACGAATGGGACAGAGGTACCCAAGCAATCGACTTTTATACAAAGTCTCCCTATTATTACTTATAGAAATATTCCTTATATATTTATATTTTTTTTATTAATATATATTATTTTTAATTTCTTATTCCCAATGGTGACGAGAATACTGGAATCTTCCATTTACATGTGGAGCGGTGACTACATATAATATGTAGTAATATTCTTCAAGATGCGGTCAAAAGAAACACTTGATGAAACACTACGGAGAAATGTAAGAATAGGGGAAGTTTTTGCTTAATCGTCCTAGTAGGACGATAGTCTATTAAAAATATATAATTATATTATATTATACTAGCTTTAACCCGTGACTTCGTCCGCGTGACCGGGATATGTTTAATATCCAGGATACAAGTAGCCTTTATCATTCTGCATCCCATATAGTACCTATATACACCTACTATTATATATGGGATGAAGATTCAATATTCCAAATCCAAATTTCATAGTGATTAGTGAAGCCCTTAAGGCACTTTCACATTTATAAGTTAGGATTACATAGGGACGTTAAAAATTTCTTGTAGCTGACATCAGCTTAGTTACAAAGACCGAAAGCCGTGACTACCAGAAAGAGTTCTATACCAATTAATTTAAAAAACATATTGATAATGTAAACTAGATGCGAAATTTTATAATTTTACTCCACAAAACAGTTGAAATCTACTTAACCTGAGTAGAACCTTTTAATTTAAAATTAATTATATCCTTATTTGAGAACAAATAATTTAAAATCCTTATTTGAAATACTTTTAATTTAAAATTAATTATATTCTTATTTCTTTTATGAAGTTGATTAATATTGCCTATTTAGACTGTATGTTGTGACACCGCAGTCAATTTTAGTATTTTATTAAGTGGAATTCTCTCGTAATATAAATTGTAAATTGTTGTGTTGTAAATATCGAACGGACCCTATTTCTAAAAATCTTTTGCTCCTAATGTTCACATAATATAATTAAATCTAAATAACAAGCAAACTGTAATTATAAATATAAATGCAAGACATATATTGAAACAACTTGCTGCGACTGTCTTCTACTGACGATTTGATTGATAAATAAGTGGTTTACGTCATTATCTAGTTTTTTAATAATGACAGATGTCAATATGATTAAATACAAAGATATTATAAAGATAAGCAAATCACGTTGTTATATTTTTTTTTCGTTTCAGTTCCTTGAAAAATAATTCCTCGAACTGGATTTATATTTCATTCGAAAGCAAATATATTCATGATTTTACATTATTTCAGACATCACAGTATTTATTCAATAAGATGATTTATGATTCTTACTATAGACGGCGTTGCAAGGCTATCAATTTACCTCCCTGAGGGGAAGAGATTGTTAATAATGGGGTCTAACAGCCCATTGCTAGCAATGTACCCTATCAGGTTGACCTCCACGTAGTCCCCCTGGAAAGCATAAGCAAGCGAGTTTCCTGGGTGAGCGTATTGGAAGACTGTAAAGCTCATCCAGTTGATGTAATAAATAACTTTAGCGCAGGCGGGTTTACCATTCCATTATCATCCATTAAAAAAATATTTTCGTTTCCATTTAAGTAGTACAATAAAAACACTTTTTTCGCATATAAAAATTTAGAACTGTTACTTCACTGTTTTTTTGTTTAACAAATTTCTTGTTATACAAACTTCAAAAGCAAGTTTCGCTTAATCCAATTAACAATATAGTATAACATGTAATAAATAACTTTAGCGCAGGCGGGTTTACCATTCCATTATCATCCATTAAAAAAATATTTTCGTTTCCATTTAAGTAGTACAATAAAAACATCCTTTTTGTCCATAGGTTACAGTGACCGTTTACGATCAGACGGGCTGTATGCTTGTTTGCCACCTTTATGGTATATATTATATATATGGTCATATGATCCTATATATTTGATAGTGTATTATACCCTAAGTTCACAAGAATAAATGGTAATATTAATGAATGTTCATGTCTTTCGCATACAATTAGCATATCTGACATTTTACATCTAATTATCACCTTCAGATTTTTCATTAGTCATTTAATGAGGAGTCCAAAAGTGGTATTAAAATTGTTTTGTAAGCAAGTAATACGAAAATTGAACAAGCACGTTTTGTGGTGACGTGAATGTGATTTGTAAAAGACGATACACTTGAATAATTCAAATTTCGTATAAAAATAATCATTAGACATTTGTCGACTGTTGCCATTGTAGTGAACATAACTCGAAATGCCCACATTTCACCGAACATATTTGAATCCAACATGGCAGGGCATAAGCCTAGCGCCATCCATCGGATTTCATTCATATTGTTACATTAAATATTATAAATTTTGAACACCATTTGATATTTCTTTAACAATCATTATGGTTTTCTCACGCGTTTATATATGATATATACGAAATATTGAAACTTTAGTATGTATTTATATAATGTAACGTACTTATTTAATATGGAACAATATTATTGCAAAACCTAATGCTATTGTAAAATCAAAAGTTTGTAAGGCGAATGAACTTTTGTACAAAAATACCATACAAAAACTACTAAACAAATTTAAATGATATTCGATACACGGGTAGGATATATACAAACATAAAAATTAAGATACTTTGTTTATATAAAAATTCACGCAGCCAACGCCGCGGGTAACATTAACCGGAACTACAATAAGTAGAGTACAAATAAATTAACGAGTAGCTTTTTTTATACAAATTCCTCTGTAAAAGTATAGAACTTTCATTCAATTAATATGACAAATGATTCTCCGTACGAGTTAGATTATAACACGACACATTCGAGTTTCGCTCAACATTCCTTCACGCGTGTTTGTTTAGTAAACGATCTTGAATATGGCAGTACGAGGCGACCAAAGAAATGCTATAGCAAGTATAAAATAAAATAATAACAAATATTTTATTAAACACTTTCGGGGTCACAGTTTTGGCATTCGTCACAACAACGTTGCCGTCCTACTTACGTGCGGCTGTACAACGAATGTGATTAAGCAAGCAAGAAAGAACGCGTGCCATGATATTAAAGCTTAAGCGTTTTCAAATGCATATTCAAAATCATATATAATATTTTTCTATTGAGATGTAACAGAAAAAGAAACTATCAAAAGGAAATTCATTGTGAATCTATCACTGTCATCATGAAAATCACGACCACTCTGCACGCTTAAAGAAATGGGAAAAAAAGATATGTTATTATTAGGGTCTAAAAACCCTATTATTAATAATATACCTCATAAGGTCGACCTCCCCGTGAAAATCATTGTGGTTAATTCTTGTTGAAATCGTTACACTAACTATACATTAAATAATAAATCTATGAATGATTAAATTCTTGATTGCAGTAAGTAAATCTTAATTAACACTTAGACTTGAAAATAATAATTATTTGCTCCTGAAAATTGTACTTTATCTCCATATGACGACGATTCTTTCTCCTGTAACGATAAGTTTTTATACAATTCCATACAACTTTCCGAATACGAATATTAACTTTCATAAGATACTTCATTATTATGTATTATTTATCTTTTAAAAGTATTGTATTTACCTAACGATTTGCATTTATCTTAAGTACTGTTTAATATCTTATCTTCTTTCATTTCAGTACAGTAAGTTCTATCGATAAAGTAGGTGTGAATTTATTATTTTTAGTTGGATAACAATTTATAGCTCTAATTCTCAGTTATTATGCGTATAAATACCTTGATTAATCGCATCGGTTCACACATTGTACCACGTAAGACAAGCAATAGTAGGCACGGTACCCCACTCCTTTCACCTATCGAGCCCAAGTGCCGATAGTTCACAAGAATCACGACTCACGTCGGTCAGAGGTGAACTGTGTTACATTCGTATTCACGTACCGTTTAACTAATATTGAACGAGGAACGATTCAACTCTTTAAATAATATAGATCTAATAGTATTAGGCACTATTTATCATAACTTTATTATCCGTGTGGTGATTAAGTAATAATTGTCACCACTTTACTAGGATGTCGTAAAAGACGATTTAATCACAATTCAACAATCCAGAAGGAAAACTCTAAATGTATTACCAGCCACCTGACTAATATGGCCATTCGGGGGGAAAGGGATTATTACTAAGGGGGATCTAATAGCCCGACTGCTAGCAATCAACTCTATCAGGTCGACCTCCACGCACTTCCTCCTGGAAATCATCGTGGTTAATTCTTGTAGAATTTGTCACGATGGGCGGACTGACCTACCTTTTCATCCTCATCTCTCATCATTACTCACTGGTCCCACCTCGTATACCGATAGCGCAAGCGGAGTTATCAATCAACTATCATCTATTAAACAAAATATATGACCATTCTACAGTGAAATGTATTTGTTGCTATGGTGGTGGTGGTAGGCATTATTTAATTTCATTTATTATAATTATTTCGTGCGCATGACGATCCAAATTTATTGTTTCTCAAATTGTACTTATGATGCAGAAAGTTTAAAGACATTTTTAGCCTAATGGAAAAATGAAGACGGCGATCAAAAACAGATTGAAAAATTACATAAATTTCGTCGATATAATACTAAAACAGAAATAAATCTCTGTATCTGTATCTGATTAATTGTCATCCTTTAAATGCCAATACAGTAAATACTACCTACAGACAAACGGCATAAAAAATAAATACTACTATCATCTCTAATACCTTGTAAGTTTTTTAACACCCATAATAGTCAAACAAAGACAGGCATGTCGGAGAGATGTTTACAATGTACGACAAACACGTTCCTGGAAAGTATCCAAATCCCGGCACGTTAAAACATCGCGCCTTTCTGAAAATTTTCGAGTCTACTGCATACAATGTCTCTAAGTAAATAGAATATTGTAGGTAGATTCATGTTTTTTTTACACAGATACACAATTAAATAGATGTCGCTACTATATGGACTTTCCTTATTCATTTTTAACTAGCTTTCTTGATTCTAGCTGCATTTCTTTTAACTTACTACTTGATATTATGTTAAAAAAAAACTTTAAATATTGATATAAATATCATTACAAACGATACTTTGGAAAGTATTTTAATACGGGAATTTGCTATATAGAATTTGTAATATTAGGGCAAGAATTTTAGTACTTGTACCCTTACACTACAATAGCACGAGTGACATGTCTCTAAACCAATAGGAAATACACTAAAACGTTATTTGTAACCTTAAGCAAACGTATGAATACAAATGTCCGTAATAAATATTTACCTTTTTAAATATTATTCCAACAATTAACATTAGTAGTTCTATTGTAGTAAAAACAGCCATATTGTCAAATGTCACCGTGCTACAACGCGCGGTATAGTTTCCTTATAAATTGAGATAACTGCGTCATCTATCTCTCTCTACATCTATGTCCTTTAACAATGTTCCTATGCAAATATGCTAGAGTTACATACTGCAGTCGGATCGGAGGGCTCTACAAATTTGATTGTTGATAAGTCCGGGTCATCGACCCAGCGCGCACGACTGACTAACTGAGATTCGCTCGATTCAAATCGAAAATAATGGTGAATTTAATAGCAATTCAGTAGGCTTTTTTCGATAATAATCTAAAAATTTTCGATACAAATTTAATAAAATACCTATATAGTATAAGTAACGATAATGTAAAAAGCATCAAGCTAATTATAACAAAATTTACTTAAGTGCAAATGGAGTTTATAATAACTACTTAGTAATTATTATTATATACAAATTCAATCGAACATCATAATAATCGTAAACCATGTAAGACCCAGCATAGAATAAGTCATCCCTTCCTTTCCCGTGGGTGTCGTAAGAGGCGAGTAAAGGTATTAGGACTTATGTCCAAAGGATAGTCGGCAGGCTCCCTCTTAAAATATCATCAAAAGCAAATACTGGCAACTACTGGCAAAACTATTATGGGAGAGGCTATGTTCAACAATGGACAGTTAACGGCTAATACAAAAAAATCGTAATAACTTTTTAAAAATACTTTTTATAAAAAAACATAGAAGGGAGACTTTTGGCAAAAATTACATTCCAAATGATGATTATAAGCCTAACACGAGAAAAGACTTGACGAAAAAAATCATCAATATTGTTTCACAAACAATTGAAGATAACGTACTAAAAAAAAGTTAAAAATCATAAAATTACGATGCACTTAGACACACTCTTTTACATCGTAAGTCGCTAACTAACTGAACTTACGTAGCCACGTTAAATAGTCGGAATTTCATTAAAACTTCAGTGGCGCCCCAATGCAAACATCAAGCGGTTGTGGTTACATTCACAAAGCGATAGTTCGGTAGTGCGCTTTACGTGGCCAATTTATAGAAACCACTGAAATGCAAATCCGTATGGTAAAATGGTACAATTACAAAGAAACGGCGGGTCAAAATAAACTGGTTAGTTGATAGCAGATCTAAGTTCATGCCAACATGCGGGTGCGATCGGGGGCCCTGCGAGGAAACCACGGCCCAAATAGATAAGACCCGCCATACAAACTGTGCACACATTTGCCTAACGGAAGGTAAACATCGTGAGGTAAAATTTTAATGAACTACAGTACGCATTACCGACGAAAGTGAAATAACAACATATTGTTGAAATGATGTTTTAGTTAGTTTTTTTTTTTTACAAAACATTAAATCCTGTTCACATTCTGTGGTCTCAACCTCTTTTGTGAGGCCTTACTCCATAGAAATGGTAATGAAAGAGAAATATTATAGGTGTTATTGCTCTGTGATGGTGCTAGTAATTTTACCATTTTCGTAGACGCCAGCATATTTAGTATTTCAAATTCTATAAAAAAAATTATAATATTTAAAGAAATAATATTTTTTCAACATTATCCTATACTCTAATCATGAAGCATAAACACATGAACATTTCCAGCCTGTCCAGACAGTGAGATGTGACAGCAAAAAACACAAAGGAGTAACAAAACCAAAAGGTATTATAATGTATCGTATGATCCGTTTATGTGTAATAATTGCTCTTTTCTATTAAATAAGATTCCAATTAGTGTTTCTATTAAAAATAAATTGAAAACAATCTATCCTTAGTACAAATATTCAGTAAATGATCGTGAAACATGTTTTTATCGAAAAATAACATAAAATAAAGAAATAAGCTAGTATACAAAGTTTTTGCGATAATTGACTTAGAATGATTAACTAATATTATTTTTATCTTTTTTAACACATAAAAAAAAGCTTTTTACTAATATAAAAATAAAAACACAATTTTATTTTAGACTTGGCAGATTACGTACACTCGGTACCCTAATTAAGTTCTGACATTGTATCTGCCTACATAACTAACCTAAATTTGGATTTGGTTTATAGCATTACTAAATAGTTTTTATGACACGATTGCTTAAAACGTTATGCCTGCTAGATACAGTTGTCTCACGCAGCGACCGAGCGACATCGTTCACCTCAAAACACCGGCCACGCACAAAGCTCTCGTGGTACAGAATAACAATTGAACCGTGGGAAAACGCCACTAAACGTTATGAAACGCCTACTACCAATCCGAGGATGTTTCACCTAAGCCCAAATAACATCACTAAGTAGTCGCCTCTGAGGAATAACAAACCAACCGTGTGAATTGCTAACGGTTGTTGCGTCACACACATGCACGTAACCAACTTAACGCTAGAAAATTATTAAAAAAAAAAAAAGATATTTTTAGTTATCGTAATATGTTGATTATCCGGAATAAAAGTGATTTGTATCCTTCTGCATCCCAAACTACTACTTCGTAATTTCATGATGATTGGTTGAGCCATTAAGGGGACATTAAGAAGTTACAAAATTCACTTTCAAATATAATATTAGTAAAGATATATGAACAATGTACATGTCAATCCCATTGTACACTAAACTACACATTATGCACATTAGCCTTGCGCCATTAGGTGTACAAAGATTTCGTCAGATTTTCTAAATGATTCCTGTATCTATTAATTTTAATGTCTGATATTAATCTCTGCTATAAAATCTCATTTTTGAAACAATACATTAGAATATGGTATAGATATCTCAACTACACTAAATATATCACAATTTTGTGACTCCTATTTATTGACGAGAAAAAATTATAATAAGAAATTTATTAGGAAAACAAAATTTTGCACGTACTGAGTTACAAGATGCTCGTGTGCAGTATAAAATCTTAAACAATGGTTAGAGATAAATAGCGTCCCGCGTGCAACCTACTGCTGCGTCTGACTCTAAGACATGCAATTACACGCACGAGGATATTGAACCTGTACTTACCTGTATGAGAGGCTTGCATTTATACTAACAGCATTGTATATACCATCAATTTTTATATTTATGAGCTTGTAATGTAAATTAACTAAAAACAACAACACAACAATTTCACATGTTAATTTATTAACTGGTCCATCACAGGAGAGGCTTAGATATATAAACGCAATAAAAAGCCTAAAAAAATAACTAAAGGAGTAGAGGAGATTGCTACAAATTTACCTGAGAGTAAAAAAACAATCTAACTGAATTTTCAAATTCAATAAGGTTTATTACAGTTAGATACTACATATAGATAGACAATAGATATTTGTATACCTAATTATTTGGCAATGTTACTCAACAATGGTTTAGAGTGAACAATATGTCGGTTTTCAATAAAATAGCCAATAAATCAGTTAACAGTTCAGCCATGAAATTGTGAGAGGAACTGACAGATTCCATTTCAAATTTGAATAAATTATTAGTGAGGATAAACATAAGCTTGTTAGTGTTGTATATATATAAACAGTAGTATTGTTTAAGTTTATTTGTCGACCTCAGATGGTTGTGGATTTAGTCCAGGCGCAATACAAACATTTGTATTCAAGCAGGTATGTGTTTGTGTTAATCTAAATATGTTTTTAATTTACAATATTTATATATTTAAAGGATATATGGGCATCAGTATACATATAGATCCCAAAGAATGTTCTAATTACTTGGGGATC
This sequence comes from Galleria mellonella, assembly GCF_026898425.1. NCBI lineage: Eukaryota > Metazoa > Arthropoda > Insecta > Lepidoptera > Pyralidae > Galleria > Galleria mellonella. The sequence continues at coordinate 2,248,985 of NW_026442162.1, read as the reverse complement.
AAAGATGCTAAGTGAAATTTTAAAATACTACTTAGATACAGAATACAAAATATTTGGCCCTATTTCACAAACTTACTTCAAGTAAACAAATAAACTTTACACTGTATAATTCTTCAATAAGTCTAGAATAATTTATTCTATGCAAATGGCAATGAAGATTCAGTTGCAGTATAAAAAGTGTCTTAGTTACATATAAAATGCATTGGTCCCAGACATTTCGTTAAAATAATAATTTTTAAATATTAATCATTTCTATAATATTTAAAGTATTGATACTATCATATCTCCCCCATACGTATATCTAAGATAATTAGACTTACATTACACCTAATTACAGATAGATGTTTTTTTATCATTCATAATTAAATTAGTTATGAAATGGAATTTTACCAACCACCATATTATCCACATAGTCTCTTGTCACTTATTTTAAATGAATAATTTCAATGGAAAAGTGCTGTTCCTTTTTGTAGAAAATTCATACTAATTATTACAGTAAATAGGTTTGTTTGGTACTCTGAAAGTTACAAAATAATAATAATAATTCAATAATTAAGAAATAGTAGTATTAGATATTTGAAGTTTTTATAAATAAAGAGATTTTTAGAATACCAAATCCAAGTTATAAGTTTTTTAATAACAATTGAAGTATTTTTAAAGGTTTTGAGTATATTTTTATGTATATAAATAATATTTATTTATATACATTTCTGATCTTATTTTAATATGTATTTTTGTAATTGATAGAGTATAGGCATCAATATTATACTAAGTTTATGTTGATTGTTAGTTTATTTAAGAAATATAAATTAACAATAAAGAATAATTTAACATATGTGCTGTATAATATGTCCAGGACTATTTTATCATCTACTAAAGCTTGTATATATAATATATATACAATAGAATGACTTTGAAAACTAACATAAATTTACATACATTTTAAGCAATGAGTAAAATGACCTAACCTAATCCCCTGTGGCATCTACTACCTTCATTACATTTTGGAATTGTTTTATTTCATTTCATAATAAAGATCTCATATTACAATGACAGTCCAAGATAAAAGTTATCTTGGACAATATGATGGACCAAAACTACATATGTGAATGAACAATAAAGCTTATACAAACTAATTCCTCAATCAATGTTAAAAAAATTGTGAGCGAGTTATGAAATTTTATACATATGTATTGTCTACTCTACTTTAAGTAATAGTATAGTAATCCCAATAATAAAATTGGGCCAGGTAAATGATGATATGTAATAGCTAACCCGACCAAAATAATATTGGTCGGGTTAGCTATTACAACTTACCTACTTGTGTTATCTAGTAGTATCTAGGGACAAGAATTGTTTGTAATGGGCTTAAACAGCTCCACTGATAGAAATATACCTATGCTATTAGGTTGACATTCATGTGATTCTCCCTGGAAACCATCATGATTTATTCTTATAGAATTCAGCACAATGGACTGACCTGCTTTCATCCTCACTTATCATCTCTCAGTAGTGCCCTGCCAGCATATATTGATAGCACAGATAGGGTTATCATTCCATTCTCACCCATTTAAAAAAACTTATGTTATCCATGCTAAATGCAATTAATCATAAATAGAACATTTCAAGTACTTAAGAACATTGTAAAGTCACCAAAAATGAAAGGTGATCTAAACAGTTGCTAATTAGTAATAGTAGTAACTCTATAATATAAAAAATATTTAAATTATTTATGTGACGGAAATGTGAAATAAAAATAATAATGATAACACAGCTATGATTAAACCTTTTGTTAGGTAGATAACAAACTTAGGTTGATAATACAACTGGTTCCAATTAAATATGATATTATTTTATTATTAATTTCAAATATACTATTAAATTGCATTATTTTTTTAGAAAATATTATTTTTTTTTAAATATGAAAGCTTTTGTGATGTGCCATCAGGTTGTTCATAGAGGAAAATAATGTTTTATTGACTATCAGAATGAAACACATTATAGTAATTCGGATATATCTAATTATCACAAAATAATTTATGAAAAATATTTTCTAACCAGTTTCTTTATTTATTCATAATCATGCATTAACCAAAGCTATTGTGGGTCAAATTTTCAAAGTTTTTGTGGGTAAAAATAATGAAAGTACAAAGCTGCCACAAGTAAAGTCCTTAAACACTCACCTCACTGAAGGCCATCACTCCGGCCGGAGCTCGTTCTCGGTCCGACCTTCTTAATTTATTTTACCACGGTCGATCAAAACAAATAGTTCACGCTTTTGTTTTTGAACATTGAAAACAGTCCCGACATATAGCATCCCCACGGCACAAATACATCTGAACTCTGTAACTTCACTCACTGCGCAAGAACAAAATTTTAATTTTGACTATAACGAAAACACCTGACCGAATCACAAATCACTGAAAAAACCAACATTCCTCAGGTGGGTTAGAAACACATCTAAATTAAAAGAACTACACCCATATTTTGAACACCTTCACTTCAAATTATAGGCTTTTTTAAGGATGCTGATATATTAAATCATTACGGAATAAGTTCGAAATATTATGACATTTAATGAGAGAATTATCACAGAGCACCATCAACCGGAGATGAACTCGCCATCTTGCTTCATTCATGTCATGTCATAACCAAAAATGCCAACATTCAAAACTAATTGAAGATAGAAACGTCACTGTATTCATGGTAGACAACATAATAAATTTCACTGGTTGCGTGAATCAATTGCGTGCGCATAATTCGTATATGTTCTTTTTGGTCCAAACTAAAATAAAGTAGATATGTTAATTACAATAATAATGCTGAAAAACAATCTATAAATAATGCTATGGTTTTTTCTACAAAATAAAATATTTTCCTATAAAGTGTACTGAAATGAAAATTATAGACCTAAACGATACCAAAAAATAGAAATAGTTTTATTTTTTGCAGCATTACATAAAATTATTGTATTTTATTTGTTTAATTATTTTTATAATTTGTCAAGTAACTATTACGATCACTAAAGAACATCGAACGAAACGCACTGCCATTGCTCAGTACTGCCGTGTTGTTTTGACTTCCGGCTAAATGTTTCATCATAGCGGTAAAATTAAAATTGAAGATAACAAGAAGTGAATTCTTATTGTAATTATTAGAACAAACTTTACCTAAAATTACCATTCATTATTGTGAGTAATTTTTCTTCCTGTATCTACAGGAACAAAAATAACGATATACTATTTGCTTTCTAAGAATCATAACGTATCAATCTTTCGTAAGTTTTACAGTTGTTATAATCGATCGAAGAGTGAAAATAAGACAAAGCTTACTGCGCAAGCTCTCGACCTACGTAAAATTACTTATTATTGCGCAAGACATATGATACTAGAATGATGCTTAACATACTTGCCGCTATATACATAAAAATTGTATACTTATCAACTCGAATCTTCTACTAATTTATTTAAGAACCTTAATAGGTCCATTCATTACTTTGACCTTTGGTAATGCCACAGTACGAAAATGGTCAGATCGTAAAATTTTGTAATAATGTTTTATGTCGATGACTTATAAACGTAGTCTGTTCTCATAATGATGTTGATAATATCATAAAATGCCAACGAACACCAGCAACAACATGTGATATATTTTTTTATGTAACTATCTATGTCCGTGGCTTTGTCTGCATTGGCACCAAAATAAAAAGTTTACTGTTTTTCACTACCCCAAAATCCGTGTGTATGCTAAATTTCATAACGAATGATAGAGCCGTTGAGGAGTCAAGAGGTGATTTGTAAAACTTGGAATACCTAACAAACCTACGGACTACCTGATAGATAATAATAATCATCGTGTTTATACACACAAACAGTACTGTCAACATCGCAGAATACACTAGAATGGTATTCCTCCTTGTTCATCATCATTCCTAAGAACTGTATTGGTATACCGCTGTACTCTGTAATTTCACTGCATAACCCCACCCTTTAAATCAAAACACAGCCAAGCTAGCACATCTGTTTTACGGCAGAAACACGAGTAGGATAGATATAGCTGATCATATAGATTTTAGAGATAATATTTAGAGGGGAGATTTTAGCCGGGTTATCCTACTCACCCCAGAATGATCTACACTCGATCGAGATGCGAGCAACACTTTACAAGAAAACTTTTGAGAGTACGATTTGATGGTTTGATGAGTCTTTTCGAAAAATCGAGGAATCTTTTTGAAAGATCTTAAGCTTTCGAATGCCATATCATTTTTATAATTGACATTTGTCGTTTTAGTAAAATCAATGCATATATGCGCCGTCAAGGGTTGAGTCGATTTAGTTGCTTGCGAGTGTATTATATAAAAATAATTGTAAAACTACAAAGGGTAATAAATGTATTTTCAATATTATTTTATTTTACAAGAATATAGTCAGTTGCCGAGAACGGCTAGACCTTAAATTATTACTCAAAACTAGAAAATGTATTAAGAAAAAATAGGACCTCTTTCATGTAATGATAGTGCTGTCTTACTATGATCTTAGGACGTCATTGTGCTACATTATAATGACATTGCACCTAAATTTGTCAAATGACTATTGCGGAACTGAATATGACAAAATAAATTTCTAGTTTACAAAATTACCAACAGCAGTTATCATCCATCATTTTCTATTAATGCTTTTGCGTTTGGTTTAACCTACATTTCTGAAACGACCTGGATACAAGAGGTAAGTGTAATTTTAGCTTATTAATTTCCGCGTGGATACCGGACGATTTACGGAGGACCTACCATGGTCGTGACGTCATTTGTACAGGTGCCAGGCAGTGATGCGCGCGGATACCTCGTTGATAACCAGGGTCCCTCAATATAGGTTAAGTTAAAGTAGGTTATTGCACTAGCGATTTATATTTAGATGGCCAGTTCATCATTGACTAGCGAACTGTGCACACGTATCCATGAGTTAGGCTCTGAAGATGTTAGTGACTGATCAGCAGGTCTGTTGCAGGATATCGGAGCACGATAAGCTGGGCCAATGGCTGTAACGATGGAATTGGTGGAGAGCGCGTCAGACTCAAAATTGCACAAAAATAGCGCAGCCAAGAAAGAGCTGCGCCCGTCGAGTGCTATTTCGCTCTCCAAGTCTGAACATGGTCCAGGTTCGTCACAAGCTTAAACATTTTTAGACCATAGAAGTGCAAATAAGCACACGGCCCACCTGATGGTAAGCGGTAACAGTAGCCAATGAACTGTTGGGTCACACTAGAACATGCCTTTTTTTAAATACTAACAAATCTTTGGTGTCTGACGATAACCTCAGTAGGTAGATATCAAATTGGCTGTCAATATATCAATCTACACTCTTCATGAATATAAAATAGTAATTATGAAGGTCAGATATGAAATATAAAATTTACGTAACTTCATTTGTCCTTGTCAGCTTAACACTCTTTACGTACCTGTACGTACGACACATGGTTGTATACAGAAAACAGAAAAAAATATAGATACATAATATAACATAGATTCTTTTTTATTCTAAAGACTATTATTTGAGATCGACTTTCAATTTAGTCTATAATTTTCACATTTTCTTTCCCTTAAGTAATATATTTTTGTATTTTTCTAATTGAACTGTCAAATCTTAAAATCATTAAACAAAATTTCTAATGTAAGCCGTATATTCATTTATTTTAACATTTATTATATAAGTAAGTAGGTATTATATGTATTTATAGTGTATATATTTATATAATATTTTGTTATATATTTTAATATTTTATTTAACTGTATATTTGTTTATGTATTAATAGTTGTAGCACTTCAGCTGCCCGCTAACGAAATGCTTTCTTACTGTACTGGGTTGACTGGAGGAGATCTCTGTCAGAAATAAGTCCACCCTTGCTCACAACATTTATAAATACATTATATGTAACTTACAAGTGCAATAAAGAATATATATATGAGTTAAAATTTGTATTCTGTTAAATAAACGTTTAAATGAATTTACAGTACAATCTTTATAGAATGATCACAGATTTTTTAGAAAAAAACTATTTCCACTAGATATTCCTTTGAGTATCTTCGTAGCGCAGGAACAACAACGTTACTCTGCGAGTCTTAAATGAACTTACTAAATTAACTCAGGTTTGAATGTTCTAGGTTGTATATACCCCCAATTTTTCGTTACATGGTTTCCCAATATGCATCGCAAGAACCAGACAATTAGTATTATTATATGTCGTTTATTAAATAATATCCAAATATTTATCTATATCACAAAAATAACGACCACTTCAGTTTCGCACGGATAAATAGATGATAGATGAATTACATAAAATACTATCTATGTTAACTATTCACTATTATTGTGGTTTCTATAGGTGAAAGAAATACACACTAAAATCTTTCCTATTAACAATATTTGTTTAGATAGATTATATCCACCCTTTTTTACATATTTAGTAATAGAACTCGCAATAAATTTTTAAAACAAAAGTTACATTAGTATTAAAAAAAATAACCTCGTAACAGAAATCACAAATTCCACTGAACAACTGAGACAGTACAAGAGCTGGGTAAGCAATGAACGATGGAATGAGTTGCGGAAGATAGCAGATAACGCCATGAAGGAACGAAAAGTGTTCATGATCAAGGGCGGCGGATTCCCTGCCATACGTAGAGCTCTCCTAGAAAGGGGCTGGATTGAAAAATATGAGTCCCATAAGGTAAAATAAATGAATAATATAAATTTTTAAGTTCTTTATTAAATTCATTCAAAATTGAAGCTTCACTATCGCTATTACTTTACGGTAGCGGACTGTGGGTGTATCAATATACTTCATACCTCATAATTAACCATATAAGTTATATAATTTATTTCATGTATTCATATTATACATATAATTATATAGCGTCATATAAATTAACATTATTATTATTATATTATAATTATAACTGTCCACGGCCTTCCATATAAAGAGGATTTCGCCAGTAGTTGCCATGCTTGGCATGCTTTGCAGGTTGACAACCGCAGTAATTAATATATCCTAAGCACGCTTAGAGATAAAAAAGCTTAATATTAGCTGATAATATATTAAGATTGGAAAAATAAGCAAAATATATGTATGAAAAGGATGTTTTTAGAAATAAGTATCTATTATACCCACAAATATTGACCAATAATAATAATTTAACTATAAACAATCATTATTGAAATTAGATATTAGCTAAATCAGATAAATTAAATAAGGTTCGTGGCATCCAAAATGCACGCTATCTACGGACGCTTAAAATAAACAACGTACTAAATACTGTCGTAAAAAGTTCGATCTCTCCGTGATAGAACACGAAATTTAATTGCTATTTATTCACTAAATACCGTTATCTATAGGAATGGTGCGCTTTCTCTGCTATTAAACAATTTTAGGTTCGTCATCCACCCACAAACGTAGACCCGTTGAGAGTAAGCGGAAAAGAGCTTTCCAAAGTCGAAAGAATGATCCTGTACAAATTCATGGAACACCATTCGGTCGACTTTCTCTGGACGACGAAGAGAGACAAATATGACTGGTTGCTTAGTAACAAGGATGTCATTATAAGCAGGTACTACTGTAATTTTATCTCATTAGACTTATTTTTTCATTGACAAAGTCGCCTGCAAAGCTACCTCGGTGACTCGATCCCACTCGTACATCTTCACATGGTTACGTGTTTATATGGCTATGTTTCGGTTTGAGGGGAGATATGGCTGGGAAATTACTGGCTAAAGAACCATAATTAGTATCAGTGAGAGAGCTCAATAGAGACGCCTACCATAAGTATCATTATATATTTAGTCTTGTTCATGGCACTATTCGTGTCTTATATACGATGACATTCAGCTTGTTTGTAGTTTGCATTATAAATTGTATAAAAAAATCTTCTACAGATTTTGCAGATCGATTTTCACAACCAAAGAAGGCTTGACTGCTTCACTGACTCAAATGCACTGGTATACGGAACCGGGTGTAGCACTTACAAAATTTCCGCGTTGCTACAATATCTACAATTCGGATAGCCTCGAGGAGTTTGTCGATGATTTTCGAATCACGGCTTGCATCAGCATCCTAAAATGGCTATCTAACACGTTGCAAAGCAACGGTGAACAAAGTCTCGTTTCAAACCAAGGCAAGGTTCCTTTTACAGCAATAGAGTTCGCTATATGCAGATTAAACGAATACGTTTCGTTTTTTACTCATAAGGACATAGACGACTCTGAGGATCAAACACATGTGTGGGAACACGAATGGGATCAATTTTTGACACATCATTATTTATTGGTGCACGAGAAAGCTAAGTTTATGGAGGACAAAAATATAAATATAAGGTAAGTAGATAAATGTAGCTTTTACTTTTCCATTATATAGTAGATTTATTAAACAATGCAGAAACGTACTGTCTGTGAAGTTGGTAGTTTCCAGAAGAGATACGCATGCATAAGACGAAATAATTGAGACGAAATTAAAACATTTACATGAAGACAGAGACTGTAGACTTCTCCTAGCTTAATTTTCTAGGTATTTATTTGAAGTTAAATTTCAGATTCCATCTATCTAGATCATCTATCTTCATATCAAATTTATATGTTAACATACATTGCTCTCTCAATTTTGTCTACGTAGATATAATTTATAAACATATGTGTCAGCGTGTCTAAAATGAGATCACTGTTTGGATTAATGTGCTCACTGCATGTGAATGATATCGGTATTAGTTAATTATCAATGTACATTATTATTCATTGCAATTTAAATGCAGTAATTTAGTGTAAAACATGTAAGTGGTTAAAATATTGTCACACGTACCTTATAAGTTTTTCTCATAAATAGACTCGTCGGTTTCAATAAATATGATTACGACTTTTCTAGGAGAGACAGCGTTTTGTCGCCATACTATGTACCAACTTCAAACAATACAGTTTCTGCTGTCCATGATACATATATACCTATAACAAGAATTTGATACATAATATCAGAAAGTATTCTACCAGTTCTTCTATTGAAAGTGAATATATTTTCCAAAGAAACGTTGGTTTGATATTGACGCTTACAGCTATCAAATTAATATAGGAGGCTCTGAATGTTTCTTTGAACTATTCATTTTCACTTGGAACATTCCCTTAAGAATGCTAATAAGTTTGATTTCACCCTGTATAACTTTAGGCAATTGGAAAAAAAAGCAGCCAAAGTGTTAGCTACGATGACGAAATTCTGGCCTCAAATCGATATCGACGGAGTTCTAAACATATGGATCGTGAAGCCGAGCAACAAGTGCCGCGGCCGTGGCATCCAGCTCATGAACAATATAAAAGACATTATAGGTCTTATTAACGTACCTGCTCAAAAAACCAGATACGTCGTACAGAAATATATTGGTAATACTGGATCGTTATATTAACAAAAAACATCTTATTTGCTATGCACTTTAATAATAATATAAAAAATTGTCTTTCAGAAAATCCACTTGTGATATATGATACGAAATTTGATATACGCCAATGGTTTCTTATAACGAATTGTCAGCCTCTTACAATTTGGGTTTACAAGTAAGAATCAATCAAGTATATATTACAATATCTATACATATGCTATATAATTGGCGTTTCTTCTATTTCAGAGACAGTTATTTGAGGTTCAGCTCTCAAATATTCAGTTTATCAAATTACCACGAGTCCGTACATCTCACAAACAACGCAGTACAAACCAAATATAAAAATAACGGTGAACGTGATAAAGCACTGCCTGATGAAAATATGTGGGATTGTCACACATTCAAAGCATATCTCAGGTAAAAATTATATGCATGAACATATATTCCACCTGAAATTTATGTAAATATTAAAAATGTATTCAATCTTTGAAGACAGATAGGAAAGTATGAAATGTGGGATACAAAAATCTATCCTGGGATGAAACAGTGCTTAATAGGAGCCATGCTAGCCTGTCAGGAAGGCATGGACAAGAGGCAAAACAGCTTCGAGCTGTATGGAGCTGACTTCATGCTAACAGAAGACTTCACACCGTGGCTTATTGAGATTAACTCAAGTCCTGACCTGGCTCCAACAACTTCAGTCACGGCACGATTATGTCCTCAGTGTCTGGAAGATGTTGTAAAAGGTAAATTTTATTTTAGCAAGCCGATCTTTTTTATTTTATAATTGCTAATACCTTCTTTGGATTTCAGTCGTACTCGATCGCCGACAAAATCCTGACGCTGACACAGGAATATTTGAATTAGCCTATAGACAAACAATTCCAAAAGCGCCGGCCTATTTAGGATTATCTTTATGTATAAATGGCAAGAAACTAATTAGGAAGACGAAAGAACGCAGACATGAACCGAGAATATGTAGTACCCCACTCGCACCTCAACTGCCATCAGGTGACACTGTTCCCGAAGATCAACCAGTTCCAGCCGAATACAGTGGACCCATCATCTCTGACTTCCTTACATGGTTGAACCCTTACAATGCATTGCCAACCAATAAAGACGGCCTTATTTTAGGACCGAAGGATTCACTTACGGTACGCCAAGCGATTACAGTAGTAAAATCCGGTCTTTCGCTAAAATCCGGTTCAAAAAAACGTAAAACATCCGCACTCTCTTTTAGGACACATCGAGGAAAACGAGAAAGAAATACAGATTGTAGGCGCCGTGTCGTCCCACATTCGTGCTATCGACCTGACGAGGAGCAACCCGAAAATCATACTCGTAAATATCGGACCGAATCAGCTAATAAAGCAGAGAAACCTAAGGTAGAAAGATCGGTCGGCAATAAAAGGTGCTATATAGACCCCATAGAATGGGAAAGAGAGACAGCTAGTATTCTCAGATCGACAATATCTGTTCAAAATAAAATAGCGAATAGAAACGATAACAGTATTGCTCCGCTACGACAAACTAAATCAGGTATATTAGGCTATCACCAGAAACCTTTGGGATCATACAATTCGCGAAAGGGCTTAAACGATACGGATGCTATAAAAAAATTGAGTGCAATCGGTAGGAACATTTGCAAACTGAGAGATGAACATAAAGCTCAACAAAAGGGTATTACTGTTTCAAAAAGTTGTTCATCTATTTATGCGCCATATCGTGTTGTAGTAACACCTTTAAATGACGAGTCTCAGAATCTACAAAATTCGTTAATGAAACGTAAAAAATAATCGAGGTACTTAAAATCTTGTCCCAAAAATGTTGGTGTTCAATTATATGTTAACGCTTCTTATAAACTATACTGTGATTCCATATTAGAATATATGTTTTGTCGATAGTATATAATCTCAAGGAGCTATTAAAGTACTAAAAATTTCCTATAATAATTACTTAAAAAATTGACACGGTTTATTTGAATATTTACTAGTTTAAACTACATATCTAATCGTTATTTATGATAACATAAATATTGTCGATAAATTTGATCATTATCGTTTCGAAACTTGTTATAGATGATAATATTTTCTTGCTAAATATTGTTGATTGAAATCTAAAATTCTATGATACCAAATAAAAGTACTGTTTATATTGTTTTTTCAATTTTTCAGTTCCCGAAACCCGGATCCTTTTTCCAAAATCCCGAGGTGATGAACATTACAGCGCTTAAATCTCTATGAGGTTTTTTGGTTTATTTTTCCTTTTTATTATTGTGACAGAAAGTCTAGTAAGTAGTAAAATGTCATCAATATAAATGTCAAATTTACTCATACCAAAATGGGCTGTACCTAATATAAAAATATTAAATAAATAGTTGATAACAATGTTTCTATTCTATTATAAGGTAAACTAATCTTTATCCTCTTAATATAAAATAATAAGATTCAAAGACATCTATCCAAAATGTAATCTTACTTTCAGTTTATTTCAAGAATAGCAAAATCACTTACACAACTATTTGTTATTTCTACATTACATACAGTGTAGAATCTTTCAATACAATCTATAAACAATTAAAGCAAACCCATGATTTTTTCGACGAATAATAATTATCATGCTTTTCTTAATAGATGACAATACTAATTATTATAACAATTGAACCATTTTTTTCTTGATCCAAAGAAATTAATGATAGTGCTATGTTATGACAATACGATTACAAAAATACATAAAACATACATTCCGATTATGAACATCAATAAAATCGTAGTTATTCGATTGATACAATTATTTGGTTTGTGATTCAATAACCACAAACTTTTACCGATGATATTGTCGCTTGATCGGGAAAAATAGTAGCCTATGTGTGTTCTTATCCATCCCATATAATACGTGCATACCAAATTTTATGATTACCTATCAGTGAAACAGAAGTAACAAACTACTTACTTTCACATTTATAAAATTAGTAAAAATTTAAATTACCTAATTATAATTAAATATTACTATCTACGTAACATTTTAAATAGTCGCCACGTCAGTTAATACTTATATAAAAATTCTTATTGCTTATCATTATGTTTAAAGGTATCATTGAAATTTAAACAAGTGAAATAATGCCATTACAATGCTAAATAAAAAAACAAAACTTACAAGAAAGAAAAAGGTAACTATATATTGTACAACATAGTCTTATATACAAATCCCATGTTCGTTTATGCTAATCTTATTTTTATCAGATGAGATTGTTGTCAATCGCAAGACCATTGAATAAACCGCTTAACCGACTTTAATAAAACTTTGTAAATGTATATTTTTGCTCCAACTTGATAGATAAGTCATTTTTTATACCGGTAGGAAAATATGGATCCGGTATATGAAGGTATATGGTACTGGGTACAGAGGAATAACACCAGAGTCCTCAGAAATGGCAACGCATGGGAGATATCATGGGCGAAACAGTATATTCTGTTATGTCCATGGTACTGCTCATGTCTATAGACGACGGTTACCACTTTCCATCATGTGGGCTGTCAGCTTGTTTGCTATTCTAATATGTATAAAAAAAAGAACGTTTTCCTGGTCACCTAATAATATTTTACTATTCATACTTAGTCATAAATTTTATTTACAGAAAAGTGTAAACAGTAATTCCATTCCTAAAAAACGATCCAAGCATGAGAGATATGAAGATATAATTGGCGCTTCTCCATTAAAACTAAATAATAGACCATATTTTTCATGCAAAGTAATTTTATTCTTATTTTTCTAATTTGTATAATGTATCAATCATATTGCATTAATACCTATATATTAAAAGAAATACAATAATTGCAGAAATCAAATGCGAACAAATATGACAATGGACGTCTCCAAAGAATATTTTCCTCTTTTAACAAACTTGCTAACAACTCGACGCGTATAGGTGATAAACAGAAAATAAATAAGACTGCTTATCAAAATATGTATCGCTCTACTGGTCTCTCACCAAAAGAAAAAAGCTATATAATATGCAGCTGCCAAAGTAGGTCCACTAGATATATAAAACTCAAAACCCATGCATCTAATGCTATTAAAGAAAACAAAATATTTTCTATTTACGGAAGTTGTAACGCAGTACGCAATGCATTGTTAGAAAGAGGATGGGTAGAAAAAATTCAACCGTATAGAATGAATTTGTCTAAAATACGGAATGGAACGTTTTCGAATCAGCCTCAAATTCATAGAGAACTAGAAAAATTGCTTCTATCGAATTTAATAGAAAAATATAATCCAAATTTTATATGGCGAACAAAAGATGAACCTTGTGATACTACTATAGATATGACAAATGGCTGCAATACAATTGTCAATAAATTAAAAATTGACGCTTTGTGGACTACTAAACAAGGTCTTTGTTCTTCCATGAAAAGAAATTATTGGTTTTACGTTGAAGACGTCGCTGAAGTTAATGGTCCGAGAACATACAATAGCTACGAAGTTGGTGAAATGGAAGGATTTATCAAAGACTACAAAATTACTGCATGCACTAGCTTATTAAAATGGATACTCTCAATGATTGCTAACGAGAGACCAATATTTATTAATTCGGGGAAAATTTCCATTAACGTTGTCGTATTTGCGTTAAATAGATGCAAAGAATATTTATTCCGAAAGCAAAATAAAGATATAGACCATGCGTTGACCACTGTCGGTACAAGACACTGGAATGCATTCTTAAAAAAATATTACCGCATAATTGCTAAAGATGATGTTTTCCAAGCAGACAGTGAAAATAAACTGCCGCTCTATTTGGGATACGCAAATTTTTTACTCAAGGAAATTTATAAATATCGACCGCAGCTGAATTGTGAAGGTTGTCATAATATTTGGATCATAAAGCCAGCACACTGCTCAAGAGGTAGAGGTATAAGAATGGCTTCCAAATTAGGGGTTATTACAAACTTATTGAATAAAGCTAATGCTAAACATGTAATCCAAAAATATATCGGTAAGTAATAAACGTTAGTGAATATTAATATTATATAATTTAAATTAGATATTCATTTATTTAACTTTATTTACAGAAGAGCCTTTACTGATTTACGATACAAAATTTGATATCAGACAATATTACCTCGTAACAAGCACTTATCCTTTAATAATATGGATGTACACAGATTGCTATCTAAAGTTTAGTTCCCAAAAATACAGTCTAAAAAATTATCACGAATCGATACATCTAACAAATAACGCAGTCCAAAGAAAATACAAAAATTGTGTTGGAAGACATTTCGATCTTCCCCAGAGTAATATGTGGGATTTGGAAAAATATAAGGAATATTTAAATAAATGTGGTAAAAGTAAAGTATGGGATAACATAATATATCCAGGTATGAAGAAGTCAATTGTTGCTATTATGCTTAGCTGTCAAGATTCTTTATCAATCAGTAAGAATCGTTTTGAACTATATGGATGCGATTTCATCCTCGACAAGGAATATAAGCCATGGCTAATCGAGATCAATTCATGTCCGGATCTAAATCTTACAACTCAAGTTACAGCAAAAATATGTCCTGCTGTTGTTTCCGATATCATAAAAGGTGAGTCTGAAAAGTACGATTAAATAAATAGTATTAATACACTAAAAGATAGGGATGATATTTATAACCACAGATGCTTTGCCAGGCGTACTGCATCCGATTTTTAGTATCATTAATCCCATAACCTGCTGTTAACACCCGATGTTTAAGGTCCCGTGTATTTCCTTACAAACGACTGCGCATTGTGCTATACTTTAAATTTAATAATATTTTCTCGTATACAACAACTTTTAAATATTATTTCTATTTTTTCCTTATAGTATTTACAGGATAGTATTTGCATTAGATTATTATAGATGAACCTGTGCTTATACCAGAGGGAAGCTTTGTACAAAAGTCATCTTCTGTACAAAAGGCACTTCTGTTCCACTCGTGTTTCGGTTTGAAGAGTGGGATATGGCAATGAAATTATAGGGCACAGAGGTATAAATAACACCTTAGTTTTCAGGAATGGCAACACATGAAGGCTATCATGAGCGACACATTATGCTCTATTATTTTCATGGTACTGTTCATGTCTATAGGTAACGGTTACCACTTTTCATCTAGTGGACTAAAAAAAACAGTTAGATTACATCTATATTAAATAATTTACTTGAAATTGTATAAAGCTCAAGTCAGACCACATATGGAATACTGTTTTCACCTATGGGCAGGAACGCCACAGTAGCAGCTCCTTTTATTAGACCGCATTCAAAGTCGGACCACTCGAATTATTGACAATCAGCGTCTTACTGTCCGACTTAACCCACTGAAACTGCGTAGAGTATTGTCGTATCTCTGTCCATCTTCTACCGAATTTATCATGGGGAGTGCTCTGAGAAATTGTTCGGATTGATACCTGCTGCTGATTTTTACCACCGTAAAACCTGCCACAAACTAAAGTTTCTTCCCAACCATTTGGATGAGTGGCGGTCTTTCACGGTTCGTTTTTTAAGGCACTTTCTTTCATGGACAACCACTCTTTGGAATCAACTTCCAGCAGCAGTATTTCCGAACTGATATGACATTATAACCTTCAAGAAAAGAGCATATTCCTTTTTAAATTCCTTTGTGGGTGATAATTTGCGGCGGTAGTCACTTACAATCAAATGAGCCGCATGCTCGGTTGCCCCTGTGTTATAAAAAAATTATATCATTACAGTGGTCATTGATTATGCTGGAAATCCCAAATCGTCAACTGGAAAATTTGAGTGTATATATCGCCAACCTATGACTATACCGCGGTATGGAAGTGCTGCTGATTTGTTTGTACGGGGTTATGGATTACCATTAGAATATTTCTATAAGGGCCATATAGAAATAAATGAGATATTTGAAAACTCCGACATTGGAAAAGATCAAGACTTTAAAGCTGTACTTATTAAATTAAAGCAACGCTATGATACTAATATAATTGTGGAACCCGAAGACGAATATGATTCGAGCTAAAAATTACAACAAGAAACAAGCATTCACAATACGCAATCTGAAAATGAACTGTATGTAGCTGCAAATGTAATGACTGAACAATTAGATGAACTGATGGATAGGATCACTTTAGAAAATAGTGCCAGTTCAAAATCAGGTCAAAAGATTATGTCATCTCATTTCTATAAGAAATCTTTAAGTCCTCTTCAAAGTGCTAAGACTGTTACTGATATAAATTCATTACTACGAAAATCAATTAGTCGTTTTGCTTCAGTCGAACCTATCGATCTAAAGAAATTTAGTTTCAGCAAATTAGATGATGGCTCACTGGGCAAAGCAAGTTATTGCGAATTAAATCCAATCAAAACAGTATTTGACAATGTTTCATCTAAAATGACAAGTATGAATACTTATTCGATTTCGCAGTCAAACAAAAGGGTTAATAAAGCACAAAAATCAGAATATGATGTGAATCAACCGGCTTACAAAATTGTTTCTTTTATAAATAAAAAAGAAAGGGAATATTGCAGTGAACTCCTAATTAGAGACAAAAGATTTTATTAAAGTATTACGTACAATGAAGTGTATTTTTTATACATGACCTTGCCTACATTAAGAATTTAAATTATTGTATTATAAGTAATATAGGTACCTTATCTGCCTTGTGATTCAAAAATTAAGTATCCATGCGGCGCCCCCTGGAAACCATTTAACTGACCTGCCTTATTCTCACCTATAATCCCTCACTGGTGCGCCGCCAGCGTACACAGGCGGGATTATCATTCCATTTTCATCCATTAAAAATACCTTAGACTTGATAATGTTTAGCAATGCATGTGACAGTCATGGGAGTCACAGTGTATTCTGTAATATCCTTGACGCTGAACATATCTATGGACAACGATAACTACTTCATTCTAGTAGACAGTCATTCCAAGTTCCATTTAAAAAACTGTTCGAATTGTGATAAGTATACTGGTTAATGAAACTATTAATATTTTTATTGCAAGATAATTTACCCAATCACCATTATGATTTATGTAAATTCTTTTAGGTAGGGTAGATTTCCTTAGAGTATACAAATGCGCCTTATTGGTACAGGGTACATACAGTACTACAATTACTACTAGGACGTACGGCCAAACCAACCCTTTAGGAAAAAAATCGTACATTTTATGCTTTACAAATTATTCAAAAGTAAATATTATAAACATATAAATTGGCATTATTATATCATACAAACCGGAAGTTTACAAATTCCACTGAAGTTTGTACGAATGAATTTAAAAAAAAAATATTCGTTCGGATATTATAGTAAATGATGCGATACTTATTTTATTTATATTAAAATTAAATAAATGAATTATAAATAAATTGTAAATCAACTTTCTAACTAGAACTTAGGACTAAAATATATTAATAACAAGATGAGACACACACATGTTAAATTTAAATACTTTTAAAGCTCCAAGTTACTGATGATGATAATGAAGTTTGTTTTTAGATTAATTGTTATTGATTTCGGTATTATATGTTTAATAAAATAAAATAATAATATAAAAGGTTCTTTTTTTATAAGTAAGTCATACATATTCTATCTTAGATATTGATAATGTATCTGATTGCAAACGATGATGGCCGCATCGTTGTCATTGTCACATTGAGCGTTATCGAGTTTATTTTGCACATATTATTGATATATTTTACTTTTTAATAATATAGAATATAATTGAACAATGGGTCGATCGAGGTCACGAAGTAAATCACCACGACGGCATCACAAAAGCAGTAAACATTCTAGAAAGAAGAGTAGATCTAAGGATCGTTCTTCATCACGCAGCAGGAACTCAAAACATGCCGAAAAATCTAGGGAGCGAAGCTCCAAGTCTAGGTAGTATATATCTGTTTTTATTCTTTTGTTGCAATCCTTACTTCGAGTATTTTAGGAATGTAGTACTTAATTTTTTATATGTTTTTAGGAAAAGATCTCATTCGGTATCATCGTCAAGCAGTACTGATGCCTCAGTAGACGGGAGTAGAAATAATAGAAAAAAATCCAAAGGACGCAGCAAAATGGATGAAGTGGACCGGTTAGCTGAAATGGAAAGACAGAGACGTGTGAGGGAGGCTGAACAAAAGGTAATTTGTTTGCTAGTTACTCTATCTGAGTCATAGAATGTTTTATTTGCTTTTCTAATTAATTTAGTTATATTAAAAATAATAATTGTTTTTTATATGTTATATTAATATTTTATTTATTTATTATATAAAGAATATATTAAGTATTTGATTGGTAGAGAATACCATCCAGTGTCAAGTCTGTCATACAGTATATAGTAAAATGTACATACATTTTCACTGTCATGTAAAATGTATTTACTTTGCTTATTTATTTAATCTTTAATGCAGCACTTAAAAAATAATGTGAATATATACACAGGACAGCAAATAAACTGGGCCATCTGCTACTTTTGAACTCTAATCCGATTTACTCAAAAAAAAAATATATATATATATATATACCTAAACTATTCAACTACTTATTTTTTGACACTATATTTCTTTCATTTATAAGCATGATGAAAAATAAAAAAAATCATTTTTTTTTTCATAAAAGATATCACTTCATAAACAAGCTGGTAAGCTGCTGTTGTGGCTTGTAAATGTATATTTCTGTCTAATTAATGTGCTCTTTTCTTGTAGACTTTATTTGTAGTCCAGCTTATTGACAAATACATGTACTGTTTCTAATGTTCTGAAATTATGCTACTAAGTGACTCCAAGTTTAGGATAATATTCTCTTAAATAAATAATGTTATGAAGTGTAAATAAAATGTCTTATATAAAAGTGTATCAACATTTTTTAAATATCAGTGATATATTATTGTATCTATAATTTACTTACAATTTTTGAGTTGTTTTAGTAATTTGTGTTATAGTAAAATTTTTCAGTATGTTTAATAAACGATGTGAGGTACAATAAAACAGTTTACATTTTTAATAACAATAAATATTTGAATGAATACAGGTTGTTGAAGAAGAAGCAGCAAAACGTATAGAACTTCTTGTGAAAAAGCGTGTTGAAGAAGAACTGGAGAAAAGGAAGGATGAAATAGAACAAGAAGTGGCAAAACGTGTAGAAGAAGCCAAGAGGAAGATGGAAAAGGAAATGATGGAGGAGCTGGAACGGCAACGGGAACAACAGCGACGAGAGGAGGCTGCTCGACAGGTAACTGCCCTATCCACCCACCAGTCATATGCAACGGCAATACTAATAATTACTTTTGCATATGACAAATCCTACCCCATGAGAGCAGTAATTGTTCTCTCATCTAATAAAGATTGTGAATGTAAAAATTCTATGTTTAAATACATACAACATAATATACTAGAGTAACTAATAAAAGTATTATTTCGATCATATCTGTTAAAGGTCCAGTCAGGTGTAGCTCGAGTGCTTACAGGAATTTTATTAATAAATTCTTTACAATTGTCACTCATTAAGGCAGAACCCTCCAATACTTTAATTGACATTCCCAAATAACAGTAACATGTCGTTCACACTGACAAAGCAGAATGTCTTGGTCTATACCACTTTACTGTATTGCCGTGAAGGCGACCGGCTAGCATTTTAAAATTGTTCGCTTGACTGTCCTTGGCAGTCACGTAGTCTATAAGTCAGGTCAGAAGACTGATCAAGAGCAAGAAGCTGTAAGAATTTTATGGAGACGCTGCTTGAGGACCCTCTCGTGAATGCTGAAGGTATTTCTTGAATATATTTTTTGTAAAACAATATTTTCTGTTTTATACTAGGTCACATAGTCACATTGTAAACAGGGGGTGTTAAAAACGTGAATATTTCTTTACACGAATCATTATATGATTAATTTTGTGTACCCAGCTGAGTTTGATAGGCATCAACACTAAGGGTTTAATATTAATGGATAAATACTCTTTCACCGGCGGGCTATGCGAAATGAATTGTATTATGATTCATATAAAGTAGATTTTAAATCCTTCCATTGCTACAGTAGACCTATTTACTGTACACACAAAACTTTTTTACTACATCCTGAAAATTTCTCTGATATAATAATACGTCAACTAAATTTAATGTTTCATACTTCTATATCATTTAAATAATGAAACTGGACATTAATAATTACTTTAAAAATGTAAAAATATATGTGAAAGAAGTTTGACACGTATTGTATTTGATTTATGTTGATATCTGCAGTTACATTAATATTTTGTTTGTGTGTTATGTCAACTCAATTAACATGATTTTTTTATTAAACAGGAGGAAGAAGCACGTAAAAGGAAAGAATTGGAGGAAATCATGGCTGAAAATAATAAAAAGATCGAGGAAGCCCAGCGTAAGCTGGTAAGTATAGTTTTTAGGTACTTTTATGACACAAACAGTAAAGAATTTAGCAACAAGCTTATGAGCTTGTTGCTAAATTCCTATGTTATATAAAATTATATAAATTATTATTATATTCTTATGTTATGATGTTATATAAAAGTACAATAAATTAAGACTTTGTGCAAGTCCTCTTATGTGTTTGTACTGTAAAACAACTGTGCATGATTGTTTTAATTTGAAGTTAGATTTTTTTTTTTATTTATTTTATTTGAAGGGTGGGATATAGGATAGATATGTAAGGTATGGCTACAATGCTATAAGAACATATTTCGTAGGAATAGCATCATATGACTTGTACTATGGGTGTGACAGTAAGTTCTGTAGTATCCATGGTGATGGTCAAGTCATTACCATTTTGAATCAGGTGAAATATCAACTTGTATGCTCTACTCTGATATACAGCAAATTTCATTATATTCATTTTCTACTGTATGGCCATTAAAAATCTTATATTTTTCATTTACTAGGCTGAGGAGCGGTTAGCAATGATCGAAGAACAAAGAAAAATGGATGAGGAAAGACAGAAATTGAAGAAAGAACAAGAGAAAAGAATTAAAGAAGAACAAAAGAAGATATTAGGGAAAAATAACTCAAGACCCAAATTGTCATTCTCTTTAAAGCCACTGTCATGAGTACTTATAATAATTACAGTGTGCAATAGAATAGAAATGAGAACTATGGGATTACTCAATAGTATAGTTTTTATTTATAAACCTTTACAAATTTCATTGCCGGGTCTATTAACTGTAACATTAATTATAACAACTGTACATCATATTACATCTAATTGGTTGTCATTATTCATTCTAAAATATTTTTTTAATATTACTTTGCATGTCTAAAATGTCAGTGTTTGAAATTTAATTATATAGTCATATGTAATACTGATTGCTACTTAGCTGGCTTGACTCTAATTGAAAACCGTCGTCCCGATTAATTGTAATCTAAAGAGCGTTAAAATAACTATCTCATATGGGTCGGTTAAATAAGAGTTATTTCAAGAAATTAATTTTTATTTGTATATGTAATGTATAGTAATAATTTATATTACATAGATTTTTCAGTCTATTACAGCAAATGGATTTTAATCCAATTCTATCTGCTAGTCTCAATACGCTCAATTTTTTTTTGTATATTTTGTTAAATATGAAACATCTGAATAGACTATATTCTACTTTTTGCACGTATCTTTACGTAAGTTTCATTGTACGAGTAAATAGACTATAGAAAATCTAATATCCAGCATTCATCTAGGATAATTATATCTATGTGCATAGCTTGATTCAAATCCTAAATGGAAATTTGTTGTTGCTATTTATATATATAGAGATGAGTCGTCATATCGACATGTCATATATATACTCGTAGATGACTATATAACATACAAATTCACTAATTTCAATACAGCTGGGGTTAGTTTAAAATTTTCATTTGCACATTATTGTAATACTCTTTATCTGTGGTTATCTTCACGCCATATTTCTAACGAGATAGGCTCTTGTAATTTTTTTTTATTTATAAACGAACATAAATATAGGTTTAACTAAACAGAGACTTGTACATATATAGTTAGATATTTAAGTTTGATTTTACTCGGTAATTCGTGGTCTTTCATGAAACAAATGACCTTGTATGACGTTCTTATGTAAATTGTAATGTTTAATGATTACTCTGTAGCAAATAAATGCAATAATATTAAGTTATTATGTAAATATTTGCAATAAGTGACTTAGATTAGAAATCATTTTCTCAGCAACATTTTTTTAAACTTGTTAAACTATTTATACGGATTATACATGTAGATGAAAACTACAATTGAGTCATTCCTTTGTAATCAATTAATAAAATATATGTATTTATCATATTAATAGTTCAGAACTTTCTTAAAATCTATGGTGGACATTATGTTAGATACCTTTCATTTCTCTGACATTGGATATATTGTAGTACTAAAAACATTTAACTGCTAACAACTTGTGACCTTACTACAGTAATTTTCGGCAATTATAAATGTTTAATCGATAAAAAATATTTATTAAAATAATTAGTACAAGTGAAAAATTTTTTAGCTTGAAATTGAATTAAGTATATTATTGGTTAATAATAAGAGGTTTGTATTGATATTTGTATACATAATGTTCTGATTCTGTTTGTGGGTTTGAACACAGTATTATAATATGTATATCTACCTTCACACCCGGTCCCTTGGGTGCTGGACAGAGAAAACAGTCACATACATATTGTTTTCATTAACGTCATTGCGTATAATTAGATATTAAACACGGAATATAACTGTTTAATATCTAATTCTATATCTAATAAATAATTGTTCATTTTTACCTCGCCTCCGACAATCACACTTATCTAATATCCAGCCGTAATACTAGTATGGTGTTTATATATATAATATGTTACTGATATGGTAAACAAAACATAGTTATGGGAAATGATTATCTTAGCTATAGATTAATTACGTGCATTTTCTCAAGCATGAAGAAACAGATTGCCACCTTTTTTTGTAGAACTCCATGCGGTAGTTTTATAAGAAACTAGCAGGGAGCTCATTCCAAAACCTGATCATCTATGGGAAAGAATCTACACCCATTTAGTTAATAAGCTATATTGAGGTGAAGCTTTTGTATGGTAGCTGGTGATTGTGACCGATAAACGCGAGTTTTGTTTAATTAAAAAAATAATTTGCAAATAAATTATTTGTATGAAATAACAATTTCTAAGTACAAATTTAACAGTTGCCTTAGTTACACTTGTTACAGTTGTGGCAAATTATTGATAATTTAGGCTTGTCTTATGTAAATATAAAAATACGAATTGTGTATTTAATTAGTAAGCATAACTAAATTACTTTATCATGTTGCGAGTTTAAAATTACATTTCATGATAATATATCTATAACAAACAATATTTAAAAAACTTAAAATGGCCGAGTATTATCAAGTAAACCAGTATTTTGTGTTAATATTTACAAACACCATATCTTCGTTCAAATGTTTTCATTTCAATATTAATACATATGTCTCAATCTTCGTGGCACATAAAAATGTTACTTTTGACTAACATTTAGAGCTTATGTTTGTATGAGGTGTAGTTAAAAAGACGGATAAAATTAAGTTGTTTTGTATTACCTAATGGGTCCTCTTTGCTAATAATTCCAATGTCATGATAAAATATTGTAAAAAAATATTTTTAAATCTTAATACATGATTTTTAAATATTATATTCAATACTTCATTAATCAACTAAACTAGACATTTGTGCAAAGTTAATTAGTTAATGAAAATGTCTGCAGCGGTGATCATGTGTTTTCAATCTGTATATTGCCGTCAAAGTTTCACAGGATTATGCGATTTTGCAGTTCTATTGACTAAAAGACTATATATCTATCGGTCTGCTACAATATTTACTTATTATGCAAAAATTTAACCTTTAACCATCGGAAGATAAAGTGGTATACCTTATAGGTATGGCCTTGTATTTTGGCGTCTTGAAGGTTATTTTCCAGAGGGGCCTGGCACCTAAAAATGCTCGCAGATAAGTGTTAGCTAAAAGCTCCGCTCATCTGTAGTGGGTACCAGACAATTTAGGAGTCGGTATGGATCACCCACCCGACTGAGTCGTAAGTTACAAAACATACTACTGTATAGGCGCATGAATATTGTGATGATATAACAATAAAATCGACAAAACATTCAGTTCAGTAAAATTTTAATGGATTGTAATTTTGCTTATCACTAAAATGTTTTATATTACATATTTATTTTTGTCTTTATAATTCTCTTCATAATGTCCCAACCTTAACCTTAAATATTTGGCATAATATTAAAATTTTATACATACACTTCAAATACCCAATACATTTAATAGTGTTAGTACTTGTGTATTTGATTTAATAAATTAAATTCGGTATTGAATATTGTTGTTTTATTCATAATAAATTACACATACAGAGTGAGAGAGAGAGAAGAATTATTGAAAAATTTAAAACAATATCTTTAATATTATTAATTTCTTTGTTACTTCTTGGCGATTTAACGGCTAATTTAATGGTTATGAAATTAGGCATTCGCGTAAGATTTACGATGTCAAAGGGCGTTATTTATTTTCGTTGCTATTTTATGTATTTTTATATCCGTTATTAGAGTATTTTTATAAAATTTGTCCAGATAAGACACATTTTAACCACAGGCAGATTACGAGTACGAGCCTTTATGCTTGTATTTCGATTAAGGAGTTATAGGTAAGTATTATAATATAAAGTTTGTAGAGTTGTTTAATTCATATCGTCAATATCAACCCACTGTACGTGACGATTGATACTATTTAATAGATAGGTGGATAAGACATCAGTTTCTTTGAGAACGATCGTATTTAATAATTATTGATTATTGATGTTACATCTAGATAATACAAAAATGAGTCATTACAAAATATTAATTCGTAATTTGCAACAGCGCCACGTAATGTTAAAACGAAATTAATATTTGTAATAAATGGAACTATTCTAAAAATAATCAGTTTTTAACAAAAATTGTTCTTAAAATTGGTTAAAAATAAGATTAATATTTTGAGCTTATGGTATAATGTTAAAAGTATCTAATCGAAAATTGCGTAGAACCAAATGTAATAAAGGTGTCTTCCGGAAGGCAGTGTTGTAATTTAAAGAGAATTTTCTTTTATATAGAGGAGTTTTATTGATAATAACTTCGTAAAAATCATTGTTTAGGAAATATAATAGCACTTAAGTCAGATATTGATCATAACTACAATATATGTAAATGAAATAAAAATTTGTAATGTTTTAGTTATGTTTCTGAACTGTCGAAATATAAATTTTTATTACCTCAGTGTAATAGTAAATTTTGACTTTGAGATGGGGATATATATTTTTTGTTGTTGACAATTCTTCTATCTGCCATCGATCGACAACTCAACTTCCATGTAGTAAAAAATCAAATCAAAATCCATATAACTTTGACTGTATCCTAAGATTAATTAATATTACTGATACTATTTGTTTAACTTTATTTAATGCTGATTTTTTTAAGAAAATAAATTGATACAATGGGCGACGTTATCAAAAACGTTGTATCATCAGTATTTTCTCCTGAATGTTACGAAGAATATTTTACGAAGTTTAACTTTCTTGACGGTAACTATTTAATATTACAGAAGTAATATTAATTTTTAAATATTTACTTAGTTATATATTTAAAATAATTACCATTTGTAAGAGAATTTTAAATTGTATAAAATGATACCTTTTCACCGTATAATATTACTTCTAAAAAATTAACGCTTTAATTTATTTCAGTACCATGTTTCAAAGCGACGTTGAGTAAAGGACTTGGAATTGGTATTATTGCTGGCTCAATATTGGTGAAAGTGCCACAAATTCTAAAAATCTTAAACAGTAAAAGTGCTCAGGGCATTAACTTTTATGGAGTTTGTTTAGAACTATTTGCGATTACTGCCAATTTTGCATATAGTTATGTTATGAACTTTCCCTTCAGGTAATTTAATTTAATTTTTGATAACATTACTCATATCATTCCTTACTAATATCATGTGAGTTTGTTTATTATTTTATAGTGTCTTAATAGCGTAACCAATCATTATGAAATTTTGTATACATTTACTGTATGGGATGAAGAAAAATATAGGCTTTTTATCCCTGTCACGTGGAGTAGTTGTTAGTAAAAGCTAGTAACTATAAAATAATCATATAAGGATTTTTATATCCAAAGATACTGGACTAAAAGCATAGATTGAATGCTGTTTGCATTATATCAAAATAATGGCCTTATATATATTTCTACCTATATCTCATTTAACATTTAGCAGATCATTAAAGGCCAGTTATGACAAGAAATTTTTAAATTACATCCTCATATCTAATACAGTGTGCAAGGCAATTTTATGTTCTATTGTGACTGACAAAATATTAAATGGAAGATTGTAATTGATTAATACAATTTCTTTTACTTAATCTCACAATATTTATTTTTATCATTTGTGTCAATAAATCATCAGGTTATTATTTAAAATTACTATATTAATAATTTTCATCAAGAAATCTTAGGAAAATGAATTATTATAAATCTTACTCTTTCAGTGCATGGGGTGAAGGAACATTCCTAGCTATTCAGACTGCAATAATAGCAGCACTTGTTTTACATTACGGAGGTACACCTGGGAGGGCAGCTGCATTCTTAGCATTGTATGTCGGACTTGTGTCAACCCTAATTAGCGGATATACTCCTACAGATATATTATGGTCAATGCAAGCTGCAACTGTACCCATAATTTTAGTAGCAAAGGTAATAATTTCTATTATTGTTGACTATAATTTTAGTCTTTAATTGTCCATAGACAAGTAGCAATGAATCCATCAAAGGAAAAATTTTCTCCGGTACATTTATGAGGTAGAATGAGATTTTAAATGTTACTCTCTTATGGATTTGCTAGCGATAACAATTCCATTGATGGATTCATTTGGCATTGGTCTAGAGGGCCTTGTTGGGTCCAGAATATACATACAAATATAAAACTACAGGGAGTAAGTAGTCTTGAGCCACTAATATCAATAATTTGCATAAATTTAACACAGAATGATAATACTGTATTATTGGTTGGTGATAACAAATATGTAGTTTGCCTTTGTTACATGAGTTATACATCCAAAGTTCATTTATAACAAGTTTTACAGTTATTGTGTATGCTGTACTTATAGATAATAATTATTATGTAACAGAATGTGTTGTTAAATTATAATAGTTATTCTGATGGATATTTATTTTTCTTGAAAGTAATATTTATCTATCTTCCTCATAAGCCCATGTATTTATGTGGTGTGTATGACCTTATATCTGAAAATGGCAATGTCATCCAGGTATTCACTCTACAGCTAAAGGTTTAGATAAAAAGGATGTTACATTATTTTCATAGAATTAACTGGATATATTTACATAAGGACTTTCAATATCATGTAAAAAGTCACATTATTATTTGTTTTCAGGCAATCCAAGTTATCACAAATTACAAAAATGGTAGCACAGGTCAATTATCAGCTGTCACCTGTCTACTTCTATTTGGTGGCAGTGTAGCTAGAATTTTCACTTCAATTCAAGAAACTGGAGACTTTATCATTATTCTTACATTCTGTGTATCAACAGCCGCCAACGGTGCATTGGTATTACAACTGTTTTGGTATTGGAATGCAGACAAAACCAACAAAAATAAGAACAAGAAAAAGAAGAAGCATGCATAAAATATCGTAAATGTTTTAGAACAAAATTATTATAATTTATATATAAATTATGGTAGGTAAAAATAAAAGAGGTCATATTTTATCTAGACTTTTTTGTTAACCCCTATTCATTGTAGAACTTTACTACTATATACTCCAAGTCGACATCTCTTATACACATACTATACTACATATATACAAACACATACTCTTCTCTGGAAACCATTATTTCGTTGTTTCCAGAGGAGACTGTGTAGTGAATAATTCGTTTTAATAAGATACCAGACCTGCTGTTGGCCTATTATAACGAATTAATCATAGTTCATCCTTACCTACATTGTCACACCAGCATAAATCAACAGCGCAGGCAGCATTACCATTTCATTTTAATATAAAAAAACTGGTCAAGCGTGAGTGGAACTCGCACGCAGAGGATATATTATGTAGATAAATATATAAATATGAAAAAATTACCATTATTGCATTTCTCAAATTAAATAAGTCACAAATTCACTTAATAGTTATTATTGATAGTACAGTTCCTAATTTATTATTTTAGGTCCTAACTGAACTCTACAACTTTGTTTTTGAGGTTTTTAAAAATTTCTTTAAAATGGTATTTAGAACATCGTTTAATTTTTTCTGTATGTGTCTACGTACACTTTTGTAAACTATAATTATTTTAGATTTGTCGCATCAGAGACTTCGGAGATAAAGGGGTGGATAGTTTTTTCTCATATTTTCAGTTATAACTAAAAAATACGAAGCATAAAAACCAGTTTTAAAATTTACAAATGAAACTTTCTTATTCTATTTTGAAATTGAATTTCTGTTTTGAACCCCTTAGTATTTTTTTTTTCAATTATTTTCATTGAAACATGTTTGGGTCAAAGATATGTAAAACTATTCCAAATTTAAAATCGATGGCATTAGTAGTTACAGAAATATTTAGAGGGGGGCCTACTCCAGGATGCGTTCAAAGCTAAGACATGTCTGAAAATATATATGCGCCTTGTTGAAGGCCTGAAAGGCCTCCATGAGTTCAAGAGTTAATTTGTATCTTTTTGGTATGGGACCCTAAAAAGAACACTCATCAGTTGCACATGGTACATATTGTACAATGTACTCAATTTTCATAGTAATATGTAAAAAATCTGTTATGCGGTATCTACGGATGTGTACTCATTATTATAATATTTTGCAGTTAGATTGCACACTACCGCGTGGATCGTGTTGTGTGCTTTGATTGGGATCTAGTGTTTGGGTTGCTTATAAAAATAAAAAGATATTGGTGATTAATATTTATTTTTGTATTACGGCTTTTAGGTTTACATTATTTTATGATACCTAGCCAGAAAACAACAAAATTAATGACTAAGATTTGGTTAATATTTTGTTACCAATTATTTCTGATTGGAATGAATAAGTCGTTACTGCGACAAGGTTTCATATAATTACATAAAAACATGTATAAATAACATCATTGCTTATGGCAAATGTAGAAAATGGAAGAAAAAGAAATGTAGGAAAATTATACATTTAAGGAGATAATGAAATTAAAAGAATTAGAACAAGTGTGACAAATATATCTATTTAATACAATATTTAATGTGAAATGTGCTTAAAAACATAGCACCCTATCAATTAATTTATAGCCCTAAACACTTATACCTAGAACACTCTTTAAACAAACAAATAGGTAGATTGTACAGGTCGTTATCCATGTCACTCTTTAGGGGGTTGCTCTGGTGCTTTCTCCTCTGCTGGTGGTCTCTCTGGCTCGTTACCATCAGCCCACTTTCCATCATACTCCTTCCTATCCACGTACCTTTCTTCTTCGTACTCGCCTTCGCTTCGATGGCTATCACGGCCCGAGTAGCGGGAGTAGCTGAAATAAATATTGATCATAAATATTTTTTTACAGTGCATTATTTTTTAAAGGTACGTCAGATTGTTTGTTGTTGCATTCTAAGTTGCATAAAAGTAATAACAATTACTGTTTAACCTATATGATGGATTGAACATAATGTATTACATTTTAAATGAAACTTTAATTAGAATAACAATAGATATAATGAATTTAAATTGTTGAGGTAACTATTACATTACTCACCTATCTCTGTCCTTTTCGCGCCTCTCTGGGCTGTACGATCTGGAACGTCTGGTGCGGTCGGGACTGCGCGAGCGTGAATACCGCCCGCCGCGTCTATCACGGAAGTCGCGGAACCCACCCCTGTGTGGAAATCATGAATAGGTTACTTTCCAATATGCATTTGTATTATATAACATTTAAATGGCAACAAAAGTAATAAGTTTTACCAAATCGGGCCTTTGGGGGCTTTTTCCTCCTAGGCCCAAATCTAGCTTTAAATTAAGAAAAATGGGTAATTTCAAGAGGCATCACTAAAAATGGCTTAGTTTATTTATATATATAATATGTATTCTTTATTGCACTTATTAATAACAAAATGAAACGATAGGCAGTAACCAAATACAACCCATATTTTTTAATTTTGAACTAGTCGCCTTTTTAAATAAATTTAATTCAATACTTTTTCTGTGACATTATTCATAAAAACGTCAAACCACTCAAAAACATATTTTAGCTATTGAACTGTTTTCTCTCTTTTACGTTAAATTCTCAATTGAAAATGACAAAACAGTAATAGTTAAAGTAGATGTGTGAAAAAGTTTTAGTTTGGCAAATCAGGCCGGTACCTGAATGGTCGGCCGCGGCCGCCGCCGCCCCTGCGCGGTCGGAAGGGCCGGCCGCCACGAGAGCGGTTGTCGCGCCACTCGTGCTGGAAGCGGCGGCCGTCGTCGCGGCGGAAGTCGCCGCGACCGCGTCCGCGTCCGCCGCCGTTGTACGTGTGGAACCGTGGCCGGTAGTACGTGCCGCGTTCGAAGCCACCGCGCCCACGCCAATTTCCTCGCCGATTGAAACGGGAACGGAATCTAAATTTCAGAAACGTGCTTTTACGAAATTGGATAAAGCAAGCTGTATTTTATTATTTATTTCACTGTTTCTCATAATATATAAATATATAATGGGTAATGGGAGCATTAGAAAATTTCAAATATATCCATTTTTCATTCATTCATTCCACTTTTTCGCGATGAAACTATAAAGTCAGACATAGACACTAAAGATAGCTAATTCCTAGAGAGGTTAAAAACAATGTGTTTCATTGCTTATGACATACATGACATTTTCGTAAAAAAAAAAAAATTATAAAGAATTTCAATGAAAAATCTCAAAAACAAAGAAAAAAAAAACTGTTGTTATTTACCTTTCCCTTGAGCCCGAGCGCGATCGCGATCGACTGCGTGAGTAGTAGGAACGGCTGGCATCGGAGCGGGACCGAGAGCGTGGCGACGCTGAGCGGCGGCGACGGGACACTGACCCGCTGCCGCTCGAACCTGAGCGCGAGCCCGATCCTGAGCGCGAGCGGTACTTGCGTGGGCGCGATCTACACAGTTGAATTATTTTCAATCGAAAAATTCGATGCTTCGTTCTCACATTTAAAGGTGTTCAACGTGTTACAAATTGTACCAGCTGAAATAAATAGAACCTGTGCAACAAATTTTCACTTGTTGTTGCATAAGTTCCATTTATAAACAAAAAAACAAATATTACAAAACCACAATCAACTAAAGCTGTGGTCCCGGTATGGCTATTTGCATATTTTTTAATCCGACAATAAATTATTTGAATAAGTTTTATATTTTACTTCTTGGAAAAGCGTCGTTCGTCGTCAGAATAGTTTTCGAATCACCGATGCAGAGACCATTGGCTTGATAAATGACACAAATTTATACTGTACACATATATTACCTGCTCCGTGATCGCTTGGGTGAGCGACGATCGTCTTCAGATTCGTCGGTGGAGCGACGGCGCGGTGACGGTGGCGAGCGTGGACGACGCGTGGCAGGGGTGGGAGGCTTGATACGTGTTACGAACTGTTCGGGTCGACCTTCGCCCACTGATACCGGAGTTTCGCCCTCCTGTGCCAGTCGGAACGATCCGAACTTGTCTAGCACTATATTGCCTTTCCGAACCTGCGCAAATTACGAATATTCCCGATATTAAACTATTTACTAACAGATTCATTTTGTACTACAAAAAAAGAAAAGAAAAAAAAAACAGCGCCTTTTACTGTGGAAAAAGACTAATAAAAGATATAAAAGTTTCGCAGTATTTGTTGACATATTAGAATGACAATATTTTAGAGTACAGAATGATATGTCCAGAAATAGATATTGCTGGGCAAAGAAAAACAGCAGCCTCAATCGTAACTATAACTATTGAATTAAATGTAAAAATATTCATTCAAAAATGTACTTCATTGTTGACGATGTAATCATATAAAATAGCCACATAAGTAAAAATTTATTGATAACCATGGACCTAGAAGCTACAGAAAGACTAGAAGCACTTATTAAATAAAAACCATATCAGGATTATGACTGACACTACATTAAATAGACATATTAATGCATGCTATATTTACAGGTGGATGCGAAGGCTCGGTGCCAGGCGGGTCAGGCTCGCGAGACTTGCCGGGCGGCGGCGCTGACGGCAGCGGTGGCGGCTCCTTCATCGCCATCGCACGACGCACTGACACGTTTTTGTCGCCGCTCGTTGGAGACGGCTAGTTCAAAACAAAAATAATAAGTAGTATAATCAAGAAAATTAATCTATTATCCAAGAGGAATCAACGTCATCAGCTGTTTACTATTCACTACTGACCATAGGCCTCTCCATATGTTCAGTAGAGAGAGGCCTATGTCCCAAAATATGTGTGTAAATTGTAATTAGTAGAGTATTTATAATTGAACAGATTTGTATATGTATTGTAGATATAGATAGAAAATACTCATTACACACCTTTGTGACTTCTTGTGAATCATCTGAGCTGTCATCAAATGCATAGCGTTCTTTGTAACCTTTGGGAACTGATGCTTCTTTCTTCTTAACCCTGGACAAAAATAAAAAATAAATATTAATACAATTTTAAAGTTTAAAAATAAAAAGCAATGAATAATTTGCAGCTATAATAAAAGTATATAATATAACAAACACTAGTGTATTTTGTGCATATGATCTTTCACCTAATAAAATTCCTAAAAATTTATAATTTTTAAAGGTTTCTTTATAAATGTGTTTTATTATATTTTAATTTTTACAACTTACGAGTCTTTCACAGCACTCATAGACATCTTCCACTTGGGTTTCTCAAGTGGTGGCGGTGGTGCTTGGTCGATGGGGCTGATGGAGCCACGTCCATCGCGTTTGCCTAGAACTTCCTTTTCCACCATAACATGGTATGCACTTAGTTTCGATTCCAATTCTTCTAAGCCGTGCATCTCATCCATTATCCTAAATTAATTATATTTATTAATGTGATGGTAACGGAACAATAATAATAGTGTGATTTTAGAAGTTACAAAATCGGGTAGAATTTTTTATATTCATGTAAGGTTAGAAGGTTGTTGGTATTTGTTTGCTTTGTCTACATTTTTATGGTCAATTTTTTAAAGTATTATATAATGAAAAAGTTATATACAAAAATTCAGTGACACTTCAGTTGCAAAAATATAATATAAACATTTTACCAATACCTTTTGTCACCATGTTTTCTGTCATATTCCCCTTCTGAGCTCAGATCTCTCTTCGATTTTCCTTTTAGTTCTTTTCTGTGAAAGTAATATTGGAATTTCAATAATTTTCAAAAATCCTCAAGCTATTTATAACAAATGCTTTTCAAATTTATACTGTTATGATTTTCGTTATCAAATAATAGATTCATAATCATACAAATTTTTTTACTCACTTCATTTGAACATGTACATAAATTGCATTTTAAATATTTAAATTCAATAATGGAATTAAATATTGTGGATTTGTGAACTTGATTACAAGAAATTTGTATAATATTGTAATCAGTATATTTATTATTACCTGATAGCATCTCTCAATTTCTTGTCTCCTATATTTTCCAGATCACGTAGACTGTATTCAGCAGAGTTGTTGGCAGCCGAACGCGCCATTTTTGCCTTACGTTTTTCTTCCCGCTCTTGTTCTTTACGCTTTCGCTTCGACTCCTTTTTCTTTTTCCTGTATAATATAATCAATATTAATTTAATTAAATAATAACCTTAAATTAATAATATTAAGATTAACAATGTCTAAAAGTCCAAATTAAACAGGATCAAAATATTGAGTTCTTTTGCTTATCACGTTTTTTGTTTATATCATTATCATAGAAATAAATTGTGACATACAGTTGACTGTGCGGCATTATTTGTCTAAATTAATAAAGTGAATGTAAATGTTAGATAATCACATATGATTGATACAAATATTTGTGAATTTAATTAATATGGGAACAACACGGTCATAATTCTTACAATTGCAATAATTAACAAAATTTGTTCAGAATTGGTGACGTAGTCGCATAGCCACAATAAATAAAGATGTATTGAAAATTTTCTGAAATGGCTAAATAAATAGTAGAGACTGGGTTCATATGTTACAGCGATACAGACTTATCTTTCTTCTTCTTTTTTTTCTTGTCATGTTCAGCGCCTGGTTGCGGTTGCTGGCCCAACTCTTGCATCTTCCGGTTGCGTTTGTACTGGGCTGTCTCCTCTAAGAAGTTGCGCACTTTATCTTCATAGTCCGAGTCTTCCTTGGTCATCTCCAGGAATTTTCGTACCTGATATAATAAAATTTTATATAATAGGAAATAACGACAAAGAAGTGGTAAAAATTTTAAGGAGAAAATAAAAATTGAATGTTTGTTATAAGTAATTTACGATTTTTTTTTTTGATTTTGACGATATTTGAGTGTCTAGAGCAATCACATTACAGATTGATCTTTATGTAAAAAAAGATTGATATATTCACATATAGCAAAAAATACGAAATAGAAACTCGAAATTTTGCTCTGGCAATTTGAAAATATTTATGGAAATGAGATGTGTATTCACAGCAGACTTAGAATTAAGTTTTTTTTTTTCATTAAAATCAGTTAAGCTGGAAATTAGCGTGAACAAAAATCGCGACAAAGGATTTTTATATATTAAAACTAGCTATTCCCCGCGACTTCGTGTGCGTGACCGGCATAAAGAGTACCCTAAGTATATCCTTCTCCATCGCATATAGTATGTGTATAAACAATTTTTATAGCGATTAGTTAAGCCGTTAAGACGCTATAATGTAACAAACAAACTCACTTTCACATTTATAATATTAGAAACAATTACCTTTAGTTCATAATCGATGTCAGCTTGTGAGCGAATGGGTATGTTATTTGCCTCCTCAGCAGGCGGCGGTGGCGGCTGGTAACCGTAAGGGTGATTGAACTGTGAGTTGTGGGTGCGCGACGCAGAGTCAGAATCGCCGAGCATCGCCATCCGTTTGCTGAGAGGCGACAGGGACCGTTGCCGCTTGTTATTGGATTGCGAGCGCCGTTTCTTCTTGCGGTTGGGGCCTTCGGAATCTATGGGCAATACATTTATTTTATTTATTTATTTAAACTTTAATGTATAGTGAATTTTTATATACACATGGCGGACTTGACACGGGATGGTGTTCTCTATCAGTCAACTATTGGGCAAACCGAGAAATAAGTAGATGGTGCATTATTGAATTGAGGAAATATAAAAAAGTAATACTCAATATATACATATATTACAAACATATAATTAGACTTATATAAACATAATATGAGATGTTAATACCTGGTTTCTGACAAATAAAAATCTAATCACGTAACTGCACTAATTAATTATTAAATTGTTGATTTTCGCTATCAAGATCTTTCTAAATTAACATTACGAAATTCTAAGCTAAGCTAAGGACTTGGCCAAAAAATACAGAACACTAAGTGCACAATCACATATGTAAATATATAGACAAAGCAACTGTTTAACGTCAGATTTTTCGTATGACACTGAGGGTAGATTAACGAAACTGTCACAAGTAATTGTCAACGTCGAGAATTCATCAACTCATACACGAAACATTCCGATTCACGTAAAATATGAATAGCTCGTTGCAGCAACTGTTTGATAATTTAAAAATGGAAACGGTAAAACAAACGGAATAAATTCACGATTCTGTGATTACGAATGTTAATGGAAACCTTGAGAATATAAGAAGTAAATTCATTGTTAGAAATAAAAATAATCAATTGGAGGAAAATAATAAGCATTTTAGAGAAAGAACAGAAAAAGAATAACATAATATTATTTATTTTGGAAGAAAAGAAAATTCTAACATAGAATTAGTCGTTATATCGTATAAAAAAAGTTTATAAAGATTTAAAAAATTACTTCAGAACACCATGAAATCAATAAAATACATAGAATAGTGAGAATAGTGAAAAAAAAAAACATAAGTTAAAATGTTTTCCTGATGGTATTTTTATACTCCTTTTTCCTCTATGAACCACTTTTCCCAATATTTTTTTTATTGAAAGTGGTTCAAATGAGATACTTATATAGAGTATTCACTGTATTAGAATGTTAAAAAAAATTCATACCAGTTGAGTCAGATGATGATGACGATGACTCGGAAGATGAACTGGAGCTGGACGAATCACTTGACGAAGAAGAAGAACTACTCGATCTCTTCTTCTTACCTTTCCCTTTTTTCTTTTTCTTCTTTTTATCTTTTTTCTCTGTCAAATTTAATAGCTGTTTAAGTGTTTCTTTCATTTCAAATGATTTAGCGCCTGTGAGACCAGGCAATAATAACTCAGCTGGCTCTATCAAGGGTTTCGCAGTTGATGTTTTGCTCTTCAGGAAATCTAAAGAGTTTTGTGCTTCCTCATGGAATGGTATGATTGCCAAACAGTCTTCATAAGCTTTCTGTGCTTCTGTTATCTTGTTCTCATCTTCATAACTCCGCCCTAATGCAACTAATGTCTCTCCTAAGTATTTTCTAGCATTCGCATGGTTTGGATTCAGTTTCAAAGATGTTTCAAAGTCTTCTATAGCTTTCTTGAATGTGCCACTGTTTGCATAAAGTGCACCTCTAGCCACAAGACCTTCGACGTTTCTTGGATCAATGCTCAAAGCCTTGTTCAAACACTGGAATGCTTCTGAATGTCTTCCTGCTTTGAAATGCTCTATGCCTTCAGCTACTGAACGGAATGCCCATTTGCTAGCTTGAGCCTGGCGAAGTTCATCAGCATATTCTGTTGTTGCAAATCCTCCTCTGTGAATTATAATTTAAAATTAAAAAATAAGTAACAAAAATAAACCTGTAATCAGTGTATAACTAATAATGACAGGTAAGCTTTGTTGCTGGAGGTTTTGATATTAAAAATAATTTGAAATCCATAGAAGACCCAGTGATCAATACAATTCAAAAGATTTATAAACTGAAGTGGCACATACATACATACATATTTATCATACCTGCCTCCCATTACAGTAGACAGAAACAATAATACAGCATGCAGAAATAATTACTAATGTGGAAAAAATGGTTTTAAGTGGCGATTTTACAAGGTAAATAACTTTGTTGACCTGTATGGGATCATGACTGTCATTTTATTTAAATGATAACCTACCACCTGATCGAGTAATGCAGACTCAATAGATGCAATGTGATTTTGACAGATACATGTTATGAGATTAGAAAAACGCAGGCATATGGCCTATGTTTCTGTCGTCATCACAAAAGAAAAAAATTTAATGGCCTCTATTAAATATCGGTTTATTTGTTTCAAGAATACAAAGAGCATATTCACTTACTCACAAACACTTAAATCACATTTTGCGGTTACAGTATCTCAATAATGACTATTTATTAGAATATCAATAGTACTTCAATAATTTGAATTACTGATTAACTAATGTGAACTTAACATACCTCAATGATGAAAAATTAGTGCAGTGCGTGTTGGCGATTCCAAGCAGTTCAGAGAGATATTGGACGCAGTTGGGGTTATTGAAGCCTGGGCTCTTCTCCAAAATGGCTTCATAACTTTCCCCCTTCATATCCACAGTTTTCCTATGAGACAAGGAAACAAGTTAGTGACTTGGCCATTTTCGTAAATATTCTGTCCTTTCAAGTGATGATGAAATTCCATTATAAATTGATAATACATGTAACATCTTCGAATATTGATTTATTGAATAGTTTCAAGCATGTTAAGCCTATATTAAGTCTTTTTAATGTCACACATACGTTTCCTCACCTGTTCCAATGGAGCTGTTCAAAAAATGTTATTTTACTTGTATTTTAGTTCTTTCACACACAAATAGAACATCATATATGTATTAGGTGACGCCTCTGCGACAATGTGACATTAATATTACCAGAATGTCTCAGCTAGTCACAGTACAATGCGGTAGATGTGACCGGCTGGTCTTGGGTATCGTTGCTATACCTAGAAAAGAACACCCTAAAATAGTGGAGGGAAGTGCATCCATGGTGCACATCAGCCAGTCGGATGTAAAACGCTGTGAACAGCCGCGATATCTCTGTGCCATCTCCGACAGTTTCAGCTAAATTGATAATTGCCAGTAGATAATTGTCCTTTCATTACAAATAAATAACTCCAACATCCGATAAATGTTCGTTATAAAAGTCCAATCATAATGGTCTGATATATTGCTGGAATATTAAATATTAGCTTTAATACAGAATTACAAAGTTTCTGTTATAGAGAGATCAGAATGAGACCCTAAATTTGTACTGACCTTAATAATTTTAATAAAAAAAGGGTGTAAACAATTTCAACTATCAATTTCTGCACGATGCTCAACAGTATCTAATACGTTATAATCTTCAAAAACGTAGTTTAATATATTGTAACCCTTTTATATCCAAGTGTATTCTCATATCACCAGTTCCTAAACAATATCATGCAATAACTCTCAGATATTTGGTGAAGTGTGATTTTGTACTGAAAAGTGATCAGAAACTAGTGAAAACATCCATCAAAGCCCGTTTTAAGAAGGTTTTATATATACCTACCCAAGTGTACATAATGTTTAAACAATAGCCGTGTAAAAACCAACCACATGGCACAGACCGTCTACAAAAACAGGGGTATTCCTCGCATTGGTTACATTGAATTGAATATTCGGCGCCGATTAAACGTCATTATGTCCATTCAATTAAGTCATATTCATTGTTCTATGTTCTCATGGTCATCTCGTTTATTTAATAATATTGTTGTCCTGTAACCACTCCAGAGTCTTCCTTTGATATTCAAACATTTTTCTTCTTTTTACATAAATACCACTGATTTTATAGTTATCAAACTGTTCACACATAAATAAAATAAATACATAAAAACAATACAAAATAGTGTTTCAACTTGGCAATAGACCTGTAAAAACTGTGTAGGGACAATGTGATTACTAAATGCGACCAATTATGTTCATACATACTTGTAAACAAGCGGAAAGTCATCAGTGCTGAGGAGTCCAAGGGAAGGCTTTGGAGGTGGGTCATCTGGGCCCCGAGTGATTCCCTTCATGCCGCACACCATTTTGTCGGTGTCAGGGATGACTTCAATGACTTCACAGCACACAGTGTCATTCATCAGGTAGTTTCTTGATACATTTTTCTTGTCCATGGCGGGTATGATATTTGCAACTGGTAAGAATGCCTGTCAAACAGTAAAATAGATTTATTTTCATGTAGATTGGTTGACATTTATTTTATGGCAAGGTTAACACACACACACACATTTAAAATTAATCATTTTATATATTTAATAACCAAGTTTTTCTAAATTACATAGATCTAATCTGCAGACAGTTTTTTTTATTGTCTGTATACATGCACAAAATGATTAATAGTTGATTGGTAATTGACTTGCAACTGAATATTAACAGATAAATATGATCTTATATTACTAAATACAAATAAAGGAAATTAAGATAAAAAAAAAAATGGTGGGGCAAAATATATTATCATGAGACTGTGATGCAGTGCTAAATTAACAATTATTAAACATCTTAATAAACAATTTTCTTACTGCACTACAAATATAAATATAGATATAACTCTATACAATGAAATAATGTGTAAGGAGGTATACCAGATAAAGTATCAGAAATAAAAATAAGTAACATCTATTTCAAAGTAAGATTTGCCTTTTAATTTTATATAAAAATCATGTTCTTTGCAGAAGATAACTATGAGCATGTAACAGCTATTTAAATAATACCTTATATCTGTACATACATATATACAATGAAATTTTATTGAGATCAATTTAATTAAAAAAAAAAAAAATGTTTTGGCAAAAAGAGTGACTGCAATGACAAAATTAATGAGTGGAACTATCTCGATAGTAAACCCTAATAAAAATTACCAAAATCGGCGAAGATATTAGGACTGACACCCAAACAATGTGATAATTCAATCTTCGAACAACAATCAGTATAAAATTATAATTGAGTTAAGGACTTAATCATCTAATTCAGTGTTTTAATCATATAGAATTGTTATTTAGTTAATAAATTAGTTCTTTAAAGAGCCTTGGTCCCTTGTATCTTATTAGATCTTGTATATTTACATGGTAGCTTAACTTCCAATTATGTTTAAACTAATGTGCTGAGCGAAATGGCACCATTTCCAAAATGACTACCTGATTTGAGTTTACAATTGAGTATATTTTATCCTTCTTCATCCCATATAACATTTAGTATTTATATGTAATTAATTTCACAGTGACAGATTGTTACAGGTAACAAACAAACTTACTTTCACATTTATAATGTTAGTAAGGATTAGCTGTTTGCCCCGGTCTCGCACGGATAGATAGACAGTGAGATAAATTAATATTTTATATTACCTTTACCAGGCAAATTTATACGTTGTGTTATAATTTGTGTAGAGGTATTTAATTTTTTGAAAAAAAAAATATTGACGTTACTAGCTGATAATATAGCTTTCTATAGGTGAAAGAATTCTTAAAATCAGTCAAGTAGTTTTTGAGGTTTGCCATTACAGAGAAACATACAAAAAATCTAATAAAAATAAAAAAAAGAGGAAAGTCTTTATAATGTCAGTATAGAAAGGAAATATAAATGATACATACTTTCACATTGATATCTGCAACATATCTTGAGGTGGGCCCAGCTGTGCATAAAACCTTCAGCATCATTCCAGATGCTGTTCGATTGATCACAGCTCCTATGATCAGCTCTCCTGTCT
The DNA here is from genome assembly GCF_026898425.1 of Galleria mellonella. Classification (NCBI taxonomy): domain Eukaryota; kingdom Metazoa; phylum Arthropoda; class Insecta; order Lepidoptera; family Pyralidae; genus Galleria; species Galleria mellonella. The sequence continues at coordinate 2,207,702 of NW_026442162.1, read as the reverse complement.
TCACATTCTATAAAATAAATGTATAATTAAAATTTTTACCAAGGCACCTTATTTATTAATATTTAATGAAAGTTTAGACAATCGAAGAAAATTTAGCTGGTTCCAGTGGACCATCTGCAGCTTTATTTCCACTATATTCTCAAAATTTAGCAAAAAATGTAAATATTAGATCTAATTATGGAAATTTGCGTTGCAGTTGAGTTCCAATCACGAATTAATAAAAAAAAAAGGAGAATTGCTTGGTTAATTAATCGTTTATACTGTGGGGTGGATGTGAAAAATGATGGCCAATCAAAAAAGTGACTTCATCTAACTTTACTTTTTTGACATCTACTCAGCACAAGGAACCAATAAATTCTCACTAGACTCATTTAGAAAACTCCCCATTCAAAGTATTAAAAATAAAAAGAAATATAGTATATTTTTTTTGTTGCGTTTATTCAAATAATTATGTAACACGTAACATGTGTATTACACTATTATTGAATTTTCGTGGATCCCCCACAATTGTGAACCCCCATTATTTTGTCATGCCAACATAGACCCATATCGAGTCTCCTGTGGACCCCTAGGTCCACCTGCACCACTTTATGAACTAAGGGTTTAGACAGATGGCAACCGTAATAAATAAAGTTTTGTTTGAGAAATCAGTTCAGGGTACAATAGGACTGATATACCTGAAGAAGGTAAAAGCCCATAAAATAATAATAATAATAAAAAAAAACCCTAATAGCATTTGATTTATATACATTTACATTGCCTGTAATTCTAACTATAGTATCAGCAATATAAAAGATTTCTTTTTATATTTGACACATAAAAAAAAAAGCAATTATAATCAAATAGCTAAAATAAATGTTTTTGTATTTATGAATTACATGTATATGATTACTTTCGACCAGATTCATTTATAATTCAAATATAATTTTGGCAATAGTTTTTTTTTACTGAATATACAAATTGTAGAAGATACAGATTGTACAATTATCTAATCTTATTACTTAATATCCAATTTTCATTTCCTGTATATATAAATAATATAACTGAAATCAATTTATCAAATTTAGTATGGAAAATATATTGTTATCTTTGGACAGGTAGTGTTTTGTTACTCCAATCAGATATTTCTGCTGAAAATACAAGCATTACTGTTTTGATTTGACCTTATAGGATTTAATGAGCGTGATTTAGGGATGGGATTGTAATGGGGAAAAACAGCTCCAATTTCTAGCAATAGACCCTGTCTGGCTGTCCTGTTCTTTGATCCTCACTTATCATCCTTCATTGGTGCCCTGTCAGTATATAACATTAGAACAAGTAAGATTAACATTCCATTATCACCCATTAGGAAAAGAAAGAGAGGCTGATCTCTAATTAAGAATTTATCTTTTGAACCAATTATGCTTAATTTTTGTTAAATTTGACACAATCGGTCAACAGACCTTTCATCTTCACCTATCGTACAGACTGGATTACCATTCTATTTTCACCAATTATAAAATAAATAAATAAATTGCTAACAATTTACAGCAAAATCCATAAAAGTGGATTAAAAATTACTTACATCAAAGAAATGTCTCAATCGAGCAGACTTATCCACATTCAAGAAAGTCTCAAATGGTGGCATTAATGCATACAGATCTGAAACAAAAAGAGTAAGAATGTATTTTTGAAACCAATAGACACTGACTTCCTTATTCATAAAAACGTCAAACCTCTCATAAACCTATTTTAACTATTGAAGTGTTTTCTCTTTTTCTTTTGTGCTAAATTCTCATTTAGAATGAAAGTGACAAAGCATTTTAATGCAAAAATAGGTTACTGGGATGTTTTAGTTTTTATGAATTAACATATATAGAAAAATAACCAGAAAACATGTATGGGTTGTATAAATAGATATGAGTTCCTTCTTCCTACCTGTCCCATAAAAACCCTTGGTGTAAAGTCAGGTAAAAAATAAATAAGTTACTTGGTTAGAATTGTTTTGTTTAATTCTGGTACCACTAGTATACATGTGAGTGCTAACATTTGAGGATGACTATTATTATTAGAAGTTCTATGACCACTAATAATATAATAATAATAATAGCCTTACTCGAGGAGAGTAGCAGAGGATATGAGCTCAGTGGAGAGCTGGAGGAGGCCTATGGCCTATAGGCCTTATGTTGAGAGGTAAGCTGAATTACGAGATATACTGTAATAAACAGAACTGGAAAATGTTTTGCTAAATTTGGAATAAAAGGGCTTTATTATTATTAATCCTCAAATATTAGCAGACACACATATACTAATGGCAGCAAAATTAAACAATGCTAATTTACTAACCCATGATGTGGTCTTCCATAAAATAAAACTCAGTTCAGAAAATATTTTTAAAGAAAATAAACACATTCACATAATAGAAGTATCTCATTATTTCCTCTAACATGAGATCCATTCCTGTTTCTAGATACATGCATGTATAAATATATGCACAATATAACTTGTTTTTATACTTTAGCAGTTACATTTTCGTGATAACTTATATTTAATAAATATTAGAAGAATAATATCTTACTGTCCTCTGGTGTGGGCGCATCAGCCCCTAGGCTGGATGAAGATGGAGTTTCCTCTAAGATCGATGCATCAAACAAAGCATTTGCTTCTTTAGCAATAAATTGATGGAGTTTTAACCGTTTGCCTCTATCTTGGAATGTGAGATGTTTGTGCCTGGATTGATACACTGCAAAGTCGAGCACACCCACGCCAATCTTGGACAAATCCTCTTCCCCTCGTTCGGCCTCCCACTGTTTTTGTAACTGCTGACCATGGTAATTAATGGACTGCGCCACTAAGGACGCGTCCAGTGTTGGTTCCATAGTATCTGTTTAAATATAGAAAAAATAAATTCGTTAAATTACTAGGTACAAGATTAAGTAGACGAATTCCGAAATTTGTCGTTAGTTGGGTTATTTGTCGCCATGATGGACAAAATAAGGATTCAATAAAAAAATTATATTCGCATAACCAAAACAAAATTTACTTACCACTACAAGTTACTTTAAATATTAAGATACAATAACAACGTTAAGAAATACACATTTATCTATTAGTTAAATAAAACAATATTTCATCACAATTTGTAATTTGCAAATGGCGGCCGGCAATGCCGTCATTACTTTTTTATGGTTTCAAATACAATTTGATAGCTTCGCTTGCTAGTGTTGCCCTCGTTAGGATCAGTCATTAGGTATAGAGTATAAATCGATTAGCCATTTGAGTATCAGAATTATCGAAAAAAAAATTGATAAAGGATTTAATTTATTATTAATAAATAACGACTACAATTAAAAGGATATTGAGATATAAGACAAAGTATAGATTGTAAATACTGTACCTAACAGTACTGAAGATTAATCAATAATGTACATTATTTTGATATAAATATTATAGGAAAGAGGTAGTACACGGCAAATAAATTAGAAAAAAAAAATATATTTAACTTGTCTCTGAATATATTCTTATAATAAAATACGTAATAAAATATTTAAACATAAAATAATCAATAATTAGTCTTCCGCTAGATTCTCTGGCGTGTAGTCCCGGCATAGAAAAGGCCACCCATTCTTTTCTCGTGAATGTCGTAAGAGGTGACTAAAGGAGGACAAGGAATAGAATGGGGAGATGTTCTAAGAGAGACGCTGCAGCCCTTTTAAAACATCTCCAAAGCCTAACTGCGATTATCAATCCGTTTGGTAAGTATAGGGACTACTAACTAAGCAGTAAACACTAAAGGCTGATATGATGATGATGATCATGAAGACTCCATGAATCAGATATATTTATATAAAAAATATTAATATATTAAAGTTTTTTTTATACAACTTAGAATGGCAAACAAGCTGACAATCCATCTGATGGAAAGTGGTAACCGTCGCCTATAGACATGAGCACTACCATGGACATAACAGAGTATACTGCTTCGCCCATAATACCACCCATGGGTTGCCATTCACAACCATGTTGCCATGGACTCGGATGTTATTCCTCTGTACCCAGTAAATTCACGCCATATTCCACGCTTCAAACCGAAACACAGCCATGCAAACACAACTGCTTCACGGTAGAAACACGAATGGGACAGAGGTACCCAAGCAATCGACTTTTGTACAAAAAGCCTCCCTTTGGTAAGTATATTGATACTGAATACATAGATATGTATAATACTAAATATAAACTTTTTTTTTATAGTAGCATGACACATTGACTCCAATACAACCAGACGCTAATGATCATAAAATCTATATGAGTCCCAGGTTCAACGCAATCTAATCTGCTTGTAACCCACATTACACTGACTTATATATTTATTATTATTTAGTGAAATTATTATTTATATTAATTGTGATATTACCTGTGAAAAATGATAAAAGCGATTTTTGCTCAAAATAATGTCGCACACAATACTATTTGTATACGAAAGTGAAATATAAATTCTGTTTTTTATGATAAAAGCGAGCGAACAGAGACTAGAAAATATGTTAAAGTCTCTGTTTGTTCGTTTTGTACGCCTAGTTTGCCGGCTGATGTGATTTCACATGATTTTTAATCAAGCGTAGTGATGACATATGAATAAATCAAAACGACCATTATATAAATAAAGTTTTTAATGTGATTTCATTTAGAGTAATTTGTAATAGTATACTCATGTATGAAACGAAGTAGCCGGAGTGATTTACAATTTCGCGTAGTAGTTGGCGTATTTAAGATTATTTTCCAGAGACGCCTGATTTCTTAAAAAGATGCACACGTGCACATGCAAACCAAATGATCGTGGGGTTTACGGTCCACCCGGCCCTCTAAATATATCTATGAGCGTAGGTAATGATATTTTACTTGTTTCGCGTGAAATATTCCAAGCTTATTCCTAGTTCATTCGATTACAATAATTTACGATTTACGACTATAATTAGTTAAATTGCATATAACATCAATATCGTTAGTATCAACTGGGTATTCTATATTCAATTTATGAAGTAAAAACTATTAGATTAACTGATATATCGACTGGCAAGACTGTCGCGTGCTACTAGAGATTGAATGAAACGCTAGTTATGGCACTCGTCGATTTGTATATTCTTAAAAGTTATGCTTAATAGCGTTCATCAAAGCGTTTATAAGGAATTAATGCAACGTCGCAATTATCTCTTAATGTACAAACATTTTGCAATAAACATAAAGTTTATATAAAGAGCGAATGAAATATGAAATAGCAATAGAAAGACGTTATGTTTCTGGAATTATCAGTCACTGAACATTTTTTTCTTTTGTCTTTGGCTTCTTAGGGTAGCCATTAGCCATCACTGGATAATTTATCTTTTGAAATACAAAGACTTAAGGAAGTTTATATACTACATATCAGTGTTGCGTTACTTCCATACTGGCTTTTAATGTATGGATTTGGTCAGGAAACATCATGCCAACGTTTAGTTAAATGATGAAATCACAATAGTGCCAACTTAAATAACAAAAGTACTGTCAAATGTGATACAAATGGCTGCCATTTAAATTATTTGTGTTATCTCAATATTGCCCAGTATAACTCCCATCCTCTTCTAAACTGTTTGTTCTGAGAAAAACTCTAAGATAGAAATCTTAGAGTTTTTCTCAGAACAAATAAACTTATCAAGTTACTGAACCCATAAAGAACTTCCTCCCATTCTTAAGAGTTTTACAAAGTACAAAAACCCCATCTCACTTGTTAAAAAAATAGATCGTAACCTTTTTTTCGAATTTGATTATGATTCCCTAATTTATCGTCCTAATGTAATTCTAGATTTTGGATTAAAAAAACATTCGCCGTCTGCTAATCAAAAGTTTAATGCTATTGTCGCGGAAACATGGCACAACTGGCTCCTAATGTTTACAGATGTTTCTAAAACTGACAAAACAGATCAGCTGGATTGGAGCTGCTGTGTGGATTCCAAGATATAACATTGTCCTCAACTTTAAATGTTCCCCTTCATCCTCAACATTTACTGGTGAATCCATAGCTATTATGGAAGCAGTGTCCTATGTAGAAACACATAAACTTGAGGCTTGCGGTGATTTATGGCAAAAAAACTAGACAATCTAAAGACAAATATTATAGTAATATCCAGTCCTATAGCTCTATAAAATCATGGTTTACTATCCAACGAAACTTAGATAAGTGGGTTACATCAGTTATACGCCGTCTACGTTTGGGACATGTCTGTACACACGTATTCTTATTCAAAATCCGAATCCAAGATCACTCTCTGTGTGAATATGACTTAGCTGAAGGAACATTAGAGCACCTATTTTTTAATGCCCCAAATTGACTCTTCCTCTCTATGATTTGTTGCTTTGTAATCTTGCACGTCCTGTAAAATTCCTTATTATTTTAGTCCACTCTCGTCTGGTTAAGGTAGTGTCCAAATTTATGTGTACTAATAATATAAAAAATTAAAATATAAGTAAATGTCTCTCTTTACACTTCTCGTTTTTCTTTTCATTCGCGTATTGTCCTTGCTATGATACACTCATATGTATATACATAAAATAACTTTATTTTTTGTTTGCATGTACGTAACAATTCTTGTGTTGTCCTCCTTTTCAGAGAACTTAACTGAATGATTTATTTACATTACTAAAAAACGTCATAATATAAATTATACGCAGTCTTCTCTAACACTGACATTGGCACAAAAATCACCATTGTCTCTACGATGGAAGCCATTTTTTTAAAAAAGAAGAAGAAGAAACTATTTGTGAAACAATTTTAACTTTGTATTTCATATTTCTTTTTATTTTGACGTGGGAATTACGACTATATATAATTAATATTGGCTTTATTACTAGGTCTACTCTAGAAATTGACCAGATATTACAGGAGGTGTTGAAAATTTGTATTTAAATAATATTACGAAATTAGGATTTTAAGGTTATATTGTATAAAATTATAAATACATTTAGGAATCATTTGCTTTTATTTTTGCAAAAAAATGTTCATTGGAACGTGCTTTGTGTTTTTACTATTAAATTATAATATAATAATTATTAATTACATTATATTACCTATTCGTTTCCATTTTGAATATTAGGCTGGCCAACATAACTAGTGAAGGAGGATTGTTTTGTGTAGATTGATAAGATATTCCTGACCTAAAACGACTTTTACGTGGCTTATATGAAGTGCGCACTCTTATTCCTTGGTTTTATACTTTTTACTACATACTCCCTATATAGAATTATATATCATATTTTTATGGCAACACATGGGAGGTATCATGGGCAAAACAGTATAATCTGTTATCTCCATGGTACTGCTCATATCTATAGGCGATTGTTATCACTTTCCATCAGGTGGGCTGTCAGCTTGTTTGCCATTCTAAGTTGCATAAAAAAAAATATGACAATAAATATAATAAAAGGTACAATCAATAATTATGTCAGCTATTTTTAGGAAATGAAGGCATAATGTTCTCCCATACTTTAAATGGACTATAAATGGACACTATCTAGGAGCCATAGATGAAGCCGTTTTTTAAATATTTTCAGGGGAAGGTCTAAATGTCTGAGGGGTCTATTATATATTTTTGGGTCATAAATGAAGCATTTTTTGGTACAATGTAAAATTGCTTTACAATTTTATTTATGTGACAGACGCACCGACACGGGCATGAGGCTGCTTTATATCATTATGCTTTAAAACATAGATGGTAATAGGGGATAAAATATTATTTGCTAGGTGCTGGGTTTTATTATATTTAATTTTATTTTGTCATAAAAACTATATATTTTTAGATTAAATATCTTGATGAAAATAGGGTTGGTATTTTCGTTTGAATTGCTAAGGGCTTAAGGATTGGATTTGACAGTGTCTCCTACAGAGCAAGTAATCAATATGATAGAGTCTTCTCTAAATAATATAATGAAAGCATAAATAGGTTTTACTCTAAAAGATAATCGTTTTTTTGAGTACGATAAGTGTATTTTTTTCTTTTTTTTATGGGTGAAAATGGAATGGTAACCTCGCCTGAGCTAACGGGATACGCTAGAGGAGCACTAGTGAAGGGTGATTGATGAGAATGAAAACAGGCTAGTTAAAACATCATGATGAATTCATCAGGAATTATCCATGATAGTTTCCAGGGGGAACCGTGCGGAGGTCAACCTGGTTGGGGTATATTGCTTAGTCTCCATTACTAACAATCCCTTTCCCCCCCCGATAAGTGTATTACATGCATTAATAAATACGTATGCAAGCCTATTTTTCCAATATCAATTTTGTAGAACTATATTGCCAAGAAAAACAGGAAGATCTGAATTTTTTAATAAAACTTTAAATGAATTTTAAGAAAACGGTTATTTAAACTTATATAACTTATATTTTTGATATTTTTAATATATTGTTTATAGTCAGAAAAAATATTTGAATATTTCTATCTCTTTTTTTTCTAGCTAGTCATAAATTTATCTACATCCCATTTTCCGCTTGACCGCGATAAAAGTAGCCTATATATACTCTTTTTTTATCCTTTATAGTATGTGTATACCAAATTTCATAGTAACTGATTAAGCCGTTAAGGCGCTATAAAGTAACAAACCAATAAACAAACTCACTTTCACATTTATAATATGAGTAAAGATTTGAATGGCTATTACATAATAAAAATTATTCCCTTTTGGAGCAATCATTAACAGACTTGGTATAACAAAGAATTTGGAATGGAGAAGGATATAGATTAATTTTTAACCCGGTCAATAAACATATAATGGTAATACTGACGAAGTCGGGCGCAAAAAATAGCGGAATATATTTTTAATGCTTGGAATTTTATTATTAATTTTAAATTCTAACCTACTTATATATAAAAAAAAAAAAACTTTCTAAAACGGATAAAGATCGACTAAGAATTGAACCCGAGAACTCTACGTGCGCTACGAATAGTCGTAGCTATTCGTAGCGCTTTATGGGCCAGCGGTTTCACACATCGTCTCATATTCCAATGGTGGTTGCAGGATTCGAGTCCCACAAAATACATTCGTCAGTCTGTTTGTATTGGTCATGGTATTTTCTATGTATACCATGCAGCATGTATTAAAAAAAACAATATGTATTTCTATAAGTTGTCTAGCTTTCATAAGATTATAAAATCTTTAAGTTTAGGATAACATAGAATCGTGTAATGTGTCCAATAGGGTCCAGTGATATTTATTAACTTTTATGAATTTTTTTTATGCAACTTAGAATGGCAAACAAGCTGATGAAGCTGATGACGGAAAGTGGTAATCGTCGCTTATAGACATGAATAGTACCATGGATTTAATTTAATTAGAACACTAGCGATAGACCGCTGATGTAAATGATCGATACATAACATATTAAGTAAATTTCCACAACCAAGACACGTGTAATTCGATCACAATAAACTAACAATATCATAATGTAATATTTCAGAATTATGTAGATGTAGCGGCCATATCTTGAATACTTCAAAGCGCCCATAAAGCGTCATTGGGAAGGTCTCACTTCAATAGAAGAGGCGAATACAAAGGACGAAAGAGGGCTAGGTAATGGCAGACACAATGGAAATACTGTTTGGACTAGTCGGTCCGCCTTCCGCACAATGGTGGACCGCAAAACTTATTTTATTCCTCAACACTTATTTATTTTCAGTACAATGTATGTGTACATATATACTACGTAGATACGTACATGCAGCTAACATACTATAATAGACTCACATAAAGGTAGGATTAGATAAAACGAGCGAATTGTTGTATCCTTTTTCTTCAATTTTTATTTATTTTAAACATGCTTTTAGATTTTTTTTCGAGCGTTCTTTCTTTGCTTGAATGCTTTCATGAACAATTTTCTTGTTAATATTTTACTGAACTAGGATTTGAATGATGATGATATGATAGAATTTAAATAGAATTATTTTGTTTAATTCCACTACCATTAGTATATGTGTCTGCCAATACTCGAAGATTGACCACTACTATTACTACGAGAAGTTCCACAGACTTCTATATTAGCCATCAATTTCTGAATACCATTTTGTTCATGCGCTTTTTGCAATACGTGTTATAGGGAGACTTTGTACAAAAGTCGATTGCTTGGGTACCTCTGTCCCATTCGTGTTTCAACCGTGAAGCAGATGTGTTTGCATGGCTGTATTTTGGTTTGAAGGGTGGGATATGGCGTGAATTTACTGGGTACAGAGGAATAACACCTGAGTCCTCAGGAATGGCAACGCATGGGGGGTATCATGGACGAAACAGTATACTCTGTTATGTCCATGGTACTGCTCATGTCTATAGGCGACGGTTACCACTTTCCATCAGGTGGGCCGTCAGCTTGTTTGCCATTCTAAGTTGTATAAAAAAAAAAAAAACCTATGAACGAGGCATCCTCGGGCAAATTATTAGATCGCAGTTAGGAACCTAGCGTTAACCGTTCGGCATCTAAATTGCAAGTTTTCTTTTTTCTTGTTGTGCTTTCTAGTCTGTTCTGTGCCCTCTGTTCTTTACATTTGACACCATCCTAATGCGAAGTCGACAATCAATACCTTTTGATTTATTAATTATTTTTTTCTAAATTTCCTTTTTATTTTGCCAGCTCATATCTACGACTCTTTTATTAATTAAGTTGTTGTTTTAATATCGTAATATCAGAGATCACACGACAACATGCATTCTACTAGTATATATTTAAGTTTATTGAATAATGTTAAAAATATATCCTTAATATATTTTATGTAGCAGTTCGTATCAGAATCTTGTTCGAATTCTGTATCGTGATTTCAATTAAATTACTGTATTGTAGCTGATACTGACCATTGCCTTCAATTAGGTTAGCATGTAGATACCTATTTATTGTAATAAAATGTTTTATACAAAAATTGTATAAAATTTTAAGTATTTTATTTAATTTTACTTTTATTATTATTCTAAGGCTTTTACTATTCCTTTTTGGTAATAAATGTTTAATTTTGAACACAAATAGTGTAACTAAAACATAGACATAATTAGAAATTTTATATTATGATAAATTTGTAACTAGACAATGTCTGTAAAGGAGAGATTTATGAAAAAATAATATGGAGGGTCATATTAAACCAATACAAGTTATAACAATAATTTTTAGAAATTTTATATGTCTGTATGTATGTTTGTACCAAATTAAATGTGATTTTCACAGTTGTGTTTCTGAATGTCTAACTTAAAATCTGTATGTTTTATACGCTATCTAAAAGTGATCTATTTCATTAGTCTTCCTTCGAAAAAAATATTCGAATTTTTAAATTTTTCTGCTTGATGAAAAAAATCTTTATTGAGATTATTTATGTCGGTTTTACTCACGTTTTAAATTCGGAGTTTTTCGACCAGTTTCGAAAGCAATAGGTACCCTTACCTACCTACCTTATTATTTAACAGTCTCTAATTTTTTTATTATAAAAAATACAAGGTCTAGGTATGTATGATAATTAATATTTCTTTTTGTGATGATGATGATGAGAATTTTGAAAGAGACTGTTATAAGAAATATGAATGTGAAATTGGAAACTATGAACAAGTTCTTGTTAATTAAAGTTTTGTTAAGAGCATATACAATGAGATTTAAAATTTGATTTGAATAATTAGAGTTTAAAATTGTTATAAAGTACCCACTGCAATGTGCTGTGTAGGTCCTAGCATAGAATGGGCCACCCCTCTCTTTCTCATAGGTGTCGTAAGAGGCGACTAAGGAAAGGCGAGGTATGAGCAGCAGCGTCCTTCTTAAAACATCTCTAAAAGCCTAATTGCAGTTGTCAATCCGCCTGCCAAGCGTGTCAATTACTGACAACCCCCCCCCACCTCCTTATAGGGGAGGCTATGTTCAGCAGTGGACATGGCTGATACAACTACCCACTGTCATAGACTCACGGAATTAGAAATATTGTGTGATTGATCTGAATTGGGTAACAGATAAAAAGGTAATGCTATAAAGCCTGTTTAAAGGTCTTTTTTATACTCATAATTATTCAGTAACAAGGCTATGTATATGTGACAATTCATAAGGAAAACTAATATTTCCATTAATATCGGTTATTTTGACACGCAGTTGTAAAGGCATGGATTGTATAATCGGACTGCGTTAGTTTTACTGTAAAAATTTCGACCACACGTTCTTATGTCCTGTTGAATATGGTTTAAAATTGTATGATTAAAGTTTTTTCTGTTGTATAATTTGTTGGTTATGTATATGCAAGGTGTATGTATTGTGCGGGTTCACACAATACGCCGCGTGGCTTTGTGCCTGTATTCGCACCATTGTATAGGGACATATTACCCAACATTTCCACATTGTGTCTTCTGCTTCTGGCTTCTTCATTTGATGAGACGCGTAACTTATTTGTTGTAGCTTTGTGAGCAGGGTTGCCATGGGTTACAATGATGGCATGTCTTACAAAGAATGTTAATATTTATCGAAGAAACTAATATTTATATTAATATGAATTTTAAAAGACTTTGAAAGTAAATGCATAATTATATAGATATAAAAGGTGACAGTGATAGATATAAAAATAATTATATAGCTTAGAAATAAATATTTATTAAATTATCTTATTGTAACATCTAGAAACATACTTATCTTACCCTAATGTTGTAATTAAAAATACTCGTCTTGGATTTAGGGTACTTAGTCTTTGGAAAATCCTTATCAATGCTATAATTGTGAATGTGACGTCTTCATACTTTAATAGCTCAAAATACAATTGCATTGATTTAAGCTTTACGATAATTATTATAACTTTTTGTAAAAGGGAAATGCATATGATTGTGAGGGTGAAGAAAGCGTGGTGCGCATGCACCTTGCGCGGTGGTGCCATGGGGTAAGGAAGGAAAGTCACCCACGCCGTCACCGCCGGCCGGCCGGTTCGCCTCACAGTCTGTGCTCGCCTCCGTTTGAACGCGTTCGCTTGCAACATCGGTATGCCGTAGACCGAACTTTTTCGTAGATATTATTTTCCCGCCTAAATTTTGTTTCGTAATTTAAAACAATCTTTTTAAACAAATAGGTAGTTTTATTTATTGTGTGCCAGCGTCATTGACGGTCCAGTGTGTTTGTGTGTGAATTAGTGTGTTTACATGTGTTGTGTTTGTGCGCTTTTTTGGAAATTTATTTTTGAGGCACAGGAAACTTATGGGCAAGTTTTTCTAATTGGAATTATTTGGTAATTATATCGATCATTTTGTTATGTTGCTTTTTTTCTCTTGATTACATCTTTTGATATTATTAATTTATATTTATGTGAACTACTTAAGTAATAATGTAATGTTATTAAATAATATTTGATATTTATACTAAATATTTGATGTTTATATACTTTATATTGTAATATAAATATATTTTTTTTCGTTAATTGATTTTCTTCAAAAATAATAATACTTATAAATCTTAATTGATCGTTCGTAGTTTCATACAGAATTGATCTATCTTCAGTAAATTGTTATATTTACAAAAATAAAAAAATAAAAAAAAATTACATATTAGGACCAAAACATGCATACTGTAATTTAATAAGTACTAAATTATAAATCTATTTATACCTAGATATCTAAAATAGTATTTCTAATAAAAATACTAGTTAGTTACTGCAAGTTATGTTTCAAGTAAAAGCGCTAGTAACTGTTCCAGTAATTAAAGATGATTAAGTAAGAAACCATTAACCAATAAGAAAATCTAGTCACTATATCTATTTGACGTTTACGTTCCTATTTGCATGTCTCCAAAAAAAAAATAAAAAAAATGAAAATAAATTAATTAACATTTCAATAACAATGTTAATATTGATAAACATTGTTTGGAAATGTACCGTCATCAATAAATGATAAAGTTGCGAACAACAAAATAATGGTAGAGTCGCGGAATTAACGCTCCTATTGTGTTAGTACAATAATCCGCTATCTAGGCCAGCCTCAGTGCTGCAGACGAACCTTTTGTCTTTCATGTTCGCCGTTAATAATGGCGGGCACCGAAACAGCCGCGTACAATACCGCGAAATGTGCGCGTTTTCATTTGCAAGACAAAACGCGCTTTGTTGTGTGTCCGCTCAATACTAAATTTATAGCGGGTGGACCGAGAGCCGTATTGACGGTCCGCTAACGAACGACCAAACACCATAAATGCATTTTGATCGGGCACATGCAGCGTAAATCACGAGCGGCGGCGGCGCGGCAATTGTTTGTAATCATACATTTTTCTCTACTTTGTCAACCGTTTAACCTTCACATTATTCTAGAATATGAAAGTTTCATTATCATCACTTCAAATGCATTATGATCAGAAATATTTGCAGCGCAAGTCATGAGCGCCAGCGATGCGGTCGTTATTGTATACAATTGTAATTTTTCTTTACATTGGCATACGTTTAACTTTTATTCAATAAAGTGAAAAATTTCATTATTATGATCATAAACGTATTTTGATTTGAGTGCATACTTGTTTGTTTACGGCCGAAACTTTTTTTTATTTTAGCCACGACGCAGCTGAAGTACGTAAAACGCCGTATTACATAAAAAACGTAGAGTTTTTTTATGTAATACAAAACTTCATGAATATGTGCTTAAAGTCGCAGAGCTCTAAAAATGAAAGCTTTATATAAAGAGATAAGAGTTAGTCGTTTTCAATGTGTCATTGTGTTTTTGTTTTTGAAACCAAATTTCTTCGGAAATCATGTCTAGGTACTCCAGAACACTCTGGTAAAAGAATAAAAATTATATTAATTTCACCATGGATTTAATGTAATTTATTTCTATACTAATAATATAAAGAGAAGATTTAATTTTTTTTATACATTTGATTGTAATGGATAAACTTAAAAATTACTTCGCATGATTAAAAAAATATTGTTAAAAATTTATAAATCCTTTCACCTAAAGAAAGCTCATTTTTATCAGCGAATAAAAAAATTATATGCTGTAATTTATTTATAAAAAACCGTTTGAAGCCGGAGCGGGCCGCTTTCTTTATTTATAAGTTAGGTCATAAATTTATTTCTAATAGGCAGTCGTAACTATGATCTTTCAAATATTAATCATTTGTAGGTAATTTTTATGACACTTTTATTTAAGTATACGCTTGAAAGTTGGATTTGTGACATGGGCATGCTCAATGTCTATGTAATGGCTTGTAAAAATTTCTATATAATTGGAATAATTGGAATCCGAGGAAAAGAACTAACCAGAATAATATTGACTTAATTTAGTCGTACAGTACACTAACTTATGTGGTTTATTGGTTAGAACAGATCAAAGAGATCAAAGGACAACAATTCTTCGACGACAGACGGCGACCGCCGACACCGAAAAACCCATACGAAGGTACACTTGAGGCCCAAAGAGGTCGTCACAAAGGCGTCGTAATTGGCCCGTTCTTTTTACTTCCCTGAAGCATTCAAAGCCAATGAAACGTGTGCATTTAAATGACGTGCCGCAGCTTTGTGGGGTCACACTAAAGTTCGTGAAACCGCCAGTCTACTTTTGTTAGGGGCTACTAAAGAACCTGCTTCTTAAGAACTCATTAGTCATGCTTATTTCGTGTAATAGTGCAATGTTACTGTATTAGTAGCTGTAGGTAGTGATACGGTTACGTAGTAAGAATAATGTAGTTGGACGCTTCAACTATTTTTAGGCTATATGTCACTTTACCTCATTTGGCTTCTAAATACAATAAAAGCTAACTTGTACATATTTTCGTATTTTTGTTTTCATCTGTGTGTATTTTTTTTAGTGGATGATAATAAAGTGACAAACCTCACCTGTGCTATTGTTATACTGGCTGAACAACGGTGATGGATGATAGGTGAGGATAAAAGCAAGTTAGTTGGTCCATTGTGATGAAAACATAAAGTATCAACTACGTTGGTTTCCAGAGAGTACCGCGTAAAGGTCAACCTGATAGGTTTTATTGCTAGCAATGAGGACGCTACTTCTCATTAGTAACAATAGCTTACCCCTATCGTATGCGTATATTTGATTATTGACGTGTATGTACGTAGTATGATATAATACCTTCATTAATTATTGACAAAACTTGGATTCCCGTTATATATTTTTTTGTCTTTCAATATATTATAACTTCAAAGATCATCAATATTATTATAACTTCAATAAAAAAAACATATATTGTTATAATAGTTAATAATTCCCTAGTTATTGTTAATGACATAAATAATTGCAAGTTTGCTTAATTTTGACACCATAAGGATGTTTAGGTTTTAGTAAATTAATATAAATATTATCGTATAATTATTGTAAAAAAGCTGCATATTACAATATTCCATGTTAGTATTCTAATTTCTAATAATATTAGATGGTGCCCTCTGTTCTACAGACGTGGTGTGTGTGTGTGTGTGTGTGTGTGTGTGTGTGTGTGTGTGTGTGTGTGTGTGTGTGTGTGTGTGTGTGTGTGTGTGTGTGTGTGTGTGTGTGTGTGTGTTGTCCCTTTGGTATAAAATTTTCAAAAATGCTGTCCTAGCAGATGCTTATATTATAAAACAAATCTTTGTTCCAAATATCAGTTATTTATACTTAGTAGTTTTGACAGTGAGTTAGTAATCAATCAGGATAAAGGATTTTATAAGTATTAGATTAGAGTGTATTGTCTAATTTTCAAGATCAACCTGAGACATTTGACCTTTTTCCTCTAAAACTTTCAAACACACAATTCGATTTAAAAAGAGACTCCCTCCCTCGCACGCACCACAAAACATACTTACATAACTACACATCCCTCCTTTCTCCTATTGAATCGACTCCTCCACCCACTCCATTCATTCTTTACAGCTTTTGTAGAAACGCTCAGGCTTTTTGTAACAATGCCGTCCGATGTGAATAGTAACTGTCGAAATATTGTTAAACATGATGTCATCTTGTAGACATTGGCTTATTTTTAGTAGTAAAAGACTGTTTTTCTAAAATTAATAAGTGTCACTCTTACGTATTAGGACAAATTATATATTTATAATATCCCTATGCTATATATACGTAATAGGTGAAATCTAATTCTGATCTGATGGAAAGATCTGAATATTTTGTCTTTTTTGACCTATTATTTTAGGAACATATTCGGATTTATAATTATTTTATCATCAACACTGTATATGTTTGGAATGGGGACTTAGTCAAAGTTCGTATAGGGAGGGCAACGAATGAGGGATACCATAGGCGTTGCAGCACATCGTAACTGTTTAGGTTGGTATATCATTTCCATTATGAGCCGTCACATTGTTCGTTATTCCAAAAATAATTTCCGTATCGACATCCACAAAAATTCACAGCTTAATTACGTAACTTTGCGATTATGTTGTATCTTCCATCGATAATATACATAAAAGTCGAGTATTAAAGTAAACAATGGTTAGGTACCAACTTGACGAGGGGGTAGGGGGGCTGGGCGATCGGTATTTGGTGCTCGCATTGTCGTTGAATAACTTTTGTCCCTATTGTGTTGCTGAAAGTAGAGCCACAAAGACTCCGCGGCGTGGAACATAAACCGAAATTCATCAGAGCGCCGATTGTTCGTCTTCTAATGGTGTTTGAAGCTAGATTTCGACGTATATTTTCTTTTAGCACCCTCTGATATTTTTGGGTTTCCATTTGTTAGTAGAACTGCAAAGTTAATTAGTTTCCGACTGTGGTTTTCGTTGTTTAAAACTGTCGATTCGAACGACGGTTTGAAATGACAATTTCGTAGAATGGTGGCTATTTTACTAAAAATTCTAATGATAAAAAGAATTCATAACTTCAAACTGGCAAAAAACTAATGGCCCATCATATCAAGGCCCACAACAATGTACATACACATCAACCTCACAGTATTGTACATCATACAACAGCTCTGCGTCTCGCTTAGGGTAACCTAGGATAGGATAGGATGTCTCGCTATTCCTGAAGACTATTTTTATTAATCGCCTGAGATAATTGTCCCTGATTAAAATTTTCATTGTTTTCCCAACGTAAAAGTCTTTTGACATTGTCCAACGAAAGACAGCCCTCGGCGCACAAATTAATCCGGTTGTAAAATAATATACTTGTGTTTAACAAAACAAAAACTGACTACAAAAACAGTGTATTTCCTTTAAAAATTAAACTATTGAAGCGATTATGATAAAATTTATACGAGACCAATATGTAAATATATTCTTTCAGATAAAAAAAGAATTTTTAAATCAGTCTGGTTTAAAATTGACGGAGCTATGAGGTAACAAACACAAAAAGTGCAACCGAATTGAGAACCTAATTGAGAAAAGACAGTTGGAACCCTCTGAAATGGGATAATATTGTTAGTTTTAAAGACCCCATTGCTAGTGTTGACGCCGTCAACTTATAATTAATCTACCCTACTCTTATATAAGCCCTGCTCTCATTATAGTTTCGCTGCAGCCATGCCAGTACGACCATAACTGCCTATGATGCAACATCGTCGAATAGTTGTATCGTATTCCCGCTGATATTCGTCCATGCTGGGAAAAAACCGCTCTTCTTCACTGCGAATCCATGAAACCGCGGTTAAGAGACCGCGTGCGAGACGCTGCTTCATCATAGCTGATGAAGTTGGGACTTATTTTTTGTAACATAACCAAAAAACCTGACTGTTACAACAAAAATTAGTACACCCTGGTCTAAGACCTTGAAAGGTAGAAGCAGTAGGGAGCCTATTGCCCAGCATTGAGAACAAGTTGTGACTGATTAAATTAAAAATGCTAAAAGTACACTCGATTCAAAAATTCCACACTTGTATAAATTTAAATTTTTAAAATTGTCTGTTATAATATTGCTATTTATCTTCGCTTTATTGAGCACTCCATTGTGATGCTGTATTATCCTCGTGTCATTATTTCCACATACAATCAGCTGTACATTGTAATCATTGAATGAGCCTCAGTGGAAGCAATTGTTAAAAACACTTCGTACGATATTCATTATAAAAACGTATGAATACCATAATAATTATCTCTGTATGTATTTGTATTTTATTATTTCAGTTATTTGCTCTCTTTAATATATCCATCTTTTATTGAACTTCTTATTTTGCGGAAGTCGATGCCACTGGTTAGTTGGTTAGAATTATTTTAATTCCACTACTATTATACAACCTTTTATATTAATCATCAATATCCGACCGTTATTCAGTCCACGCACGTATATATATATATACATATATATATATATATATATATATATATATATATATATATATATATATATATATATATATATATATATATATATATATATATATATATATATATATATATATATATCTTATATATAAAATTCTCGTATCACGGTGTTTGTTGCCAAACTCCTCCGAAACGGCTTTACCGTTTTTTATGAAATTTTGTGTGCATATTGGGTAGGTCTGAGAATCGGCCAACATCTATTTTTCATACCTGTCAATGATAAGGGTGACCCTCCCCAAAATTTTTTTTTTTACTTTTTACAAATTTTTCTATTTTTATTTTATTATGATTTAGCATTGAAAAATACATACAACTTTAAATTTTCATCATTTTACGATCAACCCCTGTATTTTAATTGCGATTTTTATAATAAGTGGTAAAACAACGTTTACGGGGTCAGCTAGTATATTTATATATTTCACCTCTAAATAAGGCATCCTCAGTCAAATTAATAGATCGCTGTTCAAAGCTTAGTGTTAACTCTACGGCGACCAGACTGTGAAGGGTTAATAGACAAAATAACTCTAATCAACTAATCATATCTTTAATCTATTTTTTCTGTTTAATGGTTTATAAGAGATGGGAATTAACGCGGTCATTTAGGTAAACTATGACAATTTACTTGAAGTATTTCGATATTTACACCAGGTTACACCGGTCGTGGTCATAAATAAACTGATGTAAGTACTATTATGTCTGCGCTTTCTTTTCTCTATCTAGCACAATTACTAAATAATCGTGGCATTGTATGTCATTTTATCGATTAGCAGCACTTAAAACAAATAAATAGACGAATTAAAATTATCGATTCATTAATCCTTATCATTATTATTTTGTTTGTTTATCTTTTGGCGCTTTACGGCTATAATTTCATTTTAGCAGTATCTCTATATATAATCAATTGCTACATAAAGAATCTTAAGTTAGGATATAACTTACTCGTGTACCAAATTTCATTCAAACCTTTTCATTAGTTTATGCGTGAGAGAGTAACAAAATCTATCCATTTATCTATCCATTCATACTTATAAACCTTCGCCTTTATAATACATGTATTAATAGGATTATTACATTTTGTATAATATTTTATCTATCATTTATTTAATTTTTAAACTACTAAATTCTATGAAAGATGGTATTAAGATTGCTTACTGAATGCGCCAAGTATAAAACCAGATTTTCCTTTGGATAGTGATGCCTCTGTCTCAATTATGTTACTATTGCTGCGTCAAGCAGCTAAAGCAGCTATGCTTTTACGGCTGTATTTCGGTTTGAAGAATAGAACATGTAAAGCCTACGGAGCTGTAATCCTCAATAATGCCAAAGCCTTAGTAATGTCCAAGATTTCCTGATAGGTAAAAATTATTATCACTTGATGGAATTTAGAATCTTTTTAAATAAGAATATGTTTGTTGTGATTGAAAGCTTGTGAAAGTAGTACCTACTAGTAGTTCACTTACATTAGATAAATGTCTAAGTTATATAATACATAATTTTTTTTACCATGTTTCTTGCCAACTTTTGCCATTATAGATTTGTTAGTTGATTATTATTGATAGTTTGTTAATAAGATTTGATCAAATGTTTATAACAAAGTTAAAGCATCTAATTCTAATGCACCGCACCACTGTTTCGCCGTTTGGAAAAGGGCCAAAGTGTCTTTTTTTATCGATTACCCTAAACAATGGCCGAGTGATGTGACACAATAGTTGTGAATGGCACGCGATCATAGATTAGGCATGGTGCCCCTACGCTTTAGGGATGTCTCGGATATTATAAAATAAAATATTGTCTTCATTGTTGAATGCCTAATGTATTATGATCTAAGTTTTAAAAAGACGAACTCTTGTTTTGTTTACGAATTTCTTTGTAAAAATTTAATGGTTGGACATAATTTGGCACACTATGTCAAATATGTACAATTAAGAAAAAAAAAAAAGAAATTAATTGAATAAAAAATAAGAAAGCGGAAAAAAGGCGGCTGGGGAATATGATTACTTACGACGCTGTTGCTAGGCCTGAATGTTTTTCTTGGTTTCTGATTTTCTAAGATTTTTAGGTGTCAACATAAGAGAGATAATTTAAAAAGAAGTAATTAGCCAGTAATTTTTGTAAAGAAATATTGAATAGTATGTGATTGTAAAACAACTGGAAATCAAATAATTAATATAGCCAAAAGCACTTTTTAAATAGGTAAGTATAAAAGGCAGAAATTTGGGTATAAATAAATAAAATATATCGTGTAGTAAGCAAATTGTGATATGAGCATGAACACACATTTGAACACAAATAGGATAATTTAAGATTACGTTTTGATAAAAAACGGCTGCTTGACAGTAATGTGTTGTATGGGCGACTAGTTACACCTGTATATCTATCTAACCATTTTCTACCGGGAGAAGGGATTGTTAGTAATGGGGAGGTTAGACCTCATTGCTATCAATATACCTTATCAGGTCGACCTCCATGCGGTTTCCCCTGGAAACCATCGTGACTGATCGTTGAATTCGTCACGATGGACTAACTGACTTGCTTTCATCCTTACCTATTATCCCTCACCGGTGCCCCGGCAGCGTATACCGTTAGCGTAGGCGGGGTTATCATTCCATTATCATTCGTTAAAAAACATCATTTTCTACCGCTGTGCTTATGAATTTATGGAAACTCTTTCATAGTGTTCTCTTATTTTAGGTATAAAAAAATACTAGAGCAAAATTCATGTATCCTGACCAAATAGCATTATAGTATTTATTCTCAAACATATCATGACATTTTTGTTAAAAATTCCCTGTACACAATACATTAAAGTTCTATCTTAAACGACGTCTCAGTGTTCTAATTATTACATCCACATTGTGTTACGATATCATATTTGTCGACAATGGCGGCCTTTATGTAGCAAACAATCGTGTAGCTGATGAATTTCGGTCTATGTCTGCTCCGTGTCTTTGTGTTCGGGCCTCCCTCTAGTGGACAACACAATGGGACAAAAGTTGTTCAATGGCAGCGCAAGCACCTAATACCCTGCCCTCCCTCCATTGTTTCGTGTAATGTTCGACTTTTATGGATATTTTCAATGGATCGCCTATAATCTGAAGAATGAAGTTGCGAACTCTTGCCTATTATCGTTTATGGCCTGTTGGAAGGCTTTCGTTGGTAAATCCTTACTAAGTTTATAAATGTGTGTGTTTATTTGTTCGTTTGTTATGTCTCATCGATATAATAAGTCGAGATAATATATATACAGGTTTTTATTTACTACGCGACCGGAATCTATTGATCCGGATAAAAAAGCCTTCTAAATTTTTAATCTTTACTAAATATCATAATGATTAGATGTGCCATTAGGACGTTAAGAACAAATTAACTCACTTTTTCATTTTTTATATTAGTAAGGATTTGTATACAGTGTTTTAATAGAACCAGAACCCAATAAAAATGTAAATAAACAAATAATTAACACGACTGTTCAACAGCAGTAACAGTTAAAAATCAATTAGGTAGGTAATTGATTAAATGTTTTCCTGTATCTGAAATACTTATGATTATCTTTTGAGAAGCTTTTCTTCATTATTTAATTTAGAATTTCTTAGTTATTAAAATCACTTTCTTGTATTGTATTAATTCTAGAAAATGCAGTAGCCCATATTGTAACGTTTCCCTATTCCCAAGTATTTCTAAAGAAAGCCAAACAGAATACAATCGATTCCCTATTGACCAGGCGGACCATTGACTACTGCAAGTAACAGTCTGGCCGTCCGTTTCACGCAGAACAGTGTAGATTATGGAGTTGCGCCGCCCACAACAATAGCTCAGATAACTCATAATGCAGTTTGCCGATGTTGAAAGCAACCGCCACACTTCCCCCGATCGGATTTTCCACGATAATCGTGACAAAAGAACTTTGCGGACTCGCGCGCGTATATTCTATTGCGAGTTGGACGCATACGTTCTATTCATACCGACCGACGGATAACTTATCGATAGAATATCGTGTTTATTCGATTGTTAAGCTTAATGTGGAACATAATATTGGAAAAGTCGCTGGAGATGTTGTATTTATGTTGTCGATGTAGGATGCGGTTTAACAATCGTAGCCAGTTTTGGTGAATACTTCGTAATACAATTAATTCACAGTTTTGTTTTATGAAAAAGTGTTATACTTAATATAAATTTAAAATTAACCTAAATTTAAAAGTAACCAATACTAATAAGCAATAACTCTCACACGTATTTCTGCCACGAAGCTAGCATATTTGCATAGTTGTTTTGATTCGAAGGAAGAATATGGTTATTGTATCAGACGGTAACTGTCCACTGCTAACCATAGTCTCTTCCATAAGGACCGGTTTTGCCAGCAGTTATCACGCTTGGCAGATGGGTTGGCAACCGCAGTTTGGCTTTTGGTGATGTTTTAAGAGGGACGCTGCTGCCTATCCCTCCATTATTAGGTTCCCTTGGTCGTCTCTTACGACACCCACGGGAAAGGATTCCTTCCTTTTCTGTAGGTGGCATATTCTATGCTGGGACCTACACAGCTAAATTACAGGGTACGGAGGCATAAACACCATTCTTTCTCTTTACGATGCATTGGTATCTAAAAAGACGTAACAGTATTCTCTGTAACTGAACCTTAGAGTGAATTAAAAAAATATAATGATTTAAAAGTGCTTGTGAACAAGTCTATTTGAATAAAGACGATTTAAATTTGAATTAATTTGAAATTTATAATGTCCATGGAGCATTAGCAATGTGTAAATTATCTGTTACCATTTTTTATCAGACGAGTCGTTACATGGTTACCCATTGCAAGTTGTATGAAAAAGTAATAAATTTTTATTTCTATTTATGAAAATTCATATTAGAATAATAAAGAAGCTCAGTACAAAGTTGTGGCCTTCAGACATAAAGGGCCCGCACATTACTGTAGTTAAAGTGACCGCGGTGAATAAGATCGGCAGAGCGACAGGATTTTAGCTATTGTCCACTAAATGTTGTGTAGTGGGGAAAAGTATGGATTTTTCCAAACTATGTGAGAGTACAATTTTAGATATATTATTATAAAATTTTGTACTTATAATAGTGTGAGTTTGTGTGTAATCGAGTAAGAATCAATTCAAATATATTAAATGTAGAGCGAGAGTTTAAAAAAAAGTAGAAACAATAAAATAAAATTTTATTTAAAAGATGCGTTGTTTATATCACATAATTATAATATTATATTAGTATCTGGTACTTGGTTACTTTGTAATTTATTTTATTGTTATTTATTTTGTTAATGAATTAATTTATTGGGCATAGCTTGTGCTTAGTAGGAAATTGTACCTACTATTAATTATAGTAAAAGTAAGAAATTCTTCAATTGATTGTACGGAAAAAAACAAATATAAATAATATTTGAAAATGAATTAAACGGAAATACCGGTAAGGTATTTTTTAATAAAACATCTTTTTGCGGAGAAGTATAAGTGTTTAGCGACCGAATTCAAAACAAAGGAGATTCTCAATTCGATTCTGTTTTTTTTTGTGTTTGTTACTTCATAACTCCGTCAGTTATAAATCGATTTGGATTTTTTATCTGAAAGAAAATACTTACAGATACCTCCCATAGGAATTTTATCAAAACCCGTTCAGTACTTTAGTCTTTAAATCAATATAATTGATTTTACTATAATTGAAGTCAGCTTTTTTTTGCGGAATACAATCTTTAATTACATCTTGTTAAAAATACACATATTGTTATTACAAAGGTCCATCATGTGCAGACAATCACGATTATCTATATATATATATATATATATATATATATATATATATATATATATATATATATATATTATTCTTGTTATATAATATCTATTCTTGTTGTTTATTACAATCTTATATTATATATATAGAGCAACAAGTGTCAATAATAGGTCAACTTTAGTCAGTTAATTTGACAATTAGCTGACTCGTTTTTTTATCAGTCTTCTATATATTTATGCATATAATGTATCTTGACGTATTGTTTAATAAATAAAATTTATATTTACGCATTAAAAAGATGCACAATTATAAGACAAAATAATATAATTATTTATTACGCAAAACTGTATGAAAAAGTTGACCTGTTTTTCGCGAAGCATTTGTATGGAGACACTCTATCTATATAATCTAAGATTACAATTAAGTACACGTGTGTATCAAGCGGACATTAAAATATCATATTTTTGTATATTGGCAACGTTAGAAGCAAAGGAACTGCACTAACAAACACACAGGGGCTGGGGTGCGGAAGCTTTCAGAATGAAGTGTATGGCAAACACTCAATTTGCGTTAGACACATTTTTGTAGGGGAATCAAACAGGACATATCCGTTTTCACGTTTTTGTCTAATAAAATATATATTTATAAACGTAAAAGGAGGATTCGGCATTTTCTCTGTTGGTGCAGTGTTTAATGTGAGGTTTTAATGTTTTCTATAAGTGGATTTCGTACAATATTTATCAGATTATTTCATCCACTTTGGGATGGTAGTGTAATTGAATAATTTACATTTTGGATATTCGACATTTGAATTTAATTATATTATTAACCGTTGTGTATAATTAACTTACAATAAAAAAATAAAACATAAATGATTTGAATACTTAAAAGCAAAAATTGTAAACAAAATTTGAAATTATTATTTCACTTTTTGCCCGCTACTTTGTACGTGTGGTTTCTGAAGTAGGAAGACCAATGAAATGAACCATTTCTAGGTGGCTTATCAAGGTAAAACATGTTATACTAGATTTTAAGTTAGACTTACACACTACTGTAAAATTACATCAAATTTAGTGCAATAGTTTTTGCGTTATGTCGAAACAAACTTACAGATAGACAAACAACATTTCTAAAAAAAAAATTTGTTTTGGGATCTATTGATCTTATTAAGACTCTTTAATATATCATATTATTTTTTCTTAAATATCTCCCATGTATCATTGTCATCATATTTATAACTTTATTATTTTAGTAAGAGATTAATATGAAGACTATCTGTCCATCCCGGGTTTGCATGGGTGTACTAATGATGTAAATGTGACCAAATACTCTCTTTATAGTACGACCATGTAACAAAAATAATATAAGAAACAAAATAACTGACCAACAGTACCTGTCAATATTTTTTAAAGAGCTTCCCACTATTACTTGTATTACTTACTTTTTTATATGAAGAATATAAAGATTTATTAACTTAAAATTCTCTTTTCCTATTATTGTTCAAACATTTCCTTTCTTATAAGATTTAAAAATGAGGACGTTCTCAATTTGGTTGTTTTTTTTATCTTTATTACTTCGACATTTTATAAACTGATTTGGAAAATTAAAGTTTATGTTTGAAAGGATATCATTCTGAACCGCTTTTGGTATTTTTTTTTTACAAGAAATCACTATTTTTAATTTCCGAGTAACAAAACAGAATTAGTAGAAGACGGCGCTTTTTTGTGAAGCATAATTTAGTACCGAATTTAGAATTTAATAATCTGTTAGAAAAATAATACTGACTGTGATTAACTTTAAATTAAAAAGGATACTATTAATGGCTAATTAATTATATTACAGGTTTAATATGTAAATATAAGTTTAATTTTGAGATAATTCATTGAAAATGAAATAGAAGCCATATTTTATACTTATGAAATAGTAATATAATCTAATTAGATTGTGCTACGTCGTACTCCGCCATTGTGTCAAAGACAATGACTGCTAATTCCTGATCCATGTAACTTCGTGCATTGTTCCCATGTTGACAGATTTTCCTATTATCAACCCGAACAATGTACTCACTTGTAGTACATCAATAGTTTAATAATAAATTCAATATGAAGCTAAATATATTAAAAGCTATTATTATGCTAATAAGCCTTCAATCACATAAAACATTTTTGTGTCATTGTATTGCCATATTCATTATTAGAAATACGTGTTGTAGGTATATACGTACTTATTTGTCTATTAATCTTTACTGATATTGACCGTGTCAAAGTGAGTTTGTTTGTTTATTACTTCTTAGCGTCTTAACGGTTCAACAAACTTTTGCACATATGTATTACTTATTTGAGATGAAGAAGGACATATGTTGCTATTTATCTCCGTTTATTGACATATGCCAGCCACATGGTTGAAGTCACAAATAAAAGTTAGAATAGACATAATTATAAAAACAATCGTGACAAAATCTATATAGAACCGGGAGTAAACCTTATCAACTAAATAAAAAAGGAATGATCGAAATCGGCTCACAATTGAATTGGCGAAGATCTCGAGTACCAAATAGGCACGAGTATATAAAGGATGATTAAAATCGTATCAATTCGATTTTTAAAAGTTTTTTTTTATTATTGCCATTTGTTCAATTTAAATAAGTAACAATTACCCACAAATTGTTATAATTACAGTTATGAATTTATTTTCAGTCTATTGACCTCGGTTATCACTTTATTGCCATTCTAAGATATATAAAAAATACAAGTTCGTACATTGTTCGAATCGTATTAAAAATGATAATTAAAACAAAATATTCGTTTATATAAACATTAATATCAAGGTCTATCACGTGTTTTGTTCGCATACCAATAAGCAATAACGTCACACAATGCGATAACCCATATCTGTTGGCAATCATCCCCGTTGATTCGGACCCTTGTACATATATGTCCTATATTTGTTTCCGAAACGCATTAATCGCCACTTCCTCTTGTACCGTGCTTTATTGGTGTACCTATCTATATAATATAGGATAATATGAAAACCAATATACATTCTTTATTCGTTTGTTTGATCTAACTTACAAATTTTTATTGGTTTATATTATTTTCACACCATAGAAAGGTGTAAATAGTTCCTTTGGTGTTTTTAATTATCAATGTCATTTAACAATTATTCTCAACACGGGAATTCATCTATAAAATATGATCAGATGAAAAATAACTGATATGTCATTATAAAAACATATTTTATTACATAATTAAATTGTACACAATCAACTAATGAACATGCTTGAAAAACTTATTTGTAATAAAATTTAGAATAATAACATTGAAGAATTGGCTGTACAATCTAACTACCTTTGCCCGTGTTTATGGCGAATTTAAAAAACAACGACACTATTATGTAGTTCTTTATAAAATTCCAGACAAATTATCATATTGAAGACTAGGCAGCATGGTCTCAGACCTTAACCTGTTCCACAATGGATCAAACCTACTTAAAAAAAAATGTAGTTCTTTATGCAAACGTTTTATATCAACGAATTGAAACTGCTGAGATGGCTAGAGGAATAACAAGGATAGACAGAATTAAAAACAAACTTACTCGTAGTAGCTTTAAAGTATACACAGAGACGAGAAACATGTGATTTGAAGTGTTTTATCCAAGCACTTATTAGAAGAGGTAAACGATGACCTAATGTTACCTATATATCCTGGAATTACAATGCCCCATTCCGCCATCCATCGATGTAGATAGTGAGAATGACGTAAAAACAAATTGATGGAGTATATATATGAACTATTAAAGTAGCTAGGCCCCGAATAGATATATATGTATATATATCTTTTTTTTACCTTCTCATGTTATGGATTATTTTTATTTTTAAATCGCCATTGAGTATCTCTGCACACCTTAAAGGTAGACTCGTAGAGAATGCCTATAGCATTAAATAAATAAAATTCTGTACCACATTTTATTTGTCAATAAATTAATTAATAGACAATTTAATAAATAATGAAATAAATAGATATACTCAGGATGTTAGTTTACATCATCTCACATCTTCCGTTCACTTGTGAAGGGTTGCTTTGTCTAAATGCGAGATGCGTTCAGTTCTTGGTTCAGTCAATCACAACTGAAAATTGATTTTGATTTCATCTAATCTCTGTATTGATCTCTCTCTTAAGCTAATTGGTGATAGATTCTTCAATACACCTACCTACTACTCAAATTAACGACTAGAGCTTCTGCCAGTGGAAACTAGTGCCAACTCGTTTGTTATTAAAACGATTTTCATTCGATTTGGCCGTTTGACTGAACACAACAGTAGCAGATATCGAACGAGTCCATTGTTGGAGGTGACATCTAAAAGCATTGTGCCAAGCAGTACAATCGCGCCATTACCGCTGCCATTGTGACAATGTTAACATATCGTTATCTAGATCAAGCGCCATCTATTGTCCAACGCGGAGACTTTTGTGTAAGGAATTCCATTTCTTTTTACTGTTTGCGGGGGTTGAATAGTTTTGTTACTGTTTATCGACTCGTGAATGATACACTTCAGATTTGATTCAAGAAAGTTATCTCGAATTAATACAACTGCACACAGACATTACGTAAAAAAAAAAACTTAATAATTACTTATTCCAGCGCGAAGCATTCTAGGGTTTAAACAGTTTTGATTATGATAATATTAGATCTAAAAATTAGACAATTGAATAATATCAATAAATCGTATTATTTAAATATCACCTATTTAGATCAATTCTTCATCTCTAAAACTGTGTGTAGTTGGTAGAGTCATTCGCGAAACTTAAAATACTATTGTTATTTATTTTTTTCTAATTTGCGATAATTTGATTATGATTTCTATTAATGGGAACGACGATATTGAAGATGAAGCTCACGGTCCTATAAATAATTGATTTCCAAACTATTTTGTGCAAGAGACTGTTTTTACACTAATAGTAAAATTTTAAAATTTGTATTTAACTTACCTATTTAAAAACTTTCACTTAACCAACTAGTGGATAAACTTGACATTATTTTCTCATCAAAATTTAAATATAAATAATATTCAGTAAATATTATTTATATTAAAATTTTTATAAATTAACTTTCTTTTAAGATATTGTATCTTGAAAGTTTTAAATATAAACTTATGTTAATTAATAGGGTTCGATTTTTAGACCTCATCGACACCTAAAATCAGGTTTCGTTTATATCGACTCGTTGCAAACTGATTTCAACCCCAAGAGGTCGATATCGACTTTAGGAATCCTTACAATGAATTATCTATTCATTTTTGCTTTGGAGCGATGCAGATTTTAATATTTAGAAAAATTAGACCTGGAGGATTCTACTCTTTAGTATTCAGTTCGAATACATGAGAAAAGAAGACGAGAAATGAATAAATTTTCTATGTTTTACCCGCCGTGATAGATGATATAAAGTTCAGCCGTAATAGGTGATGGAAGCATAAGCTCATAGAGTTCTTGAACACATAACCGAAAATGTATCCTGTAGAAGAATACAGAAAGAGATGCAATTTTACTGACTTGATATTGTATTATAAATTCAAATTGAAATATATATATATATAAAAATTAGTTAATCACCAGAGGGAGACTTTGTACAAAAGTCGATTGCTTGGGTACCTCTGTCCCATTCGTGTTTCAATCGTGAAGCAGTTGTGTTTGCATGGTTGTGTTTCGGTTTGAAGGGTGGAATATGGCGTGAATTTACTGGGTACAGAGGAATAACATCTGAGTCCTCAGGAATGGCAACGCATTGGGGGTATCATGGGCAAAACAGTATACTCTTTTATGTCCATGGTACTGCTCATGTCTATAGGCGACAGTTACTACTTTCCATCAGGTAGGCCGTCAAATTGTTTACCATTCTAAGTTGTATAAAAAAAAAATCGATTAGAATCATTTTGTTTAATTCTGCTACTATTAGTATGCGTACAATTGTAATGTAATGGTAACGAAATTAAACAAAATAGTTCTAATTGAGGAACTGATGATATGGACTGCTGCAAAATAGTTCTAGTTCAATAAAATAATAATTATAATGCCAATTTATTCTACTTAATACAGAAAGCACTTTCAGTCGAAAAGAATGGGTAAGAAAATCGAACGTTGTCCTTTTCAAGCAGAAGTTGATAATACAAACTGTAGTACAACAAATTATCAACATAAATCCCTACTAATGCTATAAATGTGAAAGTTTATAAAAAGTTTTGTTACGTAATCACGATTTAACAGCTAAACGGATTTAAATGAAATTTGGTACATACTCGTAAATAGTATTTTTGCTAATAAACAATATAAATTGGATATTTATTATCGCAATTGATACAAAATCGACAAAGTGGACAAAACATGGATTTGAAGACACAGTTTCAGATTAACGCATACAAAATTAGTGATAACTCAAATATATTTTACTTCAGAAGACAAGGATACATTTTGCTAGTAACAAATTTAAAACAATTTTAGATTGATTCTACAATACAACAATCACTACAATGTTAAATGAAAATAACAGTAAAATAAAAGTCGATATTACTCAATAAAATATCAGTCATATTATATTTCACTAATCTCTCCATTAAAAATTTAGTATTTCTATTTTAATTAAATAAGAAAAATATTTATTTATGAGTATATTGTACTCGATAATAAACATATTGTTAAAGTTCAATTCTTTCGCCGCGTAGCATATTGTAGCTTGCGCTACGAAAGACTACGAGATATCATTATAACTTTTATAAAATTTCATTTCAAATACTGAGACAATTATTTAGTGAACAATAACATAATTCAATGTATGTAGTATATTTTTAGATTCTTTTTATTTATTTAAAATAATATTTGTACTGAAAATATTTTGAGTAAATTAGTTATTATACTATTTTAATAAAGTATCTGTGTAAAGTAAATGTGTATTATATTTATCACTGAATTTAATAAAAAAAAAAAGTTCATAGTTCAACTGTGTATCTTCGTCCTTAAGTCACGTAATTTCTTTGTCAATTTTGAACAATTTTATAAGTCATTTAATAGTGAAGACCCGGTATTTTCCTCCCATGAGTATTTCTATAAAACCTTTTTAGTATATGTTTAGAGCACATATGATATTTTGAAATATATTATTACAAAAAAAAATCGTCTTGTGTTTATAATATGTTGCAAACTGCTTACTTAGCATGTTATATTCTGGTTTGAAAGGTTAATGTGAGGTGAAAACATATATGCATTATGAACATATGTTTTTTTTTTCTGATCGTATTTGCGATTTTTTTTTTACTTTTTACTTTTAACGCTGCACATCCTCTCAAATGTCTTTGATTTAAGGTATGGATAAGAACATTTGTCTTTCTATATACAAAGTAAACCTTAGATACTTAGATATATCTTATCAACAAAAGCAAGTCTGTGTAATAAGGATGACGCGACGCGATAGAAGTGTGTACCCGCTGACCATCGGCTTTGTTCCGCGACCACCACAATGACTGGTTAATGAGATCAGATCCATCCTTGCTGGACAATAGCTCCCCCGCCCCTCAGATTTTATTAATTAATTCATTACAATGGAACCGAACCTGGGCAAGCCACTATTCATTGTTTGTAGATAGTGACTCGGCAATACTGACCTCCAATGGTTAAACAGATAAAGGATTGGCGGATCGGCATACTGGCGTTTAAATTAATCTAGCTTATCTCCGGACCATTTTTAAGTTACAATATTTGTATAGTTTATGTTAGTAGTAAAAATAATTGATTTATAACTTCAACTCAATTTTTTCTTAATTCACCCCTAAAATAAAACTTTTGCGAAATTTGTAGGAAACCATAAAGACGTCGCGGTATTGACTTAACGATATTAATAACAAATGTAAAAAATATGTACATTCCTATATTTATTTCCATCCAGATAATTTGGCGTACTATATAATAAATTTTGAAACGTAAACACTATACATATATGTATATGTAACTCCTTTCTTTATCGTTTTACTAACACTTAATAAAGAATTTCATGAATTAAATCATTTTTTATGTCTCCTTCTATATCTTAAAAAGTAAATTGACTTAAAAACTCATAAGTTTAAATCAAATCGGTACTTCTCTTTTTTTTATTTTGGTGTTTTATATTAGGTAGTGCTCTGGATTTGTTATTATATTTCTTGCGTATCTCCATGGAACTTCATTAATAATAACTCTATATTTAAAATACTGTTATTGGTACTATAATGGTGTATTGTTGTAAAATTATGATGTATATTGTAATTGTACTTAATATTTATAAATGTCTGTTGCCAAAAATATATAAAAAAAAATTACTTAGTAACAATGCATTTAATTATACTAAGTATTTGTATTTAGCGGTTTCTCCTCCTAGGATTAGAATAAAAAAGGTCCCTTACCTTACTTTATCAACCTATGTTAATCATTGATTCTCTCTCTCATAAGAGTGACACATATACTACGTTTATCGAGGAGCTTGGTCTCGTATTTCGAGTTTTCCTGTTCTATTTGTATATTATGGCTTTATTTATTTAGTTATCTTGAAACCACATAATACACTACAAAAAGAGTTATGATACAATGTACTTTAATGTTAGAGGCTTCGACATTAATAAAAAGGTCAACAAATAATTTTAAATTTAACTCTACTTTAACCAGTCTTTAATTTAGCACGAGATCAGCATGGAAGTGATACCTTTCAATTAATAAAAGGTTCAAATTCGAAAAGAGTTCAAAATCAATATAGAATTGATGAAAATATCTATTATCGTAGACATACAAATATAAATTTGAATAAATAATATGTTTTAGGTTTGTTTAATAGGATAGGATTCGAATTTTTCTTGTTTCGTTGGTTTGATATAGTATATAATACATATAAGTAATAAAAGTATATAATACATCAAATACTAGTAAGCTCCCATTGCCGCTTCATAATTTCTCTATTGTTTTTGAAGTACAATGAACGCCCTGGTAAAATAGTAGACCGGAGTTAGCATATGAATAAAGTGGACAAAAGACCCCTACTGGCCATTGGGGAATTTTATTAATTGTCCCTAGGCATAGTCGGTGAAACAACGGTATCTAACCGAACCTAAATTTTTATATGTACTAAATGAAGTTACGTAATCATTTTTGAAATATATAAATTTCATTAGAATTGTAATTCTCTATTTGGCTGTACTGTAAGACTTTATTTTTTAATACCAATTAATATTGTTGATCAGTAATGCAAATGTG
Source organism: Galleria mellonella (assembly GCF_026898425.1). NCBI lineage: Eukaryota > Metazoa > Arthropoda > Insecta > Lepidoptera > Pyralidae > Galleria > Galleria mellonella. Next base: position 2,173,450 of record NW_026442162.1, on the reverse strand, counting down.
GATGAATCTGTTTTTTTTTTTTTATGCAACTTAGAATGGCAAACAAGCTGACGGCCCACCTGATGTAAAGTGGTAACCGTCGCCTATAGACATGAGCAGTACCATGGACATAACAGAGTATATTGTTTCGCCCATGATACTCTCCATGCGTTGCCATTCCTGAGGACTCAGGTGTTATTCCTCTGTACCCAGTAAATTCACGCCATATCCCACCCTTCAAACCGAAACACAGCCATGCAAACACAACTGCTTCACGGTTAAATCACGAATGGGACAGAGGTACCCAAGCAATCGACTTTTGTACAAAGTCTCCCTCTGTATCGAGGGAACCATAGGCTAACCTATTATAATTAGGCAGACCGTGTTCTTTCTGTAGGAGAAGTCAAGAGTCACCGGCGTTCATGCATAAGATGAGTTATGAAAGTAAAGGAGGCAAGAGATTTTTTTTTTATTACACAGGTGGCAAACGACAATGCGGCTCAGCTGATGGTAAGTGACTACCGCCGCCCATGGTCACCCACAACACCTACGGCATTGCAGGTGTGCTGCCGGTCTTTTAAAAAAGGAATGTGTTTTTTTCTTGAAGGTCATTATGTCATATCGGTTCGAAAATACTGCTGCTGGAAGTTGATTCCATAGAGTTGTTAATTAATTTAAGAGTTTACAATTAATAAAATATGAATTTTTAAACGGTGTTAAAAAAATTATTGCTCAGAAAAATGCAGGAAAGCAGAATAAATATACTTACTACTAAAATGATAATTAATTTTAAATTTATAAACTCAACTGTTCAAAATAATGAGTATACTTGTAATTGCCTCAGACTAATTTTAATCTAAAATAAGTAAATACATTTTATAATAAATGAATATTCCTTGACACACTCATAATTAATTCAATATGATTATGATTCCTATTGAAGTATGTACTTTCGGAAAATAATGTGTAAACTTCAAAGGCACATGATAAATACATTGTCGTTTCCATAGTAAAGACTAACTGAAATTATTTTAAAATTATAGTGGCAAAAAGAGCATGTATATGCAGTATATATGTATATATAATACACACGAATACGCGTAAAAAACGTAAATAAAACCATCTTGCAGTCAGGAAAAAGGTATTCAAATTTTAAAAGTGTAATCACATGATGACCAGCGAAATTCAATTTTCATATCACCATGCATATTATATAGGATATGATATCATGTATGTGAAAGATTGAATTTTGATACGTTCCGTAGAATTGTAGAATCGTCGGCGGGATTCGCCATTCATCGTCGTCCGAGCGTGATGCACACTGTGTGCGTAATATAGTTAACTGTAAGATATTAATATAATTTTTCTTCAAAGATGCTATAGGTACCTATCTATATAAGAGTATAATATAATTTAATTATTTTATAAAAAGTTTTCAATTTAGACAAAATTATGATAAGAGGTCGCCCTAAAAGGTATTAATCAATAAAGTTCATACTTAGAAAAATGTCATAGTGGTGGGTGTAGTTAGCCGAATGTATAGTATTATTTTAATTATATAATAATTATGGTAGTGTTAACACTAAATTGTTAACAGTTTTTATTAATAATGTAAAATATGAAGATTTTAAAAACTCAATTTTACTATAAAAAGAGCAATGAAATCAGTTGCTTTTAATAGTTCTGCTACCATAGAAAACATGCTTTAAATATGCTTAATATTATTGTAGGAAACTTTAAGTGAAATTTTTAAATCGATTTGTATTAGGTATAATTAGATTTGTATCTAAGTTCTATATGGCAATGAAACTGTATTTTTATTTATTTATTTAACTCTTTATTGCACAATAAACAAAAATATACTATAACATGTGAATAATTCAAGTGAAATATAGTAACATAAATACAGATTGAAATATACACATAAAGGTACAAATGGCGGTCTTATCGCTAGGGCAATCTCTTACAGACAACCTTTGGTTAAAGAAGAACAGATAGAAGTGAAGAAGATATAATATTTTTATTACAATATGGAGGCCTAATATTTTTGTACTTAGGAATGTATACGCCAAAGAAGTTCCATTTGTAACACAGTTATTTTATGTGATATCTATCTTGTTCTTCATTTATAAAGGCAATAGTTACTAGGAGTGAGTAATATTCTAAAAAAAAATAATTAAATACCGAACATGACTACCTTAGTAGATCTCTACCGACAATAAGTATCTACTTATAATGTAATCTTTAACTATAACATTTAAGTCGATTGGTACACATGTATGACTGTAACTACTAATAAACTGTCAGTTTTTTTTATATTGGGTTTGCTGGAAGGAATCTCTATTGAAGATAAGCTCGCTTTTGTGCACTATTATGTTTGTTTTTTACATTTCAATAACCTTTTGTGTACAATAAAGAATAAATAGCTATCGCAAGCTAAAACATTCGGTCTTCTTGTAAACCCTGCCAAATCGCAAGCCATCATTATTGGCAGCAGCAGGCTCCGTTGCAGGTTGAATTGGTCCGAGATACCGCTACTTTACTATGATAGAGTTCCAGTGACATATACCGAGAAGGTTAAAAATCTTGATGTCATGATGGACGGCATTCTATCTTGAGCGTGTCATATTAGTTGACTATATCTTTTATAAGATGGAGATTGTGCTTTTAAATTGAATCTTTTTTCAGTGTTGACAGTACAAGCATGTTGTTATGTCATTCATGCGGTCATTTCATTTTGGACGTGTTTCGATTAAAGCAAATTGTAAGCGATAATTATTGCTTTGTGTTTATATTTTTAAACATATTGTTGAGTGTATTTATACAAACGGTGAGTCTTGAATTGTTCAAATGTATAATACTATGTATATGTGTGCGTGTACTATTCTCAGTTTTTTAGTGAGTCGTCGGTGTTTCATATCGTTTACAGACTTTATTATTTTAACGATGTACTGAATAGTTTACCACATCTCAAGATTTAATTTTGTTCTTATATACAAGGCCCAAGGGCAAACGCTTAACGTTTGCGGTGTGAATTTGGAGGAATCATGTTTTTCACATGGTCAACTTTATGTTGCCTGTTCCAGAGTCGGTACCCTCAGCCGTTTGTTTATTTATGCTCAAAATGGAACAACAAAAAATATTGTTTATTCAAATGTTTTATGGTAGATTAAGTTTTAAAATAGTTAGCAATGAATAAAATATTTTTTACTTGAATAAATGAATTTGATGTTATTTTTTTTTATTATATCACTTTATACGTAGCGAAGCACGTACTGGGCTGCTAGTATATTATATTTTAATTATAATATATATATATATATATATATATATATATATATATATATATATATATATATATATATATATATATATATATATATATATATATATATATATATATATATATATATATATATACACATATAGGCGTTTTAATATTTTTATATACATACACACAATATTGTAAATTCAAAAACTAGAATAAGGTGTTCTTGTTCGTTGAATTATCCAAAATTGAAACCCTAAGTCATATTACGACTGAAAACATTGTTAACATCAGTTTTGACAGCTGCTCTTCTAGCCACTTTACTATTTTTCAAGTAGACTACAGCATGGAGTCTTTAAAAAGCCTCGAAATAAGATTTATAAATCCTTAAGAAACCTGCACGTGTGCACGTGTTTCAGGCATCTATAATAACTGTTTATTATTAGATAGGTAGTATGCTTGTTTGTTACCATAGTCCATAGTATTACACGAGTAGTACAAAAATCAAATAGATATATTTAAGAATCGGTCTATTGTCTATGCTATGCTGTGACTGTAAGGAATCCTTAGAGTGCGTCTTTTACCTTATTATTTGTCCGGTCACGTGCTGTTAATTTCATACTAAATTTGAAGAACGTAAATAAACTTTCGGTCAATAAATGAATAATAATTTGTTTCTTGGAATACAAATACTTGTACTGTTTCACTATTTTTATATATGTTTCTTCATATATTCGTTGAATGCTTTCATTCTTATAGATGAGTCTTATCAAAGCTTTTACCCGCGATTTAGTTCGCGTGACTGAGACAAAAATTAGCTTATACTTTTCTCCATTCTATATAATATGTGTATATTAAACTTCATAGTGTTTATTTAGGCCATTACGGCGCTATAAGGTAACAAACTCACTTTCACATTTAAAATATTATTAAGGAAGAGAAGGGTAACAGATATCGTCTTATTGACAGTCATAAATAGTGATGGTGGACTGTATATTTAAATTAGTACTTGTTGGCACCATTTGTCATATAAGTTACATGCGAATTTATAGTTAGATACGTTTTAATGAGAAAGATGAGGACGACAGACGCCGGACATCACTGTCTCTTGCACTGTACAGCAATGATACTATATTAGATGAAACCTTCCTATATCGTCTATCATCAAGAATGCCTATATGGTCTATCATCAATAGACCATAGGTTTTAGATATAATTGAAAGTTAGTAGTTTAGTTTTTTAGTTAGTTAGTTTTTTTTTTATTTATTAGACTTTTTGTATTAAATTAAAAAAGAAGAATATTACCATATTTACGAATACTATTTTTAAATCGATTCATCGTTTATAATCGATTATTCTAATTGAACTGTAGATTAGTAATCGATGCTTACTAAAACAATTATTAGTTTAGATACCACTACAGTACACCTGTATGTAACTCTAAATGGTTTGAAAATTAATCGTTTCAAAAGTTTTTCAAGAGTTATTTCTAAATGTAGTGATTAATAATCGATACCCAACAATTATTCGGTAACACTACAATACCCCAGTATGGAACTCGGATTACTGAGTGGCGGGAACGTTAATCGCGATTCAAATGCACAGCGCCTTTTAAAAGTTTGTGCGATCTTGCTATAGTTTGTTTTTAGTAGTAAATGCGTATGGTCAGCTATTGAATATAGTACTATCATATTTCAGGATTTCGTTAGCAAGTAACTTATTGAGGAATTTCATTCAATATTCATTAGGTATGTATTTTATTCTATATATTATACAAGCTATGTCCCGCAGCTTTGTTCGCGGTAATTAGTATATAAAGTATTCTGCCTATGAGTTAAGTTAGAATAAGGCCTATTTACCTGTGAAGATAAAAATAGTATATAACACCTGCAATATCAAAGGTATTACGCGCGCGTTGCCGACCCTGAAGAAACTTCTTTACCCCTCTTTTGAAGAACCCCATGCTGTAGTCTCTTATTTAATTATATTTTCTTTAGACTGATTTAACTGATTCTGTATAATGAGTTTTAAAAAATATTTCCCATATTAATTGTTATCCTCTTCCGGAATTGCGGTCCAATCTTTGTTTTAGTTAAAAAAGTAATCGAATAAATATTTTGCTCTATATTCATGATAATTATTACTCTCTTACTTTTAGTTTTAAATCAATGTACAAAAGTACTTTTAATATTGATTCTCTTATTTAACACAATTAAGGGAGATATTTTAAGAAATACTGAAATTTGGTTTTATTATTTTTATATAAGAGAAGTATGATTAATTTCAAGACAAATGGTTTAAAAAATACCATTTTCCATCAAGTTAAGTCGACAATTTGGTTTTTCATTCAAAGTTATGTAGAAAATAATAAGATTATTGTTCAAAACAAAAATTTGTACCTATATATGTATATTTATGTTACAGTCTGTATTTATGTTACTGTATTTCACTTGAATTGTTTGTCATTGTATATTTTTATGGTGCACTAAAGAGTTAAATAAATAATAACTTAGGCCATAAAATTAGTATGGAACCACTACAAAATTAAATTATATTGATTTTAAAAGAATATCAAAATAGCTCCATATTAGGTGCTTCAAATTATTTTTACTGTTGACCATACCCTTTGACGCGATGATTGAAACATTGGCATGAATTTAAATAGATATCGCAACTGTATTTTTGTGTAAATTTTGTCCTAAAGAGCCTACTTAAACTACTTCTGATAATGATCCATGAAATTTGTTGAAAAGGGTTTAGAAGATTAACAAAAATAGCATTTATACAGATATTAGTTAGCTTTTTAAGGGATCTTGGAAGGACAAATAATTAAGCTGACGGCCCACTAGATAGGAAGTTGCCCTGTAATTGTTATTTATAGACGTTAATAGTGGCATACTTAATTTTAATCTATCTGTCATAATTTTATAACATTCAGGTATTAGCATTAGTGGTTAGGAATTTTTAAATTCGTTAATACATTATTAATATGGGGTCTTATGATACTTGCGACATCTATTTCCATGTATGTCATTGGTGTGAACTATCGCCGGCTTGTATAAAGTCAGCATACTCGACAAGGCCACCGTCATGTCAAGTTCGCTGTACATACATATTCCGCTAAGCGCCGCTGCCAAGCCGCTACAGTAACAATAATGGCAGAGCCCCATTGTTTGGGTCCGTGGCACATTACGCTTTTGTCTCTGCCCTCTCCCGTTCCTGACAATGCGGCCAGGAAACAAGTGAGCCTTTATTTCGCCTCTTTTTGTCTCTGAGTATCGCTGCTTATTGTCTTCATTCGATTGTTCGGAGCTCTTCAGAGGGCACATTGTTGTGGACTCCGTCGTTAGATGAGCGCGCATGTGCAATGTTCTAAGTCGTTTGAATATTAATATGGCCATAGAGTGAAAGTTGGACATGCGGTTAGGATATAATTATTTCTAAGTAAAAAAAAACTAATACGAATTAATTTATACGCAAAAGAGTCACGAAGACGTCATTGCTTATTGAATTTATTGCTCAATCCATAAACCAAAGAGTATTGTATTATTTTGTTTGTTGGTACTTGGTAAAACTTTGAATTTCATAGGCTACGGTAACTGTTTTGCATCACGGGAAAAGGGATTGTTAGGAATGGGGTCTAACAGCCTCACAGCTAACAATATACCTTATCAGCTCGACCTCGAGCGGTTCCCCCTGGAAACCATCGTTAATCGTAATCGTTATTTCTCATTCTCACCTATCATGTCTCACGGTGCCCCGCCAGTGTATATCGATAGCACAGGTGAGATGGGGGGAAGGAATTGTTAGTAATGGTTAGGTTAGTCCCCATTGCTATCAATATAACCTATCAGGTCGACCTCCACGTGGTTCCCCCTGGAAACTATTGTGACTAATTTATTGTTGAATTCGTCACGATGGACTAATTGACCTGCCTTTTCGTCCTTACTTATCACTTCTCACCGGTACCCCGCCAGGCAGGGTTACCATGTAAAAAAAAGCACTGGCGGGATTAGTATTCCATTCTCGTCCAAATAAAAAAAAATGCTTAACACCATGTGGACTGTAAGCATGTTTACTTACAGCTTACCTGAAGAACAAGTTTACGGCCCACCTAATAAAAAAATTTCAAATAAAAAAATGGCAAACAGAGAACGGGCTCTTATAAAGCATCTAAAATAAATTACGCTTACGCTATACAGTGAGACAATGCGGTCTGTATCCTGGGTATCTTATCAATCGGCGATGATTTCAGGGCAATTTTCTAGCTAAAAAACCTTTATTAAATAGATATTAAAAATTATCTGATATTTATTATATCATCAAAACAATAAAAATTATAAAAGCACCCAGCAAATGTAGTATTATAAAATATTAAATATGAAAATTTATACAATTAATAACATCCACCACGTATGCTATTTTTTTTAATGGGTGATAATGGAATGATAACCCCACCTGCGCTATCGGTATACATTGGTGGGGCACCAGTGAAGGATGATAGGTGAGGATGAAGCAGGTCAGTTAGCCCATCGTGAAGAATTCAACAAGAATTATTCACGATGGTTTCCAGGGAAACCACGTGGAGGTCGACCTAATAGGGCATACTGCTAGCAATGGGGCTGTCAAACTCCAGTGCTAACAGTCCCTTCCCCCCTTCACGTATGCTATTAGAATTTCTATTCACTTCTGCAATTACTTGCGATGTTAAACTTACAGTTGGAATAGATTTGGCCAGACTGATCGATTGAGATTTACCTGCTATGCTATATTATATATATTTGTTTCAATTTATTAAAGGAATCTATCGAGTTATAGATATACTCATGCTAAGGCATCGAAATAAGTTTTAAAATAAGTTCTTATTAACTTCCTCGGAGTAGAGTATTGATGAAAGAAACTGAGTGTAAAATTATATGTACAATCGTATGTTGATAGTGCAGGCGGGGTTACTATTCCATCGTCACTCATTAACGTAACCTACCTGTAATATATTTGAATATACACAAAAAAATATAAAACGGAAAAAGTTGTTCAACAGCTAAGAAAATATTAAGTAATATAATGTGTTTGTTGTGTTATATATTTTAAAAACACATTATATTTTAAATAATTTAGAACAGTCTTCTATGGTAAAACGTATGAAACAATCTTTAAAAATGCCTATTCACTGAAACAGCTTTTTTATAATATTACCGCTTTTTTATAATATTATTTTTTTATAATAATATTATTATTATATGTAATAATATTATATTAATATTATTATATATTATATTTTTTATAATTATTAGTTTCAAATCAATAACCTTAATCCTATTAAATTTTAGAAGTTGTTTTTACACTACAGCCACTTCTTTTCTTATTTTACTAGTTTCATGGTAAACCTCTGTTATTTACAGGCCAATGGATAAAAACAGTAGTACTTGAAAAATATATTTTGAATATGACAACATAAACGACATTTGGGCAAGCCAGGGCATCTTTCAATTATGATAATTCATTGCAGATCTATTTATTATATACGCGCACGAAACCATATTGCGATTTAATTTTATACAGCGTCATCTATCGATATATCGGTACCTGCGGGAAGTTTCTTGTAATGGGTCTGTAGATTCAGTTCCAATATTAGATCTTACGAATAGTTATTTTCTCAAATCAAGACAAAATGTGGTTAGGATATTATTTTTTTTTTAATTTTGAACATCTTGTCCTGTGATGATCATATGATAACCTGTTGATTGCAAGCCTGATAAAATTTACTCTATATTTTTATACCTCAATGTTATCAAATTGAGTATCTATTAAGGATAATGTCTAAATCGTGATGACTTTTCACATGCTTTTTGGAAACTTATCACTTCCATAAAGTTACTTTTGTTATCATAACACCCAATGATGGTCTCCTATTAGGAAAGAGTTATTCTATGAGATGTCAATTTTAGTTTCCTACATTATCTTGCTTACCAGTTTGGTGATGGCGTTTATTTCTAGTTTTCACTCCTATGCAGTGTTCTGCTTTCTTTTTTATTCTAATCATCACTTCATCACACCATATGACTAAGAAAATTAATGATAATATATCGTATTTGCAATCCACAACCATATACAAATAATTACAATAAACAGTAATAAAATTATTAATTCCTCTTGAGTTTCTTTTTTGTACAGAAACTTTTGGAATAAAAACTAATAGGTCGGATAGATTTTTTTAACAGATTGACAGTGACTCCGTCTGCGCTATTGGTGTACACTGGCGGATCACCAGTGAGGGATGACAGATGATATCTAATGAAGTAGATCAGTTGGCCCATCGTGATGAATTTAACAATAAATCAATCACAATGGTTTTCAGGGGGAACTGCGTGGAGGTCGATCTGAGAGGGTATATTGCTAGCAATGGGATTGATAATCTCATTGCTAGCAATTTACTTACTAGGTAGGAGGTACTTACGTAGTAGTACTTTATAACCTTAGTCCCCACTAACTACTTTCTGGAGATGTAAAAAGTGGTGACGTGGTAAGTACTTAATTATATTTTCTCAGGAGTTACTGATAATAGAGACTAGAAGCCATATTGTTAGTACGTTAGCGATTCCGCCTGGAAACTTCTTGTCGATTATTGGTGAATTCATATCTCACTGGTACCCGCCAGTTAGCGCAGGCGGTATTACCATTCCATTATCATAAAAGAATATATTGATATAATGCGGAAATTATTAATTCCTCAATAACACACGATGATAACACGCCGTCTTTATCTGCAAATGATACAAGCTACACCAGCATCTCTAGTTAGCATTGTTCGCGAGGCCCCATTGTGCGGCTGCTTTGTTGCGGGCACGCCCCGTTTTTTCCTATCCCCCCTCGAAGCGATGTGATGTAGCCTGAAAAACTACAAGCTACAAGGGTTGCTGTTGTAATTTTATTCACTACAATGAATCGCCCGTTAGTTTTCGTCTATTTTTTTACCCTAGATTACAATTAATTGAACGTTACAATTAACGAGGATTCATAGTAGGTATTTGGTTTTTGAATTCCGTAAATATAGAAGACTTTTAAATGTTTGTTATATAATTATGAATAAATTGTACAGACATTAGGTACTATTCTTAATGTAATGAATAAATGAACATAATTATCATATATATTTGACTTAATATTATTTGAAATTGTGTTTTTATTTTTTGTTGTAAAAATATAAAAAAGTAGCGAATTTATAAAAGAGGAAGTTCTTAAGACGATGGACTTTTATGTGTGCACGCGCTCGTGCTTATGTGCATGCGAGTGAGTGTGCGTGCGTGCGTGTGCGTGCGTGCGTGTGCGTGCGTGCGTATGTGCGTGTGCGTGCGTGTGTGTGTGTGTGTGTGTTTGTTTATTTGTGTGTGTGTGTGTGTATGTGACGCGAATATTGAATACATTTTAACATTTTACAGATACAACCGCATCAGTCATAAATCTGATGTAACTGTACTTGTGAAAGAATATTATATTATCTACATTAACAAAAATTAAGTATTATTAAGATAGAATAGTACTCAATAAGTAAGTAGGTATCTTATAATCGTAATAGCGAGAATTGTTGAGTGTTCACAGTGAGCCGGTTACAAAGTCAACCGCCGCGTCCCTTTCTGCGAAACACCCATTCATATTTTCCGCGTTTTCCATACACAATATTGCGACTTTGTGAGGCAGCGCGCTTCTCAAGTCTCCAAATAGTCCATTGACGAGCTCCCAGCAAACTCGCTATAGCGAATTAACACTATTCATAGGAAGTTTTGAAAGAGGACTACACTCTCATACAATTTGGTCGCATTCATAAAGATTCACTCCTTAGCTAGCTCGATGAATAGCTTTATGTTCTGTATTTAAGTTGGAGTTATATGTTCGCTTTCATATTAATGATTTCAAAGAAGCGCCTGTCGTTGTAAATTGATTGTTCGAATATTTTTAGGACGCCGGAGACAAATGTTTAGTTAAACAGTAATATAGTGTGATGAACAGATTAGACATTACCAAAAAGTGATATAACGACATTATATGAGTACAAAGGACGGAATGAAATTGGATGTTTTGTTTTAATCAACATTAGTAATACATTTTTAAATGTATATTTACAGATTTTTAATTAATATCATCATCAGTTTTTCTATACACCGCTGAGTAAAGAACGGCCCATGTATTTACTACCAGCAACACATTTGAGGTTGCCACTTCATCTAGTGGGAGATCGTAATGCACTACGTTTGCAACTAAGTGGCGCCATTCAAAAACAGTTCACATATGACGTTGTATCTTTCCTTTGTTCTTGTCGATTAACAACAGTTTCAACAGACTGAAGACTACACTAGACACTGAACTCAGGACATCGACTCAATGCAACTTTATTTACAAGTAAATTACAATGCCATTAGCTTACCCTCGACTTGATGGTGTAAGGGACAATTAACGCGCCACAATAGTGAGCTCGTATTGTTGAACTATCGCGCTAGAAACAGTTGTTACAGCCGGCTGAAAGAACTGCCAACTCATGAAACAATGCCCGGACCAATTGTTTTACTAGCCGACCGCTTTTTGTCATCATGTAGGAAATATAGAGATGGTCCAATAGGAAACGGCGCGTGAAAACACTTTTTTTTTATCTAATTCCTTACGAAGTAAAAGATATTATATAATATATTTATTTATAGCCGTTAATAATAATGGATGGTAATGGAATGGTAATACCGCATGTGCTAACGGTATACGCTGGTAGGGCACCAGGGAGGGACGATAGATGAATATGAAGCAGGTTAGTTGGCCTACCGTGACGAATTCAATAATAAATCAATCACGATGACAGGGGGATCCGTGAGGAGGTCGACCTGATAGGTCGTTGCTAGCAATAGTGCATATAAATCCCATTGATAACAACCCCTTTTCCCCTATTTATATCCGTGTAGGTCCCTTCCTTCTTTAGGTCCTGCTTTCTTTTTCTGTGGGTGTTGTAAGAGGCAAATAAGGAAGCTTATGGTCGAGGTATAGGCAACAACGGCCCTCTTAAAACATCGCCAAAGCCCAACTGCGGTTGCCAACCCGCCTGCCAAGCGTGGCAACTACTGGCAAACCCCTTTTTATGAGGAGACAGTTAGCGGCTGATACAAATATTTATTTCTGTAGCACAGGTTTTAACCTATTTTAGACACCAGCTCCTCACAGCAGAGTTCTGTATTCATTTAATTAAATTTTTATCCTAAGTACCACATGTGTAAATCTAAGTTATTTGTGAGAAAACATAAATAAATACATTGTTATTATTTAATCGTTAAAAATCTATTCAGGTATCTTACTTGTAAATATACTTATTCTTAACTTACCGTCAAATAGTGGAGAGTAGAAAAAAATCGATATAGTTATTACAAATCTGTAGAGGTCGAATGAGTGTACATAGAAAAAAAAACGCTAAAAACTAAGTTAGGGGATGTTAGATATTTATATTTTTTTTTGTTTTATCGTTTGTCTGCTTATCTGTTTGTCTGTTTGAACGGGCTAATCTCCGAAACTGTTTGACCGATTAAAATGAAATTTTGTATGATGATACTCTAAATTCTCGGTTAATATTTCAGATATTTTGTACACGAAAAATTAAAAAGTTCCCATGGGATAGTTAAAAAAATACAGTAACTTGTACAGCTTTTTACACAACCTACTTAAGTAAAGTCATTTTGACTTAAGGCAAAGAGTGAGAACGACACGTATTTTTTTAATTTTGGTCTAATATTCCCAGACAATAAATAGGTACATACGTCGATACATACTAAACAGGAATAACAAATACCACGCGGAAAAAGTCGCAAGTATCAGCTAGTCTACAATAAATACTATTTATAGTAAACTTTTTGTAGTTGTTTTTTGTATTTTTTTTGTAATTGTTTTCTGTAACAATTTGAATTGTCATGTATTCTGAGTATGATAAAATAATACAAGTATGTATTATGTCCTCAGGAATGACAGTGTATGAGGGGTATCATGGGCGACATAATATGCTCTGTTATATCCATGGTATAATAATAATAATTGTGTCTATCGACAGTTATAACTTTTCATCAGATGGACAAGTTGCAAAAAAATAAATGTCAATCAACAGTGTAAGATATAGTGCAAACTTGAAACAACCAAGCCCCCTAGCCGGAGTGGCGATGGTAAATAATATTTTCCTATTATTACACAATATAATAAATACTTGAATGATATGAATTTGCTTTCATTTCCTCGAGTATTCCATTAAACGTTATTCATTCATATCATCTCAAATCATGGTCACAAATGGGCCTTTCGAATCAACTTTCACTCTTCTGAATGGTGTTAATTTTCTTCTGAATTGGCAACACCCGAGTGTGAGTCAATAGAAGATTCGGTCGACATCGGAGTACAAAATTGTATATGGTAAATGTGGAAAACATAAATGGAGGCTGCAAAAAGCGACGAAAGGAGGGTGATTTTCTAAAGGTTTCAGCTGGTTTCAATAGGCCACTGTTTAACATTGCTCATTGAGCGATATTTTCTGTTTCCTTTTGAAAATACGAGCCTTCTTATACAAATAGGCCCTCTTGTGAAAGGGCAAAGGAAACTTTTAAACATCTTCACTTGAAACTCGGTTTTGTTCTATGATCTGAAAGGACGAAGTCTTACTATTGAGTTTAGATTTAGTTTAAAATAAAGAGGAAAAAAAACGAAGAAAATTGCGTAAGGTTTTCAATTGTCACATTGAAGTAAGACTATGAACTTGTACATTGTGCGGTTTTTCTTTGAATTATAAGTTTTACGTTTCGAGTTTATAGCGAACTTGTCTTTGTTTAGTGAAAAGTTTTTACAGGCAGATAAAAATCAGCAGTTTTAATTCATGTCATACATTATTATATATTTTGTCCATCAACAATAACACGTAACAAAACATACAAATAGTTACTGCAGTTTTAAACCGTTTCTCTCAATAGTTATAGAACTTGAAGTCTCAAATACCTATCATAGAATACATATCGCAGTTAGTTTTGTCGACTTGATGTTTTTGAGGATCAGAGAGACGAACTTAGGATATCACGCCAAGGTCACTCAGTTCACAAAAGTCCTGCAGTCCAAGCTCATACGTGCCACCATCACAACCAATACTCGAATCCGGGCTTGAAAGGTTTTTACTGGCATTTTCGTTCTTCAGATTGTAGCTTTCGTCATATATTTATTATATTAATTTTACCAGAGGGAGACTTTTGTGCAGTGAAGCAGTTGTATTTGTATGGCTGTGTTTCGGTTTGAAGGGTAGGATATAGCGTGAAGTTACTGGGTACAGAGGAACAACACCTTAGTCCTCAGGAATGGCAACGCATGGGGGGTATCATGGACGAAACAGTATACTCTGTTATGTCCATAGTACTGCTCATGTCTATAGGCGACGGTTACCATTCTCCATCAGGTGGGCCGTCAGCTTGTTCGCCATTCTAAGTTGTATAAAAAAAAATTTAGTTTATTGAATAATGATATTATTAGACTTATTTTACAAACTGATATCGAAATAAGTATGTAATTTTGTAATAAAGTGTAATTTTATTGTCCTGGCTCTTATTAATTTTGCACTCGTAAGATATTTCTTTTTAATGGATGATAATGGAATGGTAACCCCACGCGCGCTATCGGTATACACCAGCGGGGCACCAGTGAAGGATAATAGGTGAGGATGAAGTAGGTCAGTTAGCCCATCGTGACGAATTCAACAAGAATTGTTCACGATGGTTTCCAGGGGGAACCACGTGGAGGTCGACCTAATAGGGCATATTGCTAGCAATGAGGCTGTCAAACTCCATTGCTAACAATCCCTTTCCCCCCCTCGTAAGATATTAAGCCAACCTTAAAATTTTCCTCTTTAGATCGCTGCAATTCTAGTTCAATCACATTTCTTTATACAAGAGTTCTTTATAATATTAAAAAGATATACTTTCGAGCTATCGTTAAGGACAAAGTTTTAGTTATTTTTTTTCTAATAATGCACATATATTTTATGTAATTTCGAATGGCAAAGAAGGTGACGGCTCTCTTGATAAAAAGTTATAATCGCGGCCTATCGACATGAATAGCAGTATAGATATCAGAGGATGTACACTGTGAATTCCATGGTACCCCTTACGTCTTGCCATTCCTCAAATGTAAGATGTTATGCCCGCTAATTTTATTCGCAAATCCCACACTTTAAAAAAGATCACTATAAAATACCGAAGCGACGATTTTTTGGACTATCTACCTCTTAAAATTGTCTTTTGCATCATATGTGCGGAATATTAATAAAAATGGCCGTGTGGTCCCGGCATAGTATAGGCCACCTCTTCATTTCCCGTGGGTGTTGTAAGAGCAAACTAAGAGTTGGTGGGAAGTAGCGTCCCTTTTAAAACATCTCTAAAGCTTGACTGCGGTTGCCAATCCGCCTGCCAAGCGTGACAACTACGGACAAAACCCCGAAGGGGAGGCTTATGTTCAGCAGTGGACAGTTAAAGGCTGATGTAACGATTAATAAAAATATTTTAACAAGAAGTGTACAAGTATCTAAGCAGAGATACAAAATAGCACCCTGTTTTGTTCTATAGTCTACACTGTATAAAGAAGATACCAGGTGCATGTATATATATTTGTATGTTAGGCAATATCTTTGCCAATTCTTAACTGATTTTGATTATTCTTCTTGCAATCAATAGCGTTAACTCGTGTTTGACGCGTATTAATGTTGCCGTGTTTTAAACTACAATAGATAGTTATTGTTTTTTTAATGGAGCGACTCAGCTTGTGTTTCTATCAAGAACAAATTTTTCATTATGATGTCTTTTGTCATGTTTTTTGTTTTATTATTTCGAAAATGATGTTTTAAATACATCCTCGGTTACAGGTACCTACTGTGACATTGGGCTCTTCAGGATGTGGGTAAGTAGCTAATTTATTATTTACTCTGCATTGGGAATGGAATTCTAGTTAGGATTCCATTAATACATACAAATATTATTATAAACAAATAAGATTCTCGTATGAGTACTTTATTGTTCAGTCTATCTAACTTTCAAATTCATGCATCCATTATAGTCTAATGCAGGAACAAGACATCTTTACGATCATAATTATAATATTTAATTAGATTATATTATTCATATTTCATGCCCGTACCGAGGCGGATATATAATAAAGTATCCATATAACTATATTGCTTAGATATCAATTATATAACTTGGTACTTATTCAAAATGATTTTACCATAATTTTAAAAAAATGTTAAAGGTACGTCAGAGTCACCCGGCTGGCACTATGATTTACCAACTTTTTTTAATAAAATAAATACTCGTTGATGTTAAACAAGAATGGTTTTGATATGATTAGTAGATACACCTATCATTTTGTAATATCCTTAGTCTATTTTTTCTCAAACTTTTTTCTCGCGACCCACGAAAAAGCCCAAAACCCCATCACTAACAAATAATATAAAATATTTTTTGATATTTATATCTTTAATAACGAATTTATATTATTTTCATTTATTAACAAACGCAACCCACTCAAGAGTCGGGACCCCCCTATTGAGAAACGATACCTTAGCCTATACGATAAACATAGTAGGTAAGTTCATTAAATTCCCTTTACACAGTATCGTATATATTGTGTATGAATTTTTGTAAATAACTAAAATATGTCACTGATTAAGGCCACGAGAAATATACCGCTTCCGCCGCGCTTATGAATTTCAATAGCGATGAAAGGAAGCCTGGCCCAATCACCGCTCCCCCGCTGACGCCAATTTCTTCCTATTCATACGTTTTGCCTACACGTTCGAACGTCATATCCGGATTCTTGTGTGAGCTGATTTTGTTAGATTTTATAATGACAGGGAACATTTAAATTTACTTAGATTCTGTTTTAACAATGCGAGCCGACGACTGTCGGGTTGAATCCGAGGCGTGTACTTATGTTTACAAGTGACTTTAATTTGGGATCTATACCAACAAGCTGTGATGAAAGATTTTGTACCTACTATGATTTAAAGATGACAAAATTTTTTGAAAATGTGACATTGGGGTAGTCATATGTTTAATATTTTGTCTATATAAAATCTTTTATAACATTTTGAACTAACAGAAAGATAGGTTCAAGTTTAATGAGTGTAACAGCAAAATAGGCTGTATTATTTATCCACAATATATATAACATGTTACGTAGGGTAATATATTTTCATAGTAATTTAATTACGTAATCCTAACTTTACATTTATATGATATATTAGCAATATAAAGGTTGCCTCTAAGTATTAAAGAGAAATGAAGCACAAATACTCACAGTTCATTTAGTTTTGAAATCATATTGTTAAACCATATTTACTTATTTTACTTAGAATATAATATATAACAAATAATATAAAATAAATACCCCATTTCTGTTAATCCATTAACACTTATTTAATTACAGCTTTTTTAGACTTTTTATTAACAATAATTGTGATATATTTTATATAATGATTACGAGGTTTACTATGCTTGTTCACTCTTGATATGTAAGGGAGCTCCGTTCTGTTCAACGGTTGGACAAGAAAAGCCTCCCCACCCGAGTAACAATCTTTTTATATCTACACGGCCGAATTCGAGAAACAAGTCAGCGAAACCACGTGTTTTTACAATTTTATCACTTTTTATTCAAGTATCATGATAATAAATAATTATAAAATGATTTAAAATATAATGTTTTATGGACACTACAAGAATAATTTATTGCAAAATTTGACATAATAAGAATTATAATATTTTAAATCTTTTTAAAGTAGTCAATCTGATTTTTATTAATAAATGTAGGTACACATTTTGACACAAGATGTTTAAGAAGTTTTATATAATAAAAAAAAAAATTAACAAGTGTATAATCGGATAAAAAATATTTCAACAAAGTGGCAAGTTTAATTAATAACACTGATCTTAATATGTATAAAATAATTCCGTGTAGTGTCATGATGTTCATTTATGCTATGTTAATCTTAGAAACTGTTACTCTGATTTTAATGATTTTTGTAAACGTGTAGTGTTTGCTACAACTTGACACATGTTACAATAGTTTTTATTCCGAAAAAGTGGCGCTGTTGATTTTATTATCTGTGCCACTGACTACGTATCTTCTTGTTAATCATGGGTTTCTACCTAGTTTTATAGTTATTTATTATATTTATTCCTTATTGCACAATAAAATTTATACGAGTGGCGAGCTCAATGCTATATTCACTTCCAGCTATTTTTTAATAAAAACAGAAGGCGATTGAGGGGTTGCAGTGTCTTGTGTGTGTATGTATTTTTCAGTTCTTCTTCTCTTGAATTGGTGTGTGATGTCATTTTTCTTTCAATATTATATTTTTCTTTTTCAGCTTTATAAGTGGTAAACACAAAATGTTTTATTAGGACTGCATGGACTACTGGTTTTACTTAACAGTCAAAGAAAATATTTATTCATATTTCTAACAAAACACCTTTTCGACAGAATAAATTTATAGAACAATAGAGCAGGACCGCGTCTTTATGTCAGGCATACTCAACTTGCGGCCATCTAATTATAAAATAGATACGAAGTATCTTTAGGGCGCGTTGAGAATCCAATTCGACATACCGTGACATGTTTGACTAGATTTAAATTTCTTCTGAATCTGATAAGAACATATGCCTGTTTTTGTGTGTGCAAACCTTTGCCAAGGTTCAACTACCAACCAGGGAAGCAGATGAGATATGTAGGATTTCTATCCATTAAAAACACAGCTTGAAGCACCATTTATCAAAGCAATGGGATTGCATCAATTATGACTTTGGCTTGAATAGCAATGGTCTAGGTTATGAGCTCCTCTTTAGACTATAAATTGATTTTAGGTAATCCTGCAGGCGAGTCGGGGGATATTAGTAACGGGAATTAGTAACCCTATTACTAACAATATACCCTATCAGGTCGATCTCCTCGCGTTTCCCCCCGAAAAACCATAATAAAAACCATAGTAATTGGTTCATTGTTGAATTTGTTACGATGGGCTAACTGACCTGCTTCATCTTCACTTATCATTCCTCACTGGTGCCCCATCAGTGTTTAATGATAGCGCAGGCGGCGTTACCGTTCCATTATCATTCATTAAAAAACCCTGCAGGCGAACACCCTAGTCTTAGTATGGGATAATGGAGAAGGGGCCTAGATCCAGTGTAGTATTTATAAAATTTATATTTTTTCATCAAATCCTAAAAAATGGGTATAAATTAATTATATATATTAAGCCCTTCACATTTTTCTGACTCGTAGCAGGTATGTACTACATAATTTTTGTCCTAAGAGAAGTCTTATGTCCTACTATTTGTGTCCTTTCTTACTATATTTGTGTAGGTATAAGTATAAACACCCTTGCATTATGTATGTGCATTCAAATAATATGTATGGGTGTTTGATTGCGACCCACAGTTTTGTAATTGCGACCCAGTCAATGAATGCCTTGGTTAAGGCTTGTTTTACACTGTTCTACAATAATGGCTGTTGAAATCCGTAATTTCTTTGATTTCAGTCTATTGTGAGCCTGATAAAGGCGACACTTTTCAGTCGCTCCCGTCTGAATGAATACACCCATTATACCGACACAAAAGTGGATATTACAAACAAAAACATCATTGCCACCGTTATTACGTCCCGTAAAAACAATTTGAAGTATACTCCTATTATGATTCAGAACAATGTATAAAATATTTTATAAAAAATAATTCGAAATTGAAGTTGTATGGTAACAAAATTATAATCTGGGTTTAAGAACCTACAACAGAGGAGAAAGATTCTTAGAGTGGCAACCCCATACAGGCAAACGTGTTGCATGACCTGCCCATATAGAGTGACAATCTCAAATGTATTGCAGAGAGTTTTTTTTTATACCACTGAGATGGCAAACAAGCATACGGCCCACCTGATGTTAAGTGGTTACCGTAGCCTATGAACGCCTGCAATACCAGAGCTATTACGCGCGAGTTGCCGACCATGAAGAAACCTTTTTACCCTCCTTTTGAAGAACCCTATGCTGTAGTCTCTTGGGAAAACCTCGGCAGGGAGCTCATTCCATAACCTGAGTGTTCGTGGGAGAAAACATCTCTGAAACCGCGTTGTACGGAACCATTTTGGCTGTAGGGTATGAGGGTGAACTCTCTGTCGATGGCGAGCCGTACGATGATAGAAAGTTAGTGAATATAGGGGTTTGGGATTGTTCCTTGGCAACGAACATGGCATGGCAAACTATGGGGTAGGTTTATGTAGAGGTGCGTAATATAATATATAGCAATATCTATATATTTTAGTTATAACTATATACTGGTCCAATGACAAATATATTGAAAGTCTGTTATTCAAAAAATTATATTGGATAAGATATTAAAAAATAGATATCCGATCAATATGGTTGATATTGAAATTTTTTTTATACAACTTAGAATGGCAAACAAGCTGACGGTCCACCTGATGGAAAGTGGTAACCGTCGCCTATAGACATGAGCAGTACCATGGACATAACGAGAGTATACTGATGTACATTTAACGAAAATGTATAGAGACGAATAATTGATGCGACCATTCGATTGTCCTGACGAAACATTAGTACAAATAAAAAATTAATTAATTTATTATATATTTCAATTTATATTTACGTTCCTTTTAAAACATCATCAGATCCTAAACTGAGGTCACCCCCTTCCTTTTCCGTCGTAAGAGGCGACTAATTGAACTGAACGGTATAGGGATGGGCAGCAGCGTCTCTCTTAAAACATCTCTAAAAGTCTAACTGCAGTTGCCAACCTTCCTGCCAAGCATAGCAACTACTGGCAAACGCCCTCTTATGGGGGAGGCTATGTTCAACACTGAACAGTTAACGGCTGATCCAAAAAAATTGTCACCACATCTGCCCTTCATACGCTTTCTGTTTTTACCTAATGGTTAGCTGGTAGAGAATGCCATATGGCATTAAGCTCGCCACTTGTACAAAGTTTTATTGTGCAATAAAGAATAAATAAATAATTTCATTCAAAACGTGTTTCTGTGGTAATTTGTTCAAAACCTGTTTAACTTTTTCTTAAGTTGTCTTAAGGAGAGAATCCCTCTCCTAAGAGGAAAAAAATTTTCGAGAGTAATTCAAAATTACTCTTACTAAATTTGAATTACTCTCGAAATTTTGTTGATGTGAGTTTGAATGATTGATTGATTATTTGATAAGAATTATTTTGTTTAATTCCGCTACTATTAGTAAGAATGTGACTGCCAGCACTCGAAGATTGACCACCACTATTACTACCAGAAGTTTAACAACCTTCCATATTAGCCATCAATCTCCGACTGTCATTTGGTTCATGCACGTTTTGCGACATATGTTTCTTCTCTAAATGAGGCATATTAAAGCAAATTTTTGCTGCACCCAAACTGCGAAAAACTGCGAAATAAGTAATTCCAGTGTGGCATTAAACAAAATAATACTAATCAAATAACCTTTATTGCATATCTTATGTAAAATATACACCTAATAGTAAATTATTATTAATAATTAATAGTAGTTATTATTATTGTTATTGTAATATCGTCATAATTTCTTATTTTGAGTAATAATTTTGGTTAAAAATTGCATTGCATAACTATTTGTTTTTAGGGCTTTTTTGATAATTACTCAAAAACAGTACTAGTTAGAAACATCGATATATATATTTTATATACTTTTGTAAACTAGATTTGGTTGGGGATGGTTTTTTCCACATTTTCGATTATGACTAAAAAAACTACGCAGCATAAAAATAAATAAAAATCAGTTTTAAAATATACAAACGAAGCCCATTCATATGATACTTTACTTGAATTAATAGATTATATCTATTGCAATATGTGTAGGTTAACAATTTGTAAAACTATTCCAGATCCGATGGCTTTAGTATTTGCTGAGATATAGCCTTGTGGCCCACAGTGTTATACTATAATAGACAGAACGCCTGGACGGACAACATCGTACCATAGGGATTCTTTATAGTAAGAAACCCCTAAAAATAACCCGTCGTCAATATTATCATTATTTATTTATTCTTAACAAAAATACATTGTGTTGAATATGCACAAATTATTGAAAATTACATATCAATAAATATATTATATGTTCATAGTAATACAATAATTCAGTCATGATTACAAATAATTGTAACTTTTATTTTGTAGTTATTATTTAGTTAAATTATGAAACTACCACTTTTTAGATAATGTAAGTAGGTACTTATACATTTATTTACTTGGTCTACGGATATGATAGCTAATCATGATATGTAGGATAGTATTCTGTCGTCATGATTTTTAATTTTTTGGATATGTATTAAATGATAACAGTAATAACAAAATAAAAAATTGCTAAAAATTTATTAACTTGGTTTAAATAATTGTAGGAGTGTCGCCATCTAGTGGAATATGAATAAACATCAAGTTCTGCAGAAACAACTAGAACTAGTTACTCCACGTTGGAAATACTCATGGTGTTGATACTTTTCGCTAGATGGCGTTTATTAGAATACATCGAGTTGTTGCGATTTTGTTTATTTCGTACGATTTTCACTCCATACATACCTAGGTACTAGGTACAATAAAAATAAAACCAGACAGAGATAGCACATTGTTTTGATGGCATCCATTTTGTAAAAAAAATACCGCTAGCTTGATGCTAATGCCCTTTTACTTACATCTTTAGATACTTTGGGTTTTGATGGTTCTTATGAAGTAGGTAACTATAAAATGTATTATATTTTTTTTGTGCCAGTCATTTTAAAAAAATCCAACTTACTCCGATATTAGAAATCACTGTTGACAATTTAAATTAATCTGAGAGACGGTAGTTCCGACTGTATATTTGACTTTTTAGCCTATTGTGATCACCTTAGGTTGAAATGTGTAGAACTGCAAAATGCCGAAATGTGGTCATCTCGAGTGTTTGATAAACGTAAGAATCAACGTAGGTAGTAACGGGGATTAAAACCCCATTGCTAGCAATATATTTATCATTATTATGTCCATTTCCACACAGTTTTAACTGAATATCATCGCAGTTCCCACTGGTCCTCTAGCGGTAACGCGCAGATTCGGATGTTGACTCGACCTCCTCACGAGGCCCACACGGTCTTCTTAGATACTACCATGTTTCATTCCTAATCAATTCATTACTCGTCTTTACGATGACCCCACTGATTTCATGTCATCAATCATGGCACATGCTAATGTCATCGTCAGGGGGGAAAGAGATTGTTAGTAATGGGGTCTAACTGACCCATTGCTAGCAATACACTTTATCGGGGGGAAAGGGATTGTTAGTAATGGGGGTCAAATAGCCGCATTACTGGCAATATACCCTGTCAGGTCGACCACGTGGTTCCCCCTGGAAACTATCGTGGTTAATTCTAGTGTAGTAGTGAATTCGTCAAGATGGACTAACTAACCTGCTTTCATTCTCATCTATCATCTCCCACGACGACTTACCTAAAGGATGGAGAAAGTCAGCTAGGGATAGGGGAAAGTGGAAACAGT
The DNA here is from genome assembly GCF_026898425.1 of Galleria mellonella. Classification (NCBI taxonomy): domain Eukaryota; kingdom Metazoa; phylum Arthropoda; class Insecta; order Lepidoptera; family Pyralidae; genus Galleria; species Galleria mellonella. The sequence continues at coordinate 2,149,611 of NW_026442162.1, read as the reverse complement.
TGGGGGAGGCCTATGTCGACAGACAACCTGACTAACATAATGGTTGCTAGAAAGCTACCTTAGTAATAAGTAGTATATAAGTTAAAGTAAAAATGTCAGAGAATAAAGGCTTTATTATTATATTATTATTATATATCATCTCCCACTGGTACCTCCCCAGTGTATACCGATAGCACAGGCAGGGTTACCATATCATTATCAAACTTTAAAAATACACCTTATCGGGTCGACCTCTACGCGGTTCCCCCTGGAAATCATCGTGGTTAATTTTACTGGAATTCGTCACGATGGGCTAACTGACCTGAGGGCCTACGTTTTCTGAACGTTTGAAACGTTTTCCGAAATTTCGGTTTCAAACGAAACACAAATTTGATGTTAAAATTACATAATACATGCCGTTTGGAAATATTAAAAATGTTAAAATATTGTTCTTTTGGACTTATGTGATAGGATGTATGACGAACGAAATGTTAAACTCCATTTATTGGTCTGATTTTGGTATAAGCAAAAACACGAAATTGAGTCCGAAATTTCGGAACTTCATTTCATGGTAGACCCGCTGCTTTCATCATCACCTAATCATCCCTCACCGGTGCCTCGCCAGCGTATACCGATAGCGCTGGCGGGGTTACCATTCCATTATTACCCATTAAGAATGTCATCGTCATATCATCATATCAGCCGTTAACTGTCCTTTGCTGAATATAGGGCTCCCCCTAAACGGGTATTTTGCCCAGTTGTTTACTTTGTATCGTAGGTATCGTATTTATTTAGGATAATATTTTCTGGGCAGTTTTGATGTGTGAAAATGGTATGGTAACCCCGCCTGCGCTAACGGAATACGCTGGCGGAGCACCAGTGAAGGGTGATGAATTCATCAGGAATTAACCATGATAGTTTCTAGGGGGAACCGCGAGGAGGTCGACCTGGTTGGGTATATTGCTAGCAATGAGGTTCTTAGTCTCCATTACTAACAATCCCTTTCCCCCCATTTCCTGGGCAGTAGGTAAGAGTAATTAGTGTGATTGGAATCTATTGAATAGATGGAGCTAGTATCTATTACAGTATAAAGAACTTTAATAAGAATGTATATAATAGATACTAATAATTTAATGTCTACTTAACTATCTACTTATTATTGTTGATGTTTTTATTCCTTCTTAAAATCTTTAGCTATCACTAAAAATACTATTTGGTATGTTAGTAATCTATGTAGGTACTTAGCATTAAGATAAGCGTGGCGTTGATTCACAATATCGTTTCGTTTCCACTTATAAATAAATATTTATTTTATTTTTAATACAGATATTAGTTAGTTTAATAAGGTATACTTACTTATCTACCACCAAGTCTCTTGCAGAATAAGCAGCGTGTAGGAAGATAATAGAAAAATATTAAGTATTACTGAGTAGGTATGACTTTTTATATAATACATAAAAACTGTAAAACATAACTGAACTACAGATTATAATAGATTAAAACTGAGAATTTGGCAGTGTAAAGTATGCTAAATAAATTTAGGACAATTTTAATATATGTATGTGTTGTAACAATTTTTAACTAATAAATATTTTGGTAACTGACAAATTTATAAGTTTTCACATATATAGAACAATACAGAAGTAAATATTGCTCCCCGAAAAAAATTTTTTTTACAACACGGGGCGCATACGAGCATGCGGCTCACCTGATGGTAAGTGACTACCGCCGCCCATGGTCACCAACAACACCTACGGCATTGCAGGTGTGCTGCCGGCCTAATAATAAATACCGATAATCCCCGAAAAATACCGATTCAATCGTGGTAAAACTGAATTGTATTGTCTTTACTTTACGTTTTTTAAAACTAATAATCACAACCGTGAACTAGACATTTTGATTTATTAAAAAACAAACTACTTAAGCAATTTTAATGAATTTCTATAAGACCAATCTGAAATATCCTTTCAAATAACAAAATAATTTTCCAAATCGGTTTATAAATTATGGAGTTAACAAATAAGAAAAAATACAACCGAACTGAGAACCTCTTCCTTTTTTGAAGTCGGTTAAACCATAGAATAATACCAGATATTATACTTTTGTTTCACCTATAACAAAACTTTGGGGTAATTACCGAACATAAATAAAATAAGTACCTGCCCACCTTATCTGTGATATTATTTGGTGCAAAGATGATAAAAATTGAATGTCTAGCCATAACTATTGCCTGTGTTTTTGTCCGCATCATCAATCCTAATCCCATTAGCAGAACCATTAACGTTTCACTGCTGAACGTAGGCCTCTCCCATGAGGATACTTTTGCTAGTACTTGCCGTGTTTGACAGACGAGTTGACAACCACAGTTATTTGGTGATGTTTTAAAAAGGATACTGCTTTACTCGCCTTTTATGACACCGGTTTTGCTTATAAAGTTCAGTATAGTTTTTTTTATACAACTTAGAATGACAAACCAGCTGATGGTCCACCTGATGGAAAGTGGTAACCGTCGCCTATAGACATGAGCAGTACCATGGACATAACAGAGTATACTGTTTCGCCTATGATACTCCCCCCATGCGTTGCCATTCCTGAGGACTCAGGTGTTATTCCTCTGTACCCTGTAAATTCACGCTATATCCCACTCTTCAAACCGAAACATAACCATGCAAACACAACTGCTTCACGGTAAAAATACGAATGGGACAGAGGAACCCAAGCAATAGACTTTTGTACAAAGTCTCCCTCTGGTAGATGAGGATGAAGTCAGATTAGTTAGGCTATTGTGATGATTTCAATAAAAAACACGTTTGTATCAACGGTGAACGTCCTGATTTCTCTTCTCAACAGCCTTTGTCAAAAGGGACAGGATTGGGGATTAACGGCTCCATTGCTAACAACATATTTTTTTAAACGAATTATAATGGAAGGATGATAGATGAGGATGAAGTAGGTCAGTTAGCCCATCGTGGCGAATTCAACAATTGTTCACGATGGTTTCCACGGGGAACCACGTGGAGGTCGACCTAATAAGGCATATTGCTAGCAATGGGGCTGTCAAACTCCATTACTAACAATCTCTTTCCCCCACCATTGAGGGTTGATAGATAAGGTTGAAAAGGCAGGCCAGTTAGTTCATTGTGATGAATTCACTTGGAACAGAACACGATTGTTCCCAAGAAGAATCGTGAGTCGCATATGTCAATAACTAAGGCGGGATTAACAGTCTACTTTTATCTCTTTGAGAAAAGGGCCCTTTTCGCATCCATATTAGGACCATAGATCATTATCTACGGTCTGTACTGTCTATGCTGGTCGGTATGTCAGACTATATCTATTCTTCGCTTTTGCATCCATTTCTTGCCGGTTGGTGAATGTCATCCGACCATCTCTTAGGTATAGTCATCTTATGTTTAAAAACTACTAGAGTACTACATATATATTTTTTATTGTATAAAGAAAAGAGCAATTTTGACAAAAAAACACATTAACTTATGTGCTCTCTCCTCCGGTTATTATTTTAGCAATAAATTACGCAGGTTATTCTTGTGGTTTTATCTAGTATAGTATTATATTATCTGTGGTATGATTGCTCTCTCCCACCGCGGGTATATGCTCTGAGCCTTCACTCCAGCACTCTTCTAGCTCAGCGATTTTATTTCATACATACATATCTGTCACAGAAACAGGCAGAAATCTTGCAATAATATGTCTTGCACGTCTTCACATCCATCTCTCTAAATTTGATAATACAACATGACTCAATCTAAGGACTCAACATATTTTGTAACTGCTTATAATGTCTCTGTTGTTGATATTTACTGATATTTATTTACTAAGGCGCTTAACTAATATTAATGTGAATGAATATTTTTATTTACTTGTGATATGTTCTTAGTTGTTACGTAGGTACATATAGCTCGTTAAGATCATGATATTTACACTAGATATCAATGTAGACAATTACGTTATCTATCTACTTACCATATATAAACAAAAATCAACAACATGTATTGATTTATATAAGTAGTTTTTATTATTATTATATCAGCCGTTAATTGCCCACTGCTGACACGTAGGCAGCAGCGTACAGATGTTGCATCTCTGTGCATCTTCTACCGAATTTATCGTGGGGAGTGCTCTGAAGAATTATTTGGATTAATACCTGCTGCTGATTTTCACCATCGTACAACCCGCCATAAACTAAAAAACATCCCAACCATCTGGACGAGTGGCGGTCCTCCACCGTGCGTTTTTCAAGGCACTTTCTCCCACGCACAACCACTCTTTTGAATCAACTTCCAGCAGCAGTATTTCCGAACCGATACGACAACATAACCTTCAAGAAAAGAGCATATTCCTTTTTAAAAGGCCGGCAGCACGCCTACAATGCCGTAGATGTTGTGGGTGACCATGGGCAGCGGTAGTCACCATAAGGTGAGCTGCAGCCTCGATTGCCCCCTGTGTTGTAAAAAAAAAAGCCGCAGTTTCTTTTTAATGGGTGAAAACGGAATGGTAACACCGTCTGCGCTATCGGTAAATGCTGGCGGGGCACCAATGAGAGGTGATAGCATGGCAGCAGGCCAGTTAGCCCATCGTGAAGAATTCCACGAAAATTGACCACGATGGTTTCCAGGAGGAACCGCGTGGAGGTCCATCTGATAGGCTACATTACTAGAAATGGAGCTGTTAGACCCCATTACTAACAATCCCTTTCCCCTGGCAACCGCAGTTAGGATTTGGTGATGTTTTAAGACGGACACTGCCAATCGCTCTCCCATTAAATTCTCTTAGTCGCCTTTTAAAACACTTACAGAACATGAAGCGGTAATTATTATGGTAGGTATTAATAAAAGATGCAACGAAAAGACTCATAATTTTATTCGGTTATTCGAAAATCAGTGAAAAATATTTGTAAATGATAAATTTAAATACCATTTTCTGAAGAAAATGGAACAAAATAAATAGGAAATAAATATCAACTGCACATTATACTACGACACCTACCTCCAAACTAAGCACAGGTTTGTACTATGGGTATAAGGCAACTGGTAGGCTTTTAAATACCCAGTGTAGGACAACCCCTCATTAGAGAGGGAAAAGGGATTGTTAACAATGGAGTTTGACAGCCCCATTGCTAGCAATATATTAGGTCGACCTCCACGTGGTTCCCCCTGGAAACCATCGTGAACAATTCTTGTTGAATTTGTCACGATGGGCTAACTGACCTGCTTCATCCTCACTTATCATCCTTCACTGGTGCCCCGCCAGTGTATACCGTTAGCGCGGGTGGGGTTACCATTCCATTATCACCCATAAAAAAACCCTCATTAGATGGAGTGACGACCTCAAATGTATTGCAGGGAGTCAGTGGATACAGGTGGTTCAGGACCGTTACTTATGGCGATCTATGGAAACCTATGGATATGGATCTATGGAGACTTATGTTCAGTAGTGGACGGATAATGGCTGAAATGAAGATAATAATGATATATGAAAAAGAATACCCAGACATCATTGAAAATAGAGATATTAATAAATTCAAAATGTTTTGATAAAGCAGTGATCGAAACTGTGACCACTGGAAAGTGCCTCACTTTCTAGTGGTCTACTACGCCACCAAGTTCACCATAATGTAATAAAAGCCTAGATTTTATGTTCTATGGTTAATATATTTATTTTCTTAAAAAAATATAATTCATTTATACGACAAAAAACAAAGTTTTACAAATATGAATATATTACAAGTGACGATAGAATAAAAGTTAAAAGGTACAAAATGACCTACAAAAACAATTACATTTACCAGAGGGAGACTTTGTACAAAAGTCGTTTGCTTGGGTACCTCTGTCTCATTCGTGTTTTTACCATGAAACAGTAGTGTTTGCATGGTTGTGTTTCGGTTTGAAGGGTGGGATATGACAGTAAATTTACAGGGTACAGAGGCATAACACCTTAGTCCTCAGGAATGGTAACGCATGGAGGGTATTATGAGCGAAACAGTATACTCTGTTATGTCTATGGTATACTGTTCATCTCTATAGGCAACGGTTACCGCTTTCTGTCAGGTGGGCCATGAGCTTATTTGCTATTCTAAGTGGCAAAAAATACATAAATTGTAATAAAATTGTCTCATTAGGAATTAAACTGCACGTATAGAAATATTTATATTTTTTTATATTATATTTGTTTTCCTGCTCTATGTTAGACTATTCCCTAATGAATTTCTCTCTCACTGCATTGGGTTGGCTGGAAGAGATCGCTTTCAGAGATAACTCCACCCTTGCCAACAAGTAGTTAATTGCTGTAAAACTTGTTAAACTGTGTAATTCTTAGTAACATTATAAATGTGAAAGTCGGTTTGTTTTACTTTATTTTGTTACCTTATAGTGCCTTAACGGTTTAACCAATCGCTATGAAATTTGGCATACACATACTATATGAAATTGTGAAGGATATAGGCTATCTATTATATATATATTTTTATCCTAGTTACGCGGACGAAGTCGCGAATAAAGACTAGTAAAGAATATATATAAAATACGTCGACAGACGACGGCGTGTTTCATATAGTCACAATTTTTAAATATCTATTTTAATTACCTATTTTTGAAATTGGAATGTTGAAACGTGTTAAATGTAGAAGTTAGGATATTATAAGTAGAATTTACATAAGTGATAAATATAGACCTACACTAGAGGAAATATTATCAAATGCAAAGACAATCTCATTTGTGTATCTCCTACATACAATTCAGATTGTGTTTAATAAAAAATCAATTACAGCTAAATCAGATATTTTAATTTAAAAATTAAACTACTGAATTGATTTTGTATATATCCTTTCAGATAAAAAAAAAAACCAAATCGGTTTATAAATGTACAATGTAAATGGTTACAAACAAAAAAAAAATACAAACAAATTGAGAACCTTTTTTGAAGGCGATTGAAAAGAACAGGCGAACTGAGAATCTGCTGCATTTTGTATGTACGAGTAGATGTTTTTACGTAATAGTTTTTAAAACACTTTCAAAAGGAAACGTTTGTCAATTCCTTTGATTTTTTATTTGTGATTTTCTAATACTATTACATAGCTAGTCTTGAATGGATTTTCACAATTCTTTGCATTTAATAAGGTTTTGAAGCAAAATCGAAATTACGCAGTATTTACGATGTATCTACGCAGTATCTATGAAACATCACACCGTTTATAGACACGTACACGATTGAAGTCGCTTTTTTATTGAGAGAATACTCATTGTTACTCGATTTTTTTAGGAATAATACTATTGGGCTGATAGAACCAATTACTAATAATTCCTATTCCCTCACACGAGTAGGTTATATTCTAACTTACCGCATAGGTAACTTTATGTATTGATTCGTGCGGGCGAAACTGCAGTTTTGTTAGTTTGAAAATAATTATATTCAAACTTTTAATATGACTTCGCGAAGTCAGTGAACGATTGACAAATATTGAAACTGTCGAAATTTTAAAATTATTGGCAGATTTCTTGTCTTCCAACCTTGTACACGTAGACAACATAGGTATGTAACAGTCGACTTGCCTGTTTAGAACCAACACTTGTGAAACGTGTGCGCCAATAAAGATATTTATTGGCATTGTGCCTAAATTACATGTTTACGCCAAGAAACGTGACCAAATTTATCGTTAACGTCCATATCTTAAGAAATTATATCACACGCAAAACAAAAAAATAATAAGACTGCTCTATTTACGTACTGTAGTTGGGCGTTACCTATTTTTGACACAGTGCTATGTTGGTCGTATTGCAAGCGACTTGTTTACGGCCCGGCTAACTAAAGGACATTGGAATATCTAGCGGAATGAAACCACATATATACATATAAAAATATTTTATTAAAAACATTTTGGTAACATTTAATAAGAACACTTAGGTAAAAATAAATCGACCTCAAAATCATTTTACGAAGAACAGCCTGGACTGGAAGTTCACGGAGGAAGCCGGAACAGCAAAAAATTAAAATAAATAAAAACAATGATAACACTCTAGGCAGACATGTCTAATTGACAACCAGAATTAAGGCATCGCAAGAATAATTATTTATTTAAGTACGATAAAATACCTACGGCTATTATTATAATTACAACAAATAAAGTTCTAGTGTCTATAGTTCAGTTGTGTATACACGAGCCCGTTAGGGGGCGCGAGCGCAGCCGGCACGCGACCCTGTACACTCTCTTGGCAGGGAACTTACATCGAGTATTATTGCCACAAAACATTACTTCATTCACGAGACATTTTGCTTGCCACTACGCCGTAATTATACACTACCAAATACTAAAACATCCCAATTATACGAAGCTATGTTAAAATTTTACCTAACTAATAATAATATTAAACATCTTCGGCTAATTTTGATACTAGAATGATATAACATCATCTCATATTGTACTCTTAACATTACGCTGGATTAAATTATAAGTGAGGATTTAAATACATAATATTGCAAGCATTATTGAGATTGTGCACGTTACGTGATTTCATTATAGTCATTAACTTAGTCTTACAAGAGGCTTATACTGAAATTTATGAAGGTGTAGTAACGATCTAGGCCCAGAGGGTTGGGCCTAGTTCTCACAAATAGCTAGAAACATAGAGGAACAGTCATCATATAGATTAAATTACGAGCATTGGCACTTTCAATATTAAATCTTAATTACACTCTCGAAATAGCACTGCATATCAATAACCAACTTAAAAACTAAATTCAGATCAGTCATTTATGATATCACATCAAAATAAACGGGGAAATACATATGTGATTATCGATTGGATATACTATATAATATATATATATTATATTCTTTTCAAAAGAGGTATTAATTTTCTTAAGGGTTACTAAAAATATTGAGCTCTGCACCGCGCGCGGTGCACTATATCACCATAATACGAGAACAACATTGAACCAATAAGTTTTGGTACTTGGAGTTCATCTCCGAGTTAATTCTATTTCGCTAAACCTACATAATGCTTATCAGATATAATACACGCTGGACGAGCAGCCGCCTCTGCCGCAGTTGCCGGCACAGCGCCACGGGGTGGCATCAGCGGGTAAGAGGGCTTTGGCGGTCGCATCGTCTAGCCAAAAAACCCTTCATCCTTATACATTTTCATTATAAAAATACTGTCATTTGACTACAGTTCAATGAGAAAAAAATATTCAAATATAATATGAATGAACAATATATATAATATAACGTATTATTATTATTATGTATAATATCAAGTATATGATTTGACTAATTAAAATAAAATGCATAAAATTGAAATGATTAAAACATTATAAAATTATTTGAAGACACTTATCAATGGAAGGTACTAAATTGATATTTTTAGAAATTTTTTGTTAAATAAATAGCACAACAACCAAAATATTTGGCAATGCGGATTAAATAAAAATTAACAACTACTACCCTCTGCTGCTAAATTAACACAAAATTGGAATGCAAATATTGCATCGCACCTCGACCTCTTTAGTTGGACAAAGAGAAGGCGGTCGGCCACTAGACTCGGCCGCCGCTCGCAAGGGCCAACAGGGAATCGATACTAAACTTATAGGAGACATTCACAACAAGAGCTAAACTATATCTGTGCGTATCGCTCCAAATACTTTCCTTTGAACTACATTCGATTGCAGCTTTTTAAAATATTACAAACTAAAAATAATTGAATGCAACATTTGATTTTAAAACCAATAACAACCATTTGTGAGTATGTGACTGAGGATATAGCACATTAAGCATCAATGATACCTGTTAAATACTATATACCTATTCGCCACCAAGATTATGTTGGAGGCATCTTTTAGACGAATGTTATTGTTAGCTGCATTCTGAGATCCATGCTATATGTTCAGTAATTACACACTGAATCATAAATATACAAATATAAATTGATTATGTATATAAACGTTTTAACTAAATCGTAATGGGTTGTGTTCATAGCCCCTGTCAATTGATAACAGACAACGGAATAAGCGTGTTACGATGACTAAAGCAGTTGATATGAAAATGCAATACCTAAAACAATTTTGATCGCGATAACAACTGCTCTGATATAAAATTTGGCTACTACGATAAACAAATAAAACAATTCAATAATATACTTAAATCATTGCATGGATGTTGGTCCCTTCCAAAACATTTGCCAAACCTTTTAAGCGAACTCCGTATATTATAAAGAAAATTTTGAAAAACTACGTACTGTATTGTCTCATATCAACATTTTTTTTTTTTATAAAAATAACTTTGTGGGAAATATGTCAACATTATTGTGTAGAAATACTCCAGTTCCAATTTAAAGCTGATCACAACGTAGCAGAACTAAAGTTGCACAAAAGGACAGTATCAATTATTAATCGTTATAGTTAGTATGTTATACATTACTTACATTGTAATCGAAGAGACTCACACTATTAAATATCTTGACTAAATTAAGAGACCACGAATATTACATTTTATATATGCACATACATAGAGATATTGCCAGTCTGTCAATGACACTTACAATAATTTCACTAGAGAACCCAGCATCTGGGCATATCAATGACTCAAACGTTTTTAAACGGTCTGTAACAACTACTAATACCTTAGAATATCTAACCTCTGCATTAATTTGTGATGATATGCACTGATAACCCATTTTGACTATGTTCCGCATGGGCTCGTTATAATATTAAATGAGTTCAAGCTATCTCATCAATTCGATAGGTATTTGATTATAGGGTATTGTGTCAAGAATGTATAATCTAAATTATATGGTCAACACTATTATTATGTAATGCTCGGACGGTAAATCCAACAATAATTAAATCTTAAAATTAACCTATAGCTTGGCTTTAAATTCGTGCCTATCTCGTTATAATCGTAAACTTTAATAACATCCGAGAAGCAGCCTTTTGGTTAAAACAATGACGATCCAATTGATTGAATGACTGTGGAATATATCTAAAACATTATTTCTAAAGACTAAAGAATAATAATAATAATAATAAAACAATATTTAAATAATAACTATTACATGTAATGGTGGGAAGTGTATAACTCATTATGATAAATGTCCATAATTTAAATATTGCTTTAAGAGTAAATGGACATATTACAATCCACTGGTCGATCTCACTCTAATTATTGTATTTTATACTAATCAATATAAATTGTGCTGGTCCACAATTATTATTTATTATATTATTATTTATAGTTAATATAATATGCACATTAAACAATTAAGATTCTTTGGATATCAAATTATTAACATTTCTAAGAGGAACTAATTATAGCATAATATAAGTTAATTTTAAATATGTTTTTACTATAAGAGGTCTAAGTGTGAATTCAGAGTAATTTTGATTCGAATTATTATCAGTGTGAACTTTTTTAGAGAAGGACCCAGAAATGCTCATTTGGAATAAGTCTGCAAATCTTATGGCAATGCAAGTTCATAGCATTAATTAAGCCTAACAATATCACACAAACAAATAAGTTAAAATAAAAACGAAAGTAATGTATCGTCGCGCGTCCAATTCACAGAATTTGTCAAAAATTGCTTTGTTTAAATTAAGATCACAGTATTAAGTCACGTTTAAAATTTAACTCTACGAATGCGCGTGACGATAACCATATAAATATTCCACAGTCATCTAAAGGACTGGGCCACAAAAGGGAGACATATACACATCTACATAATAAATAGGAAATTGTCACAAAGCCAACAACATCAGCACTCAAGGAACTTTATAGGTATTGCTCAAATTATATCAAGTAATACATTTCATTAGTTATAATAAATAATTAAAATATAAAACAAGTAAAAATTAATATAATTAATAACAATGTCTTTGCCCTTCGTAAAGACAAGTCGTCAATAATGCATAAACAGTTAAAACTTGTTATTGGCTTATGTTTAACAATGGCATCATGGCCACCATTATGTGACAGAGAAGTTGATATGCACCCTGATGTGTCCCAGTCGTACCCACTCAACCTTAGTTTATTCAATGTTTACATTAATGCATTGTCACGTCAATCTGTGGCAGCTACCACCCATGTGAAGCCGCAGTCACGGCAAGTGTCTTTTACATACTGTGTGCGAGTCGCATATGGCCCAAGTCGATGATACTGTGAACGGTTGGCAAAGAACAGCGCTGGATTGTTTGGTGGCAGCACCGTAGCACGGTAGCTCCACCTCGAATCAGTGAGATTAGACATCAAATTGAGAAGATCACGGCCCCCATAATTAATTTTAACATCTTCAATGTTTTCCTTGGGGCGAGGCTGTGGCTGCACAACAGGGTCAAAGATTTTCTGAAAACAATATGTAATATTTTATTGATGTTTTGATGGCATCAAACAAAAACATATTTATATTTATTATTTATGACTAAATAAATCTTTTTAGACTCTTGCCTTTATTTATCTGCTTTTTTTAGTGAAAAATCTTGCATGTCTAAAATAGACATATACACGTAAAACATATGAATTGTTAGAATAAAAGATGTTCTTTTGTTAATATTTAGATTTATAAATTAAAAGAAAAAACTAACTCATTATTGCAAATGATTATTTTGTTTTTGTAATACAAAGTATATTAAGATTATTTACTAAATGTACTAAGAACTATCATGAAATAGTTTATAATAGTTCTTAGTACATTAAGGTTCACCATTGTAAATCTCTAAAAAATTTACAACAAAATCAAACTTTAATTTGCTTTGAGACAATTTTACATGAAGGAGTAACAAAAGGTTATGATTGATACAGATCAGCTTGGGATATTATTTATACTTTAAAAGAAATAATGAAGAACAAAGATCTAAGCATGCATCAAGTGAAAGAGAGAGCTGGAGGAGGCCTATGCCAGGAGACACACCGAATTGAGAAACATAATAAATAGAAAAGGAAAATGTCTTACTAGGGTTATAAAGAATGCAAAGTAAAAGGGCTTGTATATATATATAAACTAAACTCATTGCTGAGAGTTAATATGCAAAGCTTTTCCACTGTGACCATAAATTACAAACAAACATAAGAGATCTGATTTGTAATTGTAGGAAATATGTAACATTATAATAAGGGAAAAAATCATTACATATGAAAATAATAAAATAGATATTTATAAGATATAAAAATATGTGATATGTCAACAGACAAATATCACTTTGTACCTGTACAATACCTATAAATTTTTTGGCAAGTTCTATCAGTGGAAGACATTTTGATATCAAATGCATCTATGTATAATCTATAACAGCTCATAAATACATAGTACGCAGTGTTTAAAATAGCATAACCTGTGATACTGGAATCTTCCCATTATCATGTGCTGCTAATAAGCACACAATTGATAGCGTAATATGGATATTCGCCATTACGGAATATTATGAAAACAGAGGGGTCAAGGACAGGACAAATGCAAACAAATATTTCGAATTTATAACTCACCTTCTCTGTCGTCTGAGGACTAGACGGCAAGGAGTCACTGTTCACAGACTCTGATTTAAGCGATCCCAGAGAGCCGATACCGCTAGATTCACTGGAGATTGATGGACTCGGGCTTGACTGGGATTGAGAAAGGCCCGCTATGTCTATGATATGCCCGAATGAGCTGAATGAATTAAAATTCTCAGTCTCCAAGTCAACTATAGGTAATGCCACGCTCAAAGCCATGTCTGCAAACCAAAAATCACAAATATGTTAAAATTACACGTGCATAAACGACACCGTGTGAACACTATTAACCGTGTTGACAGTATTCAACGCGCCAAATTATTAAGATTTCATTATCATAGCACTTTCGAATTGAGTCGGCACTCACCTCTGACTAGAATAATAATATTTTTTTTCTAAATCACACTGTAAGCAACGAGTAAAATAATAATTACCGAAAAGTGTTATCCCAAAAAGCTCTAGCCTCGACGTAGTTACAAGAGATCGAACATTTATAAAGTGAAGTCAGCTGCAGATATGAATTTGCGTATGCGTGATGTTGTAGAGCGCCAACCGGAAGTTGTTTTATCGATAAAGCAGTCTACTACGCAGTAAACACAAATGATATTTATTTTTTTGTATTTGTATTTATAGTATTTATATTTAAAAAAAAAGATTTTGATATTATAAAAAGTATTATTTTCTTATTTCTTTGCTTTTATTCAATATTAGTACGATAGAGAGCATTATGATTCTTAAAATATAGGGACAGTGCCACCTAGTGAGCTATTTGTGCATTACAATTTGAGAAGTATGAGTGTTACCGATTGAAAGATACTAAAGATGGCGCTATACAGTAGCAGACTGCTTTGCTTAAAGTACCTCATGGTGTCAATAGGTGTCACTTATTTTTATATAACTTTTAACATAGTGACTAGATGGCGACCAATAAGACGACTTGATTAAAAAAATGTTTGAGATATTGGCCAGTTTTAATATGTATAAAAGATTTTGTTTTCGTTATTATTTATTTTCATTATAAGTTATATTTTCTAAATATTCACGACGATTTGTTGAGCTGCTGAGACAAACTCTTCTTTCTTTCTTTTTTAATTTTTTTTCTGATTCTTAACCTAAACTTTCACATTTAAGAATCGCTAAGTAAGGAAGTACACTTACAGCCTTATTTATAAAAAAACTAAAACTCATTTTAACTATTACACTGTTTTGTCAGTTTCTTTCAAATTTGGAATTTTGAGCAAAAGAATATAACAGAACAGTTCGATAGCAATAATATTAATAAAGAAATACATTAATTGATAAACCATCTCGATTTGTTATTAATTTAATTTAGAGTTTCTGTGATAATTTTAACAAAATTTGTTCGTCTTTTTTGCGTTCTATTGAAACACATCACACATGATTTTAATTTGTTTGAGAACAAAAATCGGTTGTATAGATATTGAATTATGCCACCTCTTATTTTTTTCTATACCACTGAGGTGGCAACACAAGCATCCGCCCATCTGATGGTAAGTAGTTACCGTGGGGGGAAAGGGATTGTTAGTAATGGAGACTGAGAATCCCATTACTAGCAATATACCCAACCAGGTCGACCTCCTCGCGGTTCCCCCTGGAAACTATCATGGTTAATTCCTGATGAATTCATCATGATGGGCTAACTGACTGTTTTCATTCTCATCTATCACCCTTCACTGGTGCTCCGCCAACGTATCCCGTTAGCGCAGGTGGAGTTACCATACTATTTTCACCCATCAAAAAAAAAATAGTTACCGTAGCCTATGAACGCCTGCAATACTAGGCGCACTACGCGCACGTTGCCGACCCTGCACAAAGCTCTTTACCCCTTTTTTGAAGAACCTCATTTCATAACCAGAGGTTTCAGGGGAGAAACCATCTTTGCAATCGCGCTTAACGCGACCATCTAGGCTGCAAGGTATAAGGGAGGGAAGGTATAACCTATGGTTACACCTTAATTTTTTGTAAGTAGATATTACCTACACTCAACGCACATTATAGTATCTTGTATTTTGTTACTACGTAGTTTACTTTTTACAAAAGTTAGTACAATTTACATTTTAATAGTTTTTAGAAATACTGCTTTAATTTTTTTCGTTTTTAATAAGAGTTTTGTTCAGACCATTCATATAAAATTATTGTAATATTTTTTCATGCAATTTAGTATGTCATATAAGCTCACGACGCTTTTATTGGAAAGTTAATCGTCACCTATCGTATAAACAGAACTATCACAGTGTATGACGCCAATAGAAGCCATTGTTGAGACAAAATAATAATTAATAGCTACCCAATCTACCAAATGATTAAATGCCGTAGGTAGAGTCAGAATTAAAATCCAGGTGAGTTAAATCGATCTTTGTTAAAGAATATTAATAAAAGGTCAATTAAAATACCCTATTAAATTAATCTTATAACTCTTTATTATGTCTAATAGAATTATTAATTGTTTCTAAAAATACGGTGATTTAAAATTACTTTAGCAGAAATTTTATTAAAATAAGAAAATCAAATCCCAATGATAATTATAGTGGCATTAATAAAATTTAAAGCCAGCTTCGAACTCTGATTTGAATTTCTTTCAATTACAGTATATGCAGGTATATCTGTATGACTGAATAGTAACTTCTCAATGAGTTTTCTCTTATAGAAACTATAGCATTAAAAAGGGGCAAACTTTTTTTCAAAATCGTCTAGTATGACATATTCGATGTTGCAGGCTGAGGTTGGAAAAGGGAATTGTTAGTAATTTAGACTGGCAGCTTTATTAATAGCAATATACTCTGTCAGGTCGACCTCCTTGCGGTTCCCCTGGAAACCAAAGTGTCGCCACAATGGGCCAACTAATTTAACATGCACAGGTTTTTTTTAATGGGTGAAGATGGAATAGTGACCTCCACTTGCGCTATCGGTATACACTAGTGGGGTACCAGTGAAGGGTGACAGGTGAAGATGAAGGCAGGTCAGTTGACCCTTAGGGACCAATTAAACAAGAATTAACCACTATGGTTTCCAGGGAGAACCGCGTGGAGGTCGATCTAATAGGGTGTATTGCTAGCAATGAGGCTGTTAAATCTCATTACTAACAATCCCTTCCCCCCACATTCACAGATACTCTATCAGCACATACCAATAGCGCATATGAGGTTATTATTCTATATTAAGGCCATTTGAACTAAGAATGGGTAATATACAACAATATCTGTATATCGTAGTTACAATATCTATACATATATTGGTCCAATAACAGATTTTTTTTGTGTTGGGTGAAAATGGTATGGTAGCCCCGCCTGCGCTAACGGGATACGCTGGCGGAGCACCAGTGAAGGGTGATAGATGAGAATGAAAACAGGCCAGTTAGCCCATCATGATGAATTCATCAGGAATTAACCATGATAGTTCCAGGGGGAACCGCGAGGGGGTCGACCTGGTTGGGTATATTGCTAGCAATGGGATTCTCAGTCTCAATTACTAACAATCCCTTTCCCCCCAACAGATATATTAACAGTCGGTTATCTAATGTTATACTTAGTATCGAAAAGAAAAATTCGTTCATCTATACTTACAATAAACCTGTAGATAGGTCAATTCTGTACATGAAATATATTTCCAAAATAACTATTAGGGGGCGATTAGTGATCGATACTGATGCCAAAAATGTAATCAGTAAAATTTTTATCTGTCTGTCTGTATGTTCGTTATAGAAACAAAAACTACTCGCAGGATTTTAACGAAACTTGGTACAATTATTCTTCATACTCCTGGGCAGGTTATAGTATACTTTTCATCACGCTACTATCAATAGGAGCAGAGCGGTGAAGGGAAATGTGTCCGTTACATCAAAACTACTGAACCGTGGGGAAGGACATAGGCTACTTATTTTACGAAAAACGACGGAATCGCGAACGAAGTCGGTGGCAACAGCTAGTAATGAATATAGATATACGACTGCTATGGGCATTATCGCAATGGGGTTTTTTTATGGGTGATAATGGAATGGTAACCTTACCTGCGCTATCGGTATACACCGGCGGGGCACCAGTGAAGGATGATAGGTAAGGATGAAACAGGCCAGTTAGCCCATCGTGACGATTTCGACAAGAATTGTTCACGATGGTTTCCAGGGGGAACCACGTGGGAGTTGACCTGATATTATATTGCTAGCAATGGGCTGTCGAACTCCATTGCTAATAACCCCTTTCCCCCCTATCGCAATGGGTAGTCATCAATGTTCAGAAGAACTCAATATATAGATATCGGATATTTTTTTTTGATGGGTGAAAATGGTATGGTAACCCCGCCTGCGCTAACGGGATACGCTGGCGGAGCACCAGTGAAACGTGATCGATGAGAATGAAAACAGGCCAGTTGAAACCCATCATGATGAATTCATTAGGAATTAACCATGATAGTTTCCAAGGAGAACCGCGAGGAGGTCGACCTGGTGGGGTATATTGCTAGCAATGGGATTCTCAGTCTCCATTACTAATAATCCCTTTTCCCCCTATATCTGATATTAGCCATCTCTTATTGAAAGACATTGCGTATAGTAGGTATCAGAATAAATAGTTAGGAATATTTTTATTTATTAAGAGCGTTTAAAACTTTAGTTTGACCAAGTGTTATAACGTTGCTATTAACAATTAAATAATTTTCAATGTTTCGGATCTATTAGTTAAAAAATGGCTCTGTTAGCGAACTGAAACGTTGACGTGAAATATGAAGTACTTACCTAAGCGCAAAGTTTTTATGCGGTTATATTTGTAACGTATACTATGATTAACGTGTTAGTTTTTTTTTATACCACTGAGGTGGGAAACAAGCATACGGCCCACCTGATGGTAAGCGGTTACCGTAGCCTTTGAACGCCTGCAATACCAGGCATTAGTTCGTAGCAGAGTACTTATTAAATAATCAATCACAAATATTGAAAAATTTTCAACTGTTTTTATAAATTGGCACCTAATTGCGATATCGCCAATTTAGTTATGAACATATTTAATATGTCTCTATAAACTATTTTTTTAGATCAAATATATCTTTCTAGTGACATTTCGTTTGATACCTACTAAACAATAAAAATTAAGGAAAACTTACTATTTCGATTATTCGATTTAGAAAAACGACGCTCTATTTTGTATGTATTTATATATCTATTTTTTATACAAAAATGAACTACAGAGAGTATTTATTCAAATTTACCATCGTATAGTCGATAGTAAATTTGATTGAATTATTGATTGAATGATTGATTGAATGACTTTGTGATTTTTATTATTAATAAATGTACTATTACCGTTGTATCTAAGTTAATAAATTTAAACGTGTTAATTACATATTCATTCCTAAAAATAATAAATAGATTTTTTATGTTTAAAACAAATTTCAAATAACTACTGCTAGGTACTAAATATAAAAAAAAAATATTACCTATTTGTGAATATCTAAGTGTTTTTTATAGTTGACAAATTTTTTACTTTTTTTTTTATACAACTTAGAATGGCAAACAAGCTAACAGCCCACCTGATGGAAAGTGGTAACCGTCACCTATAGACATGAGCAGTACCATGGACATAACAGAGTATACTGTTTCGCCCATGATACCCCTCATGCGTTGCCATTCCTGAGGATTCAGATGTTATTCCTCTGTACCCAGTAAATTCACGCCATATCCTACCCTTCAAACCGAAACACAGCTATGCAAACACAACTGCTTCACGGTTGAAACACGAATGGGACAGAGGTACCCAAGCAATCGACTTTTGTACAAAGTCTCCCTCTGGTAAATATAAATATAATGTATGTATTTAAAATCGATTAGATGAAATTAGTTTGTTGATTTTTGAGTATGACACAAGAAATTGTACTCGCTTGCATGATTTTAGAGCATCGTTCTGCTATAATATCCAAACGCTTCTCCCAAAGCAAAATAAAGCCATGTTGATACGTATACAACAAAATAATTACTTATTATATAGCATGCTCAACTGTCATGTAGTGGACATGGGAAATTCAGAATAAAATAAAAAATTGCCGTTTTTCGATTTCGACTTATATTAGATATAATAATTTAATTAATGATTATTTTAATCAAATGTAAAGTTAATAATATGGCTCAGGACTGTTCCTCATGGCAGTCTATGGGGGAGGCTTATACCCAGCAGTGGACGAATAATAGCTGAAATGATGATGACGAAAGTTAATAAGTGTAATTGTAGCTCTTCAAGTATATAATTGTATAATTATTTAGTTGAAAAGTTAAATATAATAATAATTGATAATTTTTATAAAGGGTGATCTAAATAACTGTAGAACAAATTAGGTATTCGTGTTTATTTGCAATTTACTTTAGGCTTATAGCAATAGCTCTACTTAATTTAAACAAAATTATCCATGTTATTACAAGTTATTAGATAGTTAAATAATTTATTTTGTGTCCAAGTATATATTATAAATATGCAAATCTATAACGATATAGATATTACTCAGAATCGAGCAAATTTAAAATTATACAGTTTTCTAAAGTAAGTCGACCAGCAATTGAATCTGTGAACTTAGGTATTTTTGAATAAGGTTTCATATTCAATTTCCGGTTATAATAATGTAATAATGCTTTAACACTACTTTGAATAGTTCTAACTTAGGTAATTTTTTTTTTTAATATAGGTAACACGTTTTTCCAAAGTTCCAAAGAGAAAAAAAAAACACTGCTCCGTATCGAAACCTAATGTCCTAGGTTCTAAGTGTACTTAACGGTTAAAAGTTTACCTAGGTATTTAATGTTCTAGTTAGATCCTACACTTAGGTAATGTTGAATGTAATATCAACGTGTGGTTTTAAAAGTTAAGTTAATATATCATTGTAAGATAGGTACTAAACTCATATAGGCATTTATTACATAATTTATCACGAAATCCATTTGAGTGAACATAATCGTTTCTCGGAAGCGAGAGCGACGCTGCGTTTTTGTCTAAGACCGCTTTTCGCTCTCAAAATGGCAGTAAGGTAATTGCTCCAAATTGGGAGCTTATGATTTGTAAATATGCCTATATCGTTTAGAGCGTCCGTTCAATAAAATAATAATAGTAAACATCCGTGCAAATGGCCGGCGGGGGCGGGGGGCGCCGGCGGCCGGCGGGGCGCAGGGGGCGCCCGGGGGCCGGTGGGGCGGTGGGGCGAGCTTATCGATTCGCGCCCGCGCGACACTGTATCTCCATCCTCTCATCGATGCCCGTTTGCTGGCCTCACAAAGAAAGAGATAGGTTTCGCCGACTTTGATCCTTTTGTTTTTGGGCAGAGTCCGGCGTCGGGCGGGGGCTGAAAAATGTGAAGGGGCGCTGATTGGCCGGCGAGGGCCCGCCTCGCGCCCGCGCGCGCTGCCTCCGGAGCCTTAGTTCAAGGGCGGTTGCCGCGTGTGTTGTCCGCTAAATTGTTTGGGTTGATCTATTTATAAAGTTATACCACTAATCTGACATTACTCGATGCCAATAAGCCTTCATTGTAGTATCGTATTATCTGTCTAATGAGGCATGATTGTTTTTGTAAAGATGAAGGGTATATTCGTATTAGTTACGTACTATAGGTATAGATTATAACTGTATTAAAGTAGCTGATACAAATAAATAAAGAAAATTAGCATATATTGTGTTTTTTTTTCAGGTTTAGCTTTTATATTAATTTAAAATGAAATATTTAAACTCACATGTTAACTAATTGATGCTCCTGTTCACTTCGGGTTTACTAGAAAAGAATTTTTGAGTTAAGCTCGCCTTGTGTATTTGCTTATCTCTTTCATATTTTTTATGTATTGTTAGTGTCTACAATAAAGTATAAATAATAAATAAATAATATGCTGAAAAAATCGAGAATATTTACAAATAGTATAATACTATGTACGTCCGTAAACATAAATATTATAGTCTTCCTATGTAGAATAGAACCAAGCACTTACTTGGTTTTGTTCTATTTAGTTCAAGTAATTATTACGAAGGAGTGACGACCTGAAATGCATTGCAGGGAGTCAGTGTATGCAGCTAGTTTAGGACCGTTCTTTATGGTAGTCTATGGGGGTGGCTTATGTCCAACAGTGGATGGATAATGTCTGAAATGATGATGACGATGATTATTATTAATTACTTATTACTATATTATATATGTTTATTATATATTCAAGTACCAATTACCAACCAATACTTTCGTCGTGTTGTTTCTAGAACGAATATCATCTCTAACAAGCAAGATTGTGAATCATTAACGTATCCGTTACGTTCCAGTGTCGACAAAAGGACAAAAAACACTAAGTACACATTATTAGTCTAAATAGTAACACGATTTGTCTATTAATGTACAGTTAGAAGTGCGCGTTAAACTTGAGGTCATCGGTTCATGCTTTATTTAGGCTGGCGCTTTGTGAAAAGCGGAGCGGAAACATTTTATTTTAATAAAACACATTTATAACGTAAAGTGTACCTATTAGGTATTTATATAAATCGATTTCTGATATATAACTTCTTAATTTTTATACACATGATATAGTTATGGGGAAAGTCTTAAGCAATTTGCGATATTTAGTCGGTAATTGTACCTATATAACCTCAAATTGGTCCGCATTCCATTTCTTTTTATATTAATTGGTCAATGTATTACAATACTAGTTATAGAAATCTGTAGTTTGTTGGCGATCGTCATTTTGGTAGGTTGTAAATATGTCTGTTTTTGTGGTTGTAAATTGTCCATTTAGGCACTTGGCAGTTTTTTTATTATTTGCGAATTAGTATGAAGATTATATTTAAAAGTTAGCTTTAATGTAGCTTCAGGATCTTCTAAGCATACAGAGGTAATAATGTACTAAATGCAGCGGTAGGTATAATTATAAAAATAAATATTAAAAAAAGATGATTTTAATAAAGCTTGCAAAAGCTTATTATCTACATAATTTCTATGTAATTTTATTGTTCGTCGGTAATGATGTGTTTTAATAGTAGATATTATGTTATCAATAAAATTAATTAATTGCATTATAATAATAAGTAAGTCGTAAGTCTAAGATTAAAAACCTAAAAAAAAAAAACGTTTTGAGAATGGAATAAAAAAAAAACATAATAATAATGCAGCTTACCTGTATTTAGTTTCTATCCGCTACGCTCGAGTAATAAATACTCTACCTGATTTTTAGAGGTATTCAAGTTTTGTAGATCGGTCACATGGTTGATAGGTACATGTAAGCTTGACTTGAAGTAAGAAGAATTGGTAAATAATTAATATATTTTGTTATACTTGCTTAATTTTTTTTTTGTTTACTATAAATATAAGCATAGTTGCCTGCTGATAAGAAAACTTACTGTCGGCATTCTGTCTATGAATTACGTAAACAAAATAAGTGACTGTAGTAGGGATATGTAAGTGTAAAAGAATATTAATATTATTATATTTAATTTTATTGATTTTTTTTATACAACTTAGAATGGCAAACAAGCTGACGGCCCATCTGATGGAAAGTGGTAACCGTCGCCTATAGACATGAGCAGTACCATGGACATGACAGAGTATACTGTTTCGCCCATGTTACCCCCCATGCGTTGCCATTCCTGATGACTCAGATGTTATTCCTATGTACCCAGTAAATTCACGCCATATCCCATCCTTGAAACCATAATACAGCCATGCAAACACAGCTGCTTTACGGTTGAAACATGAATGGGACAGAAGTACCCAAGCAATCGACTTTTGTACATTGATGGTACTTCTGGATATTGATGGTAGGAAAAAGGTTATCACTCATTTCGATATCGCCCATATCGTTAGATATCTATTTTGCAATGTGTTAAAAATCTGTTATCCAATATTTTTTTTTGGATAACAGTCTTTTAACATATTCGTTATTAAAGTAATATATAGATTTTGTAACTAAAATATATAGATATTGCTATGGTATATATTACCCACCCCTATCAAGTTGTGTAGATATGAACAATTTCGCACTATATGACTATTTGATAAAGCGATACGTAAATAAATGTCATGAATATACGTACAATTGAGATCACAAGATGAAATTTTGTTTATATATATATATATATATATATATATATATATATATATATATATAATTACTAGTTATTTTAGACTTTATTGTAATATTAATAATAGACAGTTTAGGTTGTGGCTCTATTTGCCATGTGGATAGGTCAACGCTGACTGATTCGGTATAAATATAATTAAGATCTGATATTTCGTGAGTGTCACAATAGTCTATTGTTTCTAGTTTCGATGTATATATGTTATACATAAAATTATGGATAATTACAAGACAGTTACAGTCTGTAACATTTTACACACATTATAGGGGATCGGGAGATATGAATAAATATCTTGAGTCTTAAGTCGCAAATATTTGTTTGTTGTGCCATGAATGTATTGCACTCTGAATTTATAGTACTACTAGTAGTAGGTATTTATTTGACACAGGGGCACATCTATAAATTCTGTTTTTTATAAGAAGTAAACAATGCATAATTTTTTCAAACTTAAAAAAATTTACTAAATAAGTCATACTTGGTATAGTCGAAAGTGTAAGGCACTATCCACACTGTGGTTCCCACTTACCTGTAGATACAGGTACGGGCTGCCACTAACATTGTGTCGTCAGCAGACCATTAGCGTCACGTCATGTATACCTTTGGAGGCTAAACGACGAAATATTTAAATAGGTATTCGCGGCTATCTCCAGATAAAACGCTCCAATTCACATGCGTGAGCCGCGTGATGGATGAGTCCGGCGATCAGAACCGCCCCTCCCTCCGAAATTTGCCTTCCCCTCCCCCCGCCGGTCCGACGGCCTAAGTCCACTAGGTGATCCATTACGCTGGCATTTTTACGTAATCCCCATTTATAAATATGAAATTGAAGGAAGAGCTAGTGATGCTTAATCGACTGGAGGTCGGGGTCACAGCGCGTCGGCCCTCTGCTGCGAATAATTTATAGCGGTACGGATGTGGTAGAAAATGGTAGAAAAATGTGTTGTGATTTTTTTGCTCAATCACATTGTATTTTTGATATGGTGATATAGGCATTAAGGGTAAACATTTTTTCGACATGCGTGATAAAGAGTAAGAAATATAATATATAAGTTAATATAACACTGAGTAAATATCAGTAAATAATGGGTAGCCAGCAGCATCACAACTATGGTTTTATAATGCAATGGTGCGTAGTGTTTTACTAGGTCTCGTCATATGTGATGTTATCATGGAAACGAATAAGCTATTTTTATTTTCATGTCATTATATAATATTTATTTATATTCACTTTGACCAAAAGAAAATATAGTACAAAAAGCGAACTTAATGCTAGTAGAATTCTCTACAGAACTTTTTCATTTCAGGGAAACAATCAGGTACTGTGAGATTTTCACTTCTTTTAAAGTTTTTAAAAATTATTTAATAAATAAAATCTTACAGAATCTCAAAAATAATTAGTTCATTACAGTAATCACGGTTAAAGATTAATTTAAAACCTATTTAACTCTAATTAATTTAGTTACGTCTATAACGTTCATTGTCAGGGAACAAAATTTCATTATTTATCCTCGTGTCTAATCTAAAACCGCTGTGACAATTCTAATTTTAAACATATATATTTATGGACGATTGAAATAGAATTTCGCGTTGTAAACACAAAATCGATGTCCACACAAGCGAAGGGTGAAGGCCCTCAAGGGACGCGCCATATTATAACCGAGCATAATATCTGCGTCGTCACTCAAGCGCAATAAATACCCAAATAAAGCGCAAATAATACCCAAATCGCTCATCAGAGCCAGCGGTGCCTGGCTCCCCCAACTATAATTATCTATAATCAGAATACACCTCCCCGACTATAATCAATCGGCAACGCAATAATTACGATTACTGTTATTTGCATACGTAGTGACGTGATTGACGGATTGGACACACTCATTTCATCTGTACGAATTTGTTTGGAACGAGACTAATGTTCGAGGTCAATCGAATTCTGTTCGACAATTCTTTTGTTTAAAATAATAGAATGATCTAGTACCACTTAAGAACCATTCAACATGTTCGTCAATAACTACCACAGTTTTCTACTCTTTTGGTAGATTTTAGACTGGGTCTAGACAGATAGACCGAGGTAGAAAAGATTGTTTGGTAATTTCCTTTTTGTATTTATTGAGTTGTACTCTACTTGTCAGGTGATTATTAAATATCTTACATTTTTTTTTAACTTTTCCTTTATCGCAAAACAATATCAACATATTGTGTAAATAAATAAATAAATAAATTTCAGTGTGTTGTAGAATCTTGTTTTCTTTTGACCGATAGATAGTAAATATAATAAAAATTAATAGGTAAGGTAATAAAAGTAAAAACGAGTATTAATAATATAAAAAAGAGTTGAAAATACAACAATCAGCAAAAATCACGAGTCTTGATTGTAGCGCCATCTAATATTTTATGTCCAATTTTGTTTAGTGACCAATCCATTTAAGTAGGTATATAACTTCGTATGTAAACTAATATATGTATATTGTTCTAATGAAAAAGCATTTTGAAGATTGTTTCATACGTACTATTTTAATATAGAAGTATATTTTAAAATATTTTAAATTTAACGTGTTTTTAAAATGTAATCGGTTCGGTATTAATATTACTTGTTATTTTTTTCTCTGTTTTTTTTTGTATATATTCTAGTGTGTTAATATCATATATAGGTAGACTTTTTAATGTATGACGATGGAATTTTCATCCATTTATTACTATTTCAGCCGTTTATTGTCCACTGCTGGACATAAGTCTTCCCCGTAAGGGAGTTTTACCCGTAGTTGCCACGCTTGGCAGGCGGGTTGGCAACCGCCGTTAGGTTTTTAGAGATGTTTTAAGAGGGACGCTGCTATCTATCCCTTGAACTCCTTAGTCGCCTCTTACGACACTCATGGCTAGTATAGTACTATATTATCTGTGCCCATGGGAAAGGAAGGGGTGGCCCATTCTATGTCGGGGCACACACGGCGATTATCACTTCATTATTACCCAATAAAAAAACGTACGTTAATTCCATATGATAGATACGAGAAGGGAACGTTTTGTGTTTAGTTACCTAACAGTATCGATGAAACAGGTTCGTGTTTATTTTTTTTTAATTTTATGTATGTGGTTATTCCGTTTTTTGTAGTATACATGTATGTATGCTTCTATTTGATCTTAGTAAATTAATTGATTATTTTTCTTTATCGCTACTCATTAGTGTGGCAATTGGGTTACCTAACACAACCATTAGGGGAAAGGGATTGTTAGTAATGGAGACTAAGAATCCCATTGCTAGCAATATACGTAACCAGATCGACCTCCTCGCGGTTCTCCCTGGAAACTATCATGGTTAATTTCTGATGAATTCATCATGATGGGCTAACTGGCCTGTTTTCATTCTCATTTATCACCCTTCACTGGTGCTCCGCCAGCGTATCTCGTTAGCGCAGGCGGGGTTACCATACTATTTTCACCTATTAAAAAAAAAACACAACCATTAGGAGGAAAGGGATTGTTAGTAATGGGGAGGTTAATCCCCAGTACTAACAATATAGCCTCTCAGGTCGATCTCTACGCGGTTCCTCCTGGAAAACATTGTGACTAATTTATCGTTAAATTTGCCACGATGAGCTAACTGACTTACTTTCATCTTCACCTGTCATCTCTCACTGGTACTCCGCCAGTGTATAACGATAGCGCGGGCGGGGTGACCATTCCATTGTCATCCATTAAAAAAAAAACAATTATTAGGGTCATTTTATTGACCATTTTAAAGTGCAATTTTCCCTTTGAGATACATAATATACTGTTTACCTACATATATACAGAGATATAACTATATATCAAACTTTAGTACTTTTAGTTGCTGAGAAATAAATCTGTGACAAACAGATAGACAAAGCTCCACCATAGAGGTTTCTTTGTACCGTTCGAGTATGGAAGTCTATAAACACTGAAATTAAAATTTTAATACTTGTTCTTTTTTTAAATAATACATTTAAAGTTGTTAGTTTTTTTTTTATTTGTTAATACGAAATTCTGGCTAGTCAGTGTACTAACAAACAGCAATTATCAAGATTACGTCAATACAGTTTACACATGAACAATATAAAATTGTATAACTTCACCCCAGCAAACACGTCTCTCGAAGTTCACAAAGTTTTAATTGAATTTCGGACGTGTGGTTTAGTTTCAATTTGTGTTTGTTCTTTGAGTATGTTTTAAATTCTGAATGAACTTTCTATGGGTGAATGCGGAGTGTAGATTTATGTTTTGAGTTATTTCGATTAAATGACGTAAATTAAATCCACTTATATTAATCTCAGGATGTATTAAGGATATAGGTATTTATTTAAAATATTATTTTTTGTTTTTAAGATTAAGATTATAACAGATTTAAGAATGTTTGTAAATTATATTAATTTTATGGCAACTTTAACTAGGTAACATGTTGATCTGTCCAAACCAAAACATTGTTCATTCAAAAATCGCTTCAATAGACAGAAATCGTAATATTTATACATTTCGCATATTCATAAATGCCTATCTTAGGCATTAGTAGTTAGAAAAATAATATCAAGTAATGTCATTACATATCGTAGTAACTGTTCTTAAAAGCGTTCTTATTATAAATATAGAAATAAATAAATATTTAATTTCACAAAAAATGCACCGCACATGGCGATTAGTTTAGTTTAGACCATTCGAACGACTATTTTCAAGTAGTCAGTTTATAGTAATACCTGGGGGCTATGCATTCATTAGCCGCAGAGGGCGGCGGTTGCTTAGTGCACCGATGTGGCGATAAGCGCTTGTTTGGGGTTACCACTTCTTTCACGAATTTTAATGCCAATTACAGCACACAATGTTGCGCAGTTGCGTACAGATGAAAGGATTCAGGGCTTTATTAGTGTCGGATATTGTTATAGCGTCATTCGCGCGGAAATTTGGTGGTCATAAGTAGCGTTAGATAACAAGGTAATTGCCACAGGGTATGCGGTATTATGTTTACTAGTTAATTAATAGTTGGAATGCAAAATCACGAGGTTATGTAGCTTTTAATTGAGATTGGGTTTATTGGATTTTTTTTAAACTTAAAAAAATTATAACATTTAAGTTAGGATCAAAGTATTTTATGTTTAATATGGTACTACATTTTATTTATATTAAAGTTATAAACAATATTAAGGAAATTCTGTTTCGTTTTAAATAAAATTTAATTTTTATTTTGATTATAATACAAAATTTCATGCATATTTATCATAGCTATATTAGACTCATGATTAAAAAGATCTACTTTGAAAGAGCATTCTTATACAAATGCTTCGTCAAAAACAATAAAATATAGATAGATAGATAGATAATTTATTTGCATCACTTACAGCACACAAACAGCAAAAGATACAAAAGCAAAGTGAAAAAAGATAAAAAACGATACATGTACAAAAGATTAAAAAAAAAAACCAAAAACAAAATCAGAATGCATAATAAATTTTTTTTTTCTTCATGCGTGTGCCACAGTAATACAAAATATATTAATCCTAGTGCAAGTAAATTTCTATTTAAGACTGTACGTGCTCTTATACTATTCGTTATTGTGCGATAGAGATACCAACATTAAGTATAAATACATCGCGGATTTTTTTAATGGGTAACCCCACCTGTGCTAACGGTATACGCTGGCGGGACACCAGTGATAGATAAGGATGAAAGCAGGTCAGTCGGCTCATCGTGAAGAATTCGACAAGAATTAATCACTATGGTTTCCAGGGGGAGCCGCGTGGAGGTCGAGCTGATAGGATATATTACTAGCAATGGGGCTATTAGGACCCATTACTAACAATCCCTTTCCTCCCGCACCGTCTAATTACGTTTATGAAT
This sequence comes from Galleria mellonella, assembly GCF_026898425.1. Taxonomy (NCBI): domain Eukaryota; kingdom Metazoa; phylum Arthropoda; class Insecta; order Lepidoptera; family Pyralidae; genus Galleria; species Galleria mellonella. The sequence continues at coordinate 2,120,196 of NW_026442162.1, read as the reverse complement.
GTGATGGATAATTTTTGCGTACGAACAGCATTGTTCATATTTTACAAGCGACTGTTACTATTAGATATGGCTAATATATAGCAATATCTAGATATTGTACTTACCATATTTAGATATTGATCTAACAAAAGATATATTAAATATCAATTGTCCAATATATAATAATGAAATGAAGCACCCGATTAAAACAAATGAAGATCTGACTGGTATAGGCGGTATCGAAATGGGTGATAGGTATATACGTTTTTTCGTCATTAACTTTCAAAAGAACTCAATATATAGATATCACGTGATACCGATATTACCCGTGCTTAGTTACTATCCGGTGGGCCCTCAACTTGTTTGCCGTTCTCAACGGTTGAAAAACATAGTGAAACTCTGTCTATCACACACACAAAAAGTCACTGACAATAAAGAGCATTCAAGACTTTCACACGTGCAAATAACCTCCCAAATGCAACAGTCTTTCTATTCACCACGGCCTAATGTACCACATACATCAAAACATTAATCTGACGCACATGATGGATTGTTCGACATAACCTACAAAAATTTTCTTGTTTTTTTTTTTTATTGCGGGGGCTGGCACAAGTGCGTATTCTCACGACTCTCTTATAAAACAGTTTGTGCGAGATTAATTACATTATTCCGTGTTAGATAAGTATTAATGGTGACTATAAGGGGTATTCGCACCCCACTCTTTAATTATAGAGTCTCGTTTATCACAAGATGTAATGGCTGAATGAATTATTATATTAATTATTGTTATCTATTTGGTGTTGGCAATAGTTGTTGTGCACCTATTTACTGATGCTGCATATAGTTTCATGTATATCTTTTTGTTAGATTACTATGTTTTTTTTTTATTTAACAAAAAAAGGGATTTAAAATATCTTTTCCGATTGAATAGATTAAAAAATTAATGATAATCCTGAGCTCTTTTCTGCTATTGTAAGGTATTGACTGCAAAAATTCTTATGAAATGCTAATAATTGTTGGTGAGTCGCATCTTTTTTTATACATCTTAGAATGGCAAACAAGCTGACGGCCTACCTGATGGAAAGTGGTAACCGTCGTCTATAGAAATGAGCATGAGTACCATGGACATAATAGAGTATACTGTTTCGTCCATGATACCCCCATGCGTTGCCATTCGTGAGGACTCAGGTGTTATTCCTCTGTACCCTGTAAATTTACGCCATATCCCACCCTTCAAACCGAAACACAGACATGCAAAAAAAAATGGGTGCAAAATTTTGTTGAAAGCCATATTTGCAGTGTTTTATTTATTTATTTAACAATCAAAATTAAACAGTTACTATTCCAAAAATCGTTAAACTTCTTATCAGATTATTGGTGAATATTAACATTTCTTCTTTTTTAGTTTTTAATCTCTGTGTAGTTTACATTTTTTATTTATCAATATGTACGATTATGTAGTATAAAACTATTTTTATTTATTTGAAAGGATGATAAACATATATACATATATATGTGTTAATAAAATTACTAGACTAGTCAAGTATTTTCAGAATAAACAGTATTAATGTGAAGGGTAGGGCAACGGCTATAATTAAATATGATTACAGTTAAACCAGTTTTATTTACAAGACGTATGTGCCAATACAATGAAAAACAAAAAAGTTATAAAAAGACACATTCGAAATAGAAAAATATAAAATTTAAAAAGGTAAATTTATATAAAGGGCGTTCCGTCGCCAACAAACAGTAAGCCGCTGCACTATTGTATCTGGATGGTAAGAAATAAGTGCTAAAGTTTGTTAAATGCGCTCTATTTACAGTATCGTAGGTATTTGTGTTATGTGTATAGAGTTTTCTTTAAATAATGTATGTATGTGTTACAAAAACTATTTCCCAATGGAATCGGCTACAGTACTTGTCAATTGTCAGTCATTTGTTGTTTGTTCGATGTTTGGAATATTTAACACCTGTATGTATCTAGAGTATTTTTTATATATGTATGTATGTGTTACAGAAACTAGAACTAAAATAACAAGCACTAGTGAAATAGTATTTCCCAATGGAATCGTCTATGGCTGTTGTCAGTCGTCAGTCAGCTGTCGCCTATTCGATGTCCGGAGGGCGAGACATTTCACGAGCGGCTGCCCGCCTGACCTTTCTGGCTCCGGGGACCACGCGAAATGCCATCATGTTTTCATTTTTTCTGCCGCTCCACTCGTCGGCACTCGATTAATTTTTCACGGTACGCTTGTCAAAATCTGATTTAATATAGCACGCGGGGGTTGATTCGGACAGCGCGGCACTGCACGCATAGGGTTGCCGGCGATAATTTTCTAAATTTGTCCAAGATATTTTAATATATAAATAAATAAGTACTAATGAATATTTATATCTTCACTAGTATTTATTACAAAAGTGGTTGTCCAGATATTTAGAATTACTGAATATATTATTTTTTTTTTATAAAAAAATGAACTTATGCATTCTACAGCACTAGGATTTTATAAAAATATTCACATAGGTTACATATAATAAATACTAAACCGTAATAGTTGATTCATTTATTTAATAAAACCTTATTCCACTTGATATTTGCAAGTAATAATAAATAACGTTGAAATAGGCTCCTGTATTAATAAGCTATCGTTTCTGTCTAGTATTTGATTTGTAAAAAAAAAAGAGATATTTAGTTAATCTTGTCTGAAAGCTCACGACTTTTCCTCTACTTATAAATTTTCATTCGAACAACGTTCATTTTAGTATCAGTAAAAACTAAATTTTAAATTGTTTACATTCCAGACTAAAAATGTTGTATTATTATGATGAGTTCAATAAATTATTTATTGTAGTCATTTATGACAGCCCTATATGCACCTCGCTTTGACGTGATATGTGCGATGCATGCAGTCGCGGTGTCGCCGGGCGGAAAGCGACTTCGTTTAGGATTTGTTTTTGTTTAACAAAATTTGTTCGATGATTTCATTTTCATAGCGTATAAAATTGTGCGGCATAAATGTATTTTGTATTTTCCATAACATAATTTAAGTTTGTTCTACCGCAAAACAGGAGACATCAGTCGCTATAAAGTTTATATGGCACTAATATGAGAACAAGTTTTTTCAATTATACAAAAAATATCAAAATTGGTTCAGTTTTATCGAAGATATCACTTAATATATACATAGAAAAATGTCAATGAACTCGAGTCAATTTGATGTTTCAATAAATCACATTGTTTATGAAGATAAACATTCTAATTCAAGTCTGTATTTTTGTTCATGATTCGGTTGTAAAAACAAATTGCCACACTTTTCGACGATCTCCCGTAGATACTTTTTTATTATCGCACCCCAATTTTGTATGAGTCATTTTATGAAGTATTACTTGCAAATTCGCTCTCGGCAATGTTACAAGTGGCATTATCTATCAATAACACCCAAAAATGGAACCGCAATTTCCAATTTGCCGCGTCACTCCGGATTCCAATAGGAAGCGGGGGATAAATGGAGTCACATTCCAATATGTCACTGAGCGGTCCGACCATTTGGCTTTTCGGCATTCGGGTACGTTGTCGAATATTCGTCGGTGGGCGCACATTCGCCGAATAGTGCCCGCGCGCATTCCACACTTCACTAATGAGATTTTGAACGTTATTTGATAGGATAACTATATGGACTGATAATACTTTTGTTTTGATATTGCAGTTTCATTGGCGCTTTGATGTTCAGTATAATAAATAATATCCAAAAGTTATCTACGTAAATTGATGAAATACTTCTAGATTTTAGATACATAGGAAAATTAGGTATGGATTTAGAGATATTTCCTTTTTGATATGTATTCATAATCACTTACGATCACTTAGTTACGAAGTATGAGGTATATTGAAAAAAAATACATTACTATAGATTGTATGTTACCATATACAGTCTTCTTCAGTTCTGAACAAATTTTGATAATTCTTTTCGCAATTGTTAGAGGTAAATATTATTTTAATGATGCATTTGTTTTTCTGTGCTAAGCAAAATCTATTTGTTAAAGGAATTTTGAAGTTAATTGCATTATTCCAGGTTATAAATTAAAATATATTTTTTAATCTAATGTCCACTAGTAGTATATAAATAAATTAAATTAATATTAGTCATAGATAAGTAATTCATTTTGAATTTATCGAATATATTTATATCAAGGGTATTCGAAAGGACTAGGTATTTGTACAGGTATTTCTCTAAATCAATTTAATTCTGTATAGTGGCCCTATTACATATGTGCCTCTACGCCCGCCATTCCCAAAACACAGACCTAATAAATAAGGTGAAAGGCCCAAGACCCGGCCCTTTCAGCGACACATTAGGTAGTCTACACACGGGCGGCATGCGTGTCACGTCAATCGTTATTGCCTGTATAGTGCCATTGCCCGTTCTGATTTGAAATATTTCCACGGAACCACTTATTCGCACCTTACAAACATGACGATGTGAAGACGATCTACGTGGTTTTGATCGTTGTTGTGGTACTGGATAAAGTCAATAGCATTTTGTGTTCCTAATATTAGTGCTAATCGCGTGAGGGTGGCGACCGCTGATGGCAAATGTTTCTAGACCGCTTTTATTGTTTTTATTTTATATTAAAATTATAAATAGGAAAGATAGATTGTTTACCGGTTTATTTGATATCGTCATTGACTAGTAGAAATAAAATATATTACCAAATGACATGCAAATATGTATATCGTTTCTCAGAGTTCTAAGGTTATAACTAGGGATGAATAATATATAGTAATATCTATATATTTTAGTTACAATATCTATATATATTTCTGGTCCAATAATGAATATGATAAAAGTTTGTTATTCAAAAAATGATATTGTAGGTATAATATACTCTTAAATATTCGAAAATAAATATCCGACCGATATGGGTGATACCGAAATGGGTGATGGCCTTTTCTTTGCTATCAATGTTCAGTCCTCTGAGTTACTACGCAATATATAGATATCGTATCAATATTTATATTTCCTATGCCTAGTAATTAATAACCTTTGGATGAATGCCTGCTAAATCTACAAATTTTTAACAATCATTTGGACGTAAGTAAAATCTGTTTGTTTTTAGGTAAATATTCTCTAAGTGATAAGATGAAAGGTAAATAATAATATTATTTTGAAATAAAAAAAATACAACATATAATACAAATAAGTTAATTTACGCACTTGATAGAAAACTTCGCCTGTAATTATAAACAGTACCATATAATCACAGTTTCTGCCCAAAGAACATGTATAAGATATGCAACCTAGAATTGTTAAAACAACTATAAATTTAATAATGTTATTTTTTGTTTGTTAATTGTCTCCTTTCCATTCTAGGTGTGCAGAAAGCTCTCACGGAGCTAAATTAGACTTTGTACATTTATTTTTCACTCTTATGTATCTGTATGTACTAATTATTAGCGTGTACAATAAAGTATAAATAATAAAAGTATCAAGTAATAGAAAGCGTTTAACATCCGCGACTTCCGCGAATCCGCGGTATGCGAATCTCTCATAGGGCGAGAGGGTAATCGTTCTGTAGTGCCGATGCCGGGTTTTGTGCGTCATTGTACGATTCGACGCGAGGCAATCGCAACCGCGCGTATTCCCATCGCGTGCTATTCTAATGGGGTACATAACTGGCACCTCTACCCTACCTACTTGAAGCCGAATACATTCGCGTTATTATAAATGCGACTCTTATGGAACACGTCGAGATGTCGTGCCATGAATAGGTCTCGTGTCGCGCTGTTAAGCCGAAAGTGATGTTAATTTAGTAACGGATAATATCTGCGTATGACGTGTATTTTAATTTAAAGGTAACACTGAATGGAATAAAATATTATTTACTAGCTGTATACAGCGGTTTCATTCGTGCGGTCTTTTTTTTTCCTATTCCCGCGGGAATTTCGGAACTTTTTTAAAGCGTACCCCATATAAAAGGAATTTATGTTCAGAATTTTGAGATCTGGCCTTAAAATTAATTAGTTGATTTGTTAGTACATGAAGTACCAATTAGATTAGAAATATTCAGTGTTTAGAATAGGAATAAAATCACGTTTCTTATCATTCAAATGTTTGTTAAATAGTGAAAAAAATTTTTTATCGTCACCAACAGTTTTCATCACAACTCCTCTGTTGTCTACTGATGAGCAAAGGTTTTCTCGTATTTTTCATTAAGGTACGATCACGTGCCTTCCCATCTATCGACACCCTGGAACATTCATTGTAACAATATACATTTAAATATCTATTATGCATAACTGGATAAAAATATAGACCCATATATTCTATGCATTTAATATTTTGAAACTACCATCTAGTATTTATTTAGACGAATAAACAAGGTTATATTTTGTTGTAATATAGGTATATTTGGATTTACATCTTTTTAGGAACCTTTTGAATCTAAGACTTAAACATCAATAAATGTAGACAAATTAATGGACACGGTGAATTTAGTATCACTTACAATTCCACTTATTATAACTTAATTAAAAATAATCATTACTAGTGATTCGTATACAAAACTTTCTTAAAATAATCTATTTTTAATTTTTCGATTCCTCAGTTGAGATTTAGGGGTTTTTCAATTTTTTTTTTCTTTTGTATCACCTTTATATTACAACGAACAGAACGAGAATATACATATTGAAATCAGCTGAGCTATTTTTGATTTTTGCAAGGCTAACGAATAGTAATTTTATTTTATATATATATATAATAAATATAAAAATAGAATAAACAATAATAATTATGGTACAAAGCGCAGTAGCTAAGTATTTATTACTATCATAAAATGTCGTAAAAACAAGCTTGAATATATATTCTTAATGCATATAGTGTGAAATTTAAGATAAAAGTGTGAATTTTGGTGAAAAAACTACCACCTATCATCCCATCTGCTGAGCCGCGGGGAGTCGTTTAGATTGCCGCGAAATACCTACAGAACTGTCATCGTTCCGTTAAAAAAATCGATTAAAATCTTGCGCAAGCCGACAGAACGTTTTTGTGTGAGCAGATGTGCGCGTGCGCGCCTCACCTGTCCCACGTGGGCAAAAATAATAGCGGACACAAAGACGTCCGAAATATTCTATTGTGATGTTCAACCGTGCATTGATTTAAGACACATATCCATTGTGACAACTTGGCCAACTTCATGACTTTTCGTTTGGGACACCTGCCTATTCATTCATATAAATATCTACTGATGTCTTATACTTGCGTTAATGAAAATCTTGGAGGATTCGTATTGGTACCAGCGAAATGTTTTTGGTGAACAGATGATTTCCATTACGGTCAAAAATTCACAGTATTGAGACAGCAACGTAATAGCTGCATGTATTAAATGGAATCGCATCAATCGAGTTATAGACTAAATTAATTACCGAATTGGTTCTAACAATAATAATATGAGTTATAACTATAAAAGAAAGACACTCACTATGTACTCACTTACTTTTACCAGATAAATGTTTAGATAAAATAAACCAGACTGGCTCATTTACATTCATTCCGCTTTTTTTTTTATTTAAATTTTATTTAAATAAAACTAATCTTGTAATTTTAATGTAAATGTTGTTAATGATCTTAATCATTTATATCTGTACGAAATGAAAAAAATGTCAGGACGAGCTTAATTGGTTTGTGGTCAGTTTTTCATTAAACGACCTGCATGTAATCTATGTTTTAATATCTAATTTATTTTTACAACTTTTAAATTAGTTCATGATGTACAATCAAAAGGAAAGGGAAAGAGTGTAAGTATACCGTTACTTTACTGCAGCAGTAAATGAATGGGATAACTTAAATGTTTGAAAAATAATTATTATATTCGAACTTATTTGTTGGCTCATAGTTGTCATTCTTCAGCATTTATAAAAAAACATACGTATAAAAAAAAAAACACGCAAAATCATTGACCACACAGATATTCTCAAAACTATTGCATAAAATTAGAAGAGACCCAAAAAATCCATACTTCCCGAAAGGCATTCATAGATCACGCACTATGACAAAAACAGAACATTTACCTGCTTATAGAATAGTCTAAGCACTTTGATTTATAGGCTAAAATAGTGGTAGCTTAAGTAATTCTTATTTTTAAGGGATTAAGGTATAAATTGCTTTATTTTTTATATCATGTTTTATGGTACAAGTTTTTAAAGTCCTGCAGTGCACTCGTCAATTGCTTCACAATTGTCAGTATTGGATGTCCGTCGTATTTCAAAGATGTTTACGACAGGTCGTATTTCACTATCTTTGTGCTATTCAAGGTATGTATGGTTTAATTTTAAGACAAATTAAAGTAAATTATGAACGGTTACCTTGGTGGCATTTTACTATTCTGTTGATTAGCAATTCTGTTCTCTAAATATTAATTTATCAAGGGTGATTATTATATTCAGGCTACATTTTGATATAGAAAGTGAAATTATATTGAAAACTATTGACATGTGGTCTCGGCAGAGAATGGACCATACCTTCCATTCCTATGGGTGCCTTAAGAGGCGACTTTTGGAACATAGTGTACAAAACGTAAGCAGAAGCGTCCCTCTTAGTCACCAAAACCTAATTGAGATTGCCAACATGCTTGCCAAGCGCGGCAACTACTGGCAAAACCTTTTAATAGGGGGATGCCCATGTTCAGCAGTGGACAGGTAATGGCTGATATGATGACGATGATGATTGAAAACTAAAATATTATTTTACCTAGAATAAATTTAAGTAGTAGAAGCTTTTAGGTAGGTAAGTAAAAGCATAATAGGAACTCACTGTAATATAAAATATTGACTGATGCGGCAAATATTATTTTGCTATATGGTACTTTTTGGAATAAAAGCTTATTGCTCAAGTTGGAGCAAACAATGCTCATTTATAAATCTCATTTAAATTGTTTGAGCAGTTCTGTAGATTAACGTGAAACACACTACGTAACATGAGAATTTTCTCCTACTAAGATTTTGGATTTAAGATTTCTTCTTTCTTTCCTCTTTAGGATCTTCGAAAATACATACTGTTTATTACTGAGACATTTTCAATAGATATCCGCTTTGCTGTCATTTCACAATTATTGTACATTATAGGTGTACATTATATTATAGGTATGCACTACATAAAGTACGTAGATTAATAGCAATAATAATTTCATATTTCTCACTGATAGTTGCGCATAGGTAATTTAAAACTGTACTCATAAATTTGTGCCAAGAGCACATCGCTTGACTGCCGCCTACCTGGTACATAGTTGCAAACGTCGTGCCGCGCTTTACGCAGAAACACACAATGCATGTCATTTTTTTCCTACAAATCCAAGTTAAAGCGCACTTTTTCGGCGCAAATTCCAAAAGGACACCTGGTCGGAAACGTACCCCGGGGGTCCTGTTCCCTGATTGATAGAGGTCCCGTCACAAACGCGATTTTCGCAGGACAATGCAAGAGAAATGCTCGGTTCATTCGAAACGGTCTAGGCGACGTCGAGTCTGTTTAAAACAATCAATGATCCAGTTTTGTGAATGGAGATTGAAACAAAAATTCTTTGTGAAGGTATGTAGCCATACGGGCGACGCGGCAGGAAGTCAGGTGAATTATTGAAAGTATTGAATGACGTATGAGTTGCACGCAGCTCGGGTTACAGACTCGGATTATAAAATTTCCTTTCCTAAATTTGTTAACTTCATAAAAAACTTTGGGATACAAATATGTAAAATCAATTGGTAATCCTAGTAGATTCTAAATGTAGAATCATATGGATCTTGATATTTTTTTTTAGTTTTTTTTTTTCATACGAATTATAAAAGCGGAAGTTATCAAGAAAGCGGTAATTGGCGTTTGTGGACATGATAAGTGCCATATACATTACAGAACATACTCTTGTCTATAGTATTGCTCATGTACTGTGCATGATAGTATTGTACTTCTGTGTCTAGTAATTTCTTTGCTGCGAGTATAGTTCAAATCGAAAAACCGCCACGCAAGCCCTTTGGCGGTAGAAACAATCGTACACTGGCTTGCTGAACTAAGCTGAGTATACAAGTTATATTAAAACTCTATATAGCCTATAATATCATCCTTTTAAATGTAGATTAAAATAAACGAAAATATATACAAATAATAATTTCAGTCAAGGCATTTACCACTACGCGTAGACTTAACGAGACAACGGAATCTGTGCACACACGAACAATAATTTGATTGATCTCTTAATGAATATGCAGATATGTTAAGTCACGATAAGACCCCGCAAAAGCTGATTCCCCGAGGAGTGATTGCCGGCGCCTACTGCTACGGAGCCAGATTTTAATCTCAGATAACTGGAGCGAGGCACAACAGTTTACATAAATTCTAGAGTTAGCACCTTGTTAACAAACTGCAACGTTGGATTATGAGATTACTTGATAAGTGCGTAGCCTACCCCATTATTTTTATCACATCTCATTATTGTTACTGCCGATTACATAAAACTGATTGTTAGTGAAATTGATATGAATACGTTTACACAAGTTATTTTTTTTTTGTTTATGCAATTTAGAACGGCAAACAAGCTGACGACACATCTGATAGAAAGTGGTTACCGTCGCCTATAGATATGAACAATACCGTGGACATAACAGAGTATGCTGTCTCGCTCATGATACCTTTCATGCGTTACCATTCTTGAGGATTAAAGTGTTATGGCTCTGTACTTTGAAATTCATTGTTATATCCCACCCTTCAAACCGAAACATGGCCACGAAAACACAAGTGCTTCACAGCAGAAATACGATTGGGACAAAGGTGCCCAAGGGACGACTTTTGTACAAAGATTTATTAATTTATTATTATTTTTATTTTGATGTTATTGAACTTTTTATGTATAGTTTAAATGTTATACTTAGGAATAATATACTTGCTGTGTTTAAAAATATTTTATATGTATGGTTTAATTAAATTATGTTATTTATATATTAAACTTTTAATAAAATAATTCCTTTATTGTTATTTATATTGCATTTTTGTATCTATCTGAATTTATAGAAGAAATACATATATCTTATTTCTAAATGTAAACATTCGACTCTTTGAAAAGAAAATATAAACGTTTCGTTTGCCAGCAACAGTGCTCACAATTGCTGGAGAGTATCAGAAAAAGAGAAAAAAAGATAAGAAGAAATAATGAAATATCTTCATCCAACCCTTCTAATTAATAGCCATCAGTGTCTGCGCCACTCGGAGGGCCGATGTTGCTTTCAAGTTTTTTAATATGCTTCCTCACCTCCGTAAAACAGAAAGGATAATTGCTTTTTTCCACTGCCAACTTCCAAGTTCTCCCTTGGCGTAAATCACGCTACAATTAGGAAAGTTCACAATGTTTAATGTGACGATTTCGGTGCTTTAAACTTTGTGTATTTTATAACCTCTCTCGGAATTAAGAAATACACTTTTTTTATACAACTTGGTCCATGTGATTAGAGTACTTAATAGAAAGAAACAGTATCTCTTATTGGTTGTCATTTTGGAATATCACTCAGTCTTTTGTATTGTTAGTCTGAGGTATTAATATCTAGGTTTTGACTAAATTGACCTAGTACCTACCATAACTTGTGCAAAAGATGATTCTTTTAAAAAAAATCTTTAAAATAATGAAACTATTAAAAAATGCTTAAATCTATGTTATGTTAAAATAACTTAAAATCTAACTTGGTTAGAAGAAAAAAATCTTTCTTTGTTTCTTTTAACCAAAATAGTAATGCAATAAGTTTCAAAATTGCATTTCAAATTCAACTTTACAAATTTTTTAGTACATTATTCTCTACACATATATTATATGGGTCTCTGTATAGTGACGTGGCGATACTACTTTTCATTTTCAGGTTATCGTATGACACGATTAGGAAATAAAGCACAATACACTAGGGCAAGGTGGAACGACCTGCGGTTAGGTGAAGCGACGACATACATAAGGTTGTAAGTAATAACTGGAAGTGAAAAGCCAAAGAACGTGTTCAGTGATGTACAAGAGAGTTATGTTCAGCAGTGGACTACAGTGGGCTGTTTATGGTAATTAGTGTAAGGATAGGAACTCGAAATAAAGCCCTATATCAAAATGCTTATTCAGCTACGGTAGAATAATATCTTCTTAAGGGGACAGAATCATGCTTAAAACTGGTATGAACGTAATCATCGACTTAAATAAAATGCAATTAGAACATAATAAAATGTAGAACATTAAGTGATATTAGCTGATCATATGATTTCGTGAGATGTATTTACGAGAGTTTCTAAGTATATTTATTTCTTGGAATTTAATTGTACATAAGCACGTAAAGATTGCTGTTTCTTGGTAAACGTTTTAATACGAATGTTAAATCGGTTTATGAAGTTTATGCTTTTGATTCAGAATGGTTTTTTCATTACCCACTTCCAAATTTCTGACGTAAATTTAACTACACTTACAAAAGTTCATAATGTTTAATGTGCTGTTATCGCTACTCCAAAGTTTTTTAGGAGTTTATTACTTATTTTTTATGTATCTACTCGTATTGTAGATGAAAAATATAGGTTAAAATAAATTTTTATTAGTAGAAAATTTAATTTATAGATTACAATAAATATTACTGCTTAGGTGTTTATTTCATATATTACATACACTTTTAGTTCCTATCTGTATATTATTATTTTTTTATGTAAAGAATACCGATATCTATTTACAGATTATTTTTCATACGAAATTTCCTACTTGTGAGTTCAATCGTACTTGATTGTTTTTTTTTACATGATAACGTATTGTTTTTTGTTGTGAAAGTATGAAAAAATCATTATTTGATAAGCGAATATAAATTTGTTACGATCTCATTTGATGTTATAACAGTGTGATAATAGGGTACTTTTTTGGGAACAGGCGTACTCACCAAGGGTAGTACTGACATGAGTATCACTTCTACTCAGATTATTTATTCTTATGTCATAAATATCGTTAATATCTATACCGCATAATTCATTTACTTATGGAAGTTTTTGATGATTTCTCAAAGAATGTGGCAGTTAAAAAACATCGTTCTATTTGTATTCTAATATTGGCTTATCTTGTCATAAACTGTAATTATTTGAGATTTTTCGCTTTACAAATTTTTGACATAAGTGTGGTAGTTTTATTTTTATTTTCTATTATGAGAAAAAAAAAAACATTACGCGGTATAAAATTAATAAAAATCAGTTTAAGAATGTGCAAATTGAGACTTTCATATGATATCTCATTTGGACCTGTATTTGAAATGTTTTGAACGCTCTAGTAAAAAAATCTATTATTTTTATTGCATTGTGGGAAATCTAACAATATCAAAAACTATTTCAAATTTTAAACGAATATTAGTAGTTTCTAACGTAAGACAGACAGATAAATTGATGGACAAAATCGCACTATAAGGGTTTCTTATTTACTAATTTGGTACAGAACTCTAAAAACGGTATTTATTGCCTTCTATTAGATACATATAAATCTATCTCTATTACTATACAAATCTAATTAAGTTTATAAAGGCCAGTTTTCCGTGTGCTGCGAGTATATTGGCAATAACCGCTTGTACCGGATCAACGGGGAGAGATAAAAAACGTAAGATGCGGACAATCCTTTTTGGCTGAAAATTGAATAGTTGGATTACGCGACCCGCGGGGACTCCGTCAGGGTTGTCAGTCGTAACACCGTATCTAATATTCTTAAGATTATTATAAATGAGAAGGTGAGTATGTTTAATGCCTTTGCCGTCTTAACGGCTCCACTAATGGTAACCCTGCTTGCGCTATTGACGTATGCGGGGCACCAGTGAACGGCAATAGATGAGGATGAAACCTAATCAGTTGGCCCATGCATTGTGGAAAATTGAACATTAAACTAAATTAGATTATTTCCAGGAGGTACCATGTGGAGAACGAACTGACAGTATTGTTAGCAATGAGGATTAACGTTCCCATTTAAAACAATTGTCATTATATTTGGTATACAAGTACTATTTGGGATGGAGATTATGGGTTACTGACAAGAACAAATTCTTGTCAATTAACATATCCCGAACACGCGGACACACTTGTAGTTAAAAGTTAGTTGATCATAAGTTGAGAATTTAATTAATATTTGTTGTTTTGTTTTGTTGTAAAAAGAATTAATGTGAAAGTGAAGGTTACAGGTGATTTATACTTTTTAAGTCATGTAATAAATAGTTCAAATAAAATTTAAATAAACTTTTTAATCTCTTTTGTTATCTATGTGGATTTTAGTAAACATAATAAATTATGCAAAATTCTTTAGGCCATATTTTGATATTTTATGTTATATTTTATCGGTTTTATTTTTTGGTATTTTAATTTTAATTTTATACATCGATATATATTTATATATTACTTTTGACAGCCCTATCAGCACGTACAAGTTCATATTGTCATCCGTCCAGAACCTGATTACGGTAGCCATTGTGTCGTAGACACTGATACAATTAAATATTAGATAGAATTTATGTACAGGTTGTGTTTAATAAGTCAATATGCGATATTTAGTTTTATTGAGGACATTCCTATTAAACGCGCTGTTTTCGATTTTTATTTCAACAAAATACTCGATTTGGTTAAACTAGAGGGCTTTTTCTAATTCTTCTTTGTACTCTAAATCCTTTACTGTGCAAGCAGTTCGCCTGTGGAACTCATTACCTGCCTTTGTTTAGTGCGTTCAAACTCTCATCATCATCATCATATAAGCCTTAAACTGTCCCCTGCTGAACAAAAGTTTCTCCATGGGAGAGTTTGCCAGTAGTTGCCACGTTTGACAGGCAGATTGACAACCGCAGTTATGCTTTGGAGATATTTTAATGGGGACGCTGCTGCCCATCCCTCGCCTCCCCTTATTTAACTCTTACGATATCCATAGGAAATGAAGGAGTGGCCTATTCTATGACGGGACCACGTGGCTCAAACTCTCACTGGCTTCAAACCTCTATTAATCCCTAATATCCTTCTCTTAAATGCCATTTTCCTGTGTTATTTCTTCATTTTCCTCCTTTATTCTCTGTTGTCGTATGTGTGCTATTAAGTACGTGTATGTTTATACCCAAAGGCTGTCTGGATTTACAATTGGCATCGCATGACGCTTATGTTATCTCACGGGTGTCACAGTGTATTTTTGTAATGTCTATGATACTGTTTACGTCTATAGGTGATGGTCAGCCTAAGAGAAACCACCAATCACCAAAGTGGTAACTTAAAATACAAACAAGTAAACATTTGTTTATCTTTTTAAGTTGCATAAAAAACAAAATCTGTTTTGTGTTTCAATAAATGATTAAATTTAATACGAAAGTTCTGGATCTTTTCTAATAAGAAATTTTCCAAAAAGATACGGAGGTAAAGATACAATAAGGACATTGACATGTCTTTAAGAGACAAAGAGATCTTTTGAAAAGAAAAAAAAATAAGGTGACCGATGCTAAATATTAAGTACCTACCTATATATACGCAAACTATTTCGCTGTCTTTGAAATTTCATATTTGCATTAAGGTATAAATGGTTGGAGTATAGATTAGTCAAGCTTATTTTTCTCTTATCTAGACTCAACAGATTTGGGATAATGGGTTTTATAATAGAATTTTTAATAACCCACTTCAAGGTTCTGATTCCCAGCAGACTAAGCTTAAGGAGGTTTACTGTTAGAATTCAGAAAGAACTGCAATACCTATCCTCCTAGTATCTTCTTTTAGAACAATCTAGAAGGAGATACATTTATACTTTTAAGGTTTGTTGGTTTATTAAATGACTTGAGAGCTAGGACATTTATTCCTTGGAATCCGTTTTTTTTTTGGATGCGTAATTAATATTTATTGCCATGTTTTATATGTACCTGTTTTAACTTTGTTATTAGTGTTTATAAGACGTTAGAAGATTTTTTTTTAAATTGGGTTACATATACTGTTGTAGACTGACTGAGTTTGAATTTATACAGGCTTTTATGCTATTTTGTCAGCCCGCGAATACTGGAAACTGTAATTTTCGTATTGAAAATAATCAACATGATCATAATTGTGATTATTGATGTAAAAAAACATCCTACTGTATGCGGGTAAACCAGTAACTTATATATTATATTGCCATATTTATTTTAATGTTCTGTGATTCTCTGTGGGTCTTGCTTTATTTCGAAAATCGAATTTGTTTAAATTTTTTAAGTAATAAAAATATTCTCTTTTTAAATTAGCTAGCCATTATCAAAATATTTGTGTAAGTGTACGAAGAATTATAGTTGCACACCGAGGGAACAGTGATAAGTAAGTCGGAACTAGTTAACAAGTGCAGTGCCATTGCACGCCACTTAAGTGGCAAATTCGAGGAAGCTGTCATCCTGAACTCCGAACGCAACTCGTTGCAATCGCTGAAGTGGTCTGCTAACGAACACGCGTGTCAAAGCGAAACACTTCATTAGGTGAGCGGCGCTCTCCTCGCTCTTCGCACTCCCCCGCACTTTTCCGTGCCCCCTCTCGCTAACCCCTCCTCCGCTCCCTCCCTGACTCCTTCCTGCCTCTATTTAGAGGGCGTCTTACCGACTCCGCTGCGCTAATTAGACGAACGCCGACTCTCTTCTCATTAGTGGCGAAATTATGCAGTTTGCTGGAATTCGGGTTAAATGTGAGGTCTTGATATCTACGCTGGTATACATGCTGAAATATCTCAATATATATATTTAAGAAGTATACCAAAGTGCCTTTCCTTTTCCGAAGGTGTCCTAAGGGAACTTAAAGATCGAGGGATGGGTAGCATCATTCCTTCTCAAATATCTCTAAAAGCCTAATTGCGGTTCAAAACCCGCCTACCAAGCATGACAATTACTGGCAAAACACCTCTTATGGGGAAGGCTTAATTTCAGCAATGAAGAATTAAGAAATGATATGATATGATGATGATACCAAAGTTGTTATTCGTGTTTGTCTGTTTCTTCGCTGATTTCTTCCAATTAATACAACAGATTTTAATACAGGTGTTACTGTCATAAGATTATTTTTTATATATTGTTTATTTTTTTCGTAAGAAAGTTTGCATATATATATTGTACCCGTGCGAATCCTATGATGGTAATAGGAATGTGAATAGTAACAATAGAATATTAATACCGTTTATTACAAGAAATTAATATTATAATGATTTAAACATATTTTTTGGTAGACCCGATATGTGCTAATTAATTAGAAACCATAAAAAATTCTCTAATTAATAATACATATTAAAATGTCCGAAAAAGCGAACGATAAAATACCCTCATTTCGGTAAGCGGGCGAAAACCATATTTGTAGACGGGAAACCTTTCGAGCGAATGGCGTTTATCTACAGCACATTGGGTTAATGAATGGGGGAGGAATAGGCATTATTTTAATTAGGAAAAATGCCAGCATCACCTGCAATTTGTATGAAATGTTATGCATGGCTGTTTCGACGAATAAATTGCCCTTGTTTGTTGTGGTTTGTACACGTGTTTTATTTAAGGGCGTTTTGTTTGATTTAAATAATGTGAAATAAATAAATATACAACGGGAATATGTTCACAACGATTTACTGTTATAAATACACAAGATTAAATTAGATATATACATAAAATACTCTATCAGTCCTATCACTCTAAGTTGTATATAAAAAAGGTCCCGATATAGTATTTTATGTATGCATTCCAACTACATATTATGGTAGATATTTATTTAATAATACAGGATAATTGTTCTCTTCCATCTTCCAGAAATCTCCTACTTCATGTTCCTGTTCACTACATTAGTTTTTTCTCTATAAATAATCTTGAAATTCTTTCGCCATTCAAGCTGTCAAGCGCTGGAATGCTTTACTCTTTGACATTAGATCTATCTGAAGCAAATTGGTATTCAAACATAAATTATGTTCTTTTTATTATTATTAACATGTTTTAGATATTTGATAACGTATGTAGTATGTATGGTGTGGTGTTATTTTCGAGTTTTAAATTCTGGTAGATAACTATGTTACACATATATAACTAGGTTTATTTATATTACCTATCTAATAGCAAAAAGATACTTGTATATATGTATACTAAAGAATATATATATATATATATATATATATATATATATATATATATATATATATATATATATATATATATATATATATATATATATATATATATATTATATATTATATATATATATATTATATAGATGCAAATGTATAAAACAATTAAGAAATTAATATTTATTATATATTTAAATTAATAATTATTATATATTTTATATAAACAAATATTGATCGTGTCTAGGGTGATGGTTAACATTTTGTATCAGATGAGCTATCAGCTTATTTGTCATTTCATGTTCTATAAAAAAGGTGTAGATACATTGTATCTGGATGATTCATTAAAACTGCTTACCTGTATTTTAAATATGGATAATAAATTATTCTATTTCCATAATATTCGACGCTACTGTAACCTGTCCATTAGGCGATAAATAAACATAATAAAGTAAGAAATATCGCTGAGTTTGTATCGCCCCACCCACCCGTGGCTGTACAGCGCGTCGCGAGGAAGGTAGCGCCAAAAAAGCGCCGCGTCACACTCAAATCATTTACGAAATATCGACAACAATAAACGATTGCCCTATGGCGGAGGACTTTAAAAAATGCCAGTTATTAATATTTGTTTTCTTTGTTGGGGACCACGTGTCCCCACACCTGAGCCTGCGGATGACACCGCCGAAAAAATTGCAAAAAATATTTCGACGTAAAAGAGCACAGGCGCAAACAGACAACAGCCAGTTTGAATGATTGCTTCTCTGGAAGAGCGGCAAGTCCATTTTTCACAAGTGCCATTCACCGCTTTCATGTTGCGTACTGTGTTTTTTTATATACATATATATTTTTTTTTATTTATCGACATCCCTCCCCGTTCGCCGCCTCCCATCCACCAAATTGATATTCGCCGAATGCGAATTTACGTCCGATTCCTCACTGTTTTATTCATTTAGTGATTTCGTGATGGTAAACACAGGTACGAGTAGGTGTGTTTAATTTCGAAATGAATTGCCGCGTTTCCGTTGGTTTTCAACGATGTAGTGTGAGTTAGTTTGCGTTAGTGCAATGTTTGCGTCTGATAATACAAATAGATATGGGCTATTATGACATACTACTGTATCCGCGGCTCCACTTGCGTGAAACCGGAAATAAAGTGTCTGATGTGGTAACTTAGTGTCTAACTTAGGATAAAACCTACCTGTGTACCAAACTTAATTCAAATCCGTTTAATAGTTTTTGTGTGAAAGAGTTACAAACTTTAATGCATCTATCTATCTTTACAAATTTTTGCATTTGCCTATTATATTAATAAGATTTAGTTTATATTTTTTTTTATGAGTATAAATAAGTTTCGTTAAAGTTGTCAGTAGGGTTTAATGACAAATAGACTATTCATATGTGTATTATTTTTTATTGCTTTGGCTTTATCCCACTCTTCCGCCATAAAAAAGGAAAACTGTTGATGTAATGTATATTATATAAGGAAAATAATTATTTTATATATGTATATTAACGTTTGTTAAATACAATACAAAGGTTTACAATAATTGTTTTAAATATTTTTCTAATTAAACTTTATTAAATTTTACTCTTTCGCGCTGCATGTTGTATGTTTTATAAGATACGAGCAATAACGTGATCGTTTAGGTAACTGATAATATGCTTACTTGAATTATCTCGACGTTTCGATCTGATTACACGTGGTTACCGTTTATCGGTTACCGTTCATAGACTACGGTAACCGCTTACTATCGAGTGGGTCGTATGCCTGTTTACCACCTCAGTGGTATAAAAAAATTAACACATTTCACCTAAATAATCGTGTCTTCTTTTATTAAATATAAATGAATCTTGATTATAGAACGTCATTTGTTATAATACGAATATATAAAAAAATGATTAGTAAATAATATTATGTAGATAGATCATAGAATCAATAATATGTTATTATTTTCTATACCATATTTATTTATTTATTTATTTATTTATGTACGCTTTATTGTCCCATTTATAAAATAGTAAACACCTATTACGGTATACAACAATACCATAATGGGTTAATATTTCATTAAATGTATGCTGTCTATTTTTTTGTATATCAATTACACTATCTATACTACTAAGTATTAAATTTTAATCCTGCTTACAAAATCAGCAAACATAGAGAACTATTAAGCAGGTTGTACACAAGCGCCCTTGGCGGTACAGTAGATACATAATCGATTCAGGGTAACCGCCATAATGCCCAGTGATCCGGCCGATGTCTAATGACGTAAAAAGTATGTCCCCGCGTTTAATGCTGGCCGAAGCTGGTATAGAGTAAATAGATGAAAGGTGTTGCAGAAGGTAAATTCTATATACGTAATAATATATCAGTAACACGAGTAATTTGCTTTTGTACGGGTAACCGCAAATACGTAAATGCACAATTAAATTATATTCTATGTGGTAAGTTAGGATATAATCTATTTGTGTAACAAATTTTATTCAAATTTGTTTAGTAGTTTTTGCGTGAAAGATTAACAAAAATCCTACCGTCCATTCGTAAATACGAAACTGTCGCATTTATTATATTAATAAGCATATTAATTTATAAGATTATTAACTGTAAAATACAATATGAAACATTCCATAGTTTAAATTTTTTTATTTAAGTCTCCACGTGTCTCTGAGAGGAACATTGTTGATTCATTTCCAGAAATATTAAAGATATAGGCAATAAATGTTGCCATGCCTCCTTATAATCTATATCGCTTGGCCATAGACAAGCCAGGGGTCGTGAAAGCACGTCGTCATCGGATGGCAATTTGAATGTGGCCGCTTAGCCGTGTGACGGCCACGATGACTGATGAGGGAAGGGTGAAGATCGTCTGATCACAGCCTGTCACCCTTGTGTATGTATAATTTCGCATGTTGCAAAATATGAGACTTGCTCTATATTTTAAGGTGAGATATACAAATTATTGTAATATGATGTTTGAGATTATAATGCTTTTTTTAAATTATTTTATTTACAATAATACTATAAAGTATGTATTATAAACGTGTGATTTTGCAAATATGTTTGGATGTTTGTTATTGAGATTTGACTATAAAGCATATTTGATTAAGACAAGAGATAACTTTTATCGTAATTTAACTAAGTTATCCGCGAAATAGTTCGCGAATTTTTTTTTATACTAATGTGGTGGTAAACAAACATACGGCCCGTCTGATGCTAAACGGAATTACCGTATCCTTCGGATGCCTGTAACACCAAATATTGATTGAGAATTACAAAAATTAAAAAAAAAATACACTTCTTTCATTTGAGACAAATAGAGAAAAAATATGCTACAAATTACCAATAAGATACATTGAGAATTTCTAATGTATTCTCAATTCACACGTTCTATTTGAATATCCAATTGACCGTTACGAATGTGGTCAGCCAATCAATAGCTCACATAAATATCGGCTGCATCCGCATTGTGATGCTAACCGTGTACGCGTATGCAAATCTGTGCCCGTCCTAACCGCGTCTTGGATAGGGATTCCGATCCTATTAACACTGTAAATGGGAGTTTGTAACGATGGATAGATGGATGGTCAGATATTTGTTATTATTTTACGAAAAAATTACTGAAAAGATTTAAATGAAATTTTGTACACGAATAGGCTGATTCACATTGAACTTTTGAACCAATTTGAATTTACAAGTTTCAAATCGGTTAATGAGAAAAACTAAATTTCAATAAATCTATCTCATGAAAACCGATATCGTCTTTTGATACAATAGCTAATTGGTGCGAGTTCAAATGCCGTCCATCTTTTCAGTCTGATTTTCATATCATTTTAGCAAATGGTTATATTAAAAGGAATAAATCTAAAAAAGATTATTCCAAAATAATTGAAGATCGAGCTCTAAAAGATCGATTTCTTATTAAATCGAATCAAGATTGAAAACCCTAGTTTTGGACGGGCACCGGGTGACACGGCACATTACGCGGTCATATGATCGCCAGGAACTCCAGTCATCTATTGTGTTCACCATCACTTTGCAGTGAAAGTGATTAAATTTGTTGCTTTGTAAATAGCAATGTTGCTTTATGAATAGAAATGTCGTAGGCGGTGCTTTATTTCTATTATGGAAGTTTATACAAATGTTAAATAGCTTTTTTTATTAGTAAGACATATCAGTGACATTTAAATCACAAAGTATTGTAGGGAGACACCCTGCGATGTTTCATAATAGAAGTTCGCAAAATAACCTGACATCTTTTTGTTTAATTCTGTCTATCCTATTTAAGAGCTGCGCTCTTGTCGGTGGAGCTCTTGCACTCACTACGATTTTCAGAATGGAGCCTGATTTTTTCTTATTGAACGTGAATCTCGTTGGGTTGCGTATTTTTTTAATGTATCACCTGCTTCTTCGTTGTACTGCTAGGAGTGAGTGACCACAGCACCTGGTTGTGAACACTTCCCTTCGTTAATGGAAAAACACTAAGCACGGTTTTAAACTAAAATATTTTAAAATGGGTTTGACTATTTTATACTGTATATATATATACACACACATATATATATATATATATATATATATATATATATATATATATATATATATATATATATACTACATACATATTATATAATATTAGACACATATTATACATAATACATATAAAACTTTGAACTTCGTGTTTAGTGTAGCATCCGACAGATGGCGCTGTATAAAAATAAATCGCGATATGGTTTCGTGCAATGTAATTAAGTTCTGTTTAGTATTCAACAACATTAACGCCTTTTATATATATACTCTTTCTTGAGGAATTTTTGAAGGCTGATTGTAATTACTGTCAGCCGTAGTTATTTTATAATAGATTTTTACTTTACAGTTCGTTTATTTAGAAACGACTGTGTTGATTCAATTATTTTGAATAATCGATCATGAGTAATCATCATCAATATTCTAATAAAATAATAAATGTGAAAGTTTACAAAAATGTTTTAAACATATTTAAACGACTGGACAGAGTTATGAAATTTGGTAGATATACATATGGAACGTATAGAGGATTATATAGGATATTTTTTATTTAGGAATGTTCTTGGTAGATTTTATGGTATGGTAAGTATGGTAAGTCAAGAATCTACGGAAATATTGGACGTGCATGATCTGAATCTATGGAAGTGCTGTTGATTTAGTTACGGGCAATTTAAATTATGTTTTCTTTGTTTACTAAATAAAATCATAATCTGATAAAATATATATTGGGTTTGTGAATTGCGAATCATGGTAGATATTTGCAACGACTTCCACCCATTAAGCGGGGCGTTATTACCTAACTAAATATTAACGCGCAAAATTTCGCCAAGGAAATAAATTAAAAACGCAACAACAAGCTTGTAACGAGCGGCGAACAAAGCCGCCCAATAAATCAAGGCAGGCAGGTGAGGCAGCCGAGTGCTGTTTGTGCATTAAGAAAGCCCGGTTTCCCGGCCTTTCTTGCCCTTTCTTCGTTTTAAAAAGCAGTCGACGCCCGATATTTTCGCGCAGTCATCGACAACACATAAATATTGGAAATGGGGCGGCCCCTTTCTTGTCTCGGCCGAATAATTAATGCGCCATCGGTTCTTATGTCGCGACCTGTTTTGTTGTATGGAATTATCGCTCGCGGTCGTCGCGGAATATTAGCTTGTTTATAGTCGAACGGGTTGCAGTGGAAATTCATTATGAATGGAAAATAAATTTTGTAAACGCATCGCTTAAAAGTCGAGTCTAGAGCAACTTAGATAATTTTTTAACAGTATTCTAATTATTAAACGCGCTTCGTGTTGCTGATCGATTAACATACAAACTTATAAATATTGAAAGTTGTTGTTGCCAACTTAACTTATATTTGTATTTTTATATTATATTCTTTTTATCTATCTACATATATTTTTTGATACCTATTTTCTTAGTTTAAATATACAATTTACGTGATGTAGGTACGAATATTTTAGATTGTTTTCCGATCGCAATATGTTACTGAGTTCTTTGTTGTTTCTTTTCACATCACAGAATCACAGAATCAAAAATATTGATATAAAAGTTTTTTGTACGTCTACTTAAGTAAAGTTTATTTTGATTGTAATTGTTTTATTAAGGACCGCGTAGACAACCGTGTGGAAGTGAGATGGAGCACCAATCTCAGTGTTTGAGGTTGAGTGCAGGTGGCTCAACATCGGATTTTGTGGTAAATTATACTACTTTTGCTACCTTTGTGTGGATATTCTATCCAAAAATTCTATCCTACCCATATTATACATAAAGGCCGCTGACATGACTTACCGGAGGACAGCTTTAGGCTAGATTTACACTATAATGTCTGATTGACATTATAGGCGACTGATATTCATAGTCGACCTAGATAAGATGATTCATCCTTTTGTCATATATATATATATATATATATATATATATATATATATATATATATATATATATATATATATATATACGTATATGTAACAGGAAATTTTATGGACTTACTATGTTTAACGTTTTCGATAATTGTTTCAACTTCATCCGGAAGTAGGAACACTTCGAGATTGATCAAAAGTAAAACTGTATGGATATGACATGGGTAATGCCGACTCTTTGTGCCATGTTTTTTGAGGAAAACGTTTAGAAAATATACGACTTTCTACCATTGAATAGATCGCCATCTATAGAGAGTTTACTCCCATACCTTAGAGTCTAGATATTCGCGCACAGCACGGTTTTAGACATGTTTCCTCACGGGAACGTTCAGGTTATGGAATGAGCTCCTTGTAGAGTTTTTTTTCAAGAGACTACAGTATGGGGTTCTTCAAAAAAGGGGTAAAGAGGTGTCTTCAGGGTCGGCAACGCGCGTGTAATGCTCGTGGTATTGTAGGCGTTCAAAGGCTACGATAACTTTCCCGTACCTTTTTGAAACTCACGGTCGTAACCTTCGCTCCAGTGGTACTTTCCAACTATCTAGCCCCTCTCACCGTACTGGTTTCGCTTCAAATTCTAAATACTCTAAATAGGTATATAAAGTACCCTACATGTCGAGCTACGATATGCTGTATGGGTCTTCCTAATTTTATTCAAATTTATTTAGCTGATTAAGCATAAAGGAGTAATAGACATCTAAACGTACAAACTTTTAAGTACATTTATAATATCACTAGTTTTTTGCCCTCTACTTCGTATGCGTGGATTTCAGAAGTGAGAAAAGCAAAAAATAGACTAATTCTAAGTGGTGTATTAAGATAAAACATCATACACCAGATTTTAAGTCAGACATTTCTAGAAACACAACTGTGAAAACCGCATCTGATTTGGTGCAGTAGTATTTTCATTATGCTGGAACAAACATACTGACAGACAAAATTTCTAAAAAGCACTGTTTTTCATTAATCTTATTAAGACTCCTCATATTTTTTTTAACTAACCTCCATGTTCTAACGTCGTCTAGTTAAAATTTTATTACATTAGTTAGATCTAGGATTATTTAATTTATATTCTGTTTTTTTTTCTTTATTTTGTTTTAGTTTTGTGTGATTTATTACAATACTATCTTTGTATTGATCTGGACGGCTTCAATGTCGTGTGACTTCTGCTAATATACATTTTGTAGACAGACAAGCATATATTTTATATATGACGCCTGTAATAGTAGTGTTACATGCGCATTGTTGACCTTGAAGAAACAATATAAGGTTATGTGATTTATTTACAATAGTTTTCCTTCAAATTTCTATATATAAAATACAAAGACTTTTGTTTTGAAACGTTTATTATTTTATGGTAATTTGTTTAATCAAGCAAATCAACACATATATCTTTCTATTAAGTGAGAAAATATTACAAAACCTATGAGAGTCGAGGACTGTCACACTTGCCCCGAACCTGAGGTAAGTGTAACACTTACTATTTTCTTCGCAGTTTACTCCAGTATTTGTGTTATCTGTCAAAATGTCTGTAAAATTTACTCATGTCAACATATTTTATGATCTGCTGCAATGATATTAATTTCTATTTTTACGAAATAACGGATTTTTTATCATACGATATGTAACAGGAGACAAAATAGATGTCATTAGGTAATTATTTTATCGACAATTTAAGAAAACAGAATATCGATAGTTTAAGAAGGATAAGTGTATAAATTAGGATACGACACAAACCGTAGATATTGTCATGTTTGTATTATATCATTTTTATTGAAACTTTCCTTTTCCTTTTTTTAGATGGCAGTTTTTTTTTTTGGATTTCCTTTGTTATTTTTTTATTGGTTTATCGGATGTTGCAGCAAATGCCGAATCAACCGTATCATCGTCAGATAGCCATGTATTCCAAAAACGTTCCCTTAAAAATTATAAGCGAAAAAAAGCATATGCGAATAACACAGTTGTGTTGTCGTGAAAAGATTCTAGTGCCCTGAAAACTTTTGAGCCCAATTATTTTTGATGTTCCAGGATCCTGACAGAAGCTTGTCTCATCGAGATTCCAAATTTGATCGCCTTCTAATCTTTGCTCGTTCACAACTGTTTCAAGTAGGTCGTAAAATTTGTTAGTTAGAAATAGGTCTGCTGCTTTTTGTATTGCTATTTCCACCCTTTGAGGTTTTTTAATTGAAAGTTTGTTTCTGTTTTTGAACCCTCTTATCCAATCTTCACGTATCCAATACGTTCGTCGTAACGGAGTATCGATTTCGTTACGACGAACGTATTGGCCAACTAATGCTGTTACTTCGCGTTGAGTCAAACCATAGCTATGTCTTTCCATGATGTGAAGCATTGACGCAATATTTTTTTCAAACTCTGGTGTAAATACAGTAGCCTTCCATGCGACTTAGATTTGACACCTCGATGACCTTTTATGTGTGCAATTATAGTGGGTCTAGGGACACCGAAAATTTTTGCAGCTTTATACGCCGTTATACATTGCTCCTGTACTGCTTTGACAGCCTCCTCCAATATTTCCTGATTTTGTTAGTTTTTCTAACATAGTTCCTTACGATTTAAAACAAAACAAATAAATTATCATAGAAAGAACGTAAACACAAATAAATTATGTAAATACTATCGATAACAAATATAAAAATGTATATTCTATTTCGAGATGTTCATTACTAGTTATGTTATTCTCATAGAAAATGAGTGGGGTAAGCGTGACACTGTTACACTTGAACATGTTAGTTTTATAGCGAGGTAAGTGTAACTGTAAAGATATTTTAAGGAATAGTGGATTTTAGTTTACAAAGACATATCAAATCTAAAGCCCTAATATTAATTTATATGACTTACCTTTTATCTTGTCGAAATAACTCGTAAACTTCACACAGTAACTAAAAACAGAATGCTTGAATGGAATGCGATCTGTTGTCAGTTGAGTAGTTAGACAAAATGTTGTCTGTCGATAAAACAATTGACGTTACGTACGCCATTGTGACACTGTAAGATAGCTTGAAAGTTCCTTTATCGTCCAATACATGACGGTTTGAAGAATATAGTCTATTTACCCTATTATTACCAATTGTTACACTTGCCTCACTGTCACACTTGCCTTGGTTGACCTTACCCTTTTTGAAGAACCTTTTTTTAGTAACAATTTATGACAAATATTATAAAATATTATAAAAAGAATATTCAATTCTACAAATAACAACGAATATAATCCTTAATATTAATGAAAATTAATATATACAACTGGAATTGTGATATAACCTTTTTAGTATATAATAATGCGTAGGTATATTAAGCATTTTGTTAATGTAAATGTTTTGTATTACAGAATATATATTTGTCTGTATAACATTTCTCAGACTTATATCACTAGAAAAAATGGAATTAACCTCACCTAAAAACAAAAAAGACCAGTCCAAATATCCAGGGCTGTGAACAAAAAAATTTGCTTATCTCACACACGCAATTTGCGTCGGCAATTTTCGTCGCTTCCTCTCATTACCCCGCCGTGATATATTTGCGTGTTTATTACAGCAATTACTTAGACTAAATCTCACGTCCTTTCTCCCCCCTCGACCCTCTCGCCCCCCGGGAGGGTCGCGCCCTCCGCCGCCATTTTACCCTCCTTCCGGCCGGCTCTGCCCTTAAGTCTTATGTACCTTGTAAGTTTCTTTGGACTTGGTAACCGGATTCAAATTGGGGCGAATTTAGTAGCAATTAATTATAGAGCCGAGGAAGTGTTCTTAGTCCTCGTGATTTTGTAATTAATAAATTTTGAATTATTTTATGATTTATCAATTTAGAGTGGACGTTCGAACTGAGTGTCTTGTACTTAGCTTTCGTTTACGTGTGGCGAGATTTTAAGAGTTTTTTTGACACCAGACAGACAGTATTTGTATTAAATAAGAGTATATTAGAAAATTATTTAATTACGAAATTACTATTATACTTTCCATGTTATAGAATTTGATTCAGTAGGGCCATTCCCTATTTGTATATTTGATATTAAAATTTCTGTTTGACGCTGCAGCCAAGACATTACGAGAAATTTAATAACAAGTATAAACTTAATTTGTAATTAGTTACATTTGATTTATATTTAGTTCTTAGTGGTTCACAATAATAAATTTCAATTTCACAGATATTTCAGAGCAGACCCCATCGTTTTGTAATTATTTATTTTTGTTTCTTTTATTACAGAGTTATTGTCAGTAACGATTGAATGTCATCGTTCAAATCCTTACCAATATTATAAATGTAAATATCAGTTTGTTTGTTTGTCACCTTATAGCGTTTTAATGGTTTAACTAATCACTGTGAAATTTGTATACACGTATTACTTGTATATGGGATTGAAAAGGATAGAGACTAGGTTACTTTTTATTACGATTTGTAAACATATGCCGATCACGCGTATGAAGTTGTAGGTAAAAGTTAGTCATTAATAAATGGCTGTGCATCTGCATCTATAGTGACATCTAATCTTAAACTAAGCAGAACTCGTACTGTGTGTATTCGATAGATACTTAACAGAACTGTTTTTTTTTGTTTATTGTTTTTTTACATTATAAATTTATACAGAAAAATTTCAAGAAGTTATACCTCTTTATAAGAAGTAATTTTAATGATTTTTTTTAAGTATAAAAATACAATAGAAACTCGAAGAAAAAAAATTGAAAAGAAATTACGTATACAAATAATAATATTATCTTGTTTTATTGGGTACAAATCTTAATAAGGGCTATTTAATGGAAATTAGCGAGTGAGATAATAAATTATCTATTACGAATTATATAACATTTCATATAATTATTATATATATATATATAAAGACGATGCTGATTGACTGTAATAAGAAAGAAATTGTGAAAATTCAACCCCTAAGGGGGTAAAACTTCCAAAATTCACGTTTACGAAGTTGCGATTAACATCTGGTTATGATATAACTTTGTTTTGACATGTATATGTAAGACATATAATATACATGTATAGATATATTGTAAAAAGACAAATATAAGCAACATTTTTCGAACGAATTAAACATTCCAACACTGCTGTAGGTATCGCGTTATGTACCGCGCTGTGCAATATTAAATTGGCACATAGCTGTGTAAGGCAGTACCCTCGGCAGTCGACTTGGCTGTAATTAATTAACGAGCTTAGTTTAAAAGCAGGGCGTAAGTCTTGGCTCGGGTGGTCCCCCCGGGCATTCTTCTCGCCAAGAAAGGGGGGGGGGTCCATGAAGAAATTCGGGGGAAAGTTTATCATATTTAGGCGCAAAATGGCGAATCCAGCGCTCGGGTGCCGGCAAGAGATTAATATCTGGCTTTAACTCGCTCCGCGGTGAATTTTGTTGTGAATAATGTTGATGTAACTTTGTTTAAGTGAATGTGTCGGTCATGGGCGTTGTTTGTTTGATTTGTTTCATGTATTTTCAGGTTTCTATTTTACATAATATATTTGAGTTGTCGGTAATAGTATGACTATGTATAGTATGACCATATATTTATATAATATACTCACGATACATTGATGTTTAAATAAATAAACTATTGATTTAAACTTCAATGTACAAATATATAAGTAAGTATACATATGGCGGACTTAACACTTAATGGCGTTCTCTACCAGTCAAACATTAGGCAAGCAGAAAATTAAGTAGGCGGTGAATTTACTACTAAAATAAGTACAAATATTATAATAATATTACAAATATCAATAATTAGTAGTACCGCATTCGAGTATTCTGACACTTCCCTATGGTTGACTGGGAGAGAATGCTTTTAGCATTAAGTCCGCCATGTACACATATTTGTATTAATGAATAAATAAATAAATTAATAAATATTGTTACTATTTATTGTTACATTTATATTCATAAATATATATTATTGTATAGTTATTATTGTATAATTTTTATAAGAAATTTTATGCATATGACGAGTGATAAGTACGGGAAAATTTTTGGTGATTATTTCTCTGTTTTGATCCTGTGAAGGACTAGATAATTATACAAACAATAGATTAATGAGACTTCTACTTGCTACCAATATATCTACTTACATATGTCTATCACGAAATAAGCTTTGTACCTTATCTGACTTCATCTGTATCAATATTGGCTAGGAAAAAGTAATTTATATCTCGCTCCATGCCAAAAATCATGTGTAGGTATATTTAATTTTATTATGATTGATTGTGCCGTTACAGCGCCATGAGCTAACAAACAAACTCACATACATGTACGTTTATAATATTAGTAAAGATAGAATATCTGCATTCCAAGAATATATCTTTGTGTATTCCCGCATGTTGAGTAAACGTTACACGAGCTATACAGGTGTTGTGTCTCGCGAAACGCCTCAAGCACATGTATTTTGTAGTACAAAATGTTTGTGGCGCTCTTTAGTTACATCAGTATTATATCTTCCTGTTGCATCATATAAATGAAGTTCGATATATGAAATATAGTTGTTTATATTTCATATATAGAAAAATTTGCCAAAGAAGATCAAATACGTAATCATTTGATCTTCTTTTACGTATTTCCGTATATCCGTTGGTAGTCGTATACTTATTTGTATGCGTACACGTATATATACTTCGTATACTATTTTCACTCAAAAATGTTTTAAATTTCATTTATATAAATGAAATTTAGAACATCTTTGTTGAGGAAGATCAAATATAGAAACATTTGATCTTCTTTTATGTATTTAGTGTACAATCGTATCTATATACCCATTCGTATTGGTATACGTATTCGTACACGCACCCGTATATACATATGATTTGTATACTACTTTCATTTATGTTTTTTTAATTATATAAATGAAATTTATGTACCTAATTGGAATTTTTATAATAAGATTTTATGTATTAGTTTATATACTAGTATTTTGGTATACGTACCTACTCGTATTATTAAAAATACACGATCAAATATATTTAAAATAAGGAATGGAATGAATACCTACGTACTGATATTTTTTTTAATGGATTATAATGAAATAGTAGTCCCTCCTGCACTAACAGTATACGTTGATGAGGCACCAGTGGAAGATGATAGGTGAGAATGAAAAGGCAGGTTAGTCAGCCCATCGTGATGTGTACACCTGGAATTAAGCATGATAGTTTTCAGGGGGGACTACGTGGAGGTCGACATGATAGGGTATATTATTAGCAATGGGACTGGTAGTCCGCATTAGATACTATCTTTTTCCCCCATCTATTCATATTTCTTGAATATAAAATAAAATTGTCGTCTGCGTTTGTTTGTTTTATATTTATATAGGAAAAAAGCTATGAATTTAATAAAGATATATTAAGTATTAAGATTTTTTTGACGGAATTATTATACCAACATTATAATATAATAAATCTTTGTATAAGTAAGTAAATTCATTGTTATGTAATAAATTGTACCCGGCGAAACTATGGCAGATCGTGATTCACTACTGCTGGCAGTATGGCCAGCCCAACTTTTTTATATACATATTTGTATTTTTATATTATTTTCTTTCATATTATTTTTGATATTTTTTTATCGCCTTCTTTTAATACGGTTTACGCGATAGTCTGTTTCTTTATTCCTCCAGTTACAAATACTATTTTTTTTTTACGTGAGAGAACGACAAACGAACATGCGATCCACTTGATGGTAAGTGATCACCGCAGTCCATGAACACTATTGACACCAAGGGAGATATCAACGTGTTGCTATTAAAATTATTGTAAGATTTTTCTAATTAATTTGTTTGTATTCGTATACGAATACGTACTCATATTTCTGAATATAATGAACCCCACAGATATTATTACAGTATGATTCTTAGAATTAATTTGAAACCAGAAGGTAGACTTAATAATTCCTATAATTATTAAGATTTTTTACAGAGTAGATAATTTTACAGAGATAAATTTCGTTTTAATCGATCAAGAATTATTTTTTAAGATATTATAGTATATATATTAAAATCCACTGTTATTTATTGGGTTTATATTAAAATACTTATGAAATTTGATTGATATACATTTTACATTTTTTAGCAGCGAGTTTGAGTATACCAAGAATACATACCATAATGAGAAAAAAATCTTGTATTATAAATATGAATATTTAAACAAGTATCTACCGTGAAAGCTTGATAAATTTCTACGGGAGCGATGCCTCAGACTCAATAAGAAACGAAGTCATTAGTCGTCAACCATTAAGTATCTTAAACGACTTGTGAAAAAAATACTGGCCAATAGCGTGTCGGACATATATTGACAGAATTCCGTAGCCATCTTTTTTTTTATTTGACTTGAAATTGTAAACAAGTCGACGTATCAGCTATTGGAGAGTAGTAACCGTTAGCTATAAAAATGAACTGTGTTTTGGATATTATAATTGTAAGAATTATATCGGAAGGTTGTTTATAGTATCTTCACTCACATGCTTTGAAGTTTCATTTCTAATTCTAGGGTCTTAGTTATTATTAAAGTGCGCCATGGCTCAGTTGTAGAACTATGCACCAAAGGTTATGAATTCATATTTAGTTAAAACAAAATCTTTTTTGTATTAGTTTTTTACCCTTTTGTGATAGTAAGCATCATCAAAACAAATTATTGAAGCGACAACATTAAGCTGTGTTAAAAACTTTAAAAATGCTGTGCTGTGTTGCAAAGCGATTTTTATATTTAAATAATTGCTTAACTGTAAGTAAGGCAGGTATCTACCGTTGTCTATTATTTGGTAAGTAAACGAACTGTACAACTAACTACTACTAAGTTTGGGTTTACATGACGCTAAGTATAACTATTTTGCTACCATCTTAAAAAAGAAGGAGGTTCTCAATTCAGTTGTAATTTTTTTATGTTTGTTACCTCATAACTCCGTCACTTATGAATCGATTTGGATTTTTTTTTATCTGAAAGAATATATGATACAGGTTTGTCCTTTAAAAATTTGATCGAACTCATTTCAGTAGTTTAGATTTTAAATTAAAATTACTGGTTTTGCTACAGTTCAAGTAAGTTTTTGTTTGTGGAACACAATCTTTTTTCTGAGACGACAAACAAGTATATGACCCACCTGATATTAAGCGGTTACCGTAGCCAATGAACGCCTGCAATACCAGGTGCATTACACGCACGTTACCGATCCTGAAAAAACCTCTGTAACCCTTTTTTGAAGAATCCTATGCTGTAGTTTCTTAGAAAAACTCAATATTTAGAGTTTCAAGTTATAGGTGGAAGGATGTACTTCTGATACTCGCAGATATACAAAGTACTCATATAATGTAATAACTTTTTCAATATACGCATTCGAAACAATTCAAAGATATTTTTACGTATTAGAACTATAAATGAAACGTCTGTTTTGACAATTTACCCATGAGACCCTAAAATGCCCTTATTTCCATAGTCACGACGCAGCGTAGCGCTACACACAAGCCTACGCCGTAGCGCCAGCGGGCGTCTACGGTTTAAAATATGAAATATCTAGAGAAATTACAACCCCAGGCTCGGTGCACAGAGCCGCGCCTACTCCGTGTTATTTTATTTCTCGCCCTCTTGAACACAAATCGCGTTATTTTTTATTTTAAATCTGATTGAAATGTGAGCGGGTCTTTGTTTGGACGGGTTACGATTGAGGTATACAAATTAATATGCTTCTAACAATTTAAAAACAGTCCTACAAACATTTTTATTTAAGTCATTATTTACTATAATAAATGTGTTATGCACAGTAACTGTTTAGTTCTTTTTTTTTAAGAATGTTCTTTTTATAAACAAATAAAAACCTTGTAACTGATAGGTAATAATAAGTATGTACATATACCCTGTACTGCGTAATACCATTGGTACAAATATAGGTTGTTGTTTTTCCGAGAATTTTTAATAGATTTTATTTAGTTACTGGTAATATTTTTTTTTCTTGGAATAAAAATGTGAGACCCTATTAATGAATATTAACACTACTTTCAAGGAATAGATTTCGTTAATTGATATACTGCTTTTTATAATGATGTTTTTTTTCTGTTACGCAATCTGTAATATGTTATATTTAGGTAGAGATGAGGCAATAAATACATATCAATCATTATTTAATATATCAATCGTACTTATTACCAATTGTTAAATAAATTGCCACTATTATATAAGTATTATTAAAGTTTAAACTTATAAAATTTCACACTGTATGTTTTACAATATGTTTTATAAAGGATGGGAATCGCGATCATTTAGGTAAACTGTGATAATGTATGTAATTAAGTGTGAAATCAAGTAATTATTATTTCTTTCTTTCTTTCTAATTTACTTAAATTATATTGGTACGGCCACGGCCGGTGTAACCTAGTCAAAATATCGAGATAATTCAAGTAAATTATCATAATCGCATCAATAGTTATCTGTCCACTGTTGAATTGGACTCCTCTATAAATTGGGTGGTTTTTCCAATAGTTGCCATGATTAGCAAGCGGTTTGGCAATCGCAGTTTTAGTAGGGGGAGGAATCATTAATAATGGAGACTAAGGGCCCCTTTGCTAGAATTATTAATCTCCACTTGGTCTCCCTGGAAACCATCATGCTGAATTCCAAGTGTGTTCATCACGATGGGCTAACTGACCTATCTTTTCATCCTCACCTATCATCTCTCACTGGTGCCACACCAGTGTATACCGTTAGCTCCGGCAGGGTAACTATTTCATCATCATCCATTTAATAAAAAAGTTAGGCTTTAGTGATCTCTTAGAAGGGACGCAGCTGCCCATCTCTTGACCCTTAAGTTCTCTTAGTCGGGAAAGGAACGGATGGCTCATTCTATGCTGGGACTACATGGCATCTATATATATACACATTAATAACTGGTAAATCTAGTAATAATAAATCACCTGTAATCATCGCCTATAGGTAGATAACTGATATCGTGGACATCACACTGTACCTAAATTATCATAATTTACTTAAATAATCGTGTTAATTCCCGTCTCTTATAAAACTATATTATAGTTTGTAATAAATGATAATACTCATATATAAAAAGTAGTATTTTATATGAACTAGCTCTGCGGTGATAGAAAACTCGGTAGTTGTCAGCTTAATTTGATTACTACGTATTCCATTTTTTTTTATACAACTTAGAATGACAAAAAAGCTGACGGCCCACCTGATGGAAAATGGTAACCGTCGCCTATAGACAAGAGTAGTACCATGGACATAACAGAGTATGCTGTTTCGCCCATGATACCCCCCATGCGTTGCCATTCCTGAGGACAGATGTTATTCCTCTGTACCCAGTAAATTCAAGCCATATCCCACCCTTCAAACCGAAACACAGCCATGCAAACACAACTGCTTCAAGGTTGAAACACGAATGGGACAGAGGTACCCAAGCAATCGACTTTTGTACAAAGTCTCCCTCTGGTAATGTTAATAATCTACAAATGCCTCTGTTTATACCGTTAGGGATTACAGCCAAAAGCATATTTATTATTATTTATATAAAACTAGGGCACCGTATGTAAATACTATAATGGATTACATTATATAGCTATTATAGAACATATAATTACAATAAGGCATTTATCGACACGACGTCTGAAGCCAGACGCATGCTCTCACGAGATTAAACAACAAAATAAAGGGAAAGTTCCACCTAAATTATTCATAAGTTAAATACGTCTTTGCTTTTTCACTTCTCTAACTCGAAAATGATTTGAATATTAATAATTACCGCGAATGCTGGAACTTAATGACACGTCACACAAGTTTTAATGAAACCTCCAGTCTGCGAAGTTTCGAGGAAATTAAGGCTTTTCCAAAATGGGCCTTCTGCTAAATGTGGCGCAAATAGGGTTACGTTTATTAGTTCATCTATGAGACGTGTCGTTGTGTTTTTAAGTGTATTCCATAAGAATGTCTTCCTCAAATCGTCTAAATCTTTATTGCATCTATTTTACGTAATTTGCAGGATTTTTGTGTGTTTTATGTGTTGGTTCTATTTTAATTTTGTGACGATTAAAACTGTTTTATTGCCGCGTAAAAGACCGTTTGTTATGAACTTAATTCAATATGTAAGCACAATATTTACTAGCGACCCAAGCAGGCTGTTTAAAAAAATATCAAAAATATGATAAAGCCTATGTTATTTGCTGATAAAATAGTTTTCTATAGATGAAAGGATTTTTTTTTTTAAATCAATTTATTAGTTCTGCGTTAATCCATTATAAACAAATAATCAAATCTTTCCTCTTTATAATATTAGTATAGATGTAGTTTCTATGTGACTACTACTATACATTTTGTCGTTTATCGTTTTGTTCGCGATTGAAATCCCTTGTTTCTTGGGCAGAAATATATATATATATATATATATATATATATATATATATATATATATATATATATATATATATTATTTATACTTTCACGCTACCTGTTCTATGTTGTATAAGAGATGGGAATTAACACAATCATTTATTTACCTGAATTAAATAATAGTAAATGCATCGAATAAAGACACTATCAGTGCTGTGCACAGAAACCCTCAGTATAGTGACACAATTAGTGTAATGTAGGACAACGAGTGGGTAGATGAAAATACCTCTATCTCGGAAGCGGAGACATGACAGCGCTATATTAGTCTATTCGTGGGGTCAATGTAACTTAGTCGAAACGTGGAGATAAGAAAAACTTAGATGTGTGGTATGCATATGATTATTTGCATTTCTTTTATTAATAATAGTTACCGTCTTTTTTTTGTCCTCTACCCAAAGGTATCAGTAAGAGATTGAAGATAAATCATTCATGTAAATTATCATAGTTTACTTAAATAATCCCATTCGATATCGTCTCTTGTAAAATATAAATTTATACTAGTATTGATAATTATTTAAAGATAATTTCTATTTCTCTACACAACTGTAGTCATACGAGATAAGAGTCAACGGAGTTGTATGGCAATAGCGTGAAACACTGCATGCTTTTAAAATTTTTCAATAGGTGTTCAAATAAATTAATTTTATTGTATTATATTCAAGAAATCGAGTTGCATTTTGAAAGCAAATTTAAATATGTATAGGGAATTTGAATATTTAAAAACTTCTTCTTCTTCCTGTTTGACTTCCACTTCCATTGAAGGTTGGACAACATAAGAGCAATCCTAATTTTTGAAGGTGCCGCTCTGAAAAGTTAGACGGTGATACAATCAAAATATGTTTGAAATCATAACAGTTAATTATTACTATAAGTATTTTTTTTTTATATATTATATAGATGTTATCAGTTCCATGCAATATCTTCAACAATTTTGAATTGAATTTGATCATTTTTTTGGAAAGAAAATTTATAATTTTAAAATTTGTTACTACTACCGTCAATGGAAATACAATATGCAAGAACAAGAGTTTATAAGATTCCCAAATATATCTGCAGTATCGTGGCGCTTCCGTTGCGTGCCGGACGAGGCCCGGACGGGGACCGGACGCGGGCGCAGGAAACCTATTACGCCCAAATGAATTCCCCACCGTTTCCGGGCCGCGACAAATCCGCCTCGCCCGCGCCCGTTCTCCCACACCTAAGGCCCTTCTTGCTTTCCAGGGCTGAACATTAGGTACTGAATACTTTAAAAGCATTTTAAATTTCAAAATATTGATATACCTAGTTAATGTTCTGTGACATATCACAGAATAACTAATAAATACTTTCTATTCCTCTCTGAAGCTGATTTCAACGTGGCTTCTGTAAATTTCGTCACACTAATGACACATATTCACACAAGATACTCTATATTCTATGAGTAATTCACCCGGGTAAAGCTACAGAATTAGTATACAGCAAGTACTTTATAATTTAACAAGTGTATTAATTCGTAGGTTGTATTTCCATATATATCAATTAATTATGTTCTGCTAATATTTTATATCTATGTATTCAGAGATGCTATATCTGATTTTGGGAAATTATAATTTTTTAATTTTAATTTTTAAAATCTATTTCTCAAGAAACGTAAAAATAAAACTATATATTATACATAAAAATATTTTGGAATAATAATAAAACAAAACTATTTAAAAGTTCTGTTTTCATTGTAATTTTTTTAACTCTTCATCATTATGTTATTTGTGGATTATTTTAT
This sequence comes from Galleria mellonella, assembly GCF_026898425.1. Lineage (NCBI taxonomy): Eukaryota > Metazoa > Arthropoda > Insecta > Lepidoptera > Pyralidae > Galleria > Galleria mellonella. The sequence continues at coordinate 2,081,546 of NW_026442162.1, read as the reverse complement.
GATTTTTTTTTGTTATTATTAATAGTCTTGTGCAGGATATTTCAGTGTAATTAGTTACAATTATTCTTTTTAGCTTTTTAATCGCCGTTTGGTTCCTGCATAGAATGGACTATCTCCTTTTTTCTCGTAGTTGTTATAACAGGTGATTAAGGAGACTTCATGGTTGAGGAATAAGCAGCAACGTCCCTCTTTAAACATGATTAAATCCTAACTGTGGTTGGCAACCTTCTTGCCAAGCGTGATAAATACTAGCAATACCCCTCAATAGAGGGAGGCCTATGTTCAGCAGTGGACAGTTAATGGCTGATATGATGGTGATGATATTTTTAATTTAGTAAACTGGATTAAAAAATATATAAAGAGCAAGAAAAAGTTTTAATATATATAACTATTATATTATGCTTTTTAGTAATAACAGTTTTTTTTTTATTTTTTTTTGAAATGACAAATTGAATTGATAAATTTTTTTCTTAAAAATAGGGTAATTTAAAAAGTGGACAATTATTCTATTGTGTACATAAAAGTAAAATAAAATCACTACTAACATACACAAGTGTCAACCCTGAGAGGACCGCCCTCGGACTTGACGAAGCGGAATTTTAATGAAATTTCTAGAAATCATTTTCCTATCTTTTGTCCACACACTGCTCGCGTTACGCTGTTTTGTCGCCAGACTGTTTATTTCGCCGAATTAATTTTATATCTGTAAAGTTCGTCTTATATTAATAACATCGTCTCAGTATAATCTTATAGTAAGACTACAAGTAGTTCTGTAGTATAAAATATTTCAATTAAATTAATCTGACATAGTGTATATGAAAATAACATAGTGAAAAATATTTTATGTTATAACATCACTGATATTTTAATTGAAATTGTTTTGCACGTTTACCTGCGGCTTTGCATGCGTGGTGTCATGTTTACTTTTTTAAAAATTCAAAGATGTTTACGTTATAAAATAAAACTATTGTCCAAATTTCAGCTTTTTAGACTTAGTAGTCTTTATATTTTTAATTTAGCTGTGGTCAATTACTGAAACCGAAACTCCAAAAATCTAGCTATGACTAACCAAAACGGAAAGTACATTTTGATACTAGTGTTTTTTTTATGGGTGAAAATGGTATGGTAACCGCGCCTACGTTAACGGAATACGCTGGCAGAGCACCAGTGAAGGGTGATAGATGAGAATGAAAACAGGCCAGTTAGCCCATCGTGATGAATTCATCAGGAATTAACTATGATAGTTTCTAGGGAGAACCGCGAGGAGGTCGACCTGGTTGGGTATATTGCTAGCAATGGGATTCTCAGTCTCCGTTACTAACAATTCCTTTCCCCCCTTGATACTAGTGTTAGGTACGTTATTATATTATTATTAGTTTTAGTCGAAAATACCTGTGACTATCATATCAGAGAGGAGGGAAAGGGATTGTTGGTAATGGGGTCTAACTGACCTATTGTTAACAATATCCCCTGTCAGGTCGACCTTCACGCGGTTACCCCTGGAAACCATCGTGGTTAATTCTAGTGGAATTCGTCACGATGGGCTAATTGACCTGCTTTTATCCTCACCTATCATCCCTCACTGGTGCCCCGCCAGCGTATACCGATAGCGCAGGCGGGGTTACCATTCCATTATCACCCATAAAAAATACCACATCAGAGAGGGAGGGAGGGGATTGTAGTAATGGAGATTTATTAGCAATATATGCTTCTGGTCGACTTTCACGCTATCTTTCTTGGAAACCATCGTGATTATTGCTTAGTGAATTTGTTACGATAGGCAGTCTGGCCTGTTTACCTCTTTACATATCATCCCTCACTAATAATCTGTCAGAGTACACCGATAGCGCGGGCGAGCTCATCTTTCTATCATCCCCTTTAGAAACCCCATTAGGAATTACATTTATTAGTAAATTTATTTACTATATTTTTATAATGTAACACAGATGTTTATATATAACAGATCAGTACTAAATACAACAGCTTATATATCCACAGTAGCGGATGATGGCGCGAGGCGCGGCAGCGTGACGTCACGCCATTGTCGCGCCGCCCGTCGCCGCTCACAAATCAAAACCGTTTCCCTTTCACAGAGCGTCGCATCAATCTTGCTGAAATGATTTATCGACCAGTCCCGCTAAAATATGGCCTATCTCTCATTAAATACACCCAACAGGTAAAAACGTTACTATTTAAAGTGATATTTTGTATAATGGTTGAAATGGTTCAGTTTTTTAAAGATGGTATTAACTTTAGCTAGAATTCAACTATTACGAATAAAAAACCCAGCTGTAATATATTTAGAAATATTACTTAAATATGATAATAATATTCCAATAATAATTGAGTGATTGAAAAATTTTAAAGCGAGTGTTTATCTTAAAAAAGTAGAAGGTTCTAAATTTAAGTAAGCATGTTTTATTGTACGCGGTATTTTCATCAATTTTGAATTGATTTTGACCATTCTTTTTTAATTGAAAGGCTCGATCCGTCCAATATTGGTTTACAATATTAATTTTGTTAATATAGGAGCCGCTTTTTAATCGATATTTATCAAATGAATAGTTTTTAATTGAAAGGCTTTTTTTTCAGGACAGTTCCTTGATATACATTTTATTATTTAATTGATTTATTTTACAATAGATAGTATTATACAGGGCCAAATCGTAATCATTAGCATTTTACCAGTAAAACTAAACATTTTCACAAACATATCCTGAGCGAAATACGACAATAACATATTATAAAGTATTAATTTTTCAATATGGAAGGCTTGAAATTTTTCAAATCTTTTTCCATTTTAAATCCATCATTTTCCAACTCCATTCTAAAACAAAATTAGATAATTTTTTTATACTACTTAGAATGGCCAACAAGTTAATGGCCCACCTGATGAAAAATGAATAACTGTGTTTTGGTTTGAAGGCAGTAAATTTACAGGATACAGAGGAATAACACCTGAATCCTCAGGAATGGCAACACATGGGGGTATCATGGGCGAAACAGTATACTCTGTTATATCCATGGTACTGCTCGTGTCTATAAGCGATGGTTACCACTTTCCATCAGGTGGACTGTCAGCTTGTTTGCCATTCTAAATTGCATAAATAAAAAGTGGCAAACATAACTGCTTCACGGTAGAAACACGAATAGAACCTCCAATCTAGTGTCATTTAGTATTTCTTGTCTAATTTTGTTTAATGACCAATCACTAGTTTAGCTGTTGAGTTAGTAGGGGATACGCGAAATATTTTATCGTTTTAAAATTTTTTACTTATAAAATTTCTGACCTACTATGTTCTACAGCATGGATTTATCCTTGGTTTTACGTATCGCTAACAATTTAGATTTTACCTGTATATGTATAAACAGCAGCATACAAATTATATATACTTATATATAATTGAGAGCCCCACAATGCAGCTTATCATTTATTTCTGTAATATTCGTAATTGATATTGTGTCGAGTGATACCGTTTAAATTTTACGTTGAAAAGGGACGCGGTCACTATGGCAACGGAGGGGAGCTACAGACAGTATGATATTGATATCGTAAATACATATTTATGACGATGATAGCTACTTATGGTTAGCCGGATATTGTTTCGTAGTTCAAAATATGTTGATTTATTGTTTTTTTTTTTTTTATTTCAATAGAGTAAATGAAATAAAAAAAGAATACTTGTCTATTTACTTGTAATGAAAATAACTTTTTTCAAGTCATTATATAAGTATACTTGCCTATTTACTTAGATACAGTGATGATTAATGGAATCGAAATATGATCCTACAAGGTTGTCCGTATGTAAAAGCTTCAAGTTATCAGCAAGCTATGGAGAGGATCTGAAATGAGGATATCCGCAAAAAAGCTAAAATGACCGAGATAGCCCAAAAGATAAGGAAGCTGAAGTGGCAATATGCTGGTCACCACATAGCTCGAAGAACCGACAGCTGATTGGTAAGAAAGGTTCAGGCGATGCCGTACAGGCAAACGCTGTTTACGACGACCACCCATGCGACCTCAATTGTTTTGCAGAGAGCCAGTGGGTGGCTCAGAACCGTTCTTTATGGCAGTTTTTGGGAGAGACCTATGTTCAGCTGTCGACAGAAAACGACAGATATATTCTACAAGTAAAAGAATTTTTAAAATCTGCAGTGTAGTAGTAAGTATCTGTCGAGTCTTTCAATTACAAACAAATAATCAAATCTTTTCTCTTTATAATGTTAGTTTAGATTATTGGTGATTTTATATAATAAGAATCTTTGGCGAATCAAAAAAGTGAGACTTTTACTAATATTAGAATAGTAAAAGTCTGTAAATATGTTTCTTTTGTACGTACATATATACGTATATGTGTATACTTTCTTATCTTGTTGTACTATGGATATAGTACAACAAGATTTGTTTAGTTCAGATATAGATAGCTGCGTGGAAATAATTATTTTTTTTAATAGATTATTAAAGTTATATAAATAATAATTTTATTTACAGTTCAATAAGCCCGTAACATCTATGAGTTCAAAGGATATAATATATCCGTCGACGAATAACCATTCATCAAAATGTAAAACCAGTTTATTGGCAATCATGAATTTTAACACAATAAAAGGTCTTAATAGGAAAACTTCAATTGCAAAGCTATTTCCATATATTTCCAATAATCGCACTCAACCGTGACAGGTGACAGAAAAATAAATAGGTGCTTCTAATAAAGTGAGTAAATCGACAGTTTGTAATTTGTTCTCTATCGTCAAGTGAAAATATCAAATGAGTGGATACGGCGTTGCGATTGGATCGAATCTTTTCATGCGCGCAAATTGGTTTTCTTTTTCGGCCGGCGCGGCGCTGCCTCGGTAAACCGTAGGGTTGTCACAGTCGCAGTGTCACTAATAAAGTTATATTTGTATAATTGAATTGTCAGTAGAAGATGTTTGTACATAGAAGATATTTTAGAACAAAAAATATACGAGGGATCGTAATAAGAGCGATAGAAAAACTATAATTTTTAGAATTTTTGTATGTAGATATTAAATCTAGTAGATTTAAAATCCCGTAAAATCTACTACACCAAAATGAATGCAATTTTTTGTTTAATAGGTGATAATGGAATAGTATATGCTGGTAAGGTATCAGTGAGAAATGATAGATGAGAATGAAAGCAGATCAGTTAACCCATCATGATGAAATCTATAAGAATTAACCACTATGGTTTCCAGGGTACGTGAAGGCCGACCTGACAAGGCATATAACTAGCAATAGTATTATTAGACTCCATTACTAACAATCCCTTTCCCTCTGGAAATGGATGCAGTTTTCATATTATATAATCTGGTATTTATTAACTAATAAAATATATAGTTACGTATAAAAATAGCAATTTTTTGAACCAAAAGAAAATTTATAATTAGGATACAAATGTGACGAATATATATTTTTAAAAGTTCGGCTATGCATTGGCGATCCTTCTGATATTGTTCGTGTTCTATGTTAATTACTTAGCGTCAGGTGAACTATATGCTAGCTTGTCGATCATTCATATAAAAAAAATTATCAGCATACTAATCATATTATTTTAATAATTTATTTATTTACTTCATTTCATTACAGTAGAGTTGATAGAAAGTTAATATTAATTGTAGGTCGAGTAATAAAAATAGAAATTTGCATTATTTTTACAATAAAAATATTACTATAATTTTAAAAAAGTATTATTGTTGTAGAAAATACCTTTGTTAAAAATGTCTTTTCTAAAAATTGCTCAGCATACAATTCAAATTATTTACAGACGAAGTCTCATGTAGCATTTGATATAATTAAGGCATCGCGGAAAAATGTTGTATACAAAAAATATTGAGAACTGCCATGTTTCGTAAAAGAACGAACGAAAAGTTGACAACCCTAAGGTCAGGCGATTTTTTCACAGGCTTTTCCATTCACCCCGCCCGTTTTATGGGTCATGCGACTATGTTGCGACTATTTTTAATGACTCTAGGTTTTCATTTTCCTGGTGATAAATTGACTGTATATTCTCGATGGATGGCCATATCTTCCCCCTATAGGTTCCTGTTTTATAAGAGTATGTTTTATTGGTGATTCATTTTTGACGTTTGTTTTACTAATCTTCTAAAAGGTCATGTTAGTAAATAACTAATTAACATAACCTTTTCTTTATAAATCGTTTTTATACGACAATGATTTTAGAGAAACTTTCTTTCTAGTTTGTTCTTAAAGTAAAATTTTATGGAACAAATAATCCATCTGTTGTAAACTTCAACGAAAATAAACTTCTGTTGTAGTAAGTAGATAAATTTTTCAAAGAGATTGTAGGAATACGTAAAAGTTTTTACAGATTGCACAGGTGAATATTTTTAGGGTTTAGGCATCATGCATATATATATATATATATATATATATATATATATATATATATATAATGAACACAACAAATTATATTATGTAAAAATCTCGACAACTACGGAACCATATTTAATGAATGAACAAGTGGTTTTCATTATCCGTGTATTCACTACTTACTTACCTCATAACTTTATTCATTTAAAATTCAATATGTATGACAAATTTTTTGACAAAAGGTTAGCAATTAAAGTGCCAACTTACAACCAATAAATAAACAAATACATATTTATAATCATAATTTATATCGATTATAGAGAGTAAAATAAAATCATAAGGTTATGAAGTGACAAACTATTAAATTGAAGCAATCAAATGAGATAGAAGTCATCAAATATGCAGACGTCGCCGTCGTCAATTTGTTCTTGTTATGCACCACGTGCAATCTTGTGCGCCGGCGCTTCCTTCCGATTTATTAGTTTAGACCGAAGTGATTGGACGTACGAACCACTCCCTGGCCGTACGTGACTTGTTTGGCAACTCCTGAAGGCTAATGTTATATCACTAAAAAAGATTTCGTTTTAGTAATTCGGATAGAAAGTAGTTTTATATGAAAGCGATGGGAAGGAATTGATGGAAATTCTCTTCGCGATGATACTCAGAGAGACTATATTTTGATGTGTATGAATGAATATTTTATCCATGTCAGTAATAATATTAAAAAGGTTGTTTACCAATTTATACGTAACTAATAATGTGCCATAGAATACGAGTAACACAGCTACAAATTGTTCTATTGTGACATATTTAGATATATTTTATTATTTAATTATAATGAAATAAAAAAAAATACTAATTGTCTCTGATTCTTATTAGTGCGCTTTGTAACTGTATCGAGATTTCAAAAGCTGGCACATTCTTTGCATAATGCATAGTTTAACCATTTAACGAGGTAACGTTGCCAACTTTTTGTAAACTCTTCAATGTAGACTCGTCGAATTCTTTTAAAATTTATTTTTAATTTATTAATTTAAATAAATAATTTTAAATATAGTATACATATGAAAGTTTTTTATGCTCGCACACACAATTGAAATGAACAAATAATCGTTGAATGACTAATTTTAGTACGTAAGCTTATAATTTTAGAAAGTAATAAATAAATAATTGGTAAGAGTAAATACACACTCACTTTATGTTTACCCTCATAATACTTATTTGAGCCACCCGCTATCTGGAGCATCGTGTCCTGCAAATTGATATGATCGCACTCAAGGGAAAGGAGGGGCGCATCGCCGATCCTGCTGCTTTATGCGGCCATTAGAGGAAGTCGCTTCCGGCTATAAGATTTGTACGTCGTTTGTACGACTGTCTCGAGGCGGCCTACAGCTCGCAAACTTCTCAGTGTTATGGCAAATTCATGTCAGGTATTAATTTATGTTAGTTGTCGCTTTGAAAGTTTGTTCCTAGTTCCACATGCAAGTTTCGAGACGCGACGGTCTCTTGGGATGAAATATTTACACCTCGTACAAGTTTCTGCTCACAGTGTCATTGCTGATTTCTGAATTGAAATTGAATTAAATAGTATATTTCAAATTTATTAGTAAGATACAAAACACGTATTGAAATTAGTGTATAGTGCGTGCAATTACAAACAAACTCATGGAAAATAGTGACCTTTGACATAATTATTGCCATGGATATTCACAAGTAACATATATACTTACATTTATTTTCATATCGAAGCACAATAATTCCCTAACAGCAGAAATAGGTAGGACGATGGTATCTACTTCAAGTAAAATGTGTCAAGAAAAAAGGGTATCATGGGGGACACAGTATACTCTGTAACGCCCATGGTACTGTTCACGTTTATTGGCAACGGTTACTATTTTCCATCAGGTGAAGGTGATAGATGAGAATGAAAACAGGCCAGTTAGCCCATCATGATGAATTCATCAGGAATTAACCATGATAGTTTTCAGGGAGAACCGCGAGGAGGTCGACCTGATTGGGTATATTGCTAGCAATGGGAATCTCAGTCTCCATTAGTAACAATCCCTTTCCCCCCAAAGTACAAGATTCATAGGTATTTAAATAACATTAGTAACATATTATAAGATGTCACTTAGCATAATTCTTCTTAATAGTAGGTACTTTTATGGGTTACGTAACAAAGAAGATAAATTCGGTTCCTATTTTCGCTCACGGAACAGCACAAGGGATAAGCCTCGACTGCAGGGGTTATTAGCTAAATAAATTTGCTCACCCAATATGCTCGGTAACTCGATTTAATGGCGATGGAATAGATTCATTCAATTATGAGGAATTTTTAGTGCCCCACCGAGCGGGGATAACTTTGTTTTAGGGGAATGGTTCGGGGGATAGTTCTCACGGAACAGCATGCTTATTGATTTATTATCTTTTTTTTTATTTTATTGCTGTGCTCGATAGTGTTTCTGATTTATTCGTATTGGATGCAGTAAATGTTTGATCTAAAGTTTTCAGTAACATATTTTTTTATTTTATAATTTATTATATAAATATAGATTTAAAAGGTTTTACGTTTCGTCTACTAGGTAAGTCTGTAATATATTCGTAATATTAGTAATGTTTTATCTCACTTCAAATAGGAGGAAGTTTCCATTACTTAATAAATATTTTTTATGTAAATGTTATCTGTTAATAGAACCTATTTTAATTATTTTCTTTGTTTGGAAGGCTTAACAATGTATATTTAAAAATCATACATGAATTATCTTCAATAGGCAGTTTAGTAAATACATATTGAACACCTTTACATAATTCAGAATACGCATCCTGCAGAACTGCGTATTGGCCAGGCATCTCGTGTCCCAAATTTGACGCGAATTTATGTGTAAACGTCACCGTCCAGAGCCATTAGTGCTACTAATGCCGCCATTACCGCACAGGGGCGCCCCCACGGCATCTGCCGCTTGTTTTAGGTAATTTATGACCTGCGTCGACAGGGCCCTGCCTCCCCGTAAAGGTGAGAGTGGGTGAACAGGCGCAGCGATATACTGAATGTGACTACAGATTTTGAACTACATGCAGTATTGTATATTCATGTTATTTAAATTGTATTAATACATAGTGGCTAGTGTGAGTTTTACAAAGATTTAAGCTAAGACTGCGTTTGTTGTATCAGTCATTAATTGTCCTATGCTGAATACAGCTTTCCCATAAGAGAGGTTTTGCCAGTAGTTCCCACGCTTGGTAAGCGGATTGACAACCGCAGTTTGGCTTTTGTAGATGTTTTAAGAGGGACGTTGCTGCCCATCCATTGCGGACTGCGTTTACGTTTCATTAAGATAAAGTTTTCTCATGCGTACGTATTGTAAGGCAAAATGCGTCTAAAAATTTTTAGACCAAATGTTTTCCTGAAATGCTTGCACAAAGAAACAGATAAACATACAGGAAAAATATGATTATATACAGAGAGTATGGTATGAAATATTTAAAATATATTTATGTGCACAATCGACCTTTTTAGAAATAAATAATATTACTGTATAATGCACAAGTAGATGGAAATTTGCGTTTTTAGATGCAAATGTTTTTGATGATGATAATGAGTTTATTACATCTTTTTGCATTTAATATATGTATATTGTTACTATATGTATATGTTCATACCGGTAGTTATCATTAGATACTTATTACTTATATTGTTGGATTATTGAGAGGTCTTTCTATATTGTTGAGGAATTCATGACCCATAGTGACGAATTTTAATTATATAAAATAATTTAATTGATATTACATTTGTAATTTTCTTTATTTGTTATCTAATTTTCTTTTTAAACATTCTTCTGCTAAATTCAAATATATTGTACATATATCCTATGTTCCTTCTAGATTTATATATCGAGAACCAAAATCTTCGACGTGAATTCAACACCTCGTTCTTGAGTGTTGTATGTGAAATATGGTAAAGTCGGAATGTGATTCACATTCGCTTAACGCATTGCACAAGATATCTACTCAATATTTTTGTTTATTATAAAATTTAAATGTATAGAAAACAGGATTAAATAATTATAGGTGTAGTCAAATAAATATATCATTCTAAAATGTAGGAATAAATTCATAAAACTTATATACTTTTTTAGTTTTGTTTGACACACACAAAACATTGTGGAAATCAGAAAATAATTTTCGAATCTTTTGCTGAGAATAAATAGATATTTTTATTACAGTAAAAAGTGATATATTTAAATATACTATATTCGCGTTTGAGTAAAGTAGTAAATGCGATAATTTTTGCAAGGTTCGACTCCGAAAAATATCGTCATTATCGTCATATCGGCGGTTAACTGTCCACTACTGAATTTAGGCCTTTTCTATAGACTACCTTTGTCATTGTTGGATCTTGCCAGTAGTTACCACGCTTGGCAAGCGGGTTGGCAACCGCAGTTAGGCTTTGGTGATATTTTAAGAAGAACGCTGCTGCTCATCCCTCGACGTTTAGATTATAAACGACTGAAGAAAATATGGACTCAATTTGTTCACAATCATCCGAGAGTAATAACTTTCTACAAAGGCTATCGCATTATAAAATCACAAATAGACTTTGTATATAATATTATAAACACATGCAAAAATATGAAATTAAATAAACACATTAAATATCAGCCTAAATGTTTATAGTATTGTCGTGTTGGCATAGTAGTTTATGTTATCCCAGTAATCCACATTTCATCTTAGAAGTGGTTGCAAACATTTTATTTTTCAATTACAATCGTTAACGGCATAATCAGGAGATATCGCGTACAATCGCAGTGGGCACGGCTAATCCAGATTTATACGGCCAGGGGCGGATTAAGGTGGCGTGAATTACACATTTATAGGCCATAAAGAGTGATCCGGTGGCGTGCAGTACCTGTCGCTTAGATATAGTAATGATATGCGATGCACTGTTCTTATACAGGCTGATTATACACACAGATGTGTTTGTTAATGTACATTTGTATAGGTATTTTATTATATAAATTTGTATTTATATTAAAATTATTATATTTCAGGTTTCTTGGTTATCAGTTAAAGAGAGTAATATTTCATTTTATGATAAAGGTTAACTTAATAAAATAATCACAAAAATCTAAGAAAATCACAAAAAAATCACGAAAATCAAATCCTAAAACAAATCAAACAACGAGATAAATATATGTAGGCTGGCTTCAATCCGGCATACTTTGAGAACTGAATTGGTTTTGTTGAAAAAAAGTGTTTATAATAAAAAAAATTTATAGTTAATTTTGAATTAGCAATATCGCGCAATATCTTTTTGTAGTTGTTTAAAAATATATATAATTCGTATTATGAATTGTATTATATATTGACGATGTTCTTTAATAGGTATTACAATAGTAAACATAATGTTAAAAAGGTTTTAGCAATATATCCACAGTCGAATGATTTAATCTTTATTTTCTTGAAGCATCCTATATCATTTGGCGACGGTAGTTAGCAGTGGCGTGCGCGTGTCTTGTTGCGCACGAATTATGGTCGACACCCACGCCACGATAGCAGGCCGGGGCGTCTCGTACGGCGCGGCCCGAGCCCTGACAGCGGCCCTGCTCCGCACCTGGAGATGAATGGCTCATTCATTACTGAAGTACTGCCCCATAGACACAGGTCGTGTTAGTCTTCCTGATCGCATTTGTTAATGGTCCAATTATTATTTACAAGCGTGTATTTCTGTAACTTAGTGTTTCTTAATAGATATGAAAATTAGTTTATCTATATTAAAATTAACTTCACGGTACATGGTCCTAAGTTACAAGCATGGCTAGTCATATTACATGTGGGTTATACTACCGAAAATATGAATTAAGATGAGAAAGCAAAGGTTGTTTTTTAGAAGAAACAGAAAACAAAGTACGTCGTTGAAAATTTACTGTAACTTTTTTCTTTTTATACATTTAGATGGTGTTTACGGATAAAGTTTGTTAGATTTGAGAGCTCTTTAATACTATGAAGTTAAGATAATCTTTACAGATGACTCGCACACTATTCATGCGTCATCTGTCCTAGAGACTAAGTTGTATGCCTCTGTAAGATATTTATGGTCTTATATTTGAGCATCCACTCACAGGTTATTCTTTATAGTACACTACCTTAACTGTATATAGATGTGATTTTATGAGTTTTACCATATTCAAATTTTAAAGGAACTTTTACTTTATTTTACTTTTATTTAGAACTAAATTGCATAATTATATAATTCACACACAGTCAGAAATAGACAAGACGTTGTTTCCTACTCAGGCATACATTAAAGAATTGGGGGAAAGGGATTATTAGTAATGGGATCTTACAATCTTATTGTTAGTAATGCACACTATCTGGTTGTCCTCCACGCGGTTCCCCCTGGAATCCAACGTGGTTAATTCTTGTGGATTGGAAGATGGACTAATTGTAGGTCAGTTATCCCTTATCTATCACTGCCCACTAGTGTCCTGCCAGTATATATACCGCAAGCGGAAGCAATTCCACCCAATAAAAAAATCACAAAATTCAAACAATAGTATATGTATAGTTTTTTCTTTATTCTGAAGTTAACTAATTTTAAATAAATACGGGACATAAAGAACATCCTTACGCGAAATAATTCCATATCGTGTCACGACATCGTGGGAGGGGGCCCAGTAGCTCTTGTCCCGAGCAATGAGGGAAAATAAAGAAGTAAAAATGACAAGACGTTATTTGCATCTCGCTAATGGTCGCTGCCGCCGTAATGCGGGGGTAGATCAACAAATATTGCTTTATCCAGTCGCACAATTTATTCTAAACTCGGTTTTATTCGCCATTCCAACGCCAGAAGTCGAGAGGGAAGTCGAAAAATGGCGGTATTTGGATTTTTAAGTGATTCACAAATTATTCCGTCTAATCGAATGACCTTAGGTACTTATTTGTTTGAGGTTTTTCCTTGTTTGCTTCTATTAGGGGATCTTTTTGGAGTAATTTATATATTTTAAGAAAAAATACCTACATGATTTGATGTATATATATATGATGTTCTGATATTCGTAGTGTCGTGAAAAACACTTAAAACTCTTATCGTGAAGGGGAGAGAGGTCACGAAAATGCCCTTATCTAAATAGCGTGACCGCGCGGTACCCTCTCCTCACCTGCCGACTTTATGCCTTTCCTGGGGAAGCTTGCATCACATACAAACGACCTTTACCCTCGTCTTCGTCCATCCATAACTCGTAAACTTTTCACGTGTAAACATAGTAATATTTTATTCTCAAGAAGCGAGCGCCCGTTGTATTTTATTGGAATTATACGAAAAACGCAAATTAAAATAACTCAAATCCCAACTCAACCGTGTCGGAGCTTAATCCGCGAAGTGACAACGGCATTCTGACGAGGCGCCGGAGCTGGGAATTATTAAAACGAACGCCAACTTTTTCACTAAGCCCGTCGCAAAGCCGTTTCAATTGCGCTGCGCTGAAGATAATTCCGACTGACGTCATCTTTTTTCAAATTCTCGACTCGGCTACGTTCACTGTGCAGCAATTATAACATTTCCACCGTGCTAGGAAAACAGAAACACGTGGGTGAGAGCGCGTCGGATCGCACAGTTCGTAATTTAAATTTAGATGGAAATTTAATGATGCATTCACAAAGGGCGCTCGTAAAGTCGGTTGCGAGATATTTTTTACGAGGATCTCGCGAACTATTGCGCGCTTAACGACTCCGAAGCAAGATCGCCCTCTGCTTTAATGAACGCCCGATAAACGTGTTAACTGCCGCGACCTTATTTTTATGCGAATGTAAAATTGTTGAAAAATGGATTCATTTCACTGATTGTAGAACTTTTTATGTTAAACACTAATGTCTTGGAAAGTGGTTATAGGGTTGTACATCCCACATAGTACTCGTAGTAGTAGTTATATGTAGAAAGACTAAAGGTGGACCGGGCTATGTTTAATATATGAGACCAAGCGACGTAGCGTCAGTAAACATAGCCCAACCTTCGCTCATGTTGGCCACTGTTTGCTCACCGTTCTAGTCTCAAGAGAAAATATGTTGGTTTTGCACACCTAACTACAGAGAGCGTTGTGATAGAAACGCCTGTTTTCTTTGACATGTTTTCTTAGAAAAAATATTATATATGTGGTAACGTAGAATATTTTGTTTCAATTATTATAATACGAACATTGTTTTCGTGTAAATAAAGTATGCTAATTACATAATAAATTTGAAATAGGGGTTTATTACATTTCACAGTGTAATATAATCTACCTTATCTTAATACTGTCTTTTAATGGGAGATAATGCAATAGTAACTCCGCTATAGGCAGCAGTGAGAGATGATAGGTAAAAATAAAAGTAGGTCAGTTAGTCCATTACGACGAATTCCACAAGAATTACCCACGATGATTACCTGGAGGAACTACGTGGAGTTCGACCCGACACTGCTAGTAACCACTACTTACTTACTTAGTAGTATTAAGTAAATAGTGGTTGCTAGACCTGATTATTGATTATCTTTTTCCCCTTATTTCAACACTCTTTGGTACGAGTCTCTCTCATTGAAAGAAGGAGCCAAACTCTACCTAATCTATTTATAATTTTAGATGAATGTATAAAACTGCTTATTTAAAAACGACATTATATTTACCAGGATAGATTACTAACCATCACTTCCAATTGCATTCACGTTTCCACCGATTCATCGAGTATTCGTGTCGTTATATCGCGATCGATAACAAAAATCATAACCGATGTTTGTTGAAGTGCTGAGCTGGAGGCTATAATCCTCTCGGCTAGCGCAACTCCACTTAACAAACGTATAAATAATATTCAAGGCGAGGGAACATATTCGAGGGTACGCTTTCGAGGGTAGTTTGGCGGCGTAACGAATCGTAAAACCAAATCATCGAGTAGCACCCCTACTGTACACCGCTACATGATAGTTCACAGAGAACAACGTGGAGTAGCTCTAGTTCTTAATTACTGTGGACATCTTTTTTGGAAAGAAGATAGTTTACGAAGACATCACTTATTAGTTATCAATAATATATATATATATATATATTCGAGGCAGGCTTTGCCTAGTGTGGGGTCATAGCTATGTTGTATCATAGGCTAATTTTGTTAAAGGAAATAAACATATCCTTATCCTTATATTTATTAAAAGTGATTAAAACAATTGTGATTGAATCCATTTGTCGTTTTTGCCTGCATATATTTTACCTATTTGAGTTAATAAATCCAGTGAAACTATTAAATATTTCTTATGGATTTTTATTAATTATCTATTTCATAGATACACAAGCTATATAACAAAACATTTAACGGCATCAATACAGACTATATGTGTCATGACAAGTTGATATATTATAATATTGATTCGATTATAAATCAATCAGTGACTGTAGTCCTCTCTATTCCCTTTTGTAGTATTAAATGTATAGGGTTGTCCCTTAGCGGTCTGTTGAGAGTACTCGTCGTAGTTTTTTATATATTTTAATTTTAATTTCATATCGGGTGCTAATGGCGGGGCCGCAGCCCTGCGTGCCGAATCGTGCCGAGCCCAATGTAATTCATGGCGCAATAAAACTTAATGTAGCGGTTGAACTAATATTGTTTTATTCAATATTTAATTTTGGAATATAATTTTAGGCAATTTTTGCGAATCATGAATTTTATTGAACTACTAAAAGGGAAGATTTATTTTCTGTTTTCTAATTTTATGAGAATAAACAATATATAAAGAGTAACTCATAATTCAGCTGATTTTTTATTAAATTTGTTAAATATTTTGAGCAAACATAAAATAAACTTATTTAATGTAAAATTATATCTCCTCTAGAAATTAAATTAAGTTTAATATGTTGAATACCCAAAATGTGCATACAGATAATTTTATCGCATTATGTATCCGCGTCTGTTTTCCGCAAAACCACACAAACGATTTTGATGCGGGTTTCACTGTGATTTAGATATTTTTTTTCGGAAGCTTCGTGATAATGTACAATTTGAACGCAATGACATCCAATTTATCGAAATAAAAATCTTTTATTTAATTTAATATATTTACTATCTCCATAAACAAACATACTATATTATTTCTGTTAGAATTGATTGTTGACAGAGTAACCTCCTATTACAGATTTGATGTACGCGACCTGAAGGATGTTACTCTTGCACTGTTTCAAATAACCTTTAAGCCGCCGCCCCTCATGTAGGTACTAAACAAACAGCCGAAGTCAAATCAGTGCCAAGCTAATCCGTTTAGGTGCGCGAGCCCACTTGATTAAGTTTAATTTATTTTAAAAATCAGCGAGCGAGCGCCGCGCCGCCTCCGGCGTACGGTCCCTCCAAATACATTATTCAGTGTTTTAGAATAATTTTCAAATTCGATTACATAGGGCCGACCCTTTGTAAGTGGGTGGGCCGGGCGCGGTGCGTCGGGTGTATTTAGCCAACACAGGGGTCTAGCGGCGTGCTGCTCTGATTTGAATATACGCCGCACGTGGCTTCCCTGGCCCCGGGGACCGTTCCGATCATATTTCAAACGTCAGCGGCGATGTCTCACTCAGATACAATCGACCCGATAAACGGCTAGATACCACCGGCAAGGGTGAAAATAGTTCGCTCGGCAGACATTTTTTACCCCGCGATTATCGCCTGCCGTTGACACCTAAATATTGCTCCAGCCTCCTCTTGCAAGGTGAATCCGGCATCAGGCCATTTTGTGCCTTGCCGTGTTTATGGCGAATAATGACGTAGCTATTTGTCTTTGTGATGATGTTGGAGATTGTTGATACATAGTGGAAATTATATAAAGTTATTATTATAATTTATACTTCTGATAGTGTCACAGCACTGTAACACTGATTAAAACATAAAATTTCATACTTAAAGTTAGACTATACGACTTTCCGTTTTACATACATATGATTTGTTACACAAGGGTACTTTTTCAAAGTAAATAATATTGTAACTGATATTTTTTTTTTATAAAATGGAAGGCAAACGAGCATGCGGCTCACCTAATATTAACTGATAACCTCCTCCTGTAAGCACTCGCAACATCAAAGGAATTTCCGGTGTTACCGGCCTTGTATACTTATTTACTTTTTATATCAAAATTATACAAATATTATACAAAGTACTTACAGCAGAAATAGTATAATCATCAAACAATAAACTCATAAATTGTACAAACACTTCTAAAGAAACCAAACTGTACAGTTTCATTAGTTTAATCACGAAACTACCGCTATGCCTATGAAGAAATATTTTTCACACCTTGAATCTTTCTTTGAGAAAGTTGTTTAGTTTCATAGATCTATCTTTACTGTACTATCGCTAGATTTCTGATTGTTACAATCATTCCGGTACAATCGTAGATATATATGATACACGTATGGCTGTTGTTTCTTTGAGATTTATAATACATGTTTCAAATTGGTATGAACTTCTGATAATGCGAAATGATGGTTCCTTAGCATGAATTATAGGCAGGTCAATAGAAATCTCTAAACTTGCATGTTACGAAGCAGACGTGATGTGCAAGTTATAAGGCTTAAACTAAGGACAATTTTGTCCGAAAAGACAAGGATTTAAGAGGTATATTTTAGTATGTCAAAGTTTCTACATTCAATTTAGGTATGTCTTATACAAACATTATATGTATGCAATTGTATCTTAAGCAGAGAGTTCAAATAGCTTCGTCTACTTGCTATTATATAAGAAGCATAGTAGTAAAATATATACACCGTAAAATGTATTAAAAAAAAAGTTAAAAGCGAAATGGAAAGTGCTATAAATTCTCACGTGATAGCAACAATAATCGGTGGGAGTGCGGCACACGCTGCGCGGGCGCAGGCCACGTGTTGGACGGCGGTCCACACGCGTCGCTACCGGCGCTCCATTACCGCGAGACCGCCGCCTCTGAAGTTCATGTGGCAAAACATCGGCAAAGATTAAACATTTACATCATGCCAGATATGAACATTTATTTATTTCATCACTAGTTTTTACCCGCAAAATGTAATCCATCCCAAATACTACTATGTATGAAATTTCGAGTAACAAACAAACTCACTATAATAGTAGTAAAGATTAGTAAAGAATCTTTAATAATAACATACTTGTAGATAGATACACAAAGATAGTAATACACGAAACAATCTACACTATAAATTGTTTTTTCCTATGAGTTAGCGTCTTTGCGTAAAATATTGACTGAATTTGTAAAGTAATACTCATAGAACTTATGCGGGACTTTTTTATTTTTTTATTTACCATACTCGATTTAGTCACGTCTCAGAACTATCAAAGTTAAATATGGCCCGATATTAGTTACTTTAGTTTTATTTGCTTCTTTGAGGTCAATAATATTCTATTAATATTTAATTTCATTTATATGAAAGAATTAACGAAAACTTTATTATCTGCAGTAAAGAAAAACACAAATAAAATGTGTACACAAGAAGAAAATATATCCAAATATATAATCAATAATCCAGCTAATATATACACTTTTAAATAATGACGTTGAAATTGATATATATGATATGCAAACATAATATGCAATGATAAAAATAATTATATTATGAGTCGTTTGTAGACGTATATGTAGTAATAAAACTAATGTATGACATAAATTTTGAAGTGTCATTTCTCTAAACCTATCTCCAAAATTAAAATTGATTAGAGACCACAGTGAAGTCCTTATTCTAAGAGCCAATAAGACTTAAATTTCTAATAGATAAAACAGTAATTTTGCAAAACTGTAATATTAAATTAATAGGCTTAAGATTGGTTTAAAAAAATGAAGCCTCGGAGTCGATTTCAATGTCGCCTCTTTTCTTTTTTATTCTATGGCGTGTACAAGCGGCATTGATGCGATTGCATTCGCACTGTACTTGCAAATCGTCGAGTAATCTGCTACTTGTACTGAAATCGAGATATGACGGAATTAATTTCGGTCGCTTGCCATCGTAATTGAAAATGTAGACTTAGCGTGACAGATGTAAGTCTTCCGCTTAATAATGTGTATACAATAAACCCGTATGGGTTTTAAATTTTTAAGAATTATGATATAAATATATTAATTTATAAATATATTTAATTGTTTTAGTGTACTACAACATTTTGAAGTCAGTTTTCTTGTATAGATTTTGGATGGCTGGTTATAATGTAACATCTGGTCAGTAATTTAGCCTATTTGAAGCAAAGATGACACATGATTTGAAACTTGGCTAGAATCAAATATAAAATTATAATGGAATTTTAGACAGTTCCTTTCAAATATTCTTCTAAAGAAATATTGTGTTTTTTATATGTAGGTACATATAAAACAGATTTTATTTTAATACCACCATAGATTTCTCATATAAAAATAATATACATACTTTTATTTAAATATTTTTAATGGCATAATCGTCGTGAGTATTTGTTTTAAAGTCTTTGTATTTCTACTGTTGGTTAGTTACCTCGGCCTGGCTCGTTTTTCTAATATGCTGCATTGTTCTGGTTTGAAGGTATGTATGGCTTTGGAATGATTTAATATAGTGATTTTAAAACACCGTTATAGGAAATACGCATGTATCATAACATTAATGATGATGAATGTGGATGCCCATGGTGCTGATAATTTCTGTAAGCGACATTAAAATTTTCCATACTCTATATTATATTGTTTTAATGGAATAACGTATGAAAATAAATATGTGAATTTACCATATATTATATGAGTCATTCGGAATTCATACTGGATTGCAAAAGTATAGACAAAAATGGTCGGCTTTATGCTCGAATGCATTTTGACATCCCCCATAGGATGTGCGATCGAACTGTCGCGAATCAACTGGAGTTCCCTGTCAGACGTCGCATATTGTAAAAGCTATTTAAGTTTTTACTTGTAAGTATATAAATTTATACAATATGTATGTATATTAATATTTTTTTTTTGTATATAACTTTTGTATGTATTGAGTTCCAGGACTCGTCGTTTATATATAAGATCAGCCACGAAAATGAATTGAGCAAGAGATTATGATATTTGGTTCTATCTGCTTGTCTCTTAACGGGCTTGGCGTGAAGAAACTTTAAAACTCCTATATATTATAAAAAAAAAAAATTTGAATTAAATAAACTTGTCACGACTCTGTGTTATTTAAAATGACAAAAACAAACTTTGATCTATTTAAAATCAAACTTAGTAGTAAATAAAAATTGACATATCGTTTAGTAAAAGTTACACACAAAGATTAGTAAAAGTTATATTTGTAAGAATAAAATTATTTGGAAAAAGTTTTAATACTAAAAGTTCCTTTTTATTCAATTATTCATGTTGTGATTGAGCAACAAACCAAAGGAGAGACAAATCAAAAATGCAAAGAAATTCAATAACCGTCCACGATTCTTTGGATTGTCACCCCAGTACAGGGAGTCACTTCGGCAACTTTGGTTTGCTGTAACAAAGTTTTTTGTTCAACTCTATATAGTTGATATAAGGTCGATATTGCAAAATAAATGGTCTCCAATAAAGTTGAATGTGGATTCTCGTGGTACAAATCCCGAGATTGAGTGCGGGACACCGCTCGGCGAGGGTTCGATTATTACTAGAGTCTCGATCTCGATACTCCACTCGATGCAATACGGGGGAGCTGCAATATACCGAGTGGTGTGATATTTGGTAGCCTTCTATTTGATTTGTGGCTTCTTTGTTTTAAAGTACAAATTTTTTGTAACATTCTTTAGAATAAAAATATGCAGATTTTAAGATAAAAATTATGTTTATTTTTTAACGGTGTCTATGTAATTGTATAACGGAATTTTTATGTTTGTCGTTTCCAATAATTATTTTGATTTAATAATAAGTTAACAAACTATTAATTTTTTTTTTTAATTTTGGAGGTTTGTTCACAGTCACGTTAAATGAAATGGATAAGAATGACATTTGACATATATTTATTTAATATCCTTCTTAGTTCTTTGGTACCTTTTTTATGTGAACAAAGTTGCTTTATATATCTAGTCATTATGAAAACATCTTTTTATTTAGTAATTGTTTTTATTATATACCTACTAATGATTAATAGATAATCAATGCATCACCACGCATTGATTTACCTACATAATCTACACACAGAAAATAATAATAATAGAATTGAAAATGTCCACCTTTAGGAAGTTAATTAAAAATAAGTAACATCAAAACAAGTCCATACAACCCCTACATGATCCTCGATACCGAACCTCTGTCTTGCGCCATATGTTACGTCGAATTTATTATTTTATTATGTTTTTATTTACTTAATATCCGCTGAGACGAGTGTTTAAGCCGACATTTATGATATTCTCTCGTGGTTTGTAGAAGGGTGGGTTGCGTTGATGCGCTATTGTTTCATTTCACCCTTGTTTTGTCAGGTTGATTCACAGGGTTACTTCATCAACAACTGCGTAAAGTATCTATGTTTATGATGTAGAGTAAGTTCTTATTTTTAGGCATCTTTAAAAAGGTAAAGGTTTTAAGTTTGTCTGTATTTTTTGTAACTTTTATTTATAACTCAGGGGGCAAACGCGCAAGCGACTTACTTGATGGTAAGTAACTACTGCCAACCAAATTATACCGCTATTACACTATTACATTGTCAATTCTGTAACCAATTTTGATAATTTTTTTTTACAACCGATATAGTTTCTTCTGTTAGAGATTGTATGGACCACGAGACAAAAACAGGATACATAGTTTTCAGGCCGTATGGTCTTAACATATATGGGCCATCCCAACCTTCCCGTGGGTGTAATAAGAGGCAACCAAGGGAACTTATTGGTTTGGCAGCAACGTCCTTCTTAACACTTACATATAATATAAGTTTAAATATAGGGTTACCAACTCGCCTGCCAAGAGTGGCAACTACTGTCAAAAAACCTTCCTTTATAGGAGAGGCCTATGTTTAGCAGTGGACAGTTAACGACTGATATGAAAATGATGATGATGCTAGTTCTCAGGAGGGATAAAATATGTATATGCCCAGTAAGTATGTTACGTAATACAACCATACCTGTAACATTTACTTTTTAACCCACTTAGGTTATATTTGATAATCTACCCATAAATAGTAAAATTGGTTTTTATAATTTAAAAACGACTGCCTACCAATTTCTTTTTGTATTTGAAAATGATGTTATATAGCCGCCATAAAAAAACTATTTAAAAAATATAACCCTTGCTACTCGGGATGATGTAAGGATTCTATAGATTTGTTTAGGCTATCGGTAGTTACGATGGAATAAACAAATTCACACATGTACTTGTATTTGGACCCTGAAAACATTACAAGTCTTCTTTGGCAGACTTTAAAAAATGTATTTTCCTGCAATAATATGTATTTAAAAGATATATTTAAATGTTTGCCATTAATAATATTTCGAATTGTCGGTAGATACACTCCGCTGGCCGAGATATGTATAACAATTCCATAAAGTGCAGCCTTCAATCAACCGTGGCGCTGCAATAATATTTCGCAATATCACAAAGCGCTTCGGTCGCGGCCCATCAAATCATGGGTCGCAGGACAACCGCGCATGCATCTGCTGATATTGCAACTGGAGATATAAAAATTTAAGTGTATATTTTTTCAGTTAAATTAAAAGAAAATTAAAAAAAAAAGGGTATTTCTAAAAGCATTTGTTATTGTTATTTGTATGGAATTAATTTAAAAATATTTGTAATATTTATCTACCTAGATTCTTTGTAGTAAAAATAATATACATCTGTCTATTAATATATTATATATATAAATATATTATATAAAATAATTGTATATTTCGTAGTAGTTTAAAATATAATGATTGAAAGTGGAAAGAGTTAAAAATTTTAACAGTATTTGTTTTGAATAAAGCATAATATATCAATATATAAAAAATAACGAATTCAGACAAAAAATTACTTTATTTTGCAATATGTTGTACTACATATTTATATTGCGTATGTTTATTGTGTCGTAGATACCTAAGTTATTTTTTTTTTTTTATGAATCAAATTAATATTTAATTAGAAGCCAAAAATAAAGCAAATTAAAAAGCTGTCATAATCATAAGCCAAACGAATATATTCATCAATGATTGACACGGCCATGTATTTGAGTAGCCCAGCGGGGCACTCAAGGGGTGAAACTACCACCGACCCGCCTTGTTTCACCGCAGACGATGGGGGGCGACGACACACTGAGAAAAACGAAATCAATATTCAGGGTGCAATTTTATAGTTTATTTTTGCAAAATAATTTTATAATTTTTAATGTTAGTAAGTTGGTACTTTGCCTCGTGCATTGAATAGAGTATACTTTACAATCTACTTTTATTTAAGATTGTGTTCTTTATTTAAATTTTCCTTCTTTCAGTTGTAAAATATATTTTTTTTATACTTTATTGGATAGTGGTAACATAAACATGAGCAGTACCATGGACACCACAGTTTTATATAATTTAAAATTGTGTTCCACAATAAATTTGTAGAAAATCTTAAAATATATAAAACAATATTTAATTTATAATGTGCTCAGCGAAATGTGTCATATTGAGTTACATTCACCACAGCGGCAATAGTTGACAATCGTTGACAAATATCTATGACTATTTCAGAAGAGATTATTCGTTAGAATATTTAATTATTTTATATTTAGTACGTACATTTTTAAAACTAAGTACACATACATTTTCAATTTACATAGCAAAATATTCCCCTAATTACATTCAATCAATCTCGCTACCGAAAAGTCTAAGGATAGCACCCTTTGCTCGTAGGGGTAACGCGGAGGGTCTTGCAGATGGAACTGATAGATAATGGGGCAGTCGCGACGGGGTTCGTTAATAGATGAAGCCTTATTTGAATATTGTCCCCGTTCTATTGGAAATTAAATTGTGCGCCTACTGTGCAGGTATGGTATCTAGATACCATTTTGATTAGGGTTCATACATATGTGTCGACGACATTTTGAGATGATAAGCCTATTTATTTTGTTTTGATGTTTGTGTAATTAATATAAGCGTTAGATACCAAAATAATATACCAAATATTATACTAAATATTATATATACGCCGTGTGGTTCCGGTATAGAATGGGCCACCTTCATCTATACCATGGGAGTCGTAAGAGGCGACTATGGAACTTAACATTCGAGGGCTGGGCAGCAGTGCCCCTTTTCAAACATCACCAAAACCTAACTGCGATAGCCAACTCGCCTGTTAAGCGTGGAAACTACTGGCAAAATCCCCCAGCAGGGGGAGGCCTAAGTTCTGTAGTGGACAGTTAAGGCTGATTTTATAATTTTCAATAATATTATGAAAGCCAAAGGAACTT
This sequence comes from Galleria mellonella, assembly GCF_026898425.1. Lineage (NCBI taxonomy): Eukaryota > Metazoa > Arthropoda > Insecta > Lepidoptera > Pyralidae > Galleria > Galleria mellonella. The sequence goes on along the minus strand of NW_026442162.1, from coordinate 2,056,832 downwards.
TGTTTCTTTTTTTGTTACCTCTTGGTGTTTTAATCACTTACAATAAAATTTGCTATACAGGTATAGAATGGAGAAGGACATAGACTCCTTTTTATTCCGATCAGTAAACATATACGATCACGCGAACGAAGCTGCGTTTAAAAATAGCATTAAAATATTTCCAATGTATTTAATTGTCAGATATTTCTTAGGCTACATATATTATACCTCATTCCTGTTAAGAAATAAATGAAATAATTTAATATAGAATGATTGAAAACTTCTTTTTTAAATACATAGGTTAAAAGCGCTATGGAATTTATATCATATGTTATAATATCATATATTATGAAATTTTAAATAAATCTAGTATTAGTTATATGCAGTTGTTTGAAAAATGAGATGTTTGCCGCGATAGTGTGGCCACGGTTGCGAGCGTTGCCCGCCTAATGAACTAGAACGGCGATAGCATGACCCATGTGCATGCAACTTTAGCCCGCGGTGCACCGCGAATTATTTCTGCTAGGGTGTTCTGTGTCGTAACTGTTACCTCGTCTCTTCAACACTCAGAAACTATTAATACATAGAATTCTTCAGGAATGCCAACACATGTAGGGTACCATGGGCATAGGGTACCATATAGACATAATAGATTATACACAGTATACTCAATTATGTCTTATACTCTATTATGTCTATATGGTATATGGCCTATGGTACTGTTCATGTCAAAAGCTTACGGTTATTTTTTTCCATCAGATGCCTATCACCCGTTTGCCTAAAAAAAAACACTTTTTTCATTATTATTTCAAACGTTAACTATCCACTGCTTTGCCAGTAGTTGCCACACTTGGCAGGCGGATTGGCCCGCAGTTAGGCTTTTATAGATGTTTTAAGAGAGACGCTGCTGTCCGTCCCTCGCCCTTCCTTAGTCGACTCTTACGACACCCACGGTAAAGGAAGGGGTGGCCTATTATATGCCGGGGCTACATGGCGAAAAAAAATACTGCTAGGTATTAATGTTGAGGTTTTCAGTTGGCAGTCTTTACGTCGAATCATAGTATAATGCCATGTAATTAAAATAGAAACAGTTCAAGATTGACTGCGACTAGAACGGAACGCGACTGGACTATAGTACACATATTGCTTCTTAAGTAACAATATTGAAATAATTAAGTCCGCCATATACACATATATGTATAATAATAATAATATAAACCTGAAATTACTAAGTACAGAGGAATAACACCTGAGTCCTCAGGAATGGCAACGCATGGGGTATCATGTGCGAAATAGTATACTCTGTTATGTCCACGGTACTGCTCATGTCTATAGGCGACGGTTGCCACTTTCCATAAGGTGGACCGTCAGTTTGTTTGCCATTCTAAGTTGTATAAAAAAAAGCCTTTTATTTAGACAATTTTTTTTTAATACATATTATTTATTTAATTGCTGTTATTAGCAAAGGCCTTCTCCAACTGCCTCCATTTGATCGATTTGGACGAGAAGCGCTAGCAATAGAGACACCTTTATGTACTAATGAATAAATAAATATTTTACCAGACCGAGATCGGACCGAAATGGCATTGTGGGGGTTATAGTATGGATGTGGCCTAAATAAGCATAAAACTTTACATACCTACATACTTTCAGAAGGTAATCATCTATGGGATGCAGTTCACACCATATTTTTTTAGCTAAAAACTAGAATGCTCTTCCTTCTACTGTGTTCCTAGATGTTCTCTATGCTTTAGTTATCTTCTTCGTAAGCGCATGTCATCTTAGGTCTTGTCTTCCTTTTCATTATTGAAATAAAATCAAGCGCGAACTTATCGCCTAATAAAAAATAAAAATATACATTAATTTTTTTACTATTGAAGGATCCCGATCTCACCACACCACAATTTGTTAATAAATAACTGATTTGTTCCGTTGTTCATGTAATTTTTAAAAGTTTATTTTAATTTGTTTTCTTTCGTGCAATCGATTAAAGAATGTCTAAAACAATTTAAAATCAAATAACTAAATATTTGGATATAAAAAAAATCCTCATGTACCTAGCGTCTATTTAGTTGATGACGTTCACCAAAAGTCCAAAAGTAATTTGTTCCCAGTAAATAGTCGATTGATGGAATGGAAATAAATGAGTTGCGGACGAGGAAAAAAGTTGTCAATTTTGTAGCGCACATGGGCCAATAAGCCAAATTGAAATACCTCGTGCTATGCGAGTCTTTCAAAGTAATTGGTTGACGGGACTTTACCATCCCGATTAGTGATGCGAGTGCAGTTATCTCGAGTTTATAATATATTATCATGAAATAAATATCGTCAAACATAACCTTTTTATCATATCTATATATATATATATATATATATATATATATATATATATATATATATATATATATATATATATATATATATATATTTAGTGGGACTAATTTAGTAAAAATTAGGAGTTGTGTGTGCAAAACAAACTTCTCAGATTTCAGGTTTCATGTATCAGCACCAGAATGCAGCATATTGAAAGTGGTTAGGCGCTTACTTTAGAAAAAATTTGAAGTCTATACTCATATATACTCGCAGTTGGTTAACTAGAATTTCCGTTAAGTGGTAATATTAAATATTAGCGATTTGGCCCGTCTTCGCACAGGTAGATAGAATTTTCAAAAATAATATGTATCCTATCATAATCATCATCATCTTAGTCATTATCTATCCACTGCTAAACAGCCTATGTTACTCGTTAATAATGTAGCTTTTTAAAGGTGACATTTTTTCAAAATGGGTTAATTGGTTTTGTGTTTATACCTATTACAAACAAACAATCAAATATTTCTTCTTTATAATATTAGTATAGACATGAATAAGTAATATATAACCATACTACCATATTTAATACAAATATATTTTTCGTTGAATTTATTTTATGTACTGTCTTTTTGCAGTTTTGGCAGCTAGAGAGTACTGAAGACTTTAATTTAAAAGTTGCATACATTTTCTCTACTATTTTGGTACAAACCATAATAATTTTGTATTTACTTATAAGAGAATGTCTATAAATAGGTGTTGTTCACCTTGAATTACTTATTTTTTCCAATTATGAAAAAAAATTAAAACAGGTACGCAATATCGACATTGTCACATCCCTACGCATGGTCCTTTTAGCCGTTCGTTGATTTGAATAGAAATACCTAACATTAAAAATATAGGGGATCCTGTGAATAGGCGCGCAAGGACATCGCAGCCCAGTATTCATTCGTTAAGTGAACTTCTGAAACCCCCAGTAAGATCACTTACTGTTAACTGGACGATCCCAAACTGCAAAAGGTATCTTATATGGTAGTACCTATTTATTTTAGTCTTATGTGAATGTAATTTATTTTCGACCGACAGATACAAAAAGGATTCTCAATTCTATGTATTTTTTGGATGTATGTTACGCGGTATTATGATCAATTTTGAATTGATGTTTATCGAAAAAGAAACCCTCTTTTGTTCTAATTCTGTCATGATTGAAGTGCAGTTTTTTATGCGGTTATTAAAAAACACTATTTAATTAATTATAAAATATTTTTCATTCACTTTCGACTGCGCTATATGTCCCTATGTATATGAAGTTACTCAGTAAATTTAATTTGTTTTGTTGTTTTTGACAGTCTATTTATTTGATTAAACAAACGTTTTCAATTTCAATTGTCTTCAAACTCAACAAACTCTTTATTTTTCCCATCAAAGAATGATACAAATAATACATAAAATAGGTATATGCATTTTTAAATATGTACATTATAAAATCAAATTATGTGTTTATCCATCCACAATGCGGATGTACCAAATTTGATTAAAATCCGTTGAGCTTTTCAATTTATGACTAACAAAAATTCACAAATACATAAATGTTTTCCAAGCAGTGCTTGCCACTGATCTCGGTTTTCAGTTAAACTGTTCTATTTAAGTATGTACTTTAGTACCCATCTATATAATTATAAATGGGTAACGTCTAAGATAGACTATATATAATATGCGTAAGACGTTTTGAAAACAATGTCAATCTGCTAAAAAAGACTGTTAGTAATGGGCTGTAACTGCCCAATTGCTAGCAATATTCTTTATCAGATCAACGTCCTGGAAACTATTATGGTTATTTTTTATTGAATTCGTCACAATGGATCCACTGGCATACTTTCACCTACCATTCCACACTGGTGCCCCGCCAGCATATACTGATAGCGCAGTGAGGGTTGTCATTCCATTTTTACTCATTAAAACAATACCGTGATGTTTCTAAGAATTTTATTATTAATACAGTCCCTTCCATCCGACTAAAGTAATACTATAATAAAGAAAATTCATTGTTTTTTGTTTGTAATAGATAAACTCAAAACATACTTAACTTTAAAAAAAAATTACATACATTATCAACGAATAACGCGGGTTTTATTTTATGAAACAAAGTGAAGCCGTAGCGGGTTTCTAGTACGTCATGAATTAGTAATTACGATTAGGTACTTTAAATATTTCAATTAAAATAAAGGTATTTTTAAGTTACTGATAACTCATAAGAGATGTCCACCTTAGGTTTAAAGTCGTAAAAAACCGGGTTAACGCATAAACAGTTTTTGGGTGTTTATGATTTTGTACATCATTCTTGGTCAAATACACATAGACAATATTATTATGCAGCCTACAGAATAAAAAACTTTTAATTTATTTTGATTTATTAATAAAATGTAAAACTACAGTCAATCATCAGATTCAGAGTTATTACAAGCGATGAATTGTATTAAATTTCGTCTAAACTGTTATGTTCATTTACTTGCTCATGAAAGCTTCTAAGGTATCTGAATGTCCTCGATTCAACATGTTTAAGATTCCAGTTATAACAAATGAATGAAATTTTTTCAGTTCTTTCAGTTGTAAGTCGATTTCTTTTGTTATTATGTATGTACCAAATATAAATAATTGATAATGATCATATTTTTTCTTTAGCTTTATAACACGCCAAATCTGCCATTACATTTGACAAACTTAAGTGTTGGCTTAAATTGTAGATAAACTCCATACCCTTAAGTTCTTCCTCTTGAGTAAGTTCGACTCCTAGAGTCCTGGGGTCTAGAATATATGCTGCAAAATGTATTGGCCTCATTGCCATATTGCATCTTGAAGATACTGATGTTAGAATCTGCTGTTTGCTTTCTTCGCTCAATGTCGAAATCTCATTTAATGCAAAACGTATCTTAGCTTGTACATCTCTAAATGTAATGTATGTGCGATGCAAACGATTCTGGTCGCTCTCTAAGTAAAATATGCTTTCAGTGACTGGTTCCAAAATACTTATACATTCCCCTGTCTTCGTCCAGAAATCATCACTTAGAATTAAATCTTTAATATCTCTTGAAATTACCACATCTTCTCTAACTGTTAATATTTGCAAAGCTATCTTATTTTTCAAACTTTTTAACGAAGTAACATGACTTCCCCATCTTGTAGCACAAGGCAATTTTAGTGTTTGTGTAGAATCTTCACCCTGCCTTGATTTTATCAACAAGGAACTTAATCGTTAATTTAAAGTTTTTATTATATTTATGGCATAATAAACACAGTTACTTCTTGTATCTTTACAATATTTGGCACAACAAGTTATTTATTTGAGTTTGTTAAATATTTAGCGTTATCGCCAATAAGTACAAGAAACTTATTTGCTCCATACACTTTCATTACTTTTTCAACTTCTTGGCTAAGGTATTCACTAGTGTGAGGATTACTTTCTGTATTCAAACTTTTAACGTATGCAGGTTGAGGTTTTGATATAAGAAAGTTTATTATTCCTTCATTTCTTAAATTAGACCAGCCATCGCACTGAAGGTGTAATATAAACTCAAAACGCATTTCTCTATATATTTTATCTAAGTATTTTGTCGCTAAAGCTTTACGTGAAGGTATTTTAAATTTTGGTTGCAATTTTTCGAAAAATTGTATCCATAAAGGATGTTGCACCATCGATAATGGCGTCCCTGTTACAAATATAGCTCTCGCTAATTCTGTTTTTATATGATCATCGGTGTCTTGAAACTCAGCATTTATTGTAGTGTTAGCAGACGACGAGCGGCTTATAAAAGAATCATTTGTCTCTATCTCTGACAGTCCAGACATTTTGGTTTTGGACGAGCTAACAAGTTTCATAGAGTCTTTTAATGTTTCTGGAGATTTTGGACAAGTGATAAATGTTGAAGCATTTTGGCAGCATTAATTTGTAGACCTTATTACAAAGCTTGCAAGAAACAGACTTGTTTGGTAAAGTAAGTGCTCCCATATGCGTAAATCTTTAGGTCTCCCCATTGAACCTAAAAAAATGAACGATGATTAGTTGGTCTGACGAAAATTCAACAATAGAGATTTTTTTACAATGATTATTTCTTGTTATTTACAATAAATTTATTAAAAAAATAATAAAATAAATACAAAAAACCTTTGTAAAATTACATCAAGGATTAAACGCAGACGCTAGTTTATTATCGTATTGTTCTGTATTTTTCTCAGCAACTTCTTTAATTCGATTAGGTACTTACGCATATTATGTTAAAAATAAATATCTAGTACACATCTTAGGCTATCCACCATTATTATCCAATGACGACTCTCAGCTAACTATGCACTATATCCAAAATAAACGTGTATGGAAAATTTTATCCCAGTCGGTTGAGGATTGAGGATAATTGCATCAACATACGAACATAAAATTTAATAACGCAAGCTAAATAAAAGCTTGTAATAATACATCTAATTTTAAGTTAAAATTGTTAAGTGATCATGATATAATTGTATCATTCAAAAATCCACTTACCTTTAATTATTTCTTGTTAAGTATAAATATTATTTCAAATCTGCTCCCTTAATATGCACTTTTTTACTGCTTTTCCTACCTAACACGTTACCAGGAAGACAAGTTACAAGAGTCAGACTAATAGTGAACACGTTTGACAGTGAAAGTCGTCGCCTCATATTCAGCGTCGACGAATAGGGGAATCCCCAGTCATAATGTATTGCATGCGTGGCGGTCTTACTTCAAATCCATAAACAAAGAGATAATTACAGAACTCGATACTAGATGGCGCTGTTTTTGTTTGAAGAAAGTTTGCGGGCTAAAATACATAGAATTTCATCAATGACTTCCACAAAGAACAACATTTCTGTTTTTTCTAAGTCCGTATCTCTTCCGTATATTTCATAAGATATAAGCTTGGGCTACATTGTTATGCAACGTGATTTTGTCGCTGTCTTGCTAGCAGGGTTGACAGATATACGATTTAAATCGTACTCATACTATTATTTGTCTATTTTTTAATGTACGATCGTAAAGATTATGATCGTAATTCGCACAAAAACATACGACTTTTTGGTTACCTGGCAACATTTTTATTATGAAACGAACATGCTCACATCATCAGTCACATGCAACAATTTATTGGGGATTTCCCCTTCACATCTGGCAGTCCTGCTTGCTAGAATATAGGTAAGTCAGCCACAGTTACTGACGATCGATATTTAAAGGGTATTGTTTTTGTGCTAAATATTTCATAAAAACGTTATTTAATACTTTGTGGATTATTAATTTAGTTGATAATCACTGGATAAAATGGATGCTAATTTGAGAGATCAAGATCTTCGTATAAAACAGTTAATAAAAGAAAATCTACGTAAGTACTCCTAGGTAGGTAAGGTATAATAAACACAAAAGGTACTTAGATCGCGTGTGTTCGAAGCATTTATTCTAATAAATTTAATTTAAAATTGTAGAAAGAAAAAAATGTCTGCCAAGCCGTAGCCGAAGCCGATCTCCAAATATATTTGGCGATAGTGAGACCCAGTGTCCAGATGATTTACCCAGCGTCGTCGCAACAAAGAAAAAAACGAGGATAAAGTAAAAGAAAATTTACTGAAAGAAGAAACAAACTGTTCTAAATGCTTAATTTATGGAGAAGAGGATAAAAGAAATGAGTATTTCGGACTGTTAGTGGCTCAAGAATTTAAATATATACGGCCATGTGTGCGAACGAGGTGTTATGAAGAAATTTTAAAGTATCTACGGGAAGCAAAAGGCCAACATGTTGATCAACTGCAACATGAAAACACTGAAAATTAATTACTTTCATTTTATTATATATAGATTTTTAAAATTTCCTGAAATATTATTAGTTAACGTTTTATTTAATATTGTAGAATTGATCAATACAATTTATAAAAATAATTTATTGGTATTACTTACATATTTTCAAAAAAATACGTAAAAACCTATTTTTTTGGGTGATTATGGGAGTTTATGGGTGTTTATTGGGTTTTTACCAAAGCACCGGGTTTAAACCCGGTGCTTTGCCCATCTGTAAACTCATAATGTTTCGTAAATTAACGCACAGTCTTCAATTCTTGGTCAAATACATTTATCGGTTAATAAATTAATTTATATTTAATATGATAAATCAAAATAGAAATTAAATTACTGTATCTATGTTCATATCGGGGTTTGATAACACTCAAAAATCAATGTATCAATAAACCAAATATAAATAAATTGATAAATCATATTTTTTTATTATATCGAATTGGCTAAAAATACTATTAGAAGAATATACATCGGTGCATTGGCGCTATGCCCAGTGATGTGTTGGCTGCATCACGACTCAGTGCACATCAGCCTTTAGGCATCGATTATGTAGCTACCTATCTAGTTCATTTATTTCATATGGCGCATGGTCTGATGAATTTGCGTTAATTTAAAATCATACGAATATTTTTATTTTTGCATTTTTAAATATTTAGGAGTAAAAGCATAGGTTTCAGATATTAGGGTACTGTAGAAAGCAAATAATATAAATTTCAAAAAGCGTATTAGTTTGCTGGGATTTTCAATTCTTCATATTTTTTAGATATCCATACATAAATATTGAAGCACATTTAAAAAATTTAATAAAACAACCTGAGGTCAGAATTACAGTTAAAAAAGAACTTAATTAGTCATTGTTAATAAACACTTTAAATGATAAAACAATAAGATAACAAATCACTGTAATGATCAATTTCCAGGTTAGTTGATTAAAATTGAATTGTTTAATTCTGTTACTATAAATTAATTAATTTACTATATATAGAATTGAAGTAGTAAGTAATTGGTATAAAATAATTTAGATGAATAATCATCATTTTTTAGATTGTGATCATGATTATGATAGTAGGATCATCGATTTAATGAGACTAATTTGAGATTATAACGTTATAGTTAAACTTATAAAACGGAATAAGTATGAGCAAATTTCCCTTTTCATAAGTTGGTTAGAGTGATAAACGTGTACTCATGTTATTTGATATGTAATAATTGATATGCAGTCAATATAATTGACCACCAAATTGGTGCGACTCATAAATCTAAAATGACAAAAAATACTTAGATTAGCTAACCTAAAAGGCTATTGTTGGGTTTTATCTGGGATTTTTCCTCGATTTCTCGGTAGGTACCTACTTGATTAAGTCGGTTCCATCGTAATTATTTTCCCGTCCCCGTATAGCCGCGAGGGATTTGTATAATCCTGATTGGGTACGTATTGCGATCCGATGAAGTGTGCCGCCGCACGTGTCTGCCTGGCATTATCTCACTTTTGGATAGTCAAACGGTGACACCCTATATTTGATTTGCTCAAGGAAATTGAAAGTTAATTCATTATTCAATAGTTCAATCTTAATTTAAGTAAGTATAATTATAACACAATAATAAGTTCGTATATTAATTTTTTTCATCTAAATTCCTTTAGCAGAAATCGTGAGGAGTGTTTTTAAAATATTCGGATTAATATCAGTTGCTGAATTTTAGCAGTAATAAATTAATGAGGAGAGTTCTCAGAAATGATTCGAATTGATAGCAGCTGCTGAATTTATCGTCGTTAAAATTCAGCAACAAATGTAATGTTCCTTCTCGACGATCTGGATGAGTAGCGGGTCTCTATCATATATTTACAAGGTATTTTGAAATAATACGATGCTGACGGAGGATTATTACTAACTGTACAAACTCTTAGCATTAGTTTTTCTGATGATATATGACAATGAAATATTTATATTCTTTCGTAACGGAGATACGCCTGAAATTCCTCTAGTTTTGCGGGTACTCAAGGGCAGTGGTATTCATTCACCATCAATTGCATGCTCGTTTGTCCTTTTTATTGTGAACTTAAAGTTGAAGATTTAAATATTTCATGCAAACATTAAAATGATGTGGTTAGTTATCGAGTTAGTGTAAGAAGCTGATTTTTTTGTGGTGTTAAACCCATATTCCTTTAAAAAAATATTTGGATTCACTAGTAGAATAATCTCTTAAAATAATGCTGATGAATTCCATTTCACTGAGTATACTATGTACACGTGAATAAAGATAAAAATAAATACCTTACGTAGTTCGTTAGTGTATTAATATATGTTAAATACTTAGTCGTTCAGCGTATTTATACAGTAATAAACAATTAAATTGTCATGTTGGTCCCGGTATAAAATAGGCCACCCCTTCCTTACCCGTGGATGTCGTAAGAGGCGACTAAGGGAGGGCGAAGGATGGGCAGTAGCGTCTCTCTTAAAACATTTCTAAAGCCTAACTGCAGTTACCAGTCCGCCTGCTAAGCGTGGTAATTACTGGCAAAACTCCCCAAGGGGAAGGCTTATGTTCAGCAGTGGACAGTTAAAGGTTGATGAAACAATGAAATATTTCTCGTAACTCGTGTTAGTAGGACATTCTGCATATATCAAGTCTACCTCTGCATCAGAGTGTTATAGCATTTCTCTAAAATCCTGTATCAATTCTGTGACAAATTTACATGTAAATTCGGAGACAAATTGTTCAAAATCCGTAATAGGATATGTGACGTCTGACGTCACAATAAATTTCACGTGAACGAAATCAGTCTCTTCAAAGAATTCATCGAATCTCGTTCTCAGGATTTCTATAGCAGTTGCTTTAATGAAACTCTTGACTTAAAAATAGGCACATATTATGCAGATAGATTTCTATTTATTTGAATTAAAGAATGAAGAAATAAATAGATATAAAATAAATATAAAAAATATTAAAACAAGCGTGCAAAGATTTAGGTAATAACCTAAATAAAAATGTAGAGATGGATAAATAATTTTTAAAAAAGGTACTAATAGTATATTGGAACGAGATAGACAGGATATTTATATACGAGCTATTTGACAATAGTTTAGGTGAAGTTATAATTAAAATAAAATTAAATTTTTTCGTTTTAAAGTATATTAATTAATATAAGTTCTGGTTACATGTGCGGTACTTGTGTATAATATAAATAAGAAAATAATAAATAATCCATAAAATTTTGTTCTACACATTTGACACCTATTCTTTTTTTTAATTTAACCAAGAGTTACAGTTGAACGAAAACAGGAGGTGAGACATATAATGGGTAGAGAGTATTTACAATTCAGCTTCGTAATGTAGTTTTTATTCTATTCTTTATTATATACAAAAAAAGTATAGTATCAGAATAATAATTAAACATAATATCTTCGCAAATTTTGAATCGATTCTAATTTTTTTTTTTCAATCGATAGAATTTATTTTTGTGATCGCTTCATAATACATTTGTTATAATTGGAGCCACTGTTCCTTTATTGCAGAGAAAAGTCTTAAATTTTGTAAAATAAATATTATTGTCAAAATTATTATAGTAAATAAATAAATGGCTACGCTATGTATTTATATTCTCCTGGTTATCTGTACAAGGTGAAACAGGCTGTAAACATGGATAATTAACGCTCCCACCGAACAGAAAATCCGAGCAAATTAAAAATTCGCTCAGCAGGAGGGAATTAAAGTTGGATGCAGACATTCCGCTCAGAGCTGGAGTGCAGGCCAGTGATAACGCGACAATGGGAATTTGCCGTTCGCGCCCGTTGCCCGCGTCTCTTTAACCTAATTAGCACTTAATATCTTACATGATAGAGACTATTATTACTTAATTTATTTCTTTTAGTATTTTACCTGGTAGAATTATAATAGACGAAAATATGTTACATATTTTATACAGAATTAAAACCAGAACCGTTAGCATCCTGTTAAGACAATGTTCTACCCATGAAAGTGGATATTTTTCAAAACAACGACACCCTAAAAGGAACTAATATTTTGGGATCCTTGTATTATACTAATACACCACGACTAACTTTCATCGGAAGCTCTACTTTTTAGTCGTTTTTTTAATTGCTCACAATCATACACATTCTTTGGCAATTTTTGAATTTCACTAATAGATCTTCCCCTTAAATTGATTCTAAGGATTCCAACTTTACCTTTTATAAAGACTAAATTTTGTAAAATCGCACTTAAATATAATAATAAAGTACATACATACCTACTAAAATGAAATGTATTATTAAAAAAGTATTTTAATTAGTTATAAGAGTAATATTTTAAATAATGATTTCAAAAGAAAATTATAGATTCGCAAACTTTTTATTGTTTCAAAAACATTAGAGAGGTTTAAGTTCGGATATTAAAGAAAAAGTTTCTTTTTGAAGTTTTAATCTTAACAACAAAAGTTAGCCAAACATTGTGCCCTTTACTTGTCTACTGACATTGTCTGTACAATAACCTACTTTATAGTTTATAGGGTTCCGTAGACTTTATATTTCCAAAAATAAGGATAGAGTGCATTCTAGAAGTTACATTAAAGATACGATGGACATGACGGTTCCGTAAAATTTCATTGCTGGGCCGACGATGTCTGTCTATTTACATATATTCGTAGTCAAACTCTGAGCTCTTCTCGCGGAGTGACTTTGAGAGTTATATAGCTAAGAATCAGTAAATTATTATTTATTTTAGGCTGTCATATTCGTCGTCGTTCTTAGAAATACTCGTAACTACAATATTTAATTACCTTTCAAGTTAATTGTTATCTCAGTTTAAGTACCATGAGACTAAAGTATTCGATGTTTAATTAAAGTACATTGTATTTGAAACACATAGAATTTGATTACACGATAAATTATATTTAAAATAGTTTAAATAGTTTTTGATAATAAAATATTATAATACTTTTTAGTATTTTCATGTTATATCAACAAATGCTTATTGGGACAAATCGAACTAGTTCAAGTTGGTTGATGATATTATTATAAAGTTCAGACGTTATGGTCTATAAGGTCCTAATTATTAAATTACTGTTATGCATAATGTGATTGCGTAAATTTGCCAAAAATTATACTTACCGTGTGTCAGTCGTCATCATCATCATATCAGCATTTAACTGTCCACTGCTAAACATAAACCTCCCCCTTAGGGGATTTGGCGGTAGTTGCCACGCTTGGCAGACGGATTGTCAACCGCAGTTAGGCTTTTTTAGGATATTTAATGGGAAAGCTGCTTCCCATCCCTCGCCTTCCCTTAGTCGCCTCTTACGATACTCACCTATGGTGGTCTATTCTATGCTGGGACCACACGGCACGTGTGCCAGTAACTGCTTGAAAATTTTAATTATAATCTCTTTGTGATGCGCGCGTTACCCTTAATTTAAAGGGAAGATTTACAAGACTGTGATGCGACCTACTGTCTTCTATGGATCAAAATGCTGACCTGTAAAAATGATGGGTGAGTATGATGGATAAAATCAAGAATGAGTATATACAAGTAAGTTTGAAAGTAGCGGCAATAATAAAGAAGATAAGAAATAGTCGTTTGTCATGGTATGGACATGTGATGTGTAGGGAAGAAGAGTATGTGGTAAGAAAGGTATAACATATGAATGCGGATGGTTATAAGTGCAGAGGAAGATCTAAAAAGAGATGGATGGATTGTGTGATGCTAGGAAGATAACTTGGATAGAAAGGGAGTGAATAGTGAGATATAGCAAATAGAGAAAATAGATACGAATGGAAGGAAAAAAAAACACCGACCTCAAATAGACGGGAAAAGGGCAGGAAGAAGGAAAATAACTTCTTTGTAATATATTTTTAGTAAATGTCATTGACTGTAAAGATATGTAGTAAAAAGTCAATAAACTCTTGTTTAAAAATGAATTGGTCACGTAGTTTTCGCAGAAAGGAATAAATATTTTACTTTATTAAAAACGAATTTTTTATTATTCACATAAAGTCATTGAAATGATACTGTTTTCTGATTTTGATTTTTGGAAGGTATTTTTATCGTATTTATAGTAACAAGTTTTGATAAAATTAATATTAAATGTGTATATCAAATTGAAAAAATATAACTAAAACGAAGTATTTGTATAATTAAAATTAAAAAAACTTTTGCTTAGGTATTGCTGGTGTAATTTTTAATTAGCTGGGTAGTCCCGAAATAGAACGGGCCACCTCTCCTGAAATTCACTGGTTGAGGGAAGGGCAGTAGAGTCCCTCTTAAAACATCATCAAAGACTAACTGCGGTTGCCAGATCGCCTATCAAGTGTGACCTGGCCCCCAAAGTGAAAGCCTATGTTCAGCAGTGAACAGGTAACGGCTGATATAATAATAAAATAATAATAAGTATACTATTATTTGTATTTTTAAGGATACATAATAACTTTTGAACAATATTAATATAATGGTATTTAATCTCATCAAAATATTTTAAGATTAAAGTTGTACCTAAAGTTCCAAGCCTTAAGCCATTGTAAATAATAGTTTCACCTTTGTTTCATTTCAGAAAAGTCAAATACAGAACTCCACTCAAAATTAAAGTTATTTGTTATTGTTAAAAAGTTAGGTTCTGTCTTCTAAAACTTGAACTGTAATCAATTAACTAGTTCATGGATTGATTAACAATGTCAATTTGAATATAAATATATTTTTGTATGAGCATAAAAAGGAAAAGGTTTTAACTTTGAATGAATATTTTAATTTTGTTGCTTCTTTTATACCCAAAAGAGTTTATTTAGTTACTGTTAAATTTCTTTGCTATCTTAGTCGGTTTGTGTTTTTGGTTAAATTAAATTCATTTAATAAAGTGGTGATAAATTGAAGAAAAAGTAAATAATAATTCATCTTAAAAAGATAAAAAATTAATATCAATTATATTCATATAGAAATGATCTTCTCTCAAAAATGAAATATTTAACTCTTCAAATTGTGACACAGGATATATGAGGATAAAATCTATAGTAATATATAATACGTATGTGTAATATAGTATTTGGTGATTTTCACAAAATAAACGAATTTAATTAATAATCAAACGTCCTGACCACGAAATGTTTTCTCATTAACGTCTCCATTAAGATTATTTTGCCGTAATCCTGCCGTTACTAATCACAGCTTCAAACAACCCTCGCTGCCCTACCCTACCCGGTCAAATTGAAAACGCACCTTCATACGTGGATATCTACCTACATGTACTTATTTGAGTATATACGTCCAATGAAAGGGTTCTATGTAAGATTTATATAAAGGAATTCGAAGTTTTGCATTCTAAATTTAAATGAATCTTCATGACGTAGAAAATTTTGTAGCAAAATATATTAGTCAGGTCAGGGGCAACAAGGATCGAAAAATTGTTCGGTTGTTATAAATTTACGTATATTAAATTCAATATTAGAATTTTCATGAAGTCGTTCTATATTTAAAAAAAATATTAAAATATCTTTGTTGATGTGCGACTAGGTAGTGTTGTAGGTAGATTCGGTGAAAAAATATGTAATAGTTTAAATGGATAGGCTAAGAATTCCGATTTCGGTGTTTGTCCAACTGTAATTTTATTTTCGCAAATAATTATCCAAAAATTATGAAGTCTCTCATAATGATAGCATGTAGCGCTTAAATTTTATTGAGGGAATTAATGTTTTGCATGTATTTACAAACTTAATAGTTTATTAAACATAGCACGTGATTATGGATATCTTTTCAGGTTTGACAATTTGGTTTCGAATTTTGTTTCGACTTTTCCTTTAAATTCACTACATTATGATTTGATTTTTTTACACTTCTTACAATATTCTGCAGATAAAAAGAAATGTTGACATACTATATTCTCATTATATCACCACATATTTTTGATTTCTCATATGATGACCTATATCATCCACTTCAGAAACAATTTTCGAATGTTCTCACAAAAAAAGTAAGAAAACAGGTTCCGAGCAAACAAAACCTCGTGGTTCCTTTCTACCTATGTATAATCGTACGTAATTATATTTCATAAGTATAAACGAGGCGGTTAAAGAGATGTAAAGCCCTTCACGCAACATAATACACAAACAATGGTGCGTTATGCCGCAAAGCCGTTTTCTGCGAAACACCGCCGTACGTTGTTACGCGTTTCGCTGATTTTGAAAATACGCCGCGCCTGTACCAGCCACTAGGTGAAACCTACTTTGAAATAGATTTTACTGTATAATGGGTGAGAATGGAATGATATCCCCGCCTGTACTATCGGTATATACTGACGAGGCACCAGTGAGGGGTGATAGCTGATGATGAAATTAGGACAGTTAGTCCATAGTGATGAAGTGTACAAGAATTAACAGTTCCAGGGGGAACCGCGTGGAGGCCGACCTGATGGCATATCATATGGAGTTGTTAATCCCCATTACTAATAAGCCCCTTCCCCCTGTGCCTTCTATATTGATATGTATGTAATAATATAATAATTAATGAAGGTACGGGAAAGAAGGAATTGTTAGTAATGGTCGCTATTATTAACAATTTTTAACGGGGCTGGTAGTCCTCTACTAGTCCCGTTGCTAGCAAATTACCTTGTCAGGTCGATTCTCTTCGTTTTCTATCTGGAAATCATTGTGTAACTGACCTGCCTTACCGTTGTCCCTAGAGAAGTAACTATTTTATTACGACTTATTAAAAAATATATAGAAGGTACGATATATAGATAACTGTAGACCATAACTGGCCGTTTGATCTGCGTAGAAACCACTGAAGCCTCCCTGTACGCGACCATTTAGGTACTGAAATACGTGGGCGTCCATATCAGAGATAAAGAGTGGCTTTGGATATAAAATAAAACATTTTGTTAAAAATACTGTCTATTTCTTATATACGTGCATATACCTAGTTAATTCATATAGACAAAGCTATAGGTATAGTCCTAGAATTTGATTTACATATTGGTGATCAAATTAGATACATTTCCGGATTCCTCCTCATTCATTGAGGAGGAATATCGGAGGAGGATTAACGGAACATACTAGTACTATTTAACGAAAAGATATTATATGATATGTAATGTCCAAGGTAATTCGAGTTATGAGGCTACGTCTGAAAAGAAGTTTAGATACGTTATTTATATTTACCGATTGGGGACAAGAAAGATCCAGGTTCACAAACGGACATGCATTTTCTCAAAACGCTAAACTTTTATTCAATTCATTAGTATCCAACTAACTGGATTACACAAACTATTTGCAATCGAAACTATATAAAGTGCTGTTCAATAAAATTGAACGGGCTCGGAAACATTTTCTTTCGTTTGTTTCCTTTCACATTATCGTAGAAGGGGATGAGGCGGGACTGCCCGTGCCCGACGTACGGGCTTCGCATTTAAAAGCGATCTAAAAAACTTCGCCTTTATTTCGCAGGATGACCTAAGTGGCCGGCCGGACCGTACAAAAACCTCTCGGACTTACCTGTATTTTTCCACTTATTTATCCAACGTTTTTACATTTGCACTGTTTGTTAGTGAGCACAGCGCGCTTTGTCTGTTTGGGAAGATCCTGTTTTTTAACGAGTACTTAGGGTCTAATTAAAAGGAAAGCTCCGCACGGACAGTCGAGGCCTTTTGATGCCCGCTGTTATTACTTTTCGTGTATAAATTTAATTTACCTGGATGGAATTTCGAGAGCATATTTTTTTGGGTGTATTATGATGTTTTTCGAGTGGGGATATGAACGCGATCTTTATTACGAACGGCTGCACTGATACCACTCGTGGTCATGTCTGTAAATACGTAGCTACACAATATTAAACTTTGTTCTCTGTAACATTCCAAGGGTATTTTATAAAAGATAAGACGCGGGATGGATAGCAAGGTCAGTGCGTGCGCGCTCGTCGCCACACTGCATTAGACTTTCGTCACACTAAAGAATAATAATGCGTTGTAGGCATGTCAATATATCGAAAGGAAAAAGTAACATCGAATATACCAATTCAAAAATGCTTATATTACAATTATAATAATGAAATCTTAGATAATAAAATATAGTTTTTATTCTTATTTACTCACTCTCTTCAAGATGGGGCATAAAGTGATAAAAGTCGGTCTTCAGTCACCCAAATATAGTTTTTAGCTGGCTGAATTGGCACATATTTTTTTAACAAAACAGAACAGTTATTTTTCTGTGTTGCCAGTAATATGATATAAATTTTCCAAGTCCGATTAAAGGAGTTTTTAAACTTAAATTAAGAACTATTTTTTCTGATGTAATATATATAAATATGACGTATTATATACATATATATATATATATATATATATATGTATATGTATATATATATATATATATATATATAATATATATATATATATATATATATATATATATATATATATATATATATATATATATATATGTAAATATGTGTGTATGTTATGTGGTTAACGAATACAATTTTAGACTTATTTTCGTACAGATATATCAATCAAAGTAATTGTTGAATATAAATATCATTACGAATCATTATGCTCTATTTACAAAGTTATATCAAATTTAGTATCTTTGTTTTTAATTTTACAATATACAATACATTTCTCCCACATCTATTCGTTCACACAAATATAAAAAAAGTAAAATATAATTAAGTTGAATAAGATTAAGTATTATATAATCTAATCATACTTTTTTTAAACAGGGGAAAATATTCAAGTTAATACTTGTATGGAGTAACCACTTACATATGTGAAGATATCCGTATTTAAAATTGACGAGTAATAAATCGAACTGGCCGGTAATGAAGGAAGTAGCAAAGCTATTGGCATTAACAGTAACTTGGGCCCATCGACAGTAAATGTCACTTGAGAATGACTATGCGCAAGAGTCGACTCCTGGCCGCCATTACTTTTATCTCTCTTATGACAGATGGCGCAATAAAATTTATTTATTTTAAATCACGAACTTGTAATAACCACGAATAATGAGTGAGCACGTGTCTTTTTTCGATTTTGCGTCGAATATTGGACGATTTCGAACGATAGTCGAATGATTTACAGTCTGACTTTTGAACGTATTAAATCATCTCTGTATAGAAGTTGAGAAAACTATTAGCTATTATTGGCGAGCTACAAGAGGCCTTTGTGTGATCCCTACCCGGGATACGAGTTGATAGACGATACTTTTTTATTCGAAACTTATTCCATTCCACTGATTTGCGTGGATAATCACGAATGAATTATTATAAACCATCTGATTTATATAGGTAATGTTTAGTTGATATAATAATATGCGAAAAAGTTTATTTGGAGTATTTTTAATATTACTCGGTTTATTTATATCTTTATTATATATCGCAAGGAAAGGTATATTCGTAAGTCTTTACATTTGAATAGAAATATGAGTTTTATATCAATATGTAGAGGATCTTTAACGAAAAAGAAATAATAGCTATTTTTTTTATATAATAGATGTTGTTGTTTAAATATTTTTATAGGTAATTTTATTATGGTTTATATTCAACTATGTAGTTGTAACTCACGGGAATATGCCCACGAGAATTATGGTACAGTACCCAATTATTTCAGGATATTGTTGTTTTGTATACTAAATTAAATATTCAAATATATAGATAAATAGTTAATTTATAATTTTAATTTTATATTATGTATAATTAACAACAATCAATAACAAAGAAAAGAAAAAAAAGAACAATATCAAGTTTCATTAACATGAAAATATTTTCTAAATTGACACATCTGTTTTATCTACCTGTTGTGTGATGGTATGCGAAACTGGTCGGCAGTTTTTTATATTTTTATTTTCGGAACAAAATTTACGAGAGCTATTAATTATATGGGAGGTCTGGTATTTGCTCCAGCATTGGTTAATGTTGGTTCCAACGTTTGAATGGTTTTTGTTTAATTCATATGGTTGTAAAGGGTGATATTGGATCAAATATAAAGGCACGTTTAGATGGGAGATATGGCGGCGGTGCCACGCTGTCTGTCTTGTGGGATCCACTTCGATTCTTGGATTTTTTATTTTTTTACTATTGTTATAAGTCAACCATTGTCTTGATGGTTCTTTCTGTATGTGTAAATATCTTGTTTATGTATATGTATAGACTGTACAGGTGTATATCTTAGTTTTTTATAGACAGTTTCTTTTTACTATTATATCAGCGGTTATCTGTCCACTGCTAAACATAGGCCTCCGCTGGGATTGGGATTGTGCCAATATTACCACGCTTAGCAAGCAGGTTAGCGCTTGGCAAGCGCAATTAGGCTTTGGTCATATTTTATAAGGGACACTGTAGCCCATCTCTCGTCTTTTATGATACTAACGGGAAAGAAAGGGGTGGCCCATTCTATGCCGGGACTACAGGTTTATACAAATGCTTCGCCAAAAGCTGGTAAATTTTTTCACCCATGTTTGGGTAAATTGGGTTATCATAATGCACATTATTATTCAGTATATGGGAGAAGTTATATTATAAAGTGAAGTTGTATACCTATATATAAAATTAATACAAAATTCTTACGAATACCTATATGTAAAAGAACAAAATAATAGTGCATAATGATTCGATATATATGTAATTGCTTTATTTATTATGGGATATGAGCAAACATCTATATTAGAAATTAGGCTCTTAGCGTAATAACACACAAACGATAACGCTTAAAAAAATATTTAGCCTTTTTTATTTTTTTTTTTTTTTGTTTATAACTTAAACAATAACTGTATGTATATTCACTTTTTTTTTATTTAATAATGACTTATTATTATATTGATTTGCTGTATAATAATGACTAATTACTATATTAAATTGTTAGACTTTTTTATTTTAATTTTTTTTGTTTATAACTTAAACTATAACTGTATGTTTATTCACATATTTTTTTTTAATAATGACTAATTACTATATTAAATTGTTGTATGGTCCCAGCATAGAATAGACTACCCCTTCCTTTCCCGTGGGTGTCGTAAAAATCGACTAAGGGTGAGCGAGAGATGGGTAGCAGCGTCCCTCTTAAAACATTTCTAAAGCTTAACTGCGGTTGCCAACCTGCCTGCCAAGAGTAGCAACTACTGTAAAACCCCCCTAGGGGAAGGCTTATATTCAGCAGTGGACAGTAAAAGGCTGTTATGTTGATGATGACCATATTAATTAGCTATACTAATATTATTCGCTTTCGAAAATGACGTCAACAATAAATCTGTAATAGTATTCAAATAATCCTCTCACAAACTGTTAAATTCTTTCAACACAACAGCCCCTTTATACTCACAAACTGATCGATTTACAATGATTCCCAATAAAACTCTACCATTTTATTATCAATAATTTACTACATCGCGCCAGTGAATGTAAAATTGAAATTAAAAACAAACCATTAAACGATTTTATACGAGAATCCCTAACAAGGACGCTTCCCTTAACCGGATCGGGAGCACACCTGGGTACTCGAAATTTGCCCTAAAAGGTCCCAAACGACACTAGTCATTTAAAACAAAATGTGATATGTCACAATAATAGCAGTCGGAATTCGGCGTAATGACATTAGCAATAAGAAGTATTGTTGACAATCAGCTAACGATCCTGTTGGTAGCAACTGAACATAAGTCGTTCCGGAAGCAAGGAGTGTCGAGATGGTAGATTTTAAAAATGGAACGTTTGATTTGCATTTGAATAAGAGCCCCCGGCGACCCAGGTGCGCGCCGGTACACTGCTGTCCAAAAGTTTTGTAATTTTTTTAACGTGGTCGCGAGCTAAAATTAATATGGATGACCAATTGTACATGTATAATTGACTACGTTTGTTTGATTAGCATACGAATTAAGTTGATGAAAAATTAGTTGCAGGTTAAAAAATGACGAAATTTCTATTTGTTATAAAGTTCAAATAAAAATTGACGAGATTTGTTTATTATATTAGATACTCAATTTAAGAAAGAAACGAATATTTATTGCATACTTGTTTCGAATTTAGATTCGTAAATTTTTTCATTGATGTACATAAATTCTTCATTAGTTAACGCACCGATAGTTAATCACTAAATGTATATTATGACTTTAGTAACTTTTTTTACAACATAGGGGGCAAACGAGCATGCGGTTCACCTGATGGTAAGTGACTACCGCCGCCCATGATCACCCACAACACCAACGGCATTGCAGGTGTGGTGTGCATTTACTTGCCATCATCATCAATTCTAATTGTCAGCTTGACTTTAACATCAAAACTTGCACGTAATATATGGATAATATTACAATAAAACTATCAAATGTCATTCGTATTATATCACATGAGTCACAGAGTAAGAATTTAAGTATTATTTGTTGCTTGTCTTTAACTGTTAATTTTAACTATGTAGGAAATTGAATTAAATCATTTACGTTATTATTACCTTCAATATTATGTTTGGAAGATTAAAACTATTCCCATTATTTGTATGACATTATTCTGTACGTAACTGTACTTTCATTAGTTCAGGAGCTGTGTGATTTTTCCATATAACAATACGAGGGATATATAATACACGTGTAACTACAACTTACTTGCCTGCTGACCTTCAGGAGATTTACCTATTACTATGATATGTTTTAAAATACCTTTATTACTATTAAACTGAGTCTCAAATTTGGCATGAATAAAATGGAATGGAGTATGGAATTTATAAACTCCATTGAAGGTGAATATGACTCCTGTTTACATCATAGACGTGACACCGTAGAATTTTACTTAATCTTCATTCAGGGCAATCATGACTGTCTGGTGTGTTTATTGACGACAGGATTACTGTATTAAACTAGATGCTGTCAAACAATTAGCATCACATACACACATATGTACACACGCACACGCGTACACATACGCGCACACACATGCGCACATACATATAAAGAGAGAGAGAGAGAGACGAATGAGAGGGGCTTGCACACATACACGTACGCACATTCCACTACACATTGTGGGGGAAAGTGATTGTTAGTAATGAGGATTTAAGAGCCGTATTGCTAGTAATATATCCTATCAGGTCGACTGCTACACGGTTTCCCCTGGAAACCATCGTGGCCAATTCTTGTGGAATTCATCACAATGAGCCAACTGATCTGACTTCATACATCATCTCTCACTATTGCCTCGCTAGTATATACTGACACCGCAGGTGGGATTATCATTGCATTTTTATTCATTAAAAAATATACTTTGTAAAACTTTATTATATTATTATTATATCAGATTATAATTGTCCACTACTGTACATAGGTCTTTTCCAAAAGGGGAGGTTTGCCCATAGTTGCTACGCTTGGGAGGCATGCTGGCAACCGCAGTTAGGTTTTGAAGTTTTTTTTTTTATACAACTTAGAATGGCAAACAAACTAACGGCCCACCTGATGGAAAGTGGTAACCGTCGCCTATAGACATGAGCAGTACCATGGACATAACAGAGTATACTGTTTCGCCCATGATACCCCACATGCGTTGCCATTCCTGAGGACTCAGGTGTTATTCCTCTGTACCCAGTAAATTCACGCCATATCCCACCCTTCAAACCGAAACACAGCCATGCAAACACAACTGCTTCAAGGTAGAAACACGAATGGGACAGAGGTACTCAAGCAATCGACTTTTGTACAATGTCTCCCTCTGGTAAAGTTGGTTTAAGAGGGACGTTACTGTGTATTAGGTTCCCTTATTCGCCTCTTACGATACCCACGGCAAAGGAAGGTCCTGTCATGTGGTCCTTGCATCCTATGCAAGGACCACATGACAGGAAACTTTGATTGCTGGGTATAAATATAGCAAAAGTGTGTTTACAATATTTTGTACGAAATAGATTGTTTACCACTCTGTGGTATAAACAAACGTAAGGTTACTGAACGGTGGCGTATCTTTGAACATATCTAACGACCTTTATACAATGTACTCTTTTGTATATATCTACTTGTACAGATGATCCCGTTTGATCTGATTTACTGATGATAGACTTACGTGACTTGTCTGAGTAAGTACCAAAGTTTTTATTCATGAGGAACATAAAAATTAACCTTTTTCCAATTTTAAATGTCAAACTAGCTGACAGCTCTTCTGATCGGAAGTGATAACTGTCGCCCATACACGTGTATGCTTTTCTATGAACATTACAAAATATTGTGAAGAAGTACTTTAAGTGTTCATTTGAAGAAACTAGTAGATTTACAGATTAGCAATTGACTCCAGCCACTTTCTACCATCGTACGGTTCGCCATCGACAGGGAGTTCATCCTCATGTCATACAGCCTCAATGGTCGCGTACTGCGCGGTTTTAGAGATGTTTCCTCCCACGAACACTCAGGTTGTGGAATGAGCGGCAGGGATGCCGAGGTTTTTCCAAGAAACTACAGCATGGGGTTCTTCAAAAGGGGGGTAAAGAGGTTTTTCAGGGTCGGCAACGCACGCGTAATACCTCTGGTATTGCAGGTGTTCATAGGCACCTGATGGTAACCACTTACCATCAGGTGGGCCGTATGCTTGTTTGCCACCTCAGTGGTATATAAAAAAAAAGAGTTGTAGCAACAATAATAGTTAAAGTGATTTTCAGAAATTTAAATTAATAAAGTAAATTATTATATTAGTTAAATGTTCGAAGAACTTTCTGGTAATGGTAAACATCGTTAACGTATTGAGTTAAAGCGAAGGATAGCCTTACTGGCTGTCGGTGCCTGTATAAATGGATTTTATACATTCAAGACGATGTGACGTAAAAGCGTATCGAGTGACGCGTGTGAACATAACCTTATTTCTTTTTTTTTTTTGAACAAAAATATACTTGGACGATTTACACAGATATAAATAACCTCGAGATCTTCGGAAACATAATAAGAAGAGAGAGTACACACATAATATTTTTTACCACTCAAGTGGTGTCGAGTGTTGGCCCGGCCGCTCGGTCTTGTTCAGCCCTTATTGTCTGACTTTTTTATTATCATCACGAACAAAGGGCCCGTAAACGGTAGCGTATCGGTACCTCTGATCAACCTTATACTTATTTTTTTAATTATTGCAGGGTTCTGTGTACTCATCGGCTAATTTTAAATTTATAAAGAAATAATCAAAACGTGTGTAATAAAGATGTTTGAAACAGTTATAATTGAATATATGTAGTTAAAAGTAATCCTTGTTTTATCCACAATGAAGTTAAAGGTTTTATATATAGCCGTGCTCGCTTAATCCAGTCAGTATTATATTTTTAGACTAGACATAGACAAATAGGTAGTGAAAATTAAAATGTAGAGAGTCAATTATACGTCGTATAATTGACTCTCTACATTTAGTATAGTTACGTTCAGAAAGATAATTATAAGGAACGATATATATGTACGGAACCCGCTTAATTTTTCTATCCGTCACGCATTTTTTTGCAGAAAATTGAGATGCTTTTATGTTAACGCGCTCGCGATACGTAATTTTTGATAATTTCGCTTCTCCTTTGAGTGACATTTTCCTGTCGGCCGATTAGTATATAAAGGTGTAGCTTTTTTTTATTCTATTGGAACAGACTATAAGAAGTACAACTGTGTATGAATGGAATGTAGTGGCGATTTAGTTTTTTTTTTTCAACATGATAAAATCACAAACGATGATTCTTTCACAAATGACTCCTCCAAACACTTCAATAATTTTGGAAGAATGACAAGTTTTTGTAATAATATCAATAGGTATTTAAAGTTCCGTCAAGTGCCAATAATCTTTTTTTATACCACTGAGGTGGTAAACAAATACACGCGCCACCTGATAGTAAGCAGTTACCGTAGCCTATGAACGCCTGCAATATCAGGGGTATTAAGCGCGTTGCCGACCCTGCAGAAACCTCTTTACGCCTCGATTTAAAATTATTTGTATTAACAAAATGGACTGATATTTATACGTGACTTGTCTTGTTTTACCTGAATTAGGGTTTGGTGATATAAATGAAAAACAAAAGAACTATGAGTAAGTCCAACCTAAAATAATTTTCTCTTAAAAAGCAATAAATATATTGCCATAGATGACATATGGGGAAGAAAAGTTTTTGAGTAGCGACCCGTACGGACAAACGCAGTGTAGGGTGACCCCTCACTATATAAAGTGACGACCTCAAATGCATTGCAGAGATTTAGTGGATGCGGGTGGTTTAGGACCGTTCCTTATGACAGTCTATGATCAGCAGTGGACGAATAACAGCTGATATGATCATGATGATGATTAATGCAGAAAAAATGGATAGTAATAATAGAGACGAGCAATTTATTTGCGTACAAACAAAGATCTTAGAAATAACAACTCGTCATCTTGTTACCGCGGTGCCGCGAGCCGTAAACGCTTCACTATTGACCTCGTTAGTTCGAACAAAACGTCACCGCCGCGTGTAAAACAACCGCGCCACTCCACGTTCGCCTTTTCCTCTCGAAAATAACTCATCTCGACTTTTCGCGGGGTGTCATTAATTCAGCTGGCTTTGTGAGCGATATCGCGCCTGTGTTCTCACCCGCTACAGTAACTACGTACTAGGGTTTCCGATTTTGGATAAAAATATCGACTTAATCAATTAATAAAGAAAAACTCCAAGAAAAAATCGTTCAAAAGATTGATATCAAGAAAAGAATCCTTATCAGAAAAATAAAAATTAACAATGAACAATTTTTTCGAAAATGAAAAATACATACAAAAAGAAAATTTAAAAATAAAAATAAAGTAGAAGTTATTGATAAAAAGGAAACTGACAGGTATTGAGAATATTCTAATAAATCGATCTTATCAATTTTAAAAAGAAGGAGGTTCTTAATTCGGTTGTAAATTTTTAAAATATTATTACCACATAATTATGTCAATTATAAAAAAAAAAATTAAAATAGTTTTTCATTTGAATGAATATACCTACAGATTGAATTTTAAACTTTATCAAAACTAGTTTTATTACAATTGAAGTAGTTTTTTTTTGCGTATCAAATTTGACAATTTTGAATTATCATTTTTAATGATCTATTTGTCCTTAAAAAATTAATGCAAAAAATCGAAGATCGATTAGTGATTAATCAAAAGATCGATATTCGATTACATCGAATAAAGGTTTGAAGCCTTACTGCTTACACACCCGCTCCGCTTGTCGCGATGCTAATGACGTACTGCATCCGCATTGGTTTTTTTTTATGTCATCAACAAAATGGTTTTTGCTAATGTTTACAAAGTAATTCTGCGACGCTTTTACTCGTTTAATATAGAATAAAAAAAAGTGCGCTGTTAAATTCAAAATATTACAGACTTCTGGCACAAATGCTTTTTCTTATCGCTTTATAATTATATGGATTTATTATATATATTTATTATTACTATTTAGATTGACTTCATATGTTCTACATGTATATAAAGAAGAAGTAACGAGTCTCCGAAATTAGTGAGCATCTATGAAATGAATTATTAAAGTGGATAAAATAAGAGATCTAAGGATAGAAGGGATAGAAACATTCTATTATTTCAGTCTACCCCGCAAAGGACTTGTCGTGAAGATATGTTAGATATGTTAACTTCATAATGATGAACATTAATACATTCTACTCAATATACAACAAATATACTGGTATTTACGTATAGAACGAATGGCCCAATGATATTTTCCCAAAATTTGCCTCAAGAAAATGTCTGGACAATAATATTTTTTGATTTTCCCCAAGTGCGGGTCGACCTCTGCTCTTTTAATTACTGGCGGGGCGGGTGGCGCGAGAAAATATTTAGCCACGCGTCCAACACAGCCCTCCGTAATTACTAATGAGCTAAAGCTTAGCTGTACTTAGTTATATAAATATCTAGATAAGTATAATAAGTACAAGTGTATTATTATTTTTAGCTTATTTATCCTTTATTGTAACTTAAAATAGGAAGAGTCAAACAATATTTCGTATCTAAAATCTAGCTATGCAGTTACGAAAATGAACAATTTTCATTATGCATTATATGTTAACATACGAAAATAATATATAACCTATATAATAAATCGATATTGTAACGGCGCTGTTTGTATCGAAGCTTTAAAGATTATTGTCATATATTGAATCATTTTCCTGTTTTTATTTTCGGAGGTCAGAGACAAACAAACATTTCTCCTAAGGACTTCTCATGTTTTTCTTATCTGGTTACCTATAAATGTTATCAAATTTTGTTTTAAATACTAACCTAACAACGTGATATTGTTTCGGAGAGTTATCTTTTCAGCTTTTTTATATTTTAGGTAGGTACATTAAGTTACAATGAAGGACAGATGTTGTCCAAATAAAATATTTATATATCTTTTCCAATTTTCGAATAGGAACCTAAAATTATGAGACTTATCGGTCTATTCAAGTCATTTACACTGTATGAAATTCTAAATTTAAATTAATTACCAAGTTTATAACCGTTACATGACGTGTAATCTTTAAAACTTTATTTTCATTTCATTCCTTAAAAAGCGAAAACATTCTAACCATAACGTTTCGTTTTCCAAGAAAAGAAAGTAGGTTCCCCCGTTTGTAATGCGGATGGGAGGCAATGGAAAATAAGAGGAAACCGGGAGCAAATTAGAGACCGTAATAAGAGTGGACCCAGGCTCCGTTCGTGATAACACAGCCCCATATTGTTGTGGGTATTATTTTTTCATCTCTCCACAGATATTTCGTTTCTCGTTTGCTTGCCGCGAAATATGTACAGCAATTTCCTCTGAGAATTCGGTTTGGGATGAAATTAGAGGTTGCGTTTGTGATTTTTTCAGCATACTTGATTACATCTTTTTGAAGAATTAATGGTGTCGTTTTGAGAATTTTTATTTTTTATATATGGTTTTCTAGCTGTAGCCCGTGGATTTGTTTGCATGAAATACGACAAAATTATTTATTTAATTAGGTTATACAATCTATCTGTATATCTGTTGAACAAATTCGTCGAGCTAACATCCAAATGTCTTTACAAAATAATCATTGCTACAATATCAAATTTATTAATGCTAATTTTTTATACCTACACACTGCACTAGATTCCATTTTCTTTATCTTTAAATGGAAACAATGCAGCATAGTAATATTTTGCTCTTCTAATTTCTACATAGAGATTAAATATATCATTCTTACGAAAAGAATTTTTTTATAGTTATTCAAAAATATATGATTATGTTATTATAATATTTTTACAGGCATAACACGATTTTTCTATACATATTTCTTTACAGGCAGCGAGCAGCGTTTTACCAAAATAATATGTTGTTATCATCTGTATAATACTGTTGAAATAATTTAGAATTATTTTTACATACGTAAATTAAAAAGACACAATTTTAAATTGTATATTATTACCATTAATTTATTAGCTTTTTATTTTTATAAGTGGTAAACAAACAATGACGTTCTTGTCATGTGTCAATTACCATGGGTGTCGTCACTAAGGGAACTTAATGGTCGAGTTATGGGCAGCGGCATTCCTCTTAAAACATCATCGAAACCTAATTGCGGTTACCAATCCTGCCAAACGTGGCAACTACTAGCAAAATTCTCCTTATGGCGAAGGCTTATGTTTTGTAAGTAACGGTTGATATAATAATAAATTACTTTATTATTTTATTTATTTATTTATTTAAGGCAAACAAACAGCTAAAATAATACATAATTATATACTTAAATATTAATTTAGTAGCCGCTAGAATTTGCACAAAATAAAATACAAGTAAACGAAACACAAAATTAGACAATACTAAAATTAAAGAAAATTAAACAAACTAATACTATTGAAAACCACATTGTTAATAATAATGCTCAGAAGTAAAGTTTTACTTATGTATGTATCTACTAATTTTTATTTTTCTTATTTCAGTGATTCTCTAAAATCTACACGTTAATAATTGTACCCACGTATTTATTATAAAATTTATTGAGTTCCCATAGATGCCATTGAAGCAAATATCGGGGCAAAATCTAATAATATCCGCGAAACTATTCCCAAATTGCAACAATTATTCCACTCCGTAGACCGCAGTGGTAATTCATCGATGGTTTTCACATTTCACGGGAATTATTAAATACCAGCAATTCGATAATTAATTAGTGCAAAAAGAGCCGGGGATCCGCAATGGAATCGCAACGGAATCGCGGCGGGATCGCAGTAAATCACGTTCGCACAATGCCGGCAGGTGGCGGCGGCGTCGCGCGATAATACTGCCGTTTAATTACGCGGAATAATTAGTGAACGGAATATTTTCCGCGCCCTAACTATCTCCGCCGTCTTCCGGCGATAACTAGGCGGTAATTGCGGATTAACCTCGCATTCAGAATTTAATAGGTGCTCGAACGGAGCCGCGTGGTGCGCCAGTCGAACCCGGATGACGCTGTTTGATTAGTGAAGTCGATTTAATTGTTTCCCGGAAAACATTTTGCCTTTAAAGGCTTAATGTATGCCGTGTTTTGATTGCTAATTTTGTATATTATTGAATTGTAATGTAACCTGTGTACACTATCAGTATAATAGTAGGTGCATAGATAGTTATCATAAGCACTTAGCTCTAGATTAGCTTAGCTTATCTAAACAATACTTAACAATAATCTATCTAATTGCTTACATAATAACAGTGTAATAATGTATATGCTAAAAACTATAAATATATTACAATAAAATGTATTACCTTTTATCATCTTTTATTTTTAATAACATACAAGTATGTTTTCTTTTCTTTAAACATAAACAGTTGTTAGACACGATTCTGTAGTAATGTGTCTAAATATGTATTAAAAATTGTCTAGCAAGTTTAACTATTTTATGGCATAACAGATTTTATTTACCTATTTGAGTAATTTTAGGATTTGTATTTAGTTTCCTGGTCAAGCAAAAGATATATGTACTTTTTTATCCTCGTTTTCTTTATACTAGGATAAACACAATCCATCTGTGTGCCAAATTTTAATAAAAAATGTTTACCTGTGTAAGCGTGCTGAGTAGGTAATTAAACAGTCAAACATCTTTACAAATTGTATTGATAAATATTAATATAAATGAATAAGTAAAGGGATATACATATCTCTAAATGTTAATAATTAAAGTAATGATAAGATATATATCTGCTTAAGGTTTATTATTTATCATTTATATTACGCAATTAGAGTGAAAAACGAGAAAATTTATTATCAAATTTTATTTTACATTAAATAATATGTTTTTCCTATCTACCTATTTATGTTACCTTGTAAGAAAATAAAGTGATATAATATGAAAGTAGAATCTTAATACTCAATAGAGACAGCTTTTCTATTTAAGTAGGTAGGTATATATTATAAGTAGGCTTAGATAATTTGGGCTTTATGGCACGTGAATAATTCCCTGTAACCCCTCGGCCGGTCGTCACGACAACGTTTGATCTACGTAATAGAAGGTAAAAAATAAATAACTCCTATAAGCGCATTTCACCTGCGACAATCCGTAGTGTAGTTATTGCCCGGGGTGGCTAGTTGAGCGTAAACTTTTGATATTGGCGCGAAATATTAATTTCTCGATGCCAATGAACTGCGAGGCGTGCGAAATGCTGGCAAATTACTCTGAGTGCTTGGAGGTTTTAATTTACCTACTAAAGTTGGTTATATGGATATTTTTATGCCGTAGAGAATCTGATTTTTTAAAATAGATATTATTAGTATTCGAACCATTTTTAGGGTTCTTTTTTACTTTTATGGTACTTTTTTATATTTTGCTCGTCCATCTGTTATAACGGTATGTCTCAGCAAGTACTAATGCTATTGTATTGATCAAGAAGGAGTTAAATTATCAAAATTGGCCTATTAGTCAAAGTGGTTTATTTCATAATATGAAAATTATAATTTGTACATTTTAAAAAGGATTTTTATTTATTTTATGTATTACATACTTTTTACTTATGATTGAAAATGTGATAAAATTCATACTTATCCCTTAGCTCTGAAGTTTGTGAAATAAATATTTATAAATAATTTATATTAATATATTTCCCATCTTTTAAATAAAAAAATACACATTTTATTTTATAAATCTGGAATGATACGAAAAAGAAGCAATTACCGATATTACTAGTGGAGCATTGACCGGGTACGCCAGATGGCGCTGGGGGCAATCATTTAAAAATCACTGCACATTGTTCCGAGCGCAACTAATTGCAGAGAAAGTGGGGTTCGATGGACTCCCGGACTAAATCATTTTCTAATAGGGGGAGCCGGTATGACGGTCCTTAATTAATTTTCGGCGAAAATATTTGTTTGATCGTAATTTGGTAGTTATACAAAAACAGACTTCCTTCATACGCCCATATAGGTATTAATTTGGAAATATCATTATTTGATATATGTACATATATACAGTATGTTAATTAATATCATTTTGGAAATATCATTTCATAAAATTTGTGTTAGTATTCATTGGGTTTAAAAAATTTTTTTCCTAGAATTTTTTTATATTAGGCAGGTACCAAAAATTAAAAAAATAAATTACATTTTTCGAAAAAAATAACGACCTTTATCTATATCAACAGGACTTCTTGATAATAGGTATGTGCATATCTTATACTGTATATTTATTTATATATGGTATGTATAATTATTTTTGTAGGATAAATATCCAATATATACATAGATTATGAAACTGAATATATTTTATTTATTGACTAAAAGAAAATATGGTACAAAAGACGGACTTAATGCTAGTAGAATTTTCTACCAGTCAACCAAAAGTAGTTAGGAGTATTGTGTTAGTACAATCTACTACTACTATTCGCGTAAGGATGTCACTCTCGAGTGGTCAAAAGTTTATATGCTGTCATCGTTATACATGAAAACCTTTGACGTTGCTTACCGGATGATAGTTTCAAGTAGGGATCGTTAATATATATCTACCAATAGGGTAGGGTTCGATTTTTGGTGGAGCCAATTTAAAAAATAAACTTTTCTGAATTGGCTGGGTTCTGGGTGTTCTATGTTATGTCGCAGACTTGTACTTGTACTTATTCCCTGGTTCTTTATATCACAGGTGCCCTAGTTGGAAAACCAGGCCCATTAGCACTTTGGCACTTTTTATTATAAAAAAATGTATATGTTATAGTTACAATGTATATATTAAATAAAGAAGAGACTAAATATTGGTTGTCCAATATAGAAATGGGTGATGACTCAACCGACTTCAAAAAGAAGGATGTTCTCGAATCGATTTTTTTTATATGTTACCTCATAATTCTGTCATTTGTAAACCTATTTCGAAAGTTCTAAGTTTTAATGAAAAGGATATATTTATAGATTGGTCTCAATAAAATTTTATCAAAATCGGTTCTGTAGTTTAATTTATAAATCAAAATAACTAGTTTTGCTACAATGAAGTCGTTCGAATGAAGTTTATAAGAGACAGAAATGAATGTTTTTATGAAAAACATTCATTCCCGTCTCTTAACATAAACAATGCAACGCGAAAGTCAAACAGTTAATGGATATTTAATTATTGTCATATATAGCTAATAATATGCGTTTTCTTTTTTTCAGATTTCGATTTAATTATTTTTAATACACCACGATCCAGTAAGTATATCTACATAGTTTTATTAAAAATTTTAGGGAATCCACTACAATTCTGCTACAAAACTGAAGCAGGTATAACACCTGTAATACACGCACACGCACATGCACACATACACTATACACTTTAGTGATAATTATTATATTTTGTAATGGTACGCAGTGTCAAAGAACATATTACGCCGAACCCATATAATAGTTCAGATAATTGTAGGAAAATGATGCTGACGCAGTATCAAAGAATTTACTAGTATGTAAGATTTTTGATTTCATTAAGTAACCGCTGTATTAAGCGTAATAGTGAAACGCAAAATGTTTACAATTTTTTCAAATATTTAATAATAGTTTACAAAAGTCGATGTTTTATAATAAGGCTAATAATATAATATACATAGTACTGATATCAGTATCATGAACTAAATTTGCTTATAGCTGTAGCGATTTCTATCAAATCCTTACATATTATTAATAA
Source organism: Galleria mellonella (assembly GCF_026898425.1). Lineage (NCBI taxonomy): Eukaryota > Metazoa > Arthropoda > Insecta > Lepidoptera > Pyralidae > Galleria > Galleria mellonella. The sequence goes on along the minus strand of NW_026442162.1, from coordinate 2,022,655 downwards.
TTACATATATATTAATCATCATATACAGTTAGAGCTTAATTCCAGTAAACAAATGCACTACAAGCATAAAACTGACCGTGACGGGTCACCGGCAACAATGGACCAATTGAATCAGACCTATTTCCTGTGAATCAGATTCATTTCCTTTTTACCCAACGTTCATTTGTCAATGTAGTTTCGGCCTAGACACCGACCAATTTAATTTGTTGATTGATTTTAATATTGTTGAGTGTACTTACTATTATTGGTTCTTTTCAATAGGACGAGACTTGTTTAATAAAATTAGTCTTAATATTTTTATAATGACGATACTTATAGCATTATAAAATAAATACTTTTTGAATAAGTACTGAAGAAAGTCAAATTAAAAATATTACAATATTATTTACAAAACATAGTTCAAAATTCTCTCATTTTTCTGTACAAGTAGAATAGAGATGCACGAGTCGGACACATAGCGTTCGATAAACAAGTCGTCAGTCTAGCAGAGCTTGCCATTCCTAAGTACTAAGGTTTATACCTCCGTAAGTACTTTTTCTTTTCAAACAGGAACACAGACATGCAAACAGATGTGTTTGCATGTATATGCATATGCATGGTATCGGAAATAAGAGCTAGACTACTATTAATAATAGTAATAATATAAATTATCTTATTCTGTAATTTGGTAAACACAAAGCATAGGATATATCCCGGTCACACAGACAAAGTCGCGGTTGAAAAACTAGTAATGTATATGTGTATTATATGGGCACTATTATAGGCTCTATAAAAAGTTATCGTTCCACTTGGCAGGACAAAACCAGCTATACGCCGCACTAAACCAACTCAAGATTATCTCGTCGTCAGTGAGAAATTTCTACTTTGCTTCCGCGCCATCGCCACCCAAATGCTTTTTTAGCCAAAAAGCTTTATCACTTCCGTGGGGTCATGGGTTCTGGGCAGTCGGTTGAGGGTCAGTGATATTTTGTTATTACTAGATGTGCCTCTAATATTTATAAATTAATTAAGCATAATCTATATATATTATATCACAGTCAGTTAGGATGTTAATAGAAAAAAATTGAATTACAGTGTTTGATTTTCTAGATATTTATAATATTTTAGTTGCGCTAAACAGACAGAACAGACAGTTATCTATAATTAATAAACTGTTCTACCCAAAATCAATATATTTAAAATTCATTAATATAATACATTAATTAATGCATATCAATTTTTAACTTTGTACACATAAAATTAGAAGTTATTTTATAATTCTTGTAATTAAACTAATAAACTTAAAATTTTTGTATTGTTTTCTTTATAATTTTGTGTTGAAAAATACTACTGTTGCCTACTACTATGATAGTGTCGCTTCTAGTATGCTATATATCGTTGAGAAGGCCACTGGGCAACGCTGCAGACTGCAGGCAGTGGATCACTTTTATAGCCGGATGCCGTAAAATAAATGTCGTGGTCCATCGCTAACCCCGGCTAATGATATCCTACGTATAGTAAACAGTGTAGTTTAGAAGCACAGGGGATGAGGGAATTATGCCCCGTTTGTTTAGAAACGATGAAAAAATGCATTCGTGTGACGTAGTTAATAACTACATAAGTATAAAATACAAATTAATTGCAATAACTTTGTACGTTTTATTGTCATTATTTTGTGGCATGATTTATTATCTGCTATACGAATTAAAGATAAATTTTGTGTGCCTTTTACATATGTTAAGACAAAACCTTCAATGTTAAAAAACTTTATAAAAATAAAAAACCATTTTGTGTTATCATGAAGTCAGGCAATACTATTATTATTATAGTAGTCGTTAATTATTCACTGGTGAACATAGGCCTTTTTATAAAGTTGAAAATGTTAAGGAGGCATTTTTATACGGAACAAGAATTAAGTTTTGTACGTAGGTATTTTTAATTTGACACAAAGCCTTTCTGGAACAGGAAGGAAATAGATAATATATAAAGATCTGGTAAAGATTTCTGTGTACACTTTTTTAGTAGATACTAAAAAAATGTACACAGAGTAAAATGAAAATTTGACGTATCGTGTTAGTATTGATTACTTAGTAGAAGGTTCAATTTTTTGTTGATTTTCAACCTTTGTTTCTTTAGGAAAAATAAATGCTTTCATTAGTAGACTACTCTCTAAAAGGGATGCTAGGATTTTAATTTCAGCCTGTATATTCCTTATGATCATTAAGAACTATCAAGGGCGACTAGCGACGGGCTGGTGATCACAATATATTGCCGACTTCCGTCCACTGCTGGCGCGTAATACGCATCCGGAACGCCCCAAGGTACGCCCTCGCCGCGTAACGCACGCGTTTTCCGCAATAAATTACCTAAGATCTTGTGGACATCGCAAGTCCATTGGTGATTAATAGGCCATAGATGGAATAAGCTTAATAGTGAACTAACAGTGTGTTTACTACTCTGTTAGCTAAGGTCTATGTTATTTTTGTTTTGTCTATGTCAGTGTCATGGAAAATTATTAGAAAAATCGATTTTTAATACAGCTAGCATATGAATTAACAGCTTATCTAATTTATTTTAATTTTATTTATTTTAAAAAGTACATCAACACTCTAAATACAGACATTAATATTAATTAATATATAGGGGTTGAATATTGTATTTAAATCAATTACAGATGCACACAACATTACCTTAAGTTATCGATTTCACATTTATAAAATTAATACTAACAAAACAATGCAAAAATTCAAGTAAAACATAAGAATACTAAAATAGAATTTTTAAAATAATGTCATTATTTTTTAATTATTGTTTAATTAAAAAAATAATCACGTTATTTTATTAATTAGAATTCATGATAAATATTATGGGAGTATTTTATTCCTAAATGACTTAGGATGTTCGTGAAATATATCAAGGTCGTTTAAAATAGTAATCCTTTCTTGTAGCTTTATGAATATCATATAATACTCATGCGTTAGTATTCCTGTGAAATAGATATAGAGACGCTACTATGATGCCCATGGTGATAACATCATATGTATAAATATACGACGCTTATCACGTTTTATCAGGTGTATCGTTTCTTTGTTTATTTCAAATCCTTGTTTTTTGTTTTACTTGGACAAAATGGCGCATTCACTTGCCAAATTTATTGTCGATTAACTATGGACTGTGCTTATTTATGACTCCATCGATATCTGCCAAGGATGTAATGTGTCCAATGAAAAATGACCGAAGAGAACAAATGTAATTTTAGACGCTAAATCTCCAGTCTCTATTAGGGTGCGAAGTTATTTGTTATGTAATGTGGAAAAACCTTATTTTTTTAAGTTATATATGTTTAATTAATTTTTTTAAATCACTTCGAAAATAATAAGGAAGGTTCACAATCCTGTATTAGATTACTTGACTATACAAAAATTCAACAAACCGAATATGTAATCTACATCATCATCGTCATTTCTTTTCAGTTCTGTTATAATTACTTCCAAGTACATTTTTCTCCAAAAAAAATGTGATATTGGCGTATTGATCAACGACGAGACGTTTCGTAGATACATTGATTTCGTCTATAAATAAATTTTGCTCGCAATAAACAGGTTTTGCTTCGTAAAAAAAAACAGTAGCCTAAATCATCATTAATTAAATCAGATCAATATGAGGGTAATAATAATATAATAATATAATTGTTAAATTGACAATTTTCTTTTTTGAAAGTCGTTTAAAAATTGTAATCCCAGGAGAATAACAAATACCTACGCCTACCTAGTCAATATCTACAATTGTATTTTACTTTCAAAGGGGTATAAAACGGTATCACTTGGTGCCATGAGCATGACTGGCGACACCTAGCGCCTCGCAATTTCCGTACCACAATTAATCATTTCTTCGGACTGCCTTCTTTCCATTGCTGTTTAAGTTTTCATTTTCATTAGCTAGTCTGTCTGTTTGCATTAGCTTTGTATTGAATAGCGTTACATTTTATTTTCATTATTTTGTGGCATGATTTGTTGTCGAATATAAGGTAGACTTTGTATGCCTTTTACATATGTTAAAACTTAACCTACATTGTTATGTCACCAATTTTATAGCTTCAAATGTGGGTATAACTAGCTATTTCTCGCAGTTTTGCCCGCGTGCATAAATATTTAGTATCCTTGCCTTTTAGACTGACTGACTGGAAGGAGACAACCAACGTTGCTATCTGATTCTATCTCACGGACTCGCTAGCCATGTCGAAATTATCAACGAATTTGCTTGCCATTTGTCTAGAGGACCTTGTGTATTTTAGAATATATCATCATCATCATCTTATCAGCCGTTATCTGTCCACTACTGAACCTAGGTTTTCCTCATAAGTAGGCAGGTTGGTAACTGCAATTAAACTATTGGTGATATTTTAAGATAGACGCTGCTGCCGATCTCTCGAATAATTTGTTAATAACAAATAGTACGTAATAACAAATATCCAAACATTTGATACTGACAAGTCATTTTTCTATTTATCTAATACAGAAGTAAACCCTGTTAATTACAAGTACATATCGGCATTAATTTAGAATTTATAATGTAAGTAAATAATATAAATATATTATAATTATTTTTGACACTTTAATTTTTAATTCTAGATGATTAATATTTAAAGCATATTTCTAAATAAAATTTATTTAATTAATAACTAAAAAGTTTGCAAATTATAATGACTATCAAAAATAATTATAGCTATAAGTACCAGGAATTCAGAGCATCGCAGAGGGTAACTATTCACAATTAATTCAGGCTTGAAGTACGAGTAGAAGTGGTATATATCCTATAATAGGTAGAGTTACAGATGAAATAAATAATAACTAATATGCTCTATAGGAAGGCCGTAGGGCGGACGCCACGCGTACTCTCAAAATAACCACGGTCGCCGCGTGTTGTTCCAGATTACCAACAATTACTTAAATTGACCATTAAATAATTATAATTAATAATAATAATAATAATTGCATGAATATAATAAATATTTATTTTGAAAAAAACATGGTATGTATATATGTATGTATCTAAGTTAATTAAAGAAGAAATAATACTTTATATTTCACCATAATTTACCACGCAAAATTAAAGAATTCATGCTAAATAACAAATGATGATTGAATTGAAATAATTAGTAAATCAGCATGACTATTATAAGCCATGTTAACGACCCTGACGGTGTAGCAGTTTTACCCAATTTATATGACTATACACATAGTAGTTATTTATTTACTTTTTCAATTATTTAAATTACTTTATGAAAGTTAACATTTTACTTATAACTAATAACTTGAGAAATAAGGATATTCTTTTTATTTAAATATGAAAATAATGTCAAAAAAATGAATTAAAAAGAAATTTAATAATGTTTTAATATGATTATAAATAATTATACATTGAAAATAGAGTCTTAATGAGATAATAATTGAATACTAAATTATCAAACTGCATAGATGTGATGATGTCTAACATAACGGTATACGACTACCATGTAGGTACATTCCGTGATACGTTAATGAACGTACAGTTTTTCTATAAAACGTACTCACGAAAAGTACAATTCGTAACTGTCCAAGAACAAAAAGCTTAGAGAACGCGCGGTGTGGCTTACACCGAGTTAGAATGATTGATCGCGGCTGGGATGATAGCGGCGAACCGGCGAACGGCGGACACAAAAAACTCACTTCCTACTAATGACGCCTTTTAAAAATATAGGATACGATACTCGTCACCTCGTACTAATGACGTCGATATGTTACCGACATCAATCCTCTATTCTGCTCACGTCTCCGCCACGGGTTCTAATTAATTATGGTAATTAAACAGCCTGATAGGTATGGGATGCACGGACGGGTTAGTTAGCTCAAAACGTCGGGTACCCGCGATTTAGTGACGGCTTTAGTCTGGAATTGATGTTTCATGTTAGGCTTTTCAGTAAATTAATATATAACTATGTATCACGTTCAAATACCTACCACTCTTGAAGAATGCGTGGTGACGAATGTCGGGCAGGCAAAGATAATGGAATTTGTTACAAAATATCACTCGCCTTAGTGGAAGTTTGTGTCATAAACGGAACTCATATTAAGAATTTTGGTTTAGTTTGTGTGTTGAACTTTAAGGTACAAAAATCAAACCGCGGTTTGTTAACAAGATATGTCGTATTTTATAAGAGCAAAACCACGGGCTACAGCTAGTAGTTATATATGTGTTGTCATGGTGTTTCACAAATACCTTGCTGTAACTTCTTTTTCCTCATGCAACTACAGAACTCGCCGTGTGGTCCCAGCATAGAATAGGCCACTTCTTTTTTTTTATACAACTTAGAATGGTAAACAAGCTGACGGCCCACCTAATGGAAAGTGGTAACCGTCGCCTATAAACATAAGCAGTACCATGGACACAACAGAGTATACTGTTTCGCCCATGATACCCCCCATGTGTTGCCATTCCTGAGGACTCAGGTGTTATTCCTCTGTACCTAGTAAATTCACGCCATATCCCACCCTTCAAACCGAAACACAGCCATGCAAACACAACTGCTTCACGGTTGAAACACGAATGGGACAGAGGTACCCAAGCAATCGACTTTTGTACAAAGTCTCCCTCCTTCTCCTGGGTGTTGTAAAAGGCGACTAAGGGAGGGCGAGGGATGGGCAGGAGTGTCCCTCTTAAAACATCTCCAAAGCCTAACTAGGGTTGCCAATCCGCTCCCAAGCGTGGCAACTACTGGCACCCCCCCCCCCCTTCCCACTTTTCCTCCTAGGGAGAGGCTTATGTTCACCAGTGGACAGTTAAAAGCTGATACGATATTGATAATGAACTACAGACAATTTATCACAGTGTTTTGTAAAATAGAAACAATCTTGTTGTGTTTGTAAAGATGAGTTTGCGATGATGTATGGCTATGAATTACCACCCTTTTTAAGCGACAAATTTTCAGTGTAAGTTATGTAATATTCCACAACCCTGCACTAATTAATACTTATTTACAATTGTCAAAATGAATCTCACAGTTTTTCATACTAGCTTTTACCCGCGACCTCGTACGCGTGACTTATATTTATCAATACATATGTTTATACGCGATAGAGGACTCCTCCGTTCTTTTTAATTTTATACTGATCAGTTAGGCCGTTAAGGCACTAATAAATAAGCAAACAAAGAAACTTACTTTCACATTTCTAATATTAGTAAGGATGAGATATGTCACGATAGAAATTGTTATTTATTTGTAAAGTAAAATCTTTAATTATTTGTTTAATATACGAGCATATATATTACGACGGTTACCACTTTGGATCAGATTGATCGTGAGTTTATTTGCTACGTCAAGTTACAGATATACAAATTTCTTCTTTTGAAAGTCGTGTGTAGTATACAAAATAGCTTATTAACATTTCCAAAAAGCATACAAAAACTTCATACTTCGTTTCGAATTATTTGGTTTAGCAGCTTAACTTTTTTTTTATACAACTTAAAATGGCAAACAAGCTGACGGCCCACCTGATGGAAAGTGGTAACCGTCTCCTATAGACATAAGCAGTACCATGGACATAACAGAGTATACTGTTTCGCCCATGATACCCTCAATGCGTTGCCATTCCTAAGGACTCAGATGTTATTTCTCTGTGCCCTGTAAATTCACGCCATATCCCACCCTTCAAACCGAAACACAGCAATGCAAACACAACTGCTTCACGGTTGAAACACGAATGGGACAGAGGTACCCAAGCAATCGACTTTTGTACAAAGTCTCCCTCTGGTAAAAGATAAATAACTAACTGATAAACAATTTAAGTAAAATAACTCATTTTTATACTTAATGATGTGATGACATACGGATAAACGAATTAGTTTTACCTAAGACGCAATCACATCAGGATTTTCCAAAGCTGGTATTTACTTCTAACAGTGCGCGTCTTCGTGTTGCAACATTAATGATGTGGTTTAAGTTATAAATGAAAAGAGTGTAAAGATTGCATGCATCCATTTTGTAAAGAAAAATTTAAAACTGACTTTTAATTTTTAAATATTTAACCTACAATTTCTTTTTTCACCAAATAGTAATGTTTTTTATAACACATGGAGCAATCGAGCTGCCGCCCATGATTACCCACAACACCAGAGGCATTGTTTTGGCTATCGTGCTTAGCTAGATATCACTGTTGCTTAGTTAGAAATTTTAACCACATCTATCGTAAACCAGCCAATTATATATTTTTTACTAATTCGTATTAGTAAGTTTCAACCTTTAGCCTTCAGGAATGTGAATGTATGACTAGTGTTGAAAACACGGATATAAAAAAAATTTGGTTTGAGAATTATTAAATATGTGATATCCATGTTCATATCTCTAACTGACACATGACATATTTGAATCAATACTTATTAAAAAATATTAAAAATAAATATTGAAAAATTTGTTAAAATGTTAGGAATAGTGTGTTTCCTTAATGCAAATATAAAAATTGTATTGGATTCAATGGCAGAATTCACATTGGTCACATCAAAAACGCTTTAATGTCGTCACTTGATCTACACAGGCACATTCCTGACGAAGAATGATGCTTTCGGCTGCGCGCGCGAGTAGGTAGTGCTTTGTTCGAGTGATTAAGTACCTTGGGACGGCGTTGCTAAGCCCTTCAGCTAATGAGTCGAGAGTCAGTATTAATCATTCGATGACGAACCGGACGACTGGCGGACGGTTGTGGGTGGTGAGTGTTGACGGAGAAGTACTTGGGTAAATGACGGGCGAGACGTCACTGCTTAAATTTTTTTATGGATGATAATAGAATAGCAATCCCGGGTGTACTTTTGGCTTGCACTGTCAGGGTGCCAATGAGATGTAAATAGTATAAAATGGTATAAAATAAAACTATATAGCATAAGCCTAAATTCGTATTCTGGTTTCAAGTAATGTCTTTCGAGAACTAATTTATTTATAATATTATGTGTATGGCCATGTTTCAAATATCAAATTTTATTACCATATGGCAGTCAAACAGTTACCAAAATATACATTCTATAATAAAACAAAAGAGTCTATATAATAGTGGAATGTACTCGGAATTACAATCCTTCACAATATCTTAACTAACCTGATAATCACAATGTTTTTGACATTCATATCTATGGATAAAGGTATGCTTTATATGCAGACATCCTTTATGTAGCTAGCATAGTCAGCCAAGTGTACTCTAAGATATATAATATAGATAATAAAAATAAGAATAAAAAAAAATATTTATTTTATTGGCCAGAAATGGTATCATGTCAGATGGGGGAGATGAGATGGTTGGTAATGAAGATTAACAATTCCATTGCTAGCAATATGATTGCGTATCCGGTCAACCTCCAAGTGGTTTGCCCTGGAAACCATCGTAGTTGATTTATAGTTGAATTCGCACGCTTCACCAGCTTACCTACCATCATCTATTATCCTTTACTGGTACTCCGCTAGGGTATACCAATAGTACGGGCGGGGTAACCATTCGATTATCATTTATTAAAAAAAAAACACCTCAAACGTCTAGTAAGGTACACTTACAAATAGTTACATGTTACATTTAAAAATGAAACGATAGTGTCTACACAAAATACCCTTTAATACATTGTAGATCAAAATGAAATCGTCATTAGTACATATGTTGAGAAGCAAATAACTTCAGTAAAGCACGCATTGAAAAGGCAAGACGTGTTGCGCGCTGCGACGCGCGGATGACTGATCCGTCCCGCGAACGAATGTTCTTTTTTTAAAACCTACCTTTTTATTTTTTAAACCGCACAAAAGGCAAAGACGCATAAATTATGCCGACTTGTAGTTTTTACGATACTTTAGAGTTGGATTAAATATTTATGCATTTTTATTTCTTTTAGACGTAGCTCGGCCGAGGAACGTGATGGCATGTGACATTAAAATGACAAATTGGCTAATTATTCTTAATCCGCTGAATGCTTTGATCGTATACCTCAGAGTGATGGGCCGTCACGCCGACACATCACTGCTTATTTTGATTGTAAGCATCAATTTGATACTTACATCTTTCTATAAGTTCATTGCCATTGAAAAACGTTCGCGAAACGAACATAATGTCATACACCTCCCACTTATCTAATGTCTTTAGTTTTTTATATACATGGACACATTACATATAATATATCAAATAAGTACTTTATTGCTTTCCAAAAACTATTTGTCTATCTAACAATAATAAAAGTATTTATGTTTGTAATAACTAATAATACAACATGTTTAAATACAGAATATAAATTGCGTAAATGCTACTTTAACGAGAGGAGACGCTAAAAGAGACGTAATAATAAGATATGCGGAAGAATTGTAGGTTTGCCGAATATTTTTTCAATCTTTCTCGTACATTATTATGATAATAACGAGCAGCATTACCCGTTTAGCCCGCCACGGATGCGCTTATTTCTCGCTGGAAACAGGGCTGGCTCTGGGGTGGTTACTGCGACGAACAAATCTTCATCCTATTAATATTATAAATGTGAAGGTTTGTAAAAATATTTGGATATTTAGATTTTTGTATGTTTGTTACTCTATTATGGTTTAATAATTGAATGGATGTGGTGCTCGGATAGGTTATATCTTAACATATTATACTAATATACTATAATACTAACATAATATACTGATACCCACGGGTAAAAGCCACGAAATAACTAGTATTAAACTAATAGCAAAATAGAAAGAAACAATAACTTTATGCATAATTCATTCACTAAACTTGGAAGATAATTCTTACTAATAACGAGAAAGTGAATTAGTTTGTTTGTCACCTCTTGGTGTTAACGGCACAAATAGTTCTGTTTGGCATACATATAGTATTTGGTATAGAAAAAGACAATGATTTGTTAGATTGTTAATACTAGTCCGCGGCTTCGGCCGCGTGATCAGAATTATCGACTGAAATAAAAAGTAGTCTATGTCCTTCTTTATCCTAAATATTATTCATAAAATTAATTGCAATTAGTTGAACTGCTAAAGGACCAAGAGGTAACAAACAAATAAATTAACTCGTTTTCATATTTAAAAAGAACCTGTTTACATAATTAGGTATCATACAATATGATACATTATTATATAAATATTAATTAATTGTAATAATTATGATTAAGTATAGTGAATAAACAACCAAATAAATTGCATTAAAGTTTTGCGAAATACAGATACAATATTGACCTCTAGATTTAGTTGTATTACGTATTTGCAAAGATGTTAGGTAATTGAAATATTTAAAGAAAGAAAAATATCAAATTTGATTGAGTGCGCTATATCAACTGCACAATAGACAGGTACAAACGTCAAAAATCCAGCCATCTGAGAAGTAAGCCTCTTTAAAAAAAATACAAATATGAAAATAAACTAGGCAATAAGAGATTACCTAAACCATTATTATCAAGTTGAGCTCGCAACGAAGTAAAACGTTTGAAAATGTAAACTTCATATTACATTAATGACTGTTTTTCAGAATATTAAAAGTAAATACTATTATGTGCTTTAACATCAACTTGTACCCACAAACTTATCCGTACAGTGCCGGAGTATGGCAAATTAAAATAGAAAAAGAATAGAAATATACTTTATTCAAATAAACTTATTTTCAAAGTCTTTTAAATCGTTATTTTTTATGATTCTACTGCAGGGTTTGAAATTTTTATTTGCTAAGAAAACGATTAATGGCGATACGATATACTCTGTTTTATCTATAATACTGTTCATGTTTATAGGCGATTATTACCACTTTACATCAGCTGGGCCATCAGTTTGTTTGCCATTCTAAGTTGAATAAAAAAAAGTACTACTATTATTTTAAACACTAAAATATTTACTACTGTTACTGTTATAAATCTGTGTTAACATTATGTATATTTATTTTAAAATATATACTATGTTAAAATGACTTTATAGTGTCATATCTAAGATCTGTTCTTCTCATGAAAGATTTTTTTGGAATACTCGATTTAAATCTTTTATCAAACCATGGGGTCAACATGGCAAAACTTACGTAAGTAGACACTATTACTCAGTAATCACGCTGCGGTAATAAGTCTCGATAATAGATTTAAATATGTGGTAGCCGTGGGCTCCTATCCATTCGCGCCTAGCAGCAACATTAATGGGTTGTTATGGGGGGAAAGGGATTGTTAGTAATGGGGTCAAATAGCCCTATTACTAGCAATATACCCTGTCAAGTCAACCTCCACGTGGTTCCCCCTGGAAACCATCTTGACTAATTCTAGTTTATTTCGTCAGGATGGGCTAACTGACCTACTTTTATCTTCATCTGTCATCCTTCACTGGTACCCCGCCGGTGTATACCGATAGCGCGGACGGGGATACCATTATCACCCATTAAAAAAAAAGGGTTGTTATAGTATGGTATGGTATAGTAGGAATAGGTACCTGTATATAATATCTATCTCATGTAATTTTTATAAGGGGGAAACGGAGTGAATCGAATACCAATTTAAAGATGTAAAAGTTAGTTTCTAGTACCTGAAAATATAAAACTTTTTAAAAAACAGAAGACAAACGGAAATAAAAAAAAAGCAATTTCTTTTTTACCTTCTTATTAGTGGTGTCGTACTTTACCTTAGAGCATCTACTTACTTATCTAGATAAATAATACAAATTCGCGTCTCAGTGAACTGTAGGTAATTTTGTCACAGAAATACAGTTTGTTGTATGCAGATCTCCTTTGAGATCGGCCATTCACCAGTCACTGACCAGGACAAAGCATTGTGAGCCAAGATCAATGTCTTGAATACGTATGCGAGCTCAATATCCCCTATGTGCCATACAGGCAGCAGTGCTCACACAGAAATACGTATGTAGTATATATAGTTCGCCCGTACTTAGTACGAATACATTCATGTACAGAACCCTTTGTGTTATTGACCGTTCATGTAGGCACTTGTGTTGTATAATTAGCGTAGAGCGATTAATTAATAGGTAATGTACGTCTGTGGCGAATTCATGGCGTTATATTGGCATGTAGATAATAACATACGTTTATAGATTAAATATTAGTGCATCGTGCGTTAATATAAATTGCCAAATAAATGCAAAATGCCTTTGTAATTACATTTTTGTACCAGAGGCAGACTTTATAACTTACTGTGTTATTGTTAATATGCTTTTTTACAAGTGTACTAATGAACAAAATGAGACGAAATTCTGTCAACCTATCGTTAGTTAATTACAAACTTTCACATTGTTTACATATTTCAAATATTTAATGCGATAAAAAAAATTGCAGGTAAATAGTATCTACATAAATAAAGAAACAGATATGTAGGTATTATTTACCTGTAAAAAATTTTTCGTCGCATTAAGTCCCGGTAGTGCATTTGATCTGTCGATATTTTTGAAGCCCTTCTGTCTCCTGTTTCACTCATTCGCTAACTTTTTTATATAAAGATACTTTAACTTATAATTTTCACTTTTCTGAACGAATTTTCAAACATTTACTTTCATATAATCTATGTTTTAACAGTTACAAACAAAACAAAAAAGAATTAACTTAAATAGGTGTGGTCGTTCTGAAGTAATACACATTGCATACATTCGACAATAGATTTTTATTTATATGAATAGACAGATAGCTTATTCGGATGGATATAGAGAAATATTGTAAAATCAAATTTCGCTAGAGGGAGACTTTGTACAAAAGTCGATTGTCGATGGGACAGAGGTACCCACTCTGTCCCATTCGTGTTTCTACCGTGAATCAGTTGTGTTTGCATCGCTGTGTTTCGGTTTGAAGGATGGGATATGGCGTGAATTTACAGGGCACAGAGGAATAATACCTGAGTCCTCAGGAATGGCAACGCATGGGGGGTATCATAGGCGATACAGTTATGTTATGTCCATGCTTATGTCTATAGGCGACGATTACCACTTTCCATCAGGTGGGTGGTCAGCTTGTTTGCATTTCAAAGTTGTATAAAAAAAAATCAAAGAGACGTATCGAAATATTTCTCAGTAATTCAGTATCCACTTGAATAATAAAGAAATGGTTAATAAAGAAATATATAAAAAAAAAAAATAATATATTTAAAATTCAGCTTTTTACCATGACGCTATTGAATTTATCTCAGTTACGTTTCAAGCTTTAAAACCGTCTGACAAACATAATAGCTCGTGAAAAGTGTCTGGCAATAATAAATATGTGATTCTAGAAAACTATTGGACGTATTTAAAAAATAAAACAAAACTACACGCAGTCGAGTATCATGTTCTTGTATCTTTACTACTTATAACCTGTTATCTACCTTAATGATTGACGCTCAACTTAGGCTCACACTCCATGCTTCTTCCTACTATTCCACATGTATACAGAAAAAAATCTTAACTTTAATAAAATAACGAAGATCTGGCGGCTCTAGGGAATTATAGGTCTTCGTGTATAACAAAGGCAAACTGGCATTATTTCTAATGAAATTACGCCACTTTCAAATTAGTGTTAATATATGTAATATTAATTAGTATATGAATTAATGTTTCTAATAATTTTACGTTGTAACACATAATAAATGTGATCTTTACAGAATAATACAGAAAGAAGAAGAACAGGTAATGTTTATGCTTCTAACTGTACAATTAAATACAATCAAATCCTAATATGATCTGATGCTGCGTAGTAGTTTTTAATCACACAAATTCATTATTTATATAGTTCAACTTTTTGAAAAAGAAACAGCTGAGTTTTTTGGCCGTTCTTCTTGGCTGAATAATGAATAAATAACTATTCAAAAATGTTTAAATCTATATTAACTTGAATAAAAATATTTCTTTCTTTCTTTCAACACTTGAAAAAGTAACTTTATCATAGACATAAAATTAGCAACAAATTGAAACATTCTATCGATTAGTCAATTTTTAATTATTGACAATGTTTAAATACTGACTTATTAGCAAACTGTCTCGTTGTCGTGTCAATTATTCGTTTGTTTACATTTTCACTGAGTTCTATTGAAACAAACCGTACTACTTACCCGAGTGCAAAGGGCGTTAATTCACCGGAGACACCCAAACAAACGCTTTGTGATCACCTGTTGGCTCAATAGGTCAATGTTACAGTACAAGTTAGCGAAACAGACTTTTGTGGCTGCTGAATAGCACGCAGAGGCGCGCCATTGTGCCGCGGACAAAGGAACATATGCGCGATTGAATCGTTTCTATGCGACTTGCGTTAGTACTGAAATTGAGATGAGAATCGTATCAATGCACCTGTGTATTGATATCTCATTATATATCAGCCGATTTTCGATATTTTGATGCCAATATTACATTATTATTTATATTTGCATAAATATAATGTATTCTACAGTCGATCTTTTTTTAAATAGATGAATTGTCTGGAATAGTTTCTAATAACTACTTTATCTCGATTTTATCCATATGATTGGGATATATTAATTAACCGGGATAAATCCTTTTTCATCCTAAAGATGTAGAGTCATTAAGGCGAGAAGACGTGATAAATAGACTGACTTTCACATTTATCGTATTTGTACGGATACCAAACATCGAAATTTTGCTAGTTATAAATAGTTAATAAGATGCCAAGGGATATTTATTTTATTTATAAATACTTTGCTATAGCAAAGTAATACACTACAAATCAATACATTAATAAGATAAATATTACATAATATAGCATGAAATTTGTACTTCAATAACTACTTTACATAACATGTACTATAAACATTAGAAAAATAGTGACTGTAGATTTAAATTAATAAATTGACAGTTTTAATATAACATTGCAAAGATTGTTGTAAGATATCAAGGTCCTTACACTACATAAATTATATTCTCTGCACTTGCAGATGATTGGCTTATGATACGATATTTTATTATTAATACATTGTTTTAGGTGTATATACGAAACTATAGATACAATAGGTAGCAAGACAGCTGTATAGTTTTTATATATTGAAGACAATTTTCATTTTCATAAGACCAGTCTGTCTCACACTACGTGGAAATCGTTACATTAAATATGATAAAAAAATTAAATATATATCCCGGAAGAACAAAAATGAACGTTGTACTTACACCATTGTGATAGAATTTATAACTAAAAATCTTCTTCGTTTAGTTATAAAAATATTCGGCTGTTAAGAAAGGGTTTTGGGAAAAAAGTACAGATTAATATAATATTTACATTCATTGATAAATTTTAATATATTTAAATGCACTAACAATAATAATATAAACAAATTTAAGACAAAATGTTTATTTTAAACGCTACATTCTAATATATAATAGAATAAAGGATTACATACAACAAATGCTTGAACCTATAAAAATATTACTTCAAGCTGCAAAAATTTTTAACGCAAACATACACTTGCATTATATCCGTAGATTATAGTCAATATTTCTTACTCAAACATTTACCAAGAAAACACGCTACTGGTTGTCCGGACAATGGTCGCTTGGTTCCCTCAAAACCACTTAACATGGGGCTGACAGGTTAGTTTAATCACTATTATACACCCCGAGGCCAGCAATTTGAGATTTTTTTCGCAAAGGAATATTTTTTTTTCATTCAGGGAGTTATAAAACTTATAGGTTCTCACGGTTACTTAACCGTGACAAATAACTTCGCACGTTAATACCTACGCATTGTCAATTACATAAGTTTCTAATTTAGTCGTACGCAATAGGAAACCTCAAAAAAGTTGCCAAAGATTCAAAATAAGTTCAGCACATAAACATGACGTTCGCAATCAGAGTGCGTTTAAAACTGGAAATAACCGGTTTATTCTGGAATAGGTTATGAAATAGGACGCAACGGTTATAAAAAGTTGCGTCGCGACGTCACGGGACGGTCGGCTAATCGAT
The DNA here is from genome assembly GCF_026898425.1 of Galleria mellonella. NCBI lineage: Eukaryota > Metazoa > Arthropoda > Insecta > Lepidoptera > Pyralidae > Galleria > Galleria mellonella. The sequence goes on along the minus strand of NW_026442162.1, from coordinate 2,005,770 downwards.
CGCGAGAACAATGTGACGTAAATGTAGCCGCCGGAACGCTCCCACCGGAGCGGGGAGCGCAGTTCGCAGTCCAAATATTTACCCGGGGCATATGTTTGGTTTCTTTTCCTTCGCCTCATATATTTTTACTTTGATCGTGTAATAGGGCCCCGAGGCGGTACCGATTTGTCCGAGATTAATTTCGCTCACCCGCTGCAACAATCATGTCTCGTGGAATAAATTGTTTATGGAATGGTCTGAAGCCCTCTCTGTGCCTCATGGACAAATTATTATACTTTGATATACTTACACTGTTTATATGATGCATTTTGTTAAGTCTACTGTAACCCTTACTTTAGACTTCGGCGGCAGTGACACTCAAATAAAATTATTTTTAAATAATTCACTGATCACCGTGAAGAATGTAATAACAAAAATTAGGTCCGGATGTAATTAAATTAGTAAAATAAAAAAAAAACTGAGTTACGGTAATTTATTGATTATGGCCATCTTAAAAAAATTATGAAAGACACATAAAAATTTGTGTGTTAAATATTTCTTTTAATTCTCTAGTATTTCTGTATATATGTTTTACTTTTCCCTTGCCTTCCTTTAAATTGTTAAAATATATTGAAATGCATTTTTTTTTCACTTATACGTAAATGAGAAAAGAATCTTTATTCTTAATTTATCAACTAAGACATTAATTAAATTGATACAGCTTCAAAAAGGTAATTTAACTACAAAAATACAGTTAATTAACAGCTTTTATTTTTTTAAGTCATTTAAAAATACTTACATATTCTTACACATTGACAGTACAGTCGTGGCGACTAGGGCTGGGGTTGGAGCCGGAGCACTCGAATTGAGTTTAATGAATTGCATTAATATTGCATTAACGGGTAACTAGCCGCCCTCTATCGCAAACAATCATTAAGGCGCCCCCGCTACACTGCACCGACGATTGTTTGTACTACCAGATTTTGTTTGTGAATGCAAATTGATGTTTAGGTGTTTTGTTCTTAAAAAATTAAGAAGTCTAACATATTTTTATAATAGTAATGAAACTTAGTGAATTTTTATACTCCATTTATATACGGGTTATATAGGTACAGTATTTACTTTACCAATTGTGTATATTGTTATATTGTCATTTGTTAGTTGTTTTTTATAAAATTGTGTATATTGTCATTTGAACAAAAAACCAAAAAAAAAAAAAGAAAATTATAAGTCTCTAGAAAGCGAAATCTTGAATTGTAATAATTTTTATTCAAATGAAATATTTAAGAACTTACTTTGTAAGAAATGTATATAAGAACAATAATGCTGTAAACATGCGTTTTATGACGTATGTTTACAGCATTATGTTATTTAAAATTACATTCGTAATTGAAAAAAATTTTGCGTAGGTAATTGATTGTATATATGTAATAGTACTTATAGTAGTTGTAGTCTTAAAAGTATTTTCCCTGAATGAAAAAAACTCTTTATTGAAATAAACTTAATCACAACTATTCCTAAATTGTATTTATTTTATAATTTTATAGCCGTTTTCTACTTAGAAGAAACCGCAAAACCTCAACAGTTCCTCTTTTAAAATAATATTAATTTTCTGTACATATAACTTTAACTACATAACACACTTGTTTTTATATCAAAAGATCCTATAATGCAGCTTTTAATCATTTTAACGTAGACAGAGGGATGAAAATACGTATGTGCATGCCTATGCGTCAATTTTCCGGACGCTGTCAACGCATTGTATTACAATTCTCCTAGAGTAACGGAAAGACTCGCGCAGTTTCGGATCCAGGGTTCAATGAAGAGCGGACAAGTGTAAATTTTCGAGAATAGCACTCACTGGGCAGTGGTCGAACGTGCTAATCTGCGTAGACCGTCCCGTATGATTGGGCAGCCACACGGCGACGCCGATGTCCAATTTTCCGGTCGCCACGGCTAGCAATAGTTGAACAGGGAACCGTTGTTACTTAGTGACGTATCCCTTTGTATAGCTCGACGCCATTTTATGTGAAGTTAGCGAATAAATAGGTATGAGTTATTATGTGAGAGTTAATTTTAAGTAATCATAAATTATTAATGTCATTAATTCATCTATTAGGTTAAAACATACTTTCTGACGACTCTCTTATATCTTTCTTCTATCAGAGCTAATTGTATTTCCACTTACCATACATCTACTTGCGATATCATATTGTATGTATAGTGTATTTATTAGTCGATAAATTTTCGAACACTTTAGGTGCGTAATATTTTATTCAATCATAATAAATCAAAATGAAAACAATATCAAAGGTTAATATCAATTTTTATAGATAGCATCGCATGGTATGTATATGGGAAGTTTTAAAAATTTATCATATAGCTATACACTATGTACTTTTTTATTTGACTTGTAATTGCAATTAAGCTGACTAGAATTTGTTGCTTTTCAGTTAAAAAAACTGTTTCTTACTCCCTACATTATTATCATCATCATCATTATATCAGATTTTAACTGTCCACTGCTGAACATAAGCCTCCTCTACTAGGTTTTTGCCAATAGTTGCCAGGGTTAGCAAGCGGATTGGCAACCGAAGTTAGGCCTTGGAAATGTTTTAAGAGGGACGCAATTATCCATCTATCGAAGAGAAAGAGGCGAACGTAGATCAAGACATATTTTTAATTAATCTATTTCACTTCAGTCTGAAAGTGTCAATCCGAGCACGACCGACTTATAAACCAAAAAAATTAACCTACAACGAGACGTGACGCCATAACTCATCATCGCATTGCGGGAAGCGTTCCGGACCATACAAATCTTTACTTAGCATTCAAAGTACCGACGGCGGCTTTAATTTTTAAGGCTCACTACAACGTCCATTCTTTATTCACCTCGCGTTCCCACCACGCTGGGCTATAGGTATGTTTCTAGCTAATAGTAGACGCCCGGTCGCCCGGGTGATATCAGGTCGCTATTGACTTCTTTCAACTCTATACCCTAAATTGTGGGTCGTATAGTTTCAATTCATTCGTGCTTGTTGTCAAGTTAAGCTTTTACGAATAAAACCAGGTTCGGAGAAGTAGTTTGCATAGTTATGTGAGCATTTATCTAAGCTATATCGGTCGGCACAGGCATCGCAACGTAGGCTAGGCAGGCCGCCCAATAGTTTGCAGGTCTTTAATAAATGTCAGAATCAACGGGTTGGTTTGGCTTACCGTGATCAAATAGATACAAATTCTTGTGTACGCTATATTCGGGAATTTTACATTTAATTATAGGTATCAGTAGGTACCTTACATATTTGAAGTTGATAAAATCCAAAATGTAGTTAAGTTGTTATTGTTATATATAGAAAATATCAGAACACCTTGAAATAATATTTTTGTTTGTATTACAGAAGGCCCACAGGCATAATATAGCATAAGAAGTATATAGCATAGAGCAGGGAAGGGAGTTCTTTGAATACCAGAGGGAGACTGTACAAAAGTCGATCGCTTGGGTATGTCCCATTCGTGTTTCTAAAGCAGTTGTGTTTGCATATGTTAAGGGTGTGATATGGCGTGAATTTATTACAGAGGAATAACACTGAGTCCTCAGGAATGGCAACGCATTTGAAACAGATACTCTGTTATGTCCATGGTACTGCTCATGTCTATAGGCGACGGTATTTCCATCAGGTAGGCCGTCAGCTTCTTTGCCATTCTAAGTTGTATAAAAAAAAATTGTAGTATAAAGGGCTGGATGGATATTTATTGGATGGAAACATTATTAAGATACCTATCACACTAAACTATGTGATGGCGGTAAACTCACTCCCGGAATTTGAAGAAACTGTTTTGAAATATTTTTTGAAATTTCTAGATCAAACTAACGCTAATATTATGTTAAAATTATATACCGCTTAAAAATCTTAAAAATGTTAAAATAACGTTCATTTGGACTTTTTTGATAGGATTTATGATGTTCGAAATGTTAAGCTCCATTTATTGGACCAATTTTGGAATGAACAAAAACACGAAATTGAGTCTGAAAATTCGGAATTTCGTTTACTGAAAGTACACTACACTACACTGGTAGACCACTGATCTGCTAAAACAGAGTTTATATACTTTTTAATAATAATTTGTGACGATAGATATTCCTTTTTTACATATATCTTACTATTCAACTTGTCTATTAACATGCCAACTATTCTATCGACCACATTTACCAATCGCGAGACAAATCGTGGCGTTCATATATAGAGCTTAATAGTATAGCTATATCCAGTTTCAGTTCTCAAACCGTCGAAGGTATATGGAAGGTATTTGGCATTCAGTACAAATTACAGCGGCCGTATGTCGTTGTATTTACTCCATTACCCGGCGAGGCCGGGTCTCGTATCAACTATTTATAGTGTTTGAGGCGCTTCATAAATATGCAGCGGTAGGCGCTCGCCTTGCCGACACCAGCTATTCAGCGCGCTGAAAGTTTGTCGCAAGACACACACTTATAGCGATGTAGTGTAATTATATAATAGAGTTATCTATATATTTATATTAGTTTATAAAATGTAGTCCATGTCGTTCTCCATCTCGAATACTTAATATTTGATTAAACCGTTATAGTGCTGAGGTAACAAACAAAGAAAATCAGTTTCAGATATTAGTAAAGATAATACTTTATTGTTATTTATTATTATATTATTGTTTAAATTTATACTAAAATTGTAAAAAGGAAAAATTTTGTTGTTCACTTGTAATGGATAAACTAGAAAATTACTCAACCGTTCTTAACAATTTTTTTATTAGTGAGTAACATAGGTTATATGTTATTTATGAAAATTCTATCTACCAATGCTAAGCCGGCTGGATCACTAATCGTCAATAAACTAGCTACATATACCTTTGCTAGCGTGTATTAGGAAAAAATATGCTAATCACAAATATTATTAATTTGTGTGCAAAATTGTCTAAAATTCAGACAATTAAGAAACAAATATTTATATAAATAAATATTGATTGTAAGTTTTATTGATTACTTCTAAAAATTCAAAAATAAAGTATTGTACCTATAGGTATATTGGTTACTGGGGAATTTTGCAATAACGTAATACACATTTTTTTATTTGTATATAGGATTGTATAAAAGCATTGTAGATTTTATATTACTTTAATACAATTTTCAATTAAACGCTCTACTCTTTTAAGTTGCGTCGTTTCCTTAGCTCCACGGTTGGTTAGTTGCAACGCTCCGTGCGTTACCTCACTTTGAACAGAAACTTCGCGATGTATTTTCCAGTGCATTTTTTAGAGTATCGCTTTTGTAGGCTCGCTTGTTTTTATGCTAAACTTAGGTACCTATATAATATGAGATTTTCTTTAACCTGTGAACAATTCTGGTAGATTTTTACATTTATTTTAGTAAAGGAGTTAATTAAATACAATCCACAAAATGTCAAAGAAATTATTTTTCTATAAAATGATTTTGTATAGAAATCTCGTTTATTAATTTCGTAATTACATTTTTATAATTAGTAGTTGGTAATATTATAGTTAATAATGTGCAGATAAACTTATTTACATTAGAGATAATTATTTACTATGACGGTGACTCAGTCCAACGATCATTTAAGTATTTAACTCAGAAATAGAAGTTTTTGTTATTTTTCTATTTGTAAAATAAGTAATTAATATTCTATTTTACAGAATAATTCTATTTTTATTCTATCCTACTTTTGGAATCCACGCGTACGAAATAAAAAGCTATTATATATAGAGTATTGTTTTTAAATTATATAAAGTAATAGAGACCAATATTTGCTGAGTCACCAGTTGTATATATTATTACTGCTTGCATTTTAATTTAAACTAAGTTTATTTGAAAAGTCTCATACGTATAGACCGACCGTACATCTAATACATATCAACAATAGGATCTTGTACTACTTACATACATACATAAGATAAAGAAAATAAATATAACTAAGTCACCTGTACAATTTCACATGTGAAGTATTCGTATTATATAAGCAGTGTCTTATCTATTGTTACCTAGCCATAACATTATTGAACGTTTGAATGTATTAAGTTTCATTTATACGGATGACATCACACATGACAGTAACCTCGGGGTCTTCGATAATCATCGTAAAACCCATTCACAAAACCACCAATTGTTCACTTTTCAAAAACCGCCCCCAAATCTAAAGGGTTGATAAACATATCAAAAGCGTTTTAACCATACGACACCTGTTTTTTAAATATTCAACAATGAGCGTCACCGGTCCCATTGTGTGGACACAATCGAGCACAAACATCGATAATCGACATTCGATATCAACTGGAAGTACGTCTTTATCGTTATAAAGACCTCCCGTGAGTTGCTATGTGACAATGTTGAGATGACAGTTGAGATCTATTCACTGTGAGCGATTTGAAAGCGAGTACGGAATACCTTTGGAATACGTATACAAGCAGCAAGGTCATGAAGTTTATATTACTTGAATGGAGGTCAATATTTTTGTCTGTATTGAGTTTAGTTCGGAGAAATATCAGTGAATAGTTTCAATGATTTGCCCATTGCACTTAACTATTCCATTAGGGATTACCTACAGATTGATATATTTAAAAATTATTTGCCATATCGCCTAGAATTATAAACTTAGCTAGTTACTAGTTTTTATCTAATATCAGCCATTGACTGTCCACTGCTGAACGTAGGCCTCCTTCTATTGGGGTAGTTGCTGTTGACAGTTTGGGTTGGCAACGTTTGACAGGTGGGTCTTTTAAAAGGAACTACATCGACATCCTATATATATATATATATATATATATATATATATATATATATATATATATATATATATATATATATATATATATATATATATATATATATATATATATATACTAAAAATCAGAATGTTGTGTTGCAACAGGAGGCACATAATACAATATATACATATAAAATTGTTGGTAATAAAAAATTATATCAAGCTGCCCAGATAGCATAGTATTATTAGGGTAATATTATTTTCTTATGGGTCCTATGTGACTAGGTATTTACAAGTGGAATGTTATGGTACGCTAATTTATTTGTTATTCGTTATCAAATATAATCGTATATTTACAACAATTTGTACTTTGTCAATATTATTATGTTTGTTTTGCTTATTAGATTTCTCTCCAAATATATGTATTACAAAACTTCCTTCATTATGTGTATTGCGTCATAATTGAATCACAAATATATCCAACTGTTTCAGCTTATTTGGAACAAATTGTGATGTAATGTTATACAATCCAACATTGCTTTTTCTTATAAAAAAAAAAGTTCCAAAATAACGAAACCAAGTAATGTTTATAAATAGGTATAACAACAAAAACATTTGCGCAAATTTTAACGAGAAGCCGATACGGATGGTTGCATAATAATATAAAGTGTCTATAACCGCTCAACTTGTGATTTCGCAACACGTCAAAAATATCAACTCCAACTTCAATCAACTTGGTAAATGTAGAAACTCAATTATAAAGTTAAAAATGTTCGTTCACGTGAATTCGTTGATTGGTTAAGTAATGAGGTTTTTGATTAGTTAAGTTTCGTTTCGGCGAGGTCTATTTCGGGCTTAATCTCTGGTCATGGCCGATGAATAAAACGGTAAACATTATTGTACACAAGCCTACAACTTCGTTTTGACTTCAACTTAAACGAAAAATCTTATAGACTAGTTACGCTTCTACCCAAAATAGATACATTGTAAATACTTGTAGAGCCCTTATGTTCAGTTTCATATTTGTACAAATTTTATCTAATACAATTTGTTATGTAAAATACGTGTTTTGTTTACTTCAAAATACATGTCATAACTAAGTGATTTGTAACACAGTACGAGTATACTATGTATACATAGTACAGCTAATATCTATAGGCGTTGGTTACTACTTTCCATCAGGTAAGCCGTCAGCTTGTTTGTTACATTAAGTTGCTTAAAAAATTATATATTGAGATGGAAACAGGACTAAGGTCAGTTTCATATTTAATATAATTATTTATATGAATAAATTCGTTTTTTAGAAATTTGGATTTGCAATGTAATATAATTATAACAGGTGAAATTTAAATAATTATCTATTGTCAAAAATATTTTTTTTTAAATATCTAATTGTATTTTTCTGATCGTATCATTATCACATATGCAACTTAAAACAATGTCATCAACAACACAGGAAAGTTAAATGCTTTTCTATTCATATTGCATCATCATCATTACAGCAATTACCGTCCACTGCTGGATATAGGACTCCCCCATAGACTGTCTTAAGGAACGGCTACTTTATATTTGCGTAAATTTAATTTTTTTATGTTAATAAACAAGCCTCATTGAATTTTCTCGATGAAACAAACAATTAAAAACCTTACCCCGAGGGTTGCAGATAACGATGTTTAAATGGAAAGATAAATTCATCCAGGCAATCACTGGCTGCTCTGCGGTAGTTAGCACGCACGCAGACACGTGGCAGCTGGCTGCGCGTGACGTCTACATGACAGAGTGCCGATTAGCCACCCGCTGCCTGTGTCTGCTCGTAGTTACATACCACAACGCCGTCAGTCTATAACATCACTGAATTAGTGATGTTCTATATATCTAGTAAATTTTATTTAAAAATACAACCGTATTTCCAAATAGTCAATCGAGAAAGGAAACTTGACTGCCAATCGTAAGTAATTTTCTTTTCCTATCCTACCGGCTCGAAGGACCAAATAACAATAGAGAGAGAGAGGGAGAGAGAGAGAGAGAGAGAATACTTACTACATGATATATACGACATATTTAATTTAATTTTTCTTTTACATAAACTTCTCTATAATTTATTGTCTATTTTTTTTCTAAGTAAATTACAGACAAGATTCGATGAAATTTACTCACAGTGAGAAATTGTGATATCTAGAATGAAGATTGAATGAATATTTAGATATAATATCAAATTTAAGGATAGGAACCAAATGTCAAAATCATAGTAGCGCTGCAATGGTAATAAAAACAAAAAAAGTTATAACATTTTAATTTAATAAAAATATTTCGTCGTTATATTCTAAACATGCTTTTGAAATAACTGTTGGTGACAGCCCTGCGATAAAGTGGCGATTAGCCTGTCGCTGCCTCCAGTCACGTTGTACCAAGTGTATTTAGATTTACAATAAATATTTAGGTATTTAAATACCTATATAAATTGTACATAACTATAATAATTTCTAGTTATTGCTTCTTTTTATTTTGTAATTTTGAATGGAAAACTAATGGAAAGTGGTCACCGTAGCCTGTGTGAATAAACAACATAATTAATATCACAGAACGATTACGTTCATGGTAGATACCCTTGTATTACCATGCTTGCAGATTACATATGTTCTGTCAAATTTTGGATAACAATTTAGACAGCTCACAGTAGTGAGGCAATAGTTATAATCGTTAATGAATGAATTCGAGTTACTGTTCTCACAGAACTTGCAATCGGTAATTGCATGTTTATGGTACAGGGATTATAATATAAAATTGGATTAACAATTATTATTAATACCATAATAAAAGCTTTTCCACAAAGATGATTAAACTTGTGAGAATTTGTGTTATTCGGTCGGTATACGAGCGAGTTAAAATCGTTTTTTATGAAAGGACCCTTAGGGTGAAATCATACAAGGAATTGAAACTTAAAATTATTCGTTACTAAAACAACGATAAATAATCTAAATCATGTTTACTATCATTATCATAATTATCATCACTAGGTTCATTACTAGAGTAACAGTTGACAATGTAGGGTCACTTTTTACTCAGCGCGCAATCAGTAAAGTTAATAGAACATATTTCGCCAAAATAGTGCAAAAATTTTTTTTAGCATTTCCTTTCATTTTTTTTATATTCCATATGTTTAAAATCCGATTTTTTGTAGTTTGTGGTTGTTTGATACGCGAGGTACATCGCTCAGTGGGTGGCATCCCACAATAAAGTACGACATTATCTGTATGACTCTTTAACGAATGAATACAACGCTTCATAAGCGTAAACTATTAAAATTATCATCCTAAATTTGACAACACATAAGCATGATGTTATATCTCTGTCCCTAATTTTATTATTTATTTTACTATTCATTACTACTCAATACTCCAAACTAAAAAGCAAGCCAATCAACAATAATTGCTTCACAATATTGGTAGGTAGGTAGTATATCTTGATAGGTTTGGTATATATTAAACTTTAAAACATTTACAGAATAAATACATTATTAAATTAAATTATTACAGTATAGTTGTTGTGGCACTTCTGAACTAATTGTTATTAACGTAAAATAAACAACTATCCAAGTAGTTGAAACTACAAGTTCCACGTTGCATCGACCAACAAATCTAATTTGATAAAATCAAAATTCCGGACAGCAACTCTGTGTGAAACAATTTGCAAACTCCCCGGCCAACTCGCCGAATAGTTTATCTTGGACGATCGTGCCGCACAAACATAGTGAACGAACAAAACAACTCGTGACACCTACCTACCGTTTTACACACAGAAATCCGTATCCTTAACTACACACTTCAGCCTAGCTGCGTCTCTCTCGCGCTAAGAAAATGAAGCGGACCAATGAGGGGGTGGGGTGACACGCATTTCCGGGCCCCGGCTCCAATCAGCTGCTAGAACAAAGGAGTCGCGATAGCTACTTACCTACAAGTAGCTACAGCGAGGGTCGACTATAGCTACAGCTGTGTTCCGTTCACATACGACCAAATAACACACACTATTACATTTTTTTACCTGTAAACGCGTTTTTGTGGGCGTACAACTTGTTTGTGTGTTGGCGTCTAGTCGGTGATCACTTGGTGAAGTTTGCGCAAGTCGCGAGTGTAATGGCTGGAATATATCGGCTTTGAGAGCCGGCTCTCGCGACGCGTTGTGCCTTTGAGACTACGCTATCAGACATGAATGAGGGAGTCGAGTATTAGTTAAAATCACACCTCCTAACAAGCGACGTCTAAATTTCTCTACAGGGGAGAAGTATTGTTAGTAATGGGGCCTAGTAGTCCCATTGCTAGTAGTATACCTTATCAGGTCGATTTCCACGCGGTTCTCCTTGAAAACAATAATGAAGAACTCTTGTTGAATTCATCATGACGGGTCAACTGACTTTATCCTCACTCATAATCTCTCACTAATACCCCGCTAGCTTATAGCGGGCGGGGTTAGCATTCCATTTTCACCCAATAAAAAAAATATTTATATGTACTTAAGTTATCTATGAAGTAGTTACTTACTTAAGGAACTTCAATTAGTTTCTTTTTATTATTTATTCTTTTTATTATTATTCTTTTTATTAGAATATACTTTGATCTCACTCTATAAAATCACAGATGTCTAATTTATTCTGAAAATGACTTAGATGTAGTAGTACATCTCAGGATTATAGATAGTAGATGGAGGATACTACTCACTACTTACTTTAAATTTACTGAAACGAAAATAAAACGAAAGAGGCATTATCCTGAATGACATCCTGTTACAGGTTATTTCTTCTCTCTACTGCCAGAATCCTCACGTAGTCGTTAAAGGTACATTTTTCTTTTGCAGTCCTCATGCAATGTACCTGCTATATCTGAAGGACCCTTCCTCAGGCCGTTGTGATGTAAATGATGCCTTATACTCCGGTAACACAGTTGCGAATGTAATAATTTAATGGTAACACGCCCTGTAAGACTACAATTTGACTATCGCGAATTTCCTGCGTATGTGTGGTTCGGAAACGTTTGATGGCGAGTGCGTGTTTTAAGCCGATGTAGAGTCTATGTTTTGTTCTGGAGAGTTTATTTTTGTTTGTGGGATGTCGCGACGGTGAGAAACAAATCTGCGTAAGGTAGCAGGGTGTCGAGTAACTCGTGTTCTTACCCTCTCTCCTTTGTTCGGGCCGGAAGAGTGCGCTAGAATTACATGCTCGAGTCTGATGTGCGCTTATTTTTTACGGCGCTATATTGTGTTTCGTGCACATTCGTATAGTTATACAGTTCAACGACTGAAGAAACGAGAGGGTGGTTCAGGGAGAAAACAAAACACGTTTACAGTTTTAATTTAAAGACGACTTGGAGTCCTGTAATATTGAAGAGATTGGAGGAGATTATGATAGTTATTTTTTTTAGTACAATTTTGATTTTTTCCATTATTATATTACGGTTACATGACTAGTACGTCTCAAAAACATGTCTTGATAGTAAGCAACAAATTAATTTTAAAATTTGCAATAATATATTTGTTTTGATCTACATAAATAAGAGTTTATTTCTTTGTTATTTCCCAGCGTCTTAGCAGCTTAATCAAATTCGATATAAGTACACGTACTCGTATGGGATTATGAAGAACATATGCTTTATTATATCAGTCAGTCAGTCTAGTTTTACCCAGGACTAAGTCGCGGGTAAAAGTTAGTATGCACATAAATTAAAGAAGACACTAATTGAATAGCTGATACACAACCAAATCGGTTGGGTTAAAAAATCTTATATTTTATACGGCGATTCCTTATGTAGATGTATAAATGATTATTAAGAAGGAGTTTCCCTAAATACCAACACAATAACAACCGGTTCTCATCTGGAACAATAAAATATATTCTAATTGAGAAGCTCCTCCACTTTGAAGCGGCTTAAAAATAATAAAGGAAATGCTACATATTTTCGGGCGTGTGGAAAGTATGTCAAATGAAAGGTTGTGGAGCCAGTATACAATAGATACGTAAGATGCTACAGTTGTATGTGAAGATAAAAGACCTTTAATATTCGTATTTCTGTCTGGTCCGTGAGGGATTTGGCGTGATTATATATGAATGAATGGATGAAAACTCTTTATTGTTGCTCTCAAAGAAAGATAAAATTACATAAAAATATGTGGATACACAAAACAATTTGCATTATTTTAGAAGCAACGTAAAGAGCAATCCCTTCCAGGCGACCTTAGGATATAGATGATAGTAGCATTACATATCTTGAAAGAGAAATTGAGAAACAGTTAAATACAGATACTGTGCCATCTAGAATCTACAGCACAGTTTCTATATTCGAGCAAACAATCTCGACGGTGAACATAATAATTCTTAGGAGCGTGCAATTTCTTCCTGTTCGCTCATTGGTTTCCAACGCCCGTAGCTGCGCGTCGTCCCGCATACTGATATCTGGATTAAATTACTCCACCAACTATTTTACACAAAACCACTGGCCATAATTAAAGTCTCGGCGAAAATGGGGAAATCAAACGTCTTATCTGACCGGCGAGAAATAGCGTTTCTTCGCTGAATAGTTTCTACTGAGTCGGTGGGGAGTGAGCGGAATAAATAATTGTTATGTACCAATCTAAAGTTGTGGACAAAGTAGCTTCCTTAACATAATGAACATAGTTTCGGCTAACTATTGGTATTAGACCTTAGGAAATACCTGATTATTCATTTTAAACAAAATGATTGTATAAAAATAGTTTTGATAAAACCTTCAAAAAATAATCAGTTATGAACTTCAAAAAATTGTTTATGTTTTCTAAATATTATTTTTATTTTATAGTCCAAATTATTCATTAAATTTTCATTCATTCATACTTGAACTACTTTACTAGATCCTTAAAAGTATTCCAGAGATAAATAAACCTTAATATTGGTGCATCAAGGTTCATTATTTGGAATACTTTTTACATTATATATTTTCGATATGAAACCTTTCCTATGTTATGTTTCATACTAGGTATTATGAGATTTATATGTATAAGTAGAAAGGGTTATAAAATAAATCGAAAGCCATCATCTCACTGGAACTGGGAAACTAACTGAATGACATGAAACTAAACGATTTTCCACAAAGTTTAATTTATGAAAATAACTTTAGAATTGGAAAAGGTATTGTTCAACATACATACTAAAAATACAGGCGAATTGCAAACATTTTCCTTGAAGACACTTACAGATTTTTATGGGACTTTAAAAATTTTTTTCATATTTACCTTAATAATTTAAATTAAGATTCATACCTTGAAATAATTTTTAAGTTTTAATCGCTGGATTTCATTTCATTACATTTCATCTCTTTCTCTTATTACCTATCGTAATTCTTCACAAGTATCTAGATATAAACTTGCTTAACAATAAATATAAAGTAAACAGTAGTTGTACTCTTACGTACAACAAGTCGCGACAAACACTGATACGGAAACCTTATATTCCCCACTTAAACTTACCTTATAATAAAATCAATAGCATTAGGAAATACAATTCACTTTCACGGTGCCTGAAATAAACCATTCTTTGCATTGAAAGGGGAATAATCTCGTACCAGCGGGAGCTTAATCAAAATCGGTGAATTGCTTTAAATCGAGGAAAACGCAGGAAATATCCTTTGTGTTGGCAATTTCCCGACATGCGTGGAGCTAATGCGCTATCGCTGCGTAATGACTTCCTTAATTAATTCGCAATATTGCCGCGTGAGCGCTGCCTCGCGGCCGTTCACGCGAATTTATTGCGCCAAATTTTATTTCCAATATTATGAATTATATAATATACAAGTACATTTTACTACGCATAAAACAGCAACTTCAATCGTATTAAATACACCGGAGTATAATGAGATGTTTCTTAGAATAAAATTATTTAAATTCAGAACGCGGAAACGTACAAACAGATTTTGTTTTGCAGTATGCAGTTTTTACTCCTTTAACAAAAAATATAGCCATTAATTAAAAAAAAGAGACTCGTCGCTAGAGATGATATTTCGGCCAAATCTGGGTCCTTTACCAAAAGGTCTGTAGCCTAGTTAGCAAACAAACAGCATTGTCTATGGTCAGTAATTTTGAGCACCATTAAGTTCATTTTAGTTTAAATACTTTTAATATAAAAGAAAAAACAAAGCATAAAATTACAAAAGAAAATATTTCTAAATTAGCGTTAGGCTACATAAGCGATACATATTATATATTCGATCGTTGCGACAAGGAGAGCTCCGGTTGGCGTCGTCATAGCACCGGAGGCAGTAAGAAGTTATTTTAGGGGGATATTACGACATCAGGGGCTTATCTTTACGGCAGGTGTTCCCCCCACGAGGACAAATTTACGAAATATGTCGCGACTTACGCGGATCATGGGCCGACTGAATGCTGGGTTTATGCAACTTGTGTGTGTATAGCTTTATTTTATGACATCACGAGTTTCTAGCGATTTTTGTATTTTTATGATTTATTTATTAATTTAATAGGTTTGTGATCTTATTAATATTAGGTGTAAATATTAATATTGGATATTTGTTACTCAGTCACTGGTTCATAGATTCAATAAAATAAATATGCTTATGATTGTTATTCTTAATAGAGTTGTTAAAAGCATTTACTGACTAACTGTTACCCGCGACTTCGTCCGAGTGATTGGGATATGTTCACTGACCGAGATAAAAATTAGCCTTTTCCATTTTATATTTGTGTACACCATATTTCATAGTGTTTAGTTCAGCCGTTAAGATATAAGGACTAACAGACAAACAAATCCACTTTCAATAATTCAGTTTCAAAATTTATCTCATGTTTTATTTTAAACATATTCTAATGTTAAAACCATTATGTACAATATAATATTATATAGTTTCATTCACAACATTTAGAAGTTGCCACACTATATTTTTTTATAATTATCATATTCATTATTTTACAGCGAATACAAATATGAATGGCAAAAACAGACTTGATTCTAAGAGCATTTCACCCAGTTGACTTTTAATCTTATTTGCATTTAGATATTACTCTCAGTTTTAAGCACTCTATTTTACTAAATACATTTTACTTTAATAAAGCACTTAGGTTTAAATTTATATGGACTTTAACAATAGTTATTTGGTAAAGTTAATAAACTTTAAAAGGATTTGACATGCCCTTACTAAAAATAGCTCATTTTTATTAGATATTGATTTTATTGGTATTTTTTTTTTCAATAAATTCAACATTTGACTATTGCCAGACTCAGATTATCCGTTACGCAGTTTAGTCAGCAACCTAGAACCGCCTTCCCTCCACAGCTAGCCGCTCCGCGCTTCGGCAAAAATATTTTTTTAAGAAAGTTTTAGAAATATTTGTATATACCAAATCTTCAATGAAAATATAATTGCCTTGTTTGTAACATATAAGTCACGTGCGCATTGCCCTATCACCCCGATATGGTTAATCCAGCCCTGCCTATTGCTAGAAATATACTTTTAAAGAAATATGCTTTTTTCTTGAAGGTTACAATGTCGTATGGATTCGGAGATTCGGAAAACCCACGGTGCAAGACTGCCACTCATCAAGATGGTTGGAATGGATCTTTGGTTTGGTGGATTGTACGATGGTGAAATTTTGTGGCAGATATCAATCCGTACATTTCCTTAGAACACTTCCCTTCTTCCAAAGATCTCCAGACTCGACTTAACTCGACAGAATTAAGGGGAGAAGAAAAGATTTTGAAACTGAAGGGAACAAACGGCGTCTTTTCTGCAGTGAACGAGCATCTTCATCTCAAATAATTCATATTAGTATATCAAATTTTTGGATGATCGGTTGAGGCGTAAGGCATCAGGAGATAACAAGTGAACTAAATTTCACATTTATAATATTAATAACGATTCAAAAGTGTATTCACAAAGTTTACAAACAATAGTTAAATTGATTATTTCATATAGATACTGACTGAATCATTTAAAATCTATTGTTTAAACGTAAGTCGTGTACCCAATGAAATAGGTACTTACCATAATGTCTTAAAACCCCTTACACCGACCAAATGTTCTTCGCATGTAAGATTTGTTCAAACACTTAACACATGTCAGACCTCCCTCTTGATCAAAGCCACGAGGCATTTCTCATTAATTCACGCCGATACACATGTAAGCCAAGTCGGTACGTTAATAAGCAATTAAATAGATTAATAAAGATATTTACGTCACTCTGCCAATTTGCCATTGATATAACAGCCTCCAGATTTCAATATAGGCACCTTTGATCTCGTGAAGCTTCGTAGAATCGATTTGTAATCATTGTTTGACAGTTCTGAAACATCGAGCCCGGAGTCCACGATTGTACCTGTAACGAACGCTCCGATTGTAATAATCAGCTTATGTACCTATAAACGAAGCTTATTTTGTACAAATGATCGTTAGTTCATTATAGAAATTATTGTATGATCAAAATGGGTTATTCACAAATTGAAACCAGTTAGAGCAATAGCATTTTTTCTTACATTAAATTAATAAATGATATGAATGCGTATTTACTATATATACGAGTATAACATATTATATTCAATATTTTAGATATTAGTAGAATGAGACTTAGTATAAAAATCGTTTCCATGGGTACCTCTGTCTCACTCGTATTTCTGCCGTGAAGTAGCTGCGCTTGCATTACTGTATTTTAGTTTGATATAGCAGTGATATAACAGGGTACGGAGGTATAATATCTTAGTCCTAAGGAATAAGGAAGGGAGGGATGCATGGGTACAATAGTATATTTTGTAATGTCCATGGAACTGTTAATGTCTGTAGGTGACGTTTACGACTTTTCATTAAGTGGGTCGTCAAACAAAAATAAATATTAACTGCAATTTAAATGCCGAAATTATCATAACAGAAATAAGGAACCTGTTAATAATATGAACAAAAAACTTACATCACCCACAACAATAAAAAAATTTCAAATACACCATAAAAGAATTATGAAAGCTTCAAGATTCAACAAATAAACTGTTGCGCGCGTCAGTTAAATAAAAATTACTGGATAGACGTCCCGTGGGAGTCCCACAGTGAGACCACAATGGGCGCGCCTGATTGGCGGAAGGATGTTCTCATTAAATAAAAAATATCGACGCGTCATTTCGCGCAATTTTCGTCGAATTTTCAAACGATAAAACCTGTCATTTCGCTGTTGACGCGCCTATAAAATATTCATGCAGACGGGCGAAGATGAGCGAATTTTTCTTCGATTTACGCGTCGAAATAAGATGTCATTTTCCGTATCATTAGCAACGGCTCGGAGCGTCGCGACGCCACTATTTATACGCAAATACGATAAAAATGATGCCCAACCGATCGACTGTTTGACGCGCCATTGATAAATTGCGACCTTTTCAAACTTCTTATCGTTTTTGACGTTTTTCATTCGTTTCCATGTTTCTTTGGGTGCTGTTTCGAATCTGCTTTTAACGTCTTTGTGAATTAAAATTTATGAATAATTATATCATAAAGAATAAAACTATTAAACATATTTTTAACAGGTTAAAATTTATACAATTGTATAAACGTTAACGTGTTAAAAATAAAATTATTACTAAAATAAATTGTTTATATTTTTAACACTTCAAAACTCATAACTTTTTCAACATTACAATAATATTTGTTCATATTTCACACCACGTAATCAAGAGTTAGTTTGTCATATTCAATCATTTAAAGTTCGGCATTAATTTTACTAGTATTCATTTGTCTAATAACATCAATTTATAATCTATTAACTTACACGTTGTATTTTAAAGCAAGTAACAAGCATTTAAATTCAAGAATGTACATAGATATTTGAATAAATTGGTTTTATTTTCACTATCAGAGTAAATTCGATCAGAATAAAACTCGAAAGATCTGTTGAGCCCTCTCTTTGGCGCGAAATCGCTCGGAGATAGTTTATCTCGCCGGCTGCATCTACGGTACGGTACAAAGAAATCTATATAATTTGTACATAGATATTATTTATTGATAAATTCTCGAGCTTATAAAAAAAGTATTCATAACTTCGCAGGGGACGAGGTCATGAATACTCTAAGATTTTAACGTAAATGGTTATAAGAGGCGACACAGACTGTAAAAATATGGAATTATTGTATATATTTTAATATTCAATGTTATGACTCTGTAATTATTGACTTCGTTTTATTTGTACTTTGGTATCTATTTAGTTTAGATATAGATTAAATATTTACTAAATCTTATCCGTATCTGAAGTAAATACCTAGGCGTTGAATAATAAGTATTATGAGTCATACTATATTGCAGCAATTTATGTTCACTTTACCCACGTTTTAAATTAGGGGGTGCGAATGAGTGCTGTTCGACTGTCCGATTTGAGATGCTCGCGACACAGCCGTGAACCATGCTCATGAATAAGGGCTCCTATTGTATTCGAAACTAGTTGCGCATTTCCCAATTTAAAATGTAAGTAAAGCTGACACATATAATTATAAATATATCTAATATCTAGTATATAATCTAGGTATTTAAATAGTGAGATCATGAAAAAATTCACGATTAGAATATTGTTTTGCAACGCGAGCGTTCACAGGGTACGGTAACCGCTTACCATCAGGTGGGCCATATGCTTGTTTGCTGCCTCAGTGGAATAAAAAAAATTAAAATAATATAATTCATCATTAAAATATCTCTTATGAATACCTCAGATCAAGGAACTTTAATACTATATTCATAAAGATAAGTTTATACTTTTTTTGTTTTTTGTTTTCTTTTGATGCATTAATAATTTATAGGTACAAATAATATTCGAATTAAAAAGGACGTCTATTAGTTTTTATCTAATTTAATTAATGTATTTTAGTCATCAGTATGAATTTTGCATCCTAGTATTATAATATTATGTTATCAATAATACAATAATGATAACATAATTGAGATTAGATTATATGTTACTACATTGATACATAAACCAGCATATTATGTAATAATCTTATAATCACACTCGAAAACCTATAGGATGTAAGTTGCTCCTCGCGAACGAGCCTAGCGGCTTATTTTGGCCCGCGTTGGGCGCCAACAATATTGCGCCACCGCCGTGTCCCCAACTAATCCCAGGATTCATTTATTTTTGACAACGCAATACGATTTTATCTCACGGCTTCTGATGCTGTTTGCCTTCTGTTATTACGCTCCCACCATATTCGGGCAGCTCATTTATTTATTTACCGACCCCTTGTAGGGGCGATTTGACTTTTAATACGATGCATTTAGTGGCTCACTTTATTTGGTGTGCAGATTTAAAAATGTTAGTTTAATTTGATTTGGTATCTTAACTCTGGGGTTATAAATGGAGCTGTGATAAGAATGGTACGTGCATATGATGTACTTTATAGTAAATTAATAAATTGCTAAATTTAAATGGTCGCTGTCACATGTTATATTTTGCCTAACAAATCTATTGGATACAGGTTTTCTATAAAAGGATTCTTATCTTGTCCACTGCTGATTTTATTAGGTGTTTTTTTTTTTATTCTTTTACATTAACTATAATACTTCTTTTATATTCTTAGTATAATACTTCTCGACCATTAACTATCTACATACATGTAGATGGTTAATGATCGAGGGATGAGCAGCAGCGTGCATCTTAAAATATCATTAAAGGGGGGGGGGAAGGAATTGTTACTAATGGAGACTGAGAATCCCATTCTTAAAATATCATTAAATTCCCGATGAATTCATCATAATGAGCTAACTGGCCTGTTTTTATTCTCATTGATCACCCTTCACTGGTGCTCCGCCAGCGTATCCCGCGCAGGCGGGGTTACCATGCCAAGTGTGACAACTATTGGCAAAATTCTTTTTTATAGGGAAGGCTTATGTTCAGTAATGGACAATTAACGACTGATATGTATTAAACATCAGATTATGTGTACACAGGGCAACTATAACACATATAGTAATATTCTTATATGGCAACAAACGTGTTAAAAATTCCTGCGTTTTTCTCTATCATAAAGACATTTGTACAATGGTAGATTTTTAGTAAGTCGGCTCACATAAAGTTACAAACACAGGGAACCTCAATTCGACTGTATTTTTAAACCAGCTTAAAAAACAAGGAGTTTCTCAATGTCCAAAAAAGATTTTAATTTTTTCTACTTGTTACGCAGTAATATCTGTATCAATTTAAATATTTAAATTCATAATGCAGCTAACTGATTTTGGTAAAATTTAAGTTTTTTTTTTGCCATAATAATTATGTCATATTATTAATAAATTAATAACATAGTGTATTAAAAATGTTAATGAACAACAAAATCTATAAGTATATAAATATACCTGGATACTTACATAATGGGATCAAAAATCTCTTTCAACAAAACTATTCCGTACTCAATCATTGGACGAAATTACTTCGTAGTTGTTATAATTTTGCTGCGAGTATAATAAAAGTGGGTGTTATCAATTGAACGACGCTCACGTGGTCTTCGGTCCCCGGCACTCGATGTAAGTGGGTCGAGCTGGAAGTGACAGACTCGCGTGTAGTTAGAAGATTTTAATTAATTTTATATAGGTTGTGTTTAGGAAAAGATGTAGGCATTAAATTCGTGACAAAAAAAATGTTATACCTAACTCACTTCCTACTAATATTGGGTATACATGAAAAAGTTTGCAAAAATATGTTTGGAAATTTATACATAGATATGTATTTTATATTCTATCCATAAATAAAGCCATAATATATTTAAAGCTAGCAAACAATTTTAAAATTTGAGATATCATAATAAATTGAATTTATTAATTTTAGCAATTTTATAATTATGAACCGATTTAAATATTGTTTTTAATCAAAGAGATTTTACGAGTAATATTAATTGAATTCATATTTTAAAATAAAATGTATCTTATATACAATTATAATTTATATTTAAAATTATATTAGAACAATACGAGGGATCATAACAACGCTGGTATGATATGGACACCTTCAAATATTATTTTGGATATTGGTTCGCCAACTTTCCTACACTACACAGCAAACTTGATGAGATAAAGAAGTGGAATTTGCTCACCAATTGAATATCTTACAGGCTTAATAATAAAATACAGAAATATTTATGCAGGCATTTCTATTATTATATCCAATATCAAAAGTACCTACTGAGCATCTCACAATAAATACTCTGAGCTTATCAACAAAGTTTGACGGGGCACACCCCGCGTCATGAAAATTTGCATATCTTATTAAAAACCTCGACGTCAGAGATAAAAATGAAAATGAGACACGTCAAAGAGAAAAAAAAACGGACAAAACGCGCACGAGACAATGGCTATTTTGGGCGTAACGAAAAAACGAAGTTTTTGTCATGGAAATTTCGGGTGGACACTTTGCATTTTCTTTATTTCCCCCATTCCTTGGCTGGCGGGGAAATCTGTTTTTTTAATTACCGTGTTTGGTAATTAGTTTGGGGAAACGATCTTTTCCTCCTACTTCGTATAGCCTCAGCCAACTTGTCCAGGCTAATGAGATAATTTATAGTCTAAACATTGCATCTGAAGACGGAAGAGTTACTTTATTTCTTAAAGACTGCAAAAAAGGCGTTTAAATCTTTTATCTCTTTGTTATTAAGTAGATACTGCATAACAAACAGACAAACAGCCGTGAATCAATTTTAATATATATATTTTTTTTATAATAAAAATGTTTAAGCTACATTAAAATTATTGTTACTTGTATATTGAAATATAAGTAAATTATTATATTTTTTACATAACATTTACTTTAAAAATGAAAAACCTTCAGATTTATTATAAAAAAAATATTAAGTTAATTAATTAATTACCAATTAAGACTATTATTGATCTATTATATTTTCTATTTTATACACGTAATTAACGGAACCTAATTTCAGTTAGTGAGTCTATAAAAAACGTTTTTGAAAGCTTTGAAGTTGCTAAACAATTTGAGAAGGCACTTGTTGGGGTTCACAGCTCTCCCCAAATGACACACGGACGGCAAAACAACCTCAAAGCAATGGATTACATCGATTGAAACCTTGTGCGTATGTAGATAAAAAACGAGCGAATACTGCGAATACTTCGCACACTAGAAACGGTATATTATTATGCTTATATCTATGCCGTATTATGCTTATATCTATTTTTATTGAATAAAGACAAAGTAAATAATGAGCAAATTTTGAAGAAATTTCATAAAAAATCTAAATACTCAGGAGCATGTCCAGCCAAGTTAAAAAAAGAAGGAACTAGCGACACAGCAACCACGTGTAATATTAGGTACATACATTTTACAAGAACCTTCATAGATTTCTAAACATACTGTTTCAGTATTTTATTTTAGTTGCCCAAGATAAATAAATTATGTCCATTTGCGTAGCCAACTACATATGTAGATAAGTGAATACGTGGTATTATTACTAATTTTATTATATACATGTTGATGTAATTTAAAATTAGATACAAATCCATAGGTAAATTACCCTCAAATATTTAATTTAGATGTACAACAATTTTATATTGTCTTCAGATATACTTTAAGTGAAGTAATATTAAACAAAAACATTAAACTTAAAATATGCATAGAAATGTTTAAATGTGTTCTGTGTTAAAACCCCATTTTATCATGTAAAAGTCTATAAAGATGCTTAGATATTTATTGTTTAGATATTTGTTACATATTTCTTTAAATATTCATAGTTCATTAGTCCATTACCCTAAGGTTGTCTTGAAAAGATTGCTCTCAGCAATAAGACCGCCTTACTGTACTTATACAATTGTATCGTTATATTTATTAATTGTGTTGATTTTCCCCTATATTGTATAATGCAAATAAAGTATACTCATTCATTCATTCATAGTTTCATAAAAAAATATAAAATAACCATAATATTAGTTTCCCAGTAAGGAATTATTAAGTAACCATAATATAAATTTGTAGCTTTTATATAGATGCACTCAAGTAAGTACGGTAAATTTCAGATAGTTATTTGGTTCATTAACCGAATCAGATGGTTACATTCGTATACATCTACCGCCTTAAATTTAAAAGTCGCATCTCAACAAATTCCGCAGCAGATGCGAACAAGTACGTAAGGACACGTTACTCAAATCAAACCGCAGTCCCTCTTGTTTTTTACCGAGGGTCCTCTAATCCTGAGCGGTAAGCCCGCTCTAATGCCAAGTAATTTCGCGACCCCGTTGTTTGCAGCCTCTTACCGACTTAATATGTTCCTGTATGGCTCATGAAATGTATCTTTTACAGCGTAAATCTTGGCGAATGAAAATTCCACAAGAGAGGAAAACATTTTTTCTTGTATTTTTAGAGATATTTTTATAAACTCTTACAGTAAGTAGTATGTATATAATACAGTATTTATGTAAATAATAAAGAAAAAAAAAACACTTCTACTATAGTTATAAGAACTGTCTAGTAAATTGACCATGTATTTGCGACAAGTTCGAATGATTTATAAATACAAATTTGTAAATATATTATTTAATTAATGTAGGATATTTTTTATCCTATTACCCGTAAGTAAATCTACGAGTTAAATTCAGTTAGTACTTGTATTATGAATATATTAATTATTAGTTAAGTATTTAAATATTCAACGAATGTGTTATAAATAGTATTTCATTTTCGCACATCGTTCGCATATAATTAGGGGGGCCGTGTCTAATCAAGGAAATTAAAATTCTCAAACAGAGGGCAGTTATACTAAATCCCGCTACTAAAACTCCTATATATATCTCGGCGAATGTTGTAAAAAATCATTGCCTCCCTCTACCCTCGGCTCTGCGAGGGGAAAAATCTAATCTGTGCATTTTTTGCGAGACCGCGATGCCACAAAGAATTTCATTTCCCACTGTTCATCTATCTCTATTTCACTGACGGCTCTTGTTCTTCGGCCTCCCCCTCTTTCGTCCCCCATTCCTCAAACCCTCTGCGATATTTTTTAGACTTCCTCGATCGGAGATAAGGTTAAGCGAGCTCTTCTTATTAGTGGTTGTTACGCGACATTCGCAGCCTCGTTTTAATTTATTACGCCTGCATCGGCAATACGATGTGTATCGCGCTTTATACTCGCTGATTAAATTTCTAGTAGAAATTTCCTTTTCTCTCCTAAAATTACGATTTTAATAATCGTAATTTTAGGAGAGAATACACGCTCTATTTCAAATGTATAAATTATGAGATATCGATAACGGAAATAAATATGATGTTTTCAATTGATTGACAATAAACGCACCCCGTGTTTATCATAATATAATATAAGCGACAAAGAATTCGAACGAGCAAAAGTCAACTTATAATTGTATCACTAGTGCCACAATGAAAATGAGCCTCCACGAAAACAGAATTACACAATTGTACACAATTGACATTCAAATCTGTGGACATTGACGCTTTGTGCTTTTATTGCCTCTTATTGATGCGTAATTGTCAATAAATTTCTACGGGATCGGAGTTTAATGTGGGTTTGGGTGAAAAAAGTTATGTTTTATTAATATTTTTACGAGAGCATTTAGGACGAACGATAAGATCTGCCGTTTGGGAAGTTTTTTCTTTCAATTTCCGTCACGATTTGTACACTCATTATTGGCGAGTCGATGGGGGCGATAGGGGCAGTGGTCGCATGCCATCGACTGTAGTACGATGTTATCGTGTCTCTTAGCGACTTTCATCGGGGCTCTCGATTGTGCCCGACCTTCCCCCCCGGCTTGTAGTCGCTTGTGAAACACGATTTCTATGACGTCGCCGCTCGTTATGATTTATTTCAAGGAAATGTATTATGTAAGGTAGGTAAGTAGGCACTTAGTGGAACTGTTTATAAGATAGATCGTGGCTTAATGATTGTAATAGTGTATTTGATGAATTATTCTCGAGACTGGCAATTAGTTAATAGATAATTTAAACTTTCACGTGCAGTTCGATGGACATAGAATACTTTTAATATTAAGGACACAATTTTGGTTTAAAATACCTACAAAATTCTAATGAATTTACTGAAGAAATTAAATGTATACGGTAAGATTTAAGTAATATTGTAATCTCTTCAAATCTCAAAAAAACATCTCAACCTCTGTATCACTATGTAATAATTTATTCCTCATCACATTCTTTTTTTGCTTTCTATACTTACACATATAAGGTTTTATTTAAAAGCGTATATTGATTGCTATGTAATAGATATTTATGCGATATATCTGTATTGTATTGTTGTGATGTCATACGGTAGGATTAATTCAGGGCACGTCGGCGGAGATATCAGATCTTGGGGTTCCGTAGGGGCTTGGACCTTGATACGGTGTATGTGATGTCTATATAATACTCATGAAAATCAATATATTAAAGCATTTAGAACTTTATTGTTATTGATAGAGAGCTGGAAAATTAATGGATATTATATATATAGTTGTTGAAGTATAATTCAATATTAAATAATGTTGACATTTAATTATTAAATTTATTTGATAAATTGATAACTACCAATTGAAAGCATTTAATAATTATTGTATAATAAGTATTCCTGTAATAATTTGCAATTAATAAATTGCAAATAATAAAATGTTCAATTATAAATGTTTATAAATATTTAGTAGTCGTAGAATAGTTGAAATATTTAAATATATTATACCAAATATTAAAATAAATAACGAAAAGAAATATTTTTAAAATACGAAACTACATAATAATTGTGTGATTGTGTGATACAATTGAGTGATTAAAATGATTAAAATTCGAAACGAGTTGGGTCCGAAGATTCGACGCATTTTATACATAATGTACACACACCAGTACAGTACCACAACCAATAGTTTTACTATCATTTTATTAGACACTAATATTAGTAATGTGTTTGCGATATAGGTTTTATCACCAAAGGGAGACTGTACAAAAATGTCTGGTTGGTTAGGTACCTCTATCCCATTCGTTTTTTTTTGCTGTGAAGCAGTTGTGTTTGTATGGCTGTTTCAGTTTAAAGGGTGGGATATGGAAATGAATAATGTCTTAATCCTCAGGAATGGCAACGCATGAAGATTATCATGGGCGACACAGTATACTCTGTTATGTCCGTGGTACTATTCATGTTTATAAGCGACTTCCATCAGGTGAGCCGTCATCTTATTTGTCATTCTACGTTGCATAAGAAAACCACTGTCTATTAAATTCAGCTTTTTTAACATTGCCAATAATAAGTATAGTAGTAATTCAGCGACCAAAGCGAGATGACAGGAGTTACAGTGATAACATTAAATTGTCATTCTAAGTGAACTATTGGGTACAACTACAAGGGATAAACTGTGAAGGTACAAAACAAACAGTTTTCTGCCAAAGACAAGATAACGCTTATTAAATACGTCACTCTGCGTTGACAGTATCTACCCCCGATCAGCACAATGTACACTATGCATGGGGTGCAACAAAAATATACCATCATAACTCTTGTTAGGCAGTTTCGAAATACAGATTTTGAAAGTTTTTTTTTTTATACAGCTTAGAATGGAAAGCCATGAAGAGTAGAAATTATACTGTAATGCTATGGTACTCTCTTATGCGTTGCAATTCTTGAGAATTAAGGTATTTATATTGTATAATTGTAGCTCCATACCCTATATTTTCAGTGCCATATCCCAGCCTCTATATCCAACCACTAGAACTATATTATCCAATCATTTTTCAATGAACAACTAACAAAGAAGTAAACTCTTTTGATTAAAAAATAATAATCAAAATTGAATTACAATATTGGCGAATATATTATATCGCGGTATAAAATAATACAATCGAATTTAGAACCTTCAGTTTTTTTTTATATAATTGTAATTTAAAAATAGAACGAATCTTTTTATGAATGATTATGCAAATGACATTAATTAAACCATAAGTAAAGTTACTATTTTAAATTTTATTTTAAAAAGCGAACACTTATACAGCGATATCAAATGAACGACATCAAAAAGTCCGTAGCTGGTAGGTTTTTTGCAATCATCAAATTGATTTGTCCGCACGCCATCTGGCCCGTGAGTAAAACGCTTTTGGGCCCCGTCAGCCGAGGAATTAATTCATATAAAACACATATCGCTCTGTGCTGGGGTCCAATTGTGTATTTCGAGTCGACATGGAATAAATCTTGAAAGACTAGCCAGAAATAGATGTTTGGAAAAATATTCTAGTCTATGCCTATTTTTAAACGACATCTGAAAGAAGAAAGTTGAGAACCTGAGTGGAATCTCATCTCCTTCATTTATCATATTCATCTGTACTTTATCTGCGTGTATGTTACGTGATTACATCGCTAATTGTAAACCAATTATTTTTCTTTTTGCAGTGGATTGAACCTGTTGTCGAATTGATCTTATATATATACTTAAAATAGGTTTCTTATATTCAATTATTTTATTGTTTTTCATCCTTTTGCATTTTCTGTTATGGATTGAACTATCTCATCACAATAATAATACACATTTTATACAAAAACGAATATTTTTTTTAAGATCAATACAAAATTTTTTTTTATTTTAATTAAAAATATCATGTATAAAAAGAACTATTTCATAACTATTCCATTAATAATTTTACTTAAATATTTTTAAATTATACATTTAAAGGGGAAAACCAGCCTATATTTACACTTAATAATGGCAAACATTAATAGCAAACAATTATGGCAAATTCTAGAATATCTAGATATTCTTCGTAATAAATTATTACACTTTATGCTAAAATAGTCCCCCTGAATTCGTTTCAGATGAAACCCGCAGATCAAAGCGGACATCGACAGTTCAAATACGTTGATAACTTCCACATTAAATAGGTTAGATTAAAAAGATAAGGGGCATCTACTAAAAGGTTTATTTAGAGCTCGATTATTTGCTGATTGCGTTTTTGATTAATAAAGTGTTCATAATTTGAAAATTTGTCTTAATAAAATGTGAAATATTATGGGTAGGTACTTATTCATTAACGTAGATATTATCTGTAATTGTATACTAATAGAGTGAAAATGATATAATTTGCGTCGTTTTAAGTATGTGAAACTATTTAGTTTCACATAAGAAATGTTCTTCTTAAAGAAACATAACAATAAATATAGAGCCTCATGGGGTTAGTACAGTGTAAGGAAAACAGAATTCTATATAATGTGATGTTAGCATAGGAGGGATATTTTTTTTCCTTGAAAACAAAGTTTAGAGTAATTGATAAAATACTCATATAAAAAGATATCAATCATATCAATCTGTATATAAAATGTAAAGTAAAGTAATTACTTTATCGTACTTCTTTCATTTAAATTTTATTCTCCGTTATCGTAAAAGCCATTTAATAAGATTGTTTCCAGCAATAAAGTTAGCTTGTTTCATTTATAAAAACAGATTTTTAGTTAACTAGCTACATAATTGTTATTATAATAAACTTGTTGTGTAAACATAGCATATTTACTCTATTTCTCTTTAAAGCATCAACTTTTGAGAAACTTCATCGTGTGTGAAAACCGTAGTTACCAAAACATATTTTTAGTACAAATGCCACAAAACATTTTCATATTCTAGCTGAAAATTGTTACTTTTTCCCGGCGCATGCACGACGAGCGTGTGCCCCACGGTAGGGCGGGTGTACACGTGCGCTCATCAACTAATGGTCCGTGCGCGGCATTTGAACCGAGCCTACACTCAGCACAAAACAACCGCCTACAGTCCCAGGCCTGCTTTCGGCACAAAATTATAACGTGTAAAACACGGCCTCTCCTTGCATTCCGCGCACGGGATTTTTATGAATGGCGCGATTATTATTCGCATTTTAAACTCGAATGCGGCTGTATTCTCCCCGAGACGTATAGCAATATTCGTAACGAGTTTTCTCAGAGTCTGTACCTAATTTTCAGGTCGAGTGTGGTAGCGACGCGACGAGTGCGCGATAGTATTGCAGTGTACTCGTAGGTACCTAAATACCACTCAAGTCCACGCGTTGTGGAGTGTAGCCGACTGGGTTGTGAACATTCATTTCGAATCGAAAGCGATTGCAAATTTATTAGTGGACGGCCGCCGTCGCCAGCATTACGGCCGTCCACGGACGCACGTACCACGCAGTTGTTTTCACTCTTCGTGTATTTTTTTCTCGACGAGCCTCGGCTCTCCCCTTTGTTCTCAAGTGGACCAGCTGTCATTATACGCCATGTTACTGTTATTTTTTTCGACGTTTTTATAGAGTTTTGCGCCGAGAGGGCGTTCCGTTCGGAAAAATGTTCGTTTTGCGTGCGTCCGAGAGTTTGCGTGTCGAGTGATGTCGACGCCGGCGATTGAAAATAAGTTGATATTTATTTTCAAATGCATCGTTGTATTTACTGGATTATATTGTGTTTATTTTGTTATTAATTATTCAATTATTTAGTTGATTAATCCAATTATTATATTATTTATGTAATCAATATAAGACAGTCTTAAATATATAAATAAAATAATTATAATATTATTAGCTATATAATTACAATTTATAAAAATATATATGAATATTATAGAAAATATAAAACAATGTGTTTAACTAGCACAGTTTTTGACAAATTATCATAAAACCTCTAAAAAGAAATTTATTTATGTTGTCTAGTTGTTAACCACTGTTATGTATTGTCCAAAATAAGAAATTACGAATTGATGTGTCAGAAATATGTAGTAACTATTGGGAATCTATTTCGTATAAGAAATACTATAAAATTTATTTTATGTTTCATACATTTATGTACGAAACCATTGACATATAAGTTCAACACAAACCTGATGAATTTTTATTTAAAAATAACCCTACACTAGTGAATCTAAAATTATTAAATGCTCGAAAAATTGACTTTTCGAAAGGTAAATATTTTAACCACATTTTTTTAAATAAATAATATGGCGTTCTATTTTATCCTCATTTTAATTTGAAATTATCATTGTCAATACATTTGGAGTATTTAAGAATATTTATATAAAACGATACGGGTGGTACGATATGGGCAACAAATCGGTCAACCAGTCGCCAAGTCAAACTCCAACTTTGTAACATGTGTCATTGCAGTTTTCAAGTGGCTTCTGTTTGATAATTTAAACGAACCCTTTCAGTTGGGGACCGTCGAGTGCCTATGTAATCAGTGGGATACGTAATTTGCCTATAAATTTGTACGATTGTATTTATATAGACAAGTATATGTTTGCACAATAACTTACTTTTATTTAAAACTGGTTAGTTGGATTATATTTATATTAGTACTTTTTTATCACCAATTTAAAATTTAGAATTAATTTTTAATGTAAATATCCACTTTAAAAAGTAGTCTTCAATTCACCTGTATATTTTTTTTATGTTTGCAGAAAGAGAACTTATACAATGCAGACAGCATTGTTTTTATCAGTGTGTTTCACCACTGGATTGGATTAGATAGACGAAACATCATAATATACTATTTGTTTCATATATTAAATTCAATAAAAGAAAAAATTAAAAAAAATCCTTGCCGTTATATAAAAATAGATCATAATATTTCTAAATGGAAGACTAGCTTTTTGATCGCTACTTTGTACGCATATATTTCTGAAATAAGAAAAAAAATTAAACAGACTACTTTTAAATGGCATAAACGTAATTAGGTATTAGAATAAAATATATACAATATTTTATGTTAGACCTTCAGAAACACAACTGTGAAAATCTTATGCAATGTCGGAATAAACATACAGACAGGCAGATAGACAGATAATTTCTTTGAAATTATTACTTTGACATATATTGATTTTATTAAGAACCCTTACATTATTTTTTCTTAAATATCTACCATGTACATACGTCGTCTAGTAACAATTTTATTAGTAAGATAAGAAGTATGATTCTATTGAAGAGCGATCATAGAATATAGGTACAGAAAGTAAATACGTATATCACAACATTGGTAATATCAAATGTTTCCTCTATCGGTGATTAGTCCGGTCTGATATAGACTGTAATATCTGAGTCAACCCTCCAATAGCTGTAACAGCACAATGAGTGTCTAGATTGTCCCTCCCTCCTCCTCCCCTCTCCACCCTATGGCTACTGTACGGATTTGCAGATGTGTTGATTTTGCAAAATCCTTATACCTATGAACATTTTAATGAATGGTTTACTACACGTCACTCATCGTTGTTAAATTCTTACTTATATTTATAAATGTAAAATTGTTTGTTACACTTTAGCACCTTAACCGCTCAATCAATCTATATGAAAATTGACGTATACGTGGCATTTTAACACCATTTATTTTTAACTAGGTGTGTCCTACGGCTTCACTCACGTGAATCAGTATAATTATAAAGTTGTTAAGACCCTTACCTTACTACCCTTGTACTAAATTTCGTTCAAATCCTTTTTCCCGTTTAAGAATTTTCCCGTGAAAGAGTAACAAACATCCATCTATCGTTTCAAACTTTCACATTTATTATATTAATAGGATTAATGGCATATGATAGACTTTCTTTTATTTAAACATAAACATTTAAAAATGCTTTTGTAGTAAATCATTTAAACATGAATATTAGTATATCGTAAATTCAACCTTTTTATGGTAAGACAAAAAAACATGTGAAAATAATACCTTTATAAAAATAAAAATGAAAATATTTATATCCGTAACAAAATTGCTGCAATATAAAGATCGTGATACAATATAAAGATACAGATGTTTTATTTTATAACTTGTATAAATGTAAATGTGCAAATGCACCTAAGAAGTAGCAATCGTAGCAAAATGTCTAATGATATAATAAATATTCAAGAATTGTTATTACTGGGCAATACTAATTCCGAGGTATAGATAACAAAGAGGAGACCCCTCTAAGATCACCTCAGCCGGTCTATTGGATGGGATCCAAATAATGTTTTTGCTATTATTGACTAGATAAGATGCTTTAAGTGATCTTACCAGACAAAACCGCTATTGAAGTTGCAATATTGCCCGAGTATGCCTCTGGCTTGCGACAATAGAGTTTCAGGTTTAATGTTTCTATGAATATTGTAATATTTTTTTTTTAGAAATATTTATAATTCAAGTAAAAATGTCATACCGAAATTTAAATGGTTGCCCAAAAGATATATTAAAATTGAAGATCTTTTATTTACCTTATATTATTATTATATATATTATTAGACCGACCATTAACTGTCTACTGTTGGATATATGTCTCTTCTTTGGAGTGTTTCGTCAGTAGTTGCCACGCTTGGCAGGCAGTTTGGCAACTGTAGTTAGGTTTTAGAGATATTTTGTACTACCACTTATTATTCCTCGCCGGTAATCACACCTGCAACCCGCTGGTGTTGTGGGTGATCATGGTCCATTCTATGCCGAGATTACGGCACTTATATATATACTTCCCACTTATTAAGTAGTTATTGTCCACTGAAATGTTTAGATTATTTTTTGCATGTCTTTATACAGATTGATAGTAAAGTTCTTAGTTTTCTCTCTAGGTACTAAACAATTTATCTTACAACCTTTTTTATTAAATTATTATTACACTATGACTGTTAACAAATATTAGGTATTAATAATAATATTTATTTATTCTGATTCGATACATATAGCACGATTCAAGTGTACACATAGATCTTACACAATGTGATGGCTTAACAACTAGAGCATATTAAAACTTAAGATTAGACCAGAAAAATAAAAAAAAGTACAGTAGTTATTCTGTGAAACAAATAACTGACAATAGGCCACCTAGCAAAGTTAGTTTTTTATATCAAAATAGACAGTCGAAAATGAAATGAAATGTATCTACTTTGTAACACCAAGGCCAAGTAATGTGACGGTAGTTTAGGCAACGAAAATGTTTTATGATTTTGAATATATTTTATATTTATCGTACCTACTCATAAAGATTCTGTTTTATATAATGTAAATGATATTTTTACAGGTACATTTTTATTAAGGTAAAGTAATAAAGCTATTATTTTTATTTACTTTAACTTCAATCCTATCATCTGGTACTATTATCACACATTAAAAAAAACACGTCTTCCATAAGTATAATGCTTATTGCGGCGGTTCACTGGCGTATGACGAGTGGTATCTATGCGGCTTTTACTATCCAGCGTCCGGTATCCGGTCTTGCAAGCGATCTGGCGTTTAGCCCGCCATCCGGTATTGTGAGTAGATATTTATACTAAGTTTAAAAGTATACAAATGGTCGCATATTAAGTCCTAATATCCCTGTCGCCTGTTTAGAAGTTGTTTTAAGAATTTCATACCAATATTCAATCAATACCTTTAAAACTTTATTGTTTGTAAAAGGTTATAATAACTTTTAGGATCGACAATGTACGTCACTAATTTCATACCTACATATATATTCTGGAGTGTCTTGCCAGAGGTCTTGCTTCTTTTTTGTGGTAAAGCACGTACTTTTTTCTAAATTACGGTCCGGAGAGTAAAAACAATCGAATATAACTTAGGTGCTCCTTGGTAATGGCAGACGTATGAAGAGTTTTATGAGATTAATACAGTATATTCAATGATGACTACGTTCTTGTTCATACCAATAGGTAAAGGTAGCCGTCACCTATTGGTACGAACAAGAGTTTTTTTCCATACGCTCCTCGTTAGCTTAGCGATGAGCAGCACTGAATTTTCAGTATATGAATATATATACCTGCAACATTAAAGTGTAGTCTAAAATACATTTTAGGTTTAGACGAATCCAGTAACACTTAATGTGTTTTAAATATATTTTTCAATTCGGTTCATACCTACGACATATTAAACCTATTTTTACTACGTCACTACATCATAAGGTCCCATAAAAAAGTCCAATCGAAGTAATTATTACGTTAAACTGAGTTGCAAACGCATAACTAATTCATTACAAATTATCTTGAAAATTAATAAAGTCCCAACCAGACGCTAAAAGTGTTCGTTGCGAAAATTAATTATCCATATACACATTAAGCTCTCCCCAGTTCCCGTGTACGTAACTGGTGATATCCGAGCGTTTTTTCTTCCAGCCCAATTCCCCTCTTTGGTTGTAATAAACTAAATTGACATCGCTCCTGTGAAAACTACTCAAATATACCCGAACGGGTACCTGCCCCGTCTCAATCCAATGCATTTTAGGAAATTATTTCGCCATCACATTACTGGCGTATTGGTGTGCCGCGGAGCGCGCCCTCTGGCCGTGCGTGAGTGAATTCGGAAACGTAGAACTCCTATCCCCTCTCGACCCTCTCTACGCCCCTCGTCCAGACAAGGCTTTGAGCAATAGTGTCACTCATCTCGAGTAGCTGAGTGAGATAGATTTTCCTTATATAGATCTATGTATATCGTAAGACATGACGTTGATATTTACTCATTATTTGTTCTGGTAGAACAAAATACGTATTGCGTACGGAATATATTTCGGTAAACTTACACATATTGTTAGATTTTGATCTGGGATATTATTTTTGACTCGGTATTTATTTATTTAATTGGCTAAATGAACTTTACATTTTCCCGTAAATAATAAATAAACATAAAGCAATATGTGACGTGGTAATAACGTAATAATAAAAATAATAACAAAAATCTATACTTTTAACTAGCTTGACACAAATATTCCATAGTCACTGCGCGAAATTCTAGCAAGTTAAAAGAAAGTACTTCTAGTTCTGGATACTAGTTCATAACATCATTGAGAAGTCTCAACGCAAGAGAGAGAGGATTTTGTTTGGCCAACTCTATTATTCTTAACGGATCATCAAATAAGGATTTTAGACGTCCTCATACGTAATTACTAGGCGCTTCTATAGATATTGAAGTCAGTACAATTTGATTACATTTTTCTCTCTGTATTAATTAGTATAATGCAATTTAGTTCATCATCATATCAGCCTTTAACTGTCCACTGCTGAACATAAGCTTCTTCCTTGGGGGGGTTTGCCAGTAGTTGCCACGCTTGGCACATGGATTGGTAACCGCAGTCAGAGATTTAGAGATGTTTTAAGGGGGACGCTAGTGCCCATCCCTCGCCCTCTCTTATGACATCCACAGAAAAGGAAGAGATGGCCTATTCTATGCCAGGATCACACGGCCTTTTAGGTAATAAGCAATAATATGCCCTAATTTGCAGATAGAGGTAAATCAATTAATTTGCAGCAGCTATCATGCAATAGTCAGAGCGGTTTTTTCACGGTCCTGGAAACGATCGTGGCTAGTTCCTAGTGGATTCGCTACAATGAGTCTACTGACCTGGTTTCCTTCATTTCCTTTTAGCCTTCATTGATACTCAATAATGTAGACGGTGTTATTATTTAATTTCCAACCAAGAAGAGACAGGATTAGCAAAGATTTTTTACCAAATTACTGTTGTGTGGAAATTATGTAGATAAACGTATGCGTCAGAAACTCGAGCAAGGTATGATGTTCATAATGAGCGCAATGATATAAAAAAAGATCTTAGATGCAATATAAAAAAATAAAAATGGGCAGCAATAATAGAGCGCATTTGATCAAGTTAAGCTCGGATTTTAAACTATCCACTTACGTTTATAATCAAAGTACCAAAATATTTTTTCTACAAGCTTTTTATAAATATAAGGTATAAACCTATTGTTTAGTATTTATGATAAGCATACGACTCCACTTATACTTTTTTTAAGTCAACTATTTATTTTACAATTTTAATTCGGGACAGTTGTAAGTGTAACCTTTTCGATATGTGAATCTTGGGTTTTGTGTACATCAATGACCTTACGAGATGTCATGTGAGTCACGTACTTCACGCGCCACTAATAACTAATTTATGTTAATTACACCACTGGCGACAAATAGGTATGTACGTCACGTAACCACCTCGACGTGGACGGATCGCTCTTAATGCGATGGAAAATAATAACAGGCTTCCTTGCCTAGAGGCAAGGCATACGATTCAGTAAGGAGGTTATTACACTATCACCTAGCGCTATATTTACAGATACAATTCCAGTATCTCAATTTCTAGTCACTACCAAAGTAAGTGTCCATTGTACATGATGTTACAAATGCTATATGTATTAATAACATGTTTAATCCCTCACTAAACTTTATGAAAAATATTTCCTACATTGCCTACAAGAGGAACCTTATTTGATATGTATACATAAAACTTTGATATTTTAAGAATGAAAAGTGTCTCTTATTAACACAAAATCTAAGCACGTAGTCATTTATTCATTAAAATTAAATAGCAATATAAATAAAACCAATACGAGTTATTCTATTCAATAATACAGAAAAATACTGGCAAATTACTAGTTAAAAAAAGGTTGTCAGTATAAAGGATCTAATACATTAGGAGTTTATCATTGTGAAAATTTATATAAAGTTTGCAATCTAGTGAATGGTGTTTAAGTTAGATATAATAGCTTTGTTTGAAACTTCCTTAAATACAAAACTTTATTTAATAATATAAAACCACGATGCAAAGTTAATGAAACAGTCGCGTCCTTGCGATAGTACGCCACGCGTCACGTAATCACGAGCCACGCGTTTTAGGGCTACGATTTTCCACATCTCAGACAGCGTAGTGTCAGTAATACAATGGAGCATTCCCGTCGAGTGGAGGCTCTTATCGATCTACTGGGACGTCATCGGGCGATAGCGGGCGCGACGCAAAAAGCGTGTCAGTGTGGCGGCCACAAAGCCTTTGTGGTGCGGCCGGACGCCGCCGCTCGCCGCCACTACCTTTGTTTGCTGTTTAGTACTCTCGTTCGCCACTAAAAGTGACGATTTTAGTGTCCGTAAACTTTGTTCAACCTATGTTTAGATCGCTAATGGTCGCAGAAACTGTTATGATTATGTTGGCGACATTGTTACGTAGTAATGATAGTGGCAGTCAATGGTAGCACCTTTACTATTATTGCTGTGTAGAATTAGTATGTAATAATCGCATCTACTTAGTTCGTGGTCGTGGTAAATAGTAGGTGTATTCTCACTAACATTACATTGTTCGTTGAAGTATCAGTTTATAGTACAATTTTAACCTTTTAAAAGTTCAAATTTTAGAATAGATACTAAGTATCATCAACTTTTTGTTATAAACACACCGATAAAGTGGTTATAATTTCATACCGAAGTGTGGATTGGTCGCACTTTGGTACGAAATTATGTAGTTATGAAGAATGAGAAACTATGTATGTGACAATTGACATAGCCACACTGCTGCATAGTTACACAAAGTTGCCGTACTTCAATTGTTTATCACATTTGACAGTTTTCATACATGTATAAACATTTGAATACTTGTGATTGAGCTAAAATATCCTTACATATTAATCAAAGAAGAATTTGCAAATAAATGTATCAGTAAAAAATTTAAACCAAAATATGAAACTGTTACTAAATAAAAAAAATTTATCTCCCTCAAAATCTAAAATGACTGTGATAATAATGTTAAATTTATTATATGACAAATGTTGTAGAAATTATTTTATTAAAGATAATTCGTATTATGGGGAGATAAGATTATTAGTAATGGGGATTAGTAACCCTATTGCCAATAATATATTCTGGCAGGTTGACCTACTCACGGATAGTGGACCTTTAAACCATCGTGCTTACTTCCTAGCGAATTTATCACAATGAGTTCACTGACCAACCTTTTCATCCTCACTTAGCATCTTTCTCTGGTGTCCCACTAGCGTATAATATCATGGCGCAGGCGGAGCTTCAAACCCATTTTCATCTATAAAAAAATACCTATACTATAGTCATGAGATTAACTGTATTCTATCTGAGGTATAAATCACGAGTCTTTGGAACTGTTGTATATATAAATATGCATGCGTCTTCCTTCATACACTTTCGATGAAGCAAGAAATGTATGTAGTCAATCGTATAGAGGCCTTTGAAATTCGATCTTTCTGTTTACACCGCTATAGACTTGATGTGAACATTGTGGGGTAGCAACAAGATAAAAATATTTCTTCATTTTATAAGCACAATTTTCTATAATGTTTGTTTTTATCTGCTTCTGACCGCCATCGAACTTGCTTCGAAGCCACCAAACTTGGGGATGTTTTCACTAAAAATAATAAGTCCCAAGACTTGGAAAGTCAATTTTTTGCGAAACTCAGTGTAATGGATTGTTGGGAACTTCGATAACTTTCGGAAGCTGCTTTCGGATTTTATTTTGCTAAAGAATTTTTTAGCCAATTTCCTCCGGTGAAGTTAGAAATCTTCCAGTCACCCTTCAACGAACAACACTACGGTGTTTATATTTTATTTGCAAAGTTTCTATTTTGGAGAACAAATTGATATCAAGTAATTTAAACCTATTTTCATCGGGTAGGTATAATTCTATTTTGATTGAATTATATTTATAGTTATTTCCATAAATAAAATAAAATTAAAATAGAATCTACTAGTTTTAAAAATAGTTTACTAGATATATAAAAATAAATAGGTTTATTTACATTAAATATAACTATACAGTTACTTATTTATAATGAGATACATTAATGAGTACGCATGCCATCACTGAACCGTGCGAAGGAGGCTGAGAGATGCAGTAAAAGCTAAATATTAGCTTCAAGAGGACTGTAAAACATACAACTTCATTTTTAAGTTCTGCTAAAAATGTTACTTGAACTAGTAAACAATTAATGTTAAATCCATACCTACTTGATGGAAAAGTACCATACAGTTGATGCAATAACATATCCACTGATTATTATAGTTAGGGTTTACTTTGTTATGTCGTAAGAGGCGACTATGGGAATTTAATGGTCGGCAACAGGCTCCCTTAAAACATCACTGAAGCCTAACTGAGGTTGCCAACCCGCCTGCTAAGCGTGATAATTACTAGCAAACCCTCTTTTATGGAGGATGCCTATTTACAGTGGACAGTTAAAGGCTGTTATGATAATGACGATAATGCTTTGTTATTAGAGACCAGACAACAACATACTAACGACAAAAGAAAGCACATTTCCTAAATTGCCCCAAACGAGAATGGAACCCGAAACCTCATTTGAACAAAACAATGTACAATCACTATGCTATGTAGCCTACATAGATCAAATGTTACGAAATATTGATTATAGTAAAAACTTGTCGTGTCAATGACCATTTGTATTGTAATCACAGCACGCTATAACCCCGTCAATTTTTGTTGATAACCCCTACAATATCTGTTGGCGGAATGTTGATGACGCGTAAAACAAATACTATAACACTCCATCCGTCAAGCGAAGGGAGCGAAAGTTAATAAAATTCATGTATCGGAAACTTATGGCCGTGAAATATTGTTTGTGGAGTGCGAGAGGGCGCAACCCTAAAACTTCTTAAAAATATTTCACAAGTTCCAAATTTATGAATACGTAATTCTGTTGGTTATTGGTTTTATAATACGAAAGTATGAACTTTTAAGATCCTAATAAAATACAATTTAATAAATACATGTTGGATTATAAACTTAGTAGAATTCATTGTAAGAAGTAACAATAAAGTCCGTGGTGTTTAAATAATAAGTACTCTTATTAAAAATTCATTCTCCTTGTAATTACTAAAGATAAAACAAATTAGACTAATAAAAGTATGGAGCAGCGAATGAAAATAATTATTATTAGGCAGTTCACATTATATTACACCACGTTAAGGGTGGCCAAAGATTAGTTGGAAAGCGAGACACACTGGCACCGGTCGCATCAGCATTAAAATAAAAATAAGGGTGGCCATAAATACAAGCGTACAAAGACAAGATATACGGTTATAGCAGACTGCTCGACCGCTCGTGCGGTGAACTTAGCTGCAGAGAGTTATGTACAAATGTCCGCTGTGGGCCGTTGTACTTAATTACTTTTATAACTGTTACTAAATATTTCTATTGCTATTTAAGCAAGACAATATTTACTCAAAATGAAAAAAAAATAACGTAAACTTAGTACAAACGAGAAATGAATGTACGTATAAAATATTACATCTATTCACATCCGATTTGCGAAAAATATGGTATTTTATGTAGGAGGTTCAAGACCGTTTCTTATAGTAGTTTATGGGGAAAGTTCATGTTCAGCAATAAACTGATAATGGCTGAGATGATGATGATGATGATGATAACTGTATTTGATCAAAAACACTTTACAGATCATAAGCCCTGTATGGTATAATATCTGTTAATATAGTACAGAAAAAAGTTTTAATACTCGTAAATATATATCATTACAATAATTTTTTTTATACAAAGTATATGAATATGATAAATTTCCAACAATAAGCAAATTTAAAAAAGTACTTCTAATTTTAAATTAGCAATATGTTTTTAAACATAAAAATTAATAGTTGCAAACTTTTCTTGACATATACTTTTTGCCTCTGGAAAAGTATATGAAAAACTAATTTAATCTGTAAAAAATGGTTATGTTAAAGAAAAAACTATCGAACGTAAAAATCCTTCGTTAGCTGAAAGTATTTTCTACCTGCCCTATCGGTCATCGTAACCCATATCCAGTCCCATACCCAGTCCCCCTCGCTGGAGAAAGGTCATGCCTTCCCTTATATTTGGCGCCAAGAGGGCACAGAAATAAATAAGAAAGGCTTCTATCGCCGTCAACCCTGCTTTACCCTTTAAAAGCCAGATGATAGATGGACGTTCGTTATGATGACGCAATTGAAAACTTATCCTGACCTCTTTGCTATATTTTCGTCACCCTAATTTTATATAGTATACTTATACATACTTGTTCCTACAGAGTACCAAAAATAAAGATATTTTTTATTTGACAAGACTTAATTATAAACATTTTTATAGTATTTTTTTTATGAATCTCCTGATAATTTAGAATGCAATTTTAGCTGAGAAAAACGAGCAAGAAACTCAGATATTGCTTTTATCAAATAAAAGATGAGTTTACAACAATGTATATAAATATATCTAAGTTATAATATGAATATGCAGAATATTTTATAATTGTGATTTATGTATCGTGGTACGTAGTTAACTATAGCAATTCTGACTGAGGATACGAATCGAAACTGTTCAATATAAAAAAATCCGGTGAATTTAACATCATCCATACACATAAGGAAACTGTAACACACTGAATCAATGACTTTGATGAAATTTTAGTCTAAGAAAGAATCTACATCAATACGTAGAATACTTTTTATAACTGTGATACATTTAATTACCATAGATACAATATAAACATTTAATTAACATAAGATTTATTACGTGTCATAGATTCTACATCCTATAGTACCCAGGCTTTTTTTAAATACAAGTTAATCTACATAATATATAATCTAAATATTTACATCATGTAATGATAACTTCTTAATATGATAGTTAACATTCACATTCATATACTCATTGTGGTATGAAATATGGAATAAAGACGCACTAACAAATCTGACAATGTTAGCTCCAACGGATTAATTAAACAATTATAAAGTTTTGACTTAGCGGAGTTCGCGCAAGTTACTTACTGGCTTTGAATTAAATCAGTCCAAGTAGTGAGATTTGCTTTTATCCCCCAACATTGTTGGCGCCTCGTTTTAAAAACAGTTGCTACCGTTTTGAAACAGATCTTATGACCTACAAAATATTAAAAAAATTATATGGACGAATTTTTTTTTTTAATTAGAACAAAGTGATCTATGAAACTCACAATTAAATGATTAGCATTATTGTTGATGTATTGGCAGCTTTTACGAGTATAATATATTTTAGAAAAAAATATTCTTCTATTTCCTTTTATTTTGTCTTTTCACACACAGAGTAATCACACTATCATCATCATATCGGCCTTTAACTATTCACTGTTGAACATAAGCATCCCCTTGGGGGTTTACCAGTAGTTGCCATGCTTAACAGGCGGAATGGCAACCGCAATCAGGCATTGGAGATGTTTTAAGAAGGACGCTGCTGCTCATCCCTCGCCCTCCCAATAGTAATCATAGTCCACGTGGACGCACGAATGTACAAACAATTTTGTAAGTCAAATAAAACGATTCGAATTAATTAAGATCTTTTCTGAAGTTGTTTAAAAATAGCGACGCAAATCATGATAAATAAATCGGAATGAGACCCCTTCACGTTGACTCGGAAACGAGTGGCCGGTAAATGGGTGAATCATGTCGAACGACTAATACCTTCCTCGTCCAGAAATAGGCGTTAGATCTATATATTTTTCCTAAATATACCTATAGTAATAAAATATAGCTTTGAGCATTCATAGAATGGTAAGATGTAAATTCCTGACAAATTTTCTAATGATAGTGGTCAATATTAATAAAACTCTTAATGCGATAAGCGGCGGTAGGTTCGCTCACTGACACGTTTTTTTTAATGGATGAAAATGGAATGGCAACCCCGCCCAGTGGAAAGATGATAGGTGAGAATGAATGCAGGTCAGTTGGCCCACCATGATGAATTCGACAAAAATTAAACATGATGGTTTCCAGGGGAAACCGCGTGGAGGTTGACCTGAGAGGGTATATTGCTAGCAATGGGGCTATAAGACCTCATTACTAACAATCCCTTTCCCCCCTCACTGACACGTTGAATTCAAATATGCTCAAGAAATGTAGGTAAGTTGCGTCCATAGGCTACGGTAAATCTGTTTACCATCAACCGAGCCGTATGCTTGTTTGCTACCACAGTAGTATAAAAAAGCAAGTTGCGTTTTAGTAGATTAGTAAGTCTGTATAAATAATATAACAGACTACCCCTCTTTCGATTATAGC
Organism: Galleria mellonella; assembly: GCF_026898425.1. Lineage (NCBI taxonomy): Eukaryota > Metazoa > Arthropoda > Insecta > Lepidoptera > Pyralidae > Galleria > Galleria mellonella. The sequence continues at coordinate 1,962,294 of NW_026442162.1, read as the reverse complement.
CGTAAACATACAATTTAGTATAACAATTTTCAAATAACAAATATGAGTTTTACCTCTCAATAATGACTTCGTTGTTGTTCTTATATAGAATCCAGCATTATTTTTTTCTGTGACTATACTGAATCTTATCATTCTTCAAGTAATATACTAAGTTGTGGGAATCAATACTAATCGATTACTTGGGTACCTCTGTCCCATTCGTGTTTCAACCGTGAAGCAGTTGTGTTTGCATGGCTGTGTTTCGGTTTGAAGGGTGGGATATGGCGTGAATTTACTGGGTACAGAGGAATAACACCTGAGTCCTCAGGAATGGCAACGCATGGGGGGTATCATGGGCGAAACAGTATACTCTGTTATGTCCATGGTACTGCTCATGTCTGTAGGCGACAATTATCACTTTCCATCAGGTGGACCGTCAGCTTGTTTGCCATTCTAAGTTGTATAAAAAAAAAATTAAATCTGAAACAAAGAGAAAACAAATACAGTTTTGTTTTGTACTTAAAAACTACAGAACTATAATAATTTTATTTTGGCAGAAATGGTTTGTGAGAATATTTGGCATTATACCTCTCTATGGACAACTTAGCAAGCATTTACAATATTTAGTAAGTAGTGGAACAAAGAATCTTACCGTCACTTGTAAAGTGTGACCTGCAAATACTACCGAATGCACTTTAGCGCTGTCATTAGCTCCATTTTTAGAGTAAGTGTCCTGCAAAAAACGCTGGTCGGTTAATAGTCGGAAATTGTCGCCATTATCGGCACTCGTTCCAACTAAAATTATTATGGTTCGCACTAAAAGTAGCAATTTAGTCGAACGATATGAACGTCGCTACTTTTCTTTTTCGATGAGTATACCTATTTGATACGTATAGGAAGATATAGTAATGTAAGTTTTAATGTGAGACAATATTCCTTAATAATATTATAAATACGGGCAAAATCCTGCCAATAGGGGAAGGCCTATGTCCAACAGTGGACAGTCAACGGCTGATATAATAATAAATTGTTATAAATTTTTAAATTGAGTTTGGTGGCTTGTTTGTTATTTGTTACCTTATAGCGCATTAACGGTTTAACTACTAATTATAAAACTTGTATACACGTATTATATAGAATGGAGGAGGATTTAAGCCAATTTTTATCCCGGTCAATAAATATATCCCGGTCACATGAACGAAATCGAAGGTAAAAGTTAGTAACAAACTACTCATAAAATATATTGTCAATTCGATTGTATTTTGTATGTTACGCTACTGCTTCGCTAATGAGTATAAATATTAATTCCTAAGCCAGAATTGTTTTTATTTAGTTTGAGGCAAGAATACTCAAACAAGATAAATGATAAATAATTATTAATTGAGTTAGAAATAGATAATGAGTGAGATGCTAATGAATTATATATCCGTAAATATTAGAGTAAAAATAATAATATATATATAATATTTATAAGTTACCGAGTAAATAAATCGAATGTGGGGTAATTCTCATCGAGTAATCAACACAGAAGTAATTCAAAAATACCTCACGGTTGACATTACCCTCGATCCTCAGGGCCCTCGGCTTCCGGTTATCGCTACACAAAGAGGACCGGTATTCCCTCCCCCACCTCAACCCTGACAGCCCCCTACCTTTCTAACAGGAACAGGAAATACTACCCTTCTATCGTTAAGGTCTACCCGCGTCACTCTGAGTTATACGGAATTTAAAAGTATTTTCAGCCCCTAACCTAGAAAGTTAATGAGAACTTTTGTTTTAAACTTCAATCTAATAGATTAATTAAATTCAAGCATGTCTTAAATAGATATAAAAAATGCTGAATACTGGCATTTAAATATAGTATCCCACTACAGAAACTTTACTAAGAGAAACATAATTTTTTTTTTTTTATTATTGTGTGAGCAAATAGAAACCAGAATAATATGTAAAATAATAAATAAATAAAAATAAATATTTTTTAGATATATACCTACAGTTTACATTTAATTCATTAGTATAATTTATTTATAATTTAAACATTAGACAATTATAAATAAATAAAATCACAGAATCGATTAAATAATAATCCATACAATATTTGAGTATAGAAGTGATTCTATATTCGAAATTAATGACAACGACTATTAACTGACCCATTTTTTTTTTTAAATTCCAAATTCTATTTAATTATATTACAACTATATTATGCTTCATATAATTCACTGTTTGTATTGATTTCTCAAGATTTAGACGTATTTGAACGAAGTCGCTTCGTAGAAAAAATAAAATAAAAGAAAACGTCGTATTTCTTCATCTATGGTTACTTTTATTGCATTTCTTATAAATATTAATATTTTACGTATGTATAGGTTAATGTTTGGGCAAAAAAGCCGAAGGGCGACCCCGGAAACGGGACTAATGCATCCGAATGCACCCGGAGCGCGCCCCCGCCCCGCACGCGATCAATTCATTAGCTTTGTATTGTTAGTAGTATGCGAAGGATATTATAAAATTCAAATATTGAATCAAATGGATTCACACATAACAATTATATAAGAACGTTTAGTTGTCGGGTCTTAGCACAAATTATTTAATATTATTAAAGTCAAGCATTTGATGGTTGGTTGGGGAAAAACAAAGCACTTTTAACGATGTTTTACTGGATTGCGCGGCCTACTTTTCCTCGTAATCATAGCTTAAGTAACCTAGTATGTACTCGTAAATATATATTGGTAATATTGATACCGCCCCTATATCTATAGATTGAGTTCTTTTGGACATTAATAGGCGGAGAAAAATCTTTCTAATATCACCTATACTAGTCCTTTTACATTCTGATCAGATGCTTTATTACGGTATTTTATAATGAATAAACAATAACTGATACACAATAATATGGCTATATATTACCGACACCTACTCGTAAGTGATATACTTATACTAATATTATAAAGTGGAAAGATTTGATCGTTTATTTGTAATGAATAAACTCAAAAATTACACAACAGATTTTAAAAATTTTTCACCAGTTTTTTTTATACTATATTCAACTAATATGGATATTATGTAATATTTATTTAACTCTTGTTCTAACACTGTTATATTTAAGTTTACACAAAGACGTTTTAGAGATTTGTATGCGTTCATTAACTTTTGATGTTTATATAATTGTCAAGGTTAATATTTCAAACGAATTAGACACTTAGTTGCTGTAATGACTATTAATTTTCGCTTTAATATAATGATTGAGTTTATTTAAATTTAATTTCATACCGTTAAGCAATTGTGTTTGCATGGCTGTGTTTCGGTTTGGAGGGTGGGATATGGCAGTGAAATTACAGGGTACAGAGGAATAACACCTGAGTCCTGAGGAATGGCAACGTTTGGGGGTTATCATGGGCGAAACAGTATATTCTATTATGTCGATGGTGCTGCTCATGTCTATAGGTGACGGTTACCACTTTCCCTCAGGTGGGCCGTCAGCTTGTTTGCCATTCTAAGTTGCATAAAAAAAATGATATGGAATTAATTTTAGAATAACAAAACAAACATGAGTTTTATGTTTGTCTGCAAAGTCATTGTATATATGTTGAAGCTCGAAGCTGTATCCCTCAACCCGGAATGGAGTTCCGTTTTGATAAATATTTGCGATTTATTTTACTCGCGGCGCCATTTTTCGTAAACGCGCCCGTAAAGTGGCGAAATGGCACCACGCGTAAAGTTCGGCGGGAAAATAAAAACCCGTTTAACTTTGTGTTAATATTATATTGTGCCATTATTGCCCCATTTATTATAATCTCGCGGAAGGGATGGGGCTGAGAGTTCGCATTTAATGGACGTTTTGTTTGGGGAAAAACAATTTTTAACCAGTCTAACGATTTTCTGGTAAACCTTTCGGAAGGGTATAATTTTTCAGCTTGATGTTTTATGCATTTAATTTAGTACATGTGGGATACAATTTGCATTTTATTTATGATTTATTAGATTTATCTATTTAGGATATGGTCTTTTCTTACTTAATGACTTATAAAGATGAAATATATATATATTATAGTTTGAAATAGCCATTGTTGATTATAAATTTTTCAATAAATTATCTAGGATACCTAAGCGTATTTAAATTTTCCATTCCATTCCATTTATATTATTATTATACATAATTAGTTATTAGTCTTGGGTTGTTAAATTTAGTTCATGAATTTCTTGACTGTTATCGATCGTTTCAAAAGTCAAAATTGAAACTAGAAAAAGAAACGACTAATCATATATATATATATATATATATATATATATATATATATATATATATATATATATATATATATATATATATTAAACAATTAATTAATTGTCCCTTAATTTATTTTCATTTGTTTCTTTTTCAGTGTCGGTTAATTTGTTTTAAACACATAAAAAACTGTATCATTATACAAAAATATAATTATTATTAAAGTGAAAATTGCTATATGTATCTTTGTGTGCATAATAATTAATAAAATTAATGATCTAACTAATGATTTTAGGAAATAACTAATGAACCTGAAACTGGTATATTTTATTAACTATTATATCATCATTTTGCATTCTATTAATTTAAATACGTGCACTCAAATTTTTTATTATTATCTTTAAGAAATTCGTCAATATTGTAATATTTTTTTATTCTGTAAATATTTTTTAATAGTATTTTTAAATTTTCTTATATCGCCAATAAGTTATATTCTGTTAAGTATTTTGTTGTGAATCCTAGGAGCCATACTAAAAATGTTTTCGCGTATATTGTGCGACATACGCCTCAATTTATCGTTACTTCTGACAGATGTTAAATTTTCCAGTAAACTTAAATTGAATTTCACAAAAACTGCTACTTCATAAATATACTTGATGGGAATATCAAAATATTTAATTTTGTAAAATATGGCTTATATGAATATCTTTGAGAGTTACGACATGCTCGTATGTATTTTTTTGAGCTCTAAATAGTTTAATTTTATTTTTAGAATTCCCCCAATATATTATGTCAAACTGCAAATCAGGATTATGGCAGTCTATGGGGGAGGTTTATATCCAGCAGTGAACGGATAATGGCTGAAATGATGATGATGATGACTGTGAATGTAGGTCTTCCAAGTCATAATGCTGTCAACATATACAACTAGATATTTTGTCATGTGTGTTTTTTCAATAATTTTACCTTTATATTTGATTTTAAAAATTATAATTTTCTTATGCATTCATTGTTTAAAAGTTTTCATTTCATTCATTAATTTAGTTTCGTCTAAATTAATAATTATTTATCAGCCATGTCATTAAGAAAACGATATTAAAAGTAAGTAAGTATATAAAAGTAAGAAATTATTTAGGTTAAATGTCAGTAAACTTCTGTCGGTGCATAAGTCTTTTTTTAAGTTTCTTATTTTCATTTAATTAAATCGTTAAACGCACTACGGTTTATTTGAATTAATCAAATAATTCGACTTTACACAATTTTCCTGATATAGATACTTATTGTTAAAAAAAAAGACAGTAGAAAAAGAAATAAACATATTTTTTGCTCTCCGATAAAGTGCCACATTTTGATAACGCACTGTTAGAACTTCACTGACGATAAATATGTCATATTATGTATGTAAAATTGCATTTGATATATTGATTTTTTTTTCTTTTTTACGTGGTATATTCAATAGAGTTATTTCATTTTCACGTATTTAAATTAAGCGATATTAAAAAAAATATTTTTTAATTTTATTCATATCGGATCATTACAGACATGGCAACATACAACAACTGTACAGAAATGTATTTTGCTGCTTACCATATAGTAATAAGGTGTTTTAATTCACCATTTAAATCCTTCTCTATGTTTCTGTTGGATAGACTGTCTATTTACTTATCTTTAAAGTAATATCATGTCATTGATTTACCTATCTACATAGATGGAGATAGAGACCATACTTTCGCATAGATGGCGCTTGTCAACTTCAATAGAAATGACTGATGATGAAAATAATAATACTATATCAATGTAATACCTATCCCTATGTATATTAAATAGATCGTCTATTTATTAACCTTCTGAGTATACCTAACGATGTTATTGAATATCAATGAACTCTCGCATACCTAATTGGTATTTATTGAACCACCATTGCTAAATAGTTACTTAAAATTAAATCCATAGAAGCGAACTAGATCCCTATCTATATCTGTTGGATAAACTGACAATTTGCTAACCTTTAGAGTAATATGATGTCATTGATACTTCTATGGACTCTCACACCATCATCATCACGTTGCCACTAAGAAATACCTGAGTACTTTGAGTTCATAGAGACCAGTATCTATATTTCTTGGTATATCTCCTAAACTTTTGAGTATTCCAATATTATTGACAACTGCTAATTTTCGCGTAAATGCTCATCCTGCTGCCATTGCTAAGTTGGAGCTGAATTGTAGTGAAGTCCTTCGATATTTATGTCTAAACTATTAGACAAGCTGCCTATATACATAATAATACAGTACAGTATATGATGTCATTGATTCATCTGAGGACTCTTGTAAATGATACTCGTCGCGCTGCCTACTACTTGAAGTTGAGTCTATTGAGAGCCATCTACATCGCAGTATGAGTATGTTAGCTAGAAGCAAAACTAAACCACTTGCCACGCTGACATACACAAAACACCTGGTGTATATCGGCTTAAAACTCAGTGACTCGGAGCTTGTGGCCTCCGGAGAAGATGCCGGGGTAGTCAGGTTCACTCCAATGTCCCTACCTCAACCGTCCCTACCATCATCACGGTGGATAATAAGAAGACCACGCTACTAAATCATCTATCATCATACTCTTGTTATTTTAATTATTATGACATAATTTATTTACGAGGTTTGTTCGAAAACTGATTGAGTTTAAAACAATTAATTAATACATTAAGATAATAAGGAAATTATTAAAATACCTACATAATAATAAGTAGTTTTTGTCAAATTACACAGCGCCATCTAGTGCCAAACTATGCAGTTTGTAAAATAGTAATCTAGATATTATTGTTTTAAAATAATAATTATCTTGAGTATATCTAGTACAATAAACGTGTTGTTAAGTTGTTAAGTTATAAATAAACACGTTACTTTGTCATGGTACCTGTCTATTATATTTTCTGCAATGTCTCTGAATAAATCTCTCAATTTAGGCAGTTAGGTACATTAATCAGCTTATTTCATATCGTAGATACTTAAATAGGTATACTAAAATTGTTTACCACGTTATTTAAACTAATTTTATAAAGTGGAAAGATTTAATTTTTTTTTTATTTGTAATGGATAAACTAAAAAAATAATTAACTAATTTTAAAAAATCACTTTTTACTTTCTATATTATGAGCAAGTAACTTGTGCTGTTTATTTCAAAAATATATTGAGAACAATATAATAGAAGATTAGATAGAAGGAAGAAGAGGAAGAGGGAGACCGAGATATAACTATATCCTTCCTTGATCTGCCTGATGTAACTACATCAGGCAGATCAAGGAAGGATTGGTGTCGTGTCATATCAAAAGGTGAAGAGACTCGCTGAAAATCGTAGTGAGTGGCAAGAGCTCCACCGACAAGAGCGCAGCTCTTAAATAGGATAGATAGATAGATTAAAATATCTTAGTTATATACCCGTGCAAAGACGGGGCGAGTTGCTAGTAAGTATCTTAGATATTTTTATACACAATTTGCATTCACACCTACCCGTTTCGGCGGGAGCTGAGAAAAGACAAAAGACAAAAACAAATGAACGTCTGCCCCATCGACGGGAAACGTGTACTGGCTAAGCTAATTCATCGAGCTTCAGATCTGAAGTATCCGAAGATAAAGGCTGTCCCGCCCCCCTCGGGGCTCCGTCCCACACCACCCCCGCGAGCGCCCGTCACCTGCCGAGTCTTTAATTGAATAATCCTTGTCATTAATCATAGAACCCCGTCTGGAGGTGAACTTGAATTATTTTCAGCCAGTTCTTATGACTTTGTGTTTCGATAGCATTCACTGATCAAAGTGTTAGCGATACAGTTTGTTTATTGAAACATATTAAGATAAACTCTATCTTGAAAGCATTTGCATTTAAGATGTAGGTATGTAGACTTAGAATACCTATGCATATCTACTGTTTAATTCATTAGTGAAATACATTAGATTTGAGTAATAATACAAAATATTCAAGCATTATCATAATATGAGTACGATTGCAACTCTATAAGTTCATAGTACCAACTTATTAACATTTATAAATACCTACACATTTAAGTAGATATGTAGAGTTTACAAAATTACTAATGCATTTTCAACAATAAAAAAAGTATAGGGGGAAAGGGATTGTTAGTAATGGAGACTAAAAATCCCATTGCTAGAAATATACCCAACCAGGTCGACCTCCTCGCGGTTCCCCCTGGAAACTATCATGGTTAATTCTTGATGAATTCATCATGATGGGCTAACTGGCCTGTTTTCATTCTCATCGATCACCCTTCACTGGTGCCCCGCCAACGTATCCCGTTAGCGCAGGCGGGGTTGCCATTCCATTTTCACCATCAAAAAAATAAAAATAAAAAAAGTATATACCTACCTATCTAAAAACAATTTGTTAAAAGATATCAGTACACGAATGGTATATATACATATTCAATAAGTAGAATCTGTTTCAATTTAGTAAATGGCTATATACTGCTAGGTATATAGAATATGTAGCACTCAATAAAAATAAACAGTCCACTCCATCTCACATGGGCAGGATGCGAGGGCCGTACCTACATCAAAATCAAGACCCCGAACACGTACTACCCACATGACCCGACCGTCCCACGCCTTACCTACGTTACATGCAGACAGGAAGCCCCGACTCCTTAACACACACCAACATACCAAATACACACAACTAAATTACACTCACACAGATAATCGCCCCTTTGTCTTAGCTAAGTGTCAACCAATAAAAACAAAGGATTCGAAAATGGAACAAAAAGTGGTGGCCAATCGCGTTGCGCGTCACGCGTGTTGATGCGCGGCCATTGGCTTGAAAAAATCCGTTTAGCTCCGATGACTCCGGCTAGACGTTGAGATTGATGCGGACCGCCGGCTTCTATGTTTATTGCACTTTATTTACTTAAGAAAGTCTCTATTTGCATAATATTATCAAGCATAAACTTAGCAATCAAGTCTGAACAAGTTTAAATCTCATTTTATAACGTAGCATTTGCATAGTGAGAGAATTCTGCATCTGTTTTAACCTGTGATTGAATCAGGTTATTTTTATATAAAATAACTATACCTAAAATAAAGTAGGTACTTGTCCTGGTCCAATCATTATTTTTTTTTAATGGATGATAATGGAATGGTAACCCCGCCTGCGCTATCGGTATACGCTAGCGGGGCACCAGTGATGGATGATAGATGAGCATGTAAGCAGGTCAGTTAGCTCATCGTGACGAATGCGACAAGTATTAGTCACAATGGTTTCCAGGGGGAACCGCGTGGAGGTCGACCTGACAGGGTTTGTTAGCAATGGGGACATTAGTCCCCATTGCTAACAATGCCTTTCCCCCCAAGTCCAATCATTATTGTAACTCGTACCTACTACCTTATATATATTAACTACACGCTGTTTATTTTTTCTAGATAAAGTAGAAACATAAGAATATAATCTGATCTAGAATAAATACCTTGTCCTTATTGTTACACGTAGTAAAACTAGGTAGTTAGTTATTGCTCTATATCAATATTTTAATTTATTACCTGCATTATTTTTTCTATTCAATCAATAATTCTTTATAAAACTACAAAAGTGATTTTGTTTGCTTATTATCTCTTCACGCCTTAACTGCTCGACGAATCGTCCTGATTTTTGATATAAGTACGTACTCATATAATATTTAATCCTAGTTAATTATTAATTATTATAATATTAATTCCAAATATTAATAATACTAGGTTTTACCTGCCCCATCATGTAAGCGAAGTTGCGTTTACATTATGGAAAAATGTTCCTAACACCTCTACATTTTCAATTATTATTAGATATTATTTTATCAGCCGTTAACTATCCACTGCTAAACATAGTCTTCCTCCATAAGAGGGGAATTGTCAGTAGTTGCCATGCTCGGCAGGCGAGTTGACAACTGTAGTTACGCTTTAGTGATATTTTAAGAGAGACGCTGCTATTTATTCCCCAGCCATTAAATTCCCTTGATCACCTTTTACCACACCCACGGGAAAGGAAGGAGTGGCACATTCTATACCGGGACCACACGGCAAATTTTCAGTTAGCTAAGTAAAAATTCTTTATCAAATTCTACATAGCAAATTTAACGTGGGTAACTCTTCAACAAAACATTATCAAATTACAGAATAAAATGCGTGACATTCACCGCGTACTCACATTAACTTCGCACGTTTACGATATCAATATTCGTCAAGAGTTCTTTTGGCGTTGAAGCGGTTATCACAAGGCATTCAGAGCTCAGACTTAAGTAGACATCCAGAATCGGGAGAATACCTCATCGCGTGTGTTCACGTGTGAACGGGGGTACGCAGGGATGCGGGGAGGGAGCGTTCAGAGGGTCATTTATCATTCATATCATCTTCGCTCCACTTCGCTCGCCGCACCGCCGTAAATAAATAAGAACAGACTCATCTTTTACAGTCGCTCACAGCTCTAACTAAGGAATTGGTTTTCTATTTTAAGTTACTGTAAGGTCATTATTGTTTATCTAAGATGCTGACGCATATGCTCTTACTGAAATGGACACGTTCAGTTAGTGTAGTGAACGCGTAGGTAACTATGCATGTGTTTTAGATGTGTGTAGATAATAGGTTCGTTCTATACAAAATACTGGTATATACGTCTATGCCAGTCTCCAACTTGAGTCACGTATTCGATGAAGATAGTTATGACCTGAATTTGTATTAGATTTTAGGAATTTTTAATAAAAAGAACTCGTTATTTCAAATTTGAAATTAATACAAGGATTTCACTACCATTAGGAATAAGTACCTACATAAAACATCAATTTTATTGATAAACAAATGTTACTGAAAAATTGACAATACTAATAACTGTATAGTGTAATTATAAATAGGACTTCGTTATACCTCAATATACTTATTATATTTCGTAATATTTTTATTACTACACAATATTTTGTTATTAATTTCACCCATCTTTCCACATAAGTAACAATAAGAAGCCTGAATACAAGACATTCAGACAAGTCTCCAACAATTGCGAAACCTTTTATTATCTAAGCATATTAGATGCTTAGACTCCAAATAATTCCGCACGCTCCGCTCTAAGAAGATTAAGAACGATTGGATGTTCCGAGAAGGTCGGCACTCGACGCGATTCCCAACATAATGGCAAGGTACGGCTTAGAGAATGGCCCATCAATCTGAGCAGACTACTTTAGATCGATCGCTGACCGCTCTGTGCGCACAAAAGCCTCCAGTACATAAAATTGCAATTAAGCCGCCCAAAAAGTAGACGATAGTTTGTGAGTCATTAATTGAAAGGCTGTGTACAACCTGAAGCCACGTTTGTTTAGTCGGTCATAATTACTCAACTGCACCTCTGCGCTGACGAGTCGCCGGCACAAAAACTCCTAAATCCAGTTCATTAGGGCTCTATTCACGGCCCACCCCTGGATGGAGATACGCGGTGATTACTGCAACCGCTCCCGACGGCTCACGAATAAAGACTGCATCATAATTTCACCAGATACACCCTTGTGAGGTATCAAAAGGAATACTAACTTTAATTCTGTGTATTAAAGTCGGATTTTAAAGTGGAATACATCATGTCACTTGCACAATGACATGTAAAAATAATGAACAAACTTCCACTTCCTGCGGTGAAAGTTCAGTCTTGCAACGGAAGATAGAAGAACCATATTCGTTTGGGATAGTGAAAGATGTTTTGTATTTTAATAGGAGGAAAAGTTTCGCGGGACGAACGCACCGGTAAGGTTGTAGCAGTTGTGATTCAATTTGGACGCTAATTTAATGACGTTGTCACAGAGGCAAACAAATTGATATTCATATGGGACTATCTTGGGTTTATTGCTGTTTATGTTTTTGCATTAAGTATAAAATGTATTATTGTATTATTTTGTTAACATATAACAAATTAAGAGAGTAACTTGATTTAAGTTTTACAAATACCGTCCATATTATCAGCTGTTACTGATAGTAAAATTAAACAATAATTATGTACATAATAACAATGTGATTTACGTCTAAAGATTTTAAATTAACACCCAAAACTAAATGTACACCCGCAGACCTCAAATCCTATTAAATGTATATCTACTAAATTGGAAAGAACAACACAAAAAATTCCAAATTTTCAAATCTATTAAAAGAAATTGTTTTGTACTCCAATTTTAAGTAAAAAGGTTTTCTGAAAATTGTTGTTTGGCCTTCGTGTGCACTGAAGGCGGCCTAGAATCTTTTCACACTAAAGGTCTATAGTCACGTCATCCTCAACTCTCTCACTAATTATAGCTTTATATTGCTTTTATTTTGTTATTATATATTAAGCTAAAAGGTGTCTCACCAAAATTAATAACTTATATATTATTTTTTTGTACCTATAAAAAGCGATCAATTGTGAAATTACGCATATATGAAAACGATTCATGGCTTAACAAAGATATAAATTTGATTATGTATTGATAGTCATTTAGATGTATGTTTTCCAAAAAAAAAAAAAAAAAATAAAGAATATATTCACTTTTTTATTTCGTATCAGCTTTCGATTAATTTTCTATAGAAATATACGTATGTCTCTCGATCGATGTTTTTAAACAATTTTATGTGATTGAATTTTAAATTAATTAGTAGTTTAAAATTTTATATATCGATATATAAGTACACCCAAATAAACGTACTATGATTTTTACATTAGCCGTGTGATCCTAGTATAGAATGAGTCACTCCTTCTTTTCCCATAAGTGTCGTAAGAGACAACTAAGAGAATTCCGTGGCGACTTCTGGTAAAATCCCCCAAAGGGGAGGCCTATGTTCAGCAGTGGACAATTAACGGCTGATATTATGATGATGATATTTTTTACATACATACGTTTGAATTTATGCAACATCTTATTTTTAATCCAATCTAATTAAAAAAATATATTAATAATATTTTTAGGAAATTCATACTCATTTATCAGACGATGACTAATTCTCGCATTATAGTCTATACTTTCTCCGTAGTATTATAACCTTACCTTGGGGTTGTTAGAATTCTGCATTTATTACGCTAACACAATTAATTTAGATCAGTATTTGTTGTTAGAAGTGATGGCATTTACTATGATTCGAAGTATTTTATCTTTTTCTCCTCTTTAACTTTCAAGTACTATACTTATACCTAAACATCTACTAAGGTCAGTAATTCAGTACCCACCCTGTAATATAGAGCATGTTCCCAGCGCACGCGCAACGACCACAACGAGATAATTGGAGTGTCGGCGGTCGGGCTGCGCCGGAGCATTGTTGGTGTCGTTACACCCTCGTTATCCAATTCAACAATTGGTCTAAAGATGCTCCTTGTTTCTTACCGCAGAATAGAACGGTGCGATTCTAAGAACAAAATTGTCAACGACGGCTTAAGTACGTTTATTTCGTGACAAATCGGAGCAAAATATTTTACATCTGTTATGGTACACTTCCTTTGTGCTCTTCGAGCCTATAATTAACATATGTATGTATGTATTCTTATCTTTATCCCAAATTCCCTATATAGTAGACAGAAATAACATATTTAGCACTTACACGTAATCTGTCTTATTTTATATTATATACAAAAAATATTAATAATTATATATAATAATATACATTTGGCAGTTTTGTATGAGGATTTTTAATATGATTACCAGCAAGAAACTATGAAATAGCCCGGATGGTTGTCTTTTGGTTCTAGATGGATGGGATGGAATAGTAAAATTACGATAAACAAGTATAACAGGACCAACATAGTCACGAGTGGCATTGTCTAACAATACTTTCCTGTTTTTGTTTTTCAAGTTTATTTACTACTCTAAAATATGCTAAATGTAAAATATAAACTAGGTATGAACAAATAAAATATTTTCCTCTTTATTTAACGCGATACGATTTTATATGAATTTGTTTGAGGGGTATATAAAACCTTAGACAATAAGTGCCTCATCTGGAACTACAAGATTTTGTTGTGCATTAGGAAATTTTGCTCATTTTTTTTTTCTAATAATAAAAATCTTACATGGAAAATATTAACTTTAGAAAGCGTCTAAATATCTCGGAACACGATGTACCTACACATAACCGTGTGCACCCAGCGAGGGGGTATTTAGAAGGCTAAGCTGCGCTGTAAGGTGGAGATAAACGTGGCCGAAGTAATCCTCTTTGTGTAAAAATGTCCCCAGTGTCGCCCCCTACCGGCGCGACTTTATTAAAAAGCGAGTAATCCTCACTAGTGGACTGGGTAACGCGATTATGCTCTACATAACAACTCAATACGGATATGAAATTGAATTTCAATCCGTCTGTGTTCATGAGTACTGACTATTTGCCACTACCAATTTAAAGTGACAATGTAATCGGATTTATCGAGAAAGAATTATATTCATTAAAATTTAATAAGTCCGTTACACATTTTGTGGTAATAGAAACTAACACATGAAGTATCATGGATGACATAGTATACTCTGTTATGTCCATGGTACTGTTCATGTTTATAGACGATGGTTAATACTTTTCATCAGGTAGGCCGTCAGGTAGTTTGATATTGTAAAAAAATATAAATTAATTAATATTATAACTAATTATATATAATCATATTTTAAATATAATCATATTGTAAATAGTAAGTAATGTGAATTCAATGTGTTTTTTTTATATAGGCTTCATATTCTACACTAGTCTAAATATTACATTAAGGTGATTGGTCACTAAGCAAAATTGGACACGAACTAATAGATGGCGCTGGAATCGAGACTTGTAGTTTTTGTTAATTATTTTTTATTAAAATCAATTTCAGACAAAATTTCTAAATTGGCGAGTGTTTTTACTTATTTTTTACCGATATAGTAATAATTTATCATAATTTTTGTCTTTATTCTCTTGTATTGTATAACTTTGTTATTGCCGTGTGGTCCCGGCATAGAAAGTTCCCATGGGTGTCGTAAAAGGAGAAGTAAGGCCATATGTTCAGCTGTGGACAGTTAAAAGCTGATATGATGATGATTATTTTATAACTTTGTAAACAAACACATATTATCTTGGAACATTGTGATTGTATAGGTTATAATTCATTCAGGAAAAGATCGTGTATTATTTTCCCACAGGTGTCGTAAAAGGCAACTAAGGGAGGGCATAAGGTTCAGCAATGGACAGTTAAAGGCTGATATGATGATGATGATTTTATAATGGTTGGGATGAAATTTTAGTTTATGGCGGGTTGTACGATGGTGAAAATCTTTGTAAAATTCAAATAAATTCACACAGATCTTATCTTGAAACATTATCACTGTATGAGTTATAATCCATTCAGGAAAAGATCGTGTGTTGTCTAATTATATTTCATACATAATAACAAAAACATTTCATACATAATAACAAAAACCACTAGTAAATTTAAAAATTTTACTTTAAATTATCTTTAATTTCAAAATAATCAACAAAAAGTACAAGTTTCGATTCTAGCGTCATCTAATATTTCTTGTTTAATTTTGTTTACTGACCAACAACCTTAAAGAATACAACGTACTCGTATTTATTTTTTATTATATTACCAATTTCTTTTTTATTTGTAAATAAAGTTCAAAAAATTTACAATACCATCAAGTAAAGCAGATATTGTTTGATATACAGTATCGTTATACTTACTAATTACTTACTGTGGTACTAGATGTCGCTGTAAATATAAAAACAACATGACACAATGGACAGAAAAATAAAATCCTGGCTTAAGACAACAGAAAAATAGATTAGACATAATTAATTAAAACAGAACAATCAATCCCTACAAGTAGCATCTGTTCACGAATGACGAACTAATGAAAGCGATCATTGCGATCAACCATATTTTATAAAGCGTAACAACCAGTCCTAATATCATCAAACAATATGAACATGTAGATTTATATATACAATACGTAATAAATATCAATCAAACAATCATTTATTTGTATAAACATAGATACAGTTATAAGTTTGATATTGTAGAATGTAGTGCGCTATGTTCCATCACTATAGGGCGTACAAATATTATACATTATGTAATGCCACTTAAATTATAATTAAGTAGTTAATTAATCTGCCTTTAAATTATTATTATTTGTTACTATTTCAGTGTCAGTTAATTTGGGTCAAACATGAAAATACCAGATAATTTTGCAAAAACATAATTATTACTAAGGTGAAGAATGCAATAATAATTAGTATACGTGCCTTTGCTATAAATAAAATTAATGATCTGATTAATAATTTTAGGTAGTGACTAATGAACCACAAATTAATAACACTTACATATTATATATTTCAGTTCAAATGGTGTTTAGAATTTGCAAATATATCGCATGACATACAGACATAAAACAATGCCATTATATATTAACATTATAATATACCTAATGTATCTAAATAAATTTTCAAGTACAAGAAAGAATAACTTATCTATCTAAATGTATTTGAAATTTTGCTCAAAAATAAAAAAAAAAGCACCATTACTCTACCAAAAAGAAACCATTTA
Organism: Galleria mellonella; assembly: GCF_026898425.1. NCBI lineage: Eukaryota > Metazoa > Arthropoda > Insecta > Lepidoptera > Pyralidae > Galleria > Galleria mellonella. The sequence goes on along the minus strand of NW_026442162.1, from coordinate 1,945,547 downwards.
AAAAATATAGCAAGTGTCACTCGGGATGATTTAAGGATTATAACGATATTCCATACATCGAAATATAAATTTGAAATATTTAGAAGTTAAGGTATAATAAATAAACTCACATTCATGGAAGCTAATTATTAATTTAATAATTATTAAAATTATTATTATATTCTCTCAATCGTTAACTGTCCACTGCAGAAAATAGGCTTTCCTTTAAGAGTAGTTTTGCTAGTAATTACCACGCTTGGCAGGCGGGTTGGCTTTTGGTGATGTTTAAAATGAGACACTGCTGCCCATCTATCGACCATTAAGTTTAATAATTAAAATGATATCATTTCAATAATATAAATTCATGAAACAATTTTTTAATGTACCGAAAAGTATGTTTTATTAATTTTGAATATTATTGTATAAGCATTTAATTTTACATTCTAATAATTTACATACGTGCACTCAATTTTTTTATTATTTATCATTAAGAAATTCGTCAATACTGTAATAATTTTTCTCCAATAAATATTTTTTATACTTTTAGGTATTTTATTATAAATCCTAGAAGCCAAAAATGCATTTACTGAACATAGATGTATTGTGCGACATGTGCCTTAGTTTATCGTTATTTCTGTCAGAGATAAAATTTTCTAATAAACTTAAATTGGATTTCACAAAATCTGCTACTTTATAAACATACATTAGTGGCAATGTCAAAATATTTAGTTGTGTAAAATACGGCTTGAATTAATCAGCCTTTGGGAGTTTTGACATTGCTATATGAGCATTTTTTAGACTCTAAATACTTTAATTTTATCTGTACAATTTCCCCAGTATATTATACCAAACTGCATAACAAGAGTTGCATGATATGCAATTGCGTATCATGGATGCGTTGCGTATCATGACTCCTGTAATTATATAAAATTAATTGATATGTTTATAACTACTCATCGTACCATATTTGACTAGGCGTCGGCTAAAAGTAATGTGACTAATTAAGATAATTGGTCACTAAGCAAATTTGGACACGAAATACTAGATGGCGCTAAATAGAGACTTGTGATTATTGTTGATTATTATGTAATTAACGATAATTTGAGAAAAAATTTCTAAATTGGCGAGGATTTTTATTTATTTTTTATCGATATAGCAATAATTTATCATAATTACTATTTTTACTCTCTTGTATTGTATAGTTTTGTAAAAACACATACTAGCATGGAACATTGCTATTGTGTGGGTTATAATTCATTCGGAAACAAATCTTGTATTATCTGTCTGTGATTGATTTATTGTTGAATTGGTTACCATGGGCCGACTGACCTGCTTCATCTTCACCTATCGTCCCTCACTGATGCTCCGCTGGTGTAACCATCAGCGCGGGTGAGATGACAATTCCATTATTGTCCATTAAAAAAAAACAAATATAGATATATTTATGATACGATGATATTAGGTATATCTAAATATGACCAGATTGAAATATGAATATCATCCAAAGCCACAAATTCTCCTACAAAATTGGCAGCTAATGTGCAAACAGAAGTTGTCAGTACTCGTATCTTGACACCCGACAGACAGGAAGCGGGGAGAGGTGGCATACTTCATTACTCGCGCATCAAACAATCGCGCGCCGCCATCTTGCCGGAACTGACGTCACTATGTCGCGATCGCTTTGATCTTTCACAAAAACTCAAGTTCACCCCGTTACAGGAGACTGTCAGATGTCATTTTGATGATCGTACTGGTGTAGCGATTGCATACACCACCTTATAACGGGTTCGACATTCAATACAAACATTTGTATTTAAACATGAGCACAACTGTTGGTATTAAATGATAGGGAATTTGATGGTCGCGAAATGGACAGCACCGTCCCTCTTTAAATGTCACCAAAGCCTAATTGAGGTTGCCAAATCACCTGCCAAGCATGGTAACTACTGTCAAAATATAGGGCTCCACAACAGAAGAGCCCAACCCCCCTATCCTGTTGGGGAGCCCTATGCTTTGACATTTGAGCCCTATATTCAGCAGTGGACAGTTAACAGTTGTTATGATGATGACTGTTGGTTATTTGTTGTCTACATTTAACGTATCTGTATAAAAAAAAAAATTTCTATTAATTGTCTAGTATTCGTAGTACATGATCTCCTAAGTTTGTAACTAGATGGCGCTATGTAATATTATCCAATTGTATTTATTATTATTAATTGCTGGTTAGAAGAGAAATCCCACAAACGCTCAAGCTATAGAATGAGCTCACTGCCGAGATTTTTTCAAGAGACTACAGTAAGGGGTTCTTCAAAAAAGGAATAAAGAATTTGTTCAAGGTCAGCAACGCACGGGTAATGCTCCTGGTACTGCAAGCGTTCATAGGCAATCAATCGCTTACTATCAGGTGGGTCATATGCTTGTTTGCCACCTCAGTGGTATATTAATAAAAAAAAAAAACTACTAGATCTATAATATTTTTCGTAGTTCGCATTCGGTATTATACTTACTAATTAATAAAAAAAACTTTACGAACTTTAAGTAACGAATATATATTTCTAATAAAAAATACAATTTGCCCATGCAATTCCGAAGAAAAGTCACACTAGAGCTATACATCTTAGATCTAAAATTTATTACAAAGAAAATGCATAAAATACGCATTGCGTCTTGTTTATGTTATGTTTACTTCTATATTAAATTACTGAGTAAGCTTCGAGGGTAGGTAAACATACGATCATTTAATAACTACACTAACCCCGCTGTGTAGTTCAAATTACTCCGAATTTGTAGGTAAGAGTACACCCCCATTCGACGCAACAATGCGCAAATCATGGCAAATATGATTTATTCTCAGAACTGACGTATTATAAATAAAAATTATGGTGGACGTATATCGAATTACGATTCGTAAATAATATAAATTGCTCGCGAATTCCTCGATATTTAATTTTTCCAGATGTACGCTGCAAATGTTGTGGTGATGAAATTTAGTTAAATGTTTTCACAATTGAAATCTTCATAAATCTATAATTAGTAAATAATGAATGAATGAATGAAAACTCTTTATTCATATATTCCCAAAAAATTATATAGATATGTACAAAAAAACATAATCACAAGAAGCAAATAAACAATATGTTATTGAAATACTAATTAATTATTAACTAATTAATTAATATTATTTAAATACCTGCTAAGTTTACTAAATATGTTTTTTTCATTGTATTTTGTGCATTAACGCTTTATCTAGCTATCCCTGTTACTTTGTCTGCGTAGAATTAATGCCTTGCAAACGTATATTACAGCGAACGCAAACAAAAATCAGGATTTTTAAATACCAATTTTACATATAATGTACCTATTTACAAAATATATGGGTTTGTTAGTATTGATGTAGCAGGAAAAATAATTTATTATAATTTTATATTATTTTCAAAGAGCTCCTCAAAGAGACTACAGCATGGAGTTCTTCAAAAGGGGGTAAGATTTCTTCAGCGCAATTATACTATTGCTTAACTGCAGCATCGATCCTGGGTTTGATTTTGAAGGAAACAAAAGGTATCTGGTTTCTTAGAAGACATTGACTGGAAGAATTTTGAAATCTAAATGTTTGTCTGAAAAAAGCTTTACTAAAACTAAAATTGATAACTACAATACATACATATACTTTTAATCTAATAATATAAAAAACACTTAATTCGAAATCTCTAAACAGTTATCTACCCACAAAACTACCTGGATGTGTACGTGAAAATGTCTCTACAAATTTTATTCGAATGCCCATTCATCGGATCTCATTTACACTAATAACTTTTTTATAAGCCACAAAACATATTCTATTACAACTTCAACTTGACACCCTTGTTATAATAAATCGTGAAAACAACAAAAAGTATCACAGTAAATCATGTTGCTATTCAAAACAGAGACTCCTTCGCTTAAGAAAAAAAAAATTGGGTTAGAAGTGTCATCTCCCATCAAAAGACAAAGGTAACCCTTAATTGACGGGAAAAGGCCTGGAGAGGCACAAAGGCGCAAGATGTCATGCCTTATCAACAGAATTAAGGGCATATTATGTACGATGAAAGGATTACACAAGTGTCCCGGCAGCGGGCGTCGAGTTACAAGGGAAAAAACCAAGAATACACACAGCGTTTGGTGTGAAACGTCCCAAAACTTTGTTATCTTAAATCGTGATCTCTTTAAATTTATGTATATAATGATTTGTATAATATAACGCTATATAAAAAATTATTCATTTATATATTATATAATACTGACCTATCAATACACAGATTAAATATTTACATACTACATTATTACCTACGTTAGTAACTAACTAATAATGAATAGATTAATGCGAGTATAATAGTATTTTATGGCCGTATGGTCCCAGCGTAGAATAGGTCACCTCTTCCTTTTCCGTGGGTGTCGCAAGAGGCAACTAAGGAGGGCGAGGGACAGGCAGCAACGTCCTTATTAAAATATCTCTAAATCCCAACTGCGGTTGCCAATCCGCTTACTAAGCATGGCAACTACTGGCAAAACCCCCCAAGGGGAGGATTATGTACAACAGTGAACAGTTAAAGGCTGATATGATGATGATGAATTTTATAACTGAAAAGATTCGAAAACTGCAGATTCGGAATAAAATGTAAATGTAGTCTTCATTTTTTTATTACTGAGGTAGCAAACAAGCATACGGCTCACCTGATGGTAAGCGATTACCGTAACCTATGACGCCTGCAACAACAGGGATATTACGCGCGCATTGCTAACCCTGAAGAAAATTCTTTACCCCCCTTTTGATAAACCCCATACTGTAGTCTCTTGGAAAAACTTCGGCAAGGAGTCCATTCCATAACCTGACTGTTCCTGGAAGAAAACATCTCTGAAATCGTGTTGTTCGCGACCATTTAGGCTATAGTGTATGAGGGTGAACTTCCTGTTGATGGTGAGCTGTACGATAGTAGAAAGTGGCCGTGGGCATCATATAAAATAATTTCTCTGACCACAATCCGTTGTACAAGCGGTAGAATAAGCAAAATGAGGCAAAATCTCTCCTAAGACTTGAGGGTTTGATACCGCTTGTGAGCCTGGGATCATTGACAATTCTTTCATTCTCCTTTTAACGAAATATTACGCATATGCCTAATTCATAACAAGTATAGGTTCAGCCGATGAGCTATGTAGTAGGTTAGAACGAAATAGAAAACATTTATTGATCATAAAATAATATCACATAAGAAGTTCAAAACTATATTCATCTTACCATAAAAAAAAGTAAACTTGTGATAAACAGGTGTTGTTTAAACATCTTACTGCAAAAACGTGTCTGACATCTGTTTATGTCTAAACAAAAGAATATCTATGCTATTACATAAATGGTGTTTAAAGTCGTACATTTTAGTATAAAATTGCAAATAAAATATTATACTGACTAAATAATATTTAATCACTTCGAGAGAATGTTCTTATAAAGCCCGCTCTGTGGACATATTGGAATATGTGTTTAAGTTTAGATAAACAGTGCTTTTAGTTTTTTTTTTATAGTAAAACTATATGTATCCATGCATATAATAACATGCATAATAATAAAAAAAAATTACCAAAGGGTGTATATTTTAACATTAAAACAATAACATCAATATTACGCTATAACATTAGTAGCAGTACATACCGAATGCTACATTGGAACCAAGTTCGTTGCTAGCTACGAGTAAATTGTCTCAAGTAGAAAATTATATGAACCGGAACTGTCGTGTCGACCGCTCGATGCGATACACCATTAACCTCATAAAGGAGGTCCAGTCACGGTGCACTTTGTCTCCGATCTCACGTTACCTGTCACTAGCACATTAGTGCGGTGACCTCCCACGTGCTGCCTCACAAACTTACCCTCACTGCCAATTCGGTAGGGTCACCACGCGTTTCAATTTTGTCCGGATTTGACAGATATAAGTGTTGTTGACACTGGTATTTGATGAGACTTAGTTGAATTTATATTAAAAAATGCGTGTTGTAAACATTCTTTTTTTTATATTTTAAAACTCCTTTAAAAGAATATATTAAAAAAAAAACAAACACACCGTGTAAAACACATAAAGATTTAGCAGTAAAATATAGGTACATAGCTTAGAGAATTCAAAACGACAAGCACCACTCAATCAGTGAGAAGACATATTAATTAAATAGTATATAATTACTAATTTTACTCCACAAAATGTATCTAGTCTTCAATACTGCGGAGATGACACTATCATCAAAATATATTTTTTTTAATGGATAAAAATGGTAACCCCACCTGCGCTAATGTTATACGCTGGCGGGGCACCAGTGAAGAATAGATACTTGTAAGTGAAAATGAAAAGGCAGATCAGTTAATTCATCGTGATGAATACATCTGGAATTCAGCACGATGGTTTTCAGGGGGGACCACGTGGAGGTTGACCTATCAGAGTGTATTGCTAGCAATGGTAATGGCAATCCTCATTACTAACAATCCCTCCCCCTCATCAAAATATATTGCTTTCCCTTTTTTAACTAATATGAATATACACATACAAGTACTTACATTTAATTGTGTTTATTCGAACTTATTATGTAACAGTCTTACTTATACTTATCCTTTAACGAAAATAAGCATAGTAACCCTACTGTTGACAACTCTGTATCTTACAAAGCAAAAATACCTTCACTTCTATTAATAACACATACAGTCATGCTCCACATTTTGTGACCTCCGTACGCGATCTAACTTTCTTCTATGGAGGATCAATTAATACCCTCAGTTGTACGCATTAAGGGCTACTTTTTCATACAATATTCGCAACTCAATGTTGATCCAAGACGACTCATTTGCTCGGTGATTACTGCGACACTCTATTTGCTTGACAGCCGACATCGGTTGTTATTAGTGAGTGTCAATTACAGGGGCTCGATATATTAATAGGTACCAAACTAGTGCCTACATATTTTGTGTATAATTATTAATATATCAGCCGGTAACTGTCCACTGCTGAACATAGGCATTCCCCATAAGGGGCGTTTTGCCAGTATTGCCTCGCTTGACAGGAAGTCTGGCAACTGCAACTAGACTTTTCATGATGTTTTAAAAGAGCTGCTCCCTATTCTTCGACCATTAAGTTTTGGAAATAATAACTGATTTGGAAAGGAAGGGTCGAGACCGCACGGTAAATGTTATGTAAAGTTTATTTAAATAGAGTTTAAAGAATATGTAAACAAATGAACAATTGGCTCAACCAAATATAATCTACTGCAGTCCAATAATAGCACAAGTCAAAAATCGATTTATTTATTAAATAAGATATAGATTATAAATAACACTTACTATTTGATGCATTTTGTGAATAGTTTTTTTTTTTCATACTGCATAGAGAAAAGAGACTATATTTTATTTGCACTAGACATATATTTGAATATAAATAACAATATCGGCTATATAGACTATTAATATAGGTGCAGCAAGGTGACCTTATGATTTTTTTTTTATTTTGATGCTCTCCTGTTTATCTCTAAACAGGAAAGCAGGTCTTTAAACGTTAAAACAAGAAAAACGTTATTAAGAGTAAAATATATTTAAAGTAATATTTATAATAATATTTAATATGCAAAAGATTAAATTTCTTTGTAAGATATTTCTTAAAATACCTGTTGCGAAAGTAAACAAGAAATGAAGTGGCATACATATGGCATAAAATCTTGGTGCCAGAAGCCTTTATGTGTCGGTCGCCGCAGGAAATGACAATTATTTTTGCTCCAATCCTGATAGGCGTGGAACGAGTGCATCTTTCACACGCGCAAAATATCTCAAAAGACTTCTTTGTGTTGGACACAGTGCAAAAAAATTAACCATTCACAAAAATAGGTTAGTTGCAAAATTCGACTATAATAAATTACACCAGTTCCAAAACATTAAATTGAACTTTATTTTTAAATCTATAAAACTCTATTTCATGCAAATATAGTTAGGGTATAATATGCTCGTAAAATATCTCTTTACCCTCATGATTAATTACTCATACTTAGAATAATAATTTTCTGACCTACCTTGTAGATTTCGCTCTATTTACAAGTAATGGAAACGTAAGACTGTATAGATTTATAATCCTAATATTTAGTAGTATAGACAATGCTAATTTCCTATCAAAATTATCAAGCGTATTAGAAACTAACATAATTTCTAAAATCATTTAAAAAAACTGGTAGTCATTATTATCTTGACGCTTGAATGCATTACAAAGGAATCAAAGAACGTGAAACCTAATCATAACCAATACTTACGACAAATTAGTAAGTGATTAGAATACGAACTATACAGAATACGAACCATCGCAAAGACCATAGCGGTATGCTCGTTTGAAATTAAAAAAAAAAATAGGCAAAGGAACAATGCCACGCTGTCTGCCAGCGGACAGGTATATGACGGGGCACATTTTATTGGTTTTCCGAAACATTCTCTGCCCTATTAATAAATGAGTGGCGGGAAAAAAAGTCGTAGAATCCATTTGTCAGGAGGCTAGTGATTTATGGTCAAGGACTTTCGAGATTCCTAGAAGAGCCAGTTTTGTTCTATTTGCTTACCTGTCACATTGATTTAGAAGGGTGGCTAATAGTTTTTGAGCGAAGTATTAAAAGGTACTGTATACTTATATGCGTTAGATTCTTTAAATTATTTACGCTGTTAGGTAAATATTAAGGACTATTAAAACCGAATATATTAATATTCGCTAGTGCCAATATATTGGATAAATACTTGATTTCCATATATTTTTTTTTGCCACAGGCAAAAAATTTCTTATCAGTTTATTGTTGTATGTCAACAAAAAAAAGTGAGAAGAAAGTGACGAGAACTTTGTGTATTGTGTTATTGTTTGTGCATTGTGGAAACTAGGTGTTACTTATAAGTAATTTATACTATCTACTACTCAAGTAGATACTATATAGGTATACTTTTTTAAAAAATACATTATTCAGAAGCATATTATTCAGAAGCATGCAATCATTATATTTATTATAAAGTTCGAAATATATAATTTTCGAAAATAATATACAGCCTATGTTACTCACTAATTTAAAATCGGTCGAATAGTTCTTGATTTTATTCATTATTAACAAACTAACAATCAAACCTTTCTTCTATAATATTAATATTACAGATAATAACTATATCTCAAATAGTGCGATACTTCCATTCTCACATGTCATCATAAATTACACCAAAATTATTGACGGAGCAAAAAAAGTTTTTAAAATACTTTTGCAGGTAATGTTTCGTACAAAAAAAAAAAGCGTCCGATAGTATCGTTTCGAATACTTAGAATAGTTTATATCGACAGCGTGAGTTGTCGAAATTTTAGGACGTGTTAGTGATTATGTAACATCTTATGAAGTCTGTACGGTAAGTAATTAAATTAATAGACGTAATTTTAATAAGTATCATGTTTATTTATATAATTTCCTTACATAATAACATGTAATATACGTACATACCTCTATAGTTCATGATCGATAGATCTAGTAGACTATCATTTAGGTGAGGCTATGTAGTTTCATATATATTTATAAAGTACTTTTTGTAATAGCATGTGGCTTCGTTTACATAAACAGATCCAGATCCTAAATAATTTCCATGGATTATTTATACTACTGCGAATAACAAATAGGCGAACGGCGCTCTGAGTAGAAAAAGAGAATTTTCCGTATAGATATGCGGGACTCCTTGAATATCATAAATTATATGTGACTATGACAGCCATAGCACCGCTCATGCTTTACCATTTCTTGAAATCATAATGTTCAGGAAATATATACTTACAATTGCAACCCAAATATCTCACTAGTAGATCTCTTCCCATAGGCAGAGAATATAGCGGTTTGGTATTTGAAGCTTTCCTTCATTTGCGCTGATGGTTTTGTTTGTCTCCTTTCCTTTGCACTTCTAGTCTCTTTTTTTATACCACTGAGGTGGCAAACAAGCATACGGCCCACCTGATGGTAAACGGTTACCGTAGCCTATGAACGCCTGCAATACCAGAGGTATTACGTGCGCGTTGCCGACCCTGAAGAAACTCACTTATGACGTATGTCATGTCGTATACTCGGTATGGAAGAAATGTAACACAAGATATTCTTACTCAGTCAGCATGAGGACAAAGGGTGAAGGGATTATTAATAATGAGAACGACTAGCAACTCCATTGCTAGCAATATTGTACAGAGGAATAACACCTGAGTCCTAAGGAATGACAACGCATGGAGGGTATCATGGGCGAAACAGTATATTCTGTTATGTCCATGGTACTGCTCATGTCTATAGGCGACGGTTACCACTTTCCATCAGGTCGGCCGTCAGCTTGTTTGCCAAGCTAAGTCATATAAAAAAAATACACTGTCAGTCGACATTTTCGCGGTCACCCATAAAAACTATCGTGCTTAATTCCAGGTGAATTCATTACGATAAAGTAACTGACCTTCGTTTTCATCCTCACCTATTATCTGTCACTGATACCCCATCAGCGTATACAATTAGCGCAGGCAAGGTTACTATTCTTAACATCACCCATTGAAAAAAGCACACGGACAATATGTATCATAAAATGTAGATACTAATAAAATATGTTTGGTAATCCAACCTTTTGCAAAGGTTACATATATCTATAATAATCAATCATATAATTATTGCTCATAGTCAGCAACAGACATGGCGGCGTCGCCGCTCCAATTCCACAACTTTCTATTTCTAAACTCTAAACCCGATGATATCATGTCTAAAATATTTTCGTTCGAAAAAAAAAAAGAAATAAACCAAATAACGACACGTTGGTTATAAAACAGCATTCCCTTTCTTGTAGACCGGACAGTTCATGGACTGTTCAAATTACCGATATCGCTTCGTCACTGTGATAGGATCGATACGTCGTCGGTATCACACCGCGATCGCCCCGCGAAATGTGCTGACCTCACGTAGGTGTTAGTTATCGAGCGATGTTCAAAATACCTACCTACACCTTCCGCTGCGGTTTTATTGTGAAAAGTAATACGTATAGTATAATTATCTATCTGTTAAGGGCTCATAAAAAGAAATTATCTCTCAACTAACAATTTTCTTTTAAGATCTCTTTTTGTGACGACATTGTGCATCTATAATTCTATTTATATGATAAGTACATTTAAGAAATTGCCAACTATTAGTGGAATTTTTATAATATGGTTAAAAAATAATATTATTACTATAAAAAAAACCATAATGCATGATAGAAGCACCTATGACACATTTAAAAATGTAGGTATTTACTTTTTCATTTAAATCTCACTAATGCGCTAGACCACACCGAATAGTCAGTGAGAATTCTTATTAATAGTCAATCCTTCCACCATAATGATATCTATCAATCATCTTTTTATACGATTTCAAAGTGGAGGTTCTCAATTGCCCTGTATTTTGTTCTTTTGGTGTGTGTAACACCGTATCTTTGTCAATTATTAACTGATTTTTTAATTCCTTTACAATTGATAGAGTTTACGTTCGTATTAATCCCATATTTATTTATTTTTCTTCTGGCTATCGTATTATTTTTCAATTTTTTTTTTTTATACAACTTAGAATGGCAAACAAGCTGATGGCCCACCTGATGGAAAGTGGTAACCGTCGCCTATAGACATGAGCAGTACCATGGACATAACAGAGTATACTGTTTCGCCCATGATACCCCCATGCGTTGCCATTCCTGAGGACTCAGGTGTTAATCCTCTGTACCTAATAAATTCACGCCATATCCCACCCTTCAAACCGAAACACAGCCATGCAAACACAACTGCGTCACGGTAGAAACACGAATGGGACAGAGGTACCCAAGCAATCGACTTTTGTACAATATCTTAGTCGTTAGTTATATTATGCCGTGTGGTCCCGGCATAGAAGAAGCCACCCTTTTTCCCGTGAGTATCGTTAGTAGCGACTAACGGAATTTAATGATTAAAGGATGGGCAGCAGCATCCCTCTTTAAACGTCACCAAAAACTAACAGTAATTACTAAGTGTAGCAACTACTGGCAAAACCGTCCTAATGAGAAGCCTTTTTGAGCAGTTGACAGTTATTGGCTATTATGATGATGATGATGATGAATATCTTAATTAAAAAAAAAACAATAATTCTGGAATATCATGCAAAATGTGTTTACAACAAAAATATTAAATGCATAGTCCATATAAGTCTACTATATTTACTATATTATTATTGTAACTATATTTTACCATATTAATTATACATTCTATAAATAGAAAAAAAAATGTCTTTTCAACCGACTTCAAAAAGAATAAGATTCTCAGTTTAAAAATTCTTTTTTTTTATCTAAAAGTATATACTTAATGATCGGCACCATAGAATTTTTATCAAAATCCGTAGTTTAATTTTTAAACCAAAATGGTTTTGTTACAAATGTAGTCTGTTTTTCGGTTTTTTTTTTATCTATTTATAGATTATAGTAGGTATTTACGGTACGCTGTACTTTTGAAGATATGAACTATTAATGACTTCCTCTAGATACCCAATAAAATAAAAATCTACTAGCTGAACCGATATGAATAAAATTTGACTAGAATAACTGAATTTAAGTAACCGATAGATAAGCTAAAATCTCGCTATGAAAATTGAACTGAGCTATAATGGCGTGAAAACGTGGTTATCGTGAGTAAAGTATCTATCATAAGTACTGTCTATAATGATATTCTGCAGTTAAACTAACGTAGGATTAATATAATCCCGAAAAAACTTGATCTTCTCGGTCTCAAATGCAATACCTAAATAACAAGATCCCCGGAAGGCCATTGTTCAGCGAAACACATAATATTGAGTCGCGCCGAATCTCTCGTTTAATCGAAAACGTTTCCAATTTTACAGCAGAAAAAAAAATAGCTAATCCGTGGCTCCTTTGATTCTTGCGTGGACTGCGACAGAAATATTTTGTTTCTTATGTGAAGTACCTTTAAAAAGCTTAGGATTATTGATTTCTGGGAAAAACTTGCTCGTCCGTAAGGATAATGTTCCCTTGCCTATGGCCGAGAAAGAATTACTCGGCGAAGGATATACTCACCTCTAATTTGGGAACATCGGAATCTCGTGTTCAGTTCAGTAATCCGAGAAGATATTACCTGAGTATCCATTACTACTGTTTCTAATTTAAAATATTCGATATCATGACTTCGAGGTATACAAATATTATATCGACTTATAAAAATTATTTAGGTGGTAATGTGCATAATCGTAATTTTAATGATCGATTGTTATTTTTGGAAAATATTTAAAAATTAATTTTCATTTCGATTATTTTACAACCGAGTTAGATCGATTATTATTACAATTAAAATATAATATGTATCTACTTAACAATCGGAAATTATAAAATAATAAATATAAAGTAACCATGTAGGACCCAGCATAAAATATGCTACCCCTTCCTTTCCCATGGGTATCATAGGAGGCGACCAAGGGAGCTTATGGTGGAGGGATGGGCATTAGTGTCTCTTTTAAAACATCACCAAAAGCAAAACTACAGTTGCCAACCTGCCTGCCAAGCGTGGCAACTATTGACAACCTCCCCCCCCCCCTCCTTATCGGGGTAGGCTATGTTCAGCTGTGGACAGTTAATGGCCGATACAACAACAACAAATATAAAGTAATAATAGAATAAGGCTAGCAGCACACCTGCAATGACGTAGGTGTTGTGGGTGACCATGGGCCGCAGTAGTCACTTACCATCAGGTAAGCCCCATGCTCGTTTGCCCCCTGTGTTGTAAAAAAAAACAAGCTACAACAAACGCGCTCAATCTGAGTACGCCCAATAATGTTCTTTGGCAATACTTTGATGAAAAGAAGGACGCAAGACAATCTTTTTCTTTATTTTAGATTGACGTCAATATGAATATTCTAGAATTAGATACAACTGCTGAATCTGTATCCCGTGGCTCCGCCCGCGTGAGTCAGTAGGTACATAAAGTATCCTATGCGTTAAGTTAGTATATAACCTACTCGTGTACTAAATTTTAATCAAATCCGTCCATCCATCGTTACAAACTTTATTACATTAATAAGATTAATTAATGGGTTAATCTGATTTAAACAGAATGAACCTAAAGTATTTTTTTTAATTAATCTGAGTAATTTTCCATAATTATAATTATTGTAATTCAAAGCTACAATAGTCGCGTCCATACATAAATATTGTAGTAATGGTACAATTTAAAAAACTACGGTAATACTACGTATAACTACGTACTTAAAAATGTTAAAAATCTAGTCTTACAAATTAATACATTGTGAATAAATAAATAAAATCTTTTATTTAATTTATCTCTTATTATATCATTCCCTTGTAAATAGGTTTTTATCTAACTTCAAAAAGAAAGAAATACTTAATTCGCATGTATTTGTGTGTCATATGTTATATAATGTCTTCCTAATTTTTATTTACTTATTTTTTTTTTATAGGATTATAATATTTATATTATTTTTTATAAGATTTTTATTCTAAGTAAGAGCATGTTAATCCTATAGTATATTGATATTTAACTTCATGATCAAATCGGTTTTTATTATGAAACTAACATAAATCTTAAAATATATAAAAGTGCAACAAATTTCTCATTATAACATCTACTAAAATGAACATTGTTATAGTGGCAATCATTAAGACTGCAATTAATGATTCGGACATGTTGAAAAATTTTTATATCGGATCCTTAATGAAATAAGACGGAGCGTGATCGATCAAAATAATAATTAATAATAGTTCGCCGCCGAGCGCCGACTGTGATGGACCCCGGCTCTTAGTCATCGCCTTTAATTAAAAATGGCCGTATAAATTAACGGTTGCGTTTGAAATTCTGTACTCCACCTTGGCATATATATGATACTTATAACACTTATATGTTACGGTTAAGATTATTAATCGTCTAAAATTTAAATAAACCGGTTAATCATATGTTATTTTTTTTAATTTATATTAATGTTTTCGCTGTGTTGTCCCGGTCACCCCTTTCTTTTCCGAGGTTGTCGTTTACGCCTTATATGGCGACTAAGGAAACTTAATGGTCGAGGGATTGGTAGCAGCGTACTTCTAAAAACATCTCCAAACTTAACTGCGGTTGCCAACCCTGCCAAGCGTGGCAACTACTGGCAAAACCCTCTAAAGTGAGAAGCTTATGTTTGGCAGTAGACAGTTAACGACTGGTATGACGGCGATGATATTAATTTTATATGATTCTTTTAAATAAAATAAAAATGCAAACATGCTTACGATTCTATTGCAAATCATCGACAAAAAAAATCGATTAATTAATTTATGTTATATCCATTGTTTATAATTAAATTAATAAAATATAATTATTATTTTCTTTTATTCATGATTATTTTCTCTCATACTTCAGGGATTATCTTCGGGGATTTCATATTCCCTCCAGGCTGATTAAAATAAAATAATCCGCAACAATATACTCAATTTTTTTTCAACAAACAAATGTATTGTATGTATCAGTAGCATATTTAATTATATCACTTACGTAGTGACAAAATATATTAGGAACTCAATTTGTTACCATTTATTTTCATTGTAAGAAAAGTTCTCTAAAATATTTAGCAGTACATATTAATGCGAGGGAAGGAAAATTCGAAACAAAAAACTATACTAAGCCACCTGTTCTGTTGTAGTTATAGTGAGCCAATATCTTCCGTACTTTTGGTGAAAGGGATTGTTAGTAATGGGGAGGTTAGTTCCCATTGCTATCACTATACCCTATCAGGTCGACCTCCATGCGGTTCCCGCTAGAAACTATCATGACTAATTTATCGTTATTTATTCACGATGGGTTAACTGACCTGCCTTTTCATCCTCACCTTCAATAACCTCCGTACATCACTATCGGTGAGGTTATTGATATATTTTTATATCGCTCTTTATCATCTATTATCTACATATATCATAAAACTAACTAGTAATTTGAGCGAAATAAAAAATTTCTTATATTTACTGCAACACAAGAATATATGGTGGATACTTGTATGACAGAACGATTGTGGATCTATGAACATGTCACTTACACTAATCTCAAGTGGACAACATTGCGTTACTCTTTATCATCAATCAAGTGAGCATCAATAGCATATTATGTTCATAATATACTGTTTCTTATAGGTACTGCTTCGACGTGTTGACACTATGTAAGTGTGGAAATCTTATCATTAAATTTGTCAGTCCGAATTAAGTTGCAATGAGTTAATTATTGCATCGATAGTACTGACATTGTGTAAAAAGGCTGCAAATAATATTATTGCTAAATTAGTTCCTATTTATTACTAAAAATTAATTACTAGTGTACAATTTTCAATAACATGGAAACTAAATAAGTACTTATATATTTTATTGACGTACGAAATGTCACGATGTGATCATCATCGTCATTATTTTAGCCATTATCTGTCCACTGCTGAACATTGGTCTCCAGCTTAGACTGCCCTAAGGAACGGGAGCGTTTGGCACGCTGTTGCCCATCTCTCGGCTATTAAGTTCCCTTAGTTGCTTCTTACGACACCCACAGAAAAGGAAGGAAGGAACTATTCTATGCTAGGACCACACGACAGAACCTACGGCACGATATAATAAGAAATCAAAATGTATGGAAGTTGTATGAAGACACTTTTTATTTTCCATCGACGATAACATTATACCGTGGATGTCCACGATATCAAAAAAAATTTGGTTACCGTATTACTATAATATAGACGACACGACACGTCACGTCACGATTTTAATATCATTATAAAGCAGGCAAAATATACCTATGGCAATGTGATGGACGTGTATAGAAAATTAAATCCTTCTGCCTTTACGAGAAGAATTTGCTATTACCTTATTCTAGTGAGGCAAGTTGGTAGAGCTTTTCTTTCAAATTTTCATTCTTTTACTTGGATATTGTGTGTTATTCCTTTAGACACCTGTTACGTTTTCTTATGGATAAAAAGAAGTGGCAGTAATTTGTTATGATTTCATATACCACAGAAGTTTATCATCACAGGCTATTTAGTGGTATAAATCTAAAGTTTTGCCATATCTGTTATCGATTATCTACTTACAATATACTGGTATATCAACTAAGTTTATATATGTATCTGTAGTAGAAATTTGACCTGAATATATGATTAAATTATCTTCGACCAGTTTCTAAAAGATCTTGTTTCATTTTGACACTTATCATTATTGTATTTGGATTAGAAGTAGCATTAGTTTTGTACCGAATGTATAATCAAAAGTGCCTAAACAATATAATACAAATTACTGACACGCTTTACTTTCATCATAAACATTTCTATTTGCAACTAAATCTTCCTACAAACAAAAAAAAAAATTGATAACTTGTTTAAAAAAGTTGATTGCATCGTTCTAATAAAATTACAATCACAAACATAGTGTTGTCATTAAGTCCATCAGTCGATTATCGATTAAAGACAACTGCGCGCTAGGTGCAGTTACATAATTGGATTAGTCGATGTTCAGATAGAGGTTTAATTGCAGTGCGCGGGCGCTCGAGCGACCAACGGCGGATGATGGACACGCGCCGCGGGGCGCACTCTCTGCGCCCGCGCCGCCAATTATATCGATTCCTCATTAACTTTGTATGGGTATGATTGTTGTTTCTTAATATTACAAATTTTATTAATATAGTACACAATTTAAAAGTATTCGAGTGTTTACTGTACACTCGAATACTTCTTATATATATTATGTATATATTTTATATACACAATCGGGACTTAACGCGATGGAAAAGCTTTTACAAGTAAATAGTACCTACATACCTGTTTCTTTATTGCCGATGTTTAATATGTGTAAACAATGCAAAAGATTAAAATTGACTACAGTAGATATGTCTCAAGGATCTAAAGGTCCACTTTCTCCTCGTTACTCTCATAAGCTCAGGCTGTTCGTTATTGAATCTATAAAAACTAATCTTACATACTTACGATAGTTGTTATTATTTTGAACATTACATACTTACGATAGTTGTTATTATTTTTTTGTTTACTAAAGTAGTTTTACAGAAGTATTTACAAACTCAACTGTTAATTTCTGTAAAAAAAGATTTATTTGTGTGACTACAAAACACCAAGCATATAGGAAAAAATATAAACGTCAAGATATAAATAATAATTAAGTATGGACAATTACCAAGTATTAAATATATAAAAGACATTTAGCATATATATATATATATATATATATATATATATATATATATATATATATATATATATATATATATATATATATATATATATATATATATATATATATATAATATATAGCTATGATTAAGTACGACTATATTTCTAAAAGTGTGGTAATTCACTGAATATGCGAACTTCAATCTATACACTACCTAGTTCTTTTTTGTGATTTCAAACTCGTCAACATAAATATATATAAAAGGAAAGTTACAGTATATACAGCATATACTAAACTGACTTATGGACATATTACTAATTAATTTATTGTTTATAATACTAGTCTTTCTTAGTGGGTAGTTTTCAGGTGCCTTCAGTTAAAATTGTTAATAACGCCATCTACCGTTGCTGTTGT
Source organism: Galleria mellonella (assembly GCF_026898425.1). Taxonomy (NCBI): domain Eukaryota; kingdom Metazoa; phylum Arthropoda; class Insecta; order Lepidoptera; family Pyralidae; genus Galleria; species Galleria mellonella. The sequence continues at coordinate 1,926,916 of NW_026442162.1, read as the reverse complement.
CTAACAAATATCGTTCACAATACAAATTCTAGTACTAGATGGCATTATAAACTATTGTATTGTATATTGTTAGCTAGCGTTTTGTCCGCTACTTACGTAAATTTTAGATACAGGACAGATAGACATACCAAATTTCTAAAAATATTTTGGTCTCTATTGCTCTTATTATGACATATTATTCTTCATTATTTAGTTACAATTTAATATATTAGAAAAAAGTTTGATATTTATAAACTAAGCAAACATTTTTAATTACAATTTACAATTTAAGTAAATAAGGAATTTATAAAATAAAATTAAGGTAAAAAAGATTATTTTAATAGTAAATTAAATGGCTCAAGAAATAAAAAAAAAAAAGATTAAGAGACATCAATCGCTGTAATCAATAAATTGATGTAATTAATCAATAAAAATGATCTATATTATTGTAATTTACACATTTGTTACTTTTTTTTATTTTATTTCTTTGCATACATTATGTTTGCAGCCAATAAGTATATATTTTTCTTTTCTATTATTTATGAAATTTAGCATATTGCTAATGATAATATCAGACTTTAACTGTCCACTGCTGAACATAGGGTCGTTGAGAGATTTTACCAGTAGTTGCTATGCTTGGCAACCATAGTTAGGCTTTGTTTGTTTGTTTGTTTGTTCTATGTTTTAAGAAGGATGCTCCCATTCCTCGATCACTAAGATCTCTTAGTCGCCTCCTACAATATTCACAGGAATGGAAAGGATGACCTATTTTTTGCCGGGATCACATAAAATTTGTCATACACGTCGTATTTAGCTTAGAAAATGTTATATTGTCCATTCTATATAATCAATATTTTGTGAGCAATAAGCCCAGTTTGTACAGATATTTTTTTTTCTAGAGGTAATGTCCACATTATGCCCATTGTAGGCGCGAGGCAATCTGCGGGCCGGCGGGAGGTGTGCGCGATCGAACTAATGATAACGGCTCGATCGACGGATTATTACATTAAACCCGATGTTTTATCAGCCGCTGGCCGCCACTTCACACCTCTAGAACGACTGGCGAAATCTACTCCATCTCACATACATATGCCGCTATTTGTTTATTTAAGAAAGAGGTCACTAATTTAGTTACATATATTGATATCCTAAATTATATATAATTCTGACTACTCAATTAGGAATTATAATCGTGAACATATTATATTATTACAATATGAATATATTATTCCAATAATTATTCTGAAAGTACAACATTTTTAAAGCTTGCGGGACTTGAAACTATACCTCCTATGCCATGCCGAGGCCACTCTTCTTACCTTATGGTCGAGAATACCGGACAATGGAATGTTGTCAGCGTAAATACTAGAAATTCGTTGTGTCACGGCAGAATGCGAAAGCCAGCCTTTGACCCCGATTCTCCAATGAAAAGGCGGAACACAGTAGATTTTTAGTGGATTTTCATTTCTACAGTGCCCGCTCATCTGCTCTTTTTTTTTAAGAAATTAAGTAACATTCCTTACCTAAGTTCTTTTTAATGTTATTGTTATAAATTCAAGGGATAATATCTAAATTTAAATCTTTGCGCCGTGTAACGCGCTTTCATTTTTGTAATTAAAAATAGTCGATAGAATAATAGTTGATTAGCGTTTGCGACGCCGCGGCCGATGAATGGCCGAGGAGGGCGTCGCGCCTCGCGGCCGGCTCTACAAAGGTTCACGCACGCCATCCGCAGACAATCCAAGTATCGATCTCCCGCGACCCTTCGAACGAACCGAGCCTAGCACAATGCCGCGGCTCTTTATTATAGCATCTCACATTGTTGTCATTGTTATTATTATGATTCTTTACCGCTTTCCATTGTCGGCCGGCGTTGTGGCGGTGCTTTTTCACGGGCCGCGTTTAGTCTGGGCATTGGGAGCGCGACGCTCGCACGTTCAATCGCGGAAAATGAGTGTTTTCCCCGCGGAAATTTGCTTAGTTTTGTGCTTTTTGTCGTGCTTTGCAATGCGCGCGCAACTGTGACTGAAGGCCGCACTGAGATACGTACTTACCTAGATGCGAAACAGGCAGTCAGCTGATCGTGCTATATGTATATATATGGTTATGTACCTATATACATTGAAGTGTACGGACACGGCTTAGTGACGTTATATAAGTGTGAGTTTTGTGTAAACATCTATGAGTGTAAGATATAGACATAGGTATCTATAGGATCATTTCTTTATACTTATATATATATATATACAAATGTTTCTTAATAATTAATGAATGATATTTTAAAAGTAATTTGATAAGATATTTATAAAGTAATTTTTTTTTACTGTTTTAGAGAGAGATACCTAACTATATTAATGTGATAAGTTCCTTTAACATTTTTTTGTAATAAATTCTTAATAATACGTATCAATAAACTACTATTAAAATAAACAGTTACAAAGTTAACGTCGAAGTAGATATTTCAAAATGTAATCTTATTAGAATCATACCAATAATATTTAGTTATTGTATTAATTCAACTATAGTTTTAAAATTATTATTAGTTTCTGAATACTAAAGCATTATAGCGACTTACCTGTAAGAAAAAATCCTAATAGGATAATTAGTACCTTAGTATAACAACCGTAATCTTATTTGAATTGATAAAACAACTAATAATCTTAAATGTACGACTACAGAAAATATATGTGGTTTGTCATAGTAACGTTATCGACGGAATATGTGTCTTAAATTTTAATGGACAATGACTCAGCTATGTTCTCATTAAATATCAACAAATAAAGATGTTTTCTCGAGTGGCGTGGGTAACATCCAATATGTTCGTACAATAAGCATAATTGGCCTATGCCAAAGGTCTATTCCGTACAAAATCAGCTTTCTTTTCTATTCAATATACGCTTGAATTTATTTTATATTAAATTAAAGCGTACGTTATTATGTTGGGGCATAAATATTATTTATTATTTGGTGTAATGTGGATTCGTTAATAATTATTTACATATGGATATCTATATTATAATTAAATTCATAAACGAAATGCATATTATAACTTTACTATTAAGTGCTATTATTGATACTGGATTGTGTTTCTATATCATGTTTTTATTTACTACATTGTACCCAAATATGAATAATAAATTAATACTACTGGATTATTCATAGCGCCATCTACAATAGTTTCCAATTAAGTTCATATTATGAGTACTAGACAGCGAATAGGTATCATTACATTTTTCTTTACATACATATATTTTTTTTTAAGAATGAAAATGAAATCGCTTCGCCAGTAGTGGATAAAATAATAATAATGAATGCAGGTCAGTTGGCTTGTCGCGGCAAATTCACACAAATTCTTAGGTAGCAAGGTACCTTCTGCGAAGAGACTACAGTTCTGAATCATTTTAGGGTCTGTAACTATACTAACTGTATTATTATCGACGTCAATATGACTAATACTTGCTACCTGGGTTAACTACGGTGGTCGCTAAAAGAGGCCGCGTGGAAGTCTACTTGACAGGATATATTGCCAAGAATGGTGTACATACATAATAATACATGAGAAACACACAGACCGATGTGATACTCATGAATATAAATATTTGTATATTGCGGGAATCGAACGTGCGAATATGGAAAGGTGAGGCAGTATGTTAAACCGCTATACCACGAAGGTCATCGCATATTTGTACTTACACTAAAGTTTATTGTCAGATATTGCAATGAACTTATGAGTCTATTATATACATCAATCTTATTTTTTTTTTTTTATTTTCACAAGTAGTAGTTAGATTAAGGAATACTTATAGAATACAGCGCGGTTTCAGAGATGCTTCCTCCCACGAACACTCAAGTTAGAGAATGAGCTCCTTGCCGAGGTTTTCCCAAGAGCTCACAGTATGGGGTTCTTCAAAAGGGGGGTAAAGAGATTTCTTCAGGGTCGGCAACGCACGCGTAATACTTCTGGCATTGCAGGTGTTCATAAGCTACGGTAACTACTTACCATCAGGTGGGCCGTATGCTTGTTTGCCATCTCAGTAAAATTATAAAAAAAAAATATGTGTTGACACAATAAGAATGCGATGCCTACACCAATTCTGTCTCTATATCGATGATTCTTTTTGTAATCGACAGGGATTACTCTTGTATTATGTCGTCTTTTCTCATAATTAAAGCATTTTTATATTGATCAAAATTATATAAACTTTTTTAATGAATCAAAGAAACAGTGATATTATTACTTACAATGGACACATTGAAAACACCAACATAACTCCACATTCTTATCTAGTTCTATCTAACTCTTATATATTTTAGAATAGAATAGAATAGAAACATTTATTGCCATACAATTACAATATAAAATATAAATAACATATACAAAAAGTGTCCCATACTCGGCAAAAGAAACCTACTCAGCTGATGCTGTAAGTGTCCCAGCGCAATGTGAACAGCTGCACAGCGCTGGTTTTCAGCCAGTCCCTCTCTTAACAAAACAACCAAAGTGCAGGGTACCACTGTAAATTTTATGTAGTATATAAGAAAATTCTACATCTGAATTTAATTCCTTAAAAGATCAAATCTAACAATATGAACTGTTGTTTTAAGTTTCAGTCACAAGATATAATGCTTGTTGAAACCATTTTGTTTAATAGGTGAGAATGAAGTAGTAGGCTACTACTGTCGGTATACGCTTGCCGGGCACCAGTGAGGGATGATAGATGAGGATCGTGAGGATAGGTGAAGTGGTCCATCATATCGAATTCCATAAGAATTAACCACGATTATATATTATTAGTTATGTAGGGTTATTAGAATCCATTACTAACAATCCCTTTTCCCACAACTAAAACCATTTAATCGTTTCTGATCAGTTTGTAGGCATCATTAAACTACATGGTTCTTAATTTATTTGATATATATGGAAAGGTAGATTTCCCAGCTCAAGAACATGTTAAATAGAACATAAAACTTAAATTGGCATACAAATTATTTGACATCTCTAGATTTGAACCAACTAATATAGAAGTCTTAACAGTTTTTTTTTATAAATGATAATGGAATAATAACCCCGTCAGCGTTAATGGTATACGCTGGCGAGGCACCAGTGTGGGATGATACGTGAGAATGAAAAGGCAGGTTAGTTAGCTCATTGTGATGAATAAACTTAGAATTCAGCACGATGGTTTCCAGGGGGGACCGCTGGAAGGTCGACCTGTTAGGGTATATTGTTAGCAATGATAATCCGCATTACTAACAATCCCTTCCTCCATTCTTAACAATTAGAATAATAAACCAATAGGTCGAGATCTGTCTTAATTAAATGAATGATTGAATATATATTTATTTTTATTATACAACATAGGTAATAATAAATACAACAAATGCATTTGTATAAATACAATAGGGTGGTGTTACTGTTGAAAGCAATCTTTTGAAGACAAACTCGAGCTAACGGATTATTTGTTGATTTTATTTAGATAACTGATTTATTAATATTTTGTTTTATAAATCGAAGGCAACTTTTTAAAGAAACTTCAAAAGTTACCTTCTTAGTCCCATACTAATTTTGTTAAATTTAAATTAGATTTTTTAACGAAATAATAGAGAAGAATGGAAGAAAAAATATATTAGCCGACCCCAAATAATAAGTCTGATAAGAGAGAAAGTATAAAGAAAAAGAAGAAGATTACCTCAGAACTGTATTTACAAAGACCATTAGTTACATATATATTATCAATCGTATGTCCATATTAACTGTTCCGAATATCACCTGATTCACCTACATTACGGAACACATGTCCGTATTCTGAATTGTGGCTAACACGCCTCGTAAGGTAACGTACATAAATGGGGACCGTCCGTCGCACGTTACTATTTAATTTGCGGCGGTTCGCTTCCAAGATAGGCCTGATGAGATGGAGACAGCGGACGGAAGTGGACCCTCCCCCTTCTACTGGCCTGGCCGCCCCCTTACGCAGATATGTACTAGGCCTATTCAAGTGTGACGGCCGGTGTATTAAAGTGTCCTCGTTATGTTGAAGACGGCTGCCGCTGGGGATTTTTATTTCTGTTTAATTAACGCGATAATAGTAGAGTTTTTTTTTTTTAAGTCTGGTATTTTAAATCTTACTAGTATTTACATTGGTTGTTAGAATAATTTTGTCGTAACCTGTACATTGAAGATTGTATTTTTATAAATTGGAATAAAGTCGACAAGTAAATATTTATAATGCTACACTAATTACTTTAAATTCAATCTAAGGTAGATACCTACTTATATTGACAATATTAAAAACAAAAGAAAATCTTATATTTGGATTCAAGTCAATTTATAAAGCCCATTTCCTAAATTGTCTGTTTGATTATTTTCCGAAATTGAAAATGGAACTCGGCACTTATCAAAAGAAGGTTCAAATATACTTGGTTTAATAATTATTTTTTGTTCAGATCTATGAAATGCTTACGTCTACTGCACTCCCGGTATGGGGTGGAGAGTTCCCCTTGTAAGGAGATATGATGATAGCTTGCTCTTACGTACACAGTCTTGTTTGTGTCTAGTCGACTCATGTCCTGCCTAATATTGAGCTTTCATTATGATCTACAGTTTCTAAGATACCTATCTACAAATATGTATATACCTATTAATGTAAATATAAATATAAATGCCTCGTTTATTGTCAAAATTAAATTAGTTGTTATATTTATATATTCAATATTTTTTCTTGACGGTAACTTTCAAGATACTCTGTGATGTCCATGGTACTGTTCATGTCTATAGGCGACGGATACCACTTTCCATCAGGTGGGCCGTCAACTTGTTCGCCATTCTAAGTTATAAAAAAACAACAAAGCATATCGGCAAGTACCAATTTACCACAGAAAGACTTTTTACTTTGTCTGCTTAAGTACTTTTGTCCCATTTATTTTTGTTGTTGTATTTACCACAATTATTTAATTGTAGATAATTATTTTTATTATTTATATTTCGGGCGTTAAGCAGTTACAGTGCAAACAGCTTGGCTGTGTTTCTGTTTAAAGGGTAGAATATGGCAATAAAATTATAGTGTACAGAGGTATAACGCCCTAGCACTCGAGAATAGTAACGCATGAAAGGAATCAAGGATTATATTATTAGTTTACTTTGTTATGTACTTGGTAGGTGAGCAGGGGCATTGTCGAAGACGAGAAGGGCTTGCATAGGTAGGTTGTTTTCCTATAGTCTATCTGTGTAAATTTTTTAACAGGTTTAGTTTTGCAGTTGTCACGCACATTGGCGCTAAGTACTAGAGTTAATCTATCCCTCACGGGTTTGTGACCTGGCATTGTCTTCTCCTCTGCCGTTATGCCGTTAAGTCCTATTCGGTATCCTTTTCCAGAAAAACCCCATCTTGGCATTGTTGAAGACTTGCTGGGGAATGTATCCTTTAGGCTTCTATTAATTCGGAAAATAGTTTTGATATAATTCTCAGCTGCCTTCACATCCAAACTTGCTGTCTCAGCATGCCTGACGACGGAGTGAATGCCGGTCCTTTTCTTAAATTTGTCAAACTAACCCTAAATAGCTTTAATCGAGTGTTCCGATTCTTCGTTTATGTAAGTGTGTGGGATCTGCTTCAGCAAATCACCGTAAATCGCTCGTGTTTTGTGTTAAGTGTGTGAGAATATATGAATGGACATTTGTTACTCTGTCACACAAAAACTACTAAACGAATTTTAATTAAATTTGATACATGGACACATTTCCTAAATTATCATATAAGATATTTTATACATTGATAAACACGAACGAAGTCGCGCGCTAGTCTTTATTAATATTGAAAATTTCAAAATAACTTTGTTTACTTTTGGCATATTAACAGCTTCTCTTGTAATTTGATATACATGTACTATTTGTGATGGAGAAGAATATAAACTACTAGTTAACACAGTTAATCAACATTCCCGTTAAATGGACAAAGTCGCCAGTAAAAACTACATTCAAATTCTTTATTTACCTAGAACTCTGCAAAACACATCTCTCTCTCTCTCTCTCTTTCTTTGTCCTCTTTATTACTGAAGGTCGTGTCCTTAAAAGGAGTCTATTGCCTCTTTCATGATGTTATTCCATTTTGCACGGTCATTATCAAAACACATCTAATAGCAATTAATATTTTGTTTCACAAACAATTGCATTAGTTACTAATTGGTACACAGTAATTTGTGTTTATCTTCAAAACAAAATTGCACCTTCAATGTAAAAGGACCAAACATAATAGATAAGAAGTTATTATTGGCGTGAGTGATATCGATATCGCCGATAGCAGTCCAACATTTATATTTATTTAGATGGAATTCTTCGTTTCGTTATTATATAATATATAAGCAATATTTAAAATATTTGTTATTTAGCCAAAATATAAATATAGTAACTAAAATATATCGATATTAGTATAAGGTATATCATACTGGGTATTACCCACCCTTAGTTGTTAAGTAAATATTTAGTATTATTTTTATTTACAAATAATATTAATAATATAATAAGCACGAATTCAATGATACCTAGTAACTAACGAAAACTAAAAAATATCTTCGCCACAGTTTACATGTCCTAGTCATTTTTTAATCATAATCGAAATGTGAAAATTTATAAAGATGTTTAGCTGGTCGTAATTCAATACACTTAAATTGGGGAGGGGGGGTTTGTTAATAATACGGACTATCAGTCTCATTATTAGCAATATGCCCAAAAAGGTCGACCTCCACGTGGTCCTCCCTGGAAAACATGGTGCTGAATTCCAAGTGAATTCATCACGATGGGCTAATTGACCTGCTTTTTCATTCTCACCTATCATTTCTCACTGGTGTCCCGCCAGTGTATACCGATAGCGTAGGCGGGGTTACCATTCCATTATCATTCATTAAAAAAATACACTTAAATTCTTGAACGATATTGAATTAAATTTGTATGTGTTAGTATCTTAACAAAGAGAAGGGCAAAGCTTCGGTAAACAGTTTGTATGAAAATAATGATTGTATGTTTCATACCAAATCGATCACCTTATCGTGCGAAAGTTCAAAAGTAATATGTACTTATTGTACGCACCAGCTTTGCCTATATAAACACAGATACTAAATATCTAATATAATGATACATTTGTTTACGCAATTGAAAACATGTAATTGTGTAGAATATTTTGTTTTTTAAATCGTAATGTCAGTTTAATTGATAAAGAGGTACATGAGGTAATGTGCTTTCGTGATTTATTCGATCTATATAATTGGCATTATTAGTTTATCTTCTTTTTAAATAAACAAAGTAAATTATAAGTAAATAAATCAATTAGAGATTCATCAAACAACAATACAATTAGAGGCAACTTCAAAATATACCTTAAAAGTTTTAAAAATAAGTAGAAATATTGATAAATTAATACCTATATATAATATCTACCTAAGTAAAGATAAAAACACAAACTATACTGGTACTAAGTTGGGATATGAACTAGCCGTATGCCATATTTTATTCAAATCCATTCAGTAGCTTCCAAGAGTCTAAGGCATGGGATTCTTCAAAAGGGAGGCAAAGAAGTTTCTTCAGGGTCGACAACGCGCGCGTAAAACCTGTGCTATTGCAAGCGTTCATAGACTACGGTAACCGTTTACCATCAGGTGGGTCGTATGCTTGTTTGCCACCTTAGTGGTATAAAAAAAAACTAAAAGTAACAAACATCCACCTATCCATCTTTCTACTCATCCATCCTTACAAACTTTTGTATTTATAACATTAATAGCATATAAAAATTATTAATTTTGTAACATGATTTTAATGGACAATAGCAATCTCGATTATCCGAACATTCGATTATCCGGACTTATTCTTTACTAATTACCGATTTACAAATGGTATTATGTAGTCCACCATTATTATTATATACAGCTTGTTATTTATCTAATTGTATTGTCAAACGACGAATGTAAATTCTCTTACATAATAAAAAAAATATTAAAATTTAATTAAATACTGTTATTAAGTATTGTTAATTGAGATTCTACTGTATGTAATTTTAAAATATTAAATACATATTGTTAATGGGTCGTTTACGTAACCCACGGTATTCTAGCATGAAGACCAGGTGATTATATCATAGCGTACCACTTATTACTTAGTTACTTAGACTACTTATTATTACTGTTTATTTTAATAAAATTTATATTTTAAAATAGTCTTTATTTATTCACTCTTTATTTCCACTTAAAACTCACTTACTACGATTAAATAAATTATTTTAAATTGAATTAAATAAATAAAAAATTTATTACTGTTAAGTATTAAACCTATGCCATAATTAATTAGTTTCTTCGTTGATATAAATAATTTATGATAAATATTTATATGCATTACTCAGCCAGCCATTTATAGTATCCATTACAAATTTCGTAATCTATTGATAGCATTGTATAGAACTATCTTATAAATTTTTAAACAATAGCTTAGTAATATACATCTGTCATATTGCAAGGCTCCATCAATGTTGCCAGGCGCGATAATTATTAATTTGCAGCGGTGCTTGCTGGTGCTTGGCACTCGCGGCTGTCATTAGTGACACCTCGCGCCAATTAGAGCGCTGGAGGGTTTGATGCGCGCTTTTTATTTAGCACAAGCGTTGTTCTGAAAAATTATTGGTCTGTGACGCGTAATGTAGTCATTTGAACTGTATTTTATTTCACGCGTCAACCTAAATACCGAGTTGGGGGAAAGGATTGTTAGTAATGGAAACTAATGGCGTCATTGTTAGCAATATACCTAACTAGGCCGACCTCCACGTGGTCTCCCCTAGAAACTATCGAGTTGAATTCCAGACCTTAATAATCGAGGGATCGATAGCAGGTAGGTTTCTAGGGGAAACCGTGTGGAAGTCGACCTGATAGTATATATTGCTAATAATAGGACATTTAGATGCCATTACTAACAATCCCTTTCTCCTCTATAATTATATATTAGGTATATAATGCGGGGACAACAAATATGTATTATGCAACAGCACTCTGTCACGGCGAAGATTATCCCGGGGGCACGTCAAGGGATTTCCACGTTTAACGCCGTCAACTCTAAATGAGGATTCATTTAATTGAAACTGGAACAAAATGGCGCCGCAGCAACATTGAGAGCGGCCGTTTCATGGTCTAACAATTTTGTAACGTAAATATAAAATGTACCTGATCTGTTAGAAATTGTTTTGTTATATGAGAAAGTTGTTTTCAGGTGAGAGTTGCTCCAAACATTAATATGGTTTTGTAATTTTTCTAATTCATATTTGGGTGTATTGTAACAACATAACTAATAATCTTTACAATCTTAAAAATAGTTTTCTATATACAAGATAGAATAGAAAGGCAAGCTGATGGCCCACCTGATGGAACACTATAACCGTCGCCTATAGACATGAAGAGTATGATATCGAATCCAAACCACAGGTGTGTTTGGATTCTAAAGTATTTAGTTTACCGTTTCCGTTTATAGGTGTAGCAATTTTAAGTAAATGTATCGTTTTATGACTATTCTCAGAAATATTCCATAATAATACTAAGTTTTTTTTTATACAACTTAGGCAAAAAAGCTGACGGCTCACCTGATGGAAAGTGGTAAACGTCGCCTATAGACATGAGCAGTACAATGGACATAACAGAGTATACTGTTTCGCCCATGATACCTCCCATGCGTTGCCATTGCTGAGGACTCAGATGTTATTCCTCTGTACCCTATAAATCCGCGCTAAGTTGCTTCAAATGGGCTAAATATTTTCAGTGCATTGTATTAAATTATATATGTTTACCAGCTGTCTAGTACTCATGATATCCATAATAATTTTAAACTAAGTGACGCCGTATGAATTGTAATATATCCAAATCTTTATAGGTAGATATATCGTAAACAAAGTTGCTGGATATGTAAATATTAGGTAGACATCCTATTTCATACTTACTCTAGATATAAATGTGTTAGCGTTTTCCAAATAATCTAATAGTAGTTAGGGTCACAAAATTATGTCTGTTATAAACAATTTTACACATATTTTGCTTTGCTAATAATTTTAATTGTGTGAATACGAGTAATATGTCACAGAAGATACTGAATAAAATGTTTACTATTTATTAGACTTTAAAATTGTTGCTTGTTATGTTTCATAAAATTGTTAATGTAAAAATTTTGTAATACTTTTTCTCTGTTACAAGTACTTACTTTGTCTTTTTGTTTTTAGAGTATATATATATATATATCATCTTATTTATATACTTTAATTAATACAGCTTACTTATCTACGTATTGTAATAATTGTATGATTCATTGATTGTAAATTACATATTACTAACATTTTGTAAATTATTATTATTAAAATTTATCACACCCAATGGTATTTCTTTCATTTCCATCTATAGGTAACTATTACTCGTATCACCAAGACTGATATTAGCAGCAGCGATAAGAATGCATCTGGCCAACTTATTAGCAAGGCAAGCTCTAACACTTACTATTTTCAACAAAAGAACTTTTATAATAATGCAGTCATAAAATATTGGTTAAAAACAAAAACAAAACAATGAGCCGTTATCTAAAATTCTTTAGAAACTCCCAAAGTCGAATTATTATTAACTACTTACTTACCTTCGAAAAACTGCCGGATACCTGACTACAGCATTAGCTTTATTATTTTATTTTTATTACACTTTCTCGGTTCTTTTTATAGGTACTTGTCTGGAATTGGAGGCGGTATATCTCTTTTAAATATGGAATATTTTGCGGCATAGAACATTATAGCTAGAAACATGGTGTGCTCATGATTCATGTTTTCTCACTTTTAAGGACTAAGATGTTATACATTTTATATTAAAAGAAAACTTTTATATTAATAGAAATAAATGGTTGTTTTGTTCCGAATTGAATTAATAAACAATGAATTGAATAATTGATGAATGCATTCATCAATTATTCGATTCATCATCTGATCCTTGAAATAATTGTGTAGATAAAACTTTTAATCTTTCTTTAACTTTTTTTAACTTTTTCCATTACTTAATAATTATATAAGTGACATACAAGATATGATATTAAAATTGATGCTCCAAGCTACATTTTTTACACATTTACATAGATATTAAATATTGACTTATGTAGTTATGTTAAATATAACTTCCGTACTTTTAAACCTTACTTGTGACCTAATGTAGATATCAGAAGAGAAGGGATTGTTAGCAATTGAGTTTAATAACCCTATTGCTAACAATACCAAATACCTCCTACCATACCACATACCAGACCTCCCGTGGTTCCCCTGGGAATCATCGTGACTAAATTATTATTGAATTTGTCACGATGGACTAACTGACCTACTTCATCCTCACCTATCATCCCTTACTGGTATCCGGCTAGTATATACTATTAGTGCAAGCGAGGTTATCATTCTATTATTATTCATTAGAATAATGTATATAGGTATATATCAATTTGCTGTTATTTAGATGTAGAGCAGCATATTGCGGTCCTGATTTCGTTTTAGGTTTGAAAGGTAAATAGATGTTTAGTTGGAAGGGTAAGTTAACTAATACATACAATCAGCAATAAAAAAATTACCATATAATACCAATAGAATACATAGTAAGTTATAGCAAAGTTATTTTTTTTATACAACTTAGAATAGCAAACAAGCTGAAGGCCTACCTGATGGAAAGTGGTAACCGTTGCCTATAGACATACCATGGACATAACAGAGTATACTGTTTCGCCCATGATACCCCACATGCGTTGCCATTCCTGAGGACTCAGGTGTTATTCCTCTGTACCCAATAAATTCACGCCATATCTCACCCTTCAAACCGAAACACAGCCATGTAAAGACAAATGCTTCACGGTTGAAACACGAATGGGACAGAGGTACCCAAGCAATCAACTTTTGTACAAAGTCTCCTAACCGACATGAGAATTAATGCTAATAATTACAGAAAAATTAACAAAAATAGGCGCAGATTTGATAAAGACATACCTACAGCAGACACCTTTTTTATGCAACTTAGAATGGCAAACAAGCTGACGGCCCACCTGATAGAAAGTGGTAACCGTTGCCTATAGACATGAATAGAACCATGGATATTACAAAATACATTGTTATTGCCATAATACCCATTATGCGTTACCATAAAATTAATTATAGTTAACTTGAGAACTTCTGTCTTATATAAGTCGATTGAAAATTTAATGTCAATGAATTGATCAAATCTATTCAAATGTAATCTAAAGGAAATAAAAATAATCAAACTGGTCTCTGCTTATACCGAAGAGAGATATCATATAATTTTAGCACGTAACCACTAACATGCAACAGTTACCACTGTCCGTTAGATGGGCTGTCAAACTATTTTCCATTATAATAAAACATGCTCTAATAGTTGGGATATTATATTTAATATATAAAATTCTCGTGTCACGGTGTTTGTTACCGAACTCCTCCGAAACGGCTTTACCGACTTACATAAAATTTTGTGTGCATATCGGGTAGATCTGAGAATCGGCCAACATCTATTTTTTATACTCACTGATAAGGGTGACCCACCCCTAAAAATTTATTTTTTATATTTTTGACAATATTTTTTTATTTTTATTTAATTATGATTTAGCATTGAAAAATACATACAACCTCAAATTTTCACCGTTTTACGATCACCTCCTGTTTTTTAATCGCGATTTTTATATGCTGCAAGATGGCAATCCCATATAATAATTGTAGTAGGATAAATTTTCATGTATACCTACCTACCTAACTACCTACATATTGAACTAGGACTTTACGTAAGCATTAAAATGTATAAGGTACTTATCTATTTTCCAAATACCTTGCATCACTTAACCAACATATACTCACTCAATATAAGTCCAAAAACTGCATAAACGCGACAGTAGGAATAGTAAGCAGCTGTTATGATGAATCACTGTACAGTCACTCATTTTCTAGTACTTAAACTACAATTACTGTAATTACCTTTTTAACATCCTCACATAAAAATATTTTGCTATAACGCATTCCAACCGACTAGCCAGTATTTTATATACTACTTTATATTATAACGCTATATTAAAATATCCCATATTGACCTATATATATATATATATATATATCTTTAATCATATATAAATTAAATTAAACCTTAAATCTGTACAAATAAGAATCAATAGGCGAGTGTGATTGAATCAAAACAAGCATTGTTCCTTATACAGTCAATTACAGTAGTGAATCTCCTAAACAATGAAGTGAGAATGAGTGTGATCATTGACTGTGCCCGAATCATTGTGCTAGCGGTTCTTTCACTGAATAGGCTCCACTACATTGTCGCGGGGCCTTGAACTTATAACAGCTGAACACACAATACACTGTCTACGTCATTATGTAAAAATCTCGTAGACACACACATTTCTGATACATTACGGCATCTCTTTTGATAGTAATTTCGAGGTGAGGTTAAAGAAGTTTGAAAATTAAAAACAAAAATAGCTATTTATTAAAATAAGTATAAACCCTTTCTATACGTTAACATTTACAATAAATATTAAAAAAGGAAAAATTTATTTGTAATGGATAAACTCAAAAACTATTCAATCGATTTTAAAAATTCTTTCACTTATAAAAAGCTATATTATCAGAGAGTTATATAGTCTATATATTATTTTTGGAAATTCTATCTATCTGTGGATAGTTAGGTCTGATCACTAGGATATAATGGCTATCTTGTAAAACACATATTGTAGTAAAATATGCTATCTATTTTAATGTCCTATATAAAGCAGTTATAAACTGCGAAAAAGTTTATTAAAATATAATTATATCTGCCTACGTTAATATACGCCCTTTAAAGTCTCTAAGACATCCAATTTTAATATGTTACTGATCTGTTTTGATATGTTTTTCAATATATACCTATTTATTCAAATAAATATAAACACTGTCTCTGTCAATATGTAAACATCTTGTGGATATTTTTGGTATAAGTATTTAGATAGTACAGCTCTTGATACTTTTTTAAAAATTCAGTATAGATAATGTTATAATTTGAAATATTAGTAGAAAATAATAAAAAATCTAAGTAGGTAGACAAGTACTAATTTTCTCCTTAATTCCAATAAAATTATTAAGTAAAATAGATTTTTAAACAATCTAAATTACTCTTTTTTTATTATTTATCTTTAACTAACTCCTACCTACTTGTCTACTGATATTACGACAGCAATAAAATATAGTGAATAATATTAATTACTAAAATGTCATAATAAATGGCTAATATAAAGTATACATATAATAAGATACTGCATTTTGTTTATATTATAAAGCTATGAAGGTGCTTGCACCGACGGCAAACAAAATTGAGATTTGCATGAGGCGACGGCGAGGCGAACGCTCACCTCGCAGGCCACGCGATTAAAAATGCAGAGCGCGGCGGGTGGGAGAGCGCGGGAGGGGCGGGGCCGCGTTCGTCGCTCCTATTGGTGGAGGTCTAAACAGGCGGGCCCCCAGGGGACTGCGCGGGGGGAGCTCGCAGTCACCACCGCCCGGCAAACGAGCCTCTCCATAACGCACTGAGACTTCGCACCGCACGGTACCGCGAAACGTTATCTCGACGCGCACCGCCGCGAGTCCATGTGAACGACCGACGGTTCTCTCGTTGTGTACAGTGAAAGAAGGATCGGCAAGCTGTACGCGCCTCAGGAAGAAGACATGTTGACGATGGAGACGGACTTGAAAGGCGGCAGCCTGCATGCCACTGTGCCGCCGCACCATGCTCTCCAGCACGGTTACGGCTCACTGGGCGCGCTCGGTGGCATGATGGCCCTGCCGCAGCAACAGCCGTTAACTCAACACCAACAGCTGCAACATCAACATCACCAGGCTTTACCGCAGCACCACGCGCAGCCACCGCAACAGCACCATCAACCGCCCAACAACAACAATAACAACACGAGCAAAAACTCGAATGCAGACCGTGTCAAACGTCCTATGAACGCATTTATGGTGTGGTCGCGCGGGCAGCGCAGGAAGATGGCTCAAGATAATCCGAAAATGCACAACTCAGAGATCTCCAAACGGCTCGGTGCACAATGGAAAGATCTTTCAGAATCTGAAAAACGACCTTTCATTGACGAAGCGAAGAGACTTCGGGCTGTTCACATGAAAGAACATCCGGATTACAAATACAGGCCAAGGAGGAAGACGAAGACCCTTGCTAAAAAGCAAGAGAAATACCCCCTTGGTGGTGGAGCATTGTTAGGCGCTCCTGAGGGCCAAAGAACATCCGCACCGGCAACTCAACAACCACGCGATGTCTATCAAATGACACCGAACGGCTATATGCCTAATGGTTACATGATGCACGACCCTAGCGCGTACCAACAGCAGGCCTATGGATATCCACGGTACGATGTATCGCAAATGCAGCAAGGTGGTTATGGAGGTGGATACTACGGTGGCGGCCAGGGTTCGCCTTATCTCCCACAGCCGCCGTCGCCGTCTGCTTACGGGCTAGGACCCGGCTCACCGGGCGGTTACGCATTGCCGCCGTCCTGCGCTTCCCACTCACCGAGCGGTTCATCAGCAAAGTCAGAACCTGTGTCCCCTGGCCCCCCGGGACTGAAACGCGAGTTTGTGACACACGAGCCTCAGGCACAATTAAAACGCGAGTTCGCACCGCACGCACACGCCCACGAGCAGCTGTCCATGAAGCGGGAGTACGGTCAGCAGGACCTCAGCCATATTATCAATATGTACCATGTGCCCGACGAACAGCGGTACGCAGCCGCCGGCGAGCGCGCGATGCCGCTCATCTGAGAATCGCCTTTCGCGTGCGACATCGACATCCCGCCGCTATGAGCTGGTCGAGTCGCCGCGCACTTCGACGCCACCAGTGACTTTGTTACGCATTGGATGTCGCATTAGAATAGTGATCGTTATTCCCCGGCCGTACATACTTCTAGGTATGTGGATTTATTTGTTTTATATTAAGTGCGGGCCACGGCCCGCGCCGCTGTTAGTGTTACACAAACTGTTGACTTAACGAGTTACTGGCCTGTCACCGACGGCCGAAAGTTCAATTAACAATTGTTGTTTATTGTATTATAATATGATTACTGTATTTTTTTATGGTTTAAGTTGAAATATTCTTATTGTGTCGTGTGGACGGACATGAGTGCTGACTGCGGGTCGCGCGAAAGACGACGTAGTGACAGCGGTAATTTGAATACCAAAAAAATTTTGAACAATTTGTAAATATAGTGTTAAATGCTAGAGTTGGTTTTAGTCGATAAATTGTAGTTAGATAGCGATAAGTCGTGCCACGACGCCACACTCGCACCCTCGTGCGTTGTACAAAATATTTGTTATATGGAAACGAACGTTATAAATCCTCGAAAGACTAATATTGTAATACGAAAATGTACAGTGAGTGTTATATAGTCAGTGGACACAAAAATATATTGAAAAAAAAAGAAGTTATTAATAAACGACGCGTTAAAATTGTACTTGCTGTTTTGTTCTATAATCCCAAGTGCTTCCCTGCCACGTTGCCAGCCGGCACCTTCTACCTGCTTATACATTGTATAGTAATTGTTTAAGAAACTTAGTTGCTTACTTACAATGTTCCGATGCTCATTCGGACACTGACAAAATTAACTTACTTATTCAATTTCAGTTAATTACTTTAGTAGAAATTCTATAATATTTTTTAATAATCCTAAGTATAGATAAATATTGAATATTTATTATTATAAAAAAAATTTTTTTGCAATCAAATTTCCACTTAATTTTTGAATATATAAATATACTCAATACGCATTATACTCAACACTTTTCATTATCGAATGTTCTTACCTATGATTTCTTTTTAAATTAATATTTCATAAATAATTTTATGAGACTAAACTCAATAATTACTATACTAATTATGATAATAGTCAAATGAATTTCACATAATTTATTCATAATTATAAGTCGTTGTACCTACACGTAGGAATCTTGAAAACCACCTATAAAAGACATCAACGCAATTAGCGTGACTAATTTTAGAATCTAAAATTAGTAATACAAATTGCGTTGATGTCTTTTATAGGTACTACTAATTTTTGATTTAGCTGTGACTTAGAATTTGTTGCAGTTGCATTCTAAGTAGGTATCACAAAAAAGTCACTTCTCTATAATACAAATAAATGTATCGTTACAATACTAGTGATTCAGTTTGACTTCGTATAGATAGATAGAAGTTACAAAAACAATATCTTGCCTACTTATTCTCTGATAATGTAGTTTTCTACGAGTAAAAGAGTTTTTAAGATCGGTTAAGTATTTTTTTTTATTTATTCATGACAAACAAACAGTAAAATATTTCTTCTTTATAATATAAAAAAATTTTTCTTTCTTTTTCTAGTCTGCTAATTGGCAATCTGTTCCTTAAGTATAAAAAAATAACTAAATTTTTAAAGAACATAAAACGAAAATACAACTTATTAGTTTTTCATCAATCATATCAAAGTATATCGAAACTGAAATCCAGCAATTTATTTGTAAAAAAGAGGATTATTTCATTTCTACTCATACCTATTTTTACAAATGCTCAAATATAAAACTATTAGGCATTACATATACATGTATTGGGTATACTATCGAAGGACTTTTATTTAATTTAAACATTCAAACCACTTTCTTTTACACTTGTTTTACAAATATACAAAAATATTAAATCATCAAATGATGAAATACATAGGTACAACGGCACATTAATCATTAAAAATATTTACTATTAATAATTAAAAAAAATTATAAATGTGAGAGTGTGTTTGTTTGATACCTTATAGTGCCTTAACGGCTTAACCAATCACTACGAAATTTAGTATACACGTATTATATAGGATAGAGAAGAATACGGGCTACTTTTTATCATAGTAAACATATCTCGGTCACGCAGACAAAGTCGCAGAGGAAAGCTAGTAGTAATATTACAGTATTGCCCGTGTGAATCAATACATAAAATATCCTATGATAAGTTAGAATATAGCCTATAAATGTACCAAACATCACTCAAATCCATTTAGGAGTATTTGCTTGAAAGACTAAGAAACATCCATCCAAAGTTTTACATTCATTATATTTGTAGGATAAAATCAAAGTACACCTATATATCTGTACTAATATTACATATACGGAAGATTAGATTGTTTGTTTGTTTATATTAGATAAACTCGAAAACTACTGAACCAATATTAAAAATTCTTTCACCTACATAAAGCTACATTTTCAACGAATAATATAGGCTATATTTTTTTCGAAATATTTTTCCATTCATGCGAAACCGGGCCAGATCAGTAGTATATGAATAAAAATTGCATTAACACGAGACATCAAGTCAATCGTACAGAAACGTGCATTTCAATCAATTACTGTCAACACGCAAGGGGTGAGGCGGGATTTAATCAAATCCCCGAGCAGTTGATAGAGTTTCGGCCACTTTTTCGTCCCAAGGGAAGAAACGAACTTAATC
The DNA here is from genome assembly GCF_026898425.1 of Galleria mellonella. Lineage (NCBI taxonomy): Eukaryota > Metazoa > Arthropoda > Insecta > Lepidoptera > Pyralidae > Galleria > Galleria mellonella. Next base: position 1,906,387 of record NW_026442162.1, on the reverse strand, counting down.
CCGACGAAAATACGCCCCTGTGTTTAAGCTGAATTAATTTAAACACTATTTTCACTTAGCGCGGTGTGGGGTCAGTGAGATGTAACATGGAGTATCGCCCCTTAACGCTACCTATTAAATTTAGTGCTCCAGAGGCTTCCGCTCTATTTTCCAAAGGTCGCGGGTTCGATTCCCGTAGAATACAAACATTTGTATTGATAATACACGTACTTGTCTGAATGCCTTCTATTACGGAGCTGTGATGAGGTGATGAAATGATGTAGACACGGAATTTAGTAGCGAAATAAATGTATTAAACAGCGAGCAAGGAACAGAACAGAATAATATGATATATGTCAAAAGATATAAAATTGAAATTACAAATAATAAGAACATTCTAAAAGTAAATGTATATAAAAAAGTACAATAATGTGTAAAGAGTTTGCATCGGCCGGTCGCCAGTACCTTCTATATTTCATTATATTAGCCGTTAACTGACCATTGCTAAAAATATACCTCTACCATGAAATAGGTTTTGCCAGTAGCAATTTTTGGCAGGCAAGTTGGCAAGTGCAGTTAGGTTTTAGTGATCTTCTAAGAGAAGCGCTGCTGGCCATCCCTCGATCGTTAAGTTCCCTTAGTCGCTACTTACGACTACCACGGAAAATCAAGAGGTAGTCTATTGTATGCCGAACCAAACGGCCAACGGTTTTCTATGTTCAATATATACATATACACAAAATTTTAATATAATCTATTAGTTGCCTTGTATCCATAGTACAAGCCTTGTTTAGTTTTGGACTACTGTACATAGGCCTCCCCCGTAAACTGCCATATAGAACGGTGCTGAGCCACCTGCATCCACTGACTCCCTGCAATGCATTTCAGGTCGTCACTCCATCTAGTGGGGAGTCATTCTACACTGCATTTTCTCATACAGGATCGCCATTCAAATACCTTTCTTCCCCATCGGTTGTTGTTTGTTCGAGTTATATGACCAGCTCATTGCCACTTCAGTTTGCTTATTCCTCGGCCTATGCCGATTACTATGGTTCTTTGCGAATATTCTCGTATCGGATACGGATTCTTTCACGTAAAGTAATATAACTAGTAGTATTTATTTATTATATATTTATATCTTTCCTTACTAATATTATAGTAGATATAAAGCTTAGTTTGTCTGTTACTTCTTGACGCTTTTATCCCTCAACCAACCGTTACAAAATTAAATGCTAAAAATAATTTTTTTTCATTGTGCCCTTCGAAATATTACAGTAGTGAATTTGGCAGAAACAAAAAGACACAAAAAAGTTTACAATGATAAAACAATGGACGGCCTTATCGCTAAAAGCGACCTTTCCCAGGTAACATTTGGTTATTGGCAAGTAAATTTACCCGTAAATAGTTTGGTTAGAGGCATAAAGAAATTCTCGTCTTTGTTTTAAACATATACTAGTTTTAACTAGTGACTTCTTCCGCGTAATTGAATATGTCACCTAGCCCAGATAATAGCCTATGTCCTTTTTTGTCCCAAATAGTATCTATATGTATATCAAATTTCATCACGATTCGTCGAGCCGTTGAAACATCAAAAAGTAATACTCACTTTTACATATATATATATATATATATATATATATTTTTTCACTTATGAAATTGTATATATATAATATTAACAAAAATATTAAAATTATGATGTGAAAATAGTTTTAAGTTGAATTAAAACTATTTTATTGAAGTATTGAAGAAAAACAATGATGTGTATAAAAAAATAATCGCTATTAAATGGTGTAAAAGGGTTCAAATCGAACTGATTCATTTTACAAAAATATTTTTGTAAAATATTGTAGTTTTATTTCATTCTACTTTTTTACGAATTGTGACATCTCTATTGTTTTTAAAGATATCGTTACGATTCTTATACCATTCGAAAGAGAAAAATTTGCTTATTTAAAGTAGTTAACTTGAGTTATACTTTCTCATTATATATATATATATATATATATATATATATATATGATATTATGTTAATAAGTACACATTTTGACTTATTAAATAATAATTATGAACATATATAAATGCAATTAATATACTTATTTATTTATAATTTATTGTACACAAAATGTTACAACCATATAATATATATTAAATAAAAATATACAACAGACGAGCTCAACTCTGTAAGAGTTCTCTTCCAGCAAACCCTGAGTGGAAACGAGCATTGATATATCGTATAATTAAACTCTGAGAGCAATTACATATATAACTAATCCCATACAATATATATTCTAAGAAAAAATATACAAATTTCATATAAATCCGTTTAGTAATTACAATCAATTATACACATATCCTCACAAACTTTTATAATCATAGTAGAATTAATGGCGTTAAAAATGAGTTTGTTTGTTGTTACAATAATGACATTCTCAAAGTCTATAGAACTAAATAATATAATATATATATTTTTTTTTTTTTGCTTTATTAATTACGTCCATTTTTAAAAACAATATACATATATAACAATATAGAAAAAATAACAATGTTTACAATCCTTACTAATGTTATAAATAAAAAAATGAGTTTGTTTATTGTTACATTACACTGTCTTAACAGCTCAATCAAAATCACTACAAAATTTGGTATAAACTTACTATATGGAACGGAGAAGGATATAGGTTACTATATGTCAGTAAACATATTCCGGACACGTGGTAGAAGTCGCAGGTAAACGTTAGTTAATAAAATAAATGAGTTTTTTTTTTAATGGATGATAATGGAATGGTAACCCCACCCGCGCTATCGGTATACACCGGCGGGGCACCAGTGAAGGATGATAGATAAGGATGAAGTAGGTCAGTTAGCCCATCGTGACGAATTCAACAAGAATTGTTCACGATGGTTTCCAGGGGGAACCACGTGGAGGTCGACCTAATAAGGAATATTGCTAGCAATGGGGCTGTCAAACTACATTGCTAACAATCCCTTTCCCCCCAATAAATTTTTGAAATGGAGAAAGGCTTAAGTTTTTGTCCCGATCTATTCTGTTCAACCGAGCAAAATTTTATTTGAAAATAATAGTAATAATAATAATAATAAACACTTTATTGAGCACAAAAGAGACATATACAAAAAGTATTGATACAGGATGTGCATATGCAAAAGGCGACCTTATCCCTAAAAATTTCAATCATTATTATTATGTTAATTAATTATATTAAGTAATGTTAACACTTAACGGACGGACCACATAGATTTACGTCCTTCTGGTGCATAAAGGCGAATATTTTACAGCATATCACACGCTTAACAAATACTAAAAGTTTTAATATATACTATTAAAAAAAATATTTATTTGATAAAGTTTTTTTTGTAGTCATAACAATTTAAATCCATACATTCATATTTATATAATAATTCCTGGAAACAAGTAAAGACACAGCAGATTCGACCCGTCCGTTAAGTGTTATTCGAATCTATAATTAAAAACTGGATCAATTTATGAGTGGGCGGTGAATTAAAATATTGCGCCTACCTATCTATATTTAGTAACTATTGCCAATTACGAAACGAATTAATTGAACTTTTCCAATTTCAACGTATAACAGAAACTTTATAATACTCCATCAAAATTCCATGAAATACCTTCCTCATAAAATAACAAAACAACACTCCGTTTCGTGTAAAATTTGCAAATTTCACAACACGTGTACCCAACAAATTAATATAACGAACTTGTTGATTTTACAATTTTTAACAATACATATGTGCCCGATATATTTATTTCTTTTATAGATTTATCCGTAAATTAGTGTGTAAAGTGTCCAATATGTTAATCTAAGATATAGTCTATTCCCCCTTATTCATAAAAAATAGAACCTTCTACAAATCTACTACACTATACTACCAATATATATATTACACTGTTTTGTCACCTTCTTTCAAATTAGGAATTTAGTGCAAAAGAAAAAGACAAAACAGCTTAAATAGGTTTATGAAATGTTTGACATTTTTGTAAATAAGAGGGTACGTGTATATTAAATTTCATTTCAATCCTGTCCAGTCGTTTATACGTAATTGAATAACAAATACTCCACTTTTTATATTTATAATAATATTTGGAATTACTTTATTATCAGTGCAACATTTTGTGTATCATTTTTAAATGAATAATTAAGATCGTGTACTACACAAAAAAAACCGACTTCAATCGTGGCAAAACCAGTTATTTTTATTTAAAAACTAAAGTACTGAAGTGGTTTTGATAAAATTTCTGAGACAAAATCTGAAGGTACATTCTTTCGGATAAAAAATACTTTTTCAAATCAATTTATTAATGACCAAGTTACGAGGTAACTTACACAAAATGCAACCAAATTGAAAACCTCCTTTGTTGAAGTCAATTGAAAGAAAACACCTATTAATTTGCCTATATTTTTTTATATATTATACGCGTTATTTTCGCAAATTTTGGACCGATTTTAATATTTTTTTTACAACATCGGTTTAAATCTGTATTAGTTCTATATTAATTTCGTCACTATTAAAGTCACTTTTGTTATGGAGCGTAGATTCATTCTAATTTAAAATTGTAAATTTGTATCTTGTAAACTATAAGTCGCTCTAAAAAATTGGGCGTACATGCATCGAGAAAGCATTATTTCCCTTTTATTGTTAATCGGTAAAAATTTTAATATCATAAATTCTAATGTCCGGACGTCGGGGCATTTCGCACCCCACCGTTCCACAGTGTGGCTCACCGTCGAACCCACGACCCGAGGGTGGGCAATCACTGCGTTCCCACGAGACACCATTGTTTTCTCTCACGGTTCGCGACATGTCATTGCTATGATTGCTGGTATGTTTACGGGTTTCTAATAATATGTTCACTAAATAATGTGGTAAGACAAAGGTCGACGGCCTCATTATAGGTATCTACATATCTGTAGCAAAAACCACTAAGAAGTATTCTGTAAAAACTCTAAATACCTATACCTACTTTAATTTTTACCGAAGGGAGACTTTGTTTAAAATTCTTCAGGAATAGCGGTATTCATGTTAAGGTACATACAGTACACTATTGTACTTAAATCTTTGTCAAGCCACGCCGCTGTATATAATCTTCAGGTCTTCGTTTCTAGATTTTACCAGGAGCTATCGCTCTACCTAGCCACACTACAAATGTCATTACATACGTAGTGTGGCTAGGTGAAGCGATGGCTCCGCGCACTACGCTTGCCGATTTGCGATCTCCACTCCATACAATCTGCTCCAACGGTTATCGGTTCTATAGTAAACATATATATGTATTTTCATATAATTCTGTTAATGTAATGTTAATGGCCGTGTGGACCAGGCATAAAATAGGCCACTCCTTCCTTTCCCATGTGTCGTAAGAGTCGACTAAGGGAGGGCGAGTAAAGAGCAACAGTGTCCCCCTTAAATCTCTAAATCCTGACTGTTGCCAATCTGCCTGCCAAGCATAGCAACTATTGGTAAAACCCCCCTAGAAGGCTTATGTTCAACAGTGGACAGTTAAAAGCTGCTATGATGATGATGATTCTTAATTTATTTGAATGTATATACTCGTAAACAATTTTGAATATTGCCACAATATGAGTATAAAAAAACTATACTCTATATATATATATATATATATATATATATATATATATATATATATATATATATATATATATATATATATATATATATATAAACCCCAGTGGCTTTCCATTCGTCAACGCAGCCATTAAGAACTCTTTAAACCGTAAAAAAAAGCCTTCTACTTTTTATTTTTATCTCTATATAGCATATATCATATATGTGTAAGTATATTTGTTATTCATATATATTTATTCGTTTATATATGTAATTTTAGTATGTATGTATATCAATAATTAGTAGTACCGCATTCGAGTATTCTGACACTTCCCTATGGTTGACTGGGAGAGAATGCTTTTAGCATTAAGTCCGCCATGTACACATATTTGTACTAATGAATAAATAAATAAATAAATAAATACTCTCTGGTTAGTAATTCCGCTCCCTGCACCTCTCTCGCCCTTCTTCTTTATGACTTCTCTATGACCGTACAAAAATAGAACGCACTGCATTCGTTACGTGGGTACACACACACACACATTCGTACCTATATAAACAACAACTGTTTATGTAATAATGATAACAGCTGTGGATCATGATGCGTAATCGTATCAAATACCCATGGTGTATTTAAATTTAGAGATCTTAGCGCTTACATTAAAAAAGGTCAAGTAGATAGCTTAATGTATTTTTTTTATACGACTTAGAATGGCAAACAAGCTGACGGCCACCTGAGGGAAAGTGGTAACCGTCGCCTATAGACATGAGCAGTACCACGGACTTAACAGTTCCTCTGTACCCAGTAAATTCACGCCATATCCCACCCTTCAAACCGAAACACAGCCATGCAAACACAACTGCTTCACGGTAGAAACACAAATGGGACAGAGGTACCCAAGCAATCGACTTTTGTGCAAAGTCTCTCTCTGGTTATGTTAAATTATGTTAGCTTCAAGTATGTTGTTGAGGTAGATTATAGGTACGGCAAGGAACGACTAATTTTATAAATACACTTTAATGGAATTTAAATTTATTATTCTAGTCATTATAAGCCTATTAGTGAACATAAACTTTCTAAAATGTCAACATTTATATCTATTCTGAATTAACTGCATAACTGCACTAACTTATAATATGAGTTTGCATGCAAGGAGTCACTATTCGAAAATTTGTTATCGTCATCGGTTGTCAGTTTTTCGAGTAGGTATGACTAGTCTCGTACCATTTGCATTTACAGATTTTGCTAGGTATGTATGTATATCGATTAGACGAATAAATTTTAGAATACATTGATTTATTTATTAAACTTTAATACATAATTAAATAATGCGTAAATGTTGACTGTAGACAGGAATAACAGAAAATATAATTGACGGTGCAATGTAATGAAAAATTACATTTTTGCACCTTTAAAACATAAAGTGAAATATAGCCCGCTGTTGTAGATACATCTGCCTCCCGGGGTCCTTATATCCGCCGACACATGGCTCCAGATTTTTTCACAATGTCGCAATTCCCAAGCTCCCATGCCGTGAGCAAACAACGGCGGGCCGAACGAAACTTGTCACGTAATTCGTTCGTCAAACAACTTGTTTGTTCTTGAGTTTGACACCGACCGCCCCCGGTTGGGGCCCTTTGTTTTTATGTTGTCAATATTTGCTCTCATTTGTCATTATATGATAACGCCGAAGCGAAAGATAGCCGCCAAGCGTAACCGCGATGGGTGGCGCGTGTGGGTTGCCGATGTGTGAATAGATAACGTCCCATAAGCCGTTTCTGCCTTTGAACTTCACCATTGAAATTTAAATGGGCACCGTGAAAGGATACTATACAAAGGTTAAGAATTTACAAAATAATAGTTGTAGGTTTAAAAAATAAATAAAGAAATAGTGTACGTTTTTTGGCTCTTATATAAAAAAAAAAACGGGGTCACAGTTTTTTTTTTCTTATACAACGTAGAATGGCAAACAAGCTGACGGCCCACCTGATGGAAAGTGGTAACCGTCGCCTATAGACATGAGCGATGCTATGAACATAACAGAGTATACTGGGGGAATGCGTTGCCATTCCTGAGGACTCAGATGTTATTCCTCTGTACCCAGTAAATTCACGCAGTGTCACAGAGATAAGTTTTTAATATTGATTTGTGATAACAAACCCAAACTAAAGGCATTGCATAGAAAATCATTTCATCTTCAATCACCTTTTAATCATTTCAAGCCTCGAACCGTATAATCGGTAAAGTCGAAAAATAATATCTAATCCATAATCTATAGTATATATTTCCACTTTAAACTTCCCATCGAATGAAAAGACTTGTTTTCATTGATTAGTAAAAAAAAAATATTTTTACTTGAGCTTTTACTATAAATTACATTTGAAAATAAGAATAATAAAATACTAATGTTTCCAAGTAGTACCTATCCCATATTTTAACCTAAGGTTTAAAACTCAAATTTTATAAAACCTCATTGAATCCTGTGTGCTTAATTAAACTGTCTTAACAACATATTTGTTTGAGATTAAGAACATTACATACATTACAGTATAGGTACCTTCAGATTTATAATAATTTTACTATAGTCTTAACTTCTCTTTTCTTCTTTCTAATTTTTTCCTTTAAAAAGTCGTAACTTTTTAAAGGAAAAGATTCTAAATTCGTCTATTTTCTTATGTTACATATAATCGTTTGCGTCACCATTAAACCAATTATGTAATGTTTTTCACAAAATTTTGATCACGTATTAATTTTGTGATGATTAGAAAGAGGCGTCAGCAGTTCCGCTTCGCACACACCTCGTGCGATGCAAACCAGTGGACACAATTGTACGGGTTTAAGTTTTTATAATAATACTAAAATTCCTTGTTCCCGATGCGTCCGATGAGTGCGATACGGAAGTGTGGACGCCAACCTTTAAGCTGTTGTTTATATTTACTTAGCAAAATTCTACTTATTGCGAAATCTAGTTTTTTTTTATATTTATTTAAATATTAATAAATATACGCAGTACGTTTCAATATCAATAGATAGGATATTATAAATAATATAATATAATATAATAATATATTTATTTATATCTCCTTACAAACAACTTAAATTTACACATAGGTATTTAGGATAAAATAACATAAAAATAATATGGAACTCTGCTGTGAGAAGCTGGTGTCTGTAATAGGTTAAGACCTGTAGTACAAATCACCAGGTCCCCAATCGATATGTGTTTAAATATAAATAGAAGTACGGTATTAGTAAAATACTGGTAGACATACGATTTCACATTGTATTACCAAATATTTTAATTATAAAATCTTACGTCATCATCGTCATATCAGCCATTAACTGCCACCGCTGAACATAGGCCAATAGTTGGCACGCTTGGCAGGCAGGTTGGTAACCGCGTTTAAGCTTTGCTAATGTTTAAAGAGGTACGCTGCTGTTCATCCCTCGATCATTATTTCCCTCAGTCGCCTCTTACGGTACCCACAGGAAAGTAAGAGAGATCGAGACAATCACTGTGTACATCACACGCTGTGTGGTTCCGGCATAGAATGGGCCATCGTCGGTGAATGACGTCATAAGTACATTTTAATTGTTTTAAAAGAATTTTAATGATATATAAAGTCATTTTTTTTTTCGAAACAATAAAGTTGATAACTTTTCCCTGTCTAGTCTGTGAAAAAATCATAGTGTGAAAATAAATAAATGTTTAGGTAATCAAATTACTCATTTAACTTTCCCATAAAAGTCAATGTTTAAATAGTAAACTTACTTTATTTACTTACTTACAAATAGACGGAGGCGAGCCTCAGATGCAATGCGCCGTGGACGCGGCAAAAAATTTAAGTGGAATTTCAGCCTTAGTTTAGTGCGCATGACCTTCTTGGAATCGTTAGTTGCCGTAACGGTACTGTTGCCGTCCACAGGTAGACTATGTAAGTACGTGTACTGCTAAGACATTTCAACTGAAGTATTAAGTTATTTTGTTGTACGTAAGTAACATATTTCAAAATTACATCTTGATTTTATTGTGTATGTAGTTTGTATGTTAAATTAAAAACGTATGTTAAAATATAATTTCATACTCTACCTACTCTGGTATGAAATGTAATGTTTAAAAATATTATTTCTCTTATCATCATTCACATTTCAAATATTAACTTTCCACTGTTGAAAATAAGCCTTCCCCCAATAACGGGAACTTTGCCAGTAGTTGCCATGCTTGGCAAGAGGGTTGGCAACCGCAGTTAGGCTTTTAAAGATGTTTTAAGAGGGGCACTGATGCTCATTCCTCTACCAATAAGTCCCTTTAGCCGCCTCTTACGACATCCACAGAAAAAGAGGTGGTGGCCTACTACATGCCGGGAACCCACAGACTTGAATATGTTAATAATACTTCATTATTATTAAATATTATTTATTTATATCAAGTAATATTATTTATTTATTTATTTATGCTTTTATACATACACTTTAAATATAAATATTAGGTTATAACAAAAGTGTACCCAGTGTTCCATTGTTTCTGCCTACCCTAATGGGAGACAGGCGTGACAGATATGTATGTATGTATCCAGGCTTATAAGACTGCAGTGTAGACTTATCCTTTAACAATTTAGGCATTTTGCTTCACATTATATTTAATTACAAAACAATAAACAAAAACCACAAGTCTCGATGCTAACGCCATCTAGTATTTCGTGTCGAAATTTGTCTAGTGACCTTGAATAAAAATAAGAACTTTCGGTACTTCTGCATAGGCAAAAACATTTTATTTATTTATATCAAATTGTAATATCAGGATAGAACCCACGAAGCGGTAGTCGTTTGAAAAAAAAAGAATGGACCGTCATAAAATGTTTTGGGAAAGTTTTATTGCCGTAAAGGAGTACAAACAGAGGGGTACTATTGTAAAATAATTACACTGTACCTTGTGCTCTAATGCCGCCAAAGTTTGCCCGAACCCGACAGTAATCAACGTTGTATTCCGGTGTCTAAATTACCACATTGTTTTATTACTTGCCGTTATCGTTAAATATGATAAACGCGGTTTATTTGTACTTTAAAGTTTAAAAGAAAAATATTTCAAAGCTGTTAAATCGATTTTAAGTTGCAAAAAAAAAGTTGGAAATATTCCAATTAATTTGGTAGTTATGAGATTTCAAATATTTGCAATTTTAGCTATGTGGTCTCAGCACAGAATGAGCCACCGCTTCCTTCCTCGTAGATATAACCTATGTTAAATTTGCTGTGTAGAATTTGAAAAACTGAAGAATTTGCCATGTAGTCCTGGCATAGAATGAGCCACCCCTTCCTTTCCCGTGGGTGTCGTAAGAGGCGACTAAGGGAATGGTCGAGGGATGGACAGCAGTGTTTCTCTAAAATATCGCCAAAGCCTAACAGCGGCTGCCAATCCGCCTACCAAACGTAGCAACTACTGTAACCCCCCTCATTTAGAAGGCTTATGCTCATCAGTGGATAGTTAATGGCTGATACAAAAATAATAGACATAAAATTTCTTTTTACTAACATTATAAATGGTAAATGACTTTTAAAAACTTCGTTACGTTTTATCGCCTTAACAGCTTTACCAGTCACTATGAAATCTGATATACACGTATTATATGAGATGAAGAAGGACCTAGGATGCTTGTCACAAAATCAATATAGCCTGCACTTCAAATTTCATTAATTACAAAAGTAAATATCAAAATAAGTTATTCATAATTCGTAATAATTATAAATAAAAAAAGAAATAAATATCACTGAACAAACTACATAACGCCATCTATCTATAACTAAGCAAAACTTGTGCTATGAATACTTTTTTAATGGGTGATAATGGTATGGTAACCCCGCCTGAGCTATCGGTATACACTGGCGAGGCACCAGTGATGTCTCCAGGCGGAACCACGTGGAGGTCGACTTGATAGGTTATATTACTAGTAATAAGGTTATTTGACCCCATTACTAACAATCGCTTTCAACTGATAAACATAATTACATACTTTTTTTTTTTGCAAATACTTTATATTTAAATATGTATAATAATTATATTAATATATTAAATGTAAGAGTTGGTTCTAATAAATGGATGGATAGACACTACTGAATGAATACATGGATAGGTTATGTCCTAATTTAACAAACAGGTATTTTATGATTCACGCAGACAGAGTCGCAAGATATTACTAGTAATGATATAATTATAATAAAATTAAAAATATACATAATAATTATTTAACAGAAAGTCGTACTTAAGTCGACAGCGACAATTCTTTCCTCCCATTACATGGGGACAGTTTGCATAAAATCTTTTACATCTGAAATTCGTATGTTAAGTGGCCGACATGACACACGAACGGAATAATTTCCATCTCATATGTATCTGCTACACGGACAACGTTATCTTTGAACGACGTGCGATGAATACTTAAGCAAGATCCTTCATAAAATATGGCAGTTGCCTCGTTTTCTTTCATGTATTCTATGTGGATGACAAATGTTTTTTAAATGCTTGTTTTTTTTTCTTTCGTTTATTATTTTTTACGTACACGAAACCTTGTGTTCGTAAAGATAATTTTAAACATATATTTGTTTTATACCGTTAAGTAAATACTTAGTGTTTAATAGATGTAAAACAGTTAATTGGCTCACCAATTTGCAAAAGCTTTTATTTTATACAACTTACAATGGCAAACAAGCTGACAGCCCACCTGACGGAAAGTGGTAACCGTCACCTATAGACATGAACAGTACCGTGGACATAACAGTACACTGTGTCGCCCCTCTGGTAACATTACTTTAAAGCGAGTCATCGTCCTTGTGAAATTAAGAACTACTATTAACTGATTAATATTTAAAAAATTTAAATACCTATTACGGAACAATAATTTAAAAAGAGTCAGTAATCGGTGCGAGAAAACTATATATCTACCTAACTGACCCTAATGAAATGAAGACGAGGCATTGATGATAATAGCTTCATTTACCATCCTAGAACTTCACGATATTGGATCAAAATAGGTAATAACTCTGTATACCTGTCAAAAATATATACATTATATATATATATATATATATATATATATATATATATATATATATATATATATATATATATATATATATATATATATATATATATATATATATATATATATATATATATATATATATATTCATAGATACACCATATCCATACGTTAAACCAAAATATTATTGCATCTGTATCATCTTTTATCGAAATCATAAGCACAAATTGTTCGGATACCTATCGCTGATTCATTATCGTAAAACCCGCCATAAACTAAAGTTCCATTCCAACCATCTGAAAGAGTGCAGTCCTTCACCGTGCATTTTTTAAGGTACTTATTTCCACGCACAGTCACACTTTGGAATCAACTTCCAAATCCTAATCTTTGGTTCGTATGTGATAATATATCATAAAAAAAATATAACTATAAATAAATATTTAGTTCTTTAATGATTAAACTATTCAAAGTTTTTTAATAAAAAACAAGCTTTGAATAATAGAATTTATACATATATAAAATATTAAGAACAAAAAACTTAGACATTTTAACAAGTATTTTATTTACTAACGACAATCAAGCAAATCAATGGCCTGATGGAAAATAGTAACAGAACAGTTGCATAACAATATACTGTGTTGCCCACATCATTCCTAAGGACTCATATATGCCTCTGTAATAATTTCATTGCCATTTTTCACTAAATATGATTTTTAAATGAAACAGTGTGTTAATATATCATTATAATAAATAAATAGGTATTAACACAATCAGCAAAAGTATATCAAATTTTAGAAACAGTGTGTTTTATTTTGTAAAAAAAGAACCGCAGACATTTTATTTAAAAAAAAATACTGATAATCTTTATCACCCTTGACTCCAATTTTACAGTGTCTGCGAATTTATTGCACATTTAGGAATGCACGAAATATTAAAATAAATATATTTCCAGAAAAGTGATTAGGGTTCTTGGAATTTAATGAGAACGTTTTTTGGTATGTTCAAGTATTGAACTGCTTGATAAGGTGAGTCCACGGTTATCTATAATATTATCACAGTCATTAGTCATTATGGAAAAGTACAGAAGGTAAGTTGGTGGGTACCTGCTAATATTACCGTGTAGTTGTTATGCATGACGTCAGTGGAGGAGGTTCTAACCTGAAATTTAGTAGATATTTTACTTAAGTAAATGTTATCTTGCGGAAGTTCGTATCACTGTTTAATTGATTAGCATCATTTTGTTTAATTCCACTATGTTTATTATTATTGTTATCACTCATACACAAATTAATGGTTGCGGAATTAAACAAAATAATTCAAATCAAATGACCACTGACATTTAGCTTCGGGTAGAAGGAATAATGAGACAAGCAGTATAATACATTGTACCCTTTCAGATTGACCTTCTCGCTGTTCTCCCAGGAAACTATCGTGGTCGATTCCTGGTGAGTCCATTATAATTGACTAAGTGAATCATCCTCACTAATATTGCCTTCTGGCGTTATTTTTCTACTCTGTTAGGACAATATACCTACTCATATGTAGGTATGTATTAAACTTTTATCCATTAAAATCGTTAGGTTCAATTTCAGTCAATTTGGGTGTTGTACGTATATATAGTAAGTAGTTTCGGCTTAGTTTTGGTTACGATGTAAGTTATTTTATGATTTCCGTGGTTATTTTTATATCTATAAGCAACTGTTATCACTTCCCATCAGGTAGGCCATCAATTTGTTGACCGTTCTTAATATCATAAAAAAATACTAAACAAAACCGAGACTATATTATAAGTGAATATACAAAAGCATATATAAATAAATAAATAAACTACATTAATTTTTCATCAACGACTTAAAATCTAGCTGTAGTTATTTTGAATAAAAAATTCTTCATGTGTTCAGTTTGTATAAATATAAAAATTACAATCACTACACTATAATTCTTAAATAAATTTAAAACTAAGTAAAAAATGTATATTGAAAAACTGCAAAATGTAAACATATATTAAACATTAATCCTCAATAACAAGACCTCCATTAATCCAAGACCCGAAGTCGACATCCTCCTACTGGTTCGGACTCTCAATCAACCACCGAGTAGGTGGGTAGGAATAAAAAACAAAGACCCGGGGCCACACATAAATCGCGCGCGATAGAGTCATTAACCAGGGGCGGACTCCACTGTTGAATAATTAAAAACAAATAACGCCGACACGGATTACGTTATCGCCATAATCTCAACACTAATTTCGTTATTTAGTAGTTTTGGTTAATTTACAAGGGTGTTGAGTTTTTTTTGGGGTGAATTTTAAACGGCAAAAGACAAATTATTTTGTTTTGCATTTCTTTTCGTCACTTCGAATACTGGGGATTTAAAGTGAATGTGATAAAATATTGTAATTGTAATTTTTACACAATGAGTAATGTAAAGAGTAATATAGCAAAATTAATACGCAACTACAAAAAAAGCTTTATAAACTCCATCTTTTAGAAGTCATTTAAATACAGCTATTTTAATCGTAACTCGTTTAAAAAGAATCAATACGAAATGAAACTTATTTAAAAAAAATATTTCATAATCAGTTTGTAATAATCAAAACGATTATCGAACGAGTGTGATATACAGATTTCTCTAATTTGAATATTTAAAACACGACCATTTTTTTTTTCGAAAAACTAATATTATATTAGAACTAATTATTCTATAATAAAGATACCATTCAATTATTTATATTAGCCAATATTTATGATTCCATTTCATCCACATTTACAATAACACAATACGGCTCTGCAATGTGTGGGCGGGAAACACGCGTAGTTCTCTGATTTAATGACATTTACAAATCTTACGCACGCCACCGGCGCCTGCCACTGTCATTATTTGACACTATCAACTGTCAATTGTCATTTGTTTTAATTTATTCACGAATCACCCACACAACGTTCACAATACGTGCCTAATAATGTTTTTGTCAGTATTTTAATACGCACCAATATATCTATAGATACTTGGGAAATAAGAATTTGCAATATTTATGATTTTTTTTATATACTGTGTATTTGCAAACAAACTGACGGCTTATCGAATGGACAGGATTGCAGGCCATACATAAAAAATGTATAATGCTTATATAATAAATAAATATCTATAATAATAAATAATATTTTTTTACAACTTTTATATAAATGATGCGGTCACGTAATCAATTTACTATGAATGTTCGAAAAATAATAATAATTAGCTGCATCTTGCTTCACCCGCGAGAATTAGTAGGTACATAAAGTATCCTATGTGCTAAGTTAAGATATAATCTACTCATATACCAAATTTTATTCAAATTTGTTTAAATTTTTATTCAAATTTTTTGCCGAAAAGAGTAACAAATGATTAATAAGATTTGTTCATGTCTTTTCACCTCCAATTATATTTTTTATTATTTCTGTTTAAGGTGGACTGTTATAAATAGTTGCTTCTAAGTGTATTATTAATCATTATTTAAATTTATTATCAATAATTTAATTTATTACCACGAATACAATAGACGTAAAATATAGTCACAAAAGTGAGAATAATTAAATAACATAATATTTGGAAGCAGCGAAGAAATGTGGGCCGAAGTTGGAACAGAAAGGCGGTAGTGACGAAGCAAGTGAGTGACGTGTGAGTGTTTATACAATTTACTCTTCGAGGACCCTCTATTCTATGGCGGAGACGGGTTGGCGCCGCGTTTCAAATATCATGCCCCAACAAAATTATTATTTTCTTAAAAATTACCTAATATGTACGGCGAAGTTTTTTTATACGAGTTTATATTAGACTTATAATGGTAAATACTGTATGGTCCCGACATAGAATAAGCCACCCGTCCCTTTCACGTGGGTGTCGTAAGAGGCGACTAAGGGAATTTAATTTAATGGTCGAGGGATGGACAGCAACGTCCCTCTTGAAACACCAGGGAGACTTTGTATAAAAGTCGTTTGCTTGTGCACCTCTGATCCATTCGTATTTCTACCGTGAAGCAGTTGTGTTTGCATGGCTGTGTTTTGGTTTGAAAGATAGGATATGGCAGTGAATTTACAGGGTACAAAGAAATAACACCTGAGTCTTCAGGATTAGCAAAGCATGAGGGGTATCATGGGAAAAACAGTATATTGTATTATGTCCATGGTGCTACTCATGTCTATGGGTGACGGTTATCACTTTCCATCAAGTGGGCCGTTAGCTTGTTTGCCATTCTAAGTTGCATAAAAAATATCACTAAAGACTAACTGTGGTCACCAATCCACCTACCAAAGGTTACAATTACATTAA
Organism: Galleria mellonella; assembly: GCF_026898425.1. NCBI lineage: Eukaryota > Metazoa > Arthropoda > Insecta > Lepidoptera > Pyralidae > Galleria > Galleria mellonella. Next base: position 1,889,461 of record NW_026442162.1, on the reverse strand, counting down.
TAAATATTTGTAGTTTGGTTACCTAATTTAAACTAACTAAATCACAAACGTGCACAGAGGGGGAAAGGGATTGTTAATAATGGATTTTAATAGCCCCATTGCTAGCAATATACCTTATTAGGTTGACCTCCACGCGGTAGCCTCTAGAAACTATCGTTTAATTCTTGTTGAATTCTTCACGATAGGCCAACTGACCTACCTTCATCCTTACCATTCATCTATTACTGGTGCCCCACCAGCGTATATCGATAGCGCAGGCGGTATTTTTTTTGATGGATGAAAATGGTATTGTAACCCCGCCTGCGCTAACGGGATACGCTGGCGGAGCACCTGTGAAGGGTGATAGATGAGAATAAAAACAGGCCAGTTAACCCATCACGATGAATTCATCAGGAATTAACCATGATAGTTTCATCGACCTGGTTGGGTATATTGCTAGCAGTAGGATTCTCAGTCTCCATTACTAACAATCCCTTTCCCCCCAGCGCAGGCGGGATTATCATTCCATTTTCACCCATTAAAAAAACATGCACACATGCGATGCAGCTAGCGGTAAAATTTACAATGGAAATTTTTTGGCTAACCATTTACGATGAACTGTTAGTTATTTAAAACACGAATCGTTTGTTTATCCTCTGTAACATTTGCTTATACGTATTAACTACTATTTAGTCATACCTAATATCAATAGAATATGTAATTTCCAGTACTTAAAATAATATCAGTAATCATTGTTTGGTTTTGTTTTTCTCTCAGCGACATCCTTCTGAATTATTCTGCTGTACTTGTATAATGTTATATGAATCACCACTAGTATTACTATATATATAATATGGCCTCTAGTCTAGTTAGATACTTCGACTTGCCAATTCCATTAACGCCATCTATGTGTATCTGCAGAAATGGCCACTGTTACCAAATTAATTTATTGAACGGTCCGAACTAACGGTATGCGTGAAGACTCTTTTGCTAGTCATACAATCGATGTAAACTTTCATTAAATATCCATCTAACAGCTCCCGTCGGTGTTAATAAAAATACTATTTTAAAGCTACGACTATAGCATTCTTTGTTGCTTGAACAGTATAGTACATACGATCATCTAATTCGGAGTGGCAGTCAGTAAATAAACAGTTGATACCAACTACACATCATTATATTAAAGAGATGAAAATACGTTGCATTAGAATACTACACTTTAGAATGTATTAAATAGATTTCAAAATAGAATGTTTGACATCCTGTTCTCAGCAGTGGGTTAGTGGGCGCGAACGGAGCCAGGTCAAACGGATAGTAAACAAGCAAGAGCGGATTCGTCTTGGATTGTAATTGTTGGAAACACCGTGAAATAGTTGCCCGAGTCCGCGGTCCTCACATTGTACTGGGCGTTTTCTTTGCTCTGGAAATGGCAGTGCAGTTACTATAAGGAATTTCCTATTTGCTAGTATGGGGAAATTGCAACGAGAACATATTAAAAGGATTTACGAGTATTACTATAAAAGAATCGCAACGTAGTTGGCAACGAAGAGTGTTTTCGGGAAATAAACCATTAACGCTAAGACAACCACAAATAAAAATAAAACAAAACTGTGGCCGAATTATAATTTCTGTTATATGTATGTTTGTTGTCCGATACTCCATTTATACTTTACTCAGACTAATTAACAAAAAAAATAGTTAATCCTAATTATAAAGAAAAATACAAAACTAAACAACAAACCACGAAAAGATAATAATGTATTTATATTTATTTTATTCTTATATACCTACTGAATAATTTTATTTTACTTTTAAATATTAAGAGTCTTTAACCAGTGGGTATTATCAGTGATGATATATGGAACCGAAACATGATTCTACACATTTGCTTGTATACAAAACTTCAAGTTACTCAGCGAGCTACGGAAAGGATGATGCTCTGAGTTATTTTGCATGATAAAATCTGAAACGAAAATATCCACAGAAGAACCAAAGTAACCACTTTAACCCAAAGGAAAAGCAAGCTGCAATTAGTAATGTATACAATCGATTGAGAAGAAAAGTTTTAGAGTGGCGACTTCGTACAGGCAAATGCTTTGCAGGAGGGCTCGGCACCATTCCTTATATTCTACGGAGGAGACTTATATTCTGAAGAGATAATGGCTGATATGATGATGGTGATGGTGAGGATGATGATGACGAATATTTCAATTTAAATAGATATTTTAATATCTCACGTTTATAACAACAAGTAAATAATGTATTTTTTTGTATCAAAATATATTGCAACAACTTCAATACTCCAACTCCGCAACGTCACCACGAATTAGGCAACAAAACGTTGAGTTTAATTTGTGGTATTAGATTCAATTACAACGACAAAAAGCTCCAAAGAAACAATACTAAATTATACGAACAACTAACCGTAAAGTGAGATTGTTGCCACCGCCAACAAAACAACTCGGAAGCATCTCTAGATCAAACCCAAAAATAATCGCCTATCAATCAACTGGCCAGATTCGTATAAAAAATCCTTTGTCGGTACAAAGCCGGCCGTAATTGGTGTTGGTTAAAAAACAAAAGTGGAAATTTATAACGAGACGAAACACCCAAATCATTCTGTTTAGTGCTAAAATTATAGCGTTTTAAATGTGGCGTTTACGTGATTTGTACGTCTGTAATAGAGGGGTATTACGTAAGAGGCGCGGGACCGCGGGGCGAAAAGTGCACCGCAATCTATTAGCCTCACAAAAAAAAACAGCTTAATTTCACACCTGTTTACCATTAATTCCATAATGACGGGAGCAATAGGCTTTTTGCACGCGCTTCTCCGAAAGCAAGCACTTTTACATGGCACTGCATTCGGGCGGCGAAATTCATTATACGAATCACGAATCCAAAAACGGTTTCTTTTGTTGATTTGAAAGTAAATTCGAATACTGTTTATCGTTGTATATAACAAAAACTCAATAAGAATGCAGCGACCCACATTTATTTTACGGAAACGGGCTTTGCGAATTACAGACGAAAAATGAGATTATTTCTGTAAACCAATGTTTACATTTTCATTCCTTGCCAAAGTCATGAATAAAATAAAATAAAGTACTATATTGTCAATAGTATCTAAAAATGACTTTACAAAAAGCCATTTATCGTGCGGTCATAAAATTCGTATGATTACTGGGTACAATTTGCTCGGTCATTCCCCCTATTCTCCTGATTTAGCACCCCCAGTCTTCTAACTATTCCCAAACTTAAAGAAATTTGTTTCTGGGAAGTGGTTCATGTCTGATAAAGAATATGTAATATGTACGTAATACGTAAATGAATAATTTCACAACCTTCCAGACTTCACTTCCGGAAAAGAATACTGATGTTAGAGAAACGCTGGATCAAGTGTATTGAAGTCATGGGTGATTATGAGGAAAAATAAAAAAAAAAAAACAGAAAATGGCAGTCTTTCATTGTCAGGCCGAGAACTTTACACCTTACCCTCGTATATATGTAGGTCTGATGCTTTATATGGCTTCCTAGGTCATCATTCCAATACTAACTTTATGTATCTTTCATCTGCCTGTCTATCAATGACAGAAATAGCGTTGCAGGTGATAGTGTGATGCGGAATCGCTTTGTTAATTTCTGAGCTTTGTTATTGACAATGTTGCTATAGTTTTCAATAGTATTGTTTCTTTTTGTATGTTTCTTTCACTTGTATTATGCATTTGTGCAAACTTTATTGGCTGATAAATTATTATTTAATTGTGTAATTGTCTTTATGTTATAGTCGTCTGTTTATCTTAAATAAAAAAAATAACATCAATTTTACAAATTAAAATTAATCGTTTCAGAATAAATAATTTATAAATTTAGCTATTGTGTAACATATAATTGAAAAAATATAAACAAATTGAATTCTTCCTCCTTGCTCAAAATTTATTTCTTGTAATTTATTGTACATATTAACAATATTAATAGGTACATACGAATAATCTAAATTATTTATTTTAATTTAATTCATTTATATTAATTAATTACTAACAAAAAGAAATATTAGACGACAATTAATCCAATGTGCATTTTGTTTATATTGTTTTAAAAGGTGAATTTCTCAAAAAAAAAGCAAATATAAAAACATTTTATATATTTACTATAAACAACATTCCTTTTATGATTATAAGTAAGTAATACATGTTTTACGCATGATGCATGTGATATTCGATTTGCTATATCCTGTAGTTATTCCACCATTCGCAGCACTTGGTGCCAACAGAAGGTGCAGCAAGGGAGAGGCTGGTGACGTCACGCAATGGGTGCCGACACGTCGCCGTCACGCTCCACAAACGGCGAGGTTGGCGCAGCCTTGACGCCGTCGCCCCACATTGCGCACCGGCACAGAACCAAAGCGGTTTTTTGAGCAAATACTCCATCTCAGTGGTCAGCCGCTATAAAACAATTGGGCGAATCTTCCGGATGCAGTAAATTCGCCAATCAACCTCAAAAAGCACGCACACTGACTTTATACAGAAACCAGTAAATGTTGGTTGAAGTTCATTCAGTAAGTGACCAGTTTGCGTAGAATTTGGTAATAAACATGAGGAATATACCATGAGAGTCACCATATATTTTGTGATGTTTATAATGCAGTTCAAATTCATAGGTGACGGCTATCAGCTTGTTTGTAATACTAATTTCCATAAAAACAAATCATCAGTAGCTCAAATGACAGGATTGTTTCGAGATCGCATTGAAAATTCTCCTATTTCTGATGACAAATTGAAATGTCTATATTATTGAAGTCATTCTCTGTTCGCTGAAAGTTTAAGCCCTCCAACTTTTATCGTTTTGGTCTCCAAGTGTATATTTTAGAGAAATATTCATTATTCGGAGCCAATAGAATCTGAACACATAGCTGTTGTGTTCAGTCTGTTTGTTTCTCTCTGTTACTTTTTTATATTAAACTAATGTCGCAGACAAAGTACTCACAGGTATACGAGTAATTAATATAAAACGGCTTAAAGGATTTAAATGAAATTTTGCATACAAAAACTAAACCTAAGGTATGTATTTGTCTTAGATTATATATCATTATATTATTACTTAATATAAGGTAACTGATCACAATTTATGGAGATTCACAAAATATTCAATTTTCTTTTAAGGCAGTTTTACTTAATTAAAAGGATATAAATAAAACATATCTATTTGCGCTCATAAATTAACAAGAACCGTAGCATTTCAGTAAATTGATTTGTCAAGTAGGTAAAACATCGTAGTCGTAAACAAAGAGAACAAACTTGGACTGTTATAAACGCACTTACCTATATTTCGTATAGATATCCCGGGGTCCGGGCATGGCTAATCAGAAGACGGCGATGAAGACAATGGGGTGTCAGCGTGAAAGCCCCATAAAACTACGGGCCCAGTAAAACCCGTCCAAAATATTTACGGCGCGTGACAAACAGTCCGCTTTTGTCTTGCAAGGATTGTTTCGTCAATTCGTCACGGTCCATCTTAGTGGCAGACATCTGCGATGTCGAGACAACATCAAAATGTAACAAGACACGCCAAATACAATTTGTTTCGTAAAAATGTATTTTTTTTTTACAGTTTCATGTAATTTATAATGCATGCATGAGACGAATTATGCCAGCAAATGAAGTAAAAAATTGTGAACATAATAATGTATAAGAACCAAATATTTAGTCATAGGCACGCAATCCTTCTTTCCTTGTATGTTAACTAAGATCGTAGACAAGTAGTCTGATTTTTTAAAGATTGCTTAGTTTCGTGATAAGATGTCGTAAGAGACAACTGAGCTAAGGAAACAATGTATGTAATATATTAAAGTAATATTATTTACAATTTTATTCCGCTAAAAAAGTACACGGGAGGGAACAAACATGTTCGCTTTTTTTTTTGTAACACAAGGAACAAACGACCATCGTTTCACCTGATGGTAAGTGCCTACCGCTGCCCATGATCACCTACAACACCAAAGGCATTTCAGGTGTGCTGCCGGCGACGACGACGTTATCACAAAGCATACAGATACAAAAGAATTGAGAAGTTTGTGCTTTTTAAGTCACTTAAAATAAAACATATTGTGTTTTATATATACACACGGCCTGATCATGTATGTACCTAATAATATTGTAATAGTTGACTAATATATGGAAAGAAACTCGGACTCACCAGTATGAAAAAGCAGTTTAATAAGATAACGCACTATTATCAAAGTGTCAACAATGACATTTAATAATACACGATCTAAATCCGTGGATGCATAAATATGAAATTACGATTTTTTTTGTAAATTTGACCTCTTACGTAATTTAATAGGAGATGAAAGTTCATTATAGAATTCGATGAGAATAAGTTTCCACTTTCAATTATTAAGAATTTTATGAAAATAACCCTAGTTAAAAAAATCCTGGTTTGTGAAGATAATTCTATCAGAGTGAAAGTATCACCGGTAATACATGACCACTAAAGGCTTAGCACGTGCCGTCGCACAAACGGTTATGATATCAAAAGCGGTCTCGCGACGAGCCGTGTCCATATAAAAAAGGTAGAATGTCTTCGGCACTCGGGTTGTAAGCTATAAAATCGATATGTTCAATAACTGTGAAAGTTCACACAACAATTTAGGATTTTAACACTACACCGCCACCGGCGCGCCTGTCCCTCATTAACTCGTGGACATTTCAGTGGAGCTAAGCCCCGACATGTCGCTAATCATTTTATTGTATATCAAATTGTAAGGAACATTCTAGAATTTGGAAATTCACGGTGTGGCATTGAACTCCTCAAATTCCAATCATATCCTAATCGCGAGTGGTCAGTATAAAACTTTTAATGCTTCTGTGCAAAATGGTAGGCATGTTTGCAAAAATGAGGATCGAATTTCGGTTAATGCAATTTATTAACGTTTTAAATATTTCAAATGAAATTAATTTAGAAAAGAACTTATGGAGCCAGTTCGGTTAAGTAATATTTTATAGTTATTAAAAGCTAGTATTGGCTAAAATATTGCGTAATATAACAGATCAACATGTAATAAAAATAAAAATTGAAAGATTTGAGAACTTCTTGCTTCTTAGAAGACGTTAAAAAATTAGAAAACAATTTGTTGTAAATGACAAATATAGTAGGTTCACTAAATTCTCATTCTCTAATTATATAAAAATAAAAAAAATAACATACATAAGTTTTAAAAATAAAAATAAAATTAGATATACTCAAAATATGTTTACGACGAATCACAATAACGCCAAACAATTGGCAACCTCTAAACTATAAAGTGATAATTCAAATATGATTAATATGTCCATACTTTTAAATTGCGAGTTTAAAAGTATGGACATATTAATCATATTTGAATTTAATAATTACACAATTTCAATCCTACAATCAACCTTTGTTCAACTCCACATCGTCACATGACATAACAACACCATAATCTGAATTTAACAGTGCGTTAACATTCCGCCATCGTTTTTAAGTATAACAAACCAAACATTTCATCACAGACAATTTTCCTCCTCTTAGGTACATTCATACAAAAAAACGACCTCCATCTCGAATGTCATTTGCACCGCGTGCCGTTAAAAAAGCAATTATTTCAATATCTGGCCCGCGCCGGCACCCAGCGGTCGGCAAAAAGTGTACGGAGCACGCGCTCCGTGACTGTGACCAAGAAAGTTTCGAGGAGCTCCACCAAGGACAAAGCACAGTTTGTCGCTTTGGATTATGTTGGGATTCCGACTGTAATATGTCTTAAGTTTGATGTCATCTCAAATAATCTCTCTGACTGCAGTTATTTTACATGAAAATCTGCCAAAATATGCACCATTCGTAGTGTCTCTTGTTGATTGACAATTAATATGAAATAAATATAAAATTATACACTAAATAATAAACAAATAATAATCGCCATGTGTGCCCCGGCACAGATAGGGCCACCCCTTCCTTTCCCGTAGGAGGGAAGGGAGAGCGAGGGATGGGCAGCAGCGTCCCTCTTAAAACATCTCTAAAAGTCTAACTGCGGTTGCCAACCCGCCTGCCAAGCGTGGCAACTACTAGCAAAACTCCCCTTATGGGGAAGGCTTATGTTCAACAGTGGACGGTTAACGGCTGAAATAATAATAAAACCCTGTATATGCGGTGCTAAATTATCATTGAATAAATCTCTTATAACAACAGATTATTTTTACGGCATTCCATGTATAACATAAATGTTACTCCGTATCTCTACATATCAGATAATGACAAGTAAGTCTTCAATCTCCGTGCCCTGTATTTCCACTGTCGTATCCAACCCCTCAAATCGAAACAGCTATGCAAGCACAACTAGTCACACATAGCGGCAGAAACACAAGTGGAACAGAGGACAATGCCTACAATTATATTTTTTTTTTATATCTAATGATAATTTACTCAAAATTCTACCAGGTGCTAACAATTAATATAAGAACACATAAAATTGTACTATATTGCACACTTGTAGTCAAGAGTCATGTAAGATAATCGTAACATATCTTATTTCAACCGTTTAATATTAGAGAAATAGTTCAGCATATCAGCATTTAACTGTCCACTGCTGGACATAAGCCTTCCCCTTGAGGGGGCTTTGTCAGTAGTTGCTGTGCTTGGCAGGCGGATTGCTAACCGCAGTTAAGCTTTGGAGATCGTTTAAAAGGGACGCTGCTGTCCATTACTCGCCCTCCCTTAGTCGCCTCTTACGACGCCCACGGGACAGAAATAGAAGGGAAAGAAATAGTTATAACATAATAGTTTTCTAGCTCTAAATCAAAACACACTATAGTTACATTCAAGCTTTATATCATATTAAGTGATACATTTTAGTTTAATATACGAGATACTCTGGCTTACTCCATAAAAGATCTATTATGAACATATATGCAAGTAACTGATAAAAATTGTGTAATAATCAAATTAATTCTAATAACTAATGAAACGTGCATCACCCAATGCCATGAAAAAAGTTAGTCTTACTGGCGTTTCCTACAATTATATTTTTTTTATATCTAATGATAATTTACTCAAAATTCTACCAGGTGCTAACAATTAATATAAGAACACATAAAATTGAACTATACTGCAAACTTGTAGTCAAGAGTCATGTAAGATAATCGTAACATATCTTATTTCAACCGTTTAATATTAGAGAAATAGTTCAGCATATCAGCATTTAACTGTCCACTGCTGGACATAAGCCTCCCCCTTGAGGGGGCTTTGTCAGTAGTTGCTGTGCTTGGCAGGCGGATTGCTAACCGCAGTTAAGCTTTGGAGATCGTTTAAAAGGGACGCTGCTGCCCATTACTCGCCCTCCCTTAGTCGCCTCTTACGACGCCCACAGGAGAGAAATAGAAGGGAAAGAAATAGTTATAACATAATAGTTTTCTAGCTCTAAATCAAAACAGACTATACACACACATTCAAGCTTTATATCATATTAAGTGATACATTTTAGTTTAATATACAAGATACTCTGGCTTACTTCATAAAAGACCTATCATGAACATATATGCAAGTAACTGATAAAAATTGTGTAACAGTCAAATTAATTCTAATAACTAATGAAACGTGCATCACCCAATGCCATGAAAAAAGTTAGTCTTACTGGCGTTTCCACTCTGCTGCTTAAAGAAGTTTTGAATAAACGAAACAAATAGCAATAAACTGCTTCCGCTGATCAATTATTTTTTTATTGTATTAAAAAAACAACATCGCTCACAAGGTTTAGTGGCCGATTAGACACGTAGGACTATAAAATCATTTTTGCAATGGCAAACCGCAATATTTTTATTCGCCACCAATTTTTTTTATAAGTAGATGCCTATTACGACATCTCCATTTTTCTGCTTATTCAAATAAATATTGTAGACAAATATACTTGTAGTTATACAATTAATATTGATTGAAAAACAACCTTACACGTATGTAATAAGGATGTAGTGGGCAGGACCATCCTCTTTTTGTTAAGTGGCAAACATTTGTGAGTGTCACTTCACTAACAATACATCGACGACATCGAGTGGTCCAGCTCGGCTCGTTTCCTCTACCATTGGCTGCTAACAATTAAAGTTACAGTTACACAAATGAATTATGTAAAACATTTCTATTAAATACTCTCATTTATTCTAATTAAATAATAACTCCGTTAAATAACGGTAAAGAGAATTTTATACTTAATTTCATATCTCCAAGCGTGTATAATTGTTTAAATTTTTAACAAATCAAGTACTGGAATAACGTGTAATAATAAGCATACAGGTACCTATGTAATAGAACTATAGTTTTCATGATCACTCCTAAGTATGTCATATTTCATTCAAACATCATTCCAAAGCAGTAGTAAGTAAGAAGTAAGGATGTAATATAACTTACCCATATTTTTTTTATTCGCCTGTATTTTATATTTTATGTACATTATGAGCTATTGTTACGTATTATATTAATTTTAACAACTATTTAATTTTTACAAATTAAGTACTAACTAAAAATTTGACGATTTTCAATATTTCTAATAGATTTAATTCAAAAAGTGTTCTGATAGCAGACTAAATATTATAATGAATTAATAACATTTCTATTAAGCTGACACTGAACATTTTGATAAAAAAAAAAATTGTTGAAAAATTTCGAAGCGAAATATAAAATAGGAGCAAAGTTATTTGTGGTAGACTTATATGCAACGTACTAAGAATTGATGTATAGTATTTTAACTCTTAAGAAAATAGCATGTGGGTTTAAATTTATAATAAAAAGAAAACACTCGTGAACAAAACACAAGATAAAGGTATAGTCATCTTCATCGTACGACTAATAGTAGGGTCTGTACAGATGTAACGGGACGAATCGCAAGTATGTCACCGCCAATCACTGCAGTGTCGCGTCCAATGAGTTATGTGCTTAGAAAGTACGCAAGTACTTGTGGCCGTTGACATTATGCTGTAAATGGTTCACATTTAATATAGGTATATTGTACTATATTCGAAACTTAAAGTATTTTGGAGAAACTAGACCAGAGGGAGACTTTGTACAAAAGTCGATTGCTTGGAAACCTCTGTCCCATTCGTGTTTCAACCGTGAAGCAGTTGTATTTGCATGGCTGTGTTTCGGTTTGAAAGGTGGGATATAGCGTGAATTTACTGGGTACAGAGGAATAACACCTGAGTCCTCAGGAATGGCAACGCATGGGGGGTATCATGGGCGAAACAGTATACTCTGTTATGTCCATGGTACTTTGGTACTGCTTATCTCTAAAGGCGACGGTTACCACTTTTTTTTTATACAACTTAGAATGGCAAACGAGCTGACGGCCCACCTGATGGAAAGTGGTAACCGTCGCCTATAGACATGAGCAGTACCATGGACATAACAGAGTATACTGTTTCGCCCATGATACCTCCCATGCGTTGCCATTCCTGAGGACTCAGGTGTTATTCCTCTGTACCCAGTAAATTCACGCCATATCCCACCCTTCAAACCGAAACACAGCCATGCAAACACAACTGCTTCACGGCTGAAACACGAATGGAACAGAGGTACACAAGCAATCGACTTTTGTACAAAGTCTCCCTCTGGTGGTCCACTTTCAATCAGGTAGGCCGTCAGCTTGTTTGCCATTCTAAGTTGTATAAAAAAAAACTAGGTCTAAATAGGAAGATAAAACAAATTGAGTTAAATTTTCTACATTATAAGATGACCGTACATATATGGTAACAAGAAACTGTAGAGATATGACTATTAATATAAACGACACATGACAGTTTGAAGACGAAAGTCTTTAAACAGTGCATGTTGCCAGTGATGACTTATGGAACCTAAACATGGTCCTACATGATTGCCCATATGCAACAGCTTTAAATTATTCAGCGGGCTATGGGGAGGCCTATGCTCGGAGTCTCTCTACGTGCTAGAATCCGAAACGAAAATATTCGCAAAAGAACCAACGTAACCGACATAGCCCGAAGGATAAGCAAGCTGAAATGGCAATGGGCTGGTCACATAGCTCGAAAAACCGATAACCGATGGGAAAAAAGGGTCTTGAGTGGCGACTCCGTACGGCCAAATGCAGTGTAGGACCACTCCCACCCCCCCATTAACATAGATGGAGTGACAACCTGAAATGCAATGTAGGGAAAATCAGTGGATGCAAGTGGCTCAGGACCGTTCTTTATAGTAGTCTATGGGGGAGAGTCATGTCCAGCAGTGGACGAATAATGCCTGAAATGATGATGATGATGGTACAGTTATACAAATAATATCTTAATATTGATTTGTGATAGAATAGAAACTTCCATTGTGTTTAATAGATTACATCTTTTTTATAAAGATATATTAATTACGTATTTTTTCGATTTAGTTGAGACATTGAAATTTACTACATTATAATATAAAGTAATAAGTAGGTGACGGAACCGTGTGGTCCCGGCATGGAATAGGCCACCCCCTTCCTTTCATGCGGGTCGTACGCAGCAACGTTCCTCTTTAAACACTTCCAAAGCCTAACTATTGTTGGTAGGGGGAAAGGGATTGTTAGTAACGGAGACTGAGAATCCCATTGCTAGCGATATACCCAACCAGGTCGACCTCCTCGCGGTTCCCCCTGGAAACTATCATGGTTAATTCCTGATGAATTCATCATGATGGGCTAACTGGCCTGTTTTCATTCTCATCCCTTCACTGATGCTCCGCCAGCGTATCCCGTTAGCGCAGGCAGGGTTACCATTCCATTTTCACCCATCAAAAAAAAAAACTATGGTTGGTAATCTATCTGCCAAGAATGACAACTACTGACAAAACCCCCGAAAGGAATGGCTTATGTTCAGCAGTGGGCAGTTAATATCTTATATGATGATGATAAAATAATCATAATATATGAATGGATGAATGAATGAGTTTATTTGCATTATATAATATAGAAAATAAGCAAGGCAATTTACAAATATACAATTATATTATATAAGTACAGTAAGGCGGTCTTATTGCTGAGAGCAATCTTTTCAAGACAACCTTAGGGTAATGAACTAACTGTCGTACAAGTAGGTGTGATAATATTTTATAATTAGGATAGTTAACAACGTAAAACATTAAGGAAAATTATTATAAGTGTTATCATATTCAAGAAATAAAATTATTAACTATATATAGCCCTGTACATATATGTTAAATATATACCTAATACTAGAACAAATATAAATAATTATAGATAGAACGAAGATAAATTAATATACAATAAATAATTATATAAATAAATAAATAATGCAAATTTATCAAATGAAAAACTAATCAGATAGAGAGAAGATAATCTTTCACTCGTCGCTTTCAAGCATCAATGGATTTTGCACTTAAAATATATAATTAAGGAATATAATATATAAATTTAGACAGTTTTTATATTTATCTAAGATATTAAATTAAATTTGATAAGGTAAATATAAAAACAATTATCATTGCTATTTAATTGATAACATTCTGTGATTTATGTATTGATAATATGCCATAAAGTAATTTATAAAATTAGCAATTTAAATAAATTGAGAATGTTAGTTCACTTACTTATTTGTTACTTTCAATATTAAGTACTTAAATCGTTAAAAAGGAATCCGAGTGACAACTATAAACCATTTCAACTTATCATTCTGTCTAGAGTATATGAGTAAAGAGGATTATACTGAAAAAAAAAACTTATTAGGCATATATATGTACATATAAACTAGACCATTAACTCCCTAACTCAATATAACGTGTACAGTAGGTATACAGATACGCGAGTAGTCTGTCAATAGAAGCTGAACATCTTTTCCAAAGATTCCCAAAAAAAAATTATTACCATACGAATAATATTTTAATAACTGGACGCGCTGTTTACATGGAATTTATATATCTTAAAAAAAATTTTAGGTAAACTCTTTTAAAGAATGGTTTGTTTATTTGTTTATTATAACAGCTTTATTATATATAATTATTTAATAAAACCTAATAGAATAAAATTAAGTTATTAAAAAAAATGGCAAAGTATTTTGAAGAGATTTCTTCCAGTCAATCCTAAGCCTAGAACAGAATGAAGAAATGATTTATAGGATTTGTATGCAAATTGTAACATACAAGTATAAATAATAAATTATAATTGATGACTATATAATTAGATAATGTATTTTATAATTAGACGGTAATTATTTCGATTTCACTGTGCCAATATTAATGCCAGTATTAATAATTAAACAATTTGTCAAAAGTTGCAGTCATCGTAAGTACAGTGTGTGTTTTAGTAAGAATAATAAGGTAAATAATAGGTATTATACAAGTTCATGAAACTAACACGTATACCTTCTGTCTGTCATACTACGAAGTGAAACCGCGCGACGTTGAAGACACGAAATATGATAAATGTTACTTGTGCCAGTATGGCGCGCTGTCGATAGTCATGACGCGACGTTCGCTAGGTTAGTATTTGGGAACATTGATATACAAAATATCCAAGATCCACAATCCTATACTAAAGTTACACGTAAAACTGTCCCCAATTTAAATAAATAATTATTGCAAGACAAGGCTATAATAATGTCAAATACAATAAATAAGACTAAAGTTATATTTTTAAATGTTAAACAAATATTTTAACACATTTAACAGTCAGTGAAAAGTTAGAAGTGAGTGCAAAAAAATGAGCTACATTTTTAGAGCAATTTTCTAGTCTCTAATTTTTAACAAATATACTTACAACTGAGTGATCATTACTACAAGTCCATTTACCATCAGACAGGCGATATACTTGTTCACTACTTTGCGGTAAAAAAATATTTTATTTAATGCCTCACTTCTGGGAATAGGTCTGTTCCAATAACAGACAAATCTTCATCACGTCAGCCGTTAACTGTCCACTGCTGAACATAGGCCTCCTCCTATTAGGAAATATTGCCAGTAATTGCCATGCAGAGCAGGCGGATTGGCAACCGCAGTTAGGCTTTGGTGATTATTTAAACAGGGACGCTACTACCCATCCCTCGATCATTAAAATCCTCATTCGTCTCTTACAACGCCTATGGAATAGGAATGGTAGAGGTAACCAATTCTATGCCGGAACCACACGACGTATAAAAAAAAGATACAAACCTATTGTTGGTATGCTGTTCTGTATTGATATTTTATTTGTAAAAGCTTGCGTAGCTTTGCGCAAAATAAATCTAATATAATTTGTATATGTTTAGAACACGAAGTGCATATTTCGAAATCATAGTGAGCACTTATATCAATATCTGATCTGTGGTCGGATCCAGCGTTATACTAGCAATGTGCCAATCAGCCGTGACTATTGCAGCTCGTCTGACAGCGAGGTTAGCTTGCCGATTCCTTAATTGCCGTGACGTTTTGGTGTCACATTCCAACCTCGGGGCCGTCAGTGTGTACGCTACTTTGTGGTAGCATTATGTGTGTAAACGCCACTTATTGCGACACGTCTGTATATGGATTTAGAGATCGCAACCTAATTGATTTTTTGGGTTATCTGCAGAGCCAAAGGTTGTCAAAGGTGAATCCAGGAACTTCACTTTTAGTAAGCTGGCTTTTAGACGCATCTTCATTTTTGCTAACATACTTTGTAAGGAAATTTTTGTAACAAAATATCAGGTCGACCTCTCCGTAGTCCCCTAGAAATCAATGTACTGAATTCCAGATGTATTCTTCATGATGGACTAACTGGCCTGCCCTTGTAGTCCCACTTACTCACTACCAAATAGAGTTATGAGTCAGGTTGATATTAAATAGATATCACAGTAAATCATATATTTTCAACAATATTTATGACGTTAAAAATAAAAGATTGAAAATGACCATAAAAAAACAATCATCATATCAATTTATCTCTAACACACGATGTGACTGGCTGTACCATATTTATTTTAGGCCAAATGAGCCTTAAAGAGGGTTAGTTACAAATAAATTACGTCAAAATCTATATGACGCGTTTCAAAACAAAATTATTTGGAAAAAGGTTGCCTCATTCACACATTAGTGACGCTACTCGCCGGGTGCCGAGGTAATTATTAAAAAGTTACGTTCCGGACTCGACATTTAAATTTTTTTGTTATTTTTTTAAGAATGTCATAAGCGTTAAGTAGTATTTATGCGCTCCCCAGCGGCGCGAAGGCGGTTTCGGCCAGGCACAAACTTTGAACAACCGCGTACGAAAAAGGGTTAGTATGATTTGGAAGCAACTTTAACGAACAAAGAAAAAAACTATGGCAGTCTAAAAAAATAAATATAATAAATAAATACTATATTGAATTACAAAGATAAGTATTGTATATAACACTTATATTTTTGTCTCCCATTTCGAAAACCTTTAAATATTATTATTAACCTAGTGAAATAATAATAAATATTCTATTCATTCAATATAACAAGGTTATGAGAAATTATTAATATTCTAAATTACCGCTACTTATCTCAGCTTAAAAATAAAAATAAACAAAGTAACTCACTCATACAACGACCACTGATATAAATTCTGAACGGACACTTGGAAGCGGATCGCCAAAGCTAATTCTGTTGTGATTAATGCCCCTTGCACATTTCCAGCGCTCTAGATAATAAATAGCAACGCAGAAATGCTATAAAGATTACAAAAACATTGAATTCGAGACTTTATCTCGACGGCTTAAATCATAGATTAGCTATAAACAATTTTCGGGATGATAAATTTCCTTAGTTCACGAGGATAGGTACTTAAAAATACCTTGCTACCGCTTGCTTGCGTTTCTCACGCAACAACTAACTATTAAATAAAAGAATAAGGGGACGTGTTATAATATATTAAAGCACTAAAAAAATATTTCATTAATCTTCTTTCTGGAGCTTTGTCAATATAAAAATTATATACATTTAAGAAGCCAATTACCTTATCAGCCATTTAGTGTCTACTGCTAAACATAAGACTCCCGGCTCCCCCATAAAGAAGGGTTGCTACGGTTGGCTGGCGGATTTGCAAATGCAGTCAGATCTTGATGTTGTTTAAAGAGAGACACTGCTGACCATCCCTCGACTATTAAGTACTTTTAATCGCCTCTTACGACATCCACTATAAAGAAAGAAGGCGATAAGTGGCAAAAATTTGGTGACAGCCAATTCCATTTCCATGAGTAAATAAGTTTATTCTTTCATCTTATTAAATTCTATCAAGTTTAATTTTTCATTATTCTAGCTGTAAAATAAATATTTTGTTTATAAGTGGGTAACGAAAACCTCTGATGTAATTTACAAACCCTTAACACCAGTAAACAGCAACCTCTTACGAGTAAAATGCAGTAATAATAGTAGTAAAAATAATATTTTATATAATAGTACTACCCGATGCTCAAAAATATCTTTTTAAACTAAAATCTTTGTCACAGCATATCGCTTAATAATTGTAGTGTTTGCTCATATAAAACAATTTAAAAATGTAGTAGTTCGAGTAACTGAAAATAACTAAAAAAATACAGATATATAAGTAGAGGAAACTTCCTCTAAAACTATATATCTTACCAAAAGCGTCCATCTTCAAGAGCGGCATGAAGAAGTGTTTATACAAGGCAGCATAGTTTGATGCAACCTTAGTTTGACCTGTAGTTCATATGGATTTCATAATCACTTACCATCAGGTAGCTACAGAGTCGATGTGTCATGCCTGAATAGAAAAAATATAGAAGCCAATAATTTAATAATAACATATAATAACAGAAAGAGGTTTGTTTGAATCGAAGCATTTGGCGTTCCATTGTTTCTGCCTACCCTAATGGGAGACAGGCGTGACAGATATGTATGTATGTATGTATATAATATCAGCCAATAAGAACATTTGACGCTAGATTTTTATTATTTAATTAAGTACATAAAAATAACGAACCAAAAAATCTAATCAAACACAAAAGCTTTCTGTGCAAATTTAAAAACCACTTTAGTCAATTCACACCTGTAAAAGGAAGTCTATTTGCATAAGGAAATTATAGCGTTGCGCGTTATTTCTATCGTATAAGGACTCGTGTACACAGGACGAAGCGACACGGTAAATATAAATAACATTTAATAAGCATGAGTAAGTTATAATAATAATGTGTTCTTCTCTCCATTGACATATGTTATTGTTTGAAATGATGCCCACAGTCATTTTTGTTATCGCAACGCTCGGCATTGACAGGGAATTTCATCCTCACACGCTTAAACAGTTAAAGGTAACAGGCACTATAAGATAACTGGATGAAAGAAACAATTACCATAAAAATTGCTCCCATTTAAAACTAAATCTTCATTGGTAATTCGATTCTGCTTAAAAATGTTATGTCCTTTTTTATGACAGTCATTGTTATATACTTGCAATTTAATTTGACGAAAAGCTAACTTAAGTTGCAAAAAATTAAAAAAATCGCTGCTCAGTCATAACAATGACCTAATATCTATATCTATATTAAAAGTGAATATACAAAAGCATATAAATACCTAAATGATACGAAATATGACAGATTAAGGACCTTGTTCTGACAATTTATAGAAGAACATAAAAGATTTATAATAATTTATCGAATCACGTGACTAACCGCGTAAAATTTACTCAGACAAACATTTATTTTTATTCATTTATTCTTTATTGACCACTTCACGAAAAAATTTTTGGTACAAAAGGTGAACTTAATGCTATGTAGAATTTCATTCAAACATAATATAAATTCCACTATCGGAAGCATACCTATATGTAGTATCAGTTTGTGTGTATGAACCTTTATAGTAGAGTAACTCAAGGGGCGAATGCGATTCTACGATAACACGACGAAATAGTAGCGCAGGAATAATGAAATTATTAGCGATACCGTAACGTTTTGTTCACGTAATGAGTAGACAATTAACTGGATTTATATATTTCTTTATTTTACTAACTCGTTAAATTCATTATGCATTCTAAAGATGGTAATCTATAAAACAACTAGTTTAAAAAAAAAAATACTAACCCTACTTATGGGAAAATTTTAAATAATTTTTACTCTCGACATCATCCATATTATTGCTATAGGTAAATCAATTAATTATGCGATTTACTTTTTTTACCACATAGTATCTGCATCAACTAAATGCATATATCACATTACCATATATCACATTAGCATATTTTGATAAAACAAACTTATTCACATTCACAATATTAAGAATTATAAGGGTTAAAACAACGTATAAATATGGTATATCCATACGTTGGTGATATAATAGTAAATAAATTTATAATTACCCTAGCTAGTCATTAATAGACTAGTCGAGTCATTAATTAAATTAAAAATATTATATTACCTAGGTCAACATGATTATAATAATTGTAACTTTAAAAGCAGTTTAACACTACACCTATAAATACCTTTACCAACCCTGTTATATAAAGAAAATATAAATAATTCATTAGTCCAAAATTACCATTGTACAACAATTAAGTTAGTTTGCTGAACAAAATTGTTTTGTTTAACAAAGCTGCATAGATAGGCCATATATGCTAGTTGCATACCCAGCATATTGGAGTTAGCGTAACTCTCGACTAGAACCGAACCATCACCAGTCATCATCGATCATTCAATCTCCCCGTATCAGTCACATTTATCTGTCTAATCGAATACGAAACGAACATTTATCATAAAAAGCACGCTTACATCCTACCGAAGTTTTCTCCACATAATTTCATATAAATTACTTAAAATCAAAAGGGAAATTAGTGTACGCCTAATGTTTGATTCGCATGACAAACGGACGCCTTTACGTAACTTATTATTTTATTTTATTTCCAATTTCACCCCTCTTTTGTGGGCGGTGTACGTTTAACAGTAATATGTCGACGCGGCTTACTACGGTAATCGTTTTAGTAATTATTGGTAGAAAATTACTTGTTTAGATTTTGTTCGGAGGTCTGTCCTAGTTCTCACGGCTAAGAGGTTAATTATGTACGTTAGGCTTTTAGCCGACATCAAAATATATTGTTATTGATCCCTCTTATAATCTGTTTTTTCTGGGGGAAGAGCACTTGTTAGTAATACATACTAATAAACCCACTATAAATTTATTTTTAAAATATTTGCTATTACCACACCATATCAGCCATTAATTGTCCACTGCAGAACATAGGCCTCCTCGGTATTAAGGGGTTTTGTCAGTAGTTGCCACGTTTTGCAAGAGGTTTGGCAACCGCAGTTAGGTTTTGGTGGTGTTTTAAAAGAGACGCTGCTACCCATCCCTCAGCCATTATGTTCCCTTAGTCGCCTCATACGACACCCACGGGAAAGGAAAAATTGGTCCATTTTATGCCGAAATCACACGGCGATCCTACTTATTAATATAGGTTAAACATCAATAAACGATTTCATATGAATAATATCTGTATATACATGTATAGGTCTATTATAAAAATTCAAATGCAATCATTTATAAAATGAATTAATCATAAAGTTTTAATTTTGAAAGTACACGAATATGACTCGGTGAAAACGAAACCGCGTATGCCAATATTTGGCTTCATATCATTCGTTTAAATCATTAATTCTCATTTGTGTTACAAAACATTCGATCTACAAGATATGTTTCCAATACAGCTCTAATAACACTCCTGGGTTCAGATGAGTGATTGACGTATGATTTTGAGCAGCTAGTGTTGGGACTAATGTAATTATACATCTTAACGGAATTTTAATAGACAAACGTTGGAATGGGACGGCGGCGGGTCACTGGTTCATTTCACAGTGTAGCAATATCTAAACCAATTTTACTATAGAGTGCGAAAGATGTTTTTATTTGTAATGGATAAAGTCAAACAGGACTTAACCGATTTTAAAAATTCTTTCACCTATAGAAAGGAACATTATCGATTAATATAACGATTAGCTTGCTATATATTTTGCTATATAATGCTAATATAGCCCATGTTACTTGTAATATGGGCTATATTTAATTTTAGAAAAATCCTGTGATTACATTATGTGATTAAAATTATGACTTACTAATGTACAATAAATGATACAATAATTATATATTTATAATCTTTTTAGAATATTATATAATTAGGATGTCTTGTTTAGCTTAAAAGTTTCGTTTAATATATCTAATAGATCACAATAAATTTTATTGAACTAGGTGTTATCTTACGGAAGTCCATGTCACTAATTATTTAATTAAAATTATTTTGTTTAATTCTGCTATAATTTTTTATTAATTTAGTATTTGTAATAATTAATCAATTTAATTATTCTTAATTATTTAATTTATTTTAATTTAATAACTAGTAATTTCACAATGTATATAATATCCAGTATCTTATCTAAAGGTAATAAAGGTGCTTATTGCAATCCGGTAAAAGCATTATATACATATCTAATTTATTCAGATAATTATTATCCAAATTACGAATAAGTGATTAACGACATAATCGTCATATAATAGTGTACACAATCCACTAAATTTAACAAAGAGCACCCCTTTCTCGCTGAGGCAACTCCAAATATCCTTATAGAATACGCCATTCACAAATTCATAATTATCATATTCGTGTTCAATGATAACTGTAAAGTAAATATAAGTAGGTAACGCAAAAATAAAACTGAAAATATATTGACCAATGAATAGAAAAATTGGAGTATATTATCAAGAAATAACTCAATTTAGAAAGCAATAAGATATATTTTTAAACGTTCGAATAAGTGCGGCAAATAATCACATGAACAAAGAAAGTTTGCAACTGACTACCTGATGGGCCTTCCCAGAATGCAGTAATAGCAAACTCGGTAATCCTCTTCTATGGAATATGCTATCTGCGAACGCAGCATTACAACTTTAAAATATAAATAGGGTTGTCACTACACAGAATGCTTAATATATATGCTTAATATATAATATAACTAGCTTTTATCCGATACTTCGTCCGAGATGTGTTGATTAACCGGAATAAATTTTAGTCCTTTTTCCTCCCAAATAATACGCATATACTAAATTTAACAGTGATTAGTTCAAGCGTTAAGGCGGTAACAAATAGAAGTAATAACTCAAAACAAACTCACTTTCAAATTTGATTGCTAGTTTATTTTTTGTTTGTAATAAATTAACTCAAAAAATTTTAAAAATAATCCTTTAATTATACAAAACTACACTATCAGCGAGTAACATAGGTCATACAATATTTTTCAAAATTCCGTCCATAAATCCATCATTTCGAAAATTCATATGAAAGTAATTATATATTTAAATGTATAAATGGCATCCCTATGGACACCTGAAGCGCTTTACAGCACGCCGAACGATTACCAATTTGGCCAGTGCGCAGTGGGCCGCGGCGTCACAAAGTCTGCCGAAAGCCCGCCCGTACCCACTGCGCCGGAAAGGATTATATTTCGATTTTTTGCCGATTATCCGCAACGCGATGGACTGCCTTTTACCTGAAAAGTACCTAGTATTTTATTTACTAATAATATTATATTGTTTTAACAGTAACGTATAGGGGAGAAAGGGATTGTTAGCAATGGAGTTCGACATTGCTAGCAATATGCCCTATCAGGTCGACCTCCACGTGGTTCCCCCTGGAAACCATCGTGAACAATTCTTGTTGAATTCGTCACGATGTGCTAACTGACCTGCTTCATCCTCATCTATCATCCCTCACTGGTGCCCCGCCGGTGTATACCAATAGCGCGGGTGGGGTTACCATTCCATTATCACCCATAAAAAAAAACAGTAACGTATACGTTAAAATATCTATATGTTTAAATAAACCATGGAATTAAGCATACAGCAGAATGTGCTATGCGGATGACAGTACGGAAGATGCATTATATCATGTCATTGCATATCAGTCATGCAAAGATCTCGCAGGCACATTGACACATGACGCCGTTTGTCGTATCTCCTCACTTTCATGGCACTTCCCTTGATAATAAGTCGAGTCTAGGGGTCCTTGGCGTTGATATATCTAGCAACGTCCAGTTTTGCGGTCATCTGGAAGAAAAGGCTAAGATGCCTCTAAATAGAAGTGCTCAATAGAGTGAGACGGTATTTCACACACACCGCTTGAAATTGTATAAAGCTCAAATCAGGCCACATATGAAATACTGTTCTCACCTATGGACAGGAACGCCACAGTATCATCGGGCGTTTCAAATTATGGATAATCAACGCCTTACTGTCCGACTTGACCCACTGAAACTGCGTAGAGATATTGCATCTTTGTACATCTTCTACTATTAGGTTTTTTTTTATAATTTATAGTAAAATTACGTTTATTTGCCTTTTATCGGTTTACTTTAAAATACAGGAGAAAAGTTAGAGCTTAGCTTTAATTGCGGTTAGCGTGTAATTGTTCGAGAATAATAAATAAGAATTAACTAGCTTTGACTATTTACATATATTATATACAGAAGATACAATACTAGTACTAAATCTTTGAACAGAAATTAGAAGTGCGGGAAAAAAGCGATTGTAGTAGAGAGGATGACAAAAAATATGTAAGTATGTACGAATAAGAAGAAACGTCGCTGTCATGTCTGTGCGGCCAGTCTGAAAGAAAGAGGTAAAATACATTATAATGATGAATTGTGTACAATATTTATTTACACACGCCACAAGTGTATCACAGCACTGGATTTTAATCTACACCTCTATAAAAATATTATTAACTTATAAAAGAACTTGATAGAGATAAAACATAATAAGTTTAAATAAAAAACAAAAGAACTAAACACAAACATTCCCAATAATGTCACACAATCAATAAAATGAAGTCTCATTGAGCAATTACAAGATCACAGACACTACTAGCATAACAATAATTCACTCATATTTATGTCAATATTACCCGCCTATAATTTCATTGTAATCAATACAATAAAATCTATTTAAGATATTAAAAACAAAAGTACTGTCATAACTATAAAAGTAGTAATAGTATAATGTTTATAAATTTGCAAATTACGTAATAAACAATTAGAATTTTTACAAAGAATGAAGTACAAAATGAATAATAGTTTGAATAAAGTTCTATTGAAGTTAGCACAAACAATATCCACATATACTTAGTATATCTTAGATAGCAACAAACATATGTTGATATCACCGCTCGTTTGAGAGACCAAATATTTATACAAGTGTTACCGACGTTAAAACTGTACTTGTCATGTAGGCTATAAAATTATAATTAATGAACAACTTAGAATTTTTTCAATTAATGAACTACGTACTAATGCTATAATTTAGAGTAAAAAGTATTTTAAAATACCTAATAAATCCGGCCACATTACCCAGCGTCATCTAGTCAACTTATAGGTATTCGATAATTGATAAACATATATTTTAAAAATACATATTGTATCATATATAAAAATTGCCCAAACTAGCAAAAACATAAAAACCTGTGTACATTACAGTCGTTGAAAAAAAAAAAATGGTTCATCTGTTCACCAAATCCCTAAATGTCAAACAAACATTCGTTCTACATAATTTCTTACATTTTTATTTATAACGTGGTTATAAGATTATATTTGTATAAAATTGTTACCATTTTCTTAAGATACTTTAGGTGAAACATCAAAAAGTTTCTATCTATCTACCTCCATAAAAAAACCCTACTTCAAATCGTGTAAACAGCTTAATAAGTATACAGATACGGATCATTTATTCATGATTTACAAAATTACAAGTCTAGTTTCAATTAATTATGTCATTTCCATTGCATGTCATATTTTATTCCAATTTCGAGAACATAGCTTTTTCTATATAATAATAATAAAACTTCAAAGCAATATTAATTTAGAACAATAGTAATTACGTCACTGTAAATTATTATTATATTAATAAAATTCAGTATTAGATATTATTTATATTTTAAGAATTCTTCAAGAATAGATAAACTAGTATCCTTTTTTCATGGGGATTGGGAAGAAGCTCGTTTCCAACAGTAGGACGTTAATGGGTTGTTAGGATACGATTAAATATATTTATCAATCGATCGTCAGCAATTGACCTCCAAATAGAGGATCTAAATTATTTTTTACTACATATTTTGTTCGACAATAGCATCACAAATTCCGCGTCGATATTGATTAGTTATATAACCCGATAGGGTTTGCTACGTGGTTTTAAATGACAGACACAAGAACTTGCAGCAAAACCACAGTAATTTTTATTTGTGCTAACAAATGTAAATGTGCTAAGGATCATAATCTCTGATGGGGTAGTTGAAATCATTTATCGACATTTACCATTGTGATGAATCTACTTAATACTCGATATTCTCGTGGCGAACCTACCGACGTCAATATTAATATTATTATATCTATTGTTAATATTAATATCAAATAATACGCCACATTTTATTATTTTTCATTATAATGCAGTTCTGTAGTCACCAGATTATTCATGGCGATATAAACTTGTCAATGTTACTTAAACAGGCATGTTTATCAGAAATTTCATGGGCTACCACACAACACCTTCACGACACGATAGCATGAAGGTCATATACATCATGTATACATACAAATGTAAGTATTCAGTTAAGTCAATGTTACATAATGAAACTACCTATTCTAACATATTTTGTATTAAAATTAAAATATTATATTCTTAAGATTAAGTATTAATTAATATAAATCACTTTTAAACTGTTTTTAATTTTAATTGTTCATTAAAATTTTATATGCCTAGTGTTGGGGCAACAATTCTACTTGAAAAGACCTACAATCTGTTTCATGTAAAGTGGTATATTTTTGCAAAAAAATTATTGATTGACTGCTTTAATTACAAGGTAAGCAGTGAGATATTATAACAAAACACATACAATACAACACAACACAATATAGCATACATAACAATATATGAGAAACTTCATTTTATAACTTTACGATTTTGACTTTAAAACATTTGTATACTAGTTTAAATGTTTTTTTTTTGCATTTTACTTAGTTACCAGAGGGAGACTTTGTACAAAAGTTGATTGCTTGGGTAACTCTACCTAATAATACCTAAGTCCTCAGGAATGGCAACACATGGGGGGTATCATGAGCAAAACAGTATACTCTGTTATGTCCATGGTACTGCTCATGTCTATAGGCGACGGTTACCACTTTCCATCAGATGGGCCGTCAGCTTGTTTGTCAGCTTGTTTGTCATTCTAAGTTGTATAAAAAAAAAGTTTAGGTATAGGTATTATGATAATATATTATTATATCCTTATGTTAATCGCGGAATAAGCAATTGACGTAACTAACATGAGGAACATAACAACAATAGAACATAACATGATATGGTATGATATGACTTCAACACAATATAACGAACTAATTTTACAAATTGAAATTTTAAAACTAATTAATGAGTCTGTGGTATTACTCTTGGATTAAATTCTAATAGAACGATATTGGAATTAATACGTTTCACGCTTTGAAATTCCAATACTCGCGAGATAACGATACCATACAGTTGTGATAGATGCATATTAGTGGAACTTGCCAATGTAAACTATTGCAAACCGATCTCAATTCTAATTTAATTCCTAATTGTTATATCATTAATGTAGTACAAAATTGTCATTGGCACTAGATTGGATTGATATCGATATTAGATTTAAGAGTAGGGCTGCCGTTCATCGTTATGCCAAGTCTTAGAGGATAGATGGATAGTCTAAATCTCCCCCGATTTCAAAGACTTCTACGTACACAAATTCATAAAAAATATTATACATATTTCTTATCTGTGTTAAATTTACATATATAAAATATACATACTGTAAATTCGACTTCATACACAATATTTAACCAAACACATCCTTCGCAATGTGCAATGAACCTTTTCTTTGATGTAGAAAAACAGATGTATATTTACACAGGTAGGTACGTAGATGAATCATACGCTATCACCAACGTATGCGACCTGTCACCGCTGTACAAAGTTGGTTTTCTAGGTATTGTCTATTCTACAATATCTTTTTATTTTTTTGCCCATTCTGAGTGGCCAGTAGGAGTTGCAGTTTACATCGATAATTTTATACAGAAATCTGAGTTACCGGATCCGTCCAATATATCACAGTAAAGGTAATAATACTTGATTATACATAGGTTCAGTTTTTAGCCAAGTTGTAATACAATCCACTCTCTAAGGTTGACTGAAAGAAAACCCTTCAAGGGATAAGTCTCCCTGAGTAAGTATCTTGTCGTTTTTTTTATAATCTGATTTGTATCTCAAATATAGCTTATACAAATAAATAAAATATTGTTCATATTTATTAATAAAATTATTTGTAATACAAAATTAAAGTACAAAATAATATTAATAACAAAATATGTAATATTGTTAAGGGTATGCTTCATCTGTTATGTCTAAGAAGATACTATGATATTAACAAAAATGTTATAAGTACTGTCAATATAAGTAGAAATACAAATAATGCTATATTTTCAGTTTCGAGATGACAATTTACATTTTTATTTTTTATTTTCTGGCACATTTTAAAATCGTGATAAACATATGATGAGAAAAATAGTAGGTAAATCACGATTATTTTGTAACTTCGAAAATTAAACCACTTTGTGTATCTGCATAAATTATACTCCATATTTTACAAATATGATATAAATACGATAACAAACTATAGAAATTCATGTACCTACATAATATTATCGGTTCAATAACTCTTCGTTCACAAGCAAACACATCTTGTGAATTTTAATCATAGAAATTGGAAAATAGCTTACATTATATAAAATAAGTACAGGCAAATGCGTACTTAATGCTAAGTATTGTATTCTTCTAATCAATCAAATCTAATTAAACCAATTTATCGAATTAGGGATATGTAGAAATATTAGTAAACGATATTAAAATACACTTATGTATATGCCACTGTATTTCACTTGAATTTTCTAATTGTCATTTCATATTTTTATGTTTTTGGTACAATAAAGAGTTAAATAAATATCTAACTACATCTGTTAGAAAGATTGTTGAAGAAAGAAAAAGTTTGTTTGTTTGATTGCACTAATCTCTAAAAAAACCAGTTCAATTTGAAAAAATCTTTTTGCATTTGATAACCCATTTATATAAAGTTATAGGTTATAACAGTTAGTAGAATTCAGTTAGAATACAGTTAGTTAAGTGTATTTTTTATACCATGAACGTGGCAAACAACTACAAAGCACATCTGATGATAAACCTATGGACACCTGCATCACCAGGGATGTTACGTGCGGGTTACCAACCTTGAAACAACAACATAACCAATTTTTATTTAATGACTAATCTACTTTAACGTATGCACTTCAATAATATGTCACAAAGATCGTCAAGTTGGATTTGTTTTTATTTCCATTTTAATTTTTTATATGAGACGACATAAATACCTGAAGGTACAAACGATACCAAGATAGCAACCAATTACTGCACTCGTGCAGTTGTTTATCAGGCAAGCTTACTCATCTTAGCGTTCAATTCACACCATCATCTCACAAGTGTCGGGAGAAAACGTCTGCGTCGTTTTTTAGGTTTCAGTCCAAACCTCTAACGCTTGTGGTTAGCGCAAGCGATTCGGTCCTCTTTGAGTCCTAAAAAAAAACATTAAAATGGATATATATTCGCAATATATTCGCACAGAAAGTTTTTAAGATAAAAAAGCCATTGCTAACTTTGACAAAATAAAATGAGACCTATAAAGAAGACTTTTGACTAAAGAAAGTCATCAAAATTCGTTTGTTGA
This sequence comes from Galleria mellonella, assembly GCF_026898425.1. NCBI lineage: Eukaryota > Metazoa > Arthropoda > Insecta > Lepidoptera > Pyralidae > Galleria > Galleria mellonella. The sequence continues at coordinate 1,860,720 of NW_026442162.1, read as the reverse complement.
CAACACTTGTTCGCCTTTTTGAAACACTTGTTCGCCTTTTTGAAACACTTGTTCGCCTTTTTTGTTATTGTCATGTCTAAAATATTGTAAAAACATCTCGATAATACATATGTAAGAGAAAGAAACACACCATATATATATATACCTACATATGTCTATATTATATATATGCTTTCTGTACAAACTTTGTAATTAGTTTCTACTTACGTGTTCTCAAAGTTGACTGGAGAAAATCCCTTCAAGAGATAATTCAATTTGTATATCTTATCATTTTCGTTATAATCAGGTTATCTATATTAAAGGGAATATACAAAAGTATTTAAATAAATTCCGTGTGGTTCCAGCATAGAATGGACCACCCTTCCTTTCTCGTAGGTATCGTAATTGGCATTGGCGACTAAGGGACCGTAATGGTTGAAGGATGGGCAGCAGTGTCCCGATTAAATGCTGCTGGTAATAATGATCATCATATGTAATAGACATCAAACAATAACTAATAAAGTAATAAAAAATCGTCATCTCTTCATTGGCCCGCTGTTTCTCATCGTTTATCCCAATCAACAGCTTGCTTGTCGTTTTGTCGGCTATCGGCCGATGTCGAACGTCGGCTAGCATCAAAGAACTCGCCCCACGGACCGATGCGTCCGCGCTGGTGACTCTGCGTTTTGCTCTCGAGTACATACCTCCAGACGTGTTGGTAATTTTTTCCTCCTGTAATCTGTTATTAATATTATTTTATAACTTATAAGCTATGATACTTTTTCCTAGTCGGATTTGGGCAAAATTTGGCAAAATAACCTAATATAAATAAAATAATAGACATGTAACGTCATAAAAACATGTATTTGTGTTAATTTATTTTTTGTTAATATTCACTAATCTACTTGGATTACTTATGTATAATTAGGTTATCGCTTTCCATCAGGTAGACCGTCAACTGACTTGAAAAAAGAATTTACAAGTTTTTTTTTGTTTGAAATCTTTTCTGTAATTGTTTTGACTTTTATTTATTATTTAATACATATAACATGTATAAGATGAACTAAGGTGGTTTGTTATCAAACAAAACTGGATACGAAAACTAGATGATGCTAAAATCGAGACTTGTAGTTTTTGTTAATAAGTTTATAATTAAAGATAATTTGAGATAAAATCTACAATTTAAAAGTAAAAATTGGCGAATGTTTTTATTTATTTTTAATGATATAGTAATAATTTATTATAATTTTTGTCTTTATTCCCTTGTATTGTACGACTTTGTAAAAAAAAATATTACTTGCAAGAAATAATTAATAAATAATAATAATTCATTCAGGAAAACATCGCGTATTATCTATCACATCACATTCATACATAATAATAAAAACTACTCGTCAATTTTTGAAATTTTACTTTTAATAATTTTTATTAAAAATTAATCAACAAAACGATAAGTTTCGATTCTAGCACCATCTAGTATTTCGTTGTTTAGTGACCAACCGTTTTAATGCTAAAAGCATTATTTTCCAATCACCCTTAGAGAAGTTGGTAATTCAAAACTCGAATACATTTCGAATATGGTATAGATTGTCTGGCACGTCCCTCCAAAATCCAAAGAATTAAAAATATTTACTTATTTATTTATAATGTTCCTTTAACTGTACCTATATGTTAATACATACATGTTAACGTAGTCAATTTATACACATACTAATATTGGTATATATATATATAATTATTTCTGCCATTTCACTATTTACCTCCTTTATTTATTAGTTACCTAAGTTGTATTTAACTAATCAATTATAAACCCGTCTACCTGACAAATCCTTCCGGATATCCTAACACAATAATCGGCTACTTCCCGCCATTGCAAGAAATGTACACCCCATAATCGAGCAGAAAAAATAACCTCCTATTACTTTTAATCTTCAAAACAAATTCAGAGCGGGTTAAATTTGAGAGCAAGCTTCCGCTGGTTTGTGGGCGTGGATCCTTATAAGACTAATGCACGCCCTAGATTTTACTCGCACTGATAATGTTTATTTATCTTTTCATTTCATAGTTAAAAATTATCCTAATCTGCCGAGATTTTCCCAAGAGACTACAGCATGGGGTTCTTTAAAAGGGGAGTAAAGAGGTTTCTTCAGTAATACCTCTGGTATTGCAGGTGTTCATATGCTACGGTAACCACTTACCATCAGGTGGGCCGTATGCTTGTTTGCCACCTCAGTGGTATAAAAAAAAAATCATGAACATATCACCTATGTGACGGAAAATTAGGCATTCCTATACCAAAAAATCATAACAACAAATAAAATTAATCTAATTTTCAAATCATTAGTTACTGAGTCAATAAAATGTACATCATTAAAATGATTAAAATGTTGATGGTCAATTTTTTTTTATACAACTTAGAATGGCAAACAAGCTGACAGCTCACCTAATGGAAAATGGTAACCGTCGCCTATAAACATTAGCAGTACCATGGACATAACAGAGTATACTGTTTCGCCTATGATACCCCCCATGCGTTGCCATTTCTGAGGACTCAGGTGTTATTCCTCTGTACCCAGTAAATTCACGCCATATCCCAACCTTCAAACCGAAACACAGCCATGCAAACACAACTGCTTCACGGTTGAAACACGAATGGGACAGAGGTACCTAAGCAATCGACTTTTGTACAAAGTCTTATTTATTTATTTCAAGCAATATTTTTTATTATAAATATAGACCCATTAAATACTTACCTTAAAATCTAAAATACATGATCATTATATCAGCCTTTAACTATCCACTGCTGAACATAAACCTGCCCCTTCGGGAGTTTTGCCAGTAGTTGCTACGCTTGGCAGGCAGATTGTCAACTGCAATTAGACATTGAAGATGTTTTAAGAAGGACGCGGCTGTCCATCCCTCGCCTTCTCTTAATCGCCTCTTACGACACCCACGTGAAAGGAAGGTAAAATACGGTAGGATATTTAATAAAATAAGGATATTTAATAATATATATTTTTTTTTATACAACTTAGAATGGCAAACAAGCTGACGGCCCACCTGATGGACAGTGGTAACTGTCGCCTATAGATATAAGCAATATCATGGACATAACACACTATACTGTTGCCATTCCTGAGGACTCAGGTGTTATTCCTTTGTACCCAGTAAATTCACGCCCCACAATCCCACCCTTCAAACCGAAACACAACCGTGCAAACACAACTGCTTCACCGTTGAAACACGAATGGAACAGAGGTACCCAAGCAATCGACTTTTGTACAAAGTCTCCCTCTGGTAAAAATATAACTTATATATATTTCAAACATGATACGGCGATGTGTGTGCAGTATCAACTTCGAAAGACGACTTTTGTTTCCTAATTTGTACAAATTATTCAACTAGAAAGTTATAATAATAAATTATATTTTATAGATCGTCAAAAGAACTAGTAAACATATTTTAAAGTCATAAACATCTATCGCATATGATACTATACTGAATTATTATGTGGACATGTTATAGCCAAAACAATTTTTCTATTTTATTCTTACAAAAAAGAAACAACAGTATTTATAAATTATGTATATCGTGAAAATTTGGGTTAATTTTAAAATTGAAATAAAACTAAAAATAAATTTATTCTATTTTTATTTCGTTTTTTAAAACTTTATAAATTCTTTGCATATATATATTATCATAGTTAATTGTAAGAGATCAGATTTTACAATAAGTTCCCTTTTAAACTTATTTAATGTTTTTTTTTATTCTTTGTTCCAATAATATTTACAAAGAGAAAAAAAAATTAATGGATGTAACCGATTTTAGACCTTGATTAATTATAGGAGTAACCAACGTTTACCAATGGACAATAAAATTACATAACACATTATTTTTATACTCCTTCATTGTTCGAAAAATAAACCGATATCCGAAATCCTATACCATCCATTATCGCCGTCTTCCTATCTTTATCCCATTTATTTGTGTGGCATATTTTTTTTTTCATATTACATAAGGTTTTTAGCTTTTGGTTTTACAACCGGCCGTCTGCCTAAAATCAACCCTCCTTAAGAATGAATTTGTTGGTTATATCCACCTGCGGTATAGAGTAAAAGATTGAAGTAAAAGGAGGAGAACGTTGGGAGTAATTAAAGTAAGTTGGTAAAAAAGAGCCAACCAACTTTACCAACCAGTATAGTAATATTTTACTAATATTATAAATATGAAAGCGAGTTTGTTTATGTATTACCTTATAGCGTCTTAAAGGCTTAAACAATCGCTATAAAAATTGGTATACACGTACAATATGGGATGAAGAAAGATATAGGCTACTTTTTAGCCTGATCAGTAAAAATATTGCGGTCACGCGGACAAAGTCGCGGGTAAAAGCTAGTAATGTATAAATGAAACATTTTAATATTTACTATTACAAATAAGTAGTACATTATGTAGCAACACCTCACGCGTGTCGGCTGTTTATGCTCCATATACAATGTATACCGTCATGTCGCATTCATGCCTACATGTGTTATCTCCTGTAGCAATTATGTCCACTTTTCACTTGTCAAAATAGTTCACATGTCATTCTGATGAATTCAACATGAAAATTGTTAACGTAATTTCTACTCGAATATTTATTGTCCTACTTGCTCCATGAAAATTTCTTGATAAATACAAGTACACAATGTATTTTTTATTGTATGTTTTTTTAACGTATTTAAACACACACACAATTTTTTTATTTGTACACAAACATAGCCTGCGCACAGGCATAAACACACATACAATAGAACACACACACTCATACACAAACTCACACACATTCCTTCCATTCATTATGCAAAACTAATAATGAAGTGTCTATTTACGTATTGATAAAATTATTTGAGAGTATCAGGTTCAAAAATATTTGGAAATATATTCCAAATAAATATCAAGCCCGTAAATATATAATTTTTTTATTTAAGATCTTCGTCTTGTCGGTGCAACTAATTCATGCATCTTCTTCCAGCCAGTTCTACCCTAAGCCATATCCTTGACCTCCTTATACGACATGATACCTAGTGTTTCTTTTATCTATCCCAAATTATAATTTATTTCGACTTATGTGATTAGCCATTTCATTTTTTCATTTTTACCTGTAAACTATTTACAAAATAATTTATACTTTAAAAAGGAACACGAAAAATTTAGGTAAATGAATATTTAACTTCATTAACCAAAATGCGAAACGCAAAATTCTAAATTCGAACTGTCAATCCGCCATTTTGCTACCGCCGCTGCACGTGCAAAACGGTGTAGATTTTCAGCCAGTAACCAGACCCCGCCTTTCGATCTCACGGCTGAAGCAAAAAACGTAACTAAATACTGGAAGGGGGACATTATGTTATTGGAGGGAAACGAGTAGGTATATAGCAGCTGAGTGATATAGACCTAAACAAATAAGTCATGTAGTTTACATATACATTACACATAATCGCTCGAGTATTTGAATGTTTTGTATTATTATTATTACTATATCAGCCATTAACTGTTCACTGCTGAACATAGGCCTCACCCTATTGGGTTTGCCAGTAGTTGCCACGCTTGGCAAATGGGTTACCAAGCGCATTTAGGGTTTGGTGATGTTTTAAGAGGGTCGCTACATATTTAATATATAAACAAGATTATTACATATTTTTTTTATAAAAAGAAATTGTCATTATCTCTGTAACGCGCATGTGATTATGTGCCTATAACAATTGATGTTAAAGTACATTTTTGTTTATATAATTAATCAATTATCTAATACTTTTATATTAAATTACTGATAGAACACACAAACTAAATCATTTTTATTGTGTCAATGACCGATAACACAACACACGTCTAATTATATTATTAATCGCTATTAACTCACAAAAGTACGCTCGGGACAAAAAGTTCGCAACTATTGATATTACAATATCACGCTTTTAGAACCTAACCAACATAAATTGAGCCCGCCTGCCCCTTTAGCTTCTAACAAATATGACGACAACAGGCAGTCTTGTACTAAACATTAAAGTTCTACATAAATCAGGTGTATAATAAAGAGCTATCGCGTGAATTGTACACTTGTAAAATGGCTTTGTTAAACGGCGCCTGTCATTGTATACAGACAATACAACTTGTAAGAAATGTTTTTTAGGAATCACTCCATTGATGTAACCATTAGATGCGTCAGTTTTGTGGCAAATCTGTGATAATATGACCTGTTGAATGTAACACCATTGAATAATATTGAATTGATCCATTCAATCAACATGACAATGTAAGATTTTGTATACAAACGTTCGGTTCCGAAAAAGGAGGTGATGATCTAGTTATTTATTCATCAAATTTAGTACAAATATAAAAAAAAGGAAAAAAATTAATTTAATATTTAGTCTGCAATATTTTGTTAATAATTTTAATAAATATACCAATTTAGTTAAAATAACTTCAGATTAATGGTATAAAAAATATCGCAAAATGTATCATGGAAGTTGCGCTGTACATTAACCAATATATAATATATACTTATATTTTAGGCAGCGGATAAAATTTATAATAAGTCACATAGTTCTTTATATGATCCCATTTACATTAAAAAAAAAACTTATTTATTTATTTATTTGTTACTTAGAAATGTAATTTCTAGACAACATATCCAAAATATCGAACAAATAATAAAAAAATACTACACTACTAATAATAAATTTAAAAATTTATGCAAATTTCAATCCATTATCTTTTCATTATTTTTAAGTAGGTACCTAAACAAATGAAAACACAACTTCTATATTGTGTGTATTGAAAAAGATTAAATCCTAAAAACTAAAGTTAAAGACTATTGATTAGTATAATTATAAACCTATGGCTGAATCTAGGTTTAAGGTTTTTAGAAAGATTTAGAAAACTAAAGTAGGGTTTTAGAAATTTCCATTAGAAAGAGAGATGAGTTCGATGCAGATAAAGGTCAGGTTGTTCAGGTCCCTTGAAATCTATTACGAAAAACTGAAAATGTGTAAAGACATTTGATTTTGTACTACTTTATTAACTTTAAACCACAGAATAAAAAAAATTATTTAATTGAACAAAAATACCTATTTTTAACTATTTTTAACCTTCAAAAGAAAGGTGTTTCTCAATTTTCCTATATTCTTATTTTATGCAATATCTTCACAAATTCTGAACCATTTTTGATAATTTTGGACTAAATTTGAATCAAAAATATCACGTGATATAAGAAAGCCGTAACTCTAACAATTGACTTATATGTGTATTATTTAACTTTCATATAAGTAATTAGTTATATTAAAAAATATAAAAAGAAATCAATACCAATTTAATGACCTCAATGATAATTTTCATAATATTACAACATATAAGAACATACCATCAAACATTTATTATTAATACGCAAACTGCGCAGCAAACTTTCGCGATGTACGAGTATTCTGTACATCTACGCACACACAGTTACGCATATAGGTGACTTTATATGTGGAACATAAGCGGCGTTATGTGTGCGTGTGCACGCATGCGCGGTGAGGAAGCTGCGCGTGAGATTTGCCTGCGCGCAGCTGCGGCCGCCAGGTGTGCGCTGGCTCCCCAGCGTCACCCCCCGCTCTCCTCGGAGTATGATCGTGTACAGTTGTGTACTGTGATTCATAAAATAATATACCTATTTACTTCTTCAAGGTAATTCATATTTACGTGAAATAATTTTAACTTTAATAATGTAGAGAGCATTTGCAGAAATTTTAACAGGATAGAATCATATTATTGAATGTTATTTACCAGAGGTAGACTTTGTACAAAAGTCGATTGCTTGGGTACCTCTGTCCCATTCGTGTTTCAACCGTGAAGCAATTGTGTTTGCATGGCTGTGTTTCAGTTTGAAGGATGGGATATGGCGTGAATTTACTGGGTACAGAGGAATAACACCTAAGTCCTCAGGAATGACAACGCATGGGTAGTATCATGGACGAAACAGTATACTCTGTTGTCCATGTCCATGGTACTGCTCATGTCTAAAGGCGACGATTACCACTTTCCATCAGGTGGGCCTTCAGCTTGTTTACCATTCTAAGTTGTATAAAAAAATCATATACAATATGCACACAGTGTGATTTTTAAGTTTCCTCTTGTAAAGGCTAAGGCTCTGGAATAAGCTCCCTATCGAGGTTTTCCCTGGAGATTACACTATGAGATTCTTCAAAAATGATATATTAAGGCTTCTTTAAAGTCAGCAACGCGCACGTTACATCCATCATGTAGCAGACATCCAATAACTACAGTAACCATTTTTCATCAGACAAGCTGTATACATGGTTGCCATCTGTGTGGTCTAACAGAAATATATTCACATAAACTTATTTAATCATATTTTTAACATCATATTATTTACTATAAACTAAAATTCAACGACGATATTAGATAGGTATATATGTATATCTTTTTCTAAGTCCAATAAGTACCCAATAAAAAAATATTTGAAACACAAGAAACTATAATAACATTAATTAATTCTTCACAATAGCTTATTGTCATTAATAAATTAATTTGTGAATTAAATAAATGCCAGTCTTGATAAGTTGTATTAAAATAATTTTATCCACGACTGTACACTTCTACCCCATCAAAATCTGTGAATGCTTGCACAAACCCGCTTCCATGACATAAACAGTCCATCAAGTATTCTATTTATTTCACTCGGTGTGCGATACAACGAGTCTCTGTACTTTATTGTAGGGCCCTTATGGGGACCGCTCCCCGAGTAATTATCCTACATGTTTTTATATCAGATTTTTAGTACGTTATTATTTACGGTTTTTGGTGAACACTGCTTTGGAATTCGTTTTATAGGATGTTCGCCTTCGTAATATTCGAAAATGTAGATAAATATCTAATTATATTATTGTATTATTACTATTAAGTGTGACAATTCTAATTTTACTTGTGACAATTTCGTATGAGATATAGATATTTTTTTTATAAAAAATAAATAGGATTATTTTTACAGAAAAGTAAATAATAGGTAAATATTTTTCTGATAGGTGTGTCAGTAAAAATAAAAAGAAATAAAAAAATACCTATATCTTATACGCAATTATATACGTGTATTACACTACTACATACACTATTTAGTTTTATTATCAGAATATTATAAACGGCGTCTAATGGAACAAACTACTGTATAAGAAAAGAATAAATCGAAATGAGTAATTACATTTTCAATTAATTATATCCCAACAAGTAACTAAATGAAATATTAATTTCATAAATTACATTTTAACTGTTTCTGCCTAAAAGTTAATGCTACACTTATAGAGATTTGCTCCGATTAAAACGGGAAGATTAGGTAAATGAAATTACTGGATATTTCATAAACTCAAAATATAAAAATTAACCCTTAACTATCTAGCATATTTGTCACAGGCCCTAACGAATTTTTAACTATGAATATTATTGCTCCGAGCTTCATATATACATGTTCGTTCTTGTACCTTTTCCTCACATACTTCCGTGTCGTGTAACCGCTCGTCACAGCCTTATGTAAGCGCGTTTGTCTGTAGTAAGTAAAAAAGTGTTGCAAAGGGTTTAAGTGACTCCTGTTAGACGGTTATAAGACTGTACCATTCGTATATTTTTTATTGTTTTAGTTCATAATGGCTTCAAATGACGAATACATCAAGCGGTGTTTGAAACGATATCTATTTGACGACGTAAATATTCCAAACGATGAATGCAGTGACGATGCAGATTGATATTTCTGCTTCAAATTGCTGTCTTGAGGTTGTCTATCCAGTCTTAAGATCAAAAATTGAAACTAGATTTTCAATTATGATTCAATTATGCAATGCGATATCAGAATGGCTACTCGATGCATCCTCTACCATAACAAGGGAACTGCTGATGGAGTGACCGTCAGCAGTTCCATCTTGTATTAGCGCTGATGAAAGGCTAGCAGTCCGTAAGACAGTTCTACAGATCTAGAAAGACACGCAAAACACAATACATATTATTATGTTTCGAATACAAAGCTCGAAAAAGTGGGATATGCTAATGAAATTACAGGGTACAGAGACATGACATCTTTGTCCTCAGGAACGGCCACGCGTGAAGCGTATTATGGACGACACAGTATACTCTGTTACGTCAATGGTACTTTTCATGTTTATAAGCGATGGTTACCATCAGATAGACTGTCAACTTATTCGCTATTCTAAGTTGCAAAAAAAATGGTCACAGAAACTGTTTTCAGTGTCATGAAAAACTGTAAGTTTAGATTTTGCAATTACGTTTAAATTTTGTTTTTATCGAAAACTTTTATTTTTATTTATATTTATCGATTACTGAATACTTTGAAAAAAAGAACAAAAAGTATCTACTTTATGTGATTATTATAATAGATCTCCTTTTCCAAAGGTAATGTTTATAAGGAATGTTTATTACTTCATTGGGATTTACAACAAAAAAGTTAATTCTCCTGTGCTTTTCTTATTCCAGTAATTAATTTAATGTTTCTAAACTGATTTTTAATTATTAAATGAAACTTACCTCATAAAATGTTACAAACAAGAATAAGTTTGTTCCGGAATCTCACAAACGTATGTTTTTTTTCTTTTAATGGATGATAATGGAATGAATGGTAACGCCACCTGCGCTAACGGTATACACTGTCGGAGTACCAGTGAAAAATGATAGGTGAGAATGAGGAGACAAATCAGTTAGCCCATCGTGACGAATACTTCTAGAAATCAACACGATGGTTTCCAGGCGGGACTGATAGGGTATATATCCTGCTATATATTGCTAGTATAACGGACTGGTATTCCACATTACTAACAATCCCTTCCCCTCCCAACGTATTTTATTTTATTGGATAATGGAATGGTAACCCCGCCTGCGCTATCGGTATACGCTGGTGGGGCACCAGTAAAGGATAATAGATCAGCATAGAAGCATGTCAATTAGCCCATCGTGAGGAATGTGACAAGTATTAATCATAATGGTTTCCGTGGGGAACCACGTGGAGGTCGACCTGACAGGGCTTGTTAACAAAAGGGGCATCAGTCCCCATCCAATCCCTTTCCCTCCCACAAACGTATGATGTTAGATGGTGGTGTGACAATAACAGATGCTAAGTAGTTAATGGTTAAGATTCAGTTCTGCCAAAATTAAGCTTGAATTCCACAATAATATTCGACTTAATGTAGCAAAACCAGTTATTTTGATTAAAAAACTAAAATTTCACACTGTTATATAAAAACAATACCCGATAAAAAAATAAATAATATATTTATGTATTCTGAAGAGGAAAATAACCCGTTATAAACATTTCATCTATTTTTGGTGGAAATCTTAAGACGAAACCTGATAAATTTTGTGAGGTGGAGCTTCTCGAAAAGTTAGTCCCCACCCCTGCAGTAGGCGAGCGCTTCTTGCGAAATGTACCTAAAAACCGTTTTCTATTTTCAACTTTAACACAGCAGCGAACCGCAATACTTTTATTACAAGTAACGTTAGAAAGGTCGCGGGTAGGAAGGTGAAAATTGACACACAATGCGCGGTCGTGCTGGCTGCGCGTGAGTCCACTTTCGAACAACCCCACTCTCCCCTGTTGGTAGCTTTCTTTCCATAGCGGGTCTTTTAACACTTTTCCTAAATATGTGTTGTTATTGTGATACACCATGGCGGTAGTGGTTCATATAACTTCAGTCGTGCACCGAAAAACATGTTTTCTATACAAGCTTAGTTTTTAAGCTACTTCTAAAATTATTATGTCGCCACTTTTAAATCGATTTTAAAAAGTTTTTATTATTCACAATCAATAGTATTTACTTAGAGGTTTATTTGAATCAAAGCATTTGGCGTTCCATTGTTTCTGCCTACCCTAATGGAAGACAGGCGTGACAGATATGTATGTATGTAGTATTTATTTACTGACCATTTTAAATTCGTGATGATTAAAATAAATCCTGTTTTTTTTTCCTAAATTAAATTGCTAAGCAAATTCTAAATTTTTTTATATGCTAATTAGAATGGCAAACAAGCTGACGGCCCACCTGATGGAAAGTGATAACCATCGCCCATAGACATGAACAATACCTTTAGCATAACAGAGTATACTTTGTCACCCATGTTGCTCATGATATATGTAAACACATGATTCTATATTCAAAGTTTCAAATTGCTTTTTTTACTACTACGAGTACATAGTACTTTGCATTTTTTCACCGGGCACCAGTGAAGGATGATAGGTGAGGATGAAATAGATCAGTTAGCCCATCGTGACGAATTCAACAAGAATTGTTTACGATAATTTCCAGGGGGAATCACGTGGAGGTCGACCTAATGAGGAATATTGCTAGCAACGGGGCTGTCAAACTCTATTGCTAACAATACCTTTTCCCCCCAAGTACTTTGCATATTAAAAATACTTAGCAAGGACACAAGTCGAATATCTGTTATAAAACAAACTCATGACATAATACCATAACTTATCAAGGTTTACCCAATAAAATGATAAAATATAATCTAAGCTTGGAAAAATGAGTCTGTTTCTGCACGAACACAAAAACATGTCACAAGCTTTTTCAGCACTTATTGTGTTGAAAAAGTAAATATAAAAATTTCAATATAATTAATTGAAAGAAAATGCTTACAACCAATTTTTATCGAATATTTCCCGCTGTTGTCATTAAACTTCCTGATATTATTATAAATGTTGATGACTACGACATTGGACTAGCCTGATATTGATCAAATTGATAGGTGATTCGTAAAAAATTTGCCAGATTAAATTTTATCGATTACATATGTAGCTGTATAAATAAAAATCAATTGCCAAATGTATATTGTACATTATTGTTAACTCGTATTTTTGTAGCTTTGTGTACAGTGCCTTGTGTCTATATTGTTGCTACTTGTGAAAACCTATTAGTGGCTTATTTTGTTATCGTAAAACTGTATCTATTTGCTGTACTACAAGCCTGGTTTTCCTATGAATAAATAAATAAATTATTTCAGAATTATTGTTGAGTAATTATTTTATTTTTGTGTTAGTAATTATGTACGTATAATCTACTTATCTACTCACCCTGCCTGAGACAATGGGAGACAGGCAAAATGAATATTAATGTATCATCATTATGATGATATTAACTATTCACTGCTAAATATAGGCCTGCCATTTTTGAGATTTTGCTAGTAACTGCCACGCTTGGCAGGCGGATTGACAACCGCAGTTAAGGTTTGGTGATGTTTTAAGAGGAATGCGATATGTATGTATGTACATATGTAATTATCAGGACAAGGTTTGTATGAAAGAAACGTATGTCTGTAAAATCGTAGGGAAAAGTAGAAAAATCAGATAACAAATCTCCATTTAAAAAAGCAAGTGAATGAAACGAAAGATAGTAAGAAGATTTTCAAAAATGTTGACAGAATAGATAGATTACCGTTCATTTTCATTACTAAGTATAGCCGTGAAAAGTCGGAAACGGCGGCTAGTTATTGATGTAAATCTAACACATCTCTTAGGCATGTACATACTTAATAGTGTAATAAACAGTATACTAAAAACTACTGTTATATATAATTCTTAATATCAGTATACATGATTTTTCTCAATTTTAATTAGAAACTTCTATAATACATAAATAACATTTTCTCCTTTCTTATTAATACGTTATGCAAATTATAATTAAAAACACCGGTAACAAATCAAATGAAAGCAAGCGACAGCTGTAGTTTAGCCTCTTATTACGCTTCATTTGTGTATGCTTAAATATGGACATGTCGAATATTATGTTCATAACAAATGCAATAATCAGCAACTACCCATTATGGATAAGTATTATATAAATATGCCATTTTCATTATGTGATATCAGTGTCACGAAATAATCATTCAATCATCATCATTAATCAAACAGTTAATATTTTTAGACGTTGCACAAAATATTATTATATTATTGTGCATACCCATCATAATAATATAGGCGCATTTGCAGCAAATAATAAAAAATCTATTAACACTTTCTCGTCCTAAGTGAGCGTGGTATTTCACCTCACCGCTTCACCACATTAGAGTCACATTATTTTTGTAATTATTGCAAAAGTGTGGCGTTGCTTCTCTAATTCTCTTAGCGATTAGGAGCGTGCGAGTGTCCACACTAGCCAGTCACATACTCGCCCCGTCTTATCGGACCTTGATCCCCTTTACACATCACGATTATTATTTAGTAACTGGCCAACTTACTGGCCGCAGTTTCTCTTGTAAGGATTATTTGGGTTTAATATCAATATATGACTATATTAGTATAAGAAAATATTACAACTTTTTTTTTTTATTATCAATAAAAATTTTGATAAGATAATCTATGTGATTTGTTGGTTTGCATCGGTACTACAATCTGTATACTATTATAAGTAGTAACAAATGTCGTTTTGAAGCTTCAAAATCGTATCTACCAATACATAATTCGTAATACAACGTTCTACTGCAGATCATGAGTCTTTTCTATGAAAAAAGCATATTAGTCTACTATTGTTTTTATTTAAAACTTTCTTCTTTTGAGTTGATATAATGCATTTTGTGCCCATAGTCACCTTTTACAAGTCTGGAGGTGAATAAAAGATGTGACATATTATACCCTTACTCTGACGCTACACCTATTGAATATATGACAAAAGAAATAATTAGAATCTTATCTCTTAACAAATTTATAAATATGTATAATAATATTAAAATAATAAAATATCGTGGCCTGTAAATAGCTTTCGACTGACCGTATAGCACCGTAGCGTTTAGAGTCGCGGGCGCACGACGATTTGCCGGATTTCACGGCGCAATGGCGGGTCACGCCGCGGGGTCACGGTGCGGGGTCACGCCCCGCTAACGTCACGTTCCCTGCTTTCCATTAGCTCACGGAACGAAAGTACTAAATGGACCCACGACCGATGATAGTTTTCGATTTTTCCTTAATTCCAAACAATAAAAAATTTGGAATGATTGCTTTTTTATGGTGTCTACAGTGAAAGTAGCAATCAAACATTAATATTAATATTTCTCACCCTGTGATGACGGTGTAAACTACAACTCTGATCAGTCTGTTTCAAAAAGAAGGAGATTCCCGATTTGGTTTTATTTTTTTTATATTTGTTACATCATAACTCCGTCAATTCTAAACTGTATTGGATTTTTATATATCTGAAAGGATGTATCTACAGATTAGTCCCTTAAAATATTTTATTGAATTCAGTTCAGTAGTCTAATTTTGAAAACAAAATAACTGGGTTTGCTACAATTGAAGCTAGTTTTTTTTTTTTTTTTGTGGAACAATCTTTTATTCTTGTCTAGAAAGAGTAGATAAGAAAATAAACTAAAATACTTGTGAAAGAGAACACGATGTAAATCTTATGCTAAACCGCCTGAGTGGCATGATAAAAATAAACCAATATCGTCTTCTGTCGCCTTGTGGTCCCGGGTGTAGAATAGGCTACCCCTTCCTTTCCTGTGAGTATCTTAAGAGGCGACTAAGGCAAGGCGAGAGATGGGCAGCAGTGTCCCTTTTAAAACATCTCTAAAAACCTAACTGCGGTTGCCGACCTGCTTACCAAGCGTGGCAACTACTGGCAAATCTTCCCTTATGGGGACGGCTTCAGTAGTGGTCAATTAACGGCTGAAATAATAATAGATAATAATCGTCTTCTGGGGAAGTAAATCAGCATGTCTACTCTTGAATCTAATATAAATACTAATCCAATCTATTACCAATGACAATTTTATACTCTTGAAACAACAGTTAAGAACTAGATTATAACTGGAATCGGTTCGCAATAGTTTACATTGGCAATTTACACTAATATGCAATATCAGAACAATATGGAATCACTATGTCGCTAGTGATGCAATTCGAGAACGTGAAACGACTCAATTTAATTATCAATTTATTGGAATTTATTTCAAGAATAACCCCCCAATTCACTGTAGTAGAACTATACCAAGTTGTTAGGGATGGAAACCTTTATTTATAAATTAAAACATTATATAAATTTACATTACCTACACCGTTGCCCGTATGCAAAAGCTTCAAGTTACTCAGAGAGCTATATATGACGCAGCTATTAAAGCTATATATGAATATGGCGATACTCTGAGTTTCTTTGCATGAAAGAATCCCAAGTAAGTAAGGATATCTGCAAAATAACCAAAGTCACCGACATAGCCCGCAGGATAAGGAAGCTAAATTGGCAATGGACTGATCACATAGCTCGAAGAATTGACAATCAAGGGGAAAGAAAGGTTTTTGAGCCCATTTGTAAGACGATTGATCCCCCCCCCCCTCTCCAGTACATAGAGTGACGACCTCAAATGCATTGCAGGGCGTCAGTAAATGCTTAGGGGCTTAGGACTGTTCCTGATGGCAGTCTATGGGGGAGGCCTATATTCAGCAGTGGAGAAATAAAGGCTGATATGTTGATGATGATGATGACAAATTGACTTTATACTAACTGTACTCATGCTGCGGTTTGTTTGTTATTCTAATTTATAAAACTAAAACAAAAGATTCCACAATAATTAATTTACATAATTCCTTACAATATAACTAGGACTTAACATTTATTTTATATCCTACTGATAATGACATTATTTTTTGACGTTTGTGAATAATTTTAGACTTTATTCACATTGTTACTTTATAACGCATAAACAGTTATAAATGGATTATAAATAAATTTAAAATATAGCTAAAACCTATCCAAGATAACCCCTATTTGTCCTCATTCAAGCACTCCAAGACGCAGGATACAGCTAGTACTCTCTAGAGCCTATCACCATGTTAAACTCTAGCTTCTGCATGAAAAGCATTTCGCAATCAAAAACATTTCATAATATACTGATAATTTAAAAAAAGAATCAACAGTATGTCATCCGTCAATTGAACGGGCAGTGTGACCAACCTAGCAATTCTGACGGACGGCTATTTTTCCACAGATGAGCGCGCGAACGCGCCCGTGACTTCCGTTTCCGGCGGCGCGCCCGCAGCATCCGTGACCATCAGACCAGGACACATGTCAATAATGTTAAGTAAGTACAACGAGCCATTTCAAGTCATTAAAACTTAGATAAGTAAAACAGAAATAAAAAGTATAACATTAATAATATTATATATCTACGAATATACATAAAATATATTATAAATATTCCATGAAGGACATAATAAATCATTTAATTTAAATAAACGATGGGTTCACGCTTAAACATCGAATGGAAGATAACGGAAAGGTTTAAGATAAAATGGGCTCGCTTAGAAGAAAGAATTTATTGTGTATAGGTATAAATTATTAGCTGTTATTTTCTTTACCTATCCTAATTATGAAGTACTGCATTCGTGATTCACTATTCATCACAAAGGGTAACTGATAAAGAATGCTACTAGCATTAAGTCCGCCTTTTGTACCATATTTTCTTTTGATCATTAAAGTTATTTACATAAATAAATAAAGAAATTAATTTAAAATGTTGTATATGTAATATGTGTATGTATTATATATGTTTTAATTTATTGGTGCTCTGGTAAATGTAAAATTAGACAATATATCATTACATAAAATTGTTATAATTATTTATCTTGCTGATTAAACTTTTTCAAAATACCTATACGAATATTTAACGTATTTCATTAGAAAGAACATAATAAAACATTCCAAAATATACTATACCTCATATTATATTGTCATATATATATATATATATATATATATATATATATATATATTTATCTCACTTCTATCCTGTTTTTATTTATCAAAATATCTCATTAGATAAATTTTAAGTTGTTCTACTTCCTACAAATATGATATGTGAAAGTTTTAAACGATGTTTACTGGCTGGTCAAAGTGGTCGTACTTAATGGTAAACGAGCAATATGATTCATAACGTGACAGTTGTCATCATATTATCCACACTGTACTGAGGATTTTCATCTTAATAAGTTCATTTTATTTTACTGCTACTTCTGAAAGGAGATTTTGAAGTGCCTATTGTAAACCGATTTTCAGGATTATTTTTGAAAGTGGTAAAATCTATTCCATATTGGTTTCATATTAATTTTGTGACAATTGCAACTATTTCTTTTACAGAAAACTGCTTGTTGCGAAGCAAAATGTACTTGTAAACACGCATTTCCGTGTTCCAAATTCAAATATCTTCAATGTGTCTCCGAAACACATTGTTATTCGTCGATGAAATTGCTTTTTTGTAGAACAAAATGTGCTAATTGGCTTCGTCAAGCAGTGATCTAATTACGACCCTACACATTTTGACAGTGTAATATGTCTTCAAATAATAAATATCATTAGAAGATGCATGTAAGAATTGCATATGCGTCAGAGATGCGTCAAAACTGCAAGTGCGTCACCGTGACGGCGGCATGTCGGAAGCGCGCTCATTAGCTCGTCGCGGGGACTCGACGCATCCGGCGGCAGCCTTTAAAAACAATGTTATGACGTAATTAAATTATGTACTAGTTATAATTTTATGCGAAACGTTTCCACTTTTGAAATACGTAAGTATTATAGTTTAAAAGAGACGGGACTTCATTAGGTAAATTATTTAATTTACTTCAATTTATGTCGACGTTTTCACCAACTGTTGCCTGGCTGTGATCACAAAACCACTGACGTATCGATGCCGTGTCTTCATTTCCTAGGTAGAAGTATTTTAGATGACTGATTATAGGTACTTGTATTTAGGTCAAAAACTACTATATATAGTATAGTATACTACTACACTATATACTAACTATATAGAAACACAAAAACAACTACTGACAAAACCCCCTTATGAGGGAAACCTATGTTTAACAGTGGACAGTTATCGGCTGGTATAATGATAATAAAATAAAAATACAACAAATCAATTTTTTTTCTCATCATAAAATTAATATAAAAAAGCAAATGACGATACTATTTATAGTTGAACGAATTGGTAAAATGCGTTTACTCATAATGTAATTCTTTTTTTTATGTTATTTATTTAATTTACTCTTTATTGCACCAGAAACAAACATATATAATGACAATTCAATAATTCAAGTGAAATACAGTAACATAAATACAGATTGAAATATATACATAAAGGTACAAAATCGCGGTCTTATCGATAGAGCAATCTCTTACAGACAACCTTTGGTTAAAGAAGAACAGATGGAAGTTGTGTTGTGACTTCTTCATTCTTCACTGCAATAGCAACACACATAGCAAAAACATATTTTTTTGCTATTTATTTTATCTTTTGTGTATTTTTTTTTTATGTAACTCATGTATTTATTAATAACAATTTTGTTAAGTTACGTATGCCATAGATAATTCAAATAATGTGATTGTCTATTTAAAATATTTGTAATGCAAAATACTTTACTGCCACAGCTAAATTAATGCGAACTAAGCTGCGGTAAGAACTAGTATTATCCAAACGTAGAACCAAGATAAATATTACCCCGACAAATAAATCTATTTTGATACTGTTGACCGTGACTAAAATAACAATGGATTTTCCCACGTAACGTTGTAATTCTTGTTTCAAGACTCTTCGCTATAATGATAGCGTGTTTAACAAAATAAGTTTAAAAATAAAATTTGTAATTATCTATTTCAATAATATCATTCGAAAAAAAAAAATATTTAAAAAATGTATTTTTATATATTTTTTGTTACTGCCGCTTTTGCATTCGATTTGCATAGAAACTGTGGAATGAGTGTTTTTATGCAACTTAGAATGGCAAACAATCTGACGGCTCACCTAATGGAAAGTGGTAATCGTCGACTATAGACATGACAGTACCATGGGCATAACAGAATATACCGTGCCGCCCATAATATCGCCTTATGCGTTTATATTCCTGAGCACTAAAATGTACGTATATGGCAGAAAAATTACGAATACGAATTAATAGTGTTGAAGCTTAAGTAATCCTCAGAAAAAGTAGTTTATGAGGACCAAGATAGACTGGTAACTATATTATCATAATCTTATTTTTAACCGACGGTTACTATTTATGTGTTAGTTAGTTAGTGTTGTTAGTGGATTGTCGTTTTATTGCCATTCGAGCTATGTAACAAAAAACTATGTAAAACTATTCATTTTTTGTTATATTAAGAATACACATAAATACGTAATTTTTATGATATTTATTTAAAAATTCTTATAACATTTTAAAAATATTATTTTTGTTTGTTATTATTTTAAAGCAGACAGAATCGATTGGTAACGACCTCAACTATCTAATAAAATACCTTCATACACTTTCACAGATCTCAAATTAAGCTATAATAGCCAACAGCATTAGAATAGTTCACAAAGAGATCACTTTCATAATTTGTCTCGTTTATAAACTCTTTTTCAAATCTATCTCTTATTTAAAAAAAACTCTGAAGTGTAGCCTCAAATTTCACTCACCACATCTAGAATATTCCTCAGCAACCTGACCTCTTGTAAGGTCACCATCGCCTAGTAAAAGGATCTAGTCACCACGGGCCGGTAGCTCATATAGCGCGCATCCTGCGCGAGATGAGATGCGCCTTCCTGCGCCCGCGCGCGGTTGCACGCGCTACTGAGCGCGACCGAGGAACTGCGGCGTAAATGGCACAGTAGTTAAGAAATTATTGATTAAAAAAAATATCCTCTTAATTCCTTTCCTGTGACTGTCGTAAAAGGCGACTAAGTGAACTTAACCAAACATAATCAAAGCCTAATTGCGGATGCGAACTCGCCTGCTAAGCGCGGCAACTATTGGCAATAACACAATAACAATACATCTTATATATGTATATGTAAGTATATTTGTTATTTATATATATTAATTTGTTTATATATGTAAATTTTAGTATATATGTATATCAAATATTATTAGTAACGCATTTGAGTATTTCTACACTTGCCTTCAACTTTAGTTGACTGAGAGAGAATGCTATTTTTTTTAATGGATGATAATGGAATGGTAACTCCACCTGTGATAACGGTATACGCCGGTGGGGCACCAGTGAGGGTAATAATAAAAAGGCAGGTAAATTAGCCCATCGTGGTGAATACACCTGGAATTCAGCACGATGGTTTCCAAGGTGGACCACGTGGAGTTCGACCTGATAGGGTATATTGCTAGCAATGGAATTGGTACTCCGCATTACTAACAATCCCTTCCCTCCTAGAGAATGCTATTAGCATTAAGTCCTCCTTTTACACATAAATTTACTAAAAAATAAATAAATTGATGCAAATTTATACTTTAATTTACTTTTACTTAGGGAAGTATTTGAATAATAAAAATTAGACTTTTTATAATTAATAATAACTTATAATTTAACCCATAGTTCCCCTAGTTGTGCGTATCAGTATAATACTCGTATTACGCTTAGCGGCCGGACATCGCGCGCTCACCGCCCATACCGCTACTGGCCATTAATAAATTACACCTGTTTTATGTGCGATAGTTGCGATTTAGATCACTGATTTAAAGCCAAATGCTTAAATTAGATGACCGAATAAGGTCGACGAAATAAACGCGTAAGGTCATTATTATATATTGAAATATGCAGGATCACTAAAATTTAAAGAAAATACCTTTAATATCAGTAACATAAGTAGGTTTCACAATATCTTACATATTAGGAATGAACTTACCAGAGGGAGACTTTGTACAAAAGTCGATTGCTTGGGTACCTCTGTCCCATTCGTGTTTCAACCGTAAAGCAGCTGTGTTTGCATGGCTGTGTTTCGGTTTGAAGGGTGGGATATGGCGTAAATTTACTGGGTACAGAGGAATAACATCTGAGTCCTCAGGAATGGCAACGCATGGAGTGTATCATGGGCGAAACAGTATACTCTGTTATGTTCATAGTACTGCTCATGTCTATAGGCGACGGTTACCACTTTCCATCAGGTGGACCGCCAGCTTGTTTGCCATTCTAAGTAGTATAAAAAAAAAAACTTTTGAACTCAATAGCGTCTTCAATTCACAACTCATCAATATACTTCCTTACTAATATTACGAATGTAAAAGTGCCTTATATCGCCTTAACGATCTAATTAATCAGAATGAAATTTGACATAGATGGACTATATGGAATGGAGAAGGATATAGGCTACTTTTTATACCAGTTTATCCGGACTCAAGGACAAGGTCGCGGATAAAAGCTAGAATTATATATTTTAATGTAATGTCCTATCCGTCACCAAAACTATTCGGTAATTTAATGTAAGGCATAATTAAACAAAAATAGGAAATTTTTACCCGTAACGTCTTTACGTTTCACGTTGATGTCTTTTGTACGTGTTTATAAAGAAAGAAACCGGGAGGAAAAATTCCTGATATTTACTTTATTCTAATAGAGTGCAAAGAATATTTCTTGACATTATTATTCTCTAGGATAAGAAGTAAGTTTTATGATTTAAATCTTGTTCTTCTATAATTGAAAAACAACAAAAAATAAACTAAATATTTACCCCCTTAGTCATAAAAATTAAAACCCTCTACAAATCTATTTTAACTATTACAGTGGTTATTCACTTTCACTCAAACTGAGAGTTTAGCACAAAAGAAAGAAACAATACAGTTCAATAACTAAAATGGATTTATGACAGGTTTGTTATTTTTATGAACGTATTTATAAGAGGTTAGATTATTAGTAACTTATATGCAATATTTATGTTCAACATTCTACTTTATACTTATATTTATTAGGTATAAATTTTACGTTAGTGTAAATGTAAATTATATTATAAACAAAGAATGTACAGCATTATATATCATACCTCAGCCATTTCTTAGGGCAACAGTAAAATATACCTAATCTAAAGCATTAACATTATACCACAACTATTAGGGTTAATATTCAAGTTACAAATTCACTTAAGAATAGGCCTATTTAAAATTTTATTGCTACTCCATAGTCGATACCCTCCGAGTTATCAAATACAATTTTACATATCAAAACAAATCGATACAACATTGAATACTTGAAGTCGTTTCGATTACTTAAGTGATGATTGAGACGCATCAATTCATAAGAAATTTATGTAAATTCTAACAGCACGCGCCAGCTTTGTACTGCGCGAGCATCAATAGCATTTCCTCGCGGTACCGACTAAATAAAAATTTACACATTAATGTAACAAATCCAATAGTTATGCAAAATTTGATTCCACCTGACCATATTCAAATATATCATCGTTTTATAATAGCGGTCGTTGAACTTTGTAAATATGTACAATCGATCACGATAGTGATATTTGATTTGTGTATATGATTTGTATTTTTTAATATTTGACCTCTTTTTTAATTATGTTTTTTTAAATAATAATATTGTACATAATAATATTGATATTTGCCTAATAATAATATAGTTATAAAATCTGTATATCTATCCATTTTGCTCTTTAATATTATATGTCATACTTCTACTGTTAATACTATAAACATACTTACTTACTACATAATGACAATTATCAATTTAATAGTATTTATGTACTTAATTAAAAAGCTGAAGTAGCAAAAATATAAAGCATCTTCAAAAAAGAGGAAAAATCATTGACAATTTTAAACAAATATTAATTTATATTTTATTGCAACTTTGAGTTAACTTCCGTGGTAATACTGAATAAATTTTAGTATAATTGAAAGCGCTGTAACGACATAAAGCAAAATCTTATGCTTAAGCTATATGAAACAAAATATAAAATTATGTTATAGTTTTCATCGGTAAGTATATCTTTATGACCTCTACATGTTCATTGTCCGGTACAAAAACGGCCTTTCCCATCCCGTATAGTACACGTATACTAAATTTCATAACAATTTGTTAAACCGTTAAGATAACAAGCAATTAAAGTCGGTCTCAAATTTGTAATTTTACTAGCTACCCACCTCGGTATCGCACGATTTTTTTTTTTTAATAAAATGTCTACGTTAATCGATGATAATATTACTCTCTATAGGTATTTTTTTTTTTAATTTGTTCACTATTTTTAGAATTTATCCATTACAGGTAAAAAAATTAAATCTTTCGTCTTTATAATATTAGTTTAAATTACATTAAGCATATAAGTACACAATTAATTTTAAATTACTCCAAATTATATTAATGGTTCATTGACCTTATTAGCAACACACTTTCGAGCCCGTCTGTACGCAAAAGTGAGTTCTTTTCAAACACGCCATTGTAAAAAGCCGTAGTATTGTATTGTATCTATTGGAGTAAACAGTTGTAGATAAACACAATGTTTAGGCATACTGCGCGCTGTATTGTGTCGCTCTATTATGATTACTCTCTGATTATCATAAGATGGCAACTCAAAGGTTTTTATGTAGTCATTGTTGGTTAATTAAGACGTCGTTTCGAGTGTTTTATTAGTTCTCTGGGTCACCGGGCGAGTGGGCGTGTCTGTTTGGGTGTCCCTTTTGTTGTACATTATTGAACCTTTTGTAATACAGTTTGTTTTCGATTATTCACTGTAATTACGCGAATTTATGTAGCGGATCCGCAAGTAACTCGTGCCGCCTTTGTGTTTAGATTGCCTTTTTTATTTCTGATCGTGCTATGATTATGATGAGACATAACCAATATATATATATTGTTAGATTTTTTTTGTATTTTTTTATTTAATACAATGTATTATCGTGTATAATGAGTATATATAGATATTACAACTGGCTGATACAACTTAAACTTCCGATTTATAAATTCGAAATTTATTTTTTTTTTATTTTACTATTTGTTTCTGCTTTTATGATGAAATAATGATGTTATTCGGAACAAATGAAGCCAATGCAAATAAAATGTTTTTAAATTACGAATGTATATCCTATAATTAATAATTATAATTTCTATCAGATGTAAACTTATAGAGAATTCTTACAACGATTTAAAATAAATTGTTACAATTACAGACTTGCAAATAATAAATACTACTTTAAAATTCAATGTACTCTGATATATTACATTATATAATTATAATATAGATTCTATTATGTAAATGTAATATTATAATATAATTATTTTACTTTTTTGCGAAGTGTATCGATTTTTTTATTGGTAGGTACGAATATGTAGTGGAACCAATACACCAAAGTAATTGCTGATTGCGCAGTATTGAATCTAACCGAATAAAAATAAAATTATTAAAAATATCATTATTTAATTATTTATATTATTATTTAAAATTACGCCTATTTGATATGAGTAGCAACAACAAGACGCCACTTATTCCTAATTTATCACATTCTTTGCATTGTCTATATTCAAAACTAGCGATCCGGTCCAGCTTCATAGATATAGACAGAATTTTTGAACGTAATGACCTATGTTAGTCACTGATAATAGCATTCTTATTCTTTAAAAGAACTTATAAATTAAACGAGAGAGATTAAAAGAGATTTTGAGTTTATCCATTCATTGTCATCTTTCTCATTTCAACCATTAACCATCCAGTGTTGAACATAGGCCTTCCTACAAGGTAGGATTTGCTAGTAGTTGACACACTTGGCAGGTGGATTGGCAACCACAATTATGACTATAATGATGTTTTAAGAGGAATGCTGCTACCTATTCTTCGACCATTAAGTTCGCTTAGTTTATTTTTTTTTTATATTAGTATAGTATTGTTTAATAGACATATTTATAAATAAATAAATATTAAGTCATGACGAATACGTATATATATGCATATACATGAAGAAGAAGATAATTTCATAATTTCATTTAATGTTTACTGAATAGAAATAACGGGTGTGTGTACAGCCAAAAACACGTGCACAAATTCGCAAATGACAGGCAAAATAATAAATAAATTCCGGCGCACACCGAATTATTTCTGCCCTGAATAATTTTATACGCATTTTAAAATATCTTTTCACAGCGAACGTGGGATTTATGATGGTGAAACCCGTTCGAGGGGTGGTCCGCCCTTCGGGCCCGCAAGGGAACCGACCGAGGGGTCCTGTGCTCCCATTTTCTTATATTTTTTTTATCGTCTTGACAAACCCCAGCTGGTATAATACATGTTATAAATAAAAATCGCGATTTTGACCCGTCACGCGGATAAGGGATGTTCTATGTGAAGAAAAGCCCAGTTGATTCCCAAATATGATCCTAATTTCAAGTACGTAAAAATCATTTTATGAATAATGTGGCAATCATAACGGTAAATGTGACGTTGTTGATGTGTATACGATTCGACACAGGACGTCCTGTCTGTTTTGCAGCAATTATTATTATACTATACCGGAACCGTTTGAATACGATAAACGATAAGTGCAGATATAATTTAATAGATATGGAAGACATATCGATGCGCTTCACCCCATCATGTTTTTAGTTGTTCAATCAACTTAAAAACTTGTCATGAAACCGTCACAATTAAAATGATAAATAAACTGTTCTTCTTTTCATAGTAATAAATTGTACATATACACAAATTAAAAAATAATTAAATTTACACTCTGAAGAATAAGAACGGTAGCATACAAGATACCTATGTAAAAATGTTTACTTCTTTTATGTATTTTTCTTTTTTTTTATATGTATATTCTTTTGTTTTATTATATGTAACGTCTGTTGTTATTTGTGTGCTGTAAGTAATGCAAATAATCTATCTTCTATAACAACAGCACAAAAATATTCTTTTTTCGAAACGGAAAGAGAAGTGATTTACAATCCTTACTATCCTCATATTAATATATTAAATGTGTAATTGGGTTTGTTTCTCTTAGCGCTTTAGCAGCTTAATCGCTTGAAAATTGGTGTATACATACTACGAAATGGAAAAAGATACATAGTATTATATTTTAAATTTTCGCGCTGCATGTTTTATGATTTACGTCGAGATAATGCAAATAAATTTTCATAGTTTCCCTAAATGATTACGTTAATTCCCATTAATTGTAAACTATAGGACGTGGGGTACATTTTATAATGGACACACAGACATCTTCTCATAATAAATAATATAATGTAATTATATACAATAATATAATAAATAAATGACAAAGTTCCAAATATTTTTGAATCCTGTTAAAATTATGTTATAAAGGTATTGCCTTAAATACACTCGAATTGTTCTAGACAATCTAATTGCTAGTTCTGAACGATCATGAAACCGCAAACTCTGTCCCAGAACACCTATCCTGCCTTCCTGCCGTCACACCGTGGGAATCGCCCCTCCCCTCCACGCTCTTGCCGTTCCCCTCTGCAGTCCCAACAACCCTCTTCGCGTGTTGTTAATGAGTGTGCTATGTGATGGAATGTTGCCTTTTAATTTGCTTTCAATGCATAAATTATTTATTTTTACTTTTTAATGCTTTTAATCTTCAGTGCAGTAGTATGTATTATTTTGTTATTTACCTAAGTTCTGCCCGTTTAAAATAGAAATATTATGTAAGTATCTATTTGCAAAACAGCATTTTATTTTGACATGAATACACATTCTTGTCATGTCCATAATTAAGTACAAGTAGATCACTAATCCTTTATTATAATAAATATCACGAGTGCTAATTTGGAATTGTTATTTTGAAACTAATCTAATCTAATTATTTCGTGAAAGCATTTATTGGATATAACTTTAAACTTGAAGTCCTTCTCTATATGACCTGAGTGAACTATATCAGTAAATACCATCAAACCATAAAAATACTTTCACTATTTTAGTACTATTACTTATACTGTGCTATCACTGGGATACATTTTTTAATCAACATTACGTATTTTTAAAAAAATCAATATAAATATCGGACACAATAATGATGACTGTTTAATTGTTGTTTACTTTATGAGAAAAAAAATCAATATACCTGTTTATAAAGACATAATTACATCATCTAATAGATTTAAAAAACAATTACATTGACTTTCATATAAGTTAATAATGCTTTAATATAATTACAATTGACTAGTCAAGTGTGAAATCAAATCGGTACAGATAGAATAAAAATAAACGATTTTTGTTGCGTAACGTTAGCATTTCACGTTATAAAGCCACGTAACGGACTGTTGCTGTCGGACGGACAGACTTACTGTCTACTAATATCTACACAGTTACATAAACTTTTCCATGAAATAATATCGCAGTAGTGAGATCCGACAAACATGCCTACTACGTACAAACCTCACTTTGCTTCATGACACTGATATTTTGCTTTTTCTACGCCAACATGGGTATAATAGAAATAAAACAAATATAAATATAATAAAACAAATATAATTATTTTATAATATAATAGTATATTCAGTTACTAGTTATATAGCAATTTACAATTTACCAATGCTATAAATGTAGATGCGAGTTTGTTTGGTTATTAACTCATAGTGTCTTCCTGACTCGAGGAATAATCATGAAATGACAAACTCTTCAATAGACATATAACTTCAAAATCAAAAAAGTAAATGAGGCCTAGATAGTTCAGTGGTAATAAAATAGGAGCATAAATACTAATAAGAACTAATAGATGTGCTCTCTCTCTCGTTCGTCGTAAGCACGCCCTAAACAAATTTATAAACATAATCTTAAATTTATTTCTTACATCGTATAAGTACATAACCCATACATTTAACTGTGACAACATTGGACTTTTACTGATCACCACTTAATCGACATACTTACGTATGTCGATTAAGTGGTGATCAGTAAAAGTCCTTCATTCCATTTTACGTGATCTTACTTAACTACTACGTGATTCATGGATTATTTAATTTTAATTAAATTTAGATGTAAATAAATTCGATTTATTAATTACTTCATAAATATGATGATATCGAAAACAGATAAATATTACCATATTTTAGTAATCAATAGAAGTGCACAACTGAAATTAAACATATACGACGACTTACGACGTTACACTCATCCAAAGCCAACGGTCCTGTTCCGGTACCCTTGTAGATGCTAGAATTATTGTAATTTAATAACCCCGTCATTCCAGCAATTCCGGACAGGGCCCTGCGCATTAGCCGCCATTCAATCGCAAAAATAACACAATTGATCACTTGTCAACCACTATTCGTTGTCACAACTTCAATGGATATGCAAATTCTTTTATTAGCAGCGATAGAAAATGTTTTGGCTCGTAAATCGAGACAGAATTACTGTTTGATCGTTATCACGATTCGACTTGATGCGTTAAATTTACACGTTGCAGATGTATAACAACTAATAGCATGTTGCTTGTTTAACCTGCTAATGGTCAGGTTGTAGATCGCCGATAACGGCCCTAAGTTGTTTTTTTTTTCAAGAAGTTTTACACATGCTACCTGTGATATAAAATGATCGACAATTGTTATTTAAAGATTAGATATAGAGTTCTTTAGGTGTGTATGTCTTTTAATATATAAAATATATTAAATTATTAAAAATAAAATACATCTTTTCTATTCCTATAAATGGATGATTGTCCGATTGAAGCACTTAATAAGAAACGAAGGTACTATGAAGCAGTGGACTAGGAGGTGAAATTGTCAAGGCATGTAGATACAACCAAAATATAATTATTAAATATACAATTGTACCAAAATATAATTATTAAATATACAATTGCACAATACGCTCACATATCTTAAAAAATTTTACAATAATTTTGAATATATGTGATACCGATTTTCATAAAATTTCTATGGATTTTATGAGTTCATAGTGTAAGTATTAAATATAACCTTTCAGATAAAAAAAGAATTTTCCAAATCGGTTTAGAACTAACGGAGTTATAAACTAACAAATAAATAAATTAAAAAAAAACGAACTAAGACCCTACTCCTTTGTAAAATTTGTTGAAAATTCCTATTCTAAAGGGCCGAGTATTCAATACTAGAGTAGCCTGATGGAGAAAATATCATTGACAGTGAACAAGTCACAATATATTAATTGCAGAGATAGACAAGGTCAATACGATAACATGTATACGAGGTGACCTTGGTATATGATGATAAAAAGGTTCATTTACACTGCCTGCAACTGTTCTCAATGAAGAGCTATTGTGATGACACGCGCCCACACGCCGCCTAACAGGTGTTGCATTGTTGTATGCAAATTACACTTTCCCTCTTAAACTATAGAATTTTTAGGGCAACTCTTATGTTACTGACAAATAAAACTATCTCATATCTGGAGCAAATGTAATTTGATACTTTTATATTTTTAAATATTTTATTCAATACATAATAGATGATTCGATCGATATGTGATATATTAAAATTATATCGTGATATATTAAATTTATTTCGTGATATATTAAAATTATATATACTATGTTTACGCCAAGTGCATTGGTATAAAGATAGAAACGGTACAAAATATGTCCATATTGAGATTTTTCATCATTATATCAGCCGTTAACTGCCCATAGGCTGTGGGGGAGATGATTTTTTATCAGTAGTTGCCACGCTTGGCAGGCGTGTTTTGGCAACCACAGTTAGGCTTTGGTGATATTTCAAGAGGAACGCAGCATCCTCTTATAACATCCACGAGAGAAGAAGATGTGGCCCATTCTATGCTGGAACCACACAGCAGATTGATTGATTGATATAAAGATTAATATTGATAAATTTCGTACTCCTAGCTAACCTTAAGTACTAAACCTTAAACAAATAAGAATTTTATATACAATTTTAAAACAAAATTATTAGCCTATAATATTCATATAATAATATTAGTAAATAAACTAAAAGGTAAATAAACATTGCAATATAAGTAACGTAATAGGCACAACTTTATATATTTAAATAAACAAAGTTATTTAAACTTAGAAACGTTATACAAATTTAATGCCACTATTTCAAGTTCCACATACAAAAGCTAACACCATTTATATTCTCGTAAAGCAAGGGAACACGACAAAACTCGTTCGAAATTCCCCAGACATAACATACATCACTACCAAACCAGTATTTGCAAGTCGCAAGTTCGAATCCAGACGTGACGTATGGCTTATTAATCGCTATTATGTCTTGTATTCGAGTTAAAGATTCCTGCGCTATTAAATTAAGAACTTTGCAAATTTCCCATTAAAAAGGGTCAACGCTCAATACATTGTAGAAAGTAACAGGTCAGTTATATGTCACATTTAGAATGAAGCGTCAACTGCCCCAATTTTGGTCATTGTGATTTACACGCGTGTGACATTTTCTGTATTTAAATATAATTATATCTGATACAGTCATTACTTTTACAAATTTACCGCAACACGATCCGACTATTATATCCTATAATAGGAAAGTAAAATGTATGAAAAAGCTTTTGATTTCCCGTCTACGTTAAAGTTAACGGGAAAGTCCTCGATATAAGACAATTAAAAATGTCAACAAGTGCAAAGATTTTGCTTTCTTATTATATCATGACAATAAATCGTTCCAAACCAATGGGTGTTGTTATAACAACACCCATTGGTTAATAAATTTAATTCATTAAAATAATTGAATTAATAATCTTCATTTGTATAAAAATATTAAATTTATTATCTATTGTAATAACAGAAAAATCTTTACTTTGAATTCAAAATCTAAATTCGTAATTTAAATTCTTAACAAACAATCGCGCAAGCGTCCTCCAAATGACGTGGATTTATTCAGGTGCGCTCCAGATATGGTATGTTTGTCCCCACTGACGACAGTAATGTTAATGTCTGTTATACAGAACATACTTAGACGCCTCACTTTTCTTATTGTACCTACTTAAAATAACTTTTAGATATTTTTTTTTAATTTAGAAATCACATCACAAAAATAAACCGTGTAAAACGGACATATATGAAATTCATAAAACGCAAATAAAAATAAAAAAAAAAAAAAGTCCTCGTTTTTAAATAACCATTTACATAGTTATGAAATCTAAAAAATATATATATATAACTATCAATAATAACAAAAATTTAAGGAAAAATTTTACTTATTAATTAAAAGTCTCTAAAATTCTAATTCTAGAAATTAACATATATTACTACCAAACCAGTACTTGCAAGTCTTATTATCTCTTACTATCTGTAATGGTTTTTTTTTACAACTTAGAATGACAAACAGGCTAACGGCGCACCTCATTAAAATTGGTAACCGTCGCCTATAGACATGAGCAGTACCATGGACATAATAGAGTGTACTGTTTCGCTCATGGTACCCCCATGCGTTGCCATTCCTGAGGACTCAGGTGTTATTCTCTGTACCTTGTAAATTCACTGCCATATTTGGATTGAAGGGCACACAACCATGCAAACATAACTGCTTCACGGTTGAAACACGAATGGAACAGAGATACCCAAGCAAACAACTTTTATACAAAGTTTCCCTCTGGTTTATTACGGTCATGTATATATTTTTTATACTACTGCGTTTAATTTTATTATCACCGGTATTTATTAAATCTGCCTGTATAACATATAAATCAATTCAAATCTCAAACTGCTTCGAATTCTGTTCCAAATATAAACACAAAGTAATTTGGCACTTTTACAAAAAAAAAAGCGATTAAATGTTGGAACAGTAAATTAAATAGCAATTTACGAGAGAAATCTAAACGAAAAATGTGCCGCGTCCGCAACACTGCACCGTCATTGTTCTACGTATCAGAATTCAAATTTCACAAACGTCAATTAATATTAATAGACACCTAAGCCAAAATTCCGGTCGGCTCGCGGCCCAAACAACCAACGTTGTTTTTAAGGATTTTTTATCGACTCAATTCGAACTTATAAAATTTATTATTAGTTACATTATTCGTATATTACAAATTCATATATATGTATAGACAAAAATGTTATATATTTTTTAAATTAAGTTTTATGTATGTTAATTAAAGCAGATGAAGATGTTGTACAAAATAGTTTTGACTCACCAATTAATTCTCATGTTAAGTAGTATGGAAGCAAACTGTTGTTTTGCTTGATATGATTATGAAATTATTTAAAATAGTGGCTCAAGACTTAGTGCCGTGTGAATGATAATCTGATAAGAAGATTAATTAAACAATTTAGGTAAAATGCATTATATTGTATTCTAAAATATTTATTTATTTATTCATTATTGCACAATAAAACTTTGTACAAGTGGCGAGCTTAATGCCATATGGCATTCTCTATCAGCTAACCATTAAGTAAAAACAGAAAGCGTATGAAGGGCAGATGTGGTAAAAAATTTATTCCACATACTCAAATTTTAATACCTGTTACATCTTCAAATCGATTATGCATTTTACAAGTATACAGTTTTCCAAATTAAAAACTTAACTAAATAATAAATTTGTTTAAGTACCATGACCAAAAGAGGTTAATAAACATCACAACTATACAATTTTAGTGCGTAGTTATTTAAACTTTGATAACTAAGTATCAATTATTTTTTCTTTATATAAGTACTTGCAGTCTTGCAGACAATCATGAACTGTATAATCATTTACCATCAGGAGAACTGCCACCATCATCATACAATAAAAATAAATACTTTTTTTTATGTTTTTTTTTTATACAACTTAGAATGGCAAACAAGCTGACGGCTCACCTGACGGAAAGTGGTAACCGTCGCCTATAGACATGAACAGTACCATGGACATAACAGAGTATACTGTTTCGCCCATGATACACCCCATGCCTTGCCATCCCTGAGGACTCAGGTGTTATTCCTATTTATAATAAGTCTTTAAAATTTTTAAACAGTGAACTGTCTCTACGAAAAGATACTCGTATTATGAATGTATGAGTTACATGCACTAACATTGTTTACTGGGCAATGATTGTTTTTATATCTAGTATCAATTTAGATTGATTCGTCATCATCATATCAACTTTTAACTGACCACTGCTAAACATAAGCCTCCCCCTTGGGGGTGTTTTGCCAGTAGTTACCACGTTTGGCAGGCAGATTGGCAACCGCAGTTAGCTCTAGATATGTTTTACGACGGACGCTGTGCCCATCCCTCGCCTCCCTTAGTCGTCTCTTAAGACACTCACGCGAAAGGAAGAGGTGGTCTATCCTACGCCGGGATCTGCACGGCAATTTATATTGATTACTTAGTGATACTATAGGATTTATTTTATCATTGATGTAATAACTCCAACATATATGTTATGAAAAAATATCAAAATATTGTGTTATCATATCATTAAATAAATTTTTTTTTTTATTTCATCCTTATGCACGAGTATATATTTAATACATACATATTTTTTATTTGGAATAAAAATATTATACATAAAAACTTAGGAAGCATCTGTTTTTATCCGTAAATTCATGGTCAACATATACTGACTAATCAGAATAAAAAGTGGTTTTCCATTTTTTTTATACAACACAGAACGGCAAACAAGCTGACGGCCCACCTGATGGAAAGTAGTAACCGTCGCCTATAGACATGAGCAGTACCATGGACATAACAGAGTATACTGTTTCGCCCATGATACCCCCCATGCGTTGCCATTCCTGAGGACTCAGGTGTTATTCGTCTGTACCCAATAAATTCACGCCATATCCCACCCTTCAAACCGAAACACAGCCATGCAAACACAACTGCTTCACGATTGAAACACGAATGGGACAGAGGTACCCAAGCAATCAACTTTTGTACAGTCTCCAAATTCTACGTAATCATAATTGTCAAGTCAACATATATTTGAACACTCCGACAGTATTTGAAATCAGCCTCCTTTGCACGCCTACTGCTTCATCGAAAACAATTCACAAGAAGTACCCAAGCAATCGACTCTTGTACAAAGTTTCAAATTCTATGTAAATAAAAAATTTTATGACGATTGGTTGTGCTATTAAACCATTAACAGGTAATAAACAAACTTTCTAACAAAATTAGTCATTATTTTTATCATTATAAAACACTAATGTATTATTTATTATTACTTATTATAAATTACTAAGATTTTCAGTAACTACTTCCAATTGTTCATTAAATCACTTGCTATACAGTACTATAAAACTACTGTAAAATCGTTAAATTAAAAATAAACACATCTTTTTGTCGGGATACAGAACCAACTGTAAATCGAATACATTTACACACGATTGGTTTAGAAATATTTGTCGGATGTGACCTCAGCGGACGGCCGGTCGACGAATACTCGAAATAAATTAAAAAATGCTCACTCATCATCAATCAAACGGGCTCGATTCCATCAATATAATTTACTTTTTGTAGTTTTTACCAGAAAGCGCCCTCCGTGACTCGCAACTTGAGTGACTTGCCGCACCAGGTACCCGGCTACACCTTACATTAAATTATTTATTAAAATGTTATTTATAAAAGCTTTTATTTCAAGTTAGGAATTTAATTCTTTTAACCACAGATTAAATTACATTAATCTCTATCTGGAATTCTTTTTTTTTACTTTCCACTATGCAATTTTTACAATGCATTGATTTTCTATAAAAAGCCATATTAACCGCGGCTTACATTATTTTTTATACATTTTTATATAACTACTACCATTTCTCATTAGTCTCACTAACTTATTTATAGAAAAATAATATCCTAGCTACCATCCTAATAAAGTTGTTGGCATAGCTAGTAAAAAATCAATGCAGAATTCAATGGTCATATTCAGTTTTGAATTGATTACTTAGGAATACTTCCAATTGCTCTGCCCTGATATAGAACAGTCTCCCAATGGTGACATGTCGAAACGGTTGGCCATGGAGGCCAGTAATCGGTTTTCTCCAATAAACGTCGATTAGACGCGCCGGCGTCAGCTCGGCCGCACCGGCCTGCCCGCATACATTCATGCACACAATTGTTTCAAATTATTATTTTATTTATTTAATTCTTTATTGCACCACATTACACCACGCAGATAAACAATTCAAGTGAAATACAGTAGGATAAAGTACAGATTAAAATGTAAACCTTTATGTAGAAAAGGCGATCTTATCGCTAGGGCAATCTCTTACAGGCAACCTTTGTTTTACACCTATCATTTTTATTATACACCAAATACCTTAGAATTTGAAGACATTTAAAAAATTTTAACGTCTTTAACTAGTGCGTGTTGCCAGTGATTACTTCTGAAACCGAAACATGGTCCTACACGACTGCCCGTATGCAAAAACTTCAAGTTACTCAGCGGGCTATGGAGAGTGCTATGCTCGGAGTCTCTTTGCATGATAAAATATGTCAATTGTATATATCTTATTGTCATATATCTTGTAGGTATAATTATTGGTACTTGGGTGTTAGAATCATACTAAATATTGAAACACTTCCACACGTAAACACGTGATCTTCTATATATTTTTTTAAAATATTTATATCCTGACCGATTTATACTGCAGACTGTTTACATTTGGTATAATATGAATCCTTAAACCTACAGTAGTAATAAAACTGTTTTCACTTATAAAATGAATATATTTGTATATGGTACTAGCTTTTACCCGCTATTTCGCGCGTATGACCAGAATATGCTTACTGACCAAGATAAATAGTGTCCTATCCTTCTTCATCTCATATACGAGTAGTATCTGTATACCAAGTTTGAAAGTAATTAATTATTACATTAAAGTGCCAAGTGGTAACAAACAAACTCACTTTCACATCTATATATTAGTAAGCATTAAAACTTGCGACCACGAAGGTACGTGCCATGGTCGTGACCAGACGGTGATTTCAATTATTATCTAGAAGTCGTTCAACGGCTCTCAGTGCACCACTTTTAATCATACTTATCATACACTATATAATAAGAAACCGTTTTTTGCTATAAAAACATAACACACGAATTATTTTGATATGAGTGTCGAAATCCTATATTTGCAGAACTTGTTTACACTTGTAACGTTTAGTAACACTAGTTATGGAATAAGAATCCCATCATTCATCCCGTAATACTATTTGTTTTTATTTGCATAATATTATAATAAGCACTCATAACTAACGATACACAGCACAATAACAGGCCAAAGAAATATAAGTTTAATATTTTGGTTCAGAAATAAAAACATTAAATATTTATTATGCTAACATTTATACAAAACTAACATGAACTGTTGAAAAAAAGAATTATCAAAATCAGTTTTGAATTGGTGAAAATGTAGCATACACATAAAAAATCCAGATGGATTTTAGGAATACTACTTTTTTCAGAGTAGTCTGCCTAGAAACCAAGTCAATAACATTACTGTTGTACTTATGAAAATCATTCCAATACGAGTCGTTTTGTCTATGAATGGTCTTATCCCAACTAGTCTAAAATAATATTTGAGATGGTTAAAAACCCAGAAGAGTTAAAAGCCTATCTTAGTCGAATCATAATAAGATTTATTTAGCATAACCTGCCCAGTTTAATAGGCTTCTCATATTGTAGGCGTAATATTAACGGACTAGTAAATTTGCAGTGGCAGATTATACTAAGCAATTCTTATTAGGATTTATATTATACGGACTTCTTGACCACCTAGAGCAGATTTTTTCTGGAGAAGACGCAGTTGTGGTCTTAGATACTACTTGAATAGTATGTCGCCTTATGTTCCTGGAGTCCTTATTTCCGACTGTTCTTTTAGCGGGAGTTAATTATCCCTCAATCAATACGGTCACATTAGAGGTCAATAATACATTTCGAATATATAGTAAAGGCCGTGGGTGATCCCGGAAAGCATATGGGCAATCCTTCTTAAAACAACTTCAAACCTTAACTTCCATCTCCCCAAGTGGGTGTCGATATAATGATGTTGATGATATAATAAAGGGACAAATCTCTGGAAAGAAAAATTCTTTTGATAGCTTATATTTTGAAGAAAGTTATAGGCTGTCATGATCACGACACGACCACGGGTAAAGCATGAGAATACAGCTAATATTAAATATAGTTACAATATCTATATATTTGGCTAATGTCTACCGAATGTAAAATAAACATATATAGAAAAACGTCATGCTATGATGTTTTTCAATAATTTAATGTAAAACGGATTAATTTTTTTTAAGAGGAGATTCTTAGTTATCATATGAGGCGTTAACTGTCCACTGCTCAACATAAACCATCCTTATAAGGGAAATTTTGCCAGTAGTTACCACGCTTGGCATTGAGTTGGCAACCGCAGTTAGGCTTTTAGTGAAGTTTTAAGAAAGACGCTACTGTCCATCCCTCCACCATTAAGTTTCCTTAGTTGCCTCTTATGACATTTACAGGAATGGAAGGAGAAAGATTCTTAGTAATGAAGACAAATTCTGGTAAAATGCCTGGCCACTACCGTAGTTAATTCCTGATGAATTAGTCATGATGGATTAAGCGATATGACTTCATTCTCACTTATCTTCTTCTACGGAAACCGCGCCGTCGTACACCGATAGCCCAGTGGAGATTATAATTCCATTTTTAAAAATCTCTTATCGTGAGGGTTTAGTATACAGATAAGACGTTATGGTGTTAATATAATTATAAGTATTTAAAAACATTTTAAAAATTGCTCCTACTTTTGTTTAATATATTATGAAATCTAAATCATCATCGATAAATTCAAGCAAATATAGCTATTGATCAAACACTGTTTAACTACTCTTTAAGCGAGTTTGAAGAGCTAGTGCACTGTTATAAAAAAGTTTTCAGGAAATGCAAGGGCACTTGTATGTATGTACTAATAAATTTGCTGTCCAAACTCTCTAAATGTGATTATAACAAAAATTGTAATCGTAACATCAACTATATTAGTCATATTTAATTTAGATACCGACAGACAGTGTATGTCACGAAATAATCATCCCACGACTTTTGTTTACATAATATATTAAGAGTAAAAAGATTATTTCTACTTTACACCTCATCGTCGGGTAAAAAACACAACATTCCATCTGTCTTCTCTAAGCCTCCAAAAACGATAAATAAACACTAGCGAAGCTCTCGTATGGAGTAAGGTTCGTGGTATACTATCTTTATGTCACTCTACTTTCACCGCTCGACATTATTTCAGCTAAAATGAAACTTATATTTATTAAAATAAATAAAATATATTTACGACATATTCCCATTTAAATAAACTAACGATGATATTCTTTTAAATAATTGTAATCTTATACATTTACATTTAATTACTGCTTAGCTTGCATAAAAGAAATTGCAAAAAAAACTATAAATTGTATCATTTATCTATAATTACAAATTATTTCACATTTTTAACTCTGCCAGTTATTATTACATAAAAACTAACCTATAAAAGAGGATTATATTATGTACATGGGCATACTTATCATCAGAAGGTACTCTAATGAACCCATTCCCGTCAGGTGTCACAAAGCTATCGATCGACTCGATAATACCGTACCGTCTCAAGCGAAGTGTACGGATAGAGCGAAGTCGGCCCGAGGTGACGGCGCAACTCAAAGCTTCGACAGCCGTCCAGCGTGCTCATAATTAAGAACGGTGACTGTTGAAAAATGGCTGCCGCCCCCGGCCGGCCGTGAATAATCGCCGTAATTACGATTCGGAATAATTTCGAGCCAGTCATAGCGATGCTATCAGTAGGTGTTGACGAGTGCTCGTTACTCGCACGCAGGGAAACACGCGTCAAAGCGATCTACTATTCTGGAAATTGCAATTGCTTCATTAGAGACGCGTTTGATTTAACTAAACTGCCTTTGCACCCAAATTCTCGATCCAATTACTTCAATTTGCATCGGTATCCGGAGAGAAAGGACCTTCTTTACATGAAATAAGATCTAAAACATTAAATCAAATATTATTAAATATTAATATGCTATCAATTATTAGCTATAAGAGGTGAGATAGTGACATAATACACCACTTGGCCACAGTAACATCTTTTTGAACATATTCGAAACTAACATGACACTAGCGTACTATGTATTGGTAGCCTATCT
This sequence comes from Galleria mellonella, assembly GCF_026898425.1. Taxonomy (NCBI): domain Eukaryota; kingdom Metazoa; phylum Arthropoda; class Insecta; order Lepidoptera; family Pyralidae; genus Galleria; species Galleria mellonella. The sequence goes on along the minus strand of NW_026442162.1, from coordinate 1,820,877 downwards.
TATGTTAGTAGCCTACATTACAGAGTCAAGAGCGGCAAGCGAAATTTTATGCTTCTACTCTCTGTCAGCAAAATAATTTATTTCCATACAATATGTAGTAGGAATATAATACGTCACAACTCTTCAAAGTCTTGAGATGTTAAGAGTCGACTACTGGAATAAAATACAATACGTCAGTAAGAGCGAAGAACAACTCGAAACCTTTATAAATGCAATGAATGGAAACGGTATATATATATAGAAAATGAAATGATGAGGATGAAGTCAGGTCAGTCTCATTATGGCAAATTTACTACAATTATCGATGATGGTTATCAGGAGGGTTCCTCGTGGAGGTCAACCTGACAGAGTACATAATTAGCATCTCTGATACTAGTAACCTCCCCCCCCCCCCCAATCCACCTCAATTAAACTCTATACGCTCTCTAAGCAGCTTGACTCTCGTGGTGATGGGAAGGTAACGTAGTATATCTACGTCTATGGGTAATATCCTTCATTTATGGAGAGAGAACCGTACCCAGTGGCCAATGGATAAATTCAATAATTAATATTTGCATGCCGTTTGATGTGGCAAAACATAATAGACATCTTATAAACTTCACAAATGCAACACCTTTTCTACAATCTTTCTAGCAAATAAATTTCTTTCATTTCAAATTTCATTTCATTTCATTTCAACATTAATATATTTAGGAACATAATTACATTTTGCCATACAAATACAAATAATACCCATAAAAACAAAAACCTAAAAACAAAGTAATTTCCTCTACCATAAATTTACCTACTATCGGGACCACTAGTAAAAGCTAATGTCCAAACGGAGATAGCTTAATCCTTTCTCTTAATTAAAATAATGTAACTCGAGTGCGGCTCGGCGCAGAGGCGTGTCGGTTGCGCCACTAGACGTGGGTAGATTTAATTAGCTGTAAATGCTTTTTTCGCGGTTGCATCATCAGGTACGGACTGGCCTCTGAAGTACCTCTACGTACTATCCATTTTATACTTCAAGAATACACATACACTTCGTAAAAAATGTACAGTAATAATATACGTGTATTCTCTTGTCAAATTCAAAGGAAATCTTAATGGGAAATAAAATTAAATACTATATAAGATTTTCTTATACTTATTACAAATTATAGAAATTCTGATAGTAAATAGTCATCGTATCTCAATGACTCACTTTTTACAAGGGTTGAGAAACCTCATTTCTGTTCTTTCTACTCCTACTACTCGAATACATTTACATGAAATACATTTACAAACTTTTACGTTTCATAAATATTATTCACATGTTTCAACTTTTTTTTATTTTATTACTATTTGATTGCAAAAGTTTTATTTTCTATTAAATATTCGACATATCTTGTCACATTTTATCAATCGATATAAGAATGTTATTGTCTTTTGGTCCTAGCACAGAATAGGCCATCCCTTCCTTTCCCGTGAATGCCATAAGAGGCAGCTAAGAGAACTTAATGGCCGAAAGATTGCGGCATCCCTCTTAAAACTTCACTTAAGCCAGTTAGGCTTAATACGACTTATACAGCTTAATAAGACGCTTGCCAAATATGGTAACTACTGGCAGAACCCCCCTTATGGAGGAGGCCTATGTTCACCGGTAGACAGGTAACAACTGATATAAGATAAAATTATGTACAAGTATAACAAATACTATTATATATTTTTTGAAATGATAATGATGATGATATCAGATTTGACGGATAATGATATGCGAACATAGGCCTCCCCTTTAGGGGATTGTTGCCAGTAGTTGCCATGTTTGGCAGACAAGTTAGCAACCGCAGTTAGGCTTTGGTGATGTTTTTAGAAGAACGCTGCTGCCCATCCCTCGACCATTAAGTTAAGGGAGTATAATGATCGAGAGTAAGGTAAGGAGAGTACCTTCTTACGACTTTTGTGAAGTAATCGTAGTTATATCACAAAATACACTAATAATAACCAAACAGGAAAGAACTAGCAAATTATTGGCAAGGGCAGAAATGAGTGGAAAGGACTGGAGGAGGCCTTCACCCGAGAGGGGATCCATTAACAAAACTAACTCTTACTAACATTTAAACAATAAGCGTAACATTAATTAATAACTGACTAAACACTAACAAACAAATACCAATATTTTAAAATAATAATTTTAAGGATAAGGAAATATAGGGCTTTTTATCGTATATTATTTTATTTATTTATTTAATAACCAAATAGAACTTAAGCTTACACTCACGAATAAATAATTATTTCATTGTTATTAGCATATATGACCTTCGTCAAATAAGTTAATGACCCTAACATATCTAAATGTTGAGTGTAATGGGCACAGTTCAAGCACGCCTGTGCCGCTATGTACACAAATTATTAGTTATACTAACATTTATAGTTTTATTATTGTGTGTATATAAGTAGCAGCTTCGCCTGCGCATAACACGTTATCTCTTATTCCCGTGGGAATTTCGGGAAATTAATTTTTAGTGGTATCTACGTCATAAAAGGAACCTTTTACAGTATCAAACTCCACAGATTTAAGATGTGTCTGATAAATCAATCGGACAGTCTGTTAAATGAAAAATAACAAGAAATTAAAATAAAAAAATGTATGACTTTGGTAAGTATGGCTTGTACTTACCAATGTCATATAATTTTTTTGTTACAAAAATATATCTATACTAATATAACACAACAGAAGTGTTTGTTTGTTTGAATGCGCTAGTCTATTAAAACTACCAATTGGATTTGATAAATTCTTTTAACATTTTATAACTCATTTCTTGAAGACGGTAGGCTATTCAACATCACGATATGACCGCGAGCAAAGCCATGGGATACAACTAGCTAGTAAAACATGCTTCTCATGAATTTATTGTTATTGCACTTGACGGTCGATTAGCGAAGCGTTTGTTTCTTACTGGAAACCAAAACCATTAGTAGGTATAGTAAGAAAAAGTCTTACTAATAGTCACTATATCTCACTAGTCAGAGCTTCTCTCTTCTGATTAGTACTCACTCTATACTGTTAGTCAGAGCTTTTCTCTGGTTTTCAACAAACACCTGATAATGTGTTTTCAAATACCTCGGATATTGCAAGGATCAACCGTAAAGCAGGTCGTATACCTAATTACCATCTTTAAAACCTACTTAGCATGCTTTTTCTCTGTTAAAATAGAATTTGAGCTATTTTAAGAATTATTATTCAAAATTTTATTTTTAAGTAAAAATTTCGCGACTTCTCCTCGCGGATAAAACACGAAATTTTGTACTCTACAGACATAAGTATTATATTTACTACTACTGTTGCGATATAGAAAAAATTCAAATGTCTTAATCTTATACTAATATAGAAATGAGAAGTGGATGGTGCGCCCGTGATGGATCACGCGGCTAATTGCCAGAGTAGCGTCGACAACTCATAACACGTTATTTACGGCGTTACCATTATTTATTCTGGGCTAGTTACGGCTCTCATAATCGGAGCTATTAGTTTTTTGTAACACATGCACTTTTCTATCTAGAAGTGTCACATAATGTGTTTTCAATATTTGATATTTTCATTTATTCAACAAGAAAAAAAGACTATAGGCACTTGTTTAGATAGTTACTCAATTAGCGGTAAAAAACATGTATGTCATTCAAGTTAAGCGTACTTTGTCAAAAGTTTCTAGAAACAACACGAATGAATACATATATGTAATATTTAAATGTATCATTAATTTAAATTCTTTACCGTAGGCACTACTACTTGTAGATTATGAAGCCATATCGCACTAATTACTTATTAATCTGATGCAATCAAATACACACCCAATCACACAAGACATTCGTATCAATTTCGATTAATAAATTAATTATACGCCCAACCGATCATTCTCAATATAATTGCAAAGTTTTTAATTTTGGTCCGAATTGGTTTCTTATTTTAAATATTATTTACCGGTTTTTACTTCGTCCGCGTGATCGGGATATGTTTATTAACCGGGATAAAAAAAATACCTAGCCTGTATCCTTCTCCATCCCATATAGTACGTGTATATCAAATTTCATAGTAATCGTTTAAGCTGTTAAGACGCTATAAGGTAACAAACAAACTTACTTTCACATTTATAATTTTGATAAAGACTGGTAATGCTTACAAATAATTGAGTTTCTTAAGTACATTCTTGATAAATAAATATGCATTTTTAAACTAATTCCTGCACTTCCAGTAATTCTATGTCTGTTTGTACAAAAATCAGGTAGCGCGGAGCCTTGCGTGTAATTAAGATGGTCATTTAAAATGTGCTCTTGTTTTAATTGAGTTATGGATAATGTTACGGCTTTTATATTAAGCTACAGTTTATGAGTTTTATGCATAGCGGTAGAAACTAAATAGATAATTAATTGTATAACATAACCCAATGACAATGATTTAAATTATACTAGGAATAGTAATCATAACATATGGGTACGTGAATTAAAATAGAAAAAAATGCTGTATTGTTTTTGAGCCAACTACAATTTATATATGGACTATAGTAAAACTATTCGTATTTTATAACATATTCGGAAAGGGGATAAAATAAAGTAAAGGTGTATATCTATATATATAGAGAAAAGATTTTATTTTTATGTATATTTGTATATATTTATAAAAAAAAATTTTGTGATAGCAATTCTAAAAAAATAATCGATTTACGAGAAAAATATTAAGCCTCTCATAAAAACTTGAAATCTCAACACGCCTTGTTTGTCTGAGAATAGTATGAAAAAAGCACGATGCTTTGAGCCAATTATTAATTACCAATATTCTAATAATTATTTTTAAAAAAGCAACAACTGTGTTCCTTGCCCATTCGTCACAGTTGAAATTGCATTCCGAACTGAGCGATAGTTTAAACAAATTACTACGACTATTTAAAAATTCTTATTATTAGTTTTACTTGAATACAAAAAATATTTATTTAAAAAAGAATGCTAGTAATTTGGACTTCTTGTATAATCACATTAGTTGTCAATACTCGTTTTTCCTTGCTCTATGATACGTAAACTAATGGAATGGGTATGAGTATAATGAGCAGAAATCATATCTATGAAACTGAATACAGATAATATTTTACTGAACAAGGTGTTATCTTGCGGAAGTCCATATCATTGGTATTAAAAATTTACCTCAAGATGCCTCGTTTGTAGCTGAAACACGTATCGCAAAAGGTGCGTGAACAATTTGGCAGTCGGATATTGCTAGCTATTATGGAATGTTGTGGAACTTCTGGTAGTAATAGTGGTGGTAAATCTTCGGATGTTGGCAGTCACATTCATACAAATCACGAGATCATGTAATTGATTGAGCACGACCAATTTAAGGGTTAAAGAATTCAGGAGTACAAGAATTTCCATACATTTTAATAGACGTCATAAATACTCAGGCAAAACAAATGTCACACGTAATTGGAGACGTAATCGCTGCCCCTTATTACCCCGCCTTGATGGGCCCGTACTCGTATGTCGTATGCCCGTTATTAATATTTCAGATTACACGTCACGTTAGACAATGGTTCTCACGGAGTAATGTACGTGAATTTCGGCCATACATGTAACGATATAATCATATTCCGTTTCATTGTGTACGGGAAAGTAAGTCCTTCCCACAGCGGTCTAGTGTAATTTCAAGAAAATGGAACGCACCGCAAGTTGTGACGTAATTTAATCGTTACAATGCATTATTTCGCATGCTATCGCAGTTTTGAAGCAAAGAAATTAAACATAACTCATCACATGCGCTAAAAATGAAATGCAGAATTTATTTGGACAAAAATAAGATTAGACGAATCGAAATCTCCCCATTATCTAATTATAAGTATCATGAATCATACTCAACTATAATTATTGATACCGGTTTTAACCCTAATAGTAAAATTTCTCCTCTTATTGAGCCACTCGTTCCAGTAATGAGACGTACTAAGTTGTTACGGTATCGGCTTTACTTACGTATTTATCTTCGGAATTGCCCAATTAAAAAGTCGACCTAAACGTATAATTAAGTGAACCTAACTATCTATTCCTAAAACATAATAATTTTATTCACTCATACTTACATAAATAATCGATTAATTATCGTATCGAATCGATTATAATATTAGTCAGTAAACTTATTATTTAATTTGAATTTAAGGGCTTAAAAAAAATACGAATACATATTCATTGCAAAATTAACTACCGTATTACACCTTATATTTTTGTGTGTATATTACATGATATCATTACCACTTCAGAACAGATCCTTTTATTAATACATTTTAATTTTAATTGAAACATTTTACTCCTCTGTTGATGTGATTGAATTATGTTTATTATTGAATGTATATATCTGTTGCGTATGTGTAAATATGTTATTGTGACTTCAATGATTGCTTACCTATTTGATTTGTTTATCTTATCTGCTTTTCCTTCAACAATTGTCAACTACATAACCTACGAAATTAAATTAGAAAAACATGTTATTGGCCATACTACATTGTTATAAAATGTTTGTTAATTTTATTTGTAAATTGCTGTTGGTTTTTTTTAAATAAATAAATAAATATTTTCTACTAGTGGCCCGTCCCAGCGTCGTACGGGTGGACATTTTTACATTTTTAAAAAGTGGCCATTAAGGCTGCACATGCGATGGAAGCTTAAAAATGGAGTAACTTCTCCTGTTTTCCCAAACATTTTCCTTCACTGCTCTGCTCCTATTGATCGTAGCATGATGAAAAGTATACTATAACCTGCCCAGGAGTATGAAGAATAATTGTACCAAGTTTCGTTAAAATCCGTCGAGTAGTTTTTGTTTCTATAACAAACGTACAGAATGACAGACAGACAGACAGACAAAAATTTGACTGATTGCATTTTTGGCATCAGAATCGATCACTAATCACCCCATGATATTTATTTTGGAAATATATTTCGTGTACAGAATTGACCTCTCTACAGACTTATTATAAGTATAGATCAAATAAAATCTTTTAAGTATTATAGATATTCATAGAATTTAATCAATTAATATGACTTTAAAAAGAAGAAAAGCGATAAAAACGATAGATCTCACAACGAACCCGGCAACACAACGAAAACGCTCAATAAAATAAACCGGCGACTTCATTAATAAGTCAAAAAGTGAAATATTGGTCGATAGCCGAATGGCGACGTGGCGACCCCGCTTCCGAAAGTCATCACAGACGCGACACGGCCGAAACAAAAAAGCAGTCGCTTGGCACTTCCGATTGCATTTCCAACGCTGAAAAATTACCTACCAACCCCCTGGCAGTGCATTTTAATACTCTACGAATTTCTTTGTCATTCTTTTAGGGACCTGTTTTATTATGTTGACAAATTTATATACAAATAGGTTGTTATATGTAATGGTTGTTGGTAAATGTATAGAACGTGACAATAAATATATTAAAAGCTTGGTATAACCGCTATACAAATATGATGAATGTATGAATGTATATAAGTAAAATTTGACTTTCGCTTTGTTTAAAAGGTAAAGCATAATGTAGTAGCATAATGTATGGCATAAAAAAGCCAGAGCAATCTTTTATACAAGTGAACAATTATTACTTGGTAGTAATACAATCTAGCATATATGGTCCCAGCATAGAATGGGTCACCCTATTCCTTCTCGTGGGTGTCGTAAGAAGCGACTAAGATACTTTAATAGTCGAGGAATGGGCAGCAATGCCCCTTTTAAAACACCACTAAAAGCCTATCTGCGATTGCCAATCCGCCTACCAAGCGTGACAACTACTGGCAAAATCTCCCCTTATAGAAGAGGCCTATGTTCAGCGGTGGACAGTTGACGACTGATATGATAACGATGATTAATATTTATCAATAAGCAGCATTAAATTAATTCTGGACGAATTTTTTTAGCATCTAAATTGATTTTTATTAGTGCTATTGTTGTAATTAGAACTGTATTACAATTATAGACAGTTTAATATATAATAATATAAGGAGGGGGAGAGGGAGACCGAGACATAGTTACATTAGGCAGATCAAGGAAGGAGTTGGTGTCGTGTCGTATCAAAAGGTGAAGAAACTCGCTAAAAATCGTAGTAAGTGGCAAGAACTCCACCGACAAGAGCGCAGCTCTTAAATAGATAGATAGATACAATATATTTAATCCATATTTAATATAAAACAGATAATATTAAAATTTGTGCTTCCACAAAATAAATAAGTATCCTAATATGTTATTACTTAATTATTTTAAATATAACATGACAAGGCATCGGACATTATAAATGATGATAACCATAAGAAAAACTGCAATATTTTAATGTGCCCTAATACTGACAGTGAATCAGTACGTAAAAACATCTTAATGACTGCGTTCGTTCGTTTCGTCCTATAAACGGATGCACTAATTCTTGTTCACAGTCACTCGCCTTTGAAACGTCCTTCAGTCTTCTGAGAAGTAATGATGCGCTGTTTTTTTCTTTTTTAATTAACTATTACAATTTTTCCGGAAACCTTCGTCTGGGTATTGGGTACAGTTAATATAATAAACCTGCGTGAGATGCGGCAACTATCTTTTGTTTCCATAACCCTCGGTGCGGATCGAATCCACTTGGCGTCATCATTTGTCTTCGACATATTCGTCTTTTGACAATTTCTAAACAACACATTTTTTACGTGTATGTGCCACATATAAATAGAATTTTATTTCACATTACACACCGACATTAATTCTGCACAATAAATGTTTACAAGCACGCTAATAAATAAAATATCAAGCAATATTCGAAGACAATAGAGTAGAAACTTGCATGTAATAAGTAGGTATATAATTGCAGTTGTGTCGCTAAAATGCAATATAATATCGATGTGCACCTACATTGTAACGTGTGTAAATACTAAGGACTAATGCCCACGTTAAACATTTAACAGTCAGCTATAACAACGAAGGTTTTTAATGTCTTCCAATTACAGTCTTCACTCTGTTAACGATTTTGCTGAGCATTAACTATTCCAATTTTATGTTTGAGCCTGTCGAAACGCGAAATTCCTGGAGCATGTTATTGCATATAATTTGAATATTTAAATATGAAATTGTTATTGATGCATCATAATTACAGATTTGTAACTATTGCCTTCTGCTCTGCTTACTTAGCCTAGTATTATGACTTGTTTAAAAGAATGATTTATAAAAAAAAAAAGATATAAGATAAGCAATAAATGTAACATTTTCGACAATATCATAGACAATATAAAAGAAAAAATATTGGATCTACCTAATTAGTTTCGTATTGTACAAAATAGTGTCACTTTATAAGGGTTTTTTTTTGTAAATCAACGTGTCTATACCTTTGTCTCGTTGGTGACTTACGAATTTTATTATCTATGGCTTAAAATGATATATTGCCGCTCTTAACTGGAGAATCATAAAATATTTTCTGTTTGTGAAATATTTCTGAAGCAATAAAGCAATAATTCACTACGGGACTACGGGGAAGATGGCGAGCTTTATTTGCTGTCATAAACGACTGTTTATGGTGTACTTTTTTGCTGCGCCCTTGTACCTAAGCGTAATGTACGCGCTCACACATAAACTTTGCTTTTATCATTACCGTGATTGAGAATCAATCATTATTCCAATATTTCAAGTGTAATCCCGAATTCAGTAGCACTTTTGTACATCGCTGGTTTTTTTTACAATAGCATTTGTTTATTCTTTAGCTGATTAGACTTAATTAATACTTAAGTGAAGATATATAAAGTATCTGATACATTACCCAACTACTATGTTAGTTAGGAAACTATAAAACTTTCTCTTTATTTTATAAATAAAATAATGTATAACAAACTGGAACAGAGAACGCCAAACAGAGAGAGTATATAGTTTTTTAACTAAATATACATACATAGAGTCACTCTTTAAATCGTGAAAATATTTAAAGGAACCAAAACAATAATTTTTTGAATTTATATCTGATGAGTCTGTTTACCCATATTTTGTTACAACATCACGTTAAAACTACCGCACTGAATTGGATGCGGCTTTTTTGTTTTTCATATTTCTGAAATCGACGCATACGAAGTAGCTGACAAAATGCGATATAAATATATGCGATCAATCCACGGACTGCAAGTAATTATTTTAGTAGCAGTTTGACGTATTCGATTGATCTTCACATTATCAGGTAACCTTTAATCATTAACTTTTTTATTTATTTAAAGATTATCTTATATGCCTGTGTAAGCGTGGTCTAGTCTCTTTGTTAATACGAGTAGTAATTTCCAACTACAGCATATATCTATTTTATTTTTGTTAGAAAAATATATCCAAATAAACTGAAAACCTCTCGTTACTTTATATATTAAGGAACTCAAAATCTCTCTTTATATGTCATAATATACTATTACAAATAAATTTTTAAAAAATATATTTAAGAACGTAATTCAAGAATAGTCAAATCAGAAACCGCCGGCTAGCATCAACGACCACACAAGTCCATTCGTCCTCGTCAACAGCACGACCGTCGGCATTTCACACGCGCAACAGTGTGAAACTTTGGAAGTGTCGACGGGGGGCTCCATTAGTCAACGTGATTAGTTCTCCGAGCGTTAATGTTTCAATGAGATGAATAATCTCCGGCTACAGTGACAAATGCGCTTCGGTCGTTGCGCGCGCGCACCGCACCTGACTCCCCCCACAAACGTGCCGCGCCATCACTCAGCATCACGATCTTATGTGTAGCAGATGAAGAGATTTATATTTATTAGAATTAGTAACTCCATTACTTTTGCGTTTTCCAGACCTGTCCGGGCTGCAGTTAAAATAATACATTTTATTCAATAATAATTAAATACTTATAATAATTTCTATAGATCCGTACTTTTTTGCTAGATTTTTTAATTACATAATATCACAGTTATAACATCATCAAATTTTTTTTTATTTTTATTTACACTATCTTGAATAATTTTAAACTATATCCGAAATAAAAATTATGCTTTACTACTAATCTAATTTCTAACAATAAAAAAATGTGAATCAATGAAACTTCCTAAACGAACTCTTTAATAAATAAAATGGCTGCTTCTACTTATAACCCTAAGATCATGCGTTCAAATTTGCCCAACATCAAATACCTTGTATTGGATTCTCTGATAATAGGAAATACTATTCAGAAATCTAATCAAACCTAGAAAAAGCGATTGATTCTTCCTATCACATTGAGTCGAAATAATGCGAATACTACTATTACAGGCATAAGCTTGCGTCCTAAATTCTAATTTAATTATTTTGTTTTTATAATCTTGATTCTAAAAACTTATATTACTCACATTGATCAAACTAAATTCTTAGATGGAGTATACGACTCCACTGTTAAAAACTCATGGTCACCCTATATTTATTGATAAATGGTCGACTTACGTATTCAGAGTCAAGGGTTAAAGTCGACTGCGATCTAGTGTCGGGATGTTTTTCACCTCCTCAAGCGATATATTTTTGAGCTCATCAAGTATTCCCCCTCTGCCCCTCCACCTCACCTGTTTACTGATACACACCAGGTGTTAAAAACAATCTAAAATGAGAAAGGCATGTGGAAAAAATGACGAATTGATTGACACTTGATGTGTGCGAAAAGGAAAAGAGATAGATAATAGACTAACCTACAATAATGAAATACACCTTGGTATTGCTTAAAAGAAGATCTAACAGAGTGTGTAATATCAATAGGCACTAATAAGGGATTTCTCGAAATTCCCACGAAAATGAAAGATAACGGTATAAAATAATCACAGCATCCTGGCATCTAGCGCTTTATAACTATACTTGAGCACATCGAAGGAACTTTTTCCATGGTCCATTGAGAAGAATGGAGCTAGCAAAACAGACTCTCTTCTGCTCAGAGAATGCTCTTCCACTGGCATTGATTCTGCTCTACGATATCATAAGCCAGTATCCAGACTTGAATATATTGACTTGTAAACTTGTCGAGTTTCGCAGAATGGCAATAAATTATTTAGAAAGTGTCCAATAATAAAATTTTGCTATTATATATTGTGAATGCTAAGGGGGCGAATTGGGAAACTGTCAAACTCCCTTGGTTTGTAAATATATTAAATAAATAAATGATGAGATTGCGTGTAAAAACTAATGTTTAGGACTAGCTGTGTAGAAGTACCTAGTATACTCTGCTAGTAGAGGTACAAGGTCACCCCCGGTGATAAATCAATTTCATTTTTAAATTAAAGTTAAATTAAGGAGTATCACATTTAAATACTACATAGAATTAATAATTATTAAATTTAAAGTAATCAGCATAAAAAAATGAAGTCAATAATAGAAATGTTTTCCAATTGAAATTTATACTGATGATAGGAATTAAAATAATTTTTATATTATATATATATATATATATTATAATAAAAACTATCATGTAAGTATTATGTATATTTATAGTTTTCAGTACTAATATTTGCTAAAACTAATTTAAGTAATCAATTTTAAATATAATAACAAAAATAAATCACAACTGTCTAACTGAATGCTTATCATTATTATATGGAGATCATAATTATTCTGATTACTTACTAAACTTACTAATAAATTTACATATAAATAGTAGTTATAAATTTGTTAATAAACTTGTAAAGAATTTATATTACATATGCTCATATTTTTGTTACCAGAGTGTTCTGTCGTATATGTCATTTCTATGATTTAACATTGATTGCGCGTCCGACTGATCCTTTGAGGACACCGCTTCGTAAAGATTTACAACTGAACTGATAGCTACCATCGAGTGTTATTGCGACAAAAATAATACTGTATATTCAAATTATTTTCTGTGAAACGTACCTACACTTTAAATATTGTAATTATTTAGGCATACATAATACATGATGATGATGATGACATTATATCTTACTAATATAATGAAATTGCAAGTAGACATTGTCTGCACTGTACATGTATAATACATGCACGCTATTTAAGAAAAATTAATATGATGGGTCTTAATAAGACCAATTGAAGCTAATGCAATAACTTTTGGAAATTATGGCTGTCTGTCTGTCTGTATGTTTGTTCCGGCATCACGTAAAAACTACTGCACCAAATTGTATGCGGTTTTCACAGTTGTGTAGAAATAGTCTTTTGCATTGGTTTCACTACTTAAATCTAAGCGTAAATAGTGGACAAAAATCTAGTTTTGATGTTATGTATAGGTAGATATATATCTACCTATAATACATACCTATAATACCTATGCGCAATAAAACGTAACCTTTTTGCAGTCAGGCAAAAATAGCTATAAATAAGCAAATAGGTACGAGTTACGTGACGGTACAAAAATATCAAGTACAACTTAACTGACTAGCATTATCAAAGAGTTACATGCAAGTCACTCAGTCCAGGGCCATATCCCCGTGCAGGTATGCCAATGAGGGCCGCGCACCAGCCACATCCATAAATCAAAGCATTCGTGCTCATGATTAATCAAATCAGACCCGACGTCTGTTATACATTGCACGTACATTAGATATACCCATATATACTTGCCTAGATCTTATTGAGGTCAGATCTACATTTTTAAGCGATTCCCAATAGGAGAAGACTCTGAAGTCGTCTATATATATATTTTTTTTTTTGTGGTTACGTTAGGCGATAATGTCGGTATTTCTAAAATGATTTTGATATTTTGTTTTTTGCTGTTGGTGGTATTGGGCTCATATTAGTTTTGTAGGTGATCATTAGAGTTGCTGTTTGTCTTTGTAAAGCAAAAAAATCTGTATACTAAGTAGCAAAATATACTAATGCATGCAAAAATACATGCAAAAATATTTCTTATTGATTTTTCTCTCTACAAAATTTCAACAATATCTAAACAGCGTCAGATATTAATAGATAATAAGAATTAGTTGATAGTTGTATTTATTAAAATCCTTTATATTTCGCGTGGGAGGACAAGTTCTCCGTAACATCCCGTGACCTCGGGCGGTCACGGATATTATGTACTAATTAGTTTCAACTAAAAGTTCCTAACATATCTGCACCACCTTTCTATCATTCTTCCTATCTATAAGGTACAAAATTAACTAAGTACATAACTATAAGTAATATAAAAAGATATCACACAGTATCAGAACTTTTAAATATGAATCATCCATTTGTTTAACCATCGTATGTTTGTCTTTGATTCGTCAATATTATAACATATGATAATGATAATATCAATGGTTAACTATCCACTGCTGAACATAGGTCTCCACGTTGAGGTATTTTGCCAGTAGTTGCCGTGTTGCTAAGTTTGGCAGGCGGATAGGCTACCGCAGTTGAGATTTGGTGACGTTTCAAGAACATATATCTTATTTTTTTATATAACAAGGATATAACCTGTTATTATTATAAACGGACTTAACAAATAGGATATTTTATACACTAATGCACGCGGAAAAGGATACTTAATAATAATTGTAATAATTAAGAATGTGTTTCACAAAAACACCGACTTCAGTTATGGCGAAATCAATTATTTTGACTTAAAAGCTACTGAGCCGATTTCAATAAAGTTTCTATGGGACCAATCTATAAGTATACGCTTTCAAATAGAAAAATAATTTCCCAAATCAGTTTATAACTGACAGGGTAATGAGGTAACAAACATAAAAAATTCAACTGGATTGAGAACTTTTTTTTATACAACTTACAATGGCAAACAAACTGACGGCCCACCTGATGGAAATGAGTAACCGTCGCCTATAGACATGCGCAGTACCATGGACATAACAGAGTATACCTACTGTTTCGCCCATAATACCCCCCATGCGTTGCCATTCCTGAGGATTCACATGTTATTCCTCTGTACCCTGTAAATTCACGCCATATCCCACCCTTCAAACCGAAACACAGCCATGCAAACACAACTACTTCCTTCTTTTTGGAGTCGGTTGAAAATGGAATGTGTTAAAAGTATTTTTATCCACTCTTACACAATTCTTTAGTAGGTAACCATTTTGCATTCGTATCCAAGCAGGTGAATTTTTATACTGTTATGAAAATGTAAAAGTCAAAAGTGGAGTAGCATCATCGTACTCCACAAAAACGTACGTAGGTACGTATATTAGCTTAATTACTTTCTAAATCACTGAATTCACTTTCGTAACTGTAATTGTTGTGGTCAGACTCTCGGTCGCGCCACACAACGTGATGTGGCGTTCCGTGATGCCCGCTCCAATTTATAAATCCGCTCTTTAATAAGTTTTTTTACGTCAATAAAATATTTTATGATACATTCCGCAACGTGTTATTGGAATGATCGTTATCAAATTAATGCTTTAAATAGAATTTTGCGTGCTACTCTCAAATGTCGTTAACAAATGCTTAAGTTTAACAAGCTAACTTTAATTAAATTGCCAATTGTTATATTTACTAAGACTTAGCTGGCGGGGGGAGGAATTGTTAGTAATGCGGACTACCAGTTTCATTGCTAGCAATATGCTCTGTTAGGTCGACCTCCACGTAGCCCCTTGGAAACCATCGTGCGTGAATTCCAAGTGTATATATATTCATCAGTATAGGCTAACTAACCTGCCTTTTCGAGGAGAAAAGGGATTGTTAGCGATGGAGTTTGACATTCCCATTGCTAGCAATATGCCCTATTAAGTAGACCTGTACGTGGTTCTCCCTGGAAACCATCGTGAACAATTCTTGTTGAATTCGTTACGATGGGCTAACTGACCTACTTCATTCTCACGTATCATCGTTCACTGGTGCCGGTGTATACCGACAGCGCGAGTGAGGTTACCATTCCATTATCACCCATTAAAAAAAACCTGCCTTTTCAGGGGGGGGGGGGGGGGGGGGAGGAGGGATTGTTAGTAATGCGGACCACCAGTCCTATTGCTAGCAATATACCCTGCCAAGTCGGCTTCCACGTGATCCCCCCCGGAAACCATCATGCTGAATTCCAGGTGTATTTATCACGATGGGCTAACTGACCTGTTCTTTCATTTTTTGCTTATTATCCCTCATTGGTACCCCGCCAGCGTACACCGTTAGAGTAGGCGGAGGTTACCATTCCATTAAAAACACCCGTAACTAATATTAATATCGTATCGTATAGTATCGTCGAAAAATCGAACCTTATATAGGCAATGCCATGTTCACATTAGAGGTCGCCAACTTAAAACGATTGTTTAATTCATACTAGCTCCTCCTCGTGACTTCATCCGCGTAACCGGGATATGTTCTTTGAACCGGTATAAAAAGTAATCTATATGCTTTTCCGTCCCATATATGATATGAGATGGATATGGTATATGTATACCAAATTGCATAATGCGTAGTGATTAGTTAAGCTGTTAAGGCGCTAAGAGATAGCAAATACACTTCCACGTTTATTATTAGATTCATTGAATAAAAACATTTCAAGCAATTTTTAATTTAGTAAGGCAAGCTTAAATTAAAGCTAAGATATTGGTTATCTGTTAATCAGTGACAGAAGCCTATCAAGGAAAACAGTGAAGTATAGTAGATCGCAAAAAAGTTTGCCGCCACTCTCTATAAAATAAACTATGAACTTTTAAGTCTCTACCAAATAATGTTGACCTAGTAAAAGTCGGCAAAAATCTCCACTGAATTTGTTTAATTTATTTACTGAGATTATTTAAGATTAATCTTAACTAAAAAGTGTTTTCTAATAGCAAACATAATAATAATTTTATCACCAACATATAGTGAAGATAGAGACTATAATGTACCCATATTATTTACCCTGGTAACAAACTTACACATTTCTAATATTAGTAAGAATTAATGTTAAAGTTAGTTATAGATAGTTATCGAATTAGATTGATATCTAATTCGATAACTATCTATAACTAACTTTAACATTAATTCTTAGTCGTCATACTCATAGACTAGTGCTACTTTTATTTTTAGCTTAATCAAATACCTATACTTTTTAACCAACACCTAGGCACATATATTACTAAAAGTCAAATTTCTTACCCGTCCTTCTCGGCTGGAACTTTCTGAACAGTGATAAAAGAAAATAAACAAATATGTCATAAATACTTGCAACGGCCCTTGTTCCTTGACATTTATAAACAACTTATTTGAATTTTAAGTAAATCTTGTTTTATATCTTGAATTATATTAAAATATAACACTTATTGCAGGTCAAACAACGTTGCTGAAATGGGACCAAGCATTTGAATTTGAAGTACACCAAATGCGGGCCTTATAACAAAGAGATACACAATTTAAAAGTTTGCACATCTGGTCTTCCTGTGATGGACATGAAATGACCTTCTAAATTATAAATTGAAAAAAAAACAAGGGATAGTAGCAGCAGGGGAAGAGTAGCATTCACTGCAGGTGAGACAAAAGTTATTGATAATAAGTTTTAAACTATTTGTCTATGGCATTAAAATTTTCAAATGATGAACCGTTTTCAATGCGGCATCACTTAGCTGTATTTGATGTAAATATGTAAGTCATCATTATGGATCAGTGTTACTCTGTATCATATATTATTTATATCGCTAAGCAGTGTGAACATGCTGTATACCAGTTTGAGAACTAAGATATGTTAGTGAAATTATTGACTACTATGATTCTACATATCACAAGGACCAGCAATTTAATAGTATGCATCTAGTGTTATAAGCTAGACTGCAAGTTCGGCCACCTTCGTGACATCGGATGATTGCTTTTTGATTATTATCCTCCCAAAAAATAAATGTATATAGCATCCTTTTTTATCTATTATAAACAAACCGAAAATAGACGTCAATATAGTTCTATGTATTTTATCACTTTGTACGTAAATATAATATCTTTTATGTACCAAAAAACAACATTTTTATTGTGAATTAACATGTTTATATTGAGACTCATTTGGTCAGTTGTCTTGTCCAGTATTTTTTTATGTTACACATTTGTTGTAATAATTTGAATTCTATATCTGAAATGAAAGGATTTATTTTCCTTAATTTCTATCTTCCGAGTCCAAGTAATGCCCAAGCAGACTGGATGTCAAAGTTATGACGTGTTAGATTGATTATCGGATGGATGTTAAAATACGTTTTACGACTTTTTATGACGAGGTTTCGGTGTAAAGCTGACTTAACAGATTCGTTTGTGGTCACATTGGCTATGCCCGTCGGCTCGTCCCAGAAATTTATTGAGTGAAAAATAACAACAGACGTTTGAATATAACAAAAAATATACAATATATTACGTACATCAAGTACTTATTACAATTTATCTGTACTTAAGTTAGTTATTAGATAACCGTCAGAGTTGTATGAATACTGTAACCAATCAAAATTAGTATTTGACGATCTATGTAGTTTAGTGTCAGGCAGCTTGAGAGTCCGGGTTCAATTTTCCAATTTAAAGTTAAAATTTCATGTTTTATAATACATGAAGACTAGACTATGTGAGAAATTGTGTGGCATTTAGAATTACTACTACTTTTTTACCATTAAGGCGCCAAAGGGTAACAAACACACAAACAAAGTCACCTTGACATAAATCATATGAGTAAGGATTAGCTGAATATGCAACAACGTTATATTTATAGGGATTTTAGAAATGTGGTTGTTTCCATTGACTTCTGATGCTGACCGCACCAGCATAGGCATACCCGAATATGCAACATGTCGCTTCTACCTGTCACATATCCGGAATACTCGAGCGGGGTCGACGCACGCGGCCACTGCCCGCCGGCCCGTGACGCCAAAACATTGCCTTCGCTTTGTGCCAGATTGTGTCATGTTGATACCCTATCTGATTTCACCGATTCAAAATTCTACACATTTCGGAATGGTTGGTAATATAGTAAGAGCCCCGAGAGAGAATAACAGTCTCCTGTCAGCGAAACCTCCATGTAATTCTACCTGGAAACTAACATGATTGAAGGAGGAGGGATCGTTAGTAATGGAGACTAGCGATCCTATTGCTAACAGGTCGACCTCTACGCAGTTCTTTCTGGAAACTGTAATGATGAATTCTTAATAAATTTGTCACGAAGGGCCAGTTGACCTGCTTTCATTCGTACCTATCATCCCTTAATGATACTGTGCTTCAGAAAGCAATGAATGGTGGCAATTCTCTGCCGACGTATCCCCTCTGCAAGCAATAGATCCACTCCGAGCATACCTGTCATTATTAACTGAAACCCCATTAAATGGTAATTGCTTAACCATTCCATTATCATTCATAAAAGTAACGCTACAATAAAAAAAATCTCAAATATAATAAGCTTATCAGCAGCTTAACAGTGATGTAATGAGGAGGCTTATCAACTTCTATTCACTCAATCTTATTTAATACTACTACTCCTTCTACGGCTTATGTCATTGTAATATTTTGTTTAAAATATAAGAAGCAAATAAATATGTAGCACACCTAATGATAAGTGGGTACCACTGCCTATAATCACTCGCAACATTAGAGAAGTTGCAAGTAAGCAGGTTTTAAGAAGGAGTTTACTCTTTTCTTGAAGGTTTCTAAATTGTAACTATTCTATTTCAATTAATTAATGTATTTCAATTATTTCTTACTCTGACGACGTCTAAGCTTGATATTTAATATTGGACTTACTCATAGAGGCAGAAGGGATTGTTAGTAATAGGGACTATTCACTGGTATCCCTTTATAGTACCCCACCAAAGTAGCCTATTAGCACAGATGGAGTTACCTTCAACTTTTATCCATAAAAAACTCCACAAAAGCCTGTAGCTGTCACAATTTGGAAAAATAGTATTCGCCACTTTATCTAAAATGGAAAATCGCCCCGCAATGATATAACATAAAAATAAATATCTAGGTGTAGTTTGTTTCAATAGAACTTAATGAAAAAGTAAAAGAGTTTTGTAGAAATGATCACAGCCACACTTTCTAAATTAAATTAATAACAAATCGAAACATTCAATCAATTAATTGGTTTTTGATTTCTAGTACTCTTAGATATCAATAAAGCATCTTACAGTCATTTTCATTATTCAATTGTCCATACTATTATAGCACAGTATATTAGTCAGTACATTTATTTTATAATATGTTATTTGGCACATATATTACGTACATAGTGTTCATATAGACAGTATATTAATTAGTACATCATAATAATTAAATAAAGTAAGCTGAAATAAAATAAATAATGAATTGTTTCGCTTTTTGTACTGATTTAAACATGTTTTAGCATTAAAAATAATAAAATGTATTCTATAACATGCTACTATCTAATAGAGTTATGAACACATTTGTAGGTATATTATGGTACAAGGCCCAACAAAATTACAGGTGGACAAGTGGTATCGGAAACGGAAGCTGCTCCCAACGCGGTTGCGCGGGCGCAGCAGAGACGACACGCAGCCGACCCACCGACCAGAACTGAACTACTAGTTCCGGTCACACATTGATTATAGGACAACTTAACGGTATTATTGATGAAAATAATATTATTTGTATTTCTTATGGGATTCCCCACTTTTTTTAAATTCTAAATAAAATTTATTGAATAGGCAGCCCGCGCAATTTTTATTAGGTATATGTGTGAAGTTATTATTATTGAGTAATATAAAAATTGTTTCAAATTTATAATAGGTTAGTTTCTTTAATGTTTATGACATTTATTATTAGTAATTAGTAGTAGTAAGTAGGAATTTAAAATAAATTTTGACGACCTTAGACTTAACATGCTCACCTTCGTATGGTTGCAACTTCAAATACTACACACTGCATTCATTCTGTACCGTAAATTTATTTTGTGTATTATATAATTTTCTTAATATATATATATACATGTATATATACATTTGTTTATGAATGATTTTGTTAAATAAGAATGAACATATTTAAAATAAAACATGTAAATATTAAACACTTGCTGTTTCATTCAAAAAGAGAGTACAATTATTCATAATTTGGAACTAGATGGCGTTCTGTGATCTGCCTTAGATCGGAAATTATTATTTAATGTGTTTATAATTAATGACTAATAAATGAAACATTAACAGATCGTGATAATTCATCAACGTTGATTAATCCAGCCTACACATAAAACTTTCTGCTCACTCTGTACCCAGCTTTCAATCAAAACCCATTGTTTATCTAATTACAACCTGTCTTCCAAACGTATGCAATATAATTAAACTGTTCCGCTTTATCTCAACTTCCACCAACGCTCCTTACCACACCAATCATTTGCACTTTGCACACATTGTATGTAATTTGACATGCAAGACTTAAGTAATATCGCTATCTTCAAATTAAACCATGTTAAACCTCATACTAAAACGTGGCTAACGTAATGAGCACACTTAAAACCCATGAATTATCATAATGAGCAATAACCAATTGCACGAACTCACGTCAAATCGGCTTAACTCATTCAAATTTATGGTTAAGTTCACTTTTCTCTGAGTTTTAAGTCAAATTACATGTACGACGGCTCGGAATGAGGTCCTATTAGTGGCCAAATGGCGCACCGTCGATTCGTGAAAGAAATCAAATTACGTTATATTTTAGGGGCCAAGGGCTCACGCTAACCCGCCACCGATACACAAATACCCAAAATAACGGGTTACTTATGTCTAATTTATAACAGGTAAATTGTGGGATGCATCGCGTTTTAGTGTTGTCTACGATCTTTGGATATCGATCATTAATCGATTGTTTGATTAACATTCAATTGTGAAATTAATAAGACGATATAATCGATTATATTCAAATCATCTATTAATCAATATTATCAATAGTATCGATAGCAAGTACTAAAAAAATTATTGTTTTTAATTTAATCGACCTTCTTACTTTTAGACTCTCTATCGAAATAATCGATACTATCGACAGTATATCATAACGCATTGATTGTAATTGACTGTTTAAATTAAATATTAAATTAATATAAATTACACTATCGAATAAGTAAATTATTAATCGATTATCAGACAACACTACGTGCGTGCTCACGTCTGAAGTGTCATTAGATGGATGCGTATGAATTATGTTTGGTTAAGTTTGTACGAAGATTATAGATATTAAATGTTCCATTTCAATAAAACGGAAGTATGAGCATGCTATCAATGTCACTCACATTAAGGTTTTTATAACAAAAACGAAACAAATACTGTATATTTTTATAAAAGGGGTAATAAAATTAATTATTGTAATTATGTTTGCGTAATACGTGAAAGAAAATTACCTATTGTATATTGAAAATATATTTAATTGATAGTAGATAATATTATACAAATAGTACTATGAAGTTTAATTTAATAATCTCGCTCTAGCTCTTGTATGGCCTTTAATTCCATATTATCCCATGGAAATCCCTTGCGGGATAAAACTATAATAATATGGTCTATTTAAGTACTTAGACTAAATTAATTCACTTATTATATGTGATAAGCTAATAATGAATTTGCAAAATGATCATATATTTACACATTTTGAATTGGAAATCATGCATAAAACTTAATATTATAGTCTATTTAAAAATTAAATTAATTCACTATTGTGCGTGATAAGCTAATAATGAACTTGCAAAATGATCACATATTTACATATGCATTTGAATTGGAAATCCCATGCGGGATAAAACTATAATATTATAGTCTATTTACGTACTTAAATTAAATTAATTCACTTATTGTACGTGATAAGCTAATAATGAACTTGCAAAATGATCACATATTTACACATGCATTTGAATTGGTACAGTTGAATTGAATGTCCTAAGTCGCCCAATTTATTTATACTTTGTAAAATTAATTTCAACATAAGACTATTATATTATAAATTAAACATCGTAACATATATCTACCACATTCAATACACGAATACACCTACATGTTTTCAAGTTGTTTATATTTATTATCTAGACTGTTGGACCTGGCACTTGGTGGCATGCTCTTTAGGTCAAGAATCTTTACATTTTATGACATATTTAGAAATACTATTAATGATTTTATTATAAATTTTATATAATACAATTTGTAGTTGGACCAAATTAGAAAATTATTATTTTTATAATTATTTATATCGGCTTTATAATTTTTTTTATATGTATAAGCCTGCTACCCTCGACAAAGCCTATATATGTAAAATTCAATGAATCAGTCTATATTTCTACAAGATCTAGATACAAGTCAAAAGTTATTTATAAAAAGCTAAGCTACTTATAAAAATATTAGATCTAGATTTAGAATTTTTTTGAACATTCGTTTGTAAGCTGTTGCTAGATACAGGAAAACTGTTGTTGTTCTATCAGCCAGTTAACTGTTCGCTGCTGAACATAGCCTTCCCCAACAGGGAGGTTTTGCCAGTAGTTGCCACGCTTGGCAAGCGGGTTGGCAACCGCAATTAGTTTTAAGAGAAACGCTGCTATCCATCCCTCTACCAAGAGCTCCTTTAGTTGCCTCTTGCGATACGGTAAAGAAAGGCATGGCCTATTCTATGCCGGGACCAACACGGCAACAGATATATACTAATAAATACAGTAAAATTAACTAATTTTTGAAAAAAAATTAACTATGTAATTGCAAAATGGATTCAGTATATCTAGATATAATAAATATCATCAATTACAAATATATTTAGGCAACTTTCTATTGTTAATTGCAAGAATTACACAATATGTTCAGACATCTAAAATCAGCCAATTAAAACAATATCCCCAGACAGTGTGTCTACGACGTCTACGTGTATTGGAATGGATGTATCGATGTGTCGCAGCATCAGCCGAATCGAAGTTAGGCATGAATGGCGGCGCCCCGCTGCTTGTGAGTTATGTAGCGGGCCCCCGGGGCGCGCCGCTGCCTTCACACCTCCGCCCGCGTGTGGTCCCGCGGTTTACGAGCCGGCCCCGGCTGCTGCGCGCGCGCACTGCTCGCACTATGCAAAAGGTAGCCAAATAATCAAGAAACCTTTAAAATCGATTTAAAATCACCAAAGAGAGACTTTGTACATAAATCGTTTGCTTGGACATCTCTGTCCCGTTCGTGTTTCTAACGTAAAGCAGTTGTGTTTGCATGGCTATGTTTCAGTTTGAAGGGTGGGATATGGCAGTAAATTTACAGAGTATAGAGATATAACACCTGAGACCTCAGGAATATCGAGATAGGAATAACGAGGGGTATCACGGGCGAAACAATGCACTCTGTTATGTCCACGGTACTACTCATGTCTAGGCGGCGGTTACCACTTTCCATCAGCTTGTTTGTCATTCTAAGTTGCATAAAAGAAAATACTACAGTTCAGTCCGATTCTGTTATAGTCCCTATCAATCTCGAAGTGTTTCTATTTACCAATGCGAAAGTGAACTGAGTCGATGTCGGAAAGGGTATAGTATGAATCCGGCCTTACATTTAACGTTTGCCTACCTCGCGCATAATGTTTTTTAAACTGCATCTAAATCTTCCGGCGTTACTAGTAGATATCCTGGCCCCAAGATATTATAATATTAGTCACATTAGTGTGTGTATTTTACTGGAGAATTATTTTATTTGTTAGACTTATTACGACCTGCCGGTTTTCCTGCGAGATACGATACGACCGCCGCCATTTTTATTAGACAGGAAGGAAATTCTAACGTTTAATATATTCAAAGTAAAATGTCCGATGTATATTTATACAAAATATCTCGTTTCGATCCGGTTTTAAGACGAATCAATACCTGGTTATGTGTATTATACGAGTATATCTATATATTTCGAAATAAGTGCCAATACTTTAATGTAATAGAAGTTTATAATAATGTACATTTTTAACGCTGTTTATAATACTTTAGAGATCATAATTTTTATTGTTATTAAACTGCGTTTCTGAACCAAATAACTAACTATTTAATATTTAAACTATCAAATAAAAATACTTTAGTTACTATAGAAAAGATCTGCCATTTAAAATCTAGATAAAATAGGTAACCAATGAAACTTGGAATATTTTTACCTTAAACTTTCGGCATTAATATACATATATACTTACTAACTTTTAATTCGCGTACAAAAAAAAATATTTCTAATATCCAACTCGGATAGTATAATTCAGCCTAAATAGGACTAAGTCTGCATAAATATATGGTTTCCTGTTTATTCGAATGTGGTACTCATGTTTGTTTTGTATATTTGTGTTTGTGTGTAAAGGGTAATATTACGTATAAGCTCGGTTATTTATCGCCGTCCCACTGCCCAATCGAGATTTATACTGCCAAGAGGAAATCACACTTTTTTTTACTAACCTATAGGTTATTTTTATCAATAATAAGCCTAATAATAATAGAAAATAGGGCTTGATGTTTTTAAATCTTTTTTTTTTCGCAATTGTTAAAATGAATGTTTATTTCCTTATATATCAGCAACTATCGTATTCCGGACACACAGGCGAAGTCGTAATTAAAAGCTAGCCTTAGAATAAAAAAATAAATGATTAAACTTAACATTTACTAATTTTTATTTAATGTTCCATGCTGAAATAGAAAAAATAAGGTCCGTCCTCAACTGAAGAGGATACAAGAAGTGCGGGACACCCGGGCACAAACTCCTCGGGGATGCAAAGCGCTTCATTCCACCACCCGTCGTTAAAAACTTTCTCAATTTTTTTTATTATTATTTTTTTCGACAGATTTTTTGCACCGTAACACACAGAACAAAAGTTCTACAAAACGGTATACTCATAAATTCACCGTTGTACCTGTCTGACTATTTGTCATAAACCTTTTTCTGAAAAACAAATGTATGTCATGCACATTCAGTTAATTATAATATCTCTTCAGACAACGGAACAAATATTGTAATGTATGATGCAAGCATAATTGCAAGCTTATTATTTATATAAGAGCGCATATCGCAAGATAGATAACAGATTAATCACTAAAATGACTAACATCCTTCACTTATCCTTCTTTATAAACAATTATTGTAAATAAATCTTTGCATACCTTTTTCAATATAAATAACTAACAAAATAAACTAGTTAACAGGATAAAAGTATAGTTTGTATCAAATTATTTAAATTACTATGTAACTAGCCTTTAACGCGACTTCGGTCTCATGATCGGTATATTTTTACTGATCGAGATAAAAAGTAAACCTTATCCATACCATATGGTACTTGTATACCAAATTTCGTAGTAATTGATTAAGCTGTTAAGGAGCTATAATGTAACAAATAAACTCACTTTCACATCTAGAATATTAATAAGAACTATAGATTATTATTAGACTTTCTTGAAAACGTAATTACGTTAAAAAATTTAATTACGTTAAAATTTAAGATAGATTTTATGCTTATTGAAAAAACAAAAAAGACAGAACGCTATGTATAAAAAATTGTCTTAAAATGTTTAACTGTTCTGTACTATAATCTATTTGAAACTATACAAGATAAAGTCAGTCATATACCTACATCCTATTAATACATTTTGCGATAAGGTAGGTACTCCTTGATTATCTCTATGTTCCGCTATTAGTTAATGATACCCAAATCGATACCGTGTTACTGATATCTATGTATTTAATCTCGGCAATCAGCGCCAGACAAGAATTAGTAGGTAGCTATTAATGACAAGCAGAATTTTTTTGTGTGTTGTTATGTATTATATTCATGGCCGATTGATTATTTTTACATAACTGTAAACTGTAACTACTTCTGTTGCATGTTCTCGACATATGTATGTCGACAAATCGAAATTGATATATATTTTTATATAATAACTTTAAACATTGTAAAAAATATATAAAATTTATACCCAAATCGATATATTTATATACTACTTACATAAATTTTTATGTAATCTCGGTATATATATATATATAGGAGTATACAGCTCATTGTTTTATTACTAAGATAATTTCTTGTAATTGTTTGTATCTATAATAAGTTTACTATTGTAATCTTTTGGAGGAAATAATAAAGAATATCTATCTATCCTTAATCCTTTTTGAGTTATGAAAAAAAAAAATGAAAAAAATATTTATTTTGTAACAAAATTGATACAATACTAAGATCGTTGTTGTGACCTTCTAGTAAGTATTACCTGTATCAGAAGGTAATGTCCTCCATAACCATGAAAATATATAATCATAGTACCATAAAATTAAGACATAAACATTATCTAGTAGGTAATAAGTATATCTAAATGCATGCATGCGTGTTGTGCATGCATGTGTGTGTGTGTGTGTGTGCGTGTGTATATGAATGTATGTGTGCGAAAAGTTATTAATCTATACTAATATTATAAAGAGGAAAGATTTTTCATTGTTTGGTTGTAATGGGTAACAAACTACTCAACTGATATTAAAAATTATTTTATTCATAGAAAGATACACAAAAAAAAATACTAACGATAAATATTTGCGTATTCAGATTCGACAAGATTAAAACTACTCATTTTAGATGACATTTTCAGATTCATTCTCTTAGATTGAGTTACTGCAACCACGCCAGCCGCGTCATTGTTGCATTTTCATGAGATCTTTATTTAAGCTCCATCCACACATGCATGCTCGTATTTCTAACCCACGCGCAACGCTCAGTGTGATAAAGCCAGGGCAGGATTAATCTCTGTGCACGCACTATCATGCTGTCAACAATAAACTTATTATTCAATGAGTACAAGTATATTACACTATTACTATTGGATCATAGTCATTAATAAATCGATTTATGAAACTACTAGCCTTTACCCGCGTCTTCGTCTGAATGACCGGAACCAGTGTTCACTGACCAGGATACAAAGTTTCATTAAAAGGAAAATGTAACCAAGTGTGATTATTTTTTATTTGAATTTATGACTCTAAAGTTTATCGTCCCAATATATTTATTAAAGTTATATACTTAAAAAAAAAAAACATTGATTATGTACTATTTAATAGTGTTTGTTTTTTTTATTTATATATTCTTTTAATTAATTGTAATGATGATTAATACTGTAATGAGATTTCTTTTCAATCTCCGTATAATAACGTGCAAACATAATGAGGACACGAGTCAAGTTAGAAAATTAATATTCTAGATTGTTGACCTTGATCTGTATCATTGGTTTATTTATTATATATTTATTTTATTTTATATATATATATATATATATATATATATATATATATATATATATATATATATATATATAAAGATAAACCCAAACCAAAACATAAAATTTTTAATATTTTAAACAAAATAAAAGGAGTATGAAGGATAATCCAATCATAATTGTGCTGAACAACATTTATGAGAAACCAGCAACCAGGTCGGGTTCTTTTTATATTGACCCCTGTAATCTTTATTTAATCACTACTAAATCCGACCCATTTTCGCATAGGAAGATAGAATTTTCAAAAATAATATTACGCCTACATTACGCGCTGATAATGTAACTTTCTAAAAATAAAAACATGTTAAAATGGGTTGAGTAGTCTTAAGTTTATGCATTACATACAATAAACAAACAAACAATCAAGTTTTTTTCTGTTTATTAATATTATTATATATATAAATAAAAAAAAATATATTATCTAAACTAATATAAGAAAGATTTGACTTTTTTGTTTTTAATGGATAAATTAAAAAAATACTTAATCAAATTTAAAAGACCCTTCACCCATGGAAAGCTTTTAGCATGGTTAAAAAAAAGGTGTGTGTTACTATTTTAATATCGAATAGAAAAAAAAAAGAAGAAACTCAATAGGTCTAATCCGGCACTGGTGATAGTCAACGCACAAACTGTTGTACTGTCAAGCGATTAAACAGGCTTCTTATGGCCTGCAAAATATTATATATATTACATTTATTTCGAGAATATGACATTTTGATAAATGCGTAACACATAAGTATTATTTATAGGTCTTGTAAGTTGTAATATTTGTAAAATGGGAAATTCTTATTTGGCTTTATAACAATAAATAAATGTACTCCTATTTAAAATATTTCATTAACTATTTTTAAGAGGCTGGTTATCAGGCATGATAAATGAGAATAAATTCAGTTGATCCGCTCTGATGAATTTACCAAAAATAAACATGATGGATTCCTAAAGGGGCCGTGTGGAGGTCGACTTGACAAGGTGTATTATTAGCAACGAAGCCGACATTATTATGTAATCCTCTTTTTCTCATCATAAACTAATCAATTCATAACAAGTCGTTCTTTTCTGAATTAAATTATTTTATTAGAAATTTATTTTATTAGGAAAATACTTGAGAACGATTTTCTTCAAAGGCAGTGAAAACCGGTTGCCAAATATTTTTTCTACAGTAATAGTGATGTAAGTAAATATTAACAACTACAGTGGACTATAGATAACATATCATGTTAAGACATTAAGCTACTGTAAGCGAATAAACTGTTTACATTGTGCGCGAGCGCGGAGATCCAATCTGGACGCTTACAAATCGAGTCAAGCAACGCTGCCGCGATTGAGTTATTATATCTTCCTGTTAGGCTACTTGTTTTTGTGACTCCTACTGTTTTTATTAATTATACACTATAAATAATAAATATTTACTCTGTAACGCGATATGGGCGCAGCGCAGGTTGGCTCAGAGATGTCGTTGTCAGATTACGCGCGCGCATCGCAGTCCAACATTACAGTTATTATTCATTATTCAAATCGTGACTTTTTATTGTTTCTGGACGATATTATTTTTTTAGCCTCATTGTTGCACCCGTTGATCTGATGTTTTGGTGCTCTGAACATAAATACAGCTACTGTATTGGCATTCATTCGAGTATATTAGGGAGATTACCAACATATATAATTGAATTATATTATTTTTAACAGGTATTCTTTGTTAAATAAGTTGTTATAAAAAAGTATCGCAAGGAGTCAATGGATGCAGATGACTTAGGATCATTCCTTACAATATCTGTGTTAAGTTTAACTTTTTTCTTTACTCATATGTTGGTATATTCCAGAGTAATATGACGTTATGCCAGTAATTAGGAATTACATTAATTATTTTCAATCAATTATTACTAAATGCACAATATATAAACTTGTTTTTATCATAACGCTACTAATCTACGTTACAATATACTGAATTGTTTTTGTATATTACAGCCAAATGTAATAATATCATTGCTGTTGATTTTTAACCTTTTCAACATTTTTCTTTTTTTTTTTTAATTTAAACATTAGTAAACAGTTTAGTCTCTTGCCTATCAAGTTGTAAGCTGTCCTCGAACCTGAAGTTACATATGTCTGGCCACTTTGTTTGTAATTACATAATGAAAATTTCAACCATAGAACATAGTCCTGTAAAACTGTGGGAGTAAATTTTCACAACACTATCACTAACAGGTTTCACGTTATTTTCACACTACAAAAAAGATATTATTTTCGTTTATGTAATGATATAACGGAGAACTGCCATGAATACCTACTGTGAGGCTTCTTTTTAAACGGGCTACCCTACTTTTCTCTCCTATTACACTACACCTGCTAATTACTATAAGCATTAACATATTTATTATATTGCGTTATTAATACTACATGTTACATCCAATACATTGTTAACCCGATCCTACCGTCGTGTTCGATGCTTGTTACCAACAGTGACTGTGCACTCTAGGGCTCATTAAACCCTTTGAGGCACAGTGCAGTTACTTTAGCATATCTTGTAACGATCAAAGAACAACCTTATATCCACTGCACCGAACACTGCGAAACAGTGAATCTGCTAAATCAACTTCTGTACCGTAAACTTTGATTACAGTACATCATGAGAAAGTTTCAACTACAGTCAAGTCTTGACTGCATTGTTGAATACTTTATTTACTTGTAGATTTCTGATTAATACTAACTTTTTGTTCGCTACTTCATACGCATAGATTTTTGAAATAAGAAAACTTCTATTTCTAGCTTGTGTATTAGGATAAAACATATACCAAATTTTCAGTTAAACATTCAGGAATAGAACTGTAAAATCCGCATCTAATTTACTGCGGTAATTTTTCTCCATTCTGTATCTTCCATTTCGAGGGACAAACATAATCGTAAACAGCTATATATCTAGCGAGTTCATTTCCGCGACTTTATCCACATGCATTATTATAGAAATATTATATTAGAATATAACTTATCCGTCTTCTAAACTTCATTTAAATTTGTTTCATAATTTAAGCATGATTAAACAAAAAATATCTTTAAAATTTATATATATATATATATATATATATATATACACAGAATAAGAGCATATCCGATACGTGCCAATAGGGGTTAAATTACTAAATAATAAAGTAACAATAATAAAGTAACTGAAATATTTCTTAAATTGAAATCTACAACAATTTCTTAAACAATTTTTTTATACAACTTTGAGTGCCAAGTATGTTGATCTGATTTAGTTTGTATTAACTAACTACAAAAAATATACTGTATAGTTAATTATTTAAATTTGAATATGAACATGCAATCGCATTTCTTCGGAATTCTCATATAAACATAATAATACAATATGTATCAAAGACTTCATTAGATTTTTCGCAAGTCAGAGCTATGTTATTTAAATATCTGATGAGAAAAAGTGTTCATCCACTATTTATTCATTTATTAAAAAATCAATCACTTTAGTATACTTTCTTTTTCTATACTGGCTAATTAATAAAATTAAATGCCACATTAAAGTTAATAGCTCTTCGAAAATCTTATTATTTGTCCTAAGGAAAGGCGAAATTAAAATTTGCACCGTCTACAATGTTACGAATACGGTCGTTATTGTCATGATGATGGTGATTAAGCATATTTTCCACTTAGTCACCTTAAGCGTAACCTTAAGGCAGTTAGCAAAGAGATGAACTCACGCGATTGCCAGTCCGCTACTATCGGTTTTGCTTTATACAAATTTCGTATCAAAATTATTTATGTAATGTGACATCAACGAACTGAGATCTACATAGCTTACTGAAACGCTTTCAATTTTTATTTGGCTAGAAACAGCACATAGCCTGTTGAATCTATACATACTACATAATTTTTATTAAATAACTGTTCTTCGAATTATTAATTTGATAAATAAAACGTAAATTTTAAAGTGTAAAATATTTTTTTTCATTTATGCATTTCCTTTCTTAACCTTTTCGATTTCCACAAAGATGAAAAATATTTATTTTTAAATCTTATTTTCATTTTTTAACTATATCGATATATGTATAATTATCAGAAAAGATAAACATAGTAAGTCTATAAAATTCTAGTTATTTATATTGATATTCTAATATAATAAATTCATTTAATCATCATTCAATTCAATTAAAAATTAAAATATTTCCCGATGATGTCAAGTCACCAGCTTCTCACTTTAGCAGCTTTGATTCGAGTCCCCAGTGAAGGTAGACAGTGGCGTCTCTGAGGCCAGAGGCGTTACAAACATCGCTTAATATACCGATTACGTTTTGTCATTATGTGTCATTATGAGTACTAATAGTCCGAACGACACACGACCAAAAATCATTTTAAGGAATTGACATTTTAAACGGTTGGAGTTATTCGAAATATGTGAAAGCCGTTTTTCATAGCGTCGATGGGGGTAATGTATTTTGAATTTCGAAATAAAATAGATAGTAACTTTCATATTATTTGACTAAGAAAGATGTTTTTTTACAGATATGTAGATAAATAGAATAGATCTTATACGAATTTAATTGGCATGTTTATGTTTATTCAAAATAAAGTTTTATATAATTTTTATTAACAAACAGACTGGGTCTGAGTCTAATAAACCAAATCTTAAAGTCCAATTTTAACAACTTTTTCAAGAAAATCAGACCACGTTCGACAATACGATGACCTATATTGATTTACAAATAGAAAGATGGAGCATTATACCTTTTCCCTGAAATATATGAAATCATAGCCTATGGTAACTGGCCACTTGAAAACCTTTATTAGCCGCATAATAAACTGCACTATCTATTAAAGGTAAACCAAAACCAACTTAGAGCAATAGGCATTATTTTATCATCAGTCATTAAAACTCGTTTCGCTGACTTTTAATATTTTGCATTTTGATATTGCAGAAATAATAAGCAAACATGGTAAGGGTTCCCTGCCTATGAACGCCTACCTGTCACACCAGAACGTCAAGTTATCATGTGTACAATGGCAATAAAGCATGAGTATTTAAGGTTTTTTTTTAATTTATTCTTATTTATTCTCTCTCTCTCTTTCTAGCGGTTTTAACCACACCTAAAACAGAATTATTTATTTTTAATTAATCAGCTTTATTCGCGCAGCATATAAAGTATCCTATCTGCTAAGCAGGAACATAATCTATCTGTGTACCAAATTTCATTCAAATCTGTTCAGTAGTTTTTGCATGAAAGAATAACAAACGTCCATCCATCCATTTATCCAGCCAACGATCCATCCATCGCTACAAACTTTCGCATTTATATTTTTTTTTAATGTGTGAAAATGGAATGGTATCCACGCCCGCGCTATCGGTATACACCGACGAGGCACCAGTGGAAGATGATAGGTAAGAATGAATGCAAGTCAGTTGGCCCAACATGATGAATTCGACAAGAATTAACCATGAATGAACCACGACAAAAATTTACCAGAGGGAGACTTTGTACAAAAGTCGATTGCTTGGGTACCTCTATCCCATTCGTGTTTCAACCGTGAAGCAGTTGTGTTTGCATGGCTGTTTCTGTTTGAAGGGTGGGATATAACGTGAATTTACAGGGTACAGAGGAATAACATCTGAGTCCTTAGGAATGGCAACGCATGGGGGGTATCATAGGCGAAACAGTATACTCTGTTATGTCCATGGTACTGTTCATATCTATAGGCGATGGTTACCACTTTCCATGAGGTGGGCCGTCTGCTTGTTTGCCATTCTAAGTTGTATAAAAAAAATATGTTTTCCAAGAGGAACTGCATGGAGGTCGACCTGAGAGAGTATATTGCTAGCAATGGGACTCATTTCGACCTCATAACTAACAATCCCTTCCCCCCCCTCGCATTTATAATGTTATTAGTAGTTATATACCTAATGTATAAGGTCAACACAATAAGATCAATCACTTGTCAAGCCACATGCCCTTAAACTAGGACCAAGACCAGAGCAAATAAAAAAAATTTGTTTCCATAATTGGCCTGACCAGAAATCGAACCTGGTCTCATTTACGCAAAGCAGCGTTTCCATCACTGCACTACAGAGGTTCAGAGATCGCGTTTGTTTTCAACCGACTTTAAAAAGGAGGATTTCAATTCGATTGTACTTTTTTATGTTTGTTACGTCATAAGTCCGTCAGATCTAAGCTGATTTGGAAAATTCCTTCTTTATCGGAAAATATATAGTTACAAAAATCAGTTTAGTGGTTTAGTTTTTAAATCAAAATAACTAGTTATGTCTTAATTGATGTAGTTATTTTTTTTCTGTGGGACACAATATTTAATTATAATATTGGACATTTCAAAAAACTGTTTTCGCTTCTCGTTTCATAATCAAAAACTACATAAGATAAAATAAAGATCTATCGAGAACCACATCAATCTCATTAATTCTGAAAGCATCTATTAGACACGTCACATTAGGGAGGTCTTCAACATAAATTTGGGACGGAAATCACGCACTGGTATCATATCCAACATATGTCGTTTCAATCAGCCGATTGATGAGCCAAACTGGAACCCATTAGATCAAAAGACCTTTAGAAATAGCCTTACCTTCCCTTTTTCCCTTTACTTTAATTATGTAAGTACTTAAATTAACTATCTATCAAATATACAAACAAAAATGTAATGTAGGTATATTCATTTACCTACTTTGGTTTTGTAATATATGTACATGTAGATAAAAGTGTCAAAAAGATGTTAATATTTAGTAAAATTAATATCCTGTTATTAATACGAGTACATAAGATATTTATAAAAAGACAACTTCGATAGAAGTTGTCTTTTTATAGGTAGAAATTTTTAAATAGTATGGTTTATAATACTAGTAATTAATTCCTATAAAAATCATAAATTAATTAACATGATATAGTCTTTTGGCGTGCGAAACAGGCATAGAATGGGTCACCTCTTCCTTTCTCATGGGTGTCGAAAAAAGAATTAAGAGAATTTAATAATCAAAGGATGGGCAGTAGCGTACCTCTTAAAATATCCACAAAGTCTAACTGTGGGGTACCAATCCGCCTGCCATGCCTGGCAGCTAGTCGCAAAATCCTCCAAAGGAAACCCTAAGTTCAGCAGTGGACAGTTAACGGTTGATGTGATGATGATGATGATCTAGTCTTGTTTATGATAAACATTGAAGAAACTTATGTGTTTTAATTATATGTTATTATATAATACAAGTAGGAAAATTGTCCTATCTACTACGTATCTCCTGCCTCATAACAACAAATAATTCCACGTTCTTCACACATTAATAATTTATGTAGGGTACGTATTGAACAATAGTCGTAGGTACCAATCCCAGCAATCAGTCAAAAAGATACCAAATTCGTTTCACTCTCGAGCGTTTTGTCTCAGTCGACGAAATAGCATCGTCACCCTTTTGTAAGTTACATCACGTCCAAAAATAAGGTAAAAACAAAATATTACTTATATTTCGTTACGGCTGTCCGCAACACGCCTGCTATTTATTTTATATTTGTTAAAAAGTATCGTAAATTTTTAGCGAATAAAAAATCGACCCTTGTTTCTCGTTATTAATAGATTTTGTTCTGTGATCAGGAAATTAATCTACATGGAAATAGAATGGTATTAGACAGTAAACTAAACAAGCAACTCCTCGTTCTTCTCTTTAAATATTTACATACTAAAAACATTTTATAAGCAGTCGAAAGGTTGAGTCTATAGATAATGACTATTACCAATTACCTGAATGGTAAAATCATCCTTAATAGACCTCTATTAACAATGGTTACCACATCCAATTATGTGGGCCATCAATCTACGTATAGAACTGAAACCTAGAAACATATAGATTTTATTGCAGGTTGCTAAGCTTCTTGCAGGTTCTTCTCAGCATATAACAACTTTCCGAACCCAGTATTCATAAAAAATTACGATTTAAAAATGCTTGTACACAAGTTTATTTAAATAAAAATGATTTAAATTTGAATTTAATTTAGATGAAAAAAATAACTATTCTTTGGCCAATACACAATGTTTACAAAAAATATGAGTAGTTCTGAAGTATACCATAGTCTCTTACGTTCTTATATTCACTGAGATATTTATTCGTTAAATCATATTTGTTTATTGCGCCCTCAAATATCATCTTTACTCATATTATAAATGTAAATGTAAGATTGTTAATTTGTTTCTTTGTTACCTCTTGACGCATAAACGGGCTCAAACAGGGAGAAGGGTTTGTTAGGAATGCAGACTACCAGCCCCATTGCTAGCAATATACCCTGTTAGGTCGGCCTCCACATGGTCCCCTTTGGAAACCATCGTTCTGAATTCCACATGTATTCATCATGATAGGCTAACTGACTTTTTCATTCTCACCTATCATCCCTCACTGGTGCTCTGCCGGCGTATACCATTAGCACAGGCAAGGGTTACCATTCCATTAACATCTATTAAAAAAAACGGCTCACACCAATTTCCATGTTCAGTCAATTATATAGAAATTGTATTAGTGTGTTCGTGATTAATTTCTACCACAATTTGTAATAATTTGCAAAAGAAAACGTCCTTGGACACCACTTAAAACTATAGAGTAACTTTAATAGCACTTCGCACATGTCGCGACTTTTTACACAAAGGGGAGTCTTATTAAGAGGGCGTCGAACGAAACAGGACTTTAATTACACGTAACAACTGCTTAATATTTAACTAAAAGTATTATTTCAATACAGAGAGTCACAAGCACAAATTTTACGAGAAGCGTTATAGTCAACACATATTAAATGTCTCGAATACATTACTCTTTTTAATTCAAAGCATTTATATCTAGCTGTAGGCAAAAGTTAATGGATAGTATAATAATTAATGGTATAGATGTTGTATTGGGCGTAGATTGCGTGCTTACGATGTGGGCTGTGGGCCGACATATGGGCATGACCGCTGTCAGGTGTTCTTCGAGGCACCTGTCAATACTATGCGCAGAGACCTCAGCCCAACGGGCGACTCGTGGCACTTACGAGTCATGGTATAGGTGCTCTTCGGCATGTTCTTAATATGACCTGTTATGTATAAACAACAAGTTAAATATCGGTTAAAGATGTAAAAATATCTGTATATAGATTAGAATTCGTTGGAGTTCTATTAGTAAAACTGAAATTTTTCTCCAATTAAACATGTGTCATAAAACGACAAAAAAAATATAATTTTCCACACTAACGCGGCACCGTCTGTTTATGTTAATGTTTATAATTATTTGTCTTTGAATTTTTAATTCAAGAAATATCTCTACGAAAAATTTTTTCTGTATGGGTATATTCTTAGTTTTACATACCGCTAAACAATTTTGATTTGACACCATGTATAAGCTACATCTTAGTGAAAATTGTCTAAGCACTGACTATAGCATCTCTATTGTATACTATATATAATATTTAATCTCATTCTCACGTTCATGATTTGATAAAACTGGACTTTTATCAAATCATGAACTCTTGTAGTGTCATGAACCGAAGTATTAAAACAAAAATTACAACTTTTATTCTTACTGACTCGAATGAAGCCAAGATAACAAAGAGCATTTTCTACTGCAGTCACAAACGAATTCATTTCATGAAACTAGTACAGATGCCAACGAGTTACACTAAGTATTCAGTTTGTCGCAAATAAAAGGAGGTGCATAATTTTTTGATTTGATTATTTTAGAACTTAGAATTTATTTTAGTTTCACTTTTTTACTTTATCCGAGCAGTTCAGTTTGTCGCAAATACAAGGAGGTGCATAATTTTTTGATTTGATTATTTTAGAACTTAGAATTTATTTTAGTTACACTTTTTTACTTTATCTCATATTATTTATTATTAATTTTTATAGACTTAATACTTCTAGATCTACTAGATACTAAACGTATTATTTGGGGATCTAGAGTTTTGCTATATCCCTAAATAATACTTTTATTGCATATACTTATTTTATCATTATATACTTATTATTATTTACCAGAGGGAGACTTTGTACAAATATCGTTTGCTTGGGCACCTCTGTCCCATTCGTGTTCCTACCGTGCAGCAGTTGTGTTTGCATGGCTGTGTTTCGATTTGAAGGGTGGGATATGGCAGTTTACATAGCATAGAGAAATAACACCTGAGAGCTCAGGAATGGTAACGCATAGGGGGTATTATGGGCGAAACAGCATACTCTGTTATGTCCATGGTGCTGCTCGTGTCTATAGGCGACGGTTACCACTTTCCATTAGGCGGACCGTCAGCTTGTTTGCCATTCTAAGTTGCATAAATAAAAAAATATACAAATTCGTAGATCTTCTAAAAACGTCACACATGAGTTCTGCCAACAGTAAACGCTTGGTCACCCGAACCTATTTCAAAATCGCGTGAGCACAAGATAACCACCAAGTATAGACCGTCCGATCCAATTGTAGCTATGAACGAATTCATTTCACAAAACTCATCTTACAGACGACGGGTGACGGGACGCAGAGTTTGTAAACTAGGTGTGGAAGTGGCATTGTGTTTGTATAAAAAAGTATGAATATTAATCTATAGTTAAATACTGTAGATATGAAAGTAACGTTTTCTGCTTATATCACTTGTTTATTAAGTAAAATGATAAGTCCGAATATGATCAAAAGGTACTGTACTTACCACTTGCTTTTTAATCATATATGTAACAAGATAATATATACGTAATATAAATTTAAATATCTATTTTAGTGGAATAAATCTGCCTTATTAAAATTTGCATAGCAATATTTTAAGGTTCTATATCAAAAAGGTAAAAAAATCCCTTAAATTTCTTCAATTGTCTATCAGTTAATTTATACATTCCAAATCCTGATTTTATTATTTTTATATACCTACGTATGACGATAAAAGTTTCCCTGTTTATCTCAGATATTAATGTAAGATTTTAAACAATCGTTCATATAGTATATAGTATGTAACTTTTATCATATAACATTTCTGTTACCATGTTAGTACATAGGATACTTGTACCGATTAATATGAACGAAGCCGCGGAATACAGCTAACAACATATGAAATTATTTAACCGTACTCGGACCTAAGAGAATATACACGGTACCGCAACCCTCCATGTATTAGTAGTAATTTTACAAATAATCACTTATTTTCTTTTCATTCCAGTATCTCTAAATCGTTGGTGGCAACGTCGTCGACGCGTGCCCGGAAGCGTCACGGCCGCGTGAAGACCGGAAATGGGCAGGATGACCGGATCCTATCTCCGTTGCCTACCTGCCGCCATGTTGTGACGTCACCCCGCCTCCCGCACTATCTGATTGTGTATTGTAGATTTCCGAATTGTCGAAATGTATTGCCTTTGTATTTAATATATTGGAATGGAATATGAAATTTTGAGGAATTATAATATTTACTCTTTCACTTATTTTTATTTACATGTTAATAACAATAATGAAATAACATATCTTTTCATAGAAAATCTCTTATTCTTTAAGAAACGATGTCTCATATTTTATTTTAATAGTGACTAAATTTGAATAGGTGTATAGGAAATGTATGAAGAAATCACGCGACCCCAGGCATTTATTTATTTATTTAGGTAATCAACAGCTTATAAAATGAGTTATTGAAGTTTTACATAGATAGCAAAGCAAATAAAAGATTACGTCGTTAGTACATTTATGTGTTGTGAACAACATTATATTTGAGATAATATAAATTACTAAAATACTTCCTTTCTATTAAATTAAATTATGCAACGCTATTCAGTGATATCAGTGACACTGTTCATATCTATAGATGACGGTTGCCACTTTCATTGAGACATACCGGTAGTTTACCATTCTAAGTTAGTAAATATACCAACAGGCATCTCTAGAAGAAACAGTTGAGTTTCTTATTATTTTTTTACCTGAATTTACATTCCAAATTGGGCAGTAGATTAATAAAAAATAGCTATTTAAAAAATGCTTATAGTTAAGTTTACTTGAATAATTTTTTTTTTTATTTATTTAGTAAGAAATCCTATTACAACTGAATTTGCAGAAGCTATAACATCAGCTGGTTATCATTGCGGGAGTATGTAATTGTTGGCAATTTCACGTCTCTATTCAGCTGTGAATAGCAACCATTAGGCTCAGTACTCGACGCCCCTCCCAGCTAATAAGAGCATTTCACTTTACAGGACTCCTTGGTGCCATTTTTAATGCTCACTATTTTTAAATAAAACCAGCCAAGTGCGAGTTTGCTTTAGACACTGTAGGTTCCGCACATTTGGTAATATATTTTTATTAATATTTATTACAAATTAATATATTTTATTACATTTATTATATTGATTTTTTATACAACTTAAAATGGCAAACAAGCTGATAGCCCACCTGATGGAAAGTGGTAACCGTCGCCTATAGACATGAGCAGTACCATGGACATAACAGAGTATACTGTTTCGCCCATGATACCCCCCATGCGTTGCCATTCCTGAGGACTCAGATGTTATTCCTCTGCACCCAGTAAATTCACGCCATATCCCACCCTTCAAACCGAAACACAGTCATGCAAACAACTGCTTTACGGTTGAAACACGAATGGCAAACGAAAGCCTTCCTCTTCTAATAGAGATACTTCCCACACAATAATTCTTTTCTATGGTGAACAATCTCACTTCAACTAGTAAGGAACATTTAGAAACATATTTTGAAACAACAAACCTCTTTTAGAAACATTATATTTTTTTCTTCTGCAATAGCGTTAAGTCAATAATATTTAAACCACTTAGCTATTAACTAATTTATTTAGTATTAAGTACTTGCTGAAATATAACTATTCTACTAAACAAGATAGCACTTGCGGAAGTTTATAGCACTGGTTATTTTATTAGAATAATTTTGTTTAATTCTGCTACCCTTACATTCAAAGATTAACCACCACTATTACTACCAGAAGTTTAACAACTTTCCATCGACAAAGAGGTGAAATACATGTCGCAAAACGTGCGTGAGCAAAATGGCAGTCGGAGATTGATGATTGATATGGAATATTATGGAACTGTTACAGACGGACTTTGAACATTTCCTTTTACTTTTTGATACGAAACCCTAAAAATTTCAGCAGCGCTATTTTACCTGTGAAGTGAACATTGTTCTATAAGTAGTAATATCACTGCGTAATGGTGGTCATTATATAACTAAGTGATCATTATAATAATTAATTTTAGCTTTTGTCATTTGTTAAATATTTTTTAAAATCTTTTCATTGTTTTTCTCTATGAAGACTTTTCCTGGTTTTTAACTGCTCCTCTCTAACTGCGACATATTTTTATTTGTGGTTTGCCTATCTAGAATTACTAAATAATTCAATGCATTATTCGACAAACTTTAAACAACTTAAACGATGTTATTACTTTATCATATTTTGTACTGAAATAAATACATCAAAACCATAATTATCTTTACAAATATTATAAATTTGAAAATACGTTTGTATGATTGTTACTAGTAAGAAGCTTAACAATCCACTATGATAACACGTATTATATGGGAAATGCAATGGACATAGGCAAATTTTTATCCAGGTCGGTGAATATACGAATATAAGAATTAGTAATATTCTACATAATTTTACATTAAATATTAAAATAATTACTACCTACTCTATTTTAACACTTAATTATAGGTGTTTGAATAAAATTAATGCATAAAAAAATTAAATGTATCGGATACTTGAGTTAATACTCGAAGTGTCCGTAAATTCGTCCGCGAGACCAGAGGCTCTACCATCAAATGTTTTCCGAAATTTCGGGGCCGAACGGAACACAATTTATTGTTAAAATTGTACAATATATATTGTTTAAAATTATTTAAAATGTTAAAATATCGTTCCTTTGGACTTTTTTGATAGAATTTATGACGAACAACATATTAAACTCCATTTACTGAACCGATTTCTGTATGAACGAAATCACGAAACTAAGTCCGAAAATTCGGAATTTCCTTTCATGATACATAGATCCCAGAATGTATTGATTAATCGATAAAAAAGTAACCCAAATACGTACCTAAGTGTATTTATATGCCTAATTTCATAACAACTGGTAAAAAAAAACTTTTACATTAATAAAATTAATAAAGATTAAGTAGTTGATAACGTTTGGCTTAATTACTTAAATTGTGTCAGCTAACATCCTTCACAGTAGGGACGGGATACTCAAAGACGTAACCGCCCATCGAGTTTGCGGTTTTCAGGCTTTTCTCATTCGAGTACCAACTGGCGTTTAAATGTCGATACCAACATAATATTTATCGTAAAACACAGCAAATTACTGTAATAACCCTTTTACGAGAATATACCAAGACTAGGTTGAATTGGATGTACTAGTATGTAATTTACCATAAGGTTTTATTATATAATTAGTACGTTGCTATATTTACATTAATTATATTAACATATTTTTATGCGAAGATAAATTCTTAATTACGACAGATCTCAGTAGATCCCAAAAAGTTGACATTTTTTGTTTATATTCCGTTACCTATACATATATAAT
Source organism: Galleria mellonella (assembly GCF_026898425.1). NCBI lineage: Eukaryota > Metazoa > Arthropoda > Insecta > Lepidoptera > Pyralidae > Galleria > Galleria mellonella. The sequence goes on along the minus strand of NW_026442162.1, from coordinate 1,778,248 downwards.
TTTGTCACTAGTCCAACATATTACTAAACACAGAACGCACTAAAATCCACAGCATCGTCTGTAAGTGATTTTGTTTTATACTTATACGTAGACAGGAATATATCTTACTTTACTTTCTACATGTAGAATCGAGTAAATACTGAAAATAGAATATATTCTTCTTTAATCCGAGAGTGCGCTGACACTACAATCTAAGGTTTCGTTTCCTAAAGAAGTTGAAGTTTAGGAAGTAAAGGTTCAAGAAATAATCATCAAATCCTTATTCATATTATAAATGTGAAAGTGGGTTTGTTTGTTTGTTACTTTATAGCGTCTTAACGGCTTAACCGATCACTATGAAATTTGGTATATATGTACTCTACGGGATGGAGAAGGTTACTTTTTATTCCGATTAGTGAACATACCACAGTCACGTGGGCGAAGTCCCTGGTAAAAGAACTAGCTTTATACATAAATAAAAATAATCCTCCTTCTATAAGACAATTACATGCACGCTTAGTTAATTCATAGACATTCACACACACACACACAAACGTGCGCATTCATGCACTCACATGCACTCGCTCACTTTTCACTTACCCTCTCACCCATACTAGTACATACACGTAGCTTATAATTTTTTTCTAATTTCATTTATATACTTGTATACTCTTACCTTTACAAATCAAGTAAAATAGATGTCCTTGAGTTTGGGAGCCTGGTGATCTGTAAAACGGGTTAACCTAGTACCCACACCAGTCTCTCACAAAGATTGTTTTAAATTGTAACGTATATAGCTGTAAGTTAATGTTTATCAAACACAAGGCATGCCGGGTTGCCTATAAATGTAAGAACAGTAAGATCTAATCTTCCAGTGTATTGTACTAAAATGTTTAGTTGTATCTTATGTTGGTAATCCTATAAATAAATAAGTTTTGTTATGTTGTTATTTTGTGAGTGAAATAAATATATATTTATATTTTACATAGAAAAAAACAAGGCAAATGCTGTTTTGAAATCCTCACCTACCACGTAATTCTTAATATACAGTTTTGACAACTCATATTAATTATCATTATTGATATTGTAAAAACTACCAATCATTAGTAAAATAAGATGTATCAACAGATAGAGCCATATACCTCAATTTTTCTTTCTTTTTTCCATTCCAATTTTTCTACATTCCAATTTCATTTACATTACATTACAATTCCAAATTTTTTTACATTCCAATTTTTCTCTCCAAAATAATAATGATTAAAACCAATTGTACACCTTTAGTACATTTTTTTAGTATGTAATATCCATTATTAGTAATCTCGCCTGCACTATCGGTATGCGCTGCACCTTCTCTACTCGGGTAAGAGAGTAGTATCCGCCAAATTAACAACATATCAATATACAAGTATAACCTAACCTTAAGTTCTCCTGGACCTCCTCGTGATCCCCCATAGAAAAACATTTTACCAGAGGGAGATTTGTACAAAAGTCGATTGCTTGGGTACCTCTGTCCCATTCGTGTTTCTACCGTGAAGCAATTGTGTTTGCATGGCTGTGTTTCGGTTTGAAGGATGGCGTGAATTTACAGGGTACAGAGAAATAATATCCGAGTCCTCAGGAATGGCAACACATGGGGGGTATCATGGGCGAAACAGTATACTCTGTTATGTCCACGGTACTGCTCATGTCTATAGGCGACGGTTACCACTTTCCATCAGGTGGGCCGTCAGCTTGTTTTCCATTCTAAGTTGTATAAAAAAAAACATTGTGCTGAATTCCAGACCAATTCATCACAATGGGCTAACTGGCCTGGCTTTTCATTCTCACCTATCATCCCTCACTGGTGCCTCGCCAGTTTATACCTACCGTTAGCGCAAGCGGGGTTACCATCCCATTAAAATGTGTCAAATGGTATTATGCATAGCTTATCACATCATATAGATACCATTGCCAAATATCGAATATAGTAGCCCAATATTAAATTCGCCAATTACAAGAGATGTTACCATTAAAGTAACCACTACTTTTGCCTGTCATATGCACACCAATTTCATAATATTGGTATGAATATCCCTAACAATGGCCCGGTCTGAGTAAGTCACGACCACGTATCTGGGGGGCATCCACCTGTGTTCCCGCACGTGAAAATATGAAAATATTTCGTTCATCTTAACAATTCAGAGCCATTACCAGAATTGGGCGTGATCAGATGCATTTAAAGACATGCTGCTCAAAAGACTGCTTTTACAAAGTAGCGTATTGTGGACATTGATCAAAATAAGCTCCAATTATGAAACATACGGAACGAAAATTATCACGACAAAAGGACTAGTAACAGGTAATCGGAGTAAATAATATAATGGCATCACATGTGTTGAAGCAATGAAACACAAGCGTTACAGAAATCAAAGATATCTGTACGAATTACTTAAAAACCTTCTTTGTGTCACTTTATACCGATGCAATAATGGGCAACGTTCATTATATTTAAATACACTATCGAAGCCTAGACAATAATAGTGATAATATAAGAGTACCCGAAAAGACTGCGCAGGCTGTAAGACGAAGACGCCAATCACTTCAGTCCTGTCATGACAATGACGCCGTATATGTCCGACATAGAATGAGCTGCCCCTTCCTTTCCCGTGAGTGTCGTAAGCGGCAACTAAAAGAGAGCAAAGGATGGACAGCAGCGTCTCTCTTAAAACATCTCTAAAAGCTTAACTGTGGTTGCCAACTCGCCTGCCCAGCGTGTCAACTACTGGAAAAATTCCCTTTATGGGGAAGGTTAACGGCTGTAATAATAATAATTATTATATTAATATGTATAAGTAATGGTTTTTTTTTTTATGCGACATAAAATAGCAAACAAGCATTTGCTTGTTTAGCGATTAGGTTCACCCAAACGAAAGTGGTAAACGTCGGCTATAGATATGAAAACTACCACTCATATCCGCCTTTAACTATCCACTGCTGAACATGAGCCTCCCCCTTGGGGAATTTTGCCAGTAATTGCCATGCTTGGTAGGCGGATTGGCAACCGCAGTTAGACTTTAAAGATGTTTGAAGAGGGACGCTGCTGCCCATCCTCGACCTTCCCTTAGCCACCTTTTACCGACACCCACGGGAAAAGAAGAGGTGGCCTAGTCTATGCCGGGATGACACGGTCATCTACATTACATACACGAACAGTACTATTGATATCACATAAAACATTACGATGTGCATGGAATCCCTCATGCGTTCGTGCCATTCCAGAGGATTAAGTTGTTAACAATATAGATATTCATAATTTGTTGCAATTTCTATGTAATTAAATATACATCTAATATTTTTTTTATTATAATTGAAATATCATCAACAGATCATCATTGCAAAAATTAAATTCATAGCAATAGAAAATGTTGGTGAATATTGAGAGAGATTTTATATGCAACAACAATTTGGCAGCCGACCTGATGTAAAATGGTAACCGTTTGATTTCTAATAAAAAGAATAAAATATTTTTATAATATTTATTTATAAATAACTCATAATAAAGTATCTCTGTCAGGAACATCGACGACGTCAGGTGACGCTGACTCAAGGTCGTTCTTGGTTTGTTTCTCCAACTTCAGAATTTCACTTCTCACTAATACGATGACGTAGCATTGCATCACTAAATATGTAAAAACAAATATTCAGTATGTTATTCGTCCGTATAATATTTTGTTTTTATAGATTATTTAGATTTATTTATTTATTTATTAAAATAACTTTATGACCAAAATAAAATAAGGTACAAAAGGCGGATTTAATGCTAGTAGCATTCTCTACCAGTCAACTTTTGGGACGAACAGAAAATCAAGAACGCGGTACTTTATTATTGGAATAGGTAAAGAAAATAGCAATATTATATAATATATAAAAAATAATGATTAGCTACTATTGTTATAATGAGTTCTTAGACTCTTTTTTTGAACATGAATCTATTTGAAAGTTCTCGGATACCTTCAAATTTAACTAGGCAAGTAGAATATATTATTATTTAAATAGACTTGATAACTATATTTATAAATATTTACATATTTTTTTTTATGCAACTTAGAATGGCAAACAAGCTGACGGCCCACCTGATGGAAAGTGGTAGCCGTCGCCTATAGACATGAGCAGTACCATGGACATAACAGAGTATACTGTTTCGCTCATGATACCCCCCATGCGTTGCCATTCCTGAGGACTCAGGTGTTATTCCTCTGTACCCAGTAAATTCACGCCATATCCCACCCTTCAAACCGAAACACAGCCATGCAAACACAACTGCTTCACGGTTGAAACACGAATGGAACAGAGGTACCCAAGCAATCGACTTTTGTACAAAGTCTCCCTCTGGTAAAATGGTATAAAAATGGTATATAAAATATATGGTATATGGAAGTGAGTTTGGTTTATTTTCTATAAGTTTAATAGTTTTTGCGTGAAATAATCATAAACATCCATCCATCGTTACAAAGTTTTGCATTTATTATTTTAACAAGATACTATAAACAATGGTACAAGAAAGAAATAACTTACTGGAGATTACATTTCTTCACTTGAAATCTAACAAAAATATAGTGAACAGTAATAATGACAGTTAACATTTACACATCTAAATTAGGGTAGACCAGAATTAAATAATTAAAATCTCAAAAAACTATTTTCGACATTCCACGAGTTGAAAAGACTAAATCTTAGAAACAAGTTATTAAATCATAATAAAAGATGAAAACTTCGAAGTCGAAAATGGTGAGGTTATGTTACTAGGTGAATTAATAAATTGTGGTTAAAAACAATATGTCACATTTTGTTTTTCAAACAATTTCAACAAAGTTATGCGTACATTTCTATAGACATATCACAAGGGACTATATATAGAACCACGGGTGCCACGATTTTTATTCCTTTGAGGGTGAAGCCTACAAATTTTGTTCATTTAGCAGGTAATAAATAACTCACGTTAATATTTTTAGTATTACACTATTATGATTAATTTACCAATGGCGGAGAATGTAACGCAGGCCTCCAAAGTTTGTAGCCTCGATAGCAAGATGAACGTTGGTATCAGCGTAGCTAGCACACTGGCTATGCCATAAAAATTGTACAATCTGAACATTGTTGCGTCTTTCTAGAAATAAAAAAAAAATATTCATATTACCACGTATCTAATCTATTACTAATATACGAATACACACTAATTTTAAATTTCTATTGCTAAGAAATAATATGCATTTCACCAAACTTTTTAAATTATTTCAATCGAAGTAATAATTCCCATATGAACAATGAATAAAAAGAAATCACTTTGACTGTTTATTATAATGTAATTGTATACAATGATGTGTTATAAGTTGTATTTTTGATAAAAATGTTATATTTATGCTCTTGCATTGTGACGGTTCGCCTATAGTACAATAGGTTTAATACCATAAGTACATAGAAAAGAAACAGGGGTTCCTATGGGTGACCGCTGCGAAAGCTGAACTATTTAATATAAACAAACTTTAAAGTCAAGGTTCACAATAGTATACAGAGAAGACGTTACCATATATGAAATATTGACACAGAAGGGAAACTCCTTTGATGTGTTTCCAAAGTGTAGTGGATGTCACAAGAAAATTAAATAAATTAAACAAAAATATATTATATTTTATATATAACCAAATTATAGTTTACCTTTTTATCATCAGGTGTAAAAAAGATACATACAACACAGTTTAATAAGGTTTATGAGAGCCTTTAAAGTTTTATAAATTCGATAATCAATTTAATATAAAATACCAAAATACGTTAACATATAATTAAATTGAATTTAAAGAAAAGTTCAGTTCGAATAATAGGCTAAATCTGATTATTGAAATATCTACCCTTCGGTGACATAATCTATGACGTTATTAGAGAAAGAATAGAAAAAAAAAGAAAAAGGAGCCGGCAGATCGGCGGGCGCGCGGGAGTCGCTTTTTAGGAATTGCGCAGAAAAAAGAAAAAAGAAAAAGAAATGGACGGCAAATGGCGGGGAGTCGTGTTTTAGGGATTGCGCAATAAAATAAAAAAATAACTGGGATATAGATCTAGGAGGGACTGGATCGATGAAGGGGTTTGAGATCTTAGTGTATCACTATCGATTAAGTGTGTGAAATTAATCAATAGAAGACTGGAGAATCCGGTGAGCTTGTTCCATTTATTACTACGTAGTTAGATTTTTGACTGTGATCACAGGCAAAGTCTATACTTAATATTTTTCCCAACAACTATTAAAATACGTATTTAGTCGAGTCCATATACCTTTAGGTAATGCGTATATCGTTAAATGCAATCACATTTGAACAAAGTTTACATCAATATAATTTACGTACTTACGTTATTCTACTCATATAAAAAATCCAATTATATGGTCGTTTGATAGAACTTCATCAATTTGATTCAATGTTCTAATTGTTCAGTTTTGGAAAATATTTATTAAATCAGCTATTAACCTATTATAATATTAACTAGTTTCATATCTAGTTATTATAAAGTATTTATTTATTGAGGATAATAGACTAAAGTGACTATGGTCTAGTCTCATTGCTGGGGAAACAACCATTGATGAGAGAGAGGGGTTATTGAGTGACGACTCTGTAAATGCAAATGCGGTGTGGGCTACCTCCATTGTTTGGAGTGACTGTTTTATGTGTATTGTGGGGCCGTTCCTTGTGTCAGTCGGTGGAAATTGCCTGTGTTCAGTCGTGGGTTGGTGATGGTTGAGACGATGATGATGATGAAATATTTGTATTTATTACACTATTACAGTGTTGGTTTGGAATATCTGTTCATACTTAACGCTTCATGGTGAAGTGTTTTTATACCATTACTCGGTCGACCAGATTAATGATTCTTAGTCTATATTTGATTATCCATGACTACATGTGGGGATTTGTTTTACACCAGATGTACAAAGAGACAGCTTAACTGTTGCAAGTGATATTATGTGAATGTAATACTTTTAATACATTATTAATTGTGTTACTAGATAAATTCATGTGACTGTGGGGTGTTTATGGTAAACAAGCCTGTATTGGTTAAATAGATATTTTGTCTTGATTTATTATAAACTTTAATATTGATTTTGTTGTAGTAAGCAAGCTGATAATAACAATTCTGTGTGTATTACTGATAACTAATAATATTTAATTATGCTGATATTATAGGTGTGGATTTATTTCCTCATGGTAATAAAAGTACTAAAAGATTCTCTGACTATAGTTATTCTTAACTAGGTATGAGGTACAGTATAAAATTAGTACTAAATGACAAGTATGAGTTGTGTATTTTACTCATATTTAGAAAGGAAGTTGTCCTGGCGATAAGGTTTGTATGTGTGTTGTTTGTTCATGTTATATTGACTAGACAAGTTCAGACAGGGTTAATATTAGTGAATATTTACTGGATTTATATTTAATATACATGTTTTGAATATTTTATGGGAATAGTATGGATATATACAAGTAGTAAAATATAATATTAGTATTTTATAAATTTAATTATTGAGTTATATGTTTATGTCGGACTGTATCCAAAGAGATATGATCCTATTAATATCAAGTTAGGACAATTGCTTTAAATATTAATAAAGCAAACACTGACACTAATTATTCACTTCTTTAATAAATTTACATTAGAGGTTAGGAATCAAATAGATAGCATATTGGGAAATCTTCACCACACATATATTTGAGGAATGTTCTTGATAATTAGTACTGTATGTATATATTATTGCAAGTACAATTGCAATAAGAATGTTAAACTTCTAATCTTCTGTTCATTCTTGAATTTGAAAGTAAGCTTGGCTACTGATATGAATATAAAACTGCAGCATTACTGGATACTATTAATTATTTCTGGTGTAAACCATGATTATTTATGTCACTGATAATTTAGTTGTATATTACGGTTGATATATGATGATTTTATATTTAATTATATTAAACAAATACAAATAAACAAACTGGCTAGTATTTGTTACGTTGACAGTTGTGATAGATAATCAAAATTCAATTTTTTTTTTTTTTTTTTTTTTTTTTTTTTTTTTTTTTTTTTTTTTTTTTTTTTTTTTTTTTTTTTTTTTTTTTTTTTGTGGCGTTCACCCCGATATTAGGGTATTTTGCCAAGAACAAAACGGGGAAACGATAATAGTAATAAAAATACCTAACACAAACGAATTTAGAAAGGATAAGGATTAGGTCTAGGATATTTATAGGATATGAAACATATACTTGTACATATGAGAATATACTTATAAATATATAGGAAAAGCAATTGATGCAACTATAAATGTATTCATGTAATATAACTAAATCTTAATATTGTTATCATATATATATGAAGATAGTATTTTATAGATAATAGGATCATTGGAAGAAAGTAGAGTAAGAATAGAAGTTGGGAATGGAACACGGATGGATCGGAGATGATTAAAAAGGGAGGTGTGGTCAAATTTAGAACATGAGAAGAATATATGATTCAAGTCCGCCACTTCAGCACCGCAATTACACGACGAACTTTGTACAATACCAAGCTTGTATAAATGAGAAGGTGTGCATACGTGACCTAGACGCATACGAGTTATAATAGTTGTTGCGGTCTTTCCAAGCTTTAATTTACAAAACCATGGTTTGAAAGGAATATCGGGTTGTATAAGGCGATAAAATCTTCCTTTTATTGTACTTGTTTTTTCCCAATATTCCTTCCAGGCATACCTTAAATATATTTTTGGGAGACAAGCTAGGTCACTACAGTAATTATGATACGGATACATATCACCACAAGTTACAGCCTCTCTTGCAATAAGGTCAGCTTTGTCATTGCCGCTAATACCACTGTGTCCTGGTAACCAGGCAAAAGAAACGGAATAACCTCTCAACATGCAAAGATAAAGACTTTGTCTTATGTCACAAATAATGGGATAAACTGGTTTTGATTTAAACGGATATTTGGCTAGAGCTTGCAAAGAGCTCATAGAGTCAGTGAAAACTATTGCCTTATGTAATTTCATTAAAAGTATATATTCTACAGCTTTTAAAATACCATAACATTCCCCGGTAAAAACTGAAGACTCCGGTGGAAGTTTAATTTTTTGAACGATATTAAATTGTGAATGAAACACACCCACACCTACACAACCGCTATTGTCTGGTTTTGATGCATCAGTAAAGATGTAGTGCCATTCATTCCATTCAATGTCAGTTATAAACATAAATTTGGCATTCAATTCTGAATCATTTTTTAATAACCCAAAATCATATTTAATATTAGGAGATAAAACTAAAGATTGATATGAGCATTTATAAATGGGAAAACAGGACGATGTAAAAGTGGGAGATTCTATGGATTTATATTTTTCATAACTTTGTATTAAACATGGAGGTTTTTTATGTTTCCAATAAGATGAAGACGAAATAAAGATATGTAGTTGAGATAACTTTTGAATAAGCGGATGATCAGATAATTGTAAACAACGAAAAAAGAAGCGATCAGATAGATATTGTCTTCTTAAAACCAAAGGTGGATCACCGACTTCGAGCTGTAAAGCATTGATTGGACTTGATTTCATTGCTCCAGAGATAATCCTCAAGGCCTTTGATTGAATTAAATCCAATTTCTTAAAAGCAAATGAACTTCCTGGAGCTAACAAAAAAGTTCCATAATCAATGACACTCCTTATAAGACCATTATAAGCAAGTTTTAGTGAAACGGGATGTGCTCCCCACCAAACTCCAGCAAGGCACCTAAGAATGTTGAGGTTACGCTCACATTTCGTAGAAATATAATTACAGTGGGACAGACCTGTTAATTTATTATCTAGCACGATACCTAAAAATTTAATTTCAGTCTTTATAGGAATGTATGAGTTATCATAAAGCACCTTAATTTGTTGCGGTGATCTCATTCTTGAAAACAAAACTACACTACTCTTGGTTACAGAAAGATTAAGACCATTTGCATCTAACCACGTTTTTAACAAATCTAATGAATCAGATAATTTGGCAGAAGCAGATTCTATGGACTTCGCAATAAAATATAATAAAAGATCATCAGCATATTGTAAAATTTTGACGGATTTATCAAGGAATAATTCTAGATCGTATGTGTATATGTTAAATAAGATTGGACTGAGAACAGATCCTTGTGGAAGGCCTTTCCATACTGTTCTAGATAATTTGGTATCTTCATCTAGATCCATATGTATTGTTCTTTCTGATAAAATATTAATAATGAAATTAGAAAGCATTACCGGTACATTTAAAGCTTGTAATTTAGTTTTTAAAATAGAAATTATTACATTATCATAGGCAGAATTTATATCTAAAAAGGCTGAGAGGATTGACAAATTTTGTGAGAAAGCTATATGAATATCTGAAATAAGAACGCTCACATTATCTAAGGTGCTCTTACCTTTCCTAAAACCAAACTGGTTCGGGGATAGTAAGTTATTACTTTCTAAAAACCATTCTAGACGGTTCTTCACTAAATGTTCAGCTAGCTTTAGTAAGACAGAGGAAAGTGCAACAGGACGGTATGAAGATGGTTCAGAAGGTGGTTTATGAGGCTTTAGAAATGGTATAATAATCTGAGACTTCCATGAAGTAGGTATATTTCCCGAAATAATTATGGAATTAATTATATTTAAAAAGTAAATTAATGTCGCATCGCTAGCATTTTTAAAAAAGGAATACGGTATACCGTCTTCTCCCGGTGCAGAGTCTTTAATACAAGCTAGAACACCTTTAAGTTCTACAAGAGTAAAAGGAGACTCAAGTTCGGATAATTCGTCAGAGACGGATAGAGAAATATTGTAAAGGCATTCCGGCACATAACTAGGAGCAAGGCGATCTAAAAATTTATTCGCTAAAGTTAAATCGAGTGCAGAACGTGATGTATGATCACTGAAGGCAGATCTGAATCTTTTAATATTATTCCAAACGACTGATGAATTAACTTCTGGACAGATAGAAGAACAAAATCTTCTCCAGCCTTCTAATTTCTTTTTTTTCAGTAGTTTTCGAGTAGAACGTGAAACTGCGGTGTAAATTTCAAAATTTTCTGGTGTCATGTAATTATTATAATTTTTTTCAGCCTCTTTACGATTTTTAATTGCTTCCGTACAATCTTTGTCCCACCAAGGTGGCGAGGGAATTTTCCCTGAAGCACTATTTTTAACAGGAAATAATAAATCAGCAACCTCCTTCATATTTATCATCAAGTCATTACAACATTGATGTTCATTTCCATGGTAAACAATAGGTAACTCCGATATTTTATTATCTAAATATTGTTTGTAAATATTCCAGTCTACATTTGATAAATTATATTTAAGCCGAGGACCACTCTTTCGACTTGAGGGAATGGAAATTGGAAAAGAAAGAATGAGGGGAAAGTGATCGCTTCCGAAAGTAGAGGAATGAGGATACCACGACAGTGAAGAAGCTAAATCAGAAGAACATATTGAAATGTCAGGAGCACTAAACCCTTCATTCGGTGCAGTTCTACGTGTTGGTACATCTGAGTTAATAATACATAAGTTGTAAGTGTCAATTATCGTCAGGAGTTTTCCACCATAAAAATTAGAAGTAGAACTGCCCCACGATTGGTGTTGAGCATTAAAATCGCCCATTACGAGAAAAGGTTTAGGTAAAATTGAAAATAATTGTTCTAGTTGTGAATATATTTGGCATGTAGGATCAGGAATATATAAAGTAACAAAACAGATACCATTTATAATTATAGCAGCTGCATTAATGCCGCTATATACAGGAAGCGAAAAAGAAGAAAAAGGAAGGGAGTTTTTGACCAATATGGCAACACCGCCATATCCGTCAGCTCTATCATCACGGAGACTTGTAAAGCCTGAAATCCTAAAAGGATATCCTGGCTTTAACCAAGTCTCTTGGAGAGCTATTATAAAAGGATTATATTTATTAATCAAATAAAATAAGTCTGATTTCTTGTTTGTTATGCTACGACAGTTCCACTGAATTATTAGGACTTTGTAATCCATTGTGAGAAGTTAATAATTGAGAAAATACATTGTAAATGGCATCGTTGGACGGTGGTAAAGTTGTTTGTATCATCTTCGATTGCGATAACACTTTAATAAGCATGAGAATAATATCAAATATGGATTGATTATTGTCAATATTATTTGATGATAATGCACAACCATTAGAGGGAGCAGGAATATTATATTCCTTAACTATGGCTTCATGGGCAGAACGATCATATCCTTGTTGTGCTTTTTGAGGAGAGCGTGGTTTAAGTGTAACTGTTTTTTTATGTGATGATTGAATATGTGGTAATGATGATTTCTCTTTGAGGAAAGAAGATTGAAAATGAGATTTATTGGACGGAGATGATGATGTTAATACATCTGAATATAGTTTAGAAGTGGGAGGATGAAATTTTGATGCTTCAGCATAAGAAACACAACTGTGGGCCATTGTTTCTTTAATGGCTTTCTGACGTGCATATTCAGGACATTTCTTACTAATTGCTGAATGAGAACCATTACACAAGATACAAGAAACATTTTCCTCATCTACTTCACATTTATCACCTGTATGATTTTGCCTGCATTTATAACACCGAGGATTTGAACGACACTGCATCTTGACATGTCCGAACCTACAGCAGTTATAGCATTGGATAGTGGGGTAAATGTACAAATCTACAGTTAATGATGTGTAAAACATAAATACTCTTTTTGGTAATATTTGTCCATCAAAAGTAATAACAATGGTTTCAGTATTAATAAAACTTGGTTGTCCTTCATTAATGGTCTTTTTCTTAATTCTTCTGGTTTTTAGAATTCTCCCACAACCTATAGGTACTGATATATTTTGGATTACTTCCTCTTCTGTCCAATCTTTAGGAATACCCCTCACAATTCCCATACGGGTTACATGGAAAGAAGGTATAAATGCCTTAAAATTATGTGTTTCTAAGTGACTATTATTTAAAAATGCATTTGCATTTTCAAAATTTGAGAAAGAAAGCGATAAACGGTTTCTTCCTATTCTTTTGAGGCTACCATTCACTATATTATTTATCTTATTAGTGTGTAAAAAGCGACCAAATGCAATAGGATGTAATGTAGTGTTATCATTAGGATGTGTTTCATTTTTTTGTACATGAACGACATAAGGAGCTACATCCTCGGCATTGTACAAAGTTCTGCTTAAAGTACTGGGTGGAGAAGCAGGTTTAACAGACTCGGTATTATTTACAACTGGTATTGATACTAGAGTTTGATTCTCATCCTCAATACATTGACAATCACTATCTTTAATTTTAGATTCGAGACCTTTGGTGTGCCTCCTTCGTTTTTTATTGCAATGTTTGCAAATGCGACGTTCGCCACGTACTCGCTTACGTTTAGAACTTGCAACGCTAGAACCATCTGTGTCCATACTAGATTCACCCAATATATCAAAACTATTATTAAATGGGATAGTTATATTTGCAGACACCTGGGGGTTGTCCCCCCAGGGTCTATAGGTGGATCCATAATGTCTAATTAATATAGGTAATTTACTTACCAATATTTACAGCAACAAACACTATTACTACAAAATATACAATTATATATACAATCTAATACACAATATATAAATAAAACTAATCCTTATATAATTAAAAATAAAATTAATTTAAAGAAGATCAAAAAACACTCCCGCTTTTTTAAACGTTTCCCGCGCTTTTTCAAAATTCAATTCAATACATCAATACGTCATTCAATACGTCATTAATGTGACAGATGTCAAACAAAAGGAGATTATACACGTTATGATTCTATATCTAAGTCTATAGAAAATTTATATAATTTTCTGTTATTTTATAATAACTGTAGGGGAAATATTGGAATTATTTATATGAGAAATTTTACTTAAATGATATGATAATTATTTAAAGACCTAATTTCTTAGGGATTTAATCATAATGATTTAAACACTAAAACACTTGTTTATCTGAGAAATCCTCTTAGTAAATAGGTTTACTAAGACACTAAAAGGAAGTAGATATAGTATAACTATAGTACAGCTACAATAATTGTATGGGACTTACTGTCCTTTCTATACAAATATATATTTAATCTATATTTTTCACATTATAATTATGCAATATATTGCCTCTACTACTACAACATACACAAATAGGACTTATTGTCCTTCTATATATACCTATATATAATAATTGACCTGGCACTTTAATGTGTAATTTATCAGTACTTATGACAACAACCAATTAGGACTTATAGTCCTCTCTATAAAGCTACATAATTATTTAATCTGATTATTTCACAATGTGAGTAATCAAACCTCTACAAATATTACAAAAGATCTCTATTACTCTCAACTCAATAATAGCTTGTTGGACTTAGTGTCCTCAAACTTATAGAAAACCCAACTGGTTATTTCACGAGACGTTGTTAACTTGTGATTAATCAGTGTCTTTTAAAGGACTTATAGTTCCTTTAGATATATCTCTCTGAATAAATAATTGGTTAATTCACAATGTGGTTAATCAACAATAATATTATATATAATTGACTGGACTTATAGTTCATTCAATAGCACTCATTACTTTTAGTAGCTCTCGACCTATGGGTTGGACTACTCATTCTTAGGCTCCGGCCTAATCAACAGATTTAACTTGAACCTTGAGTATTCTTGGTATTGAGTGAATAATATTAAATTGACAATGCTATGTTATGATATAGCAATTATCAACATTATATGGCTTGGCCAATTCCAGGGTGTGGAAGGTATCCCCTATCACACAAATCTTCATCTCTATCGGACTGTCTTCACAGGTGATCTCTAATGTCACATTATAGGGCCGAAGGGTTATGTCCCAACAAAGTAAGTTCTGGTGTCTGGGTGATCTCGCTTCTTGGTCTGATCTCTTGTGGAGCCGAAGGGAAACCCCCATTGAGTAAGCTCGTAACAGGGTGACGCTGGGAAACAGTTTCGTACTGTTAGTGGGTGATCTCTATGTCGCCATATAGGACTGAAAGGGTCATCGCCCATGAGTAAGCTCTCGTGTCAGAGTGATCCTGGGATTTCAGTTCCGATCCTTTTGCCTCTGGCAAACACCAATTTATACTGGAAGCATCGTGGGGCTGGTGGAGCCACTGTAATGTTGAAGTAAATGTACTTATGTTTGGTTTGGAACTGAGAATACTCATGCCCTTATTACCATCAGAGTGCATTAATAAATAGTAATACCCTTCCCTACCTTTCAGGAGGAAGAGTTATAGATAGTTGGAAAGTCTTCCACTGGTCCGGGCGTGTGAGGGGCCCGACCGCTCCCCCATTTTTTTATTACAATTATTCTGTAATTTAATATTAAATTAACAACTTCCTAGTTGCACGAATAATGAGTATAATTCATTAATTATTCTTAATCCTTAAAGCTTTATCAATTATCTTTATTATTTAACTCCTATCATATACCAATTAAAGAACCTTTTGGTTATTACACACACAACGGTTCCTACATTACTAGACGATCACACATTTATTTATCTGGCCAAATGATCAAGTGTTCTACTATAAGATCTGTTCAATATTAAGTGTTTATTGTAAGGATTTATATGATCCATAGGATGTTTGGGGTGTATAAGACAATATAGGTATGGGTTATATTGAGGGTGTTAGGCCATTCTTTAGGGTAGGTTTTCATTAGATTTTCATAGATTTCATTAGGTAAAGCCTTCGTAGGCTTTTCTTAGGCTTTGTAGGTTTTCCATGTGTAGCTTAGTTTAGAGGGTAGTTATTATATAAGGGGTTCACATAAGGGGGGGACCATCACAGCATTAATGACGTGAAAATTACCTGACATCCAGCTACAAGCAGCAATATGTTCAGTATCACAGCCATTCCTAAGATACTAAAGAGTACCGTTGAAGTCACCACCTCTAAAGATGAGCCATTAGTTATAGTAGACTTCCGTAGTTCAGTTGTAACAAACAGACAGGCTGTCGCGAACAGTGTTAGAAGCTGAAAATGTAGTAGAAAAAATAAACATTGTTATTCCACTTTGAAGTAATTATCAATATTACTGACAACGGACCTTATTAAGTTGAACTCCCTACGGACTTCCATAAAAGTCCTCGTGGTTACCTAATTGTTAATAACTTCATTACGATGTGCCAACTGACTTCGTTTATTCTCGCCTATTATCCCTTACATACAGTTCGCTAACATATACCAATACAGTTACTATTATTTCATCCATAATACTCACAGGTAGTAGAACAGTGTAAAAATCAGTTAATAAGCAAATAAAGTACCTAAAAATAGTAACAATCTAGGACAATTATACATACTACATGTGCAATTAGTACACTCCTCAATATACGAATAGGTATACTTACCTATTTAAATATTTCTTATTTACTAGTAATATGATATGCTGCTTTTAAGAACTTACGATATTTATACATCCAAATATTATAATTCCTTTTCTCAGCGGCAAACAAAAGCAGCATCTTTTCACTTCAGGTAATTTCATGTGCATCCTAATTTGTATGAATTAAACCTTAATTTAACAATTATTAGGTATTTTAATACACACGAGATGTCTCAATCCTCCTGTACATCAGAATAAACAATGACGCTTGCATCTACTTAGCAGTACTTGCAGTCTAACTTTTATCATATGTATATAAATGAATATATAAAGATGATAGTGAGTTTGTTTATGTTTTATAAAAAGATATGAATTTATTCTCAAAGTTATTAAAATTTATTCTTTCTACTGCCTAGGTAATGTGATATTTTTTTTCTTTTATATATGTGGTATCTAACAATAATTATTTATGCAGTGTTTCTAATATACCTATAGAGGGGGAAAGGAATTGTTAGTAATGGAGACTGAGAATCCCATTGCTAGCAATATATCCAACCAGGTCGACCTCCTCGCGATTCTCCCTGGAAACTATCATGGGTAATTCCTGATGAATTCATCATGATGAGCTAACTGGCCTGTTTTCATTCTCATCTATCACCCTTCACTGGTGCTCCGCCAGCGTATCCGTTAGCGCAGGCGGGGTTACCATATCATTTACACCCATAAAAAAAATATACCTATATCACCTTACCAAAATATCTCTGTGACTATTGTTGATAAACCTAAATAGATAAATAGTATTATATTATTTAATGATTGAAGTATGGGCAGTAGCGTCCTTCTTAAAACGTCACCAAAAACTTACTGGGTTGCTAAACTTGGCGGTTACTACCAAAACCCTCCAATAGGTAGAGACCTATATACAGCAGTAAGTATATATTTAACGGCTGATATTATCTGTGCCACTGACAACTGGGATCATACATAATAAGAATCGCCTATAGACAATATCGACTTATGTTACGATGGCAGATAATGTTCACAAGTATATCGTATTTTTGCTATGGCAGTCCACATATTTACTTTTATCAATACACCGACTTTCTGGTCCTTTTCATCCAAACATAATAAAGTACACTTTGCTGTTTGCGATTATAATAAAAATACTTTTTGATTACTGGATCCAAGTGGTACCCGCCCATACAGATGAATCAAACAGAACTCTACTACATTAAGTAGTAAGTTATCTGCAAAAATAATACTACCCCAAATAATATCAGACTGGAAAGATAATCATGAATCATTACAAAATAATTAGAGAAAAAAGTAAATATGCTGCCATCTTCTTTTATATACACAACATACTTATCTTATTAATATAATGATATTATAACTAGACGATGTCTGCTCATGGAAGATATTTAAGAAAATTTACATGAGAGGTCATAAAAGTAAAATATCATCATGACATAAAAGTAACAGAAACCAAAACATTCTGCATAAATTTTGTATGTCTCTCTATCTGTCTGTCTGTTTGTCTATATGTTTGCACCGATATCAAGCAAAAACTATTGCACCGATTTGGATGTGATTTTCACAGACATATACGTATTTCTAAGACGTATTTCTTAAAATCTGATATATGTTTTATCTTATGGCAATAAATTATTTCAAAAGTGTCCTATAATTATATTGTTATGTTTCATATATTGTGAATACTAAGGGAACGAATTAGGAAACTGTCAAGCTCCCTTCGTTGGTAAATATAATAAATCAATAATAAATAAATCTTGATACACCATCTAGAAGCAGTACATTTAATTAGTTTATCCACTTTTGAAATCCACGCGAACGAAGTAACATGCAAAAAGCTATTGTTTAAATAAAACCAAACTGAATTGCTAGTTTATTAAGTACGAGTATATAAACAGAATAAATCATTATTGAAAAAATATTCAGATAACATATTGTGCAGTGGTTCACTGACACGTTTGGTAAACAATAATTTCAATGTTATGTAGTGCATTGACACTGAATGTAATGACAAATTTAATAAATATGACCATTCGTATATTCTATATTCGGTGTATTATTTGCACGCTATTCAATTGTATGTAATTAGGCACCTACCTATTATAAAGTAACGATAAATATTACCATAATCCATTTCATTTTAATATATCATTATAATTGAATTTGCAAACAGAAGACACGCAGTAATGTGTGTAAACAATTTAGTATTGAAGTCTATAGGTATATATCGGTTTCTGAAATAAAACTCTTATAATATAATAAAAAAAAGCACATTAGACTCATTTTATTATAGGATTCCTCAACTGTTTTTAAAGTTTTAATCATTAGAAACTTCTATATTCAAAAACTAAGTTTTTTTTTTTATACTTAGATTAGCAAACAAGCTGACGATGTGATACCTGGTAAAAAGCGATAATCGTCAGCTATAGACATGAACATCACAGTATTCTGTAATGCCCATGGTACACCTCATGTGTGACATTCCTGGGGACTAAGGTGTTATGCCTCTGGAACCTATAATTTCACTGTCATATCCCACACTTCACACGAAAACATAGTCAGGCAAGCACAACTGCTTTACGATAGTTATACAAGTGGGATGGAAAATTCCCATACAGAGCAATCTGCACAAATTCTCTCTCTGGTAATACAAAGTAAGACATAATTGCAAACATTTAATGAATATTGACATATTTATAATTATTTCCCCGGAGGTGGGGGACATACACAGTAAAAGAGATAAAAGAATGAAAAAAAAAAGAAAAGTAACAAAAAAAAAACAAAAGCAAAATATATAAATTAACAATTTCCATCTTTCATGCGTATGCCATAATAACACAAAATGGTCACAACTCAGTTTATTGCTTTGCTCTCAAAAGAGCAAAACACTGATAGTCTGATGTGCCCGAGAGCCAGTCGCGAAATTCCTTAATAAATTTCTAAAAAAAAAATTCTAATAGAACTATTACCTGATTTATTTATTATTCAAATTTTTATTGAGCAAATTCTCTGACAAACAGCAATCTTGACTACAATATGTGCAGGCGCTAGCAAGTGGTTTGGGCAGAAGGAACAACAATTTCTGAAAATTATAAAACTTAAATTCTCTTATGGGGAAGGCTTATGTTCAGCAGTGGACAGGTCACAGCTGATACGATATGGTGGAACAAAATATGTTAATATTTTAAAACTGAAATCTATTTGTTCCTACTCAAAGCGCTTTAAAATCCACCGCACAGATTTCATTTATGATTTTAAATAAATATATTAATAATATATCTGCCAACTCATAACAAGAGTTACATAGGTACTTATTTTTGGAATTACAGTATTCATTTATGTATGAAATTACTTTTCAATCTTTCTTTCTTCTTAGGTTCTTAATTTGATTGTAATTTCTTTTTATGTTCGATACGTCATGACTCCATCAGTTCTATGTCAATTTGAAAAATTATTTTCTTTATCTCAAAGAAGATTCTTACAGATTGTTCCCATAAAAATGTTATCAAAATCAATCGGTCCAGTAGATTAATTTATGATTAAAATAACCGATTTTTTTTTTGTGGGACACAATCTTTAATTATCTGCAAACCAATACCTGTTAATGGTGAAAATAGAATGGTAGCCCCTATAGGTCTGTGCTATACCAGCATTTAATGGGTTGATTGATAACAAAAAATACAAGATCCAAATTAAAAAATATGAACGTTGAACCAAAATTAGTAATCAGTTCACTACGTTTATTTTATGCAACTTAGTTTAAACATAGTCGCCCATTATAATGCATTGCCAATCCTGAGCACGAGTATGTACACTTCGTATACTTTTTCAATTGTTTAACTTTATCAAACGATTATTCAATGAAATAACATTACCTACCTCTCAACTGCAAGTCTAGTTTACGAGTTAATGATTCGTTTATTGGCAGTTATTACATAATTGAGCCACACAGTGCGACCCTCGGCAGACTCATAGCGATTATCCCCCTCATTGTTTGTTTATTTTTCATCCAATTACCATCTGTTTCCCGCTAACATAAACCAGTTAAGTACTTTTGTTGATGATTTAACTAATAGATGAGAGCAGAATTAGCCTAGGGAGATTTGTGGATTATACCTATATGCACCTACACAGTAGATAAAGTCACTTTTACTCATTTATTGGAAATCGTACAAACTATCGGGTAAGGTTGTGATTATTGGATTAGTACTTACACTACTCGTAGTGATCTGATTAGATAATTTCCGATACAAGTCACTTTATAAATAGACAAACATTAAACCGCTAACTCTATAATCAGCCTTTATGCCCCCTGTGTTATCACCAGCTTCCTAGTCTAAAGGGGCTGGTGATAAATACAATAGCTGCAAACAAATCAATCGATAAATACGTTATCGCTACCATAGCATGATGATCGTCATGTCGTGTACATATAATAAACATTCAAAAATAAGCGTCTCCATACAATGGATTTCTCATTATACCGTGAAGCATAATTAAGAAAAACAAAAAAAAAAATAACATTTAATTCGTGTTGTTTCCAATTTCATATCTTGAGCGTTTAGGTAATTTTGATTTCTCAATTTTTTTTATAGATATTTTTTACGAAAAGAGACGAAACAAAAACAAAATTAGTAACACAAAAAAATAATAAAAATATTAATTCAATTCGATGCTAATGTATAAGACCAATTTTATCACAACTCGTTTATTCACTCCAACATTATATATAATATACACAGCATAGGTCAAGTATTATTTCGATTTATCAGACAGATTATTAATTATCTTACTTAATTTAGTTTAAGATAAGACTTTGCTTCTCTTTGTAACTTAAAGTCTGTATAACGGATTGTGTTCTGGGGAACTTTTTGATGTATTTCTTACTTAATATTTCAATTTAATATCACAGCGACCGAATTTTTTATTTTAAAGACTAATATGAAATAAATTTCTAATTATAATCATTATCATAACAACCGTTAATTGTACATCGAAAATAAGCCTCTCCATAGACCGCCATGAAGAACAGTCCGAGCCACCTGCATCTATTAACTTCTCGGAATATTTTTCATGCATGTAATCAATTTAAAAAAAAATATTATGAATTTATTTTATGATGGCCTATAAAACGGTAATTTCTGAAAACTATCCACGTAAAATATTAGGTTAAGAAGTACCTTAGAGAAATGGAGCCTCAGAATCGACTCCAATATTAAACAACTGAAACGTCAAATAGTTAAACGTCAGATTTAATTTTTTAGTCTATAGCGTTCTAAAGAGCATTCTTTCGCCTTTTAGATTTTTCCAGTCATCTAAAATTATACAAAAATTTTATTTACTGTTAATTTATTAAATTTTTTGTGTTTCTTAAATAATTATAATTGCAGTTTTAAAACGTGTTAAGGTAAATTCAACTTTGTAATACCCTAATATTTAGTCTGGTACTCATTTCCCTATTTTTTGAGGTTAGTTTTGAAGGATTTCGGTATTAACATTTATTCATCTTTTTTGTAATATTTTAAACAATCAAGCATTCATTTTAGGAGATTTTATAGTCTTTCAAAATGTCACATCACAACTTATCTAAGTGATATTAAGACATCACTGATACTTTATTACACCAAAATTATGTAAAATTGCTTCACCGTAATGTATGTGATCGATTAATTTTGATTTAATTTAGTCCTCTTCCACAGCAATGAAATACAATAATATAGTCTAAATAATGTCAACCTAGTCAATTTCATTTAATACCTTGAAACCTGGCTGGAGATGATTGTCAATGAGTAGCAGTTTCATTGGTAGAAGTATACCATGCTGCCGATATTGTAAATAATCATTATCTCTGGCTAAATTGATCTGGTTGTTGATTACGGTTACCTCTGATTAAGTTGATCTTATATTTGGTAGCCAACTCTGTTATAATGTAATGCATTGGTCTTGTGATAATTATTTATGTACAAACAAATTTTGCAAACTAATAATTGGATATCCCTTATTTCCAGAAATGGCTGCACAACTTTTCAACCGCATTGGTCAGCTTGGCCTTGGTGTAGCACTTGTTGGTGGAGTTGTAAATTCTGCTCTATACAATGGTAATTAATTTTATAAATTATGTGGGTATACCAATAACATGGTTTGGCCTTGTAAAAAAATTTAAAACTTGTTAAATTTCAGCATTGAAACTTTAAAAGTTAAAATTAAATAAACAAAATTAAATATTAATAAACTATGAAACCTAAAAATAAAAACAAAATATGACAATTTGTATTGTCACCAAATTAAATTATTAACCAAATGTATAGGGATTATACCAAATGTCTATTTAACACCTATATATCATGATAGACCAAATGTTACCAGGAGAAGTCAAGTCTCTGGTACCAGTATGTGTGCTTTAGACAAATAACAGAGACCTTTCATTTTTCTTTGGCTATCCTAAAAATAATCTATTGCTTCTATGGTGGAAGCCATATTTTTTAAAAGAAGAAGAAGAAAAATAATCTGCCATGACAAAAAAAATCTCCTTTTACTTCTTCTCAGATACATTTAAAAACATATTTTCTGCTATAATTAGAGCTAATTACATACACACATTATCTATGGTCATATCACATGGTCAATTATATATAACTTGTTTTAATTTAAATTTTATTTATATTTTCAGTTGACGGTGGTCACAGAGCTGTCATATTTGACAGATTTGCTGGTGTCAAAAATATGGTAGTTGGTGAAGGCACCCACTTCTTTGTCCCTTGGGTGCAGAAACCTATAATTTTTGATATCAGATCTAGACCAAGAAATGTTCCAACTGTGACAGGCAGTAAAGGTAAACTTTACTTTAACTTTTTTTTAGTAACTCATCATTATTTCATATATTGATTAATATAACAGAACATAGCATGTTTTTCAACTTCATCCATTGAAACTCAAATAAAGTGCATAACTACCCATGCTGTCCATAGGATTCATAGATCATAAAGCTTGGCATCTCCTACCTTTATTGAACCATCAAAGTTATTGAAGTATAACTCAGATTCCTTCAAAAGAGGCATAAAAAAGTGTTTATATAAGCTGTATAGTGTGGGCCGCAAATTAGATGCAATATTGTTTTCGACCTGCTGCTTACACAAATAACTTTCATTATCACTTACTATCATTTGGCTATGGAGTCATTGTGTCATGCCAGTATAAGAAAATGGAAATTATTCATATATTTGATGACATTAGTAGTCTAGTAGATACACTGCCTACCTTCTGATGATTGTAAGTTCAATATTCACACAATACAAACATATTCATAGCTATTTATTACTGTAATACATAAATGTTTATTATATACATATTTACAAAAAAGTATGTTTATCATTTATCTAGTACATATAGTTGTACTCTGCTTAACTTGATACTAAGTAGCACTGTGATACTTATTTATCTTATTTTGAAGCCAATCTCGATTTACACTAAGTCAAATTTCAATTTTGCTTTTCTTCATTTCTCTATGAATTAAATGTATAAAAACTGCTTTGTAAATTTTTCTCTTGACATAGAACAATATTCTAAGTTAGAACCAACATGTTAGACTTGTTAATGCATTTAAATTTGTTATTAAATAATATGTGTAAGTTCTAATTATTATTTTTCACTCCACTTTCCAGATCTACAAAATGTGAACATCACCCTTCGTATCCTGTTCAGACCTGTTCCTGACCAGTTACCAAAGATTTACACTATTCTAGGTGTAGACTATGATGAAAGAGTACTACCATCAATCACATCTGAAGTCCTCAAAGCAGTTGTTGCTCAATTTGATGCTGGAGAACTTATTACACAAAGAGAGGTAACTATATTTCAAGTTATTTCTATACATAATTATCACTTTTATATATTCTATTAACTTTTTTTCTTAACTAATGGTATAATTTTTATAAGAAGCTATTCATTTGACTTTTAACCGACTTCATTAAATGCTTTGAGGATTTTAAGACATTTAATGATTATTATTCTTATGAATTATAGTTGTGGGCACTTAGATTTAAAACAAACTGTTGTAAATTGACTATATTATTCATGCTGACCTTATTATTTTGAAATGAAAGTATAAATACCATCTATATACAAGAAATTCTTACATGGTGACTATTCACACCATGTAACAATTTTCTTTTGCATATAGGTTAAATATAAGATAATCACTATCTTCAAGTTAATGTAGGATTAATTTCATTTTTACCTGACTTTTATACCACTCACAGGTATCATTATAAAATTTCACTTGCAGGTTGTATCACAAAAAGTCAATGAAAGCTTAACTGAAAGAGCAGGACAGTTTGGTTTGATCCTTGATGACATTTCTATTACACATCTAACATTCGGCAAGGAATTCACGCAGGCTGTTGAACTCAAACAAGTGGCGCAACAGGAAGCTGAAAAGGCAAGATTCCTTGTAGAAAAGGCGGAGCAGCAAAAGAAGGCTGCTGTCATTGCGGCAGAGGGTGACGCGCAAGCTGCCATTCTTCTAGCAAAATCTTTCGGTAGCGCCGGCGAGGGCCTTGTAGAACTCCGACGTATTGAGGCTGCAGAAGATATCGCATATCAACTATCGAAATCACGTAATGTCACTTATTTACCTCAGGGGCAAAATGTACTGTTAAATCTTCCTACGCAAAATTAAACGGCTGATTATTTATAATGTATATTAAGATTTATTGTGGTGGACTCTATATAATTGCATTTGTATTTACACAATGTTTAATATGAAATAGTGTAATAAATTTATAAAGACTCCACCTATAAAGAACATAGTGTTGAATTAGTTGTATGTTAAAAATATGGTACCTACATTAAAATTTTGTTGGAAATATATGGTATTTCTCTTGTATCCATACAAATTCAACCAATTCAGTGTAGGTGTATTTTGTACTCTATAACTGTTAAAAAGAAGTCAATTCTATGAAGTTTTCAAAGGATATAAAAAATAAGTCATAAAATTTTACTAATTTGTATGAATTGAATAAATAAATCATTCACATTGGCACAAATTAATTTGTAAAAAAATCGGAATCCATCTGAGGCCACATGTGGTTTAATCAATAAACCACTTATTTTCTTGTAGAGGATGAATATCCCGCGACCCTCGACTAATGAAATTACCAAGTTTCTATATCATTAAACATCTTGTTTAACAAATGTTAAAACATATTTAACAGTTTTATTAAAAGACAGAATTTTTTATCAATGATATTACTATATCACTGATATAAAATGATACTGAAGACAATGCCCTTTCATATAATTCACCCTCCTCTTTTATAATAAATGTGACTACTAAATCTGGCCAACATTTAACACTGTACACGACTGTTTTGAAAGTTCAACGCTCTAGTTCCTATTGATTGATATAAATGCCTACAGTTTCACTTGTATTCAACAAAATATAGCTTACCATACAAAAAATCTTGAAAGTATCAAATATTAAGGACTGAACCAAATAAATACATCATAACTAGAATTTCTGCATGTATACCTTTTTTTTTAATATTATAAGCAAGGATGAACTTATGGTATCTCTATAGGATAAAGTTAATCCAACATAGGAAGTCTTGAGTAGGCATCAGTAATGTGTAAAAGAGTATTGAAGCATATTTAAATACTATTACATACGTACAAAATATAAATATACTTCAATCTACACTAATATTATAAAGAGGAAAACTTTGTTTGGTTGTAATGAATAGGCTCAAAAACTACTGGACCGATTTTAAAAATTCTTTCACCATTCGAAAGCTACATTATCCACGAGTAACATAGGCTATATTTTATTTTGGAAAAAAATAGGGTTCCGTAAGATATTTGGATTTATCGGACACAAGGTGTAAAAAATCACCCAGAAAAGTTACTTATTTTGCGTATGCTGCCTAAACTATAAAAGATAGAACCATAAAATGTTCTAATTAATTGTAGATCTTATAAATATCTACAAAAAAGTCCACGACACACTACTACTACTATTACAGTGTGTCGTGGACTTTACTAGTGTGTCTACGTCGAGTAAGGCACAACAACCATTTTTTTATTTAAAAATCTTAATTTTTTTAGACTACATTTAAACGCATTTATTTTAGTAATGCTATTAATCCTTATCAAAATAAATTATTTCATCACTAAGTACAGTTTATGTATATAATATTTGGTCTTTGAATGATTAAAATTGGACGTTTTGTTTTGAAGTTATGTCGAAATTAAAATATTACGATTTCTGCAACAAATCGGAAGAAAAATTGTATAAAATTCGCTTATCTTTCGCGAACTGACTAAATAGTTGCTTATAATGAAAAACAATGATCTACGGTTTTAAAGTACTCATTGACAAATAAGTCTACGATAGCATATGTCTAACTATTATGATTAGGTCACAATAATCATTTTTCTTTCTCAAATTACGAATAACCACGCTGGTCGCCGTCTGGGTGGTATTTTCATACTCCAGTATTAATCCTTATCCAAATAAATCTATCGAGTTATTTTTTTAAAAATTGCATATTGCGATAACCAAGATCCACGCGGGCGAAAGCTAGTAATAATATACAAATATATAATAAACAAATCTAAAAATAATACATACATAAATATTAAATATATACAAATTTAATATATGTAAATGTAATGCAATTGCATTTTTTACTATAATGAATATGCAAAATATAAATAATCTTCATTCAAATAGACTTATTTACAAGCTTTAAATCAAATTTGTTTTATGATTCTACTACTGGGTTTGAAATGTTGCTATTTACTGAGAATAACCTTAAGAAACTCAACACATACTCTTTCCAATTTTTTTATGTACTACATAATTTAACATTTGTATGGGTATGGTAACTATAATTATCACAAACTTTAAAAAACTTTCATGTTCTTCTACTTTCTCTTACATCTTATACTGAATGGGTATCATCAGTGAGAAGAGATTCATTATCTTTATCTAAAGCATAATTATCCTTATCAAAACCTCGTGATTCACTTTTATTTATTTTATTGAAAAATAAATTCTCTCTTATGCAAGCTTCTTTTATATATGCACTTTCTGTACTATTCAATCCTTCAGGCAAAGTCAGTTTACTCAAATTATCATTTTCTTTAAAATTCTTAATTAATGTATCTACCTCATGTTTGAACTCATCACTAATTAAAAGCATATGAGGACTGGAACTTTTAGTCATAATTAATTTATTTTGATTACAAATATTTCTAGTTTTTGTCAATAACATCATTTCATTTCTCATATCTTCATTATCTGGGTGTAACTTCATAGCTCTCTTTAACCTTTTTTCAGCATAATCAAACTGTCCTATCATTCTTAATGCTTTTGCATTCTGAAACAGAGCTTTTTCATTATTCCAAAGGCTATTCAACCTATTTAATTCATTACATGATATACATGCCCTTAATGGTTGCTTAGTTTTATTGTAGCAAATAGCTAGATTAATATATAGTTTTATTAGCATTTTCTCTTGAATAGATTCCTCAGTTTCATCAGCTAATCTACATTTGTGTAACATTTCAACTGATTTTTTAAATAACTGTATGGCTGCAGAGAAATTATTGGTTTTATATAATGTGAGTCCAGAGCTATATAACATTGTAACTTCTTTATATATTCTTTGAAACATATTTGGTTCTGAAAAGTCTATTGGTCTGAAAGATTTAAACAGTACAGTTAATAATAATAAAAAGGTAAGTAACTGGAAAATCTATATGAGTAGATATTATTAAAGACAATTAAGGCAGGATCTAAAAAATAACATTATAACTTACAGATAGATATATCTACCATAATTAATTCCACAACTATACTATCTATATTCATTGGTGGTATCCTAAATTCATAAAAAAAAATGTCTTACCCTTCTTTTGGTGTTAGAATGCTTTTCACAAGTTTTATATAAAAAACACATTTTGCTTTAGGTTTTATTCTCGGAGGGATGCCCATTTCCCCATACATCACTTGATATGCGAATAAAAAGACTGACTTTTCTCCAACTAACATTGATTTGATAGCTATCTCAAGACCAGGCAGTAAACCATTATCTTTAAGATTCACAATCTGAAAGAAAATATAAAAATATGAATAAATTTAAATCCAATATTTAATTATTCATATTTGTTATAAACTTTTTTATATATACTGTCATTATATTATAATTAATTTAATAAATAAATAAAGTTTAAAACACATAATTTACATACCATAGGTTTTTGAATAGTTTTTACGTCAAAGGGCACAGATTCATTCTCCCAGTAACCTGAAAATGCTACTGAAACTGTATATTCTTTATTTGGCAACTGTCCACCGCCTTCCTCAAGGACCTTTTTTTTCACATACCCAATTTTATCTATGGGTATCAAAATTTTCTCAAATTCTTCAAAATTTTTCATTGGGGCACCTAAGAAATCAACAGGGTTATTATCGTTACGCTCTAATTCTTCATTCTCTGTGTCATTATGATCCTGATTAATGTGCAGTAAGGATCCAGTAGTTAGGACTTGTCTGTAAGAGAGATAATATGTATATTACATTGTTATTATTGAAATAAGCTAAAGAAAATAAAAAAAATATACAGTTCTGATAACCAGGCATAAACATACCTCAGATCTAACCCATTTTCTAAAACAATTGGCGATGATTTAGATTCCATTTGATAGTGAACGAAAGTACAGATTTAAAAAATATATATTGATATTAATGCATCAAAAGTAATAATAATGGAATAAAAACAATTTTTAATTGGTATCTAAATACTAGCTGATATTTATTTTTTATTTATGACATGTAACTAAAAGTATGATCTGATAAATACGACATCAGCTTGGTGTAATTTGAACATAATGATAGTATTGCAGATAAGATTAATTAATTAAGATTTCCTATATATACAAAGTACTCTGTGGATAAGAACGTAGTTCTCCAAGTAGTCTGTGATAATGATATCGTAGTCATGCAGTCAAATCCTTATGATTTGACAGTAGCATAGATTAAGCATAGTACGTATAGTATTATATAATCTGTAAGACAGTAAAATCCTAATCACAGATTAAAGAGATTATGTCTAAAGATCCCAATTATCCGAATTGCCTTTATTAATTTTTTTTTTCTTAAACCTTTTCATACATGTATGTACCAACCACGCAAATTACGCGGCTCACTTTAACGCTGTTTGA
Organism: Galleria mellonella; assembly: GCF_026898425.1. NCBI lineage: Eukaryota > Metazoa > Arthropoda > Insecta > Lepidoptera > Pyralidae > Galleria > Galleria mellonella. The sequence continues at coordinate 1,748,605 of NW_026442162.1, read as the reverse complement.
CGCATTATGCATCGCATAATGGAATGATAACAATAGGAGTAGGGGGGAAAGGGATCGTTAGTAATGGCACAGATAATGTAATACTATTGGTAATGGAGACTGAGAATCCCATTGCTAGCAATATACCCAACCAGGTCGACCTCCTCGCGGTTCTCCCTGGAAACTATCATGGTTAATTCCTGATGAATTCATTATGATGGGCTAACTGGCCTGTTTTCATTCTCATCTATCACCCTTCATTGATGCTCCGCAAGCGTATACCGTTAGCGCAGACGGGGTTACCATACTATTTTCATCCATAAAAAAACCATAGGAGTAGCGGGTTTGGGGGGGGGTGGTTTAATAATGCGAACTACCAGTCCCATTGCTTTGATTTTATTGCATTATATATACTTGTCATGACCTCTACGTTATCTCCCTTAGAAACTATCGTGCTGATTTCCAAGAGTATTCATCACTATGGGCTAACTGACCTGCCTTTTTGGGGGAAAGAGATTGTTAGTAATGGGAATTTACCAGTTCCATTACTGCCAATATACTTTATCAGGTCAAGCTCCTTGCGGTTCCCCCTGGAAACTATTGTGGTAAATTCTTGTGGAATTTATTATAATAGGTTAACTAAAAACCTCTAAAAACAAACTTACTTAAACTTGCGGTCCAGTTTTTAAACACAAAATTTAAAGAATTATGGCTTTAAACTGATACATTAATTATAAGACCTACCTACTTATTTGTAATACACTGACAATATTTTATTCACTATGAAGTTAACACATACAAACATTTATGGATTTAAATAGAGTACGCGACCTACTTTGCAAAAAAAAACTATATAATCATGACATCAATTTTGAAAAAAAATTACACCATTATATTAATGGTGTCTTTACATAAGTATAACGGGAATTTTATGAACTTTGTCATTTTCGACATAACTTTAAGATGAGACGAAACACTGTTACGCACAGGGCCGTTTGTTGGAGTTTTAATACTGGCTGTTGACACTGAGTTTTTTTAGAAATATGCTCTAAAACTAAATAGTCTTACTTATCTCAATTTGGTGTACATGTTTTGAAAAGGTAAATACTACCTTCTATAGAGAAAAGCATTACGAGTATACTAATTAAAATATAATAAACTAACTGTACTTTCTTTATTTGGTTTTAATAATTAGGAACAATGAGACATCAAAAGTTAAATTAAATTACAATAATACATACTTATTACTAGGTATTGAAATTACTTATTCATAAGTCATCAATGTAAACATAATTAAAAAATATTTTATATTTAATTAATTAGGTAAGTATATTCACTTTTCGTAAATATGTACAAATCACAGTGCTTCTCTTAATGTGGTTCGGGAATTTTGTGCTAAAGATTGCCGCAATATAGCAATGTATGACGATATCAAATCATCCATTTTGTATCCCAGGGAAGTTTCGCATAGTATCTTCGTTCCTCGAAGAAAATTGCCCATGGTCATGTGGAAGAATGTGTTACCAGATGACCAATTAGATATTTGGGAGAACGGATGGGTTACCAATACATCCTGAAAACCAACAAAAACGTATTATAATATATCTTTTGTGCCTCTACAACTTTCTACCTGATAGAAGTGGTAACTGTAAAGTTAGTGCGGCGCACATGGTGTTCTTTATATGTAAAATATATGTGTATAATATGTATGTATAATATAGATACATGTATTTTATAAAATAAACTTATATCTACCTAACTTATTTTTATTTATTTCGAGAACGTAAGAATGAACGAAATACTGAAATCTTTATCCCACTACCTATTATCTAAAGGAAAAAAATATTAGCGGAAACTAATAGCTACGTTGCTAGCATATCAGCTCTATTTCCATGTGGTATTTCTTAGGAATACCGCGGTTATTTTTTGGTGAATTCGTCACGATGGACCGACTGATCTACTTTTATCATCACCTGTCACCTCACTTGTGCACCGACAGCATATACCAATAACGTAATTAAGTTACCATTTCATTATTACCCAATACAAAAAAATTAAGTAAATACTTACCCGACTTTGAGGATGAATAACATTGACTCCATTTTTATTTATTCCAATAATAACCAATTCGGGATACGATGGATCTGATGTTTGTTTAACTTCAAAGAATGCTGTACCAAATGTTGGTAACTGGTAAATTTTCTGAAGAAATGCTTCCTTGGCTTCGTTTTCTGCCATGAAATTGATCGATTGATAGGCATTGCTGATTGATGTTTTCCATGCAGATTTAGACTGTATCCTGACCATGTCTGGTGGTATAAATTCTTCCAAAAGATCGCCAATTTGAGATAAGAGAGATGTGTCATTACCAAATCTCGCTTTATAAACAAGAGCTGCCAACTCGACAAGATCCTGTTTAGATGTTTTATGATAACCTCGTAAGTACTTGGGCAACTCTTGTGGGAAGTAGAATATTTGATCTGCATTTTTATCTTTACCAGGAACAGTATTAATCCACAGTTTTTTCATAAAAAATATCTGGTAATTCATCTGAACTAGTGTACCTACAAATTGAAATAGTAATTAAAAGATATAATATAAGATATAATCAGTAACAAATAAATTAGACGAAAAAAAAAAATAATATACTAACTTCCTCGAATAGGACGTGTCTGCTTCATCCATTCTACTAGTTCATAGACAAAATCAAAGAAATAGTAATTTTCGGGAACAGAAAATACTTTATCGGCAATTTTTACGAACAAACTAAATCCGTCGCTATTCTTCAGGCTTAACCTTCCAGTTATTTGCTCACAAAGATCCTTAGCTTTAGTGGCAGAATCTACTTCGAAAGCTTCATCTGTATCATCTGGAAAATATACTTTATGATATATCTGCAAACTTCTATGTTGAATAGCTTCAACCTCTACAACATATGGAGCATACATTCTTGGTCCACTCTTTTGAATCCTAAAAACACGTTTTAAGCATTCTTTAGCAATAGGATGCGGTCGAGTTTTAAGAAATTCCACTAACTCTTTTAGTAGAGTTGGTCCACATGCAAAAACACCAGTAGCCAGCCACATCAGCTCCCAGCCTCGTTCTTCACTGAGTTGTATCTTATTATTAGTAAGTTGCTTCATTATTTGGCAGTATATTTCATCTCTAAGTGCGGATTCTGTAATTGCTGATTTAAATATTTCATCTGTATATTCCGTAACCGCCCTTGCTTTTGGAGCAGGCATGTCTCCCATATACTTTAGAATTCCGATGTAAGCGATAACCGCGTGTTTTGAAAGCTGGTCATTTTCTAATAGTTTTTTTAATAAAGGTTTACGAATTGGTTCTCGGCTGTGGACCCATAGGTCAGGTAATATCCCCTTCTTAGCCGTAGTTAATGTTGAATGCCCACTAATGTGTGTATTGCTTTCTTTATTCTCTCTAAAATTTTCTTTAGCAAAGTTTTCTAGAGTGTACATTCTCTTCCTCTGTGCTGTGTTATACAACGATTTTAGTTTTTTGTTAGCGTTTATATTACCTTTTTTAAATATACTTAAAACGTTGTCACTTGGAATGGTTAATGTTGGCAAAATGTATACTTGCTCCGTAGGGAAAAGTCCTTCTTGACCATTACAAGTGCCATGACCCCATGTAGAATTCATTAAGGTTTCACCATTGCAATCTTGTAAAAGTGTTATAAAATCTCCTTTTTTATATTGCAAAAAAGATGATGCATCACTATAGCCTTGAGCATCACTTTGGGCGATTACATATATAGATCTCCTTTTCAGTCCATCGATAAGATATATTATAAGAGAGCTCAATTCACTAGCATCAACACTTTGAAATTCAAATTCTTCTTGTTGTATTGTTCGAATTGTTATTCTACCTACATTATCATATTGTTCGTCTTCGTTGTACGCAACGTAAGTTATTTCGCAAAATGTAATTTCAAGAAGAATGGTCTCGGACTGATCTACAATATAGATCCCCGTCCAATTCACAGCTATTATAACAATATCTTTATTGATAGTGTCACCTTTAACTTTCATAGCTTCAAAAAATCTGGAGAAAAGCATAGGCCATTTAAGTTTTGCAAATATTACAATATCTTCTTTGCACCTTAATGGGTTTATTTTTGATTTTATACTCTGAGAGGACTCAAATGCTTTTGTAACTAAATGTTCCCACTTAGTTAACGCAGCATCATTAGATTGAATAAATTGATTTGGTATATAATTTACAATAACTTTGCGTAAAACATTTGGGTCTATCCGTGATCCATATTCAACATAATGTTGCTGAGCAGCAATCATAGCCAAATCGTTCTCTGAATCGCATCGATACTCTCCGAATTTGACACCCTTTGCTACTTGGTGATAAATTAAATTAGTAGCAACTGCATCTTCAACTGGGTTATGCCAAGGAGTAAATATTTCTTTTCGATAAAAAAGCCTCCACGGAGCATTTTTCTCAGGTGTGCCTTGTTCCTTAGCAAATTGCTCACATTGGGAAATTGCATCCATTATGTGTTCTCCTTCACTTCCTAAAGACAAAACCTTATCATACAAAGTTATATACAGGGAAAAACCAAATACATCAGTTAAGCCTATATTATCTGCAATTTGTTGACAGATTTCTTCCGCTGTAGTTGCTGAATCAGACTGAATAGTTTTTACTGACTCATCCATCAAGGTAACCGTTAAAAGTATTGGTCTCTTCGTTTTTGTTGCTTGTAATTCCAACCAACTGGGTGGTTGGGTTCTAGAGCCATTCTTAAATGTTCGTAAAAGTCTAGCTTCACAATATGGTGCATACCCAGGAGGACCTCCACGAATAAAGGATCGTAAATAATTTACAAATCTTTCCGAGGGCGAGAAGCAGCCGACACATAGTGACAGCAATATCCAACCACGAGCATGTGATGCTTTCGATGGATTATTAGTCAGTTGTTTGCATATTTGACAGAATATTTCGTCTCTAAAACAAATTAGATTAGTTACACATTTCTATTTCTTAATCGAACCTTAATAAATAATAATAAACACATAAATGTATCTAGGTAAACATTATTAGGAAAAATATTATAGCTCGACAAATGATAGCATATGTTCATTGCATGACGGACGTACAAATACTTAATAATATGTATCAATATAGTATATATTCTTCATAATGAGTACCTTAATTCTTTTCTAATAATTCCATGTCCAATTATAAAGTGAAGTTTTTCTAGATTGGAACTTCGTTTAGCATGTAACCAATTATTGTACATTTCAATAGTAATTTCGTCGTTTAATAAGCTTTTCATAAGCTCTTCATTTAACTTCGTCTGTCGCTTTAGTGTCTTATTTATCATTTTTTTATTATTTGTGTTGCTCTCCTGACCTAAAAGTTCCTGTAAAACATACAAAAATATGTATAACATAGTTGTAGAATAATAAATTATCAATTTAACAAATGATGGAACAAACAACATATGAAAACGGACTACCTAGTTGTAAAATTAAATATATCAATGCATATAAGATGTCTAACAACAAAAATTACAATTGGTGTAGACGTTTTAATATATTACTACGTGTTAAAACACAACAAACAGGGTGGTAAATATAAAGATACATAAAATATGGGTTAGAAAAAGTGTAATATATAAAATTTGTACGAGAATACGTTAATTTAATAAAGTACAAGTATTAAGTTATATTAGTTGTGGTTAACCTCAAATTCTTTGCTCTTTTGGAATGCACGTCCCACAGTATTTGAAAGCTTAGTCATAACAGGCATATTGTCAACTTTATCGTCTACATATCTTGGTTCTGGCAAGTCTCCCATAAATCTTAATATTGTGGTCCATAAAGCGAGTGCAGCTTCTTTATCTATTGGTGACGGCAATTCTAAAAGTGAGTGTTTCAGCTGTTTTCTGGAATATTGATAATTCGTGTTTCCTAAAAAGTATGTAGCGGCAAATTTCCTGAAGTTGTACTCATCAATAGGTTCTTCTTGAACTTCTTCTGGAATCGGTATTACTTGTCCTTCGGGTTGAGGAGTGGAAGTCTGAAAATTATAATTGAGTCTACGCAATAAAAACTGAAAACTTAATTGGTTATAATGAAAATAAGAATATATAGCCATGACTAACCACGCCAAATCCAGTACCACGTATTGTTCCACGTGGAGTACCAGTATCTTGGAGAAATCCAAAGACATCATCTACATATTTATCATCTATCATCGCCAAGTTTTGAGCGCTATTTTCTGTTGCATCTTCCTTTGTAATCCATATAGTTTTCATCAGATCGTTTATGTCTTTTTCGTAGTTATCTTCAGCAACATCGACACTAATTATACCTGTACGTAGTGCTTCATCTTTATTTTTTTTCAATTCGGCCAATTTTGCTCTAATAATTTCGCCCTTTTCTGTAATCATTTTTCTAACAAGGTAACCTTTGCAATGCGCTTGAAATTTTGTAATAAATTTTCGCAAGTTTACAAAAGTCTTTCTCAGTTCTCTAGATCTGATAGCTGCCTGCAAGCGTAAATATCCTCTTCTCATAATGAGGTATTTTTTTCTGTAGCCACGAGCACGGAAATGCTTTTGAATGGTGATAGCAGCATCTCGTAATCTGAGGAATCGTTTCCTAAGAACAAATCTTCTGGCATTTGCTTGCACTTTAATGACAGCTCTTATCAACACTTTATGCCTTAATTCCTCAAGCAAAACGTCGTGAGTGTCTTTAAGAAATACTTTTGTGTGTCCAAGACGAAAGTCGTCATCTTTCAATACTTGACTGCAAATTTTCTTGGCAGCAATTTTACAGTCTGTTTTCTCCGCTGGTGGTATATCAGGTACTATGAGACGATAACGATGCACAAACTCATAGTATGAATAGCGAATGGGATATCCAGCTTGTCGAATTTTTGCAGTTTCCATCAACCCAGCATATCTTAATTGTCGAACACATAGTGCTCGATCTAAAACCTGAAAAAAAGAATATTTATAGGTCCTAATAAGAGTCATAGGTATCTAATATATAACAATCATCTTTACTTCAAACTACGCATTCATATCTGTCACGAATTAGAACCGTTCTTATAAGACTAACATTAGCAATCCATTGACTATATTTTTAACTAATAACTACTTATAATTTATACATTATTACAGTGAATACTTGCTCCTTTAATTCCACAAAAATTGAAAACAAATAAAAATATTTACAATACCTGCTTACCTTTGGCTTTTTAAATTCATTAGGCTTAATACACCGAACAAAAAATGGATGGCATGCGTACAAAGTTTTCATCAAAGACTCTAAAGATGTTTTGAATTGGTGACTCAGTGAAATTGTCTTCCTACTGCCACTCTGTGTAGACACGGTATCAATACTGAACAAATTTTTGAGAAATGAATTGCCTGAATCTAATATCATTTCTTTTATATCAGCAGTTAACATGTCTCTGTTTTTATCCAAGAAACCTGAAAGTACATAATGTATTGTATTTTAAATACCTAGCTATATATTTCTTATGACAATAAGCACAATTTAAAGTATGCACACTCTTATTATTCTATGCATTTATATTGTTATCTCACCTTTTACTTCATATTGTACGTTTCCCGCAAAATGTTTAATACCAAATATGTGTTGATGTGTTGACTTAGGAGCTATATAACAAGCTTTATTACTGTGGTTGCTATGAAGTTTACTGAGCAATGTTAAATCAGTGCCTTTAGGAAATCTTGATTCCTCATCTATGAGTGAAAGCAAGTTCATCGGTTTTAATCCAATCAGATCTAGGTTTTCTTGGTTATCAACGTAATTAATATTAGTCCAAGTTATACCTTCCTTCTGGTACTGCTCTTGTTCAATTTTGAAAATATGCTTCACAAAAAATTGCTGTAAATTTTCGTTTGCATAGTTGATGCAAAGTTGCTCGAAACTGTTTGATTCAAAATTTTCAAATCCAAATATATCTAGAATACCAACTGAATTGCTTGATAACTGTTGATCTTTGTGTAGCGTTTTATTTATAACTGTGACTATATAGTCAAAAATATGTCCATAAATTGCCTTAACAAGTGCATCTCTACCGTCCAATGCTGCGGAAACGTTTACATTAGACACAACTTTTTCCCCATGTGCTACGAATGTCTTTCTTGTTAATGCTTCACAAAGAACCGATTTGTTTACTCCTAGAAGATTTGCAACTCTAGTTGCATTGACCATATCAGCAACTTCCGATGACTCAATATTATTTACACTAAAGCTTTTAAATTTCAAGTTCCCCAAATGCAATATGGCGGAAAGAAGGCAAAATATAGACCACACTTCATTGTCAGTAAAATTAAGAACTTTAAAAGCGGACCTTATGTCGGCAAACTCCAGACTATCGTTACGGCCTTGACATGTAACCATATTTCCAGAGTTCAAATAATTGTAATCGGTCGGACGACCTAAGTCTAATTTCTTTTTTTCTTCAGAAGACAATCCCTCGACAAGGGCGTAAAATATGTGGTAATTTCTTTCACCTTGATTTTGAAAGACAATACGCGATTTTTCTAAAAGGTATTGCTCTATATTGCCACCTTCGATTATACCCTGCTTGTTAAAATATATGTTAATATATTTTCCAAATCTGGACGAATTGTCGTTTTTTACTGTTTTAGCATTACCAAATGCCTCTAATACTGGATTTGTTTCTTGAATTTGTTGTTCAATCCATGAATGCTTTCCACTAGCCGCTGCCAGGTACTGCAGCAGCAATTTGGTACTCTCAGTTTTACCAGCGCCACTTTCTCCGCTGAAAATATTTTAAAATATTGTTAGTAAAACAATAGAAATAAAACACTTACTTATTCAGCTATTACTAAAAATTTTCTCATTTCGAACGGTTTTTTTAATATCTGTTATGCGATATCATTGTCAAATCTAAACCAATAATGATAGTTATTTTCACAATCAATAAGATTTACTTCCATGTTGCCGTTTTTGTGAACAGAATATATATGCAGTACTTTTGAAAATACTCAAACTATTATATTACATGTATATAGATAAATTTAAAAAAAAAGTAAACATTTTACCTAATTACTATGCACTGATTTACAGTACTCTCTTTTAACTCTCTGTATGAATTTTCTCCTATAGCAAATATATGTGGGGGCAATACATCGCCGTCTCTTATAGTCTGATAAAAATGTATCTGGTCCATTGTATATATAGGCAATATTTCGTATGGATTTATAGCTATTAACATAGAACCTGTGTATGTCTGAAAGAGTACACGGATCAAATTAAAAGAATAACGAACAACAAGAACAACCAACAAAATTATATACAAATACAGTAGAACAATTGAATAGTGCTCATAAAGGATAGAGATCGGCTAATCTAATTCAGCCTTATGGTTTTAAATATAGAAAGATATATCATATTAGATATAGTACTTTGTCATCCATTCTAATTAAAAATTCACAACTATGTAGATAATAATAGTGTATAACATATTCGCAAAATCACTTTTAGTAGGTACTTGTTACTAAAATTCGTTGATTATAAAAATATATTTCATTTAGGTAGATACCACCTTCTTACAATGTTGATAATTACTTATAGATTAATTAAATAGATAAAAATTTTAATTTGTATGTATTATATAGTTATCTAACATAAATTATAATTATCTACTTGATAATCAATATTCTATACATACGTATATTAGTTGCTGATTGTATCTTATGTGAAGATTACGTAGGATTGTATACTCTTGAAGTTCGCCGAGGGTGATCATATCCTCAACTCCTGTCCTCGAAGTGGCATGTAACGGTTTCAGGACATTATTAATCGACGTCGTATATACCTTACCATCATCGTCCCGTACTTCTATTATATCACCGCTCGTTTTAAGGACCTTTACCGCTACAGGAATATCGAATTCCGTATTACCCTGGGGCTTTATCCAAACCAGGTCCTGAAAAACAATTAAATCCATAGAGAACGTTATATGTAGCTTTGTAATTATACTCGATGCTAAAGTGGCAAATTCGAATCTAACACTAAGATAGGTGTATGTGTATTAAATGTATGTATATATATATATATATTAAAAAAAAGTTTTATCAGTGTATCAGATATTAAAGGCGTTAAACTTATGGCCATAGGGTTTTACCCCATGCATGTTATATGGCCTTTATGGTATTGACAATAAAAAAAGGTAGTTTATTTTAAAAACAATAGTTTTAGAAATAAACTACCTGTGTGAGATGGTATACGAAAAATTATATCTTGTTAATCTTGAAAAATTATATCTATAACTTTTCGTATACAACTCTACATATCTATATAACATTTTGTATACCTCCTTATTAAACATTCTATTATAAAGATGCTAAATAACTTCGTTCTAGCTAATAGTATGTTCCCTACTCGTACGTTTTCAATCCTTGTGACATAATGATCATGGAGTCATTATGCCCAGTGTATTTACCATCATATTTCTCCGTTCACCGGAAACCAACATGGAAACATTGTTTTTAGTCCATCATGGAAGTCTATTTTACCTAAGCAGAAGTTCTGTATAAGCATTATAATGTTAGATTCTACAGTCAAATTGAATATTAGGGTACTATTTATTTTTTATTATTGCCAAATAAGCTAACAATCCAACTAAATAAAGTAAAAATCATCATCAATAGGTGTCACAAAAATACCGTTACATATGGTAGGTATTTTCAAAATTGTACGGCATGGAAAAGAATCTGCTGAATTAAGAAAAGTCATAAAATTTTTATAATAATTAAATTAGACTTTGATTTAAATATAAATTCTAGTATAACTACCTATACTTTACTTATCTATTTATCGACCTATATTTTATCAACAAAATATGAGGTATGATTTCAGTATTATCTGTACGGACACTATGGACAACTGGTTATAAATTTTAATTAGCTTTTCGAAATTTCCATCTAATTTTTTACCTATATATAGACACGAAATTATAGTATGTAGAATTTTTGCGATTGTAAATATAATTATATATTCTCTGTACTAATTGTTAGTATCAATATATGCTGTGTTTGCCTATAAAAAAATATTACACTTAGTTCTAAGCTCCATGATTGTATAAATAGTTACACTATATTGTGGAAATAATTGTTGGTGAATCTAAATAAATAACAAAAATTAAATCAAAAATCTCACCGATAATTGAATCTGACCAGCCATCTTCGCACTTCTGAGATTCACTTCACGTAACAAAAAACATTGTCCGCTTTACATTCACACTCGATTACAACTGTCCCTCTTATCAAATATATTCCCTTATCACAATCAGCACGGGAAACGCACAGTCGAGGCTTATCAAAAATATTTAATAGATAATCTCTAATATAACCTACCCAAATACGTCACGTTACAGGTGAATTAGGTGTGAATTTACTGTAAGTAAATTCACCATGATAAAGAAAACAATAAATAGGTAGGTAGGTACGTACCTATAGGTACTTTTTTCAATGTATGAAAATGGAATGGTAACCCCGCCTATACTATCGGTACTACGTTGGTTGGGTTATCGGTATTGATGAAGATGAAGTCAGATCAGTCAGCCCATCATGGAGAATTCGATAAAAATTAACCTCGATGGTTTTCTAATAAGGTAATTACAAGCAATGGGGCTATTAGAATTCATTATCATCAAACCCTTTTCCATCTAACTTATAGCTACTTATCTAAAGCATTTTAAGTTAATGGTCTATTTCTGTATTTAAAAATATCCATTTAGATATATCTATGCTCGAATAACAAACATTTTTAAAAAGTTTCACATGAAAGTAGACCTGCTAGGCTTGTGTGCGTGGTAGTTTAATAGGCTAAAATAGGTAATACCCGTAGATTATATAGATAGAGCCTTGAGTTAAAAAACGGGCCGACTTTTGATAAGCTAATTTGACAATTACTCTCAACTCGTTTTTTTTAATCAGTATTCTATATACAAGGCTACACTAAAAATTTTTAGAACTGGCTACTTGAAAGCAATATAATAAAAAAATTGTTAAAATTTTGAAAATAGAACTCTACGAATGATACTGAGTATATAATTTATTCGTTTGATGGTTTGGCGGCAAATTGAAAATAGTCTGTGTAACGTTATCACTAACTTAACACGAGAAAATTTTCGTGTTAAGTTAATGATAACAATCTAAGTCAACAAGAAAGACTACGATTGGCCTTTCACGATGAAGCCTCTTCTCCTGCTACTTACAACTGGTTTAATGAGAGAATTTTTTTCTTTTATTCCACTTTTGACAGTTTGTTTTTTATTATTTTGTATATAGGTAGATGTTATGATTTTTTTCTTCAAAAGACCTAGTAAAAGAGGTATGGTAAACTGTTTAATCTTAATATATAAAAAAAAAATTAATTCTCAAAAGAATAAATGGACCTAGTAAATAGTGATGGAAGGCAAACAATATTTGTGAAGTAAACTAAACATTACATATAAAAACATCACAGTAATGGAACATCAAGGTCTCAAAATGACAACATGAGTCACATTAGTAAATATTTATTTAAAAATAATTCAGCATTATATTGACAACTTAAACTAAATCCTATGATTAAAAATTACTTTTTCTTTTCCTCTTTCTCTTTTTTCTCTGCTTTCACTTTCTCTTCTGTTTTTTTATCATCTTTGTCATCCTTTTTCTCTTTTTTATCTTTAGCTTCCTCTTTCTTTCCTTCTTCTGCATCTCTATTTGTTATCTTATTGTTAATAAGATTATGCAAAGCTATTATCGATCTTACAAGTGCAGCGAGATAGACAACAAGACTCTGATCATTTGTTTTAATATAAAGATTATCAATGAAATTATCATTAGCAATATCAGGTAAAAGATTAAATATATCCTGTAGTTGATAGATGATTTGATGATTCATTGGCAGTGATCCTTGACCAACTTGTATTAAATAATCCCTGATCTCATTCAGCTGTGAGTGAAGGCCTCGTAGTCCAAGCAACTGGTTTGTTATGCGTTGGGAGAGGCTGCCAACTGTTGTATCCTTGATATCTCTTAAAAGATGTTCTACACCAACTTCTTCTGCTTCTTCTGCACCAATTTCACTAGGTACATGCTCAAAAGTTCTTGTAGTCGGACTACCATCATCATGAACTTCTTCTACAGCCTGATAAGCTTCAGTGGGTAAACCTAGGTCTTTCGGTTTAGCATCAATAATAACAAGCACAGAATTTGGACAATAGCGCCTGATAAGTTCATTGATTGCTACATCATTCTGATGGAGTTTAGGACCTGTGTGGTACCAGCCCACAACTTTCTCACGAGCATTCACCTTCTTGAACATACCATACATATTCTCTAGGTAATCATGATCTAGGAACCATACAGATTTGTCTTTGTCATCTTCATCAAATGGAACTGAAAATAAAAATATATTAAAAATATTTACAATTCTAGACTTTAATCATGAAATTTTAAAAAATATTCTGTTTACATTTCCTTTAATAATCTTACATTCTTAATAATGTCCAGCAGTGCCAGGTAATTAAAAACAGAGATAATAAAAACACATAAATCTTTTTTTCTACATAATATAGCAACTTGATGTTTTTACATAGAAACAAAAGATGAACTCCCATGCAGCTGTCAGAGGATAACACACAATCCCTTAGTTTTGCTTTCAATTTTAAACAAATTCTATCATTCTTAATAGATGAAAATGGAATAATATCCCCACCTGCGCCTGGTATATAAGTGAGCATGAAGCAGATCCGCTGGTCATTGTGATGAATTCATCAAAAAATAATCACAATGGTTTCCAGAAAGAGAACAGGTGGAGATTAACTGTTAGGCTATATCAGTAGTAATTAATTCTTTAGAGTTTATTACCAAAAATCCCTGTTCCCTAGTCAAATCAGTCCTGAACTCAATTTAAAGTTCAGATTAATAATAGATATTCGTATGTTGTAATAATTATACAGAAAATTCATAGACGCTTGGTGAGGGGCACTGCCGTGCTCTCTAAAGGAATGGCAATATTTGAGGAGTGCCGTGGTTAGCATATTATATTGTGTTATTTAGATCCATCAGTACTAACCTGCAAAACTGTTGGATACATCAAGAACACCTTTAGCTCTCCAACAGCCCAACAGAACGCCGACAACCCGTTTCTGGTTTCCGATCTTGCCCATTCGATTGAAATGGTCCACGACACTCAACAAAACAAGTGGATGAACCACGACCTTCGTGGTAATAATTTCTTGACTAGGCATTGTTATTTATTTGTAAAGAAATTTAATTACACTACACGTATACAAAGAAATTAAATTAATTCAAATATGAAGCAATGAAAATTAATTTCGATTAATTGACAGTCATTCCATGACATCTGTCTATGGTTTATAGTAACTCCAAAACTCTGTCTATAGATTATAGAGAAGAATGATATTTGTGGTCATAGACTAAGGATATTGGTAAAAATAAAATTGTTTATAAGAATACACATTTAACACTTAAGTCAATTCTATAACGCCTATTTTCGAAATTACCAGTCTATAGATTATCATAAAGATAAATTATGATAATTTTGAATTAAATCTATTAGAAAATTAGTTCATATCGATCCTCACAATAAAGAGTTACAAAAAATACCCATTAACTCTTATATTTCTTTTTATATTACTTAAAACCGATTTGCAAGCGACAATTGATGCTACCTCTGTCAGCAATTTAAGAACTAAACACATTATATTTACAAGTTCTGTATTTTGCCATTTCATTGTAAATAATGTAGTCACGGAATATGCATTTAATCCATATAACAATAATAAAAAAAAAAGATTAAAAATAATATTTTACTGAAATTGTTATAAGTAAATTTCAGTAAAATATCAGGTAGCTGAGTAAAAGGGACGTGAGACAGCATCCTCACGTCCCTTTTACTCAGCTACCTGAGGGGCGCTTTTATGATTACGGTTGCACTTGTAGTTACTGTCTGAGAGTAAACTTTATAATGCCATATGAAATAATTTTATTTCGTTTTTGACGAAATTTAATGTAATATTTAAATCCTCCCATTTTAATATAATAATTTTTTTGACATGAAGCTCTTGTCTTAGCCGGGTGAAATTTTACAAATAATAAGTTCATATAGTAGACAAGTTTTTGAAATGGGTCTCTAAGTATTTTGTTATGTGATTTTGTGGAATTAAATTCCCCTAAAGAAATAGTAAGAAATCATCGAAATAAAAGTAATGTATTGTTTATTTTTTTTTTTTTTACTCAAAAACTTATCAGCCTAGATTAGAATTGTAGTGTCGTAGTGAAAGGCCTATTAGTTGTTCACATCTACAAAAATAATTAAGGTTTTGGTAATAATAGTTTAGGAGAAAATAAATAAAGAATGCAACATTTCGGGTACTAACGAAAAATTTATAAAAATGCAAATTTCTCGAAAACTATAAATGTTTGCAGAACATACATGGAGGTATTTAGAGAAGCCCTTGGACCCCTCTATCGATGGTTTTCGTTTAGACCACATGAAACCCGACACCCTGTATATTCGACACAGTTTATATAAAAAGTATGCAAGCAGGTTGTATTTGCATTTGGTGGGGTTATACAACCGTAGAATATTTTTTATACAGTAACCTGCTATGAATTGACAAAAATAGCAACAGATGACATAGATTACATAGAAATCAGCTCAGCTACAAAACAACAAACATGTTAATCAATTAAGTAATATATGCAAACTTTAATTATACTTCATTATATTAATTATGATTATTGTTTACTCGCCAATTGAAATCTATTGAAAATTAAATTAGTTTAATAAACGATGTTTTTAGAAACATCGTTTATTCTTTGTGCATATCACACTGAACTCAAATTTATTTATATTTATCACTACGTAAATTATTTAAACACATATTAGTTGTATTTTAATATTTAAACAAATGTACTTATTAATGAAGCGCTATTTTTGAAATCGCGCCATAACACTGACTGTCATAACGTCTATTCAAGATGACCATGATCCGCCATAATATATATTTTTTAAATCTATGGTAATACATTTATATAAAAAAAACGTCATTCAACAATAATGTTTCAATTATTGCAGGCATGAATATAGATTTAAGTAATTAAGGTTACATCACTAATGGAACGGCGCATCACTATTGTCGCGTCTTCTCTCAATATATATGTCGTCACCATTGTGCTAATAACGGTCTCTATAATTAAACCTTAAATATGTATTAAATAAGTCTTTGTCATTTATTACCAAGCCAATACAGTTTTTGTTTACATTGTCGATCTAGGTATATATTTTTAATCTAAATCCTCAAATTTAATAAAATAGATGCATAGAAACACAAAATAATTTAATCAAACGTATTCTGTCTCTATGTAGCACATAGATAAAGGACAGTATCAATCTGCGATACGCAGAATAAAAATCGATCCACAGTTTAATTTTTAAACAGTCTCTCTAATCCAAGTCTCTCAAAACCCTGCTCTAATCTTTAACAAACCTCTTATGAGATAAATAATACTGTTTTTCGAATAAATTAATTTTGTTTTCTTATATGTTTATTGAACATGCATAAATAACACTGCCAATTTAATTTATTGCGAATTGTTTAGAAAAATGACATCGAGAACATTAACCTTCGTTACGGGGAACGTAAAGAAATTAGAGGAGGTTAGAGCTATTCTCGGTAGTAATTTCCCCTTAGAAATTGTAAATCATAATCTAGACTTACCGGAATTACAAGGAGAGATTGATGAGGTATCGATTCGAAAGTGCCAGGAAGCGGCACGTCGCCTTAAGAAACCTGTAATTGTCGAAGATACTAGTCTTTGTTTTAATGCTTTAAAAGGACTTCCCGGACCATATATCAAGTGGTTTTTAGAGAAATTAGAGCCTGAAGGGCTTTATAAACTTTTAACAGGATGGGAAGATAAATCTGCAGAAGCAGTATGCACTTTTGCTTATTGCCCTGGGAATGAAGCCTGTAAAGATTTAGATGTTGTGATATTCCAAGGAAAAACCAAAGGAACTATAGTTCCTCCTAGAGGAACAAGAGATTTTGGCTGGGATTGTGTTTTTCAGCCTGAAGGTTATGATAAAACATATGCAGAGTTACCAAAGGAGGAGAAAAATAAAATATCTCATAGATATAAAGCTTTAGATAAAATGAAGACCTACTTTAAAGAGACTTTTACTAATTAAACATTTACTTGTTATTATTATTTATAATAAAAATAATAATAATATTTATTTTGATGTAGTTAATTATTTTACTTACTTATTTTTTAATTTAAATTATTATTATATAATATGTTGGTACTTACATATAAAAATAGACTCATGAAAGCAAAACTGCTTACCTTATTTTTTTTAAATTTAATATTCTTTAATAATAATGTTTTTAAACTTTAATAATAATAATCATAGTTGATTTTCTTATATTGGTATTGCATATAAGTACTATGTGTTACAACAGTGTCTCTTCAATTATCTGTCTAAAATTGACATATTTATACAACAATTTTGTCCATCAGAATGTGATCTGCATGACCTATGTTGTGTGAAGAATTTTTATTAAATACTTTTTGAAGATTCTCATACTTTAGACTCATAATTCATATTATGAGAATATTCATGTCATAATCACTACACTTGTCATAGTTGCTTGTAGTTAGCCTTGCCACACTAACCGTTTGTTCCTAGTATAGAATGGACCATCCCTTCTTTTTTATGGATGCTTTAAGAGGCAACAAGGATATTAATGGTCAAGGGATGGGTAGCAACATCCCTCTTAAAATTGCCTCTCACGAAAACCTAACTGTGGTTGCCAATTTGCCTGCCAAGTGTGGCATCAACTGGCAAAACCCGTCTTATTGCGAAGACTTAATCAAGAGTTAGTAGGTAATAGCTGATATGATAAGATGAATTACCACACTCTACTTATATATTATAAGCCAATAAATAGTCTTGAAATTTGGCAAATAAGAATATAGGAAATATTAGGAGGAAGAAGGACATGGGGCATTTTTTAGCACAGTAATGCAGACTTAAATAAAAATATTTTTTTGTATTTATCTATTCATGTACTATTCATTCATTTCATTAATTTATAATCAATAGCATTGTATGTTCTAAATTCTAAAATGCGAAAGTTTGGTAGAAAGTATATTTCTAAAAGGGGGAGGGATTGTTAATAATAGGGACTACCAGTCCCACTGATAGCAATATACCCTGCCAGGTCGACCTACCCGTGGTCCTCCCTGAAAACCATCGTGCTGAATACCAAGTGTATTCATCACGATGGGCTAACTGACCTGCATTTTCATTCTCACCTATCCTCTATCACTGATGCTCCGCCAGGGTATACCGTTAGCGCAGGCAGAGTTATTCCATTATCATCCACTAAAAAAAAATATATTTCTGTCTCTTTCTCACTAAAACTACTGAACAGAATGGATTTGAATGAAATTTAGTATATTGATAAGTTATTTCCTAACCTAACAGCATAGGGGGAAAGGGATTGTTAGTAATGGAGACTAAGGATCCCATTGCTAGCAATATACCCAACCAAGTTGACCTGCTCGCGGTTCTCCCTGGTAACTATCATTATTAATTCCTGATGAATTCATCATGATGGGCTAACTGGCCTGTTTTCATTCTCATCTATCACCCTTCACTGGTGCTCCGCCAACTCCATTAGCGCAGGCGGGGTTATCATACCATTTTCCCCCATCAAAAAACCTAACAGCATATAATCACAGCGACATACTGATTTATAGTAATGAACCCGTGTCTACCATACTAGGTCTATAATTTATAGAGCGCATTATAAATGTAAGCACCATCTAGTGTGAAAATATTACAACTGTATTAATTGGTATTTTAATCTTTTGCTTAAATTTTAAGCTTATAACTCTAAAACTGTAGAATTAAATTATTTTTTTCATACCGTACTAAGAATTACTTTTCAGTTTTATTTCAAGTAATTTATAATCACAAACTATTCACACAATAAACTGTAACGCCCATTGAAACCGGCAAATAATCCTAAAAGACTAAGATGTTATGCCATGTCTTCAAATCGAAACTGCCGTGCAAGTATAGCGGCAGGTAGGAGGAATTTTGTATGAAATTTAAATGGTCAGATAACAATTAGTTTATAATACGCATATATAATATAATTTATATAGTAAGGATGGTCATATCTACTTACATTGTCGGAAAATATCTGTTTTCCAACAATTCAAATAATAAAATACATATATGTATGTGCTTAGGTATTTTATTGTAGTAACTATGCGTATCTTCGTACATATTAACATTATAGGTACTTATTTTAAATACTAGTACCAATATTTTTAGAATATAGTGTAGTTGCCAATTACACGTCTTATATGGATATAAGTACTTATTATGATTTGATTTGTGTTTATATTTATACCGTTAAGAATTATAGTTGAAACATATTATTGCTAGCTATAACAATCTGAATTCCAACGATAATATTTAAAAAATATAGATTTCACACAACAAGGATTCCGTTTTTTTGTAACAGACTTAATAACATCTTCGGTTATTCTGTTCAGGATGTTGTTCTTTCTTAAATTATTTTCACTATGGATGCGGATGTTTTAAATATTCCTATTACGAATATAAAAAAAAAAAAATGCGCATCTAACAACTTTTCCCTGACAACATAAGTGGAAATCCTGATTGTCCTTATCTTTACTTCCTCTAATAAGTAGGTACCTGTTATACCTAAATACATATGAGTTTATTACGTTTTGGCGCTTTAAACAGTTCAACTAATGACCATGAATATACCATTCATGCTGATTGGTTGAATTGTTTAAAAAAGAATCCAATATCACGGTCATGTTAATGAACTCCACTACCCATGTACGTAACAGATGATCAATTGATCAATTTGGTACGAAATATTTAAAAATAAATTTTTGTTTTGGTCTATTCTCCTTGGGGAAAAATGTACAATATAATGAATGCTATCGATGGATTTTAGATTGTCATGTCATATTTATATTAAATTATCAAGACACATTTTAATACATTTAATTACAGTATAACTATTTGAATTAGACAATATAATTTGTTTCAATTTGGTGCTTCACTTGTAATACTATACTAATATGCTTATTTCTGAAATTAGTGACTTACAAGATCTATTACTAAATAATACACCGTAATTAAAGATACAGATATGCTATTTAATAGTCTAATACTGTTTGATGTTTGTACAGCGGGTGCAATGTAGGGTGGTAAGTTTGTATTATTATAATTCTTATAGTACCAGTCTTTATCATCTACTTCTCTCGTTTTAGTATTTCCTGTACTGGTTACATCAGAAAATCGTGTTTTAGCCTCTCTATTTATAACTGGTGAATAATTACTATCTTGAAGATCAAATTGTGATACATGCGGCATGTTAACTTTTGTTATTGTAGCTGGACGCTTATAATTTGTAGTATAGTTCCTCTTTCCGGCATCTTCATTACTAGGCACCAGTATAGCAGACAAAGCCGTCGGCTGATCATGTTCCACATGTTTCTTTATTATTGGTTTCGAAGTCACAGGTTTAGTAGAGTATGTTTTGCTACTTGTCTCTAGCCACGCTTGAAGTGACATGTCATTCGTTGTGTCTGTAGTTATCAATAAACCTTCCTTTTCAGTAACTTGTGTTATAGTTAAGTTTGATTCCATCAAATTATATTTACTTAAATTATTAGGATCTATCTTTTGCGCTTCTATATTTTTGGTTCTGTTATAAGCCACATGAGTACTATTATCATTATCAAGAAATGCTTGAAGTTCATGAATCTCACTTTTTATTTTCTGATGACTTGTAGTGTTGTGGACTACGTTAATTGGTGGTTTGGTTGCCACTACTTCAATTGATTGTCCCATATTACCATTAGCGCTGTAATTATTGACCCCTTGGTCACTTGTAACTGTATGTGATACATTGACTACTGGATTGGGTATAGGCTTGAAACCGCCAGCTGTAGTCGGTAAAATCGGTGCAAATCCACCTGTTTCAAATTTTGGAGTTTCAGGAGTTTGATATTTGTTAACATGTTGTGAATTTCTATTCTCAGACCAGTCTACTTTACGTCCATTATTTAATAATTTACTCATATCAAGAGAAGGCAACGGCATTCCGAAAAATGTAAAACCGCTTGCAGGTTGTGATTGAACGTTTGGCTTTGTAGGATTCCTGTTTGTGGTATTTTTCATTTCTGCATAAAGGGTTGGTATACCCTGACTTTCATGAGATTTGTTACCTTGTACCTGGTTTATATCATTATTCAAACCCTCTATTAAAGTTTCATTATAAGGATAATCAACGTATTCATCATAAAAATATTCTGACTCTTCTGGAGATGGCCTGTTGTTTATTTTGTTAATATGATAATTATTCTTTATCTGAGTTGCGTAATCTTTTATTTTATCAAGAGATGAGAAAACTTGTGATGTCGCGAGATTTGGTAATAATGCTTCATTTTCATGGGTCAAGCACGATCTTAAATCTTCATTATGTACTCGAACGTTTGTACAGTCATCCCGCGAAAATGGCATCATTTTTACATGTGTACCATCAACACATTTTGGGCCAACCGATGAAGATTCAGATAACCACGATTTAAGCCAAATAATACCACAGTTACAAATCAATGGATTTCCTGAAAAAATAGTTATACATCGCATGTAAATAAGACAGTTTAAACGATACATAATAAAGCAACAATGAAAATATTAAAATTTTCATTGTTTCTTTATCATAATATTTCACATCAGGTAGGCGGCTGATTGAAAAACCAAAAGGCAAAACCTTTAGTAATATGGATAAAATCATGTTACGCCGACCCTAAATAATTGGCAGGAACATGATAATAATGTAGATTGTAGATATAAAAATATTAAATATTTTCATTTTATCACTAATGTAGCCTAATAAAAAGAAGAAAGATTTGGTTTTTTGTATGTCTGTTTGATTTTAAAAATTCTTTCACCTATAGAATGCTATGTAGCATTCTATATGTGATGTTAAGGTCGATTCTGAGGTGCCATTTCTCTAAACCTATATCTAAAATTAAAGTTATTGTTTGATATCACAGCGAAGTCTTTGTTCTAAAAATCCATCTTACCTCTATCCCATTCGTGTTTCTACCGCGAAGCAGTTGTGTTTGCGTGGCTGTGTTTCGGTTTGAAGGATGGGATATGGCAGTAAATTTAGAGTACAGGGGTCATTTACAGAGTACACTTGAGTCCTCAAGAACGCATGGGGGTTATCATGGGCGAAACTGTATACTCTGTTATGTCCATGGTACTGCTTGTCTATAAGCGACGGTTACCACTTTCCATCAGGTTGGTCGCCAGCTTATTTGCCATTCTAAGTTGCATAAAAAACTATTATAATAAAACTATAACTGGACGATGTCTGTAAAAGGAAGACATTAAAAAAAATATGTAAGTGATTTTAGTAACAAATGAAGTAAAAAAAATTTCTGTTTGTCTTCCTAGAGCTCTATCTTGAAAACTGATGTATGCTTTATTACGATACGCTATTTAGAAGTAGTATATTTCATTGTTCGAGGGATGGACGGCAACGTTTCTCTTAAAACATCACTAAATCCTAACTGTAGTTGCGAACCCGCCTGCCAAGCTTGACAACTACTGGCAAAACCCCCTCCTTATGAAGGAAACTTATATTTAGCAGTGGAGAGTTAATAGTTGGCATGATGATGATGATGAATATAAACTATATAATATTTAAAAAAATTATAGATCTCTACAAAAATTACAATAATGTAACCCCAGATATCGAAAATTTACCTATAAAAGGCTTTATTCACGTACGCTACGAAAACTGTTAATACATAACACATAGAACAAAAGATGATTATGTTCGTATCGTGATAGTAATATTTATTCAACTAAATAATTTCATAATCAAAGTGGATTATATACATATATTGTACATTTCTCTGCATATTATTTTAATTGGATCTTTAGTTTAGAAGTTATGATGAGGATAAAAATGTTAAAGATAAGAAATATGCCGCGATGTGAATTAACAATCTTAGCCTTACGCATAATTTTATTATCTCCTATTAATACAAGTAAAGTACTACCTAATTTAAAATACTAATTTATCTTTCTGTCTATTCATCCATGCGGAGTCGGGGCGCGTCGCTAGTTAGTGATAAATTGCAAATGGAAACTTTTTAATTGGAAAGCAACAAATATTTGTTCACGTTTTGTCATAATTTTCAAAAAGGGTATATTAAGTTTTCTTCAAAGTCGACAATGAGCACGATACACTCCTAGTATAGCAGGCGACCATAGAATAATATAACCGTTTACCATCAGACGAGCTGTATGTCTGTTTGTTTGTATAAAAAAATTACTTACCATCAATATCTAATATAGCAATATTGTTTCTCAATTTGCTGAATGTGGCTTCAGAGACAGAAGTCATTTTATTATGTCGCAAAGAAAGTACTTTTAATCTTGGCATAGAATCAAATGGCTGATCACTAATGTAACATATCAAGTTATTGTCCAAGTTTAGTTCAACAAGCCACTCCATATACTGAAACGAGGATCTAGTTAGTTTTGTTAATTTATTAAAGCTCAAATCCAGTACTTCCAAAGATGTCAGCAACCGTAGACCTGAATGATCAATGTTTGTTAACTGATTGTTACTTATATTCATGTACTGTACTAAAGGAATATTTTCAAATGCTCTCGGTGATATATACTGCAGTCTATTTCCTTGTAGTTCTATGACTTTTAGTTTTGGAAGATTAGAAAACACATTATCGGGTAATTCTAAAATGTGATTTCTACCTAGATATAAAGATACTAAATTAGGTAAATTTGCAATTGCCTTTGGATGTATAATTTCTATGTGATTTCCATCTAAATCTATTGTGGCCAAGTCCCTTAGATCTTTAAAACTACCTGTACGTAACTCATTTATTTTGTTGAAAGGCATTTTTATCTCCTTTAATGAATGAATATTATTTATAACATTGCCATCGAAATGTTTAATATGATTATAACTTGCATCCAATATTTTCAATTTTGGTAGAATATTTAATGTGATAGGTAATTCATTTAAGTTATTAGAGGATATATTCAAAATCTCGACATCCAATGCTCTGTTTACAATATTTGGACTGATACTTTTTAATTTGTTTTTGCTGAAATCTAATGTCGATAATGCAGCATTTTCTTGTATTGCTATGAAATCAAAATTATCGATAGTATTTCCATGTAAATTAACTTGTTTTAGACGAACAAGTTTACTGAAACTTTTTGGGTGAACCGAAATTATTTGATTGTCTCGCAAATCTAATATTTCCAATCGTTCTAAGTCACTAAATGTTGATGTTTCAATTTGTCTTAATCCATTGCGTTTCATATAGAGACGTCTTAAATTATGAAGACCTTTCATACTTCCGTGTGCTATTTTTTGAATTCCATTGTACGAAATGTCCAAAGTTCTTAACGAAGGTAAATCAAAATCTGGTGAAGGTGGAATTGGAAGATTCGTTATTTGGTTTCTTTGTAAATATAATTGTTCCAATCCTCTTGGTAAACCGGGTACAAATTCAATAAGTTTATTAGAGCTTGCATCTACTTCAAACAAGTTTACCAAATTTCTAAAGGTAGCAGGATGAATGGAAACTAAAGCATTCCCTGATATATTAATATACTCCAATAAAGGAGATTCAATAAATGTTATCGGATCTATGATTGTTAATAGGTTATTGCTAAAATTTATTCTTCTTAGTGCAGGGAGATTGTATAACATTTTAGGCTGTAACCGTTGAAAATAATTAAAAGATAAATCTAGTCCTTTTAAAGCAGGGAGATTCCAGAATGGGCCTTCATTCATATCACTTAAAGAGTTATTACTCAAATGCAACTCCCTTAATGCAGGCATCGCCACAAACGCATCTGCTTGAATGTATTTAATACTGTTTTTATTCAGATGTAAACGCTCAAGACTAGGATGACCTCTCAAAGCACCTCGAGGGATTTCCTGTAATAAATTATCACTCATGTCCAAAAACTTTAGTCGTGGTAAAGCGTCAAGTAAAGCCCTAAATTCGGAAATATGCATGATTTGATTACCGATTAGATTTAGTTCTTCCACACCGCTGGCTGATTGTTGTAAAAACGACTCAGGGTGTATCTGGCTTATTCTATTATAATTTAGATCCACTATTCTTAATTTTGGTACTCTATGAAATGCTCCATGATGTATAATATTTATATTATTGTTCGATAATAATAAATTTTCCAGCATAGGTTGATCAACAAAGGCACCTTCATTCAATTTATCTATAACATTGTAATTTAGATTTAAATAAGATAGAAGTGGTAAGTCTCTAATAGCTCTTCCAACCATTGTCGCATCAGATATTTTGTTGTTACTTAATGATAATTCATTTAATACTGGAAGCAGTGATAAAGCCCGCATATGTATCTGATTAATTCCACAATTTGTTATTTCCAATCTCCGCAATTTTGGTAAATTGTATAAAGCATTTTCTTTTAGTATGCTTAAATTTGGACTTCCTTGTATAAACAACCTTTCTAAACTTGGTAAATTTTCAAAAGTATGTTCGTTTACAGCGTTTAAAGATCTCGATTGGAAATTTATGTATCTTAATTTCGGCATATTTGACAGAGTAGGAATTCTTTTTAAATTATGAGATTGTAATGTGATGGCTTGTAGATTTTGCAGTTTCATTATACTTTCTGGGGGAAGATTTTTCAAATCATTTTCAACAATGAATACTTCTAAAAGATTCATCTCTTGGGACTCTAACCATGCTGCAGATAATCTTTCAACGCCATTATGGCGTAACATCAGTCGTAGTATTTTTACATTTTGAAATATTTTTCCAGGTAGAGATGGAAGATAATTATTTTCAATGATTAATTCATCAATAGGTTTTCTAATATAATCCCCTATTTTCTGAATGCCTTTTTGAACTTGCTGGAGATCGCTGTGTGTACACCTAAAACATAAATTATATTAGTAACTAAGACTAATGACCCCATTGCTAGTAATGTCGAGGTCAGGTCAGGTCGACCTCCACCTGTCTCCCCCCATGGAAACTATCATCGTTAATTTCTGGTTAATTTGTCATGATGGGCCAGCTAACCTAACTTTTTCGTTTACTATCATCCCTTACTGACATCTTACCAGTAAACAGGTATATATAAAAGTTTGTATGTCAGTTTATTACTTACCATATTTGTATATCTTCATGACGATTCGTGCATATACAAGGCAATATTGTCTCTGGAGCGGGACATGGCGTGGATTGTCCAAATGCAACACTAATTGTCACGATAATGTACCAGAGGATCGTCTTTTTTCCATTCGAATCCATTCCTTTGCTTCTTCAGTGTTCATTGTAGCATATCAACCCTTTATCGTCTTAAAAACCTAAAAATGAGAAAAAAATATATAAATACATAACTCACTGACCAAACTTTGTTTGGATCAATTAGATTATATAGCATTTTTTTATTGTGGTCACTGATAACTTTATTCTTAAGTACTTTATAGTACTTTAACATTTATGAAGTAGTATATAAGACTAGCTCTTGAACCTGAATGTTCAATAACGATATTTTGTAGAATTTTTAACTCAAATATCTCAGCACCGATATTGTTAAGCTATCGCTATAATAATTGTATCTTTAGAAGTAAGTTGGTTTTTGAAAATATATGTACTATTTCCATGTGTGGCCACAAAAGTTAAAAACAACGTCGACTGTGTACATACTTATATCTCTTTAAAATATCTTCTTGTACCAAATGCTGTCGAAAAGGTATCTAGTTGAGGAAGGCATTTGTCTACACTTAATTCTAGTATAATCCGGTGGCGTCAAGGACCGACGGTATTGAAAACAATGAAAATGGAAACAATAGACTAGGCAGAACGGTCCGGTGGTTAGACTGCACTTTCACTCATTCGACCATTGTTTCTATTGGCGATCTATGGCGTGCGTGCAATGTTTTCCTTGCGTCATTGTATCAGAGGTTACACAATCCCATTTAATTTGGAGGCTTAGGACGATGTTGATGTAGGTCATGAGCTTTTAGTTCATTGGTTGCGATTTGCGATTACCGCAATATTTCAGATAAGAATTGTCTTCTGTTTATTGATTTGAACCTTTTCATTGTTTCCTAACAATAGCATTACAGAGTTAATTAACGTCGCAAGTACGATTTATTAGTATATTTTGAAATTATTGTCATAGAAAATTATTTTTATTATATATAACTTTTTTCTTATAACTTTTCTTAAAAAAATATTAATTACTTATATATAACTATACTATTACTTTTATCTACCTATGTACTGAATATTTAATTTCCTTAAAATTTTACTTCACAATGATGCACTTGCGTTTTTTTATGCAACTTAGCATGAAAATAGTTTCGTCGTGTTTTACACTCCTCTCTGAGTTTAAGGTCAGGTTTTTTTAAATGCTTTTTCATCGCTTTTTATCATGGGGTATGTTCAGCGGTAATTCATGAGGAGTGAAACCGGCTATCTGACTTTTCTACGCACGACCATACTATGGACCAGTTACTTCCAGTAGCATTTCCAAATAGATACGACAGTGACACCTTTGAGAGCAGAGCGTGAAGCAGGAAAATTCTTCCTAAAAGACTACACGCCTGCATTTTGTTCGGTATTGCGGGTGCTTATAAAGAGTGGTAATAACTACTTCAATCAAGGACGCCAACTTCTAGAAAACCTCCTGAGTGTTCATAGTCTTTTAATGTTTACGTACATCATCATTATTGCAACTGAAAGAAGTGCATACACTGTTTGCTGGACAAGAAAGCGCGAACTAAACATCAGATAATGAGATAAGGATTATTTTAATTATATTATAATGTATAGTGTCATGAATGCTCCGTTCTCACTCTTTACCCCCCATGAGTGCTGAAGCTCCCGAGCACCCACGGAGTCGACGCCTCTAATAGTAACTTAGCATCTTTTAAGCCGCATATTCGTTTGCTCTCTATATCATAAAAACTTAACTCTGAAAAGCACATGATATCAACAGGGATACCTGATAACATGATAATGTTACATAGTAAATTATTAAATAGTATTTAATAGTAAAGTATTAGTTTAATAGGAATATTGCAAAGAAGAAATACTTGATATTTTATATGTTTATTTGGATAAACATACAAAAAATGGATATTTGTATATTAATAGATAAACTGAAAAACTACTGAATTAATTTTAAAAATTCTTTCACTTATAAAAATCTATATTATCAATGATTAATATAAGCTGTTGTTGGCTGGGCGAGCCACTAGTATTAAATAAATATGAGCAAATATTTTGTAGGCACGGAGGTAAGTATGTGGGACATAAGAAAGTAATGAGCTTAGAAACTATAAATAATTTATGCACATACTTAAATAAGTAGATACTATGTCATAATTCGAAGCACTTTCTTAACGTAATTACTTAATTGTATGTATATGGCGACGTAAATAATCAAGTACCTACCCAAATAATTTAGATTATAGAAAGAAAATTAATTAATGAAATTTGAAATATCAATTGACTATATTCTTTAATATTGAGATGAAATTCGAATTATAATAAATACTAAAGCTTATACTTACAAGAATGAAAATAACATGGAAAGTATTTCTGTAAGATTAGATAAGTAGTTTTAAGTTTTTGCTACTCCCTTAGGAGTCACAGTCAATCATCTATCATAGCATCCCTGAGAACGTTTTTGAAAGAACTTCGACTGACTTCAATGATAATGTACTAGTCTGATATAATATTATAAAATTGGGGGAAAGGGATTGTTAGTAATGGGGTCTATCAATACCATCGCTAGCAATGTACCCTATCAGGTCGACCTCCACGCGGTTCCCTCTGGAAACCATCATGGTTAATACACGTGAAATTCTTCACGATGGGCTGACTGACATGCTTTCATCCTCACTTATCACCTTCCACTGGTGCCCCGCCAACGTATACCGATTACGCAGGCGAGGATACTATTTCATTATCATCCATTAAAAAAAAAATTAATAGATATTTATTTCGATCTGAGTATCGAATCTCGTCTGTAATGTCGTACTTAAATTTGTATGCAGTATGGACTTATTAATAAAGATTTATTATTTTTTTGATACTGTTTTTAAATATAAAAAATGTTGCATAGGAACCACTGGTAATTTGATGCATGTCACATTTTAAACAACTAAAATTATTAACAATTCCTTATTAACATTATGAAAGATAGTATATTTTGTAAAGCTTCAATAATTTATAATAAATAACCTAAACATATACGATATTTGACTGAAACAAGTATTTTTAAAAAGAACCTTCATAATATGTTAATTCATAAATGTTACTATAGCTTAAATGAATATATTAATGATAAAAATAAATAATCATCATTACAAATTTTTTCGTAATTCCTTTATTTAATCTTACATTTTGATCTTGGTTACGAGTATTTATTAATACAAACAATATTAAGCATTTTCTCAAATATTCTGCTTTCCTATTTTTATTTCATTGTTGTTTCACTTATTAGTAATTATTTTGTTATTATTAGTATTGTAATTAATAAAACTATTAGTATTATTATTTTTTTATACCACTGAGGCGGCAAACAAGCATATGGCCCACCTGATGGTAAGTAGTTACCGTAGCCTATGAACGCTTGCAATACTAGAGTTATTACGCGCGCGTTGCCGATCCTGAAGAAACCTCTTTATCC
This sequence comes from Galleria mellonella, assembly GCF_026898425.1. NCBI lineage: Eukaryota > Metazoa > Arthropoda > Insecta > Lepidoptera > Pyralidae > Galleria > Galleria mellonella. The sequence goes on along the minus strand of NW_026442162.1, from coordinate 1,718,744 downwards.
CCCTTTTGAAGAACCCTATGCTGTAGTCTCTTGGGAAAACCTCGGTAGGGAGCTCATTCCATAACCTGAGTTTCGTGGGAGAAAACATCTCTGAAACCGCGTTGTACGCGACCATTTAGGCTGTAAGGTATGAGGGTGAACTCCCTGTCGATGGCGAGCTGTACGATGATTGAAAGTGGCCGTAGGCATCATATTAGTATTAATTTAGAATTGCTACTAGTATTACCCTTTTTTTATAAGGGCATCACAAAATTTGAATTATTTAAATAAAATAAGGTGCCAACATAGACAACATAATAATGTCTGCTTCAATCAATCATTCAATCATACTCTATGGTGTTCTACTGCTGAGCAAAGGTCTCTCTCAATTCCTTCCATTCATCCAATCGCATGGTCGCTGGTAAAGCCTTTGGAACCGGTCCAGATAATATCTGCATAGAGTACAAGCTCTTCCGCTACCTTTTTTGTTTTTCAAAAAGCCAAAATGTACGGATATTGTACCACCTATCGCTTGGTATGCGATGTACGAGAGCGCAGTACAGTAACGAAAATTATTGATTATTTTTATTGCCTGCTTACTTTTCTTTTTTCTGTAATATGTACAAGTATGTATTGCCGTAGACTGCCATATTATATTATTTATTTTCTTTAATAAGATAGTTGTTAGCAATTATTACATGTGCTAACTAAGCTAAAATTTTGTATTTTTTTCATTCAATTTGCTTTTCGTAGGATACAAAGAGGTTCACTGGCGTTTAAATAATAACACTGGTGGATAATGGTATAAGTGTTAAGACGGAAATGCTTACAATATTTAAGTATTCACTCTTCTAGAACAAACAAGAGTGAGTAGTAACAAGAATCAACACAAGCAGTCAACGGGACGAACAATCAGAGTACTGTTATCGCACTTGTCTCTAACTGTTGCTGATTGTCATCCCATGACGTTCTCGCACATGATTGTGGGCCAGATGGGTAGGTACTTGTTGACCTGGCAGGGTGACTACATTGTATACTTGCTGTTTGTAAAATGTGTTGCAATAGGATTATATAGAATGTACATAACGGCAATATAACAAACGCCTCTATTCCCTCTACCTTCTATTACATTAATCTACGTTATTTTTATTCAGAATCCATAGGATCTTGATATTTTAGACACTTTGCTTTGTCGGATGGTGTAATTTCCCCTGTATCTGAGTAGTTTTTCGTCCGATATCATTTATTATTATAATATATATGTTATTTTTAAATTATTGTTTTCATTTAATATTGTTCATTACATTGCCCAGTCCATTATATTTAATTATATGTTTTTCCTATCTACGGTCGACTGGTAGATAACCCTATGTGGTGTTTAGTGCACCATTTACACTTTCTTGGTATATTAAAATAAATAAATAAACATATATAATAAAACTGTGAAAACCGCATCCGATGTAAAGACAATGTACTCGTACAATGTACAAACATCGTCTCATTTTCAGTTTCATGAATAAGATTTATTCCCCTTCCTTTCCCGTAGGTGTCGTAAGAGGGGAATAAGGGAACTTAATGATCGAGGGATGGACAGCAACGTCTCTCATAAATCATCATCAAAGCCTAACTGCGATTGCCAATCCGCTTGCCAAGCATGGCAATTACTGGCAAAACCCCCCTTATGGAGGATGTCTATGTTCAACAATGGACATAACATTCTTCCTGGTATAGAATGGACCACACCTTCCTTTACTGTTTTTTTTATAGATGATAATGGAATGGTATCTCCACCTGCGCTAACGGTATAGACTTGTGAGGCACAAGTGAGGGATGATAAACGAGAATGGAAAAAAGGCATGTCATAAGGTAGCCCATGTATAACTTAATTCCAGGTGTATTCATCACGATGCGTTCCAGAGGGCTACGTAAAGGTCGACCTAACATGGAATATTGCTAGCAATGGGACCCGTAATTCATATTATTAACAATCCCTTTCCCCTGTTCCTTTCCCATGGGTATCATAAGAAGCGAAATATGACGAAATGATGATAATGGTAAAAATAAATGTAAAACTAAATGGACTGTCCCGCACTCTACGTATCTTGGATCAGTGTTAATTATACTTTACTTATTGGATTTTAGTGACTCTAATCGATCTTTTTTGTATCTCATATTACATATCAAATTCACAGTTTTTCCACAGGTATTTTCCTGTACCATAATAGTTGTATAACATCTCTCTGTTGAGTACGGATATTGTCCTCATAAAATAAAGTAGATGGTTCAGTCTGGAAACCATCGTGATCGTGTAGTTCTTATTGAATTCTTCACGATGGGCTAAATGGCCTGCGGGAACTACCATGAAATGAAATTCCGAAATTTCGGACTCTATTTCGTGTTTTTGTTTATACCAAAATCGGATCGATAAATGGAGTGTATAACATTTCGTTGGTCATACATCCTATCATAAAAGTCCAAAAGAACAATATTTTAGCATTTTTAATATTTCCAAACGGCATGTATTATGTAATTTTAACATCAAATTTGTGTTTCGTTTGGCTCCAAAATTTCGGAAAACATTTAATAGTAGGCCTTCTGCTTTTATCCTTCATTCACCTATCGTTTCTCACTGGTGCCCCGCTAGCATATACTGATATAGCATAAACGGGATTACCATTCCATTATCATCCCATAAAAAATAACTCTAATAGGATAGTCAGAGACAAGGAGAGAGAGAGAGAGAGTTATCAGTGTTTTGCGTCACCAGAGGAGTTGGAAATTTAAATTTTCATACCTATTTCCTTCTTCTACCAAAGTAGATATACACAGTTATTGGGATATTATATATGCAATATATACATATATTTATTAACAATATCTACATACAATAGAGCCTAATTAGTTCCGGTTTGTAATAAGGAGTTTAATTTTGCAAATGGTATGTTTAGTTTGCATATAAATTATGGCGTCCTTGTATGTAAATACTGTAGTTAAAGCTTGGAAGGCTTAATTGATTTTTAATTTTCTATTAATTTTTATTTTTTTATTATTATTAGTGTGTTGATACGTCTTAGACAATTATGGTACTCCTAATAAAGTTACGAAATATAATAAAAAAAACCTGTGGAAAAACGGCGAATTAAGAAACTTTATGTTCGAAGGATGAACAACGGCGTCCTTTTTAAAACGTTACCAAAGCTTAACTGCGGTTGCCAACCTACCTGCCAAGCATGGCAACTACTGGTAAAGCCCTATTATGAGTGAGACCTTTATTCAGCAGTAATATAAATGAATGAGTGAAGTTATAATATATGTGACTGGCGGTTATGACACTGATATTGGCCGTTAAAGCTTGGGGAAATTAATCAGTTTATTAATAGAAGATTTTTTGCTTGAGTTTTTTTTTGTGTCTTTTTACATCCACGTGTTAAGAATATATACATAATTATTATCTTTATATTAGTATCGTTTTAATTTGAATAATTCAACTCTAAGTTATGACGTCAATCGATTTGAATGGTTATTAGCCGTTTTTTATACCTATATGTATATTTCATAAATTTCAAAAGTCAAAAGTTAATATAAATATAAATATCTAGTTTAAATAGATACTTAAATAAAGTACTAAAATGTGGTCAAAAATACGAATGAGATAATTGGTTTCAAGTTAGATGGATCATAGTTTCATATAATATTAAGTAATTAACACAGTATTTCTTATGAATTAATTAACATTTAAATTAGTTATAAGTAATAGTATTTATATATCTTCTGCATTCACACTTGAATTTATATTTTGAATTTAATTGAAAATAGTAACATAATAGGATTTACTAAGTATGGATTTTCTTAAAATAGCGCAACCTATTGGGTACCTAATTCTTATTGAAGATGTTTGAAAACTTACTATCTACAGAATTTATACTCATATAAATTCCGTAGGTATTCCGCATCTATTACGTTAGAAAAATGTCATACTTTGTTTGGGTTCCACTTGGTTGTAATGGGAAAGAACGGAGGAGGGGGAAGTGTTTTTTTCTATATTAATGCCTCCAATATATCGTTTTCTAATACTCTAGTTATTATTATATTATAAAAATGCAGCAGAAAATAATCAGTTTCAACTGATATCTGCCACCTTTGTAAATAAAACCTCTCTTATGCTATTAGATCATATAAAACTTAATTTATGCTCTACATATGTCTAGTTCTTTAGCTCTACATAACTCTACTTAGCTAAATACAAAATCTCACAACTTTTATGGCGACAGTGTTGACATGAATTTTTGATGGAATTTTTCACTATACTATACTACAAGTAGAGAGTCATGCTTATCATCTCATCATCACATCTCAATAATTATCACTGCCTCTTTACCCATTAATTAGGTAGATAGAAGTTATTTTATTTAGTTGTTGAGAATAGTATAATAGATAATTATATCTGTTCACCTAGTGCCCTAAAATTATCATTTTCTTGTCATAAATTACCGACCTGTGACCGTCCAAGTACCTATGGAAACAAATCTTGTATTGTCACAGCGATGGAAAGCTAGAACAGGGTTACTGCATCGGTGCACACCAACACGCTATAGATACTTATCTTCTGCATACTCATATCTCTTACTACACATGCAAGTATACATAATTAAACTTCTTTGAAATTTCCTAATTATATTCTGTACTTTTAATTCTAACTAGCCTAACAGACGTCCTGTCCAAATATTTTCTTTTGATTTTCCAGGAAATATCAATAGAAGTAGGTATTACGAACATTTAAAAGAATAGTCAAATAGGTCCAGACATTTACAAGTTGCGATTAACATTGAACAACATTTAATTTTTACTTATTTCAGAAGTCTACGTATTTATTTATTTATTTTACACTTTATTGCACCAAGTAAAATGAGAAATAACAAATACAGTAAATATTAATGAGAAGTGATACAAAAGGCGGCCTTATCGCTAAGCAATCTCTTCCAGACAACAATACGTACCTATTTCTTTTTCAATAAATAAGACAGCTTTACTTTATTGCTTAATTTATTTCTAGTGGTGGAAATATTCGTGATTACTTTGTATCTACAGAAAGACTATTATTTTTTGCTACTACATAATTAACATTTATTGTTAAGTAAGTACATAGATAGTCAGAAAATTTAGTAATAATAAACGGAACATATTTTGAATTGCTTTATAGACTACAGTTTCATAATACAGAAATATGGGAACCTACATAATATGCATAAAATAAGCAGTGCGTATCTTTATAATACTAATTATATGCACAGTATTTTAAGCACGCGATGTAAATAAATTATGTAAGTACACCTATAACTAACTACATTTACCTAAATATACCCAAATAGACTTTATATTTCCTATCCTTACGTAGTATCACAGATAATATAGTAGAATATAATGGAATAAAATTAAACTAATAATAAAATTAAATAACTTTGAAATACTTTTTCAAGCACATATATCAAAGATACTGTTTTTCTTACAAAACAAGGTAAACAATCTTTTTGTAGGTATTTCAGACCCAGACTTCGCTTTCGCATATGGATTACAAAGTTTCACAGAAAAGTAAAAATATAGCTATTAATACCTAAAACATAAGAAATATTGTATACTTAACCTTTTTCAATATACTGTAACCACTTTGAACATAGATAAAGTAAAACTTGAACGACGCTGGAGAAAAGCAACGGTAGGTGTCGTAAAAAACTGCACGTTATATCGCTGCGTTTATTTAGTGCACTATCAAAACAATCCTTGGACAAGCGAGGCTTATGGTAGCTAAACACGGACTGGGATGCGAAGTCTATTTCGCATGTAAACACCAGACTTTCGGTTCACAGTTCGATGCACATCAGGTAACTTTATCTTTCACCATTGTGGCGCGTGCCGGAGGCGTACGTAACCGACTTAATCTTGTAGATGGGCAAGTTGGTATTTTTAAGCAATTCATAATAATAAAACTACGTAAAAAATTAATTAGTTTTGTTTAATGACCTAAAGATAATGTATGTAAAAAATAAAAAACTTAGCACCTACTGCTTATACAGAGTATAAATACAAATTTAAGGCAGAGGGCAATATAGTTTCTTCTTTTACTTCATAAAGTTTTATCCTTGATTTAATAATCCATTAATATCCCACTACTACACATAGGTCTTTTTGCATCTAAGAACTATTTTTAAGTAATGCAGAAACTTCAAAATGTTGATAGATACATATGTTTAAAATATCTCTCACTCAACCTAAAACGACCTTTAAATTTGAATAAAATCTCGTACACAGGCCTAGAATACAGGCAAAACCACTGTCACGTTATAATTACCTACTTCGTTAAATTATAAGTAAACCTAATAGGTACGAATCTAGAAATGATAAACTGTCGCTTCTGTTAATAAATACAGAATAGTCTTTGGCATAGCAATTGCAAAATAAAGAATGCTAAAACACATTACCGTGATTAATCTTAGATGGAGTAACAAGGAAGGGTGTTCGGTATGGACAATAAAATTGACATGTATTGTTTAATTGCTCAATTTGTCTGCAATAGACTGCACATTCTTGTACAAGTAAATTGTTTTCATTTATTATTTCTTTACTAACTACGAGCAATTTTTTACTTGTATTTTTTTAGCGTGTTCTTTTGTAAAACTTATCAACTGTCATAGGTATATTTGTTTTTTTTTTTGTCCACGCGGCGAGTGGTCCTAACATAAAATAGGCCACCTCCTTTCCTGTGGGTGTCGTAAGAGGCGACTAAGGGAGGATGAGAGATGGGCAGCAGCGTCCCTCTTAAAACACCTCTAAAGCTTAACTGCGGTTGCTAATCCGCCTCCCAAGCATGGCAACTTATTGGCAAAACTGCCCTCAAGGGGGTGGCTTTTGTCCAGCAGTGGACAGTTAAAGGCTAACATGATATGATGGTTTCTGTCCACAGAACTTAAATTTATTGTGTACTCATAAAATGTTTAACTTTATACGTTTGATTTAGTTAATAGGTTAGCTAGTTTTATACATATTTAGTTTAGTATCCTGATTACCTTGACTATTATGGACAGACTTAAACAGCAGCTGACGTCCAAAAACCTTAGCCGTAGTCCGCTCTACTGATAGATTGACTATTACGGTCTTGCTACAATATATATATATATATATATATATATATACATTCGCTTTTAATATGGATATAAAGTTATAGTGTAAATAACAAGGTACACAGACCTACTTTTCGGACTTTAAACACTATTTATTTAAACAATGTTTAACAAATGTCTGTTTATATTTTAATAACTACCGGTTTAACTTACGTGTAATAAGGTCGGGAAAGCTCGGCTAGTTTCGGGGCCATTCGAAACTCTTAATCGTGAGCAGATGTGACGCGAGCGCAAGCCCGAAAGCACGCCTCGGCCCGCTGACAATTAAGGGTCCTGAATGATCTCGGAACCAGTCGAGGTTTCTCGACCTAATTACACCGTAAGTTAAACAGGTAGGTTATTAAACTAAAGTATAGTGTGTATTCACAAAACTTTTAACAATAAAATCTCTGTTTAAATTATTAAATATTGATCTATTAGTCAGTATAATAGTGTTTATTTGTAATGTAATAGTGTTTTATGTACCAAAATTCATAGATAATTATAATAAAGTTTATTACTTAAAACATCTTTTATGTTTAATAATATAGACTTTTGTTTAGACATAAATAGATGTTAGAAACGCTTTTGTAGTAAATCGTCTAATACATATCTATCGCATATATAACTTTTTTGTAGTAAGAGTAGATTGTTATATATCTTAATCGCAAACCAGGCCACATACCAGAGGGAGAGTTTGTACAAAAGTCGATTGCTTGGGTACCTCTGTCCCATTTGTGTTTCAACCATAAAGCAGTTGTGTTTGCATGGCTGTGTTTCGGTTTGAAGGGTGGGATATGGCGTGAATTTACTGGGTACAGAGGATTAACACCTGAGTCCTCAGTAACGGCAACGCATAGGGGGTATCATGGGCGAAACAGTATACTCTGTTATATCCATGGTACTGCTCATGTCTATAGGCGACGATTACCATTTCCATTAGGTGAGCCGTCAGTTTGTTTGCCATTCTAAGTTGTATAAAAAAATCGTTTTACACAAACGTCGATATTACACAAATAGGTATGTACCCACTACCAGTGATCGATTCGATAAGCTTGATAAATTATAAATTGCATAGTATAGCTAATGTGGACCAAATTATAGGTAAGTGTAAAAATATTTACAGACGTAGTTGTAGGCATAGCATGTCCACGAACAAACTGTTCTGCCTACGAGTTCCGCTTTGTTAAGAAATAGTTTTAAATGTCCTAAAGTTTAGGTACACCAAATTTTTAGAAAATCCCGGCTGCTGTTTACTCGTGAGTAATATGTACCATATACAGGCAGAGTCACTACTCTACATGTGTAGAAACATAAACCATGTAGTGTAATGCTAGAAGATATTCAAATCATATAAACATATAACTAAATTGAATATTATATAATAGATGTAACATTTCAACGTTTGAAAAATCGCGATTAACAGAGTCACGGATGGTATTATAATTACCGGAATATCATATTCTGCACGTGGTTGCCATCCGCGTAAATCATCCAATGCCATGAACACAAAAGTCAACATTCGTAAAGACAGACCTACCGGCATCAATACAATCCGTGCTAAGGTACATTATGTCAGCAGCCTATCGAGCAGGCTTCATTCTACTTACGTCTGCTCATACGATTTAATATTTACGTAGAGCTTGCCGCACAACCAGTTTTTGCGCCTATCGAAACAGGCCCCATTTCTGTACTAACATTTTCTGTTACAAGCCAATATATCGTGCTAACTTGTCTACAATTTAAATTAAAACAATTAACATGATGTTGGTTAGAAATTTTTGCAAGAACTCAGTGATACAAATTAGACGGTATTCTGTAGATGCTTTAAAAAAGAAGTCACCGAAAATACTAATTACTGGTAAGTTCTTATTGTATCTTGTTCTAGTTGTAAATTACTTTTGAACGTGCTCAATAGAAGGACAAGTTTACAGATAGAAATGAAAAGTAAAATATATTCTTTAAGAGATTGCGCTGAGTATAAATTTAAAAAACTGTTTGCAGTGAATTTCAGAACTGTAATGCTTCGATATAATTATGGTAAGATTAATATAATATAAATTTGCTATACATTATATACTTGTATACATAAAAAAGTATTAAACATTTTATTTAATCACTAGAAATAAAATCATAAAACCTATATAATATAGAATTTGATTTATAACTCGCTCTCGAGCAAGTGAGTAAGCAATTTTTTACAGTAGTGACTAATAGGCATTGGTAGATAGGTTTACTTACCTACCTACCTAAACATATCAATTTCTAGCTTACATATTTGACAACATTTGAATATTTTTTTAAATTATTGTTTTGTGTTATGAATGCCAATATCGAGGATATATGGATCTAGGTAGGTAGGTTTTGTGTAACTATTATTTACACAGCTGTGACTCTTACTCTCAAGTGTAACACTTTAACAAAATCAGCAGTAAAGTCATACACGCCCTAGGGGAATTTAACTTAGCGTTTAGCTGAGTTTTATAGAAAAATATCATAACAAATTTAATAACTAATAAATGAGAATAAAAACAAGTGAATAACACCGTACCTTCTAAATGAAGTAAATAACACTATTATAGTAATATAATACATACGACTTTATTACTTATTCTTTTATTTTCGAATTTGGGATATCTCTTCAAACAAACTTCATTAAGTGACAATGAAATTCAAAATTATGAAATATCTATTAGTTACACTATTAAAGAGTATTAATTTTTTTTTTATCTAATATAATAATGCGGGAAAATTTTATTTGTTTGGACGCACTATTGTCTGGAATTACCATTTTGCTTATTTCTCGAAAAGTGAGCTATTCAACATCACGATACGACCACGGGCGAAGCCGCGCAATACAACTAGTTTAATATAATAATAAGATCAAAGATGGAGCACGTTTGCCTAGAAAATTACTACAAACGTAATGATTGTACTTCTTCGAGAATACGGAATCAGGAAAGGCATCCACTTTTACTTTCTTTTTGTTTAGTGGATGATAATGCAATGTTGAGAGATTAATGATAATGATTACATGGGGAAACCGCAAGAAGGTTGACTTGATATTGCTAGCTAATCCTCATTATTAACAACCTTACTTCCCTTTCCATTCTTACTAATTCGCATTAGAAAAGTTATAAAAAATTTTTAGGAAATTTATGTAGTATGGAATGTCAACAATATATAAATATACGTGATCAAGACATATATTTCCAGTACGTACTCTCCTTTAAAATATTGCATGGCACTCTGTCGATGTTTTAGCATATCATTCCCATAATACCTCATAGGAGCAGCAAGCTATTATTCCACATTCTATAGGGAAGATATCGTGTCAAACAATTGCATATATTATGCTCTTCAGCTTCACTATAATAATGGGGGCGAGTGCGACTCCGTATGTCCTTAAAGCTATTAACTTATTATTAAAAAAGATACTCTGTTATGTCTATGGTAATGTTCATGTCTGTAAGCGACGATTACCACTGTCCATCAGGTGAGCCGTCAGCTTGTTTGCCATTCTAAGTTTAAAAAAAAAGGTTGCAATGTTGGTTCACATTCGAACATTATAAATTGACCTGCCACTGCCAACAGTATTGTCACATATAAAATTACATATTGTAAATATTTATGTTATTTCTATATTTCCGTTACGAAAGTACTAAATGAGATAAAAACACTGGTTCCTCGTAAATACAAATAACTCAATAGTGGATAGTCCGGTTCTCTCACGTAAACAAACTTAAGCATTGTCGTTGTGTCATTACAATAATAAACATAAACAAGATCGAGACAACATGTGTATAGTACAGGGGTCGGCAACCTTTTCAGTTGGAAGAGTCAAAAATTACAATTTACAAAATTTCAAAGTTTTTAAAGAGCCGCAAAAAATCTTCTTGTCAACAATAAATAGTACTTGCATAAATATATAAAATAAATCGTATTTGTGTATGGAACAAAAGAGCCGCAGCTTCATATCCAAAGAGCCGCATATGGCTCGCGAGCCGCAGGTTGCCGACACCTGGTATAGTGCTATTTATATTTCCACAAGTAAATTTTGCTCTGCAAAAAACACCGACGTCAATTGTGACAAAACCAGTTATTTTGATTTAAAAACCATGTTACTGAACTGATTTTAATGAAATATCTATAGGACCCATAGAACGTACTACGTGGGATCAATCTAAAATAGGTATATTCATTCAAGTAAAAAAAGAATTTTCCATCAGCTACGTTAGCTTGGTTTTTCTAAAACAACATATGTAATAATATGTTTGTAGATGTATATAAAAAGTAATAACATCATAAATACAATAATATTGAATCAGCACTTTCTCGTGATTGCATAGGTATCTTATTACGTTGATGGACGTAATTACCCATTATTATTGCATTTTAGTAAACATGGAATTATAACAACACGGTGCGTTTATAATGTAAGTAAATACCTTATATAAACTTGCACAATAATACTACGTCTTAATTATATAATAACAAACAAACAACAGTGAGAAATAAGAACTAGGTTTTACTTATTTTATCATGGACACCATATATAATCCATTCAAGGCCTAGTTCGGTGGTTAGTAGATCTAACTAAATATATGTAATTTATTATTCAATAAAGACTGTTATTATTATTATTATTCATAGTCTACTTTTTTATGGGTGAAAATAGAATATAAACCCTGCCTGCGCTATTGGTATACGCTGGCGGAGCATAAGTGAAAAATGGCGGGTGAGGACGAAATCGGGTCAGTTAGCCCATCGTGACGAATTCCACAAAAATCAACCATGATGGTTTCCGGGGGGAACCGTATGGAGGTTGACCTAATAGGGCATATTGCTAACAGTGTTTAACCCTATTGCTAACAATCCCTTCTCTCGCAGTTTTTCCTCATAAACCGCCACAAGGAATAGTCCTGTGCCACTCGCACCCATTGTATCCTTGCAATTAATTTAAATTCGTTTCTTCTACTTACAAGTAACTTTACACAACGTTTGCCTGTCATTTTATTTAATAGTAGAGAATTGTTCACAGATAAAATTACACAGCCACAAATAAAGTTGTAACAAATAATAATTGTTTTGAACCTAAGGCCATCCAAGGCCTAGAAATTATTCACAGAAACTTTAGGTTGATAAAATTGAAAGTGCAATTCGAATTATATTTACTTTCATTTAATTTAAAAAAAAGTAAATCTATGCAAAGTTTGAGAATTTAAATTTTGTCATTGCTACATATGAGTACGTACTACATATACCTGCTTTATACCTATATATGCCACATTCTAATTCTCTTTGAAATAATTTATACAAGAAATATATATAATTAGAATGTGGCATAAATAGGTATAAAGCATATATATATCATATACTATATTATACTATATCTATACTATATATATATATATATACGCCTGCATAAATACATGACAATATATAAATATAAAAACAACTAAAAATTACATTTAAAAAATCCTTAACTTTTGATTTAAATCTCGGTAGACATTGTATGAAGTGATAGTGAACACGCTTTGAATATCAGCGTACATAATATTCTACAATAACTTAATAAGATCATTTCAAATTTATGTTTCTACACACATAAGTACAAATTATTTTATATATGTAAGTATTATAATTATAGCCCACAAATTCAAACATGGTTTACAATGACTTCAAAACAATTGTTTAACAAAAATCTTTTCAATTTTATTCAGTACTGCCAAATTGAATTTGAGCAAATTGGTTTATCTGTTTGGTATTTATATAATACAAACTTGAAGTCACAGTCATATCTGACGAAAATCGGTTCAGCTGTTTTATGCTCCTATTGTTTAAATTCAACAATTGAACAATTGTACGTTACACGTGCTTGCTGATGTACGAGTCTAACATACTGAAGATACTGAGTTCTATCTAAGAATAATATAAATGTTTGTATCAATCCTTTTATAACTCTGATTTGGCCGTGTGGTCCCAACATAGAATAAGCCACCCCTTTCTTTCCCGTGGTGTGAGCGTCGTAAGAGATGACTAAGGGAGGACTAGGGATGGGCAGCAGCATTCCTCTTCAAATATTTCTAAAGTCTAAATGCGGTTGCCAATCCGCCTGCCGAGTGTTCAGCAGTGGACATTTAAAGGCTGATATGATGATGATGATTATAACTCTAGGCGTTTTACTAGTGTTTACAAAAAAAAAAGTACCTAAGTATGTGTGTCAAAAGTCAAATATCCATAGTATTTTTTAATATGTAATGATAGAATGTTAACCCCATTTACCCTATCGGTATACACTAGCGGGATACCAGTGAGAAATGAGATAGAAAAGAATGAATTCATAAAGAATCAATCAAGATGGTTTCCAGGGGAAACCGCGTGGAGGTCGACCTGATAGGGTATAGTGCTAGCAATAGAATTGTCAGATTTCCATTACTGACAATACCTTTTCCCCCAATACCCATATTACAAGCACTGTGGGTATTACACTTCTATCGGAACACTAAGCCTAACTTTTAATATAAACATGGAATATGGCAAACAAGCTGACGGCCCAAATGCACAAGATTACTTATATTTTATTTTTTTACATTACAGGTGGCCTAGGTCAATTAGGTGTGGAATGTGCCAAGTATCTTCGCGGAAAATATGGCAGGGACAACGTCATTCTCTCCGATATAATCAAACCAACAAGCGAAATTGTTAACGACGGGCCATATCTTTTTGTAGACATCTTAGATTTTAAAGGTTTACAGAAAATTGTAGTGGACCACAGAGTCGATTGGCTCATACATTTTTCAGCTTTACTTAGTGCAATTGGGGAGCAAAATGTTCCTTTAGCAGTAAGAGTGAATATAGAAGGAATGCATAACGTCATAGAATTAGCGAAACAGTATAAACTTAGAATATTTGTACCAAGTACAATAGGTGCGTTCGGCCCTGATTCTCCTAGAAATCCTACTCCAAATATAACTGTGCAAAGACCTAGAACAATATATGGAGTTTCCAAAGTACACGCGGAGTTGTTGGGTGAATACTATTTCTATAAATTCGGTTTGGACTTCAGATGTTTAAGATTTCCTGGAGTTATATCAAGTGACCCACCCGGCGGCGGTACAACAGGTAAGCATGTTACAGTAATTAACTTCTTTAATCAAGAACAATCCATTAACTTTCATATTAGTTCGTAACACAATGAAATCGTTCTCGTATGTTGTTTTGTAAAAATGATGGTATCTTGAATTCTACTTAGGTAAAAAAAAAAAAAAAAAAAAAAAAAATCTTTTTGACCAGCAAATAAAAATATCCTCCCATGTCTTAAAGACAAGACCTGAGGGAACAGTAAAAAAAAACATAAAAAAAAAATTATAATATTAAATAGTAATATATATTATATAACAAAATAAAAAATAATTATTTTATTTTATAAATTGCTTTAGTACAAAGTTCGCTCGCTAATCCCTTTAAGGTGATACAAAACATGTCAAAATCAAGATTAACAGTTAAATATTGTACACTTTTCGGGTATGACTGTTTGCATAAATCAAAGAGCTGTGCTCAACAGCGGGGGTTAGGCTAACTCCTATCGATCTTATCTACTAATTTCTTTAGGTAACAATTGTTATTATTATTGCTATGTATGTAAATGTAAGACAATTGTGTATAGATCCATGTATTGTATATTTGCGTTCACTATACACAATACTTATGAAAACATCTGTTATTTAATAAATAAAATACATTTATATTACGTATATAGTTATAAGGTCACACCAAGTCGAACCTATAAAATGTGAATACATATACATATAAAGTAATATATAATGTATACTTAACATTGTAACATAAATTTTAGATGTGTGATCTTTTATGAGCTTTGAACTTTTCGGATCTTGAACTCTATTGCCAAAATAATATTTTTCTTAAGTACTTAAACTCCAGTTACTAGTAATATTTAGATCCCTATCTCTACACTTTTAATAACTTGAAATATGTTATAACTGACTGCATACAGATATAATAGTTTTTAGATTTTCCGATCGTTTTTTGTGGTAAATTTAACACTTGACATGAAAAAAGAAATGAAATAAGATATCATTTCATTTCTTTTTTCATGGGTATCGTAAATATCGACTAAGAGAACAGAATGATTGAGGGATAGTAATAATTGCGGTTGCCAACCCATTCGCCGAATGTAGCAACTACTGGGAAATCATCCTTAGGGGGAAGCCTATGTTCAGCAGTGGACAATTAACGGCTGATATGATGATGATGATAATACCGTCATTTCCCTGAGAATATTAGAATAACTTTGCAAGAGAAATCAATGATTAATATTTGGTTTCTTAACGGTATTTCCTACAACTGAAAAGATAGGAAGTTCTATTAGGTCATTTATAACATGTGCAACCCCTGTCCAATTTCGATGGACTTATCAAGAGTTCTTTCAATTTCGAATCCCAAGGAAAGCTTAAAAATCTATTATAGAATACTTTCTAAAGACATCGGCTTTTCTGAAGACTCGAAACTAAACAAAAAATCGCACTTGCTAAAAATCACCTTAGGTATATAAAGTTTTCGACTCGAATTCACGATCTTTAGACAGTTCTTTGGTATTTCCTCGTAAACCGTTGAATACCACGAATAGAACTGTTTTCATTACGGATTTTAAATCCCTTTTTCTGTGTTGTATTGTTCCATTAAGTGAATATAGTCATCTCTATTTGTATTTTTTCAGACTATGCCATAGCAATTTTCCATGATATCCTACGCAAAGGGCAATACGAATGCTACTTGAAACCAGACACCAGGCTTCCCATGATGCACGTGAAGGATGCTCTTAGAGCATTATCAGAGTTCCTCGAAGTGCCTAATTCGAAACTAGTCAGGAGAGTGTACAATGTAACCTCCATGAGTTTCACACCTGAAGAACTAGTGGCAGCCATGTCACGTCACGTATCAGATTTGAAGATTACATATAGACCTGATAGTAGGCAAGATATTGGTAAGTAATTCAATATGTTATCCATTGTGACGACCATAGAAAAAACCCTCATAATACTAGTTTCATTCACGCCATAGACGTAGCATAATGTAAGTACTCATTAACATTCACACTAATCTCCGAAATCACTCAACCGATTTTAATGAAATTTTTAAATGTGTATTCTTTGCTCAGACTTGAAATATAGGATATTTTTTATTCCGATAAAAAAAAATGAGCCCAGTTGGTGGTAAAACAATATTTGTCAGGTCAGCTAGTTTATTTTCAACCGACTTTAAAAAGGAGGTTCTCTATTCAGTATTAATTAATTTGTCAGTTATAAACCAATTTGGATATTTTTATCCGAAAAATATACCTACAGATTGATCCCATAGAAATTTTATTAAAATCGATTCAGCAATTTAGTTGTTAAATGAAAATAACTGGTTTTGCCACAATTAACGACGGCTTTTTGTGGAACACAAACTTATATTTGTATTTTGTTTCATTTAATATTTTAGCTGATTCGTGGCCTCAGGTATTTGATGACAGCGAAGCACGTCGCGACTGGAACTGGAAGCCTGAAGTGGATCTGGAGAATTTGGTCAAACTAATGATGAAAGAAGTCAAAGAGAAGATAGTATTAAATGGTCTAGATTAAATTGTAGACAATGAAAATAGTATAATAATTGGACGTGTTAATAATAAAATAGGATAATGCAAATTAGTTACTAATTGTACATTATATACGACCTAAGCAATTCATGAGAATTCATGGGCATATAATGTCCCTGTTTAGGCAAGACCATAATAATATCTCCTGTTAAGCAAAAATGCTTGTTAGGAGACACCACTTTTTCATAATAATTAATTACATTCCATGGTCTTTACCTTTCACCTTTTGTTATTAGTCAAGATGATATTAGTTATTTTCTAAAAAAATAATATTAAAATAAAAAACTAATCTATAATTTTAAGCATCGAAAATATCTTCATACATGAAGGGGCTATCTGTGGTAAAAATTTTCTAGCATTTCTAGGAATATCTGCAGCTATTCTGTAAATAAGTTCAGAAAAGCTGTCAAGACCAACGAATTAATACAAGTCAGTATCATAGGACAAAAAAAAAAATTAACGGTACAGTTTAACAACGAGTATGCAAAGTAGTTTATTATATAATAAATGTAAATTTTACTGGTTGTGAATAATAAAATACCTCAAATTAAAATTCTAGGAATGATTAATAAATTATAAGATCTAGTAAATTATATATTGCTATTAATTAAATTAAAAATATAAATTCCATAGATAATAATGAATTTTAATATGTAGATTGGTATAATACATATATAAAATAAAAAAACGAACTGCGTTCAATTCCTTTATTATATTAGTAATGCAATATAAACTTTAAAAATAAATACATAAATTATAGTACATTAAACGAGACGTTTTCTGAGGTATCGATGAGGAAGGACTGCGAGCTATAAACACATGCTAGACATTTAAAATACTCATACATCGTCATAGTCGTAGAATACTGACGGATCTGACAAAGATTACATATAAAGATCCGTCAGTATTCTACGACTATGACGACATGTAGTGTAAGGAGTATGAAAATCATAGAATAATTTAGTACTTTGTAGTATGTATATGTTAAATGTAACCCACGACGTATCGCAATTTTTTGTGTGTACATAATCTCAAGACATGTATCATTCTTACTTTCATACTAATATTAAAAATTTAAAAGCGTGTTTATCTGTTACCTGTTAATGCCTTAACGGCTTAACCACTATGAAATTTTGTATACACATACTATATGGCATGGAGTTATAGGCTACATTTTATCCCGGTCAATACATATA
Organism: Galleria mellonella; assembly: GCF_026898425.1. Taxonomy (NCBI): domain Eukaryota; kingdom Metazoa; phylum Arthropoda; class Insecta; order Lepidoptera; family Pyralidae; genus Galleria; species Galleria mellonella. Next base: position 1,700,754 of record NW_026442162.1, on the reverse strand, counting down.
TTCCGGTCACTGGTTCAATAAACCTTACACCATAGAGTGATAAAGATCGCACGGGTACCTTAAATTTATACGAAAAGTGTTGACTTTTTATATTATATAATTATATATAATTTAGTATTGACCCGTTGGGGTCAATACTAAATTATTTGCCTTTAAACTTTTTTGTATATCTATGTAAATTTCTTTTTAAATGGTGTCAAGGCTTTATTAAGTAACCAAAAATTAATGAATAAAATTGTGTTCTATATTTTGTAGTTAGGTTTACTATTATGTTAGATACTCTCTCCTACCGCAAGAAACGTCTCACTGCCAATTAATCTACAGATAACGTAGGTAATAATTATACGAGGTTCGCACATCAACATACACATACGTATGATATTGTAACTTTGAATGGCCTCCATTCAATATACATTTTTGATTAACCTCCGCATACTTTTCAATAAATTGAGTCCATGTTTGATCCCGAATACCAATAAATAGATCTAAAATTAGACACAAAATGTAAATTTATTTAGTATTTGCCGAGATTTCGAGCCTCCGAAGTAATAAATAAATATGCCAATTTCTTTAGTTTTTTTTTTTTTTTTAACTACATTTAGTCAAGCTTAAGTATTTTTTTAAAATTTCTCTAAATCATTAACTTTCTTTCCACAATTTTAGTAAATTTGTCAAGTATTCGATCGAGTTGATATACCCAATAAGGAAAAACAATAAAAAAAAAAAAACTTTTTCATTAATCGTCGGCATTTAATAAACTGGCTTTTCTTGGCCAGTATTATATTAATTTGCGAATAGTGGCAAAATTTTCAAAAGTGGTCTTCTTTTCCGGAATTCGATAAATATCACAGATAGATAAATATTATGTAGATGTTCACAGGCGCCGTTTATTAGCAATTGAAATTATATTAAATTTAATAATTTATTGGGATCTAATAACCTAGTTGGACATGAGTCTACTGATACATTCATAGTCATTGATAGGTAAATTTAAATACCAAGATTTTTGCCGAATTTTCCTTTTCCAAAGCTCAAAAAAAGAATCCATTGACATTTATCGATGATAAAAATTAACCATAGACTCTTGTATTTTTTCAATAATCATACGTATTAGTCTTCAATCTGCGAGCCTATTTAAACAAAATAAGATTATGCTATTGCTATATCTTTTGTTATGTATACACAAATTATACTTAAAGAAAACAAAATATGCCAACAAACAATAAAAGGTTTTGAGATTAGCTGGCCATCAGCATCAGATAAAACTTCCATTGAAAGCCCACTTGAAAGCATTGTGTACCAGCACAATGGAGTCGATTCTGAAGCATTATTCTCTATCATTAAAATAAAAAAAATAGCAAATTGATTAATAACTAATTTTTTTGTAATATTGCGTCGAACTCCTTTATATTTAATTCTAGATGAGCTATACCACAATAACTTTGTTAAACTATCAAATTAAAATTGTAAGTTAATAAATATGTTTAAGTAATGTAACCTCAGAATCGACGTCACTATTTTCTTTTTTTATTAATAATTAATCTTAATATAGTTTCTGTGATAAATGTATCCATATATTATTTGATTAGTAAGATAGTTAAATAAGAAAGAAATACGTGCTGTGGTCCAATAAATGTCTTATAATGTTGCGTTAATGTTGGCAGACTTCTACAATGGTTCACAGAATACAAATTACATACATAGTATTTAAGTAACTAGGCAAATATTAAACTTAAATTAATGACTCCCAGTAACCACATAATCACACTACGACTCAGTCTTCCATTTGTTACTCAAAAGCAACGCGTTCTCTTAAATATATATTAATTGATAACAATATTCTTAAGCGATGGACGTCAATATATGGTAGTAATTTATTACCATTGTTTAGGCACGTCCTTTTATTTATGAATTAAAAAAAAAACTAAAATTATTTCTAATACATAATATTAAAAATTATCAAATTACGAAACATATATATTTTACAACAATTACAATCATAATTAATAAATTTAAAAAGCAAAATAGCGTTTATTTTTCTGGGAAAAAGATTAACTAGCGTCGTCATTTATTAAATTCTACTAAAGCTTTTATAACTTAAGAGTGAGTATTCACTAAAAGCATTCGCGTGTAACGTAACAGATCGCAATCGAACATTACATGAAATCTGAATACGTTAAGATGTGATTATAGTGAAAAAAAAAAAATGCTCATGTAAAATTATTTGTTGTATTACATTTGCACGGTTGCAGTAAATACTCACCCTAAGAATTGGTCTTTACTAAGACCATAATGTCGCGATTGTTTATCAATTTTTTACATTCATCACGTATTATCATTTTACTTAGAATAAAAATTTAAAATAATATTCAATAATTTTATTAGAACTGTGTTTATAAACTCTATTTGGAACGTTTACATTTAAAGTGTTACCATATGGCAACTACAAATAGGATATTTTTTGTTATTGTTCGAATCACTCATTTAAAATGATAATAATAAATGAATAACTACAAAAATTAACAATCGACGACGGTGATGAGATTTTTAGAAAGTATGCCCTCTTAAATAAACTCACAGCATCGCAGAAATTGATTATCAAGCATAAACGAAAAACATAGGGTCACACTTGTGTACTATAAAAGTAAAATAAAATTTATTAAATTAATACACATTTCGAGACTAAATAGATAAAGATATAATAACACTACAGCGTATTATTAAACTATGGCACTAATTTATATGATAACTGTTGTCTATTATATTACTAATATTGTCCACGCCGTCGGGCAAAAGGCCGTATAAGTTGAGGCAATTGAAAGTGTGTTCGAATTAGGTTATATTGTAACAATTATCAGAGTAATCGAGCAAGTGTACATAATTAATATAATTGCAATACCTATGAACTATGACTATTAAATACTATTATATTATTATAATTATAAATTGACGTCAAATCTGTGTGGATTTTAATTAGCCCATTGATCCATTTGGAGATGGATTCATATGGATCGCAGTTAATGCTCACCCATATATGTGAACGAATAGATTCATGTAACATGATGATATTATATAACATTACTGATATAATGTTCGTTTTTGAACTGTTATATTACACGCGAATGACCTTTGTGAATATTCGCCCATTCACACTATACATATGTGCAGCGGACGCATACCATAATCGCCTCACGTGATATGTTAATATTTATTAAAAAACGCAAACGAGTGTGAAAATGAAAAATCCATTATGTCAACGTAATTACATTTTATACTTTCAACCGGTTTCTAGGTTAATTTATGTAACAATTGCACCAACCATATATCACATATTCATCATTTATAAAAAGAGGTCACAGAATGACAATGCTATTTCATGTAATTACTTCATTACAACTTAAATAAAAACGGCTATAATTATAGACCATCAATTAAGGTGCAGATACTATGTTATGTATGGGAATAAGATATATTATCTACAGATATATAGTATTTTCAGATACTTTATCTTCACGTGTATATCCATTGAATTTATATGGAGAGCGTTTTTACAAGCTATGTTTCGTTATTGATTTTATAAAAAAAAAATTTACCGCTCTAATTATAAGAGGGACATTTCAAAAATTCCTTTTATACCTACTCTCAAATAATCTATCTAACATATACTGTATGCATTTTAAGTTTTACTAAGGCGTGATTCTTTCTAACCTTGTAATAGATAAAAAAACATTTTATCTGGTTGTGTTGTAAGTGTATCGACCTGTTAGGCGCAAACAATATGAATATATATTAGATAAACTATCAAATAGTGTTTTAGCAACCTTTACAATGTACCATCAGATATATGACCTATAAAACATGATTTATTTATACGAAAGCAGATTTATTTACAGTCGTGTACCTAATCTATATTTATCGCATGTGATTATTTGATAAGCGTCACTGATATCTGATTAGACACGAGATAGAATGATGAGACCATTTTCAATAGCCAATACCAAGCGTTCGTAATAAGAACATGAAATTGGACAATCAAAATTAGTGATAGGACTAGTAGTTGAAATTTAAAAACGAACCCTAATAATATTGCAATAGGACATTACGCTTATTATTCGTGTGTGTACGTACCTACATGTCCTCTATTTAGGATTTGACATATTTAAACTAATAATTAATAATCAACAATAAAAAACGAACACAAAGACAAGTATATAAAACAATCTGAGTCAAATTTCTTAAATTTGTTAACTAGAGAATAGGACCAAAACATACATAATAGTATAAATGAACTTAAGCATGGATAATATGTATACCAATCCGATATCTATATATCAGGTTACTCTGGATCTATAATGGCGGAAAAAAGTTCGTCACCCATTGTAATATCGCCCATATAGAGCGGATATCGGTTTTCGAATATGTTAAAAGTCTGTTATCCAAAAAATAATATTAGATAACAGACTTTTAGTATATTCCTTATGGGACCAATACATAGATATTGTAAGTAATAAGTATAGATATTGCTATATTATATTATATTACCCACCCCTAACGAACATTAAAATATGTCAAACGAAATAAAAATATAAATAAAAAAAACTAAAATGTTTTCTATATTCTAAATCGGATTAAGTATGTAATACTTACTATTAAAAATTACAAAACACACGAATCATGAAAATAGAAAAACAAACAGTACAGCCTACTCAATTTCGGTCAAACAATTTGTTTTTTTTTTTTTTTCATTGGCGTTACGGTACATAAACAAAAATGGCAAACAGCATGTCATAATAATGATTATCGGATCAGTTGTCATTATAAATTATATTTGATTCCTAAAAGAAGCCTAAGCTACCTTAAGTTTTAAAACTTAGTTTGTTGTTACGATATTGACCGCAAATAGACGAATGTATTGATGGTTAGTTGATTACAATTATTTTGTTTAGTTTTTATCTAATGAAGAAACCAATTATATGAACTTCTGCAAACACCTAATTCAGTAAAACATGTGTTGATATTATTATAAAATATTTATTCAAAATTTTTTCCAAATACGATGAAACCAAAATGTAAATAGTTGATTTTAAAATAATTTCTGAATTTACTGAAGCAAAATTATTTCGCTAGGTAACATAAAAAAAAGTTATAACTTCGGCTTAACCAATCATTATAAAATATACGTGTATACTTAACACGTACTATAAGAGATGGAGAAGGATATAGGTGATTTTTTATTCCGGTTAATAAACATATCGTGGTCACGCAGACACAGTCGCGGTTTAAAGATAGTATTTTATAAATGCCAGTTACGAGTGGTTAAACGACGATAAACGTGTTAGCATAGTAATGTTCGTTGATTTAGTACTGATTTTTGGATATTATATGCGAATACTTTACGTGAACATTAATCCTTAGGCCTCTTCCATGTTTAATTGCCCAATTTTTGTATGAAGGTTGTAATTAATTTCATTAGCTAGACACTTAGCTGGAAAGTTATATATTTATTTATTCAGAGTATCTACAGTGTGTTTATTGTTACAATATTAACGTACTTTTATATTGGGTAAGTTATGTTGAATTTTGAAAATATACATTTAGTAAAATTAACCATAATTACGTTATACTTTTTTTTATATAACTTAGAATGGCAAACAAGCTGACGGCCCACCTGATAGATAGTGGTAACCGACGCCTATAGACATGAGCTGTACCATGGACATAACAGAGTATACTCTTTCGCCCATGATAACCCCCATGCGTTGCCATTCTTGAGGACTCAGTTGTTATTCCTCTGTACCCAGTAAATTCACGCCATATCCCACCCTTCAAACCGAAACACAGCCATGCAAACACAGCTGCTTCACGGTTGAAACACGAATGGAACAGAGGTACCCAAGCAATCGACTTTTGTACAGTCTCCCTTTTTGCATTTTTTATCTATGAATATATAGTAAACTGCACTTCTAATAATCGTAAGTAGTTTTAGTCGTAAATATTAACCTTTTAAATCCAAATGCATGTATAATTACTAACAAACTTAAAAATAATTAAAATGAGACTATTTAAGGGCGAAAACACATCAACGTTGCCTCGAACTGTAGACAGATATATAAACACGACACGTTATCTTATGTTTACTATTTATAGTGCCGGATACGGCTCTTGTATCAAGTTATATAAATTTTCAATAAAGTAAAATAATTTTAATAAAATTGGCAACACCAAATCTAATTCAATTTACTCTTTATAATTTAATTCTAGGTACATCTATAGACCAAACGTCTCCACAACTCTATAGATATACAAGAATATACGTCTATAGTGATTCCTAAGGTATAAGGCCCTGGTAATTTCACTGCAATATTTCATAATACAAACTGAAACATAGTCGTGTCAATACAGCTGCATATCGGCTGAAAGTAGAACAGAGGTACAAAAAATCTGTACAAAGACGTCATCTGGTGCATATTGATAAACGCTGCTATAGCGAAAATATTATAGTATATAAGAAAGTATATACAAGCATACGGCCCACTTGATGGTAAGCGGTTATCGTAGCCTATGAACGTCTGCAATACCAGGGGCAATATGTGTGCATTAATCTTTAGAATTTTGGAAAACTATTCAACATCACGACGCGACCATGAGCGAAGTTGCGGGACACAACTTCTTTTATATACACTTAATGACACCATATTTATATCGTATCGTAGCAAGATGATGTGTTTTAACCCTTTAGCTTATTTTTAAGTCCCCTTTCTTTGTCACACGATTCATAATTCGAATTCAAATACAACGAACACTTTTAGCCATTAAATAATTTTAGATTAAGTAATAAATATATAAAATGCAAAAAATTACAGTGGAATAATATTAGAGTTTATTGCACATGTTAAAAGTAGTTGTCTATATGACAAATTAATAAAATAAAACATTTTCATTTGTCTAACCTAATAAAAGAACATACACTGAACCGAGCATACCGTTACTGCTTTTTCCTACTACCCACTATTAGTATTGAAGAAATATTGAAATTATAGATTAATAAATATTTCTGCTTCGAATAGATAGATAATCGATCATATTGTGATCACATAACTTTATATTATAGCTGATCATATTATTGCCGCATTAACATTATTCAACATTAATTAAAAAAAAAAAAAACACAAAAATTAAGTTGCGTTTACTCATGTTAATTTTAATGTGAAATGTCAAGAATATTTTGTTGACCTTTGAAAAAAACATTAATGTAGTCGTCATTAAGTTGCAAGTCCTTCAACATGATAAAGTCAAAATAGATTGAACGACTTACATATATACGTATATATTACACTCCCGTATTACTTTAAAAATTAACTTTTAAAAAATCAACGTCCATAATAAATTTCTAACACTCACTAAACAAATCGTCTGGTTCACAAACTAAGTTACCCTGTTCTCGAAACATCTGGAAATGCCATCTAGAACGCCAAGACCGGTGTCTGTAGACAAGTAACTAGATAAGCGTTTCTATCAGTACAAACGCTAACGTTATAGTCTTAGCTCCTATAACAATATTCCCTTGTAAGTTTTTACCCAACTGTAAAGTAAGCAGATATTTATGAGAATTATCGACAGCATCCGGCATCGGCCCTGCAGCCTAAACGAAAAGACGTTTTAACACCGGCTCCCGAAATCCGAAACGTATGAAATAGAGTCATATAGAGTAGAAAAAATAAATAAGAAAAATGAGATTTCAAGAAACAATTTGCGAGCAAGTAAACAATGTTGCATTGCAGCCTATTTTTAAATGAATCTGTCATTTTTTCATCTACTTCTAATTATATTTTATGGATCATTAATAAAGACGTGCAATTTATATTCCTAAATGGGCGTTATCTAGTTGTCTATCACAAATTGCAAGTACGACACTGAATGTGTTGATTAGTGGAAGTAAGGACACAAAATATTATGAAGAAAAACGGAGAAAAGTGAAATTTTCACTGAAACCTACAAGGATTTTGATCACGTCACAAATTGTATAGTACCTACACAAATAAAACTGCACACAAAGATTAGTATGACATACAAAGCAATACACTGTGATTAATAAATTGATAATATGATAAAGTATAGCATGAAATAGGAGTGAAACCTTTTACTGCAACAGAAAATGTATTAAACATGTAATAAACTGGCCTATGTCCAGTAGTGGACAATGAATGGTTTGAATGATGATAAAATACAATTGATTCTTTCATAACAATGTTCTAGCTATAATTATGTCTATTTATATAATTAAAAGGATTATTATAATTAATTAAAAAAAATACGATTTTGTTATGCGTAGGCACCCTATTGAAGAGTTAAATATTAGAATCCTAGTCGTGTTTATATAATGCGATGCGTAATATTTACCTCGATGTCGAATTTGCATAAAATATAGGAATAATATTCGGCAAGAATGACGAACTAAGACACTACACGTGCGCCCGTCCCCTATGACTGTCCATTCAATAATTACACACATATATCAGTAACACAGGTTTTATCACTGAATTTGGTAACATTAGACTAAAACGTTCGCCACACCGCATCCCATAGCAAAAATATTTCCGTGTCACAATCTTTATCTATAATATTAATTGACTCTTACATCACTGTTCACTGGGACTTCAAATGCTGGAGTTGTTCTCTATTCATGTTCATCTCTTTCAAACGCTGTCTTAGCTGGGCTTTCTTCAAATTTGTCATTATCTGTGTTGATTGGTAGAGCCACGATCCCTGTAATCGATTATAAGTACAATATTTTTTAAATATCATTGTATTTGTCGTAACAATTGCATAGTTCACTATTCATTATCTGTTAGTCTCAAAATACTGTTCTCCCATTGGTTTTTTCAGTTTCCAGTCACAGGTACTAGGGACTATTCTGAGGCATCATTTTTCTAAACGTATCTCTAAAACTAAAATTTTCATTTAATATCATACCCAAAAATTAATGTTTAAGATCAATAAGAACAAAGTTTCTAATAGATTTAAATAAAAATTAACATAAATTTAGTTTGTAAAATGGTCCATAAAACAATAATTTCGGAAAACTATCAAATTAAAATATTAGGCTAAAAGGTAGGTAAAGAAATAACGCCTCAGTACCGAAGCCTACTGAATTCAGTTAGATTTCAGTCATGTTATTTTTTTTTATTGGATGAAAATGTAGTGGTAACCCCGCCTGCGCTAATGGGATACGCTGGCGGGGCACCAGTGAAGGATGATCGACGAAGATGAAAACAGGCCAGTCAGCCCACCATGATGAATTCATTATATATCAATTAATCATGATAGTTTCCAGGGGGAACCGTAAGGAGGTCGACCTGGTTGGATATATTGCTAGCAATGGGATTCTTAGTCTCCATTAATAACAATCCATTTTCCCCCCCTCAGTCATGTTATTAAAGGAAGACCGTTACCCACCCATCGACCATTAAGCTCCGTTAGTCGCCTCCTACGACACCCACGGGTAAGAAAAGGGTGGCCCATTCTATGCTGGAACCACACGGGATTATTATTGAATACTGACTTTAATTAACATTGTAAAAAATACTATAGAAAATTAAAATGAAAAGTTATTTTCACAAACGCAAATGAAGCTACATCTAGCTCTAAATAATATATTTCGCGTTATACATATTATTTACAAAACTGTAATGGAAAGAGTTAATTTATTCAAAAGATTTGCATGCTTATTAAATTAGCAAATTTGCTCATAATTTATGTCAGTCGTATTGTAATAGAATCGTAGCATATTGCCATGAACAATTATTCGGATGTACAAGCAGTCAATGGTCGTTTCAAACTCTATATAACCTTCACAACTCTAAGTACACTTACGGGTAATAATATGTAATCATTCTAATACCTTGACGTATTAGCAGCTAATACATACATTGGGGGGGGGGGGGGGGGTTGTTATTAATGCGGACTATCAGCCCTATTGCTAGCTATATGCCCCATAAGGTCGACCTCCACGTGGTTTTCCCTGGAAAACATCGTGCTGAATTCCTCGTGTATTCATCACGATGGGTTAACTGATCTGCTTTTTCATGCTTACCTATCACCCCTCACTGGTGCCCCGCCAGTGTATACCGGTAGCGCAGGTGAGGTAACCATTCCATAATCATCAATTAAAAAATATATATACATTAGGGTAAAATTAGAATAACATCAACCTTTACAGAGTCTGTTCTAAGTGGTAGAAAGAAACGAAAGAGTCACATGATTGTGAACATTTTTCAAAAAAATAATAAATGAAAATAAAGTTGAAGCACCATTATACAGCACGTCCGTTAAGATAATACCTACACATCACAAGGTATATAACAGATTCAAAATGGGTATCAAATTTTTACACAAAATGTTCAACACCTTTCTGTACTGTAATGTACTCAACATTTTGTGAAAATTTAAAACCTTCTTTCTTGGTTAGTACAACTAAACAGCGGCAGTATATATCGTGATTTTTTTATATTATTAGAAAGACAAAGAGGCCGACAGTCCACCCCCCCCCCCCTCTACCATCTCATAAAAACCTACTTTTTTTTATGCAACTTAGAATGGCAAACAAACTCACGGCCCACCTGATGGACAGTGGTAACCGTCGCCTATAGACATGAGAGGTACCATGGACTAGTAATACGAGAACAGTACGCTGCACGCCTTTTAAAAATTTATAAGCATATTCTTTGAACAGTTCCATCTTGTGCAAAAAACTAATAATCTATTATACAGTCACTAAAAACAGAGAGAAAAGCTATCTCTCTTCAAGCTCAGTCTTTTAGCAGCGCTTATTCTCAAATGAACAATTTATATTATAAGGTGTTATTACATATTACATCTTTTAAAAGTACAAGTAATATATACAATATAATATTAATCGAAATACTACGATAACCTAGGTCAGGTGTCTAAAAATAACGGCTAGCCGGTATACTTATACGCTCATAGGCCGCATGAACTCTTTGTGCATAGCGTCAGAATAAAAGTTGAATGATAAATGAAAATGTCAGAAGAAGGTAACAAAGATTACCTTACTAAATAAGAAATACCAATATAGAAAAAATGCTTCTTATGTATTATCTATTTTATTTTTTTATGTTTGCCATTTGATTATTAATCAGAGTCTGAAGACAAGTATTGTTTTTATACGTTATGTGATATCTTCCGCAATTCCAAAGCAATTTTTGATAATACTTTTTATAATCGGTAAAGTTTGCCCCCATGTTATTCCTTTAGGTATAGATTTTATCATGTTAGGCTATTTTTTAAGGTCTTATTTTTCTAAAAGATGTTTATGCATCAAATAAATAGGTATAATAAAACAAGAAAATAATTGTTATTTTGTACAAGGCCATATACGAGTCTAAAAAATTATTGCATAATTACTTAGCAACGTCAAGGTTACAGTATCATACATAAGATGTTTTGTTACCTTGATATTAAGTATTAAAATCATTACAAAATCTTTCGATTCATTGGTTGATAAAAAACTGACGATATTTCACGTAAATTGATTAATTTAAGACATATCTATAGATATATTATCGTTACTAATCACGATTTCTGATAATTGTACCGAATAAAAATAAAACAAAAATAAATAATAAAAGATAAATAAACTTACCACCATTATCATGCAGTTTAACAGTATAGGAATGGAGAACACGACTGATATGAATAGTCCTTTACTATCAAAATACTGTTGTCTGGAAAATAGTGCCCAATTCCTGGCTGCCACTTCGTTTATGCTTTCCGAAAAATATACCAGGAGTACTGAAACGTGATGATGTTAAATACAAATTTATATTTAAAACCTTCATTTAATTTTAATCTGTATTCATTATAGCACTCAAAAATAGAGTAATATCAATTACACACAACACTACTAGATATATACAAAAAATAATTATAGTTACATAAATAATATTTATATAAACAAACCTAAATATATATAAAGAATACATAAATAATGTATGTAATGTTATTTTAATCTTTTTTTTTTAAAAACCTATACAGGGACTACCTTGAATGTAAACAATTGAAATCGGAAACGAAGATAGGTAGAGGAATTAGGTTTATTCAAAATTTTATAAAGAACAGATCCATATACATAACCTGATGTATCTTATGACAAAGTCAGATTGGGATCCACTTTAAACGATCGTGAAATTTAAAGATATGGTCGTTCTAAAAATAAATTTAATCACTAAACTTTGTAAGCTTTCCGTCACATCTAAGACGTCGCCATAATCTAAAATGAATCTAAATATAATCCCTAGTAACATTATAAACGTAAAAGTTTCTTTAAGTTTTAACTTCTTAACGAAGCCTTAGGAAATTTGGCCTGATCGCAATATTTGGGATACAGAAAGATAGATTAAATTTATCCCGTACACAAACAAAATCACGTACCTAAGTACGAGGTAGAGTTACTTCGACGATTATGTTGTACTCGCTCTAATAGTAGCTTCCGATTGAAGCTTATACAATTGATGGAAATTGGCAAATGCAATAAAAACTATCTGTCTAGGTGGTTTTTGACCATCGCTCAATAGCTATACCGATTTTGATACTCAAAAATTAGTACAGTCAATAAACCATAATTTACGTTTAGCTAATAATCTTTGATGTAATATTATACATACACAATTATTTCAACAAGGACATAAAACGGTTCCACATGTATTTAATGTCAAAATGTCAAATAGGTAGAGAAATAAAATTACAGGGGAAGATAACACCAAAGGTCTCAGCCTGCCTTACGCATTACCATACATAATGCGTCATAAGCATAACAGTATATAATTGTGTGCATGTGCGTCCATGGTGCAATTCATGTTTATACGTGACGGTTACTACGTTCCATTAGATGAGTATAATGGAAAAACTAATTTTTATAAATACATAATACTAAAATTAAACATTTTGGTAAAAAAAGATAATTAATTATTTTGGTACGTTAATTTAGTACCATTTATTTTTCTCATATCATATCGTATTCGAGTAAAAAGTGAAATAATATTGTAACTGATAAGTGACATACATTTACACCTAAAGATAAACATAAATTTAAATGCTATAAAAATATATAATATATTATTATAGCATTTAATATTATATGAAATATGTATTTTGAATAGAATGAAATACCTAATAATATTAAATACCTAAGTTTTTTTTATGATTTATTTTTTAATTCATCATTACGTTTAGGCTGTTGGAATTTCTTTGTTTTTATTTAGATCTTCGGTCGTTATAAGCTAATTTTGATAATTATTTTTGTAATCAACATGGTTTACTTTCGTGTTAGTCTCATATTGATTTGGTTGTAGTTGAAATTTTTGAGTATTTAAATATAAGAGTGAACTTATCAAATAACAGCAAAGAAATCACAATAGCAATACAAGCATACAAGAACACTAGCCGAAAATTAAAAAAAAAAACTTACATAGTATGATGAAGAGAATCACTTGAAAGTTGCCATAATTTCTGGTTGAAAAACACGTGACAGTAATTAGAACATGGAATGACAACAAAGCAATTAGCCACGGATCACGCCACTCAATCTGAAACAATGACGACGCAACCAAATATTATTCTTGTAATAAAAAAATATATACTAGTTTTTAAAAATTTTTAACTTTCACCGAGATAAAAAAAAGTAGCCTATATCCTATTCCATCATTTTTTATGCAGCTTAGAATGGCAAACTAGCTCACTTATACTACTGACTTATATATACTATAAGGGATTATTCGTAATGGAGTCTAACTAACCCATTGCTAGCAATACACCCCTATCAGGTCGACCTCCACGTGGTTCCCCCTGAAAACCATCGTGGACAATTCTAGTGGAATTCGTCACAATGAGCTAACTGACCTGCTTTTATCGTCACCTATCATCCCTCATTGGTGCTTCGCCAGCGTATACCGATAGCGCAGGCGGGATTACTATTCCAATATCACCCATTAAATAAAACCATCCTCTATAGACATGAGCAGTACCATGGACATAATAGAGTGTACTGTTTCGCTCATGATATCCCCATGTGTTGCCATTCTTGGGGACTTAGGTGTTATTCCTCTGTACCCTGTAAATTCACTGCCATATCCCATCCTTCAAACTGAAACACAGCCATGCAAACACAACTGATTCACGGTAGAGACATGAATGGGACAAAGGTGCCTAAGGAAACGACTTTTGTACAAAGTCTCCCTCTGGTCATACCAAAGACGCTAAGAAGTAAACAAACAAACTCACATAGATATTCGACAATTTAATGAATGTAAATTGTTATACCACAAATACAAATTTCATATAGACTTTATGAAGAGCTGTAAGATATGATACAGCAAATGACAATTCATAGATATGATACAAAATATCAAATACACAAAATAAGTTTAAAGGAAGATAATATTACTTAAGAGGAATATTATGATTATTTGGTAGTTCTTTATAGTCACAGGACTTTTTTAGACTGATTAAATAACTACCAACATAAGGCACAGTACTACTGTTGATTTTTAATTGAATTTGTAGAGAGTACACTAATAATTTAAGATTTTATTTCACAAAAATAACATCAACTTTAATCATATCAAAGTCAATACAAAACAGGCAATGATATAAAAAGAAATATGTTCACAATTGCAGGTAACCTTTATATACATAATTAATGTTAGTTTAAAAAAATAGTAATAAGTTATTGAAAAAAGAAGCAATACAGGACATGTTGAGAGAAGATAAGCTACGCATTGGATGTACTTTACTATACAACATATCTGAGGGAGACTATATAAAAATTGTCTGCTTCAGTACTTCCGTCCCACTCATGTTTTTGCTGTAAACCAACTGTGCTTGCATGGCTGTTTCGGTTTGAAAGGTAGGCTGTGATATTGAAATTATAGGAAATATAGGTATAACTTTGTAGTAAAATAGGAAAGGCAGGATACGAGGGGTACCATGTGTGTCACAGTATATTCAGTAATGTCTATGGTTTATATCTATTCATGTCAGCCATTGTAAGTTGCATAAAAAATACAAAATAAGAGTGATGAGATTTAACAGAGGTTGACTTTATATAAAACTTGTCTACATGGATTTCTCAGTCCCACACATTTCTGATGTGAAGTAGCTGTGTTTATATGGTTGTTTTGGTTTAAGAGTGGAATATGGCAGTGAATTTACAGGGTATGAAAATATAACACCTTCCTAAGAATGGAAATACATGACAAATATCTGGCTATGAATATATATATATATATATTTTCCTACCCTGTAAATTCACTGTGAGTGTAAGTGACAATTACCACTATCAGGTGGGCTGTCAACTTTTTTCCTATTCTTACTAGGTCTTATAAAAATAAATATAAAGGAAATATTATATGATAATAATAATTTATCACTTCTAATTATTAAAGAATATGAATCTTGATTACATAATTAGCTTTTAGACAATACTCTGAAAGAAATCTGCTTATTCTTCCATTATTGGAAAAAAAGTGGATATGTTTATGTTTCTTTACTTACTTTTTGTTTTGTATTGTTATACATTTAGGAGCAAATAACTTGTGGCTATCTTCAATAAAACCAACACAAATTTATTACACATAGATAACAATACTATGTTTCATTATAGAATTTACTATTGACACAAAATTTAAATATGCATGATTTGAAATTGTATGGACTTTAGACTTACTTGATATACAATATCATATATATGTATACCACAAAAACAATAGACTATATTATGAGTCTGTAAGAATAGTCACATGTGCCTACAATACATAAAATATATAAATATGTTTATGAATGAATATTATAATAATTTAGTTGCTTGAGCCTTAAACTTGCTTAAAACACCACCTAAGCCTCAATGACAAATGTTCAAATAAATCACAATTTTAGATAAAAAATGCTGATTCATATTTGTTTGCTAACAGTACTTAATAATATTATTGTATGTATTTATTTACCTCCACACAGTGAAAGTACAAAAAAATGTATTT
The DNA here is from genome assembly GCF_026898425.1 of Galleria mellonella. Lineage (NCBI taxonomy): Eukaryota > Metazoa > Arthropoda > Insecta > Lepidoptera > Pyralidae > Galleria > Galleria mellonella. The sequence continues at coordinate 1,684,702 of NW_026442162.1, read as the reverse complement.
GTAAGTATTTATATAAAGCAATTATTGAGTGCATTCTTTTAAAAACAGTAACTGAACATTTTTAATTCATTTAATTTAAAATGTTTAATATTTGATTTAATAAAAGGTAATAAATATAAACACTAATGAATTCCATTATAGACCTAGTCAATATGAACTACTCAGCGTAATATAATACACTGGATACGAATGTCAGGGTCGTAATATGCGCGTTGCGGCAGTCCATCAATTAGGTACCTTCTTATCCATTAAAGATGAAACCTAGTCGCTTAAAATCGATCTGTTACATTTTAAGACCACACTATAAATTTACTAATTATAAAATAACATTATTCTGTGCATTTGTTTTAAAACTAATATGTCAATAATATGAATCAAAACATCTCAAAGTACAAAAATAACAGTAAATACAGAAATATAAAATATTAACTAAAAGTAAACACTTACGCTACGGATGTAGGAAATAAAATCAGATATTTCATTTACTTCAATAAATCCTTCCATATTCTATAAAACTTGATACTTATCAAATTATTATACAATAATGTAGTGTAATTATAAGTTTATTGTTTAGGCCAAAATTTTTATAAGACTACAAAATGAATGAAATAAGAATGAATAGCTAAGACAGCCGCTTTGAAAAAACACATAAATAAATACCTATATAGCACATTAGTACGTATCTAACGTAAATGACAATGACAAATACGTCTACCATAGATTAAGGATATAAAGATATGTAGATACGTAATCATGCCTAGCTTTTCTACAAAAAGAATAAATAAAAGGGGAAAAAATAGAAGATAACTGTAGAAAGATAATTACTTCAATCTTTAATGTTTGTTAACAACCAGCAGGCCGATTACGTAACTACGTTGCCAACACAGGCCGATTATATAATTTAGTTGCCAGTTTACGATTGGAAAAATTGAAAATAACATAAACTAACGACTACGATTATGTCTTAGGATTATGTATCTACCATAGACTTAATATAAGGTATCATACCTACTATAAAGTAATTAGCGAGCGGATGGCAACAGAGGGTATCGTAACAGCCATAGACTTATAGGGTATTATATACTAACAGATTGGCAATGGGGGAAAGGGATTGTAATGGAGACTGAGAATCTCATTGCTAACAATATATCCAACCAGGTCGACCTCCTCGCGGTTCCCCCTGACTAAACTATCATGGGTAATTCCTGACGAATTCATCATGATGGGCTAACTGGCCTATTTTCATTCTCATCTATCACCTTTTACTGGTACTCCGCCAGCGTATCCCGTTAGCGCAGGCAGGGTTACCATTCCATTTTCACCCATTAAAAAAAACAGAGTGGCAATGCAATCACAAAAACGAGACGTAAATGTGAACACTTACGATGACGCGTCTTCTTCCCCTTGTAACACACAAGGCTCAACTCCGAAGGCAAGAACCTCCGGGTCACTGGGTATAGGCCGACATTGAGTGTTATTGTCGGCATGGCATCATTGTAATGTTGGTGATGGTAGTAATGACGTCCTCGTCTTTTTTCCGGTAATATAATATATATGTGCGATGTCGCTGCCCCCGAGAGTCGGGAGGCGCGTCGGCTGGCACCGGGGCATTGGTACGCCCGGACGTCGACCTATCCTACTCGAGAAAAGAGAGTACTTTATACACTGTGGGCGTACAAACCACTCTCCCCCGAAGGGCCTCAGTCTTCATCGCAGGCGCGTTGCAAGTAAAAGACCAGGTGCTACAAAGCATTACTATATATCGTCCTCAAAAGGACGATAACGATGAATACGATGTGAGGATGAAGTCGATGAACGATGAGGTGACTCGATAGACAGGATGACGAAATAAAACAAGATGGATCTTCTATACAATGATGAAGGTTGAGGCGTGGATACTAGGTCTCTTCTATTGCTATTGTTCGCTCCCTTCAAAGGTCAACTGCGCTATGATTAGTAGCCCGTTTGAGCCCTATTTTTATAGATATCTGTCGCCGCTGGCCATCGAACCGGCGGCAATCTAGTCTCCTCACGCCCTCGGACTATTTATTTTACTTCCCTTAAACTATAACAATACTGACATAGGACTTAACTATTTTAGGTAGGCATGCTCACGAATAACCGTTTTTTATATTTTTTCTATTTTTTTTTTAAATATAGCGGCAAAATTGTAGATATAGTAGCTTAGTCTTCAGGAATGACAACACATTAAGTATATCACGGACGACATAGTATACTCTGTTATGTCCACGGTATTATTCATATCTACAGACAGTTGTTATCATTTTCAATCAGGTGGGCCGCCAGCTACATTTGAAAAAAATGTCAATGTAATGTTCCATCCCTAAAACCGAAACACAAATACAGAAGTATACCCTTTTTGATTAATAAAAGCCTTAAGAAAATCGGTTCATAATTAGCAAAACATTGTATGTAAATATTGAAATCTGTTCGGTGGATTAAAGTCTTGTATTACAATTCAATAACGACGATAATATTTATTGTGGTCATTAAAAAAAATATTTAATTACTTCTTTTAATTTATATAATAAAATTATATATATAATATTATAGCTGTATACGTAACGGCCTGTTGCTTTTGTTAATTTGTTAAATCAATTTAATTGATTAGATGTCATTGACACTTATTGGCAATCTCGAAGGGATTGAAGTTAAAATTAGTAGATATTCACATATTCATTATTAATTTGAATACTTGAGACTTTAGAATATTAATTAGTTTAAATGTCATAATTTTTTTTTGTCGATTCAATTACAAAATAATTGTTATGATTTTAAATAATGTAATTGAAAAAGTGAAAATGCTTACAATTTCATGTAAAACATGAAATTGTAAGCATTTTCTCTGTTTATTTCTTCTATTTATTCAGGTACAATACACTTAATAATTTGTTTAATAATGTAACTAACTTAAAAGTAATTCTACTTCCATACGTACAAATAATTAGAAATTATTTTGTTCACATTCTCACCAAAACAGCTTTGAGCTTATGTTGTGCAATTACTCAATTATCTTTCTCGCTCTAACATACAGGTTATTGTATTTTTTTGTCTCATTCCTTGCCAATCTATATACTTTATAATCTATAACACCACAAGTACAAGTTTCAAAAATGACATTGACGGCAAAGGAAGTTAAAATGACTTCTGAATAAATTTGAAGTTTCTATGATCTGTGTCCTGTGGTTATTTTATTTTATTATGGTTAGTACATACTGTAAATTCTACCTTTATTTTGATATCGAAAAGTTACTAATCATATGCGAATATTTGTGATTTTTTGAAGATTAAACACGATTTTAAATCTCTGTAGTGAATTTATAATTTTATTAAAAATGAGAGTCGTATAAGATTATATCTGTTTTGCAAATAAAGTGAAAATAACTGTAATTAAAATACTTGTCTCATAAAGAATAACAAGCCGGTGGCGCGATGTTGACAAATATTTTATTATCTCTACCATACTTATTTGTTATAAGCTCCGTAGATAATGTGAAGGGTGCACAAGGGTTGGGAAATTTAGTAAAATCTCCAAATGGATTGGATTTATTGAGTGGTTGTGCTTTATTAGAAAAGCAATGTTCGCATTTGTCTGACGATCTCGCCATATTATCTTGTACGCTCAATGCAACCCGCAACAACAAAACACAAGTGCCATTTCCATGTCAACACAAAATTTGGATGCGCCAAGTGGAGTTACTTGATAATACATTCCTTGAGGACAAATTAAAAGAGCCATGTCAAGATGATCCAGTGATATCTGATTGCCTCAACCCTAATGAGTATGGAATAGATTGCATTTTAAAAAAGAAACCAAGTATAAGAAATAAAAATTGCTGGAGAATGATTAATAAGATTGAGTCTTTAATTTTCAATGATTGGCAAATTACAGTTAATTTTCTGAAGAATTGTTATGATGATATCCAAATTCAGACATGTGGCAGAATCCCACCTGATCCAAAAAGTTTATCACAGACACAGACATTGAAATGTCTCCAGAATAAAGAGCAGATTTTGAAACCTGATTGTCAATCAGAAATGTCAGTATTAAACGAAATGAAATATAGTACTTTGCAGCTAGACAAACTTGTGTTTGCTGCTTGTAACTTGGACCAGAAAAGCATTTGCTCAGATGAAGTGCCCGGATCATGGTTGATGTATAAATGTCTCGTTAGCCATAAAAATGAAATAGGTAATTTTTTTTTTTTCAGTAAAATCATCCATGGAACTTAGTAGTAGCATAGATAGATAGCCTTTAGTAATGAATTTTCTCTATCTAGTTCTCTATTGAACTATTATCATATAAAAATGTGATAATAAAATTTTTTATACTATGAGCGTGTATATTGATTGTCACATTCAATTTTATATCTATATTTTTCATGTTGTCATGTATGTTGAAGCAAGTCATGCTCACTATAATGCTCAGACTGAAGGCAGTATGGGGGGCTAGATTATTCAGTTTGCTACAATATGGTTGAGCACAACTATGGCTACTTCATCCATTATATTCATGAATAGGTGCTTGTTATTCAGGAACTGCTCAATTCAAGAATACTGCAGATAAGTAATAAAAATATTATGTATTTTCAGGCATGACAAGGAGGTGTCAGGATCAATTATTTTATGACCAAAGAAATATGGTAATGAATTATAGAATGAGCAAAGGTTTGGTAAAGGCTTGCAAAGAAGATATTAGAAAATACCGTTGCAGAAAAGGAGTAGTAGAAGACAAAGATGTTAGACTCGCACAAATTTTATTTTGCTTAGAAAATGTAACTCGAAATGACAATACCACTAAACTTTCCAATGAATGTGTAGCTGAAATGAATGATCACAGAAAAATGCTTATGGATGATTATAGACTCTCACCAGAATTGATGCAGAACTGTGCAAACGATATAACAAATCTGTGTAGAGGAGTTGAAACTGGTGGCAAGACAATACATTGCCTTATGGATCACGCTCGACCTAGGAGAAGAAAAGAAAAAAGAATAAGTATTGCTTGTCAGAAATCTTTAGAGATTTTGGTTCAAGAGGCTGATCCAGGGGAGGATTGGAGGGTAGATCCAATCTTACGTAAGGCTTGTAAAGCTGTGGTTGACAGAGCTTGTAGGGAAGTAAATGGTGGTAATGGAAGAGTCATGTCTTGTCTAATGGAAAAACTTGGTACTGAGCTTATGTCCAGTGAGTGTGAAACAGCATTGCTTCAAATACAATACTTTATCTCTAGGGATTTTAAACTTGATCCTCAACTGTATAAAGCTTGTAAGTATGATGCAGTTACTCAGTGTAAAGCAAAGCTTCAGTGGGCTGATACAAATGAACATAGATCTGAAAAAGATCCTTTGATACTTCCTTGTTTATATAACTATGCTTATAATTCAGAACTAAGGGGTATTTTAAAACCAGCATGTGAACAACAAGTTAGAAGAGTAATGAGACAAAGAGCTGTTAGTGTAGATTTATTACCTGAAGTAGAAGACTCTTGTATTGATGACTTAGCAAATTTGTGTTTTGAAGATACTGGTAAAGGGGAAGAAATACTTTGTTTACAGAAAAAGATTAAAGAATTATCACCTAAATGTAAAGAAGTTGTTACAAATTTTACTGAAACTCAAAGTGGACATATAGAATTGAATGCAGTTGTTAACATAAACTGTAGAGTTCCTATTGAGAGATTATGTTCCTCTGAGTTAAAAAGTAAAAAAGATGAGGATGATGTTATGGAATGTTTAATCTCTCACAAAAATGATGCAGAGATTAAAGCTAATGTAAAATGTCGTGCAGCCATTGAACATGAGCAATTGATTGCGCTTAAAAATTATAAATTTACTAGAAAGTTTAAAAATGCTTGTAAATCATATGTTATTCGGTTTTGTCCCAAAGCACAAACTAAAAGCCAAGTTGTAACTTGTTTGAGTGAAATTGTAAGAAATGATACTATAACCAGAAGGAAACATAGTATTTATAGAGATTGTCGTCAGCAATTAAGAAGTCAACTTTTTCAACAAAAGGAAAATATAGACTTGGACCCAGAGTTAAAAGAGGCTTGTAAAAAAGATTTACAAATGTACTGTGCAACTGTCGAACATGGTGAATCTGCTGCATTAGAATGTCTTCAAACAGCTAAAGAAAATTGACCGATGGATGTAGAAAAGCTATATTCTTAGTTAGAAAACAGGAATTTACTGACAATGCTGTTGACTATCATTTGGTAACGAGTTGTAATGATATGATCGATTTGTATTGTCACAATACTCACCCAGCCAAAATTCTTGACTGTTTAAAGGTACTCAAAATTTTCTAGCAACAAAAAATCATGATTTAAATATTTATGCTAATATATTAACAAATATTATTAATTTTTTTAGATACATAGACAGAAGCCAGATTTTGATGAAAATTGCAAAATGGTTATTGTAAATAGGATGATAGAACAAAATTTGGACTATAGGTTTAACAACAATTTACAAAATGCCTGCAAAGATGATGTAAAAAGGTTTTGCTCTGAAGTAATTGGTATGAAATATCATTATATTTTATTTCTGTCTCTTTTATACATTTTATAGGGTCCTCTTCTATAAAACCTTTTTTTAATTTTATTAACAGACTGCTGTTATTTATATTTAGTTTTAAGAACACATTATAATATTTAATTTTAATTGTTATACTTTACAGCATCAGAACCCCAAGATGTTGAACTTGAAGGAAAAGTTTTATATTGCTTAAAAGAAAAATTCAGAAAATCACAACTTACAACATCATGTAAGAATGAGTTAGCCAATGTATTAAAAGAACAGGCTTTGAACTATCGTCTTGATCCTTTACTGGGGCAATTGTGTAAAGCAGAGATTCAAACTATTTGTGCTGTACCAAATGATGCACTTACAAATTCTGATGGCCAGGTATGGTATTTATTTTTGTAATTTTTTTTTTTTATAATAATAATCATTATTAAATGCTGTTATAATGTAGTTCTTCCTGTAAATTAAGAAATAAGTTTGATATTGACCTCTGTAATGTTAATCAATAAAAATATATAAATATGTCTTTTTAATTAGGTGGAAGAATGTCTTAAAAATGCTCTCTTAAATCATAAAATAGTATCAGCAGAATGTGCACGGGAAGTTGTACAGATCATAGAAGAAACTGAAGTGGACATTGAAGCAGATCCTCTCTTAGAGCGAGCTTGTACATTAGATCTATTGAAATATTGCAAAGACCTCGAACATGGTGCTGGCAGGCGTAAGATATACATTTCTTATTATATATTTTAACTGTATTGTGCGGTTTTACCCATATTATTAGCATATAATTAAACATAATGAATATTTGTTATTTTTTTCTATTTGTCTATTTTTGTTCTACTCCACTGAATATCTACATACTTTTTGGTCATATACACAAGTAAATTATTTTGTTATAATCAGTTTTAACAATTATTAAATGAAAATATTGATTTATTTTATTTATAACTAGTTTTTATCCGCGACTTCGCGTGACCGGGATATGTTCACTGACCGAGATTAAGAGTAGCTATATCCTTTGCCATTCCATATAGTATGAATATACCTAATTTCAACATCATTAAATCGTTATGGCACTAAGAGGTAATAAACAAATGAACTTACTTTCACATTTATAACCTTAGTAAGGATTTTCTTATATTCTTTAATCCTTAGATAAGTCTTCATGCTTAAAGGCCTTTTAAAAAAACTACAATATTAAATAAATGTCCACTCATTTGAGTTATTGTAATTAAAAAAACTTGTAGTAAATTATGGTACAGAAAACTTATTTTTAGACATTTAACGCGCGTACAAATTGCTTTTCGCTCTTATTCAAATAAATATATTATTTTTTCGACAAAAACCAATTATGTCGATACAACTTTTCTTGCTACGCACAAACTGTATACTTTTGCCCATAGATTTGGTATAATGTAATATAATATGCCCGTTCTCCCAAAATAGCTTATGGAATATTTGGTATTCAACTATGGTCATGATTTAACATACTTTTTGTAGGGAGTCTAGATTTTAATATCTATTAAATGTATTGGTTTTGGATAATCTATTTGTATACCAAATTTTACTTAAATTCATTTGCTGTATGAACCTGATTGAATAATAAATATTCAAGCATCTAAAGTCTAAATATCTGTATAAACTTATGATTCTTTTCAGGTTTAAAATGTTTAAAAATAATACTCAATGATAGTAATAGAAAATTAGAATCCGAGTGCCAGAAAGAACTTTCAAGTAGATTAGAAATGTACAAATACGTTGCTTCTGTAAGTACCTACTTAATTTCTTGAACATTAAGGTAGATTCTAAGGCATCATTTGTCCAAAGCCATCTCTAAAATAAAAAAAATCAATTCAATGTTACAACAGAAGGTTGTTCTAAGGATCAACTACCACAAATAAACAAAATTTCTAAACACTTGAAGTCAAAATTATTATAAATTTACTTTATGATTACCCATAAAATAGTAAATTTGTGAATTTATAAAATTATTATGTTTAGAAAAATGGCACTCTAGAATCAACCCCATTGCCATGAGCCTGCCCAAATAAGAGAATAAAATCTGATTTCTGACTTTGTAAAAAAATCAGTTTCTTAAATATTTAAGAAACTGGTATTTTTATGAAAAATTATGATGATTATAATTGTGATCTTTGATAATTTTTTTTTTCAGGTAAATGTGATAGAAAACTTTGGGGATGTATTAAATGAGTTATCATATTCACCATCTAAGAAATACTTTATAGTGGTATTTATTTCTATTTTAGGATTAATTTTTATATTTGGCTTATATTGTGGACGCATGACTAAGAAAGCTATGTATGTTAAAAGAAAATAGATAATTGTTAATGTCAGTAATAAATGAATAAACATAGATTTTTTTACAATACATATTATTTATTTAATTATTACTTACAAAATTAAACCTGAAATTATCCTTCTACAATTTCATCTAAATCCATTTCATGTATATCAGTGATAGACTCTTTTGGTATAGAATTGTTTTCTTTTTTGGGCTCAATCTTGATTTCACCTTTAAGATATTTTTGACTTTCTTCAAAATATTGATTTGGGTGATTAATACCGAGACCCAAATCAATATTGTGGACTGCATCAAAATACTTGCTGCAAGCCACCTGGAAGTGACCTTTTTTTGTTATGTCAACTATATCATGAACAGCTAAAACAAAAAATGGTAAAATTAGCTTAGGTATATACATGAGAACAAATTTTTGATAATAAGATATAATAAGATCACATAATTACTTTGAGGATCAAATCCATATCCTTGTAACTTATTCTTCAAGTTACTAACATCACAATGTCTATATGGACATCCACTGCAATCCTGAGCTCCAACAGGTGAATTTATAATTTTTAAACAACTATATGGAGAATAATTCTTCTTGTTGCCTTCTTTTCCATAATTATAACGTATATTATAAGCATACTGTTTCTCAAATTTATCCAATTCCATTATCTTTGTAAACTCTTCCCTCCAGAATCTGAGAGAATCTTCAAGAGTAACACCAATGCCTTTTAAAAATAAGCCATATTGGAGTCTTCCTAAATGTTTTAAATGATGGGCCATACGCAACTGTTCATGTAATTGCCTCATACATAATGGGAAAGATTTAACAGACAGAGAATCCAAACTTTCAATTGGTATGATCGCTTTTGTATTGGTATAGTCATTTCCAGTATATGTTTGATGCAAGCTTTTTAATAAGCTTACCAGTCGTTCATCTTGTTCAATCTCACCAAGGTGATGGCAAGCAACAGCTAAACTTTGCTTTAAATGTACTCTAAACTGTGCTGAGAGCACTGATACAAAATCTTTATGTGGAATATAAGCATAACCACCATGGAGATAAACTTTCCTCAGTTTTACTAAATCTAAAACTTCATAAAACTTAACTTTGTAAAATTTCATATTATCCACATTCTGATAAGCTGTAGATTCTCTTAAATAATGTATTATATTGTTCTTCTCCTCATCAGGAATATTTAGGTAACATAAGTTATTCAACTTAAAGAATGTGTCCACAGACTCTGTATTCATTGTCATAAATCTCATTCTGAAGAGCTCCAGCTCTCTTGCAATGAACCATCGTCGAAGTTCTTCTGTTCTACAATAAGCCAGTCTGAGTATAAAATGAGCAATGTGATCTTTGCGCCTTGCTTGTAGGTCCATTTCAGTATTGCCGCAAGCCGATTTGTCACATAATTTTGCGTAGTATTTTAAGCCTTTATTTCGTAACTCTGTTATAATATATTCTCTCCATTCGTTTGAGTATGGCCGTAAATTTTTAAGAGTAGTTGCTGTGGCTAAACATCTTAGTAAATTAAGTCGCTCTAGAGCTAACGATTCAAATTCTTGCAAAGAAATATTATCAATAGGTGGAATTTTATATAGTTGTAAGTCATGTGGATATGTTTCTATTAAACTACCTGTAGTGAGACTTTTTGTTGAACGCCTTTTAATATTTAAATTCATTTTATTTAAAATGATGCAAATTAGATAAATTCATAACACTGTTTAGGTCAAGTTATTAAGTTTATATTCAAAAACTTACAGAATGGCTAAGCAAAGTATAATTCAAACGGTATATGTAGTAAATAATTAGTAATTACAAATTAATAAAATTAACTAAATGAGAAAATGCAACATTTAGACCAAAAGTGTTGTTTTGGCGCCACTTTTTGACATTAACACTGACAGTTATAACATGTCACACGTAGAATTTCTATGTCTTTACGTGTAAGAGACATAAATGGGGTGGACAAGAACAATTTTAGAATTAATTAAAATTTTTACATATTAAGCAAAAAGGGCCAATAGAAAAATTTATCAGATATGACATTTTTACAAAATAAATGTAAATTAAGGCGAATTAGTTCATAATACATAGCTAAATCTTAAAGATCTTAAATCGTATACTAAATTATTAAATGTTACTATACATATAAATTAACTTGAAAAACTTGAAACGAAGTTTCAAATTGTTCTTATTTGCCGGCTTTTGGCATATACGAATATGCCAACATTTTTTCATTTTATTAGCGTTTTTATTTATCCCTTAGACCTTTCTATTCACATCTTGGCGTTTTAATTATCCCCTTCTTTCATTTCTATCAACCCTTATCACGATTCGAATCACATCATTTTTTTTACAAAATTTCATATGGTACCGATTATAAATTTATTTACTTAATTTCAACAATAATTATAATTTACCTTTTATATAATGAAAAGTATAAATATATACACTGCGGAAAACAAACTATGACTGAAATACAAAAAAATGTTAACTTTTTATTTTAACATTTTGTATTTTAATTTAAAATATGAACTGTAATTTAAAAATTATTTCAACATAGGTCGAAGTAGAAATGTTAGAAATTGGATAATTACTGTCTTAAAATATAATAATGTTTATTTTACTAAAATATTATTTAAACCATACAAGAAGATTGGTAAACACACAGAGCAAGTAATTACTACGTTATGAGTTAACATAGAAAAAAGGCTTTAAAGTTTTGCCCCATTTTTTCCTATTCACTCCGCGATTTCTATTTACCCCGTTTCAGTGCTGTGTCCAAACTATGCTCTTCCTCCTCATGTCACGATTTCCTGTCCTTTTTGAGTTGTCAGTCTGTCAAGTTTTATAAACTTGTGTTATACAAAATACAAATTCAATTTAATTTCATTTATAATCAATAATCAATTTGATATGTGAAAATGTGTTCTGTCTAGAACATATTTGTTTTATGTTCTACAAATATCGGTATCCTGAATAGTCGGGCTTGTTTTAACTATATCATGGTATCCACTAGGATGCAGTCGTCACTTGACGATTTAGTTCAATATACACAGCTTTTTAAGCCGGTTGCCACTATCCTGCAAGGCACTGTGCTTCCTTTTTTATTAATTTACCCAGTCATATTCTACTCATGGATCGTAGTGTATGGTTTCGAAGAAAATTTCGAAGCTGGTTTCGTTACGGTTGCAGTGGTGGCAATTGTACAAATTTTGATCTGCCTTTGCTGCTACTGGAGTGTTCATATTCAATGTTTTCTGTCCTGTTCGGCGGTAAGATGTTCTATTAATTTATTTAATTTTGGGTATAATTATTTAAATATGAATATTAAGTAGGAAAAATAACTTTCAGTTTGGTTTATTGGTGTAAAAAATAGTATTGCAGGCCACAATATAATTTTATTGTTTTCTATACTTCTTTTATAATTTTAGGTAAAAGACCCAAACCAGGCTCAAATTGTAAAAGTTGTTCCAACATCTAACAATGGATTCTCAGAAATTGTTAAACTTCATCATACAAAGGTAATGTATATATTTACTGAAGATTTATTTAAATAATACAAACTTCAATATTATTGATTTTTTCAAAATATATGGATCTATTTATTTATTAACAGAATTAAAATTCAGCCCATGTTAATTTAGCTTTCTACAGGTTTTTCTATATAATTATTTTCTATTTTCTATATAAACATGTTATAGATTGTTTAATCTTGTTTTACCTTTTTGTTGAAATATTGATAAACAGTGTTTATATCTACATAAAATGTATGATAATACCATAAGAATAAATATTCCTTATTCTTGTGATTGTTATGCTTTAATTTTTACTTTTTCTATGTAAAACAGTAAAAAAAAACCATTGGAGCAAATCCTAGTTATTGTAAAAATAATTATTGAAATTGGTTCAGAATTAGAGAAAAATTTGTCATACTTATTTTATTCAAAATTTTTTTATCTTTACTGATTTTCTCTCCCTATAAATGTTTTTATCACATTTAAACATTATAAGTATATATATAAATATTTGATTATTTTTTAGTCCACTAAAAAAGGAAACACAAATCCAGATTTATGGTTTATATTTCAAAAAAGCAAATACATTTATGATTGGGATAAAAAAACCTTTCATACAGTTGAGTTTCCTATTAACAAATCATATGAAGAATATATGGAGTCTAAAGGTTATTTGGATGATGAAAGTGTTGAGATTGCTGAAAAGGAGTTTGGAAAAAATGAAATGACCATGGTATGTATTTTAAAAATTTTAAATCACATTTTATATGCAACTTAAAATGGCAAACAAGCTGATGGCCCACCTGATGAAAAGTGGTAAGTAGTGTTGTCTATAGACATAAGCAGCACCATGGAAACAACAGAATACACTGTTTCACCCATGATACCCTCCATGCATTGCCATTCCTGAGAACTCAGGTGTTATTCCTCTGTACCCTGTAAATTAACTACTATATCCCACCCATCAAACAACAGCTTCACAGTACAAACATGAATGGGACAGAGATATCTAAGCAAACAACTTATTTCCTCTTCTTTTTTTCATTGAAGAGTTTCACTTGTCGGTGTTTGTACTGTGTTTATATGTATTTGTTTTAGTAGTGATGCCACTATTATTGAATAAAATGTACTTTTACATATGTTTTTTTTCTGGCATTTGATTATGATAATGGTGGAGATCATAGTACTTGAATTTGGGAATGCCCATATTTAATTGTATTTCATAATATTTCAAACCATTTTAGTTTATAGAACCTGACAGATTTTTAGTTATAAATTTAAATTAACATTAACTAGACAATTTTAATTATTCCTCTCCATCCTAAGGTTGCCTGGAAGAGATCACTATTTAACTATAAGGCTGCCGATTGTCTCTTTATCTTCCTATTACATTATTAATTATTCATTTTGTTTGTATATATATTGTTACATTTTTATAATCTGTATCATTATTTGAAGGGAACAATAAAGAGTTTTCATTCATTCATCATTAACAGGTTTTTGGTGTTTGGAGTATTGGCCATAAATATATACATTGTTTGTCTAAAACTGACATCATTGGTGTTTATTGTTTTATATTAGGATTTTTAAATATCACCTTTGTAACCTTTTAGTTCAATATTAATCCTTAGTATTATAATGTAATATACTTTAACTTGTTTTAATATACATATAAAAACACTAAAAATTATTATTTGATTACAGGTAGTTCCAGAATTTATGGAATTATTCAAAGAAAGAGCAACTGCGCCATTTTTTGTATTCCAAGTGTTTTGTGTTGCCCTATGGTGCCTTGACAAATATTGGTATTACTCAATATTTACATTGGTGATGCTCGTCATGTTTGAATGCACCTTAGTTCAGCAGCAACTTAGAAATATGGCTGAGATTCGCAAAATGGGAAATAAGCCATACTGTATTAATGTATACAGAAATAGGAGATGGCGTCAGATAATGAGTGATCAGCTTGTACCTGGCGACATTGTGTCCTTAACAAGATCTTTAAATGAAAATCTTGTTCCTTGTGATATTGTACTTTTGAGAGGGTCTTGTATTGTCGACGAGTCTGTGTTAACTGGTGAGAGTGTGCCACAAATGAAGGAACCCTTAGAAAATGTAAAGAATTTAAAACAAAACTTAAATCCCGAAGGTGATGGGAAATTGCATATGCTCTTTGGTGGCACAAAAATTGTTCAACACTCATCTCCAAGTAAGATTACATCTAGCCTAAAAGCCCCTGATAATGGCTGTATAGGTTATGTCATTCGTAATGGATTTAATACATCTCAGGGTAAATTACTAAGGACAATTTTATTTGGTGTTAAAAGAGTTACTGCTAATAATCTTGAAACATTTGGTTTCATTCTATTTTTATTGATCTTTGCAATTGCAGCAGCTGCATATGTATGGATTAAGGGTTGTGAGGATCCAGAGAGAAATAGGTATAAATTATTTTTGGAATGCACATTAATTTTGACATCAGTTGTGCCTCCGGAACTTCCTATTGAGTTGTCATTAGCAGTGAACACATCATTGGTATCATTAACAAAGTTGGCGGTGTTCTGCACAGAACCTTTTCGAATACCATTTGCTGGTAAAGTAGAAATATGTTGCTTTGATAAAACTGGAACGTTAACAAGCGACAATTTAGTAGTAGAAGGTGTAGCTGGTATTGGTGATCATAAAGATGCTACTGTTATCCCATTATCTAAAGCTCCTATAGAAACAATACAAGTACTTGCATCTTGTCACTCCCTTGTGCAGCTTGATGATGGTGTAGTTGGTGATCCATTAGAGAAAGCTACATTAAAAGCAGCTGAATGGAACCTAACTAAAGGAGATGCTGTAGTGCCAAAAAAAGGAAAGTCACCTGGTTTAAAAATTGTACATAGAAATCATTTCTCAAGCGCCCTTAAAAGAATGTCCATAATAGCAGGTTACCAAATTAATGAGAGGGGTTTTATGGAGACACATTATATTAGTAGTGTTAAGGGTGCCCCTGAAATGATTAAAACAATGCTAAAAGAAGTTCCTAGTCATTATGATCATGTTTATTTGACTCTGTCGAGACGTGGCGCCAGAGTTTTAGCGTTGGGTTATAGAAATTTAGGTAAATTGAGTTCTCAAGAACTTAGAGAATTGTCTAGAGAGGATGTCGAGTCGGACTTGACATTCGTTGGTTTCGTAATTATATCATGTCCTTTGAAGAATGATTCTAAAAAGGCAATAAGTGAAATAGTTCATGCATCACATTCCGTTGTAATGATAACTGGTGATAATCCTTTGACGGCGTGTCACGTCGCCAAAGAGTTGAAGTTCACTCAAAAGTCTGAAATTCTTATATTAACAGAAGAAAATAGCAAATGGAGTTGGAAGTCTATAGATGAGGAAATGAGTCTCTCAGTGGAGCCATTTAAGACGGCCAAACAGTTGACTTCTAAGTTTGATCTCTGCATAACGGGTGAAGGCCTTACATTCCTTAATGAGCATCATCACAAATTTTTGATAGAGTTGATGCCGCACATAAAAGTGTTCGCCAGATTTGCACCGAAACAGAAAGAATTTGTAATAGTAACGTTGAAGTCGCTTGGATATGTAACATTAATGTGTGGTGATGGTACCAACGATGTTGGTGCACTAAAGCATGCAGATGTAAGTTTATACATATATATTTTGTTTTGTTGTCATTTTTAGCGTCGATTTATGAAAATATGCCGTATAAAATTGAATCGTAGAATACAACTATATTCAAAGGTATATCATTGACTACTGCCATATTAGTTCTGTTGAGTCTAATATTTGATATGTTCATGTTTTACTGAGCATATTTGAAATAGATTGCAGTTTCATTATATTTTTCGAATTGTTTAGTTCTTTTTAATAGTGCATTAAATAGAAGTTTTTAAAATTTAGAGATTTTTTTTAGCGAGAGATTTCCGAAAAAATAAAGTCAGTTTCTAAAAATATTTCATAATTAATTATTTTTTGTTTTTTATTAACAAACAAAAGATGCCAAACATTGCACAGGTTTGACTGCGATGCATACATTCTTTGATGATACAGATTGCATTGATGAATTAAATCTGCAATTTTTAAATGAACGGATAAAAGTCCAAATAAAAAAGGTGTGGACGTGCATTTTTATAGGTTGGTGTGGCTATTTTGGCTAACGCACCAGAGCGACTTCGCGAGAAAACTAAAGAGGAACACGTCCCGGAAATCGAGGCGCCTCGCCGTCCTCCAGGACCACGGGACCCTCGCGCGGAGGCCCGTGCTGAAGCTACAGCTAGAATTCGCCGCGCTATGAAGAAACTTGAGGAGGAAGACCAGCCTCAATTAGTTAGGCTAGGAGACGCTAGTGTCGCCGCGCCCTTCACTAGCCGACTGTCCAGTATTTTATGCAGTGAGTTTTTCTATATCCTTATTCCCCTTAATATCATAGTCCATTTCAATAGAACTCGATGAAAATGTTAAATATACAAGTAATTGACTCAACCATAGATAAGTTTACTGATGTCCAGATAAAAAACGGATTAATCCATTGAATATTTTCTTTTATTACTATTTTTATGTTTCTATGATAATTTCAATGAAACTTTGATAATAATAATAATAAACTCTTTATTGCGCACAGTAGAGATGTATACAAGGAGTATTTATACAGAATGTGCATATACAAAAGGCGGCCTTTGATTACAGACAACCTGATTTGATCACCTTTCTATTAAGTTCTTTTGAAACAACATATAAAGGTGAAAGCAAGTTTTTTATCTTTTAATGTCTTACTAGCTCGAACAATCTTCATGAAATTTGGTATTCACATACTATTTGAAGTTGAGAATGACATCTATGTCGGAAGAAAAGTAGTTACTACTTTTTTTCTGATAAATCAATATATTTCAGTTACATGGATGAAATCGCGGGTAAAACTAATCAAATGGAGGCTATACAATACTTATCTGTTTGTAGAAACACGAGTTTTTTGTCTATAGGCGATTATTATCTTTTTCCATCAGAAAAACCAACAGCTTATTCGTCATACAAGATTGTAGATATAATTATGTACACGATTTTTTGAAAAGGTATCAGTTTTATATTGGAGCATATCTATATATTTTTTTCAGTTTGCCACATAATCAAACAAGGTCGTTGCACTCTCGTGACGACGCTCAAGATGTTCAAGATTCTGGCTCTGAACGCACTCATCTTAGCGTACAGTCAATCTGTTTTGTATCTCGACGGAATCAAGTTCAGTGATACGCAAGCCACGCTGCAAAGTTTATTACTTGCATCGTGTTTCTTGTTTATATCTAGATCAAAGGTAAATAATTTGTGAATCTTGCTTTTCGTTAAGTCTGACTCATCAGTTTATTTTGTGTATGTACGTACGTACGTACATTCAAACTTTCAAAGTGATTTTATACAGATTATTCTATATCTATGCTGGTATAAATTAAAAAAATATACAGTAAAATAATCAGACTAATACACTGGTGAAACTGTTAAGAGATATAACATTTTGTTTAGAGATTTTTTTATTTAAAGAAAGTGAATATTATAGATTTTTCAGAATTCCTATATGGCACACATAATTGAAGTTCAGGACTTATAATAAAATAATTTCTATAAATGGTTTTATTTCAACTCCAGAACTCTTTAATTGGCAATCATGAAATTAGTTCTTTTTATCATCATCTTATTAGCTGTTAATGTTAACTATTGAACATAGACCTCCCCTCCCCCTATGGGGAGTTTTTCTAGTAGTTAGGCAGGGTTGGCGACCACAGTTAGGCTTTGGTGATATTTTAAGAGGGATGCTGCTGTCCGTCCCTCGAACATTAAATTTCATTAGTCGCCTATTATGATACGCATGGGAAAGGAAGAGGCAAATTTTATTATACATGTATTATTTAATGTAATTTTCACACAAAAATTATTATATTATTTTTGAATGGAAATTCATCTACATCACAGAATACACTGTAGGTAAAATTTGACTCCCATGATACCTCTCAAGCGTTGTCCTTTGTATGAAATAAAGTATTATGCGTCCATATCAAATCGTACTCTACAACTGTTTGTTAACCTGTATTGACACATTTATAATTTTAAAATCTAATGTTGAAAAACAACAATAGTTGAGTTACTTGCCTATTTTTCTCAGCTGAAATTACATTCCGAATGTGCAATAAAATAAAAAAAATATAAAAAAAAATTGTAATTAAGTTTATTTGAATACAAAATATTTTTATTTTAATTTAATAATAAATTATACTTTTCCAGCCTCTGAAGCAGCTGTCGAAACAAAGGCCGTTACCAAATATATTTAATGTGTACACCATCATGACTGTGCTTACACAGTTTGCAGTGCACTTCCTCTGTCTAATTTATTTGGTGCATGAAGCTACGATACGGTCGCCTGGCAGGTGAGCATAGTTTAGAACAGATCCTAAACTTTTAAGATATTCGAACACCCACCAACATCACCTTTTATTTTATGGAACCCCATAGCAAATGATTACAAATCAAATACACTGTAATTTAAATAAGAACAAAAGCTTTTATTAGTAATATTTTAAAAGAGTAACACTATAGTTTTCTTTAATATTTAATGTAATGTAAAGAATAAAATTGTATCACTGTATAAATATGTTCGCGGAACCCTGATGACTTTTTTACGGAACCCACTTTAGTTATCGCCGGTTTAGAATATAAATTTATGTTTTAAAGTTTATATTTAAATGGAAATCAACGCAGTAGCGATGCACTGCAACGGATTCATTCCTTAGGCAAATTCTAAATAAATTTATTATTTTTTATTGCTATTTTATACATGAGTCATAGCATTTTGTATGTGACAGATACAATTCATTAAAACAGTAGAAAACATATAATTAAACGTAACTTACTAAAGTTCAGTAGAATCGACGAAGCTTTTGATTGTGAGAAAGTATTTGTTTGCATTATTGGACTATTGACTCGAAATTTCATTCAATACGGTGTGCTGTTATCCCCTTAAAATGAAAAAACGTTATGCTATGTATAAGTAGATAGTAATCTTAATATTAAATTGTAATAGTGTAATAATTGCTGGGAGACCAATTATAGATAAAATAGATAAATAAAATATATTTATTTTCTATTAAAAATTTCCAAATTGTCATTCGTCACTTGCACTATCACTTTGTGCTAACATTATAAAGCGGAATAAAGGTAGTATCTATAAAAGTTACAAACTAGGTGGGAAATAAGCTTTTCAAAGAGAAACTTTAAATTATATTATATTTGTCCATCAATTTCAGAGATACAAAGCCGAAACTGGAAATGGATCTAGCAGAGGATGAGGAACGAGAGTTTGAACCGAACCTGGTGAACAGCACTGTTTACATTATTTCTATGGCGTTACAAATATCTACGTTTGCAATAAATTACAGGGTACGTATACCAAGACTGACTGACTGACTTTTTGATCGGAAATTGAATGAATTGGAAGTGTTTTATCCTTAGCAGGCATTGCAATTCTTGTATTGTCGTGATCTTCTATCATATTGTTTTTTTTTTTATTTTTTTATAGCACTGCGATGTCAAACAAGCATACGGCCCACCTGATAGTAAACGGTTACCGTATCCTATGAACATCTGCAATATAAAGGCCATTACGTGGTCGTATTTTCATTAACATAAAAATCTTATTTAACTTCTATTCAGTAATGATACTTTATTTTATAGAAATTCCTAAGATGGTGCCTTTCGAGTTTTATATTTCAGAAAGTAAAACATAACCTTTATGAGTTTATAGGATGAAAAGAGACAGCAAATAACCAAGTCAGTGACACTTGGTTATCTGTTCATGAAACGCTTTTTTTTTTAATAAAATGGTTAAAACAAGACTACAATAAAAAGTACGAAGATCTGTACTTTTATAGTTTTGTGATAGTGACTAAAACAACTGATTTCTTCGTTACGAAGCAGCTATATTGCGTTTTATGTTGCGCCATGTAGCCTAAATATGAAAATACTATGATACATTATTCATTAAAATTTGTTTCGAGTCATTTGCTAATGGCTAAATGAATTTACATATCTGCGTATTAAATGAGTGTTAAGAATACATTCTTGTTTTGCGCAATCGTATGATATAATAATAGTAAGTGCCACTCAATCATGCAGAGTGCCTGCTATTCTAACTATAATTGTTGTATTTCTAATATATTACAGGGGGGGGGGGGGAAGGGATTGTTAGTAATGGGGACTGAGAATCCCATTGCTAGCAATATACCCAACCAGGTCGACCTCCACGCGGTTCCCCCTGGAAACTATCATGGTTAATTCCTGATGAATTCATCGTGATGGGCTAACTGGCCTGTTTTCATTCTCACCTATAACCCTTCACTGGTGCTTCGCCAACGTATCCTGTTGGCGCAGGCGGGGTTACCATACCATTTTCACCCATCAAAAAAAATATATATATTACAGGGCGAGCCATTTATGGAGGGACTACGGGACAACAAGCCTCTATTATACAGTATCGTCTTATCCGGTGGCACGGTATTGGCTTTGGCTGCTGGACTTCTGCCTGAACTCTCTAACATGTTCGAGATTGTATACTTCACACCAGATGTTAGTATACCTTTATTTAAGAGATAAAAATGGAATGACAATCTCGTCTGCACTATTGGATGAGAAATGAGGATACAGTCATATTGTCAGCCAATCGTAACGAATTTACCAGGACATGTAGCAATATCCGTGATGATTTTACAATAGAGACCGTGTGTCTTTCTTGGTACGATCCATTCATTTTTAAATCATCATGGTTAATTGAGCATCCTGGCGATCGACCTGACAGGGTATATTGCTAGCAGTATGGCTTGTCTGCTAATCCCTATTTTTAGTGATCTCCTCCCTTTAGAAAACTATGTTATCTTATTTTCACAGTTCAGTCACACTGCTCGCATGACAAGGTCAAGTGTATGAATATTTAAGGGTTGTTATGGTTGATTACTGTTAATCGAAATAGTTGTTTTGATTTTTAATTATATTTAGTTAAAAATCTGAGAAATAGATAAGATTTATTTTGTTCACAAATTTTGCAGAAAAGAGAAATGAAAAATATAACTATATATGTATAAATGCATATATCACACTGTAAAACATGTGGGAGATTGAACCCGGAACTAGGTCAGAGATCTGAATTTCAGGAATCCAAGCCCCCAACTCTGACACACTATATAATATATAGGACATATATAGATGATCAGAGAAATAGATATGTATAGATGGAGTTTTGTTAAGGATGAATTTTTCAATAAACGTTGTAACTTTCAAAAAACTAATTTTCAGTCGTTAATAATTGTTTAATTTGTTTCAGTTCCGGCTGATATTAGTGCAAGTTTTGATAGCTGATATGGTGTTCGCTTATTTGGTGGATCGCATATGCCTCTGGTTATTCGGAGAAGGTTCCCTCAGCAAGATCACGTAACATGCACGAAACGTTCCAAACTCTTTGTTCGCCTGTTATTTTAGATGATATAATATATTTTATGTACATATTGGTAATTATACAGTATCGGTGTGGGTGCCCGTGCATGGGACTGGGATTCCATACTGCTCAATATAACGTGCATTTAAGTATAGTATGAATGTGTTAACTATATTTATGAAATAAATGTGTAGAAAATTTATTGTATCTGGACTTTTATTGACTAAATTTTTCAACTACTTGGCCTGTCTAATTATTTGGATATTTAAAAATTTTAATTAGAATTCAAACATTCAGAACTTCAATATGGGAATAATTTTTCTCTATGCTAAAATATAATTAACGAATGACAACAAAGTTTTTATAAGTGTCTCTGTCATCTTAACTGAATTAAATATATATATTTATTTTTAGGAATAATTATAAATATATATATAATTAAAATAAAATAAAAATACGATAATAGCGAATTTTCTCGGCAAAAATAGCATAGTTATAACCTTAGATTATATAGAGTGTTTCCATAGAAATGCTTTAAAAAAAACGGGTCAACTTTTTCATACAATTTTGCGTGATAAATAATTACGAATGATTCCTTTATAACTTCTATATTTATTTTGTCTTATAAATTCTGCATCTTTTTAATGCGTAAACACTTATTTTATTTATTAAATAATACGTCAAGATACATTTTATACGTACGTATAGAATACTGAAAAAAAAAATCAAGTCGGCAAATTTGACAATTAGCTGACAAAAAGTTAATCTGTTTTTAAGATTCGATGCTCTATCTTTATAATCTAAGAGTATAGCATATATTTTTTTAATGTATGAGAATAGAATGGTGTCCCCGCTTGGGCTATCAGGATACTTTAGAGGAGCACCAATCAGGGATGATAGGTGAGGATGAATCAGGTCAGTTAGCCCATCGTGACGAATTTGATAATAATTAATCATAGTAGTTTCCGTTTGTGTGATGCCCGCTATATTATCATATCTATTACATCGTAAAAACATATAAATATTTTTTTTCTTAAGTTAGGCTTTCAAATGATGGTATAGACAAACAAAATAAAAAAAAAGATGTTTTGGCTTCTATTTCTCAATTTTTCTTAAATATCTTCTATGTCATCGTCTAATTTATAATTTTATTAGTAAGAATGTTAAACTAGTAAAAAATATAATGTATATGTAAAAAAAGGTTTAACTAATGTGGGCGATAACATAAGTAATAATCAAATATTTCGGAATAGGAATACTACAACTTGTGTTGCCCTTTGATGCAATTTCAATGCTAAAACAGTATGCGTGCTATATATACTATTTTAGTATTGAAATTTAAATATACCTGGTTCTTGCCTCTTTTTACGACTGCAATGCCCTTGTCAGGTAGTCGGTCATCCTTTGTCAGTTTATCTTTTACAGAGACACAATTTCTAGAAATTATTGCATCTAATGCCCTAATAATATTTTTTCTTATATATTTCCCATATAGATTGTCTAGTTACAATTTTATTATATTAGTAAGATCTCTTACTATCTTCAATGCAAATTACGTTGTGATTTTTTGTTGTAATCTTACGTTGAGTACAGAACTCTTGGTAAACTTTGGCAAGACATAAAATATAACAACAATAAATAAAAATTACTTTTGTCGAGTAAAATTTTAGGAAATTAATTATTGGAAACATTAAAAAAAAGAGTTACTATTCGTATAATATATTTATTTACACAAATTCCCACGTTAATTGGCCTGCACTGCGTTATATACACTATTCGAATTTTCATTTAGGAACCAAAAAGGTACAAACGTGAAAAAAAGAATAGCATCATAACGTCCATAAGAATGCGCAATAACCGTTGCAATTGCACTAGTGTTTCCACGCGCCTAGACCGAGGTCGCCAAGACCTCCTAATCCAAGGCCGCCCCAAGCGCCGAGGCCTCCGAGACCTATAGAGCTAGTAGTTAATAACGGGGATGCGATTGGAGCAGCGATGGGTGCGATAGGAGCGATGGGTGCAATAGAGGCTATAGGTGCAATAGGGGCAATGGGTGCAACGATCTGTTTAGCAACGGGCGCAAGAATGGGTTGTGGGTGTACAGCCGGCCCTAGTCGTTTCACGACCGCGTTGAACCCAGAAACTGCATCGGCTGAGTAGTCGACGACTCGAAGGGTGCCATCAGGTTCAGCGACTGAGTACGAGCCCTTAACAACGTCACCATCTCGGAGTTCGGTTTGCGCTTTATTGTCTCCAGTTAGAGGGTCGTTGACCGCGTAGTTGAAGCCATAACGGGGAATATTCTGGAACAAATGAACTATTAAGTTTCAATTATCCTTTAGTGATTTTTAGAAAGAGTGCTTCAGATATTTCTGTTAAAATATGTGGGTGGGTAAGTCGTATCAGTGATTTTTTTAAACGGTACGGAGTGGAACATTTTCGACCTATTTTTATTAAATAAAATTCTAATATAGAATTTTAGATGTAATCTGTCGTTCTTAATGTCTAAACAAAGAATAATAGTTATAGAAAATAAATAACAATAGTAATATATATGTCACATGATATCACTGGTTTGATTTATGATATTTTTTTTATATAGAATATATAATCAATGGTTCAAATCCGGATCGAAGGACTACTGAGTATTGGTACAATTTAATAAATATATCTTGTTTGTAGATATCTCGTTTTCTATTTTTTTAAGTGCAATAAAAATGGTATATTTTAAACAAACAACTGTCTGGGTTTAGGTACCTACCGTTTCATTAAAAAGTTTTGCCTTTTTTGTCTAACTTGAGTCTGATAAAATGAACTTGTATCTATTTTATTTGCGTGCTGAAAACTATTATTGGATATGATTAATCCATTCAAATGTTGACTCTATTTCAATGTTCTTGTTTATTTATTTATAAAAGACTGTAAACCATGTTTTATGTTAACGAGTCATTATAAGACTTTATTTTTGGTGTCGTAAAATGATAAAAACTCTCCCTATGAAAAAAAGTGAAATCTCATTAAAATATTATGTTTAATTATAATTATAACAGCGGCTTAGCTCTTTAGAAATAACTTGTTACGACTAAAGAATAGTAAGACTTGGTGTCAAATAATAACAATAAATATCTAATAGACAAATGATATCTTTGTTGTGTTTATCAATAAAAAAACAATAGCAGTACTGGCCTTTGGGGATGATCAGGGGGCGAGGGACCGAAGGGTGTTGTAGAGGTCTAAGAGAATCATCATAGGATTAGTAAAGGATCGCATCAAACTCGAGTTTCATGGAGTAGTCCAGATCCCCGATGTCTTTATTTTTTATTATCGGGAGATATTAGTTTGTCCAGAGATGTAAGGTATGCTATGGCGGGCTCTATAATACTGTAGATATGATATATATATGTATACGTACCAGGGAGCTGATGCCAACACCGACTTGGTACGGAGCTACCGCCACTGGCGGGACGGCGGCCGCCACTCCGAACAGGCAGGCAATCTATATAAAAGTAAATATTGAAGATGTATTGCATCTGCACGTAAATTTGAAATAGAGAGATAGACAGATACTCTTTATTGTTTCCTCCAAAAGATTACAATAGTAAACTTATTATAAATATAAATAATTACTAGAAATAATTACAATGAGAAAACAATGACTTTATCGTAAGAGCGATCTGGCATCAATTTGCACGATGAAAAATTTTGTTAGTTCTAGAGTACCGGAGTACCGGTATTTTTTGTTATATTGTTTATAGTAAACCTGAAGGGAATACTGATACTCACGTAAAACATAAAATTTAAAAAGTTATTTAAGATATATACAATTTAAAATTATGCTTTACAAAGTAACGTCATCAATTTTCATAAAATTTGCACGGTGTGAAACAGACGAATTTAAAAAAGAATCATCAAAATCAACTCTTATTTATACAATGGAACTAAAAATACAAAAATTTGCAATTACTTAAAGTAGTAAACTTTTAAGTATTACAACATAAATGCTGAAATTCGTAATCATTTATGTGTAGCTGGAAATAATAGATACTACAATATTTTCACAAAACGGGTAATATCTGTGATAGATAACATTACATATATGTATCACAAACTTATAGTATGTTAACAAAGTCTTGTTAAATACATATTTTTTAATTATGAGATTTGAAATTAGAATCGGTTATTTATACCGTACAATAGTATTTATAAATAGACACTTAAATTTATAATAACATAATTAAAACACATTAATTACAATTTTAATAAATATTTATTTGTTTTTAACATAAGAAAAATAACTCACCGCAAAATAAGTGAACATGTTGGTTTGTAAAACAAAGTACGATGTACTAGTATGATGTACATTGTTGTAAACACTGGCTTTTATACGCACACTGGTTCATTTGTCAATCCTTATTATCCTTCAATTTCACGCTTATTGATTATTCGCGCTACATTTTGCTAATGCAACTTGAATATTTTCATAACACGTCCTAAATTGGTACTTTTGAATAAAAATATTCGTATATTCAAATGTGATTATTTATTTTGAATTTGTATGCTACAATCGCCTTGTTGTTCGGGCTTTACAAGGTGGAAACTAAGTTTGATTTTGAACCACAGTAAATGTGGTGCCAATTCTTTAAAATTATTTATATTTGATATATTGTTGTATCAGCCGTCCGCTGCTGAACATAGCCTCCTTCATAAAGGGGGTTTTGCCAGTAGTTATTACGTTTGGCGGGCAGATTGGCTACCGTAGTCTGACTTTTGGTGATGTTTCAAGAGAGACGTTGCTACTTATCCTTCCATCATAAGCTCCCTTATTTGCCTCTTACGACATCCACGGAAAAGGAAGTGGTGGCCCATTCTATGCTGGGACACATACGGCATTTGGCATATTATTTTATATAAAATGACAATGTTTAAGGGTATCATGGGCGACACAATATACTTTGTTGTGTCCGTGATACTGTTCATATCGATAGGCGACGGTTATTACTTTCCATCAGGTGGCTCAGCTTGTTTGTTATTCTAAGTTGCTTGAAATTATTATGTTGTTTCCTAATGTATAATAATAAATAAATAATAAATACCACTGACATATGATACAGCTCTATCGAGGGGAGAAAGGATTGTTTGTTATTAAATGGGGATTAGTAGCCCCATTGCTAGCAATATACCCTGTCGACTTCCTCGTGATTTCCCCTGGAAACCAACATCATTGATTTATTGTTAATTCGTCACGGTGGGCTAACTGATCTGCTTCATCCTCACCTATCATCCCTCACTGGTGCTCTGCCAGTATATACCGCTAGCGCAAGCGAGTTTACCATTCCATTATCATCTATTAAAAAAAACAATAACCACTTGTCACTTTATAAAAACTTACGCCTATTACAGATAAAATTGTGGAGTTCAGGTAAAAATCCACCAGTTAAGGTGGTACAAACATGAAATGAGGCTATTCGGTTGCCATGTTGTAAGAAAATATCTTTCCTTGGCTGTAAAAAAGAGAGGACGAGGTCGGCAGTAGACTACCTGGATATCAAATATCAGGAAGGATATGAAGGAGCTTGGCTGGATAATTATACATATCAAAGGAAAGGAAAATATGTGTATAATAATTACGCGGATATCAATATATTTTCGCGCATTCCAATGTTTGGTAGTTCCATTCAATTGTTCCAATGCTTTTATAATGATGAAACTCTCACGTAATGGGAAGAGACGAGGAAAAAGAAGACTTTATGAAACTTTAGTAGGTATAATAGAGTATGTCTAATTTTGTATTTTTATGGCGTCGACTATTGATTAGTTGCATCATTCATACCTACCAGTTCGCATCTTAGGAATCGAAAAAGTCCAAATTTTAAATAGTTATATGGTACGCAATTAAACCATAAATGTAATTTATACAGTGGCGCAGTTGCAACTAATTCGGCTCCACTCGACCGCCTCATTACCCCTTTTCAGTAGAAACACTCTTTCCACTCAGAGTTACACAAATTCACATTTGCAATCAGAGCCCGGAGAAAAGTTCCTCCTCCGCCCCGCGGCCCCGCGCACTCCCCTCCCCTGCCGCCTTTAATTAACAGAAAGTGGTTCATTAGAGCTTATTCATTAAAGCAAGGAGTAATTAGCGAACTCTAATGAATGCTGTAATAATGTAAGAGCGGCCGCGTTGGACTGCGCCCCGACTTCTAGATTAATCTAGAAACTGGGAATAATTTAGTAATGGCGTTAATTTATTATGGAGTTGATTGCGGGAATTAGTGGTATTTAGTTGTAGGTAGGTCGTGTGAATATGAGCTACATGGTGTGGAACGATCGATTATATGCTATTAGTTATAGGCACGATTGTAATTACGTCGAAGCGATATTATAATTTTATTAAAACGCCACTACATTAGTGAACTACTTGCAACAGTCGATATATTGATTTGATATTTGAATATCATATTTATTCCCTTGTTACACCATCATTACGTAGGATTATATATCGTGATTCAATACAAGCAGGGGAACAGGATTTTCTTATTTTATCGACTCATTAACTTCCTATTGCTGTAAAGGATATTAACCTACTATTTACCCATCCTGTCACTGTACGATTCAAGTAGCTTGGTACAGGGTTTACTTTAGAGCATTTTTTTTTCTTTTCTTCTGATACAATATCTAGGGGGGAAAGGGATTGTTAGTAATGGAGACTGAGAATCACATTGCTAGCAATATATCTAACCAGGTCGACTTCCTCGCGGTTCTCCCTGGAAACTATCATAGTTAATTCCTGATGAATTCATGATGGGCTAACTGGCCTGTTTTCATTCACATCTATCACCCTTCACTGGTGCTCCGCCAGCGTACCCCGTTAGCGTAATCGGGGTTACCATAGCATTTTGACCCATCAAAAAATAAAAGCTACAATGTCTATGCTTATAACAGCCTTCTTTTATCTTATATAATAGATCTCTTACAATACCCTGAGAATTAATAAGATTGGCGGCATATCACCATTTTATTATCGCAATAGTGAATATTTTAACAAGTTTTTTTTTTATTCGATTTATACAAGAATCGAATCAGGAATTTTGTAGATACGCGGAGCAATGTTATTGTTACCATTAATTTTATAACAGGTTGAATCTCTCTATGTTATCATCCACAGAGGACATCATTACATCCAGATGGTTCGAAGACAGTGTAAGCTGATCAATTTTAAGTTATATTAATTAAAAACATACACAATTTTTTTTTAATGGGTGATAATGGAATGGTAACCCTACCCGTGCCATCGGTATACACCGGCGGGGCACCAATGAAGGATGATAGGTGAGGATGAAGCAGGTCAGTTGGCCCATCGTGAAGAATTCAATAAAAATTGTTTATGATAGTTTCCAGAGGTAACCACGTGGAGGTAGACCTAATAGGGCATATTGCTAGCAATGGGGCTATCAAACTCCTTTGCTAGCAATCCCTTCCCCCCACACAATTTATGTTACAACGCTGCAGGGGGAAAATGTAAATAGATTGTATTGAATTAATTACCATGTAATTGGCAATTAAACACTCCATAAGCCGACATTATTTGCAACAATGTTTGCAAATAAATCAATTAACTAAAATTCCCATGTTCAATGAAGAATCAAGTTAATCATCTTTACAGTTTCTTAAGTAGAGTAATTAAATCAATTTCAGTCCACTATATTTTCAGTAATTACAGGTCTAGCCAGGTGGTTAACGCAACGAATGCAGGTGTATTTGTTATACTTCCTGAAATATTTCAGGCAGGAGGTACTATATGTATGGTCAATTGATAAATATGATATTGAATTCTGAAATTGCCACGGCATGCAAAAAGTTTTTAAAATATTTTTTGTTTAATTTTATTCACTGTTTGTACTGCGTAATATTTTCTTGTCATTTTTGAGATTCTAACAAGAAGCTCTTTAATTGTTATTTCTAAAACGTATGTACAATAAATACCACTATATTTAATTATACAGCTAATTGGTATATGATTGTGAGATCTTTGTGGAAAATTTAAAGTTAAAATAATTAATAGATTTCGTATGTTGGTCGATCAATAATTTTCCGTTACAACAAGGGCATTACTCTTTATTTCTATTAACTTGTATATGTAATAATAGGTATGATGAAATAAAAAACGGTCCTTGTATGAATGCACTTCTAAATTATATCAGAAGTGCATTTGAATATCACAAATGCAGTTGCTGCTGGTTGCCGCAATTTATGGTATAATTCGATTGCCGTTTCTAGTTCTTAGACATTCTAACGATTTAAATATCCTTATATAATTTATTTGCGTAACTACATCTCCCAGTCTGTCTTATAGAATATGTTTGCGTATGTTTTCTAGAATGTTTGTCAATTAATACATGATCTACATAAAGAAAACACATTCCGTCGTCGCACAGAGATATGGATTCATTAGTATTCTTCAAAATAGGAGGTCGTTAGGTTGTTGCTAACAATTTTCTTATGATATCTGTTCCGCAGGCGGCATGTTAACCACGGCTCGCTGGACAACACGTATAATGATGTATGCTAACGTTATTAAAGTGTAGATACATCATAATAAGCAGTAACTGAAATAAAACAATGTACAGAGAAACAAAAAAGTTTGGACTCTGAATGCATACGTTGAAAATTAATGATAGAAATATTCATTTTTCAATTGAAAAAAATTTAATGCTTTAAGTTTTTTAAAAATATAATATACCAATTATTTTAAATCGGAATTTTTATTATACCGCTATAATTTTTTTTTGTCGAACAAAATCGCAGCGTAATATTGTTTTTATGTCATAGAAATTTTGTAAAATTTTCAGAATTGTTATGTAACGTTATTGTTTATTTTTTTCTAAATCTATTGACGTCGACTATATTTTTATATATATAATTTTTTTTTTATAAATAATATAATATGAAGGCACGTTGAAAATTTTTTTAACAAAACGCGTGAGATTGCGTTAAGAATTATTTAAAATTATGTATATAACTTGATGTAGTTGATTATAAAAGACCGTATTCGTGTTTATATTATTATTTTCATTATTTCATATTTATACAGGGTTACGTAGATATTTTCTATTTTATTCTGTGTTCTTTATTTATGTTTTAGATTTCGTCATGTGAAAAAGTTATTTTTTAATAGTTACTGTAGATTCTGAATCAATTTTGTTAATAATGAAATCAATTACCTGTTTTTGACTACTTTTTAATAGTACATATAACCATATTTTTTACAATTCATAGTTTAAATTCTTAATTATGCAAGTAACTTAGTAATATGTTGATTTTGGGGAAGAGATTTAAAAAATATACAGTTTAATTTCATAATGTTCATTGTTAAACTTACAATGCCGGTTGTACAGTAGACATGACCGGGTCCGGCTGACCCTTAGCGAGTTACATTTACCTAACAACCCGCCGGTCGACTTCGGCTTCTTAGACAATCACATAACGATATTTGAATAATTTTAATGGTAGCTAAAGGGTAATTTTATAATAAAAATATAAAAATATTTAATAATAATAGGTATATAAATATTTTTTTTAATAACTAGAAATGGCAAAAAAGCCGACGGACCAATTGGGTAATATCATGAACATCACTGATAATCTATGACCTCAACGGTGCTCTTGATGAATTCTTTTCTTGAGGATTATAGTATAACAAAAACTCCTCACCTTATATTTAACTGCTATATCTAACACTTCAAAACAAAGCATATTTGATTAGTGGCAAAATATGAAGGTACCCAGCAGACTTATGCAGTTTTCCTTTGATTTTTTTCTGCAATATAGAATGACAAACAAGCTGACAGCCTACCTCATGGAAAGTGGTAACTGTCGTCTATAGACATTGTGGAGTACAGGCCACATATATTATTTATAGCTATATATTATTATTTACCAAATTCGAAATTGACACGCATATCTATTGTTTCCTTTTGGCTTTCCTTTACGGCCCTAGTCTTCTAAGTTCCTTTGACTATTATATACATATTTCCAATTTCCATTTCTGATTTCCTTTGTCGCCCACAGACATGAACAGCACCTTGGACATTACAGAGTGTACTGTATCGCTCATGGTACCCTTCATGTGTTTGTTGCCATTCCTGAGGATTAAGGTGTAATGTGTGGTAAAAATATGATCAGACAAAAATAAACGAACTTTTCTATTACGACATTTGTATGCAATAAATTTAAATAACGAAAACCTACTTAAAAAACCTTATTAACATAAAATAGCTTCTTTTGTATTACTGATTGGTAACCGTCCCAGTTCTAAAATAACTGTTATCTAATTACATTACCATTATTGCATATTAATTACGATGAAAATAATTTGATCATATATTCTGAAATTCTTAATTTGTTATTATAAATTTAATTATATCTTAGACTTATAAATAGTCTCTGATTTATATAAATAAATGGGGGAGGTTTATATTTAGCAGTGGCTGGATAACGGCTGAGATAATGATGACGGTGATGATTTGTATAAAGTGTAAATTAGCGCCTGTTAGCTTAGACTTATACTTTTCAAATTCATGTAGGTGTCATTTTAAAACGATTGTCACTAATTTCGTGCTTTGAAGGGCACGTAAGGTTGTCGTTCGGTAATGTCAGAGACCTTCGTGTAAAATGAAGGCGGCCTAGAAATTTCTGACATCAGAGAGCGCTATCCTACATTATTAGTAATAATTAATTAATAGTCTATTTGTTTAAAATTCGGTTTTAGTTTTTGTTCATCATCATCATCACCATAACAGCCCATATTTGTCCACTGCTGAACATAGGTATCCTCCTATTAGTGGGTTATGCCAGTAGAAATCCTAAAAATTCTTGACATGAGAAAGCACTACCCTATACAACTAGTAATAATTAATACTGTTTTTGTTCAAACTCCAGGTTTTGTTTTTGTTCATCGTTATCATATCAGCCGTTAACTGTCACTGTTAAGTGAAGGATGATAGGTGAGTTAGCCCATCTTAACGGATTCAACAAGAATTGTTCACGATGGTTTCCAGGGGGATCCAGGCGGGTGTCGATCTAATAGGGCATACCGCTAGCAATGGGGCTGTCAAACTCCCATTGCTAACAATCCCTTCCCCCCTCCCCCCTCGTGACATTTATTATCAGGTGAGCCGTTAGTATATACACCATACTTCGTTGCATAAAAAAAAATCTAGCAGTTTTTCGCTATTTTTTGCTACAGCTCGTACTACATATTTGATGATGCGTCTGTCAAAAAGGAAGGACGCCGCGTAATTGGTCCGGCCGCCGGATAAATTCTAACAAACCCCGTTCCGTTTTCGGCGTCCTATGCGATTTAATGAGCGCCATTGAATGTGATACAAATATTTTGAGGGACGCATTCATATTTTTAATTGTGTGTTTATATAAAGATTTAAAACATATTGATAAGATTCGTCATTATGAACGATGAACATACCTACAATTTATAAAATTGTTTTTATTTAATATCTAATACAGAATAATTTTCTGAGTTTGATACTCAGCTACAATCATGTAATAATCACCAGAGGGAGACCTTGTACAAAAGTCTATTGCTTGGGTACCTCTGTCCCATTCGTGTTTCAACCGTGAAGCAGTTGTGTTTGCATGACTGTGTTTCGGTTTGAAGGGTGGGATATGGCGTGAATTTACTGGGTACAGAGGAATAACACCTGAGTTCTCAGGAATGGCAACGCGTGGGGGGGGGTATCATGGGCGAAACAGTATACTCTGTTATGTCCATGGTACTGCTACGTCTATAGGCGACGGTTACCACTTTCCATCAGGTGGGCCGTCAGCTTGTTTGCCATTCTAAGTTGTATAAAAAAAAAGTATTGGCGTATTTAAAATTATTTTCCAGGGTTCTAGTCATTTCAAAAGGCAAATTATGTATTCTCAAATATGTCCTTGTGCATTATTAAAAATTATACTCACATTCTAGGGTGGGCACCAGACAATTCTGGGGTGGGCATGGGCCACTGGGCCTCTTAAGTATACTTATAATAGATACTTAAATTTTTTTATACATAGGTGACGAACAAGCATACAGTTTATTTGATGGTAAATGTCTCTAACACTAGGGGTGTTACGTGCGCGTTTCCGACCGTGAAAAAACCTTAATATACCATTTTTGAAGAATCCCATAGATCCCACTACATAAATAAATATAAGGAATAGGTTATATTATTTCAGTTGATGAGTTTTTTTTTTGATGGATGAAAATGGTATGGTAACCCCGCCTGCGCTAACGGGATACGCTGGTGGGGCACCAGTGAATGGTGCTCGATGAGGATGAAAATAGGCCAGTTAGCCCATCATGATGAATTCATCAGGAATTAACCATGATAGTTCCCAGGGAGAACCGCGAGGAGGTCGACCTGGTTGAGTACATTGCTAGCAATGGGATTCTCAGTCTCCATTACTAACAATCCCTTTCCCTCCAGTTGATGAGTATTAATTCCACGCAGAGTTGAAATTGAGTTGAAAATAATTCTTAAGGAAAGTAACTAAGAGTTTCTTTTTTCTACTTTAGTAAGATTAAGAAGAAGAAGGAATAAAAAAGGTTGATTACGAAAAAAATATTTTTCAACTGAAATGCCATATGATAAATACGGAATAACCGTTCAACTGAATAAACACACTATTAACATGGCCTGATAAAATACCATACGACTTAGGGATAGTTATCATTTGTTCTTAATTTTTAACGTTTATTATTATTAAAACAACGCAATTTTTATTAAAGCATGACAGACAAATTCTACATCTAGTAGTAGCACTACTAGACATAATATTTGTCTATGGCGCTGTGTTAGCAACTAGTAATTGGACAAGTTTCTATGTACATTTTTTTAGTAATAGTTCTGTGTATGTAACCATAGCTATTTTAGCTATTATCGTATCATATTATCAATTTAAAAAAAAAATCTATGTATTTTCAATTTTTCAATTTAAATTCGTACCGAATTTCAATGAAAAGATGTTTCAATGTAAAGAAAAACAAAAGATAATTAAAATAAAATTAATTATTTGAATGCGCTTTTTCATAGATTGAGGATAAGTAATGTAAGCACATAGATGAGTACTATAACAATATTGCGTAGATATTTTAATTCTTACACACCTATTTTTCTACGAAAAATTCATTCTCCATTTTATCATGTTGACCATAAAAGGATTCAAGAATGCTGTTTATATAATCGTTTAATTTGCAATGTTAAACAGCTTGGACCAGATGTCTTCTTGGTTTTTAATCCAGCAAAATATTCATTAATGTATGTATTTTTTGTGGAAACAATAAGTCCGGAGTCCGCAGTTGACCATAAATTAAAATAAAATTAATATTGTGTTGCTGTTTTACAGAAAACATTCTGTTCAACAATATTAAAATTATGTTGTTTGAATTAAAAGTAAAACGACATTGTTATGAAACTGAAATTTATACGAAGAAATGATTCGTATTTTTAATTATATAAATAATTAAGAATGAGTAGGTAAAACCGTTACTTACATGATTGGTCTAAAAACATACATATTTAATTTATATTTTTTTTGTATTGCAAGAAAAAAATTTTCATATATTTATTATATTTAAAAGGTGAACATATTAATACGAGTATTATATATTGTTTAAATTACCTTATAAATTGTATACCAATTCAGTGTTGAATTTTATGGTATTTCTACTGTTTGAAATAAATCGCTTTATCATACATACATATATATCTGTCACGCTTATCTCCCATCTCCTCTTTTTTAGTTAACCATATAGCAATGTCCCACTATTAGGCAGGGGGTTTTCACATTATATATTAATACGAAATTAGTTAAAAATATCTGTAAATTACGTAATATGTAAGATGTGAATCATGTATAGGCATTAGGCATACTGCGTCACCTACGCTACATGCGTTATTACTTCTAAGAACTAATATATTATGCATATTAAAAGATGAACTAGTTATGTTCAAATTTCAAACATTAAGTTCATGGCAAAAATATATGAGATGTTAAAATCTGCCCCCACAAGTCACCAAATTCAAGAAAACCCCTACCATCGGTTTTATTAATTACATTAAGGGAAAGTTGAAAAAGGATTGTGTAATTACGATAATGTTTGCAAATCAAAATCAAATATCATAGCTATTAAGTTTTCTTTGATCAGTCGATACTTACGTTCTTACATTTTGTTTACGCTGCATAAATGTTTGCAATTGGGTATTTAGAATAAAGATCCAACGCAGAATCGTATATATATATATATAACCTATATATATGTTTATATATATATAGGTTATATATATATATATAACGGGGTGACGGCCCACCAAATGGAAAATTGTAACTATCGCCTAAAGTACCTTCTAAACTAAGAATGCACTATTAAATAATAAAAAAAAATTCAATTGTGACAAAACCGATTATTTTGATTTAAAACTATTGAACTGATTTTGATAAAATTTTTATGGGACTGAAAAAAATTTCAAATCGGTTTTACAACAGTTATGAGGTAACAAACATAAAATTGTGAATTTGAAATTGTGAATCTCTTTTTTTTCAAGTTGGTAGAAAATAAATGTTTTTCCATAGATGTAACAGACTACTCTGTAATGCTTATTGTACCTCTCATGTATGAGATTACTGAAGACCTTGTCAAGGGACATTAACAAGTAAAACAATGTATTAATTTACAAAATTTTATTTTCCTCCTGTCGCCGGCTTTCTTACGCTAGTTAAGTATGTTCTTTCTTTGTGTACTGGTAACACAGCAACTGACGTTTCACATAACAACCTGCACGGACTTAGGTTTTATTTAACACAATTAGTTGCAACGTCAAATTCCACCTAATTAATTGTTGCTTGTATTATCTTGGCTTACGAACCGATTGTGACCGCAAGTCCGTGCAGTTTCGTAAATTAAACATATAGTTAGATGGCAAGACTCACTAAACGCTAACATTATTTTTATGTCGATGTGTTCTTCAAGCATTCGTGTTTTATAATAAACAACAGCTTGACATGCTTTGTTTTTTAAATGATAAAATAAATAATTTGAGTAAGTTGTTAGTTGTGTTTATGGAAAGTTGGGTTGGAAAATAAATATATATTCTATCTTACATTTTAATATTACAGTCGTGAATGTAAAAATAATTATTTAAAAGTAATACAATAGCCATTAAGATACTCGGGCTAACTCCAAATGGAAATTAGATGTTCGATAGTTCTATAACATTGATTAAAACAAATAAACTTTATATTTTGAGTGAGAGCATGATTGTAACACATCGACATTCAATAAACAAATCGTTTATATTTCAATAGGTAGATACGATAACGGAATACATGTATGAATATTTAATGATTCATATAATGTATAAGTAGATTTTATATACAATAAGGAATGTTAGCGTTTGAGATTACTTACATAGTATGACTGTATATATTTTAAATTGAATTTAACAAATTTATTTGATGGTAAAACATAGATAATTATGTACAGAGACCAATAGTTATTTTTTTTTATGGAAAGTTGGCATCAAAATTATTGCTACGAAGTTTTGCGTCCAAATTTTAGGTACAAGATGTGTCTACTTAGATCTAAATGTTTACACTAATATGTACATTTAAAACGAATAATAATAACGGGCTATTAAAACTAATAACAGCTCGTTGTTTATACACGAAATAACAAATTTATTCGAGAAAAAATATTTACATAGCAAGATTGCAAATCACAGAGATGAGTGCGCAAGAAACACAGTTGATGTTATGAACAAAGTTTTAATTAAGTAATTATTTATCAAATGGTACACTCACTGGCAAGAAGCATTATTTACTTATATCCGCACTTATGAGTACCTAATGATACAAAGACATAACATGGTATTTGTCTGGAGATATAATTAATAGTATCCAAAGGCTTTTTCTGTGCAAAGGCAAGTAACAATAAAAAATTGAGTGGGTAATACTCACGCGATATTTAATTAGTTCCAGCTCTTCAAATAAATTATTTATTTTCTCATTAATTCTTAATGATACAATAAAAGCGGGCACAGCTCACAATCATTGTTAATTAAAAAATAATTAATTATTTTTTATAAAAAAATGAACATAAAATAATATCTATATCATTACTAAAATAGATTTGCTTAAAGTTATTGCTCTGAGGGTTCGAAATATATTTGACAATGAAACACACAGTCCGCTTGAGATCGGCTTGCACTCGAGTTTCGAAATGTATCAATGCAAATTCTTAATGTCAAATATAAAATATTTCCATAGAGTCGACTGCAAGTGTAGTTCCTTCTCACTTATTTTTATCACTAAGGTGTTTGTTAGCATGCTGTATTCCTTTACGGTGATATAAGATTTCATACTACAAGGGTCGACAAAGTATGAATGATCTCTTTGATATTACATTGAGTTGTACTGATCGGTTATCATCAGGCGGACTGTAAACTTAATTATCATCTTCGATGTATAAAAAATGTTTGTGTTCAGTGCTCGCTCCAACCAACAAGAAAGTTCATTGTTCCATCACAATTATTTCTACAAAAATTAAAATTCAGGCAATGTTTGTATGTAGGTTGTCACAGTATATTTACTGTGGGGGAAGGGATTTTAAGTAATGCGAACTATCAGTCCCATTGCTAGCAATATGCCATGTCAGGTCGACTTCTTCGTGGTTTCCTTTGGAAACCATCGTGCTGAATTTTAGATGTAGGGGAGACTGGGGCTGGTTGTGCCAGGGGTACGTAGTTACAGTGGCAACAGCGGCGAAACAAGGAAAGATACAGTTACGTAAGAAAGACATAAATAACGCCACCATTACACCGCTCACACGGCGCGAGAGCTAGCAGCGCCAGAGTTTTCGTGAATGGAGTACATATGTATCGGTAATAAAACAGCAGGTTGGTAAAAATTTCTATTTTTAGTAAAATTGTCTACAATCTGTTTTCCAAATAATCAGAGAGTCTGGTATTATTATTGCGCTTTAATGGTTACTTTTTACGATAAAACTACGTTTGTAAAGTTGTATTCATTTGTGTTTTTAATACTTAACTTCAAAAGATCAATTTTAGCGTTGAGGCTAAAGGTAACATTTGTTCGGGACAGGTTGTGAAATATCATTCTCTACCCCGTGGTTTTTCTTTCTAATTGATATAATTTATAATTTATTGTTATTGACGGACTGTTTTATTACTGACAGACCTATAGAGGATACTAATCCAATTACTGGATATTCTAAGGATATTGAAAATATTTTTTATATCCTTTGGCATGCAAATATTTGGCCTTATCCGAAAGCAGCTGCCAGAAAAACTGAGATAACGCAACGGAAAACTCACAAATTCGCTATCTTAATTGATACGCTGGAAAAAAAACTTTAACATGGAACAGAAGAAGATTAAATCAAGTTCAGGAAATATAGATAAACAAAATATCAAGAAGATAAGAGAAGCAACTAAGTAAACAAGAAAGTTAACAGTAAGGAAGAAGGTACTACATGAAACTGATGAAGAAAGCATAGAAGAGGAATATTTTCGTCTGATATGTTGTGACCCATTTGATACCGAGAAAGCGAGTGAAGAAAGGGTAGTGTGTTTTGTTTGTAAAAATTGGTCACATGTCAAATGTATTCAAGGAAATATTACACACTACTGTTTGAACTGCGCAAGTGACTATTCAGACGATAGTGATTGAACTGCTTCTTTTCCTTGTAGGACCTTTTAATTTTATTTTTAATTATTTTTTTTTTTAATTTTTGAGTTAATGTAACTTATGTTAATTCGTTTTAAGTTTTTGCTCGATAAAGAAGTTTTTTTTTCTTATACGTGAGAAATAATCAACGTTTTGTTTTTCTTATTATAAAACTCATCCCCGGTCTCCCCTATTTATCACGATAGTCTAACTGACCTGTCTTTTCGGTTTTACATATAATTTCTCACTGCTGCTCCACCATACCGTTAGCGCAAGCGGAGTTACCATCCCATTATCACTCATTCAAGAAAAAAAAGTAATTCTACTGAAGATATTCGTAATATTTAATTTAAAAATTAATCATGACTGTTTTGTGTTAAAGAGGATCCATCACTACATGCATACAGTGCCAACAATTTTAAATTTATGTTACAAATTTTATTATTATTAGTATATTTTAAATTTTCAATAAGTTATTGATATTTGAGTAACATTCAATTATGTTGTTCGATGAATCTTTTTAATAAAATAAATTATTTAAAGTAATAAACATTATCTTATGAAAGTTTTCTAGCAACCTATATTACATTTCCGTGCTCTGGATCCAAAAGGAATCCCCTTTGCTTTAGATATGCCATTGTCACTTTCTCACACGTACATCTCATTATCACTTTCTTTACAGCAACAACATTTTACAGACCAACCCTTAAGTACCAGTTAAATGGAAATTTCCATGTAGCGAGTAAAGTTTTTACATAAATTGCCATTTTCACAACCGAAATTAAATATGTAGTAGGTACTAAAGTATATAATTTAACAGTTCAATAACTGCAGAAAAATTATTACTCACTGATTAACATTGGGAATGAGTAGTAATAATTCTGCTACGGCTTATTTCAACAGTCTAGGACACAACACTTCACTCTGCCTCTGCGTCACTGGCTGGAGACGGAAGTTGAGGCTTGAGGGATGTGGCGATTGTTAAATCGAGTGCTGGTTCTTGCAACCCAGGCGTACTCGGCGGATGAAGGCTCTGAGCACCCATTTGAGATCGCACGTAATGCTGGGACGTCGAAGCCCCGTCGAGCTCCGAAGATGAGCAGGCTGCCATCGTCGGAGGCGTCCAGCAAGCAGCGCTCGAAGGCTCAGGTTTCATTCCCGTCGCGCTGAGGTAAGAACACGCCATCATCTGCAAATAAATACTGCATGTTAAATGAGCAAAAAATACAAATGATCTTTACAATTACGTAGATTGTTCGTGTTATCTCCAGAGTAGATTGGAGTAAAAACAGAACTTACATAAATAATGAAATATGTAGTATTATGAGATGAGAGGCTAAAGAATTTGCGGGTGGTGCGGAGGGAGGCTGTTTCTCTAATCACGCTAATAGCCAATGCGCAGCTTCCCCTCCCTGTGCGGTCTTGCCTTAGCTCGCTCCAAGGAGGCTTTCACACTAATCGAAGTGAGCGCAGGAGCAGAGCAGTTTTGGATAAATCGTATCACACGTCCGCTACTCCGACACTTTCCGCCCCATAAACAACTTCTCGCATTTACACAAAGTTTAGAGTTCACTTTAAGAAAAATATACCTATAAAAGTAACACATGAAAATTTTTCAGCTAGTTTAGTGATCAAAATGTGTTATGAGTTTAGAATGTTAAACTGTTGTAGGAAAATTAGCTTGTCCTAAACGTGTTTATTTTGGTTTTTGATGTAGTTTCTTATACGATAAATCCACGTGCCCTATATCCATCCGAAATATGAAGCAAGCAGTTATTCATGAATTAGAAAAAAAATCAAAGAGTCGCAGTCAGATTTTTCGTTTTCTGCTAATTTTGTTTTTTTTTTTTTTTTAGGTGATATGACACAAAGTTAATACATAAAATTTATCAACACGGCCGTCGTCAGCATTGAAATAAGATTTTTAAAACGAATGGTTCTGTTCTCTTCAAATTGCCGGTATGCTTATAATTTATTGTTAGGCAGGTATAATCTTTTGGCAAATTACCAGTTATAAGACCGCACGTTCTCCAATACATCTTGAAGAAATTGCAGCCAAAGCATTTAGTAGCTATATATCATGGCGTCGGTGCAGGCCGTTGGCTGCGTCTATTTTTCACACATAGTCTGCGAAATTGATCGTGTTAACGTTACGAGAGTTTGGTTGTTACGAGTCGGACGCTTTTTAATTGATTTTTTATATTATATAACATCACTTAGATACTTTGGATATGGATTACATATCTTTGAATAAGGATAGAATACTAGCGACACACTCCGGTTTCACACGGGTGTAATTTATTACAAAACATTGAATTTATACACTTAATAACAGTTTAATTATATTGTATTGTATATAGAAACCATCCGTAAAAATACATCAATATGACAATGAAACCTTTGTTAAATTCTGTTGTTTTAGAGGATGTAAACGAAGAAACAGATGGACATAGCGACATTGTTTTGTACTATTCATAGATATGTAAGTATAATCTGGTAGTGTAATGTATTATACCTATGACACGATTTTATATATATAAAGCTATGTCCGTCTGTTTCTTCGTTTACTTCCTCTAAAACAACAGAATTTACCATATTTTATATATAATATACCTAGAAATGCACAAGATACTTTTCGTATTGTGAAGCGAATAGATTTGTATTTGGTACTTGTTATATTGTACGATAGTTACATAGTTAATGTGCCGAACAAAAGCCGCTACACAATTGGCATAGTTCGTGGTAACAGCTGCTCGCGTATACGGAGTGTTCTAACAATGATATTGTAACTTTAATATTTATTGCACTTGATCAACTCGGGTCGTGCTACGTAGTGCGACGTCACCTATAACACTATTACATATTTATATGTGACCGAAATTAAAAACATGAATGTTCATGCATAAATTTATGAAGGGACCCAATCTGCGTCTAGTCTATAAACAAGCAGAACTTAATTAACTTGACGCCATTGTACGTCGGGACATAAACCCTTATAAACGTTTCGGTTAATATGTTTAAGCGTTGGTATTGCTTTAGGAGACCTAAACTCTTCTGTGAGAGTGTACAAACGCTAGAGGCAGCAGCGGCGGCGCTCCGGCCGAGTCCCGGAGCACGAATGAATTAGTGTTGTTGTGTTGTGACCGGCTAGCCGGCTAGCGGCTGCGGCGGCGTGGAGGGTGGCCAGCAACCCCGCCACCATCACACTGGCGGGGGGCATGTTGCGATTAAAATATAATTAGGAGCTCGGCAATTGTTTCGCCATCGAGCCAGGTGGCTCGGCTCAGGCGGCTAGGTAAATTAAATAGCCGTATAGGGTTTCCAATTACGCTCGCTCGACGGCCGCGGAAAACACGCTTATTGCCTAATAATAGAACCGAGGGGAACAATATGAGGATCTTGTATAGTTGATTAATTATTTCACGCTGAGCGCGGGCTCGTTTATGTTAAAAATTGCACCGGAAATAGTGTGTTCGGGGTCGATACAGTACGCAGGTGTAGCGTCGTATTAATTACAATCGGAAAGACAGTGCTGTGTAATAAATCACATTCAACCTAGAGCATACTTTCAGTATTAATGAATTCAAACGGGCCGCGATAATTGCGTACCTAATTACGGGCGGACGGAGCTGTCTAATTTATCACTGTCGGATTATGAATTAGGAATGGCGTTAATTAAACATGCATAATATTTGTGGTGGCTACACACAGCGAAGTGCGCCATTGTCGTGAGCTATGGCGCCGCGCTCCTCGCCGCGGTCCACGGGCACCGGAACAATTGGATTTCAAACTATTACGGACGCTATTGAAACTTAACGAATACGCTACTGCCTGTATGTGAAACAATATTGTTGACAATCACAATTATGGAATTAGAGTTGTGTGAAAACAGATGAATAAGTTTAATCTTTTATAAATCTTGCGGTGTTTAACTGTACTATGTTTTTGTTTGTTACGATCTCTAATATAAACTGTAACTCAGTGCTTTTATGTTCTATTAACTTTTACATGCGTCTTTGTTCGCGTCATTGAGACATGTTTAATAACCGGGATAAAATTAACCTATATCCTTCTCCATCCTATAATAACCATAAGTATCTATATACCAAATTTCATTGTGATTGGTTAAAGAAACTTAGTTTCACATTTATAATATTAATAAGAATTTACTAACGCTAGAATGTAAAGAGCCTTGCATAGAGAAAAATAAATTAACTGTCTTTTGACTGCTGGATAACATTTTCTATTGACATGTGTTTTGGGAATTGTCAAAATATCAGTCTTGGAGGAAGAGTCCTCCATTTTTTATTATGTGTCTTTTTTTTTATTTATTTATTAAAGGTATACACAACAGGTTACAATCAATAACATTATAGACATTACATAAAGATAATAGATTGAACTAGATTGAGACCCAGACAGGTGTACACACAGCATGGTTAAAGCAGTCGGCAAACAATGTTAAATTATAAAGTTATATAAAGAAAGCATATGAATTTGGTAAATAACAGTGAAGTACATGCAAATAATAAAAATACATAAAGATATGGATACGTTTACTGGTTACCACTGCTAGGATCATAGATGATCAT
Source organism: Galleria mellonella (assembly GCF_026898425.1). Lineage (NCBI taxonomy): Eukaryota > Metazoa > Arthropoda > Insecta > Lepidoptera > Pyralidae > Galleria > Galleria mellonella. The sequence continues at coordinate 1,640,497 of NW_026442162.1, read as the reverse complement.
TATAATATGCATATGCTTTTAAGGGACTATTTTAGCAATACAACTGAACATATTTCATAAAAGGACAAACAATTTAGAGTTTCTCATACTAACTTGACATTTAGACAAGTCACGCTATATGGAAGATTAAACGTTTTTCGCTTGTTGAAACATGTTTTACCTTTATAAGTAAAAACTATTGAAAAATAAATAGCAAATCATCATCATCATCTTATATATCAGCTATTACCTTTCTACTGCTGAATATAGGCCTTCTCCATAGACTGAAACGACTGCATTCCAAATGGCAGTTTTTTTATACAACTTAGAATGGCAAACAAACTGATGGCTCACCTGATGGAAAGTGGTAACCGCGACGGTAGACATGAGTTGTACAATGGACATAACAGAGTATATTGTTTCGCCCGTGATATCCTCTATCCGTTGCCATTCCTGAGAACTCAGGTGTTATTCCTCTGTACCCTGTAAATTCACGCCTATCCCACCCTTCAATTCGAACACACAGCCATGCAAACACAACTGCTTTACGTTTTAAACACGAATAGGACAGAGGTACCCAAGCAAACGACTTTTGTACAAAGTCTCCCTCTGATAAGTTTATAATTGGGAGCGATTTGCCAGTTGCTACGCTTTGCAGGCGGGTTGACAACAGCATTCTGGCCTTTAATGATGTTCTACATTAGACATTGCTGCCCATCCTTCAACTATTTAGTTCTCTTAGTTGCCTTTTATGACACCTACGGAAAAAGAACGGGTGGCCTATTCTATGCCGGGGCTACACGGCTAAATATAATAAGACATAATGTAGTATGGTAAAAGGAGGTCAGGTATGTACTATAAGGCGTAATCGTTAAGGGTCAGGCATACCTGTAGCTGGGATTACTGTAGGTCGTGTTGACTGCCCCTTAAACTACACTTAATGATCGATATTTGATACCGCGATGCGATAGCTTTGACTAGCTAAACGTGACAATTATGTTCAACCGCAAATGGTAAACTAGGTCTTTTATTGTTGACAGTATATTTCTTGAATTTTCAGTGTCACAGTACAGCGATCAGCCTAACCGTATTGTAGTTTTTTTTTTGGTTTTGTGTATCAATTTCTTTTATTTCATTTTATATCACATTTGTAATAAACCTATTTATAAATTTTAATTTAATTAAGACGGGGCTAGCCATTATACACAGCTATATCGTCATAGTCGTAGAATACTAATGGATCTGACAAACATTAAATATATATATGATATGCTCATTAAGTTAGATATATTAATTTCAGATTGCTTGGCGAAATATTGGCATGTCTATGTCTTTCTTATAATACCCACTAACGATCCCTGTAGCTCTGTCGTACTGTTAGGTTCGATTCTTAGTCTAGTTAATATTGGAAATAAAGTTTTTATATTGACTTCTCAATGAGTCATGAGAACATGACTCATTGAAGATGTTTCTTCTAAAACACAAACTGATGTAATTTCGATTGATTTGAGAAATAATATATTAGCAGTTATCTTTATTTTTACTACTGTACAATAATTTACATAGATGATTAAAGTTATTCATAAGTTTATACGAAATTTGATTTCGATTAATATATGATTACATTACATTGATCAATAAACACAATTTAATCCAAGAAAAGTCCATGCACACGTTCCATATAATATCACAGTTGAATGGAAAGCTCAGTTCACAATAGTCCATCGGTATTCCATTAACTAGTAAAGTAAACACGGGCCGCATCCGGACTCTAACTCAATACAGAACGATTCCCGGGGAACGATACTCGCTGTCGGCCGATTTGGGACATTTCTATTCGATTGTAACAACACTGTTTATATTGGGTCCCGACAGCCGCTCCCACATAGACTTTCGCGAGACAATGCAAGACTGGGTCTAAATAATTTAATAGTTGTAGGCGTGTGTCGCGTGGAGCCGTTGGCAAATAGTCGGCCGATATTGCGTCCGGCTCGAGTTTGGTCTGTAGGCGCCGAGTGCTCGCTTATGAGGTTTGGACCTCCTTACCGTACGTGCGGGGAATAGAATATTAATTAAGTGCTGAATACACAAAACAATTTACTTTCAATTTGAAATATTGAAAATCAGTATTATCTGTAATTAACAACTTACGAGTAGGTATATAATATGGTTTATCTATATGGTATTATACATATTAAGATATCTCACGATTATGAGACGTAAAATGTAGCGATGTATGCAAATTAATTAGCCATGTATCGATTTTGTCTCTGAAATACAGTAGTAAAACTTTCGGTCTGATATGTAAATACATTTTTAATTTTATAAATTCTATAACATCAAGTCGTCAATTATATAAAATCTATAACATCAAGTCTATTGTTTTTGTCTATGCTGTTTGTTTAAAAAGTTTAACTAGAAGAAACTTAGTCATCGAGATATTAGATAGAGATCTTTTTACACGATATTTCTCTACGTAGTTTCAGTATAATAAATGACCTTTCAGCAGAAAGTTGGCTAATAACCTTGAGACATCTAATATGGTTATATAAGAGACTAATTCTCGTAATACGTAAATGCCGTAAACAGTCGCCCAATAAGATATGCCATGGTAAGATATAAGAGTGATAGTGAGCGTTTGGCTCGGGCGGGCGGTAATAAATTAGGGCGAGCGAGGGCGGGCGGTGTCGCGTGCGCGGCGGCCGTTTGTCGCGTCGCGTGCGCGCGCGCTCATTGCTTATTCATGCGGGCGCGGCACGCACACCGCCGCGCCGCGCTGTACGTCGCTCCGCGTACCGCGGTGGCCACGTACGCCATCTCACTGACCACATTAATCATCGTTCACATCTTCCTTCACTGATAAACGTTTATTTCCACGTCAGCACTCGTCTTTACTGCGACAACTCCATAAAAGACTAAACAAATCAATACGCAACTTGATTTATGTTGAAACGTACGATAAGCAAGTACCACTGTGTACCGCTCATTTACAAAGGCAACTACCGCAAATGTTCACTTGTGCGTAAGTGGCGTAGTAGTGTAATTTATGTGGGTACTTAAGAAAACTTTAAAGAAGTCTTAGTGACTTTCGTCAAAGGGTTTTGCATAATTCCCGATAACGAGCATTCGAGTCGCTCTTACTTCAAAGCTGCCGTTTCTGTTACAGTTTATTAATAATAAAATTTGGTCGGGTTGTCGGTGGCTGCGGGCGCGGGTCCGGGCGGGCGCGGGCTCGGGCGCTGTAACGAGCGTGGACCGCGCTCGTTATCGGGCTCCGGCCGGCCAGCGCCGCGGAAAATTCGCCCGAAACTGACGCGCGTGAAAATTTAATGAACGGCCGGACGCTAGTTAACTAAAAGGTAAAGTGCACCCTCTTGACGTGTTCGGTAAATATTAATAGTGAGTGTGCTAGCGTGCGCCATTAAAAATGCACGAGTCCGCGGACACGGCAGTGAGCGGTGGCCGGCGTCGGTCGCCTTCATTAGCCGCTTTACTCGCGTCCCCTTCTCAAAATTAACCTCCGTTTGCCTTAAGCCGGTTCGCACGCCTCGTCCATCACAAACTATGTCTCAATTAGCCAACTACTAGTCGAAGCAAAAGACATTTCCAGCTACGCTTTAGAGTACGTCTATCCAGACATCTAATAGCCAACTTCCTCTAGTTTCGAACACTTTCCGAGAACAAGTTTCACTATCTGAACCATTTTAAAACTCTTACGGCCGCTATTAAGGATAATAGAAATTGTCTGGCTGAAACGATGCGTCAAAGAATTATATCGGAGTGCGAAATGATACAAGTTTAACTAGTCTAACAACAAATTTCTTCTAGGAAATAGATTAGTTAGTGCAGTTATCAGTTCTTTGAAACCATTTGTTATAAGAAAAAGAAGTTATTGTTTCTTCAATACGTCATTTACTACAATTTTCTAAGAGAGTTATGCTATTACTTTATACTCTATTATATGCTATAATAGATCTACTGTTAACGTCTAATATGATTATAAACTGTCACACTGGTGAACACAGGCCTCCTCCATAGACTGTCGTAAGGAACCGTTCTGAGCCATTTCATTATTACCCATAAAAAAACCATCCAACAATTTCGATTTCAGTATTCGGAATATTACATTATAAATATAATTGTTAAATCTTTATAAAAGGGACATTGTGCGATTAATGCAACATCTGGCAGAATTCTGTGTGCTTAAATTAGAGAGGCGGCTCTACGAGGCCGCTAAATGCGTAGAGGGGGTGATATTTGTTACGCAGTAATGAGGATCGTTAATTATGTATAGGAAGGTGCGTCGCCGTTTCAATTCAGAATGGTTGTGTCGTGGACTCTCGCGAACGAGGTCAAGGGTTCGCGACAGTACCCCGAGGGGCTTCCAAATTAATGAGACACTCCTTTGTAATAAAGAAATAACAAGAATTGCTCACGCGAAGACTTCGGTGTCATTAGAGACGTTGCGAAGTCTTGAGTAGTAGCGCTCCGCCTAAACAACTCGGGTATCTACCAAAAATTTCCAAACGAATCTGTGAGGACATCTGAAAACTTTAACGTGGGCTGCTGTACGTTATCAGTAATGTTCTATATATTGATATATATTTTTATTTAGCTCTATAGCGGTAAATTAATATTTTATGCAACTTAGCCTGGCTTATATATTTATTATATATAACATTAATTGAATTGGGTATTCCCAACTCGAAACTAATTAATTAAATTTAATTTCACTAATTCATACAAGTGAACAGATATTCCAAAAAATGATTTTGTAAGTTCTATTATGCTAGTCGAAGATACAAAATAATTTTTGAAGGTTCGTATAAACTGCGTAAGTTTTCATATAAACTTCGCATTTATGTCATAGATTTAGCGTGAAAAGTTAAATTATTATTTTGAGGTTGCAACAATTTTCGTGAGTCATGTTATTCAGATTCAGGAATAATATGACTGATTTTATTATGTATAATCTTTATTAATATTATAAATGACATATTTGAAATTATCTAATTGACAGTTTTCTAATTTTTTGTGTCGGTATGTCAGTGTCGGTCTAGCGGTGTCGGCGTGTCAGTGTCGGTGTGTCGATGTCGGCGACGCGTCACGGGCTCACGGCTCATATTACCAGAGGCAGGGTAGATTAGAGAGGGTAGCAGCGGCCGGCCCCGGAGGCCTGCGGGCGGGTTTCTAAGTCTCGGCTAATTGGATGAACCGCCAGCCGGCCCAATTAGCAGCACCGTTGTGATTCATTTTAATCGTGCGCCCTTATCAGTGCACCTCGACGCGAACTAGAGCAATTTTAGACATGTACATACATGAGTATACAATATTCGCTGGTTCTCTATACATCATACTTAATAGTACACTTACATATAGTTAAACATAATATATTTTAATAATTACTGAACTTTATTTTCAATATCTTTTTGTTTTAAGATACAGTTTGAGTAGTAGAGGCCTAAAATAGTAGTAAAGAATGTTGTTATAGTAATTATAAATATAAAATAAAACAACTAACCTTAAAAATAATATATCTGTTGTTAACTACAATCAAATTAAGGTAACATTAAACAGGATAGACCTAAACCAATATCGGTGTTAGAGTAAATAATAGAGGGTAGTAGGGTTACCACACGTCGGCGCGTGACGGATAGTCTCGGACCATAACGTGCGTGGAGAACTAACGGCGCGTACGGGAATTAATCAGGACCGTTTTCATCTTAAGACAAATTCAATTATTTTATGTATTAATTAAATTCTAATTTGTATGACTGTATTTGAATTTCGAACGATTATATCCAGCCTGGATTGTAAATGAATGGATGTGACTTTTAACGATTAATTGAGAATACTCGTATTAATTTTAAAATGAATTGAATAAACAATTTAATTTATCATTATAAATTATTGATATGTTAATCATGATTCTTCTTTAGAAAGATATCGAAGTTAGATTAAATTTATAATTTAGAAACAAAAAAGGTGATTAAGTTGATTGAAAAAAATTTAAAATGTCCTCTTATACTTTACATATTGTATAAACTTTATAAATTAATTTAAATAAATTCAAAATAAAATTATAAATTAGCTAAATTAATAACTTATTTCTACCATTGCTAAAAACTAAATAATTTGCAAATATTTTTTATTAGCATGGTTTATTAAATATGAGTATATTAATTATATTAAAATATTCCAAGGTTCTATTAATTTGAGCATAAGTACAATTCGTAACTCCCCATCATGACTTGTTGTAATTACAGAATACCTTTTTTATAATAACATTAATATGATATTTAGGTAAACCTGTATCCGATTTCTGCTGCATTATTTCATAAGAGATTCATTGAGGAATCACAGCACTGGCAAAGTTTTAAGTTCCATATAAAAAAAAAAACTACTTGTATCTCACGACTTCGCCCGTAGTTGTATCGTAATATCGAATAGCCTAAAATCTTCCTCAAAAAATGAGCTATCAAATGCAAACAGAATTTTTCAAATCCGACTGGGGTAGCTAGAGCTACTCTACTCTCTAGAGAGTAGAGTAACTCAAACAAACAAAATCTTCTTTGTTAGTATAGATGTACATTTTTACGCAATCTAATAGAGTGTTGAAAATATTAGAGATATACAGGTAGTATTATACTGAATAGTGAATATTAATATACAGGCTGATACTTTTTCATCAGTCGAAATGCATTCGATTGGAGCCACACCAAGTTGAGGACGTGTCCATAACCAGCGCATGTTTACAAAACACAAAACAGCGAGGCGCGGTGCGAGAGGGATGACAAGAGAAACCACTTCCGCGATGAGATGGCGCACTTCCTGTGATTGAGGGTTGCTGCCTCCCCCCTCGCTCTGCCTGATCGGTCCGTAATCATTGCACACAAACTTCTACATCAATTTTTTTGCTGTTGGCTAATTTATTATGGCCATTAAAGACAGCCATGAGAAATTATTTATATGTAAACAATGTTTTCTTTGTCAAAACAGAGAAAAGAATGGACGTGAGACTGACTATTTTAATACGTAGATTAGGTATCTAAATACTTATAGGTAGTAGTAAAAAAATAAACAATTATGATCATCTTAAAAAACAAAAATATATTTAGAATGCTATGCATGTTTTAGTTATATGTGTGAAGCTCTCAACTTTACGTATTAATTATACAGGAATTAATGAAGCAACGCAACGAAATGCTCAGGTATTAAGCAAATATTATGTTTATAAACATTCACGTTAAACGAACACGCTTAACAGTCGTCGACGCCACTGAATGCGGTACAGTGTAATTTCCAGTGCATCCCATTCCCATCTCTCTCGCTCAGCTAAGTAATGACTTAGATCCATTCCCGGATAAATAGCAAATTGAATGTGTGCCCCTCCGATGGCATACGGCCCCTGTTTGTGCCAGGCTTTAGCTATCTTTTGCTGATACAATTGTCCAAAAAGTATTTTTGTAAGTACTTTGACATTTTTTATACACACGGGTTAGAGAAAAAGGACCGATCTAATGTACTAGCAATCTCTACCCACACATCTGTATTTCTCAATAAAATAATTCTGTATTAATATAATTAATATAAAAAAAAAATATCTGTCCTAGAATGTAATTGATGTCTAATTTATTTAGTTTCAAAGGCACAATTAAATACCTGATTATGTATTATTCTGATTTTTAAAATGATGATTATTAGATAATAATACAATTAAGTTCAATCCATTTTTGAAATAGAAATGCAATTGGATTATATTATAGTTCAGTCACTAAAGCGAAAAACTGGTAATTTCACATTTAACAGCACAGTTAAAACTATGTTTTAAAAACTAATTCTCGGATGGGTATGGCGGACCGCGTCGATAACCTGCTAGTATTTACAATGTTTTTCGTCGGTCGTATTTTTTGGCTTGTTTTACGGTCGGGGAATATGAAAAGTTTTGAGAGGCTCTCGTGGAGAGGCGTAAAGGCGGTTTACGATGCGTCTTCAAGTTGAATGCGCCACATGTTCGCGTGTACCACTGAATTTCCACGCGGTATAACCGCATTACACGTGCTACGACCTGACCATGAAAATTTTAAACGTCTCGCCCAAACTAAAAGACGAGCTGAGTAGAGCTGTATACCACGAAGGAACTACCGCATAATATGAGACTCCCAATTTTAAAAGGAATATCCGCATGTTTCGTTAAAACCGAGATCTTTTTAACACTGCACAATGCAATTTTGCCGAGGCCAGCTGCAAAAACTTTCCCATCGTCGGAACAACAAAGAGACGTTCTTATAAATTTCCGATTAAATTTTGGATACGAGCACCAATGAACACAAATTCGTAGAGTCGGTCCAATAAAGGACGCCATGCAGCCGCGTTAGGAGGCCATAAACGAACGTATTATCCATGTAAGGCGGAATAGCCGTTGCACAATTAATTGTTTCATTTTGGGAAACAATTCCCGCTCCTCATTCAATTAAGAGCGGCGACTGCGGGGTGTGAGGCGGGGGTGCGGGGTTGGGGTTACCCCGCCCGCTCATGAGACGGACGTATTAATAGCGCCTGCAATATTGATATACTCGTATCGTATCCTATGTACCGCTTCGAATACGATATTGTTTGTTAGCAAATTCGATTTGTGTCGATCATAAATCTTGCGCCTTATGTTGAGTTTGGAGTTGATTGAATTCGCATAGCGTAACGTAAGAAACGTGTCATACACGCAGAGCTTCAAGTGATCACTTTAGAAATATCCCGTTCTCCATCCATTAGTCAGTCCTAAATGAATAATAGATAGATGAAGCGAGTTCATGACGAGCGGTAGGAATGCTCAGGTGATGTCGAGACGGGACTCAATTAGCAAAAACACACAGAATTAAGAGAGACAAACATGTCGGGCGGGACACATGACGAGGCGCCCTCCTCAATCCGAATTTTATATTGCGCCATTCATTATTCATTGTGTTTGTCAAGAAAATTACTGTGGACCTTTTAATATAACTTCTCGAGTCGCACAAACGGAGCTACAAATTGGAGTTGCGAACAAGTTGGAAGGAAGTCGCGCCTCAACCTTGCCGATTAGTATCCGCGTGTCGAGCCGTCAAACAAATTTAATTTGGTGCTAAATTAATGCGGATCATTGAACGTATTATGGGTGTCATTTGAATTGAGTTATACCGACTTGAAAAGAGGAAATAATTCTGCGAAATTGTTAATCCACTAGACCTTTGTTCAATGCTTTATCAAAGAGTTTTCGTAGGTTTTCCTCTTATAGTCTTTGAGCATACCGGAATATGTAATATACAATTGTAATTTTGGATAATATTGACATTCTCATGAATAAACTATAATATAGGATGGATTTGAATAAATCTTGATAGAGCCAAGAGACATACAGTTAGATGACCTCATCCTTGAGGTACCTAAAAATTACATACAAATGAAAACATGGTTTTTATCTAATGACATATAAAATAAAATGTTTTCATTATATTTAAATATGTCAGATGGTAATACTAGTTCAATTAATAAGAACTACTATGACAGTATATTCAAAATAAATCGACAACACGGATAATTTAAAATGTTATACCGAGTTACCATTACTTGTGAGCAAGTTTACCCTTTGCCTGTGACTGGACTATTTAATTTAAAAGATAGCAGCGCGGCGAGGCTTTCAAATCAGCGGTCTTGGCTGAAGCTTCAAGAGCAATCTGTTAGATTGGTTCATTACGGCATCCATTAGTGGAGTAATGAGTCGCGATGCATACCGCGCTTGGTCCACAGCAGACGAGCGTCAGATGACAATTGTACCAGGTGAAACATTTTTACATTTTGTTTTTATTCTATCAAATACTATTTCTTAAATACAATTAAGGCAACTATTACCAAATAATTGCAGTTTAATTATAGTTATATTATTAATTAATATAAGATAATAGACGAATAACTAGCCGTGTGATCCCGGCATAGAATGGGCCACATCTTCCTTACCTGTGAGTGTCGTAAGAGGCGACTAAGCGAATTTAATGGTTAAGGGATAGGCAGTAGTGTTCTTCTTAAAACGTCAAATCTTAATTGTGGTTGTCAAGCCTGCCCAACGAGCCTATTATTGGCAAAATAAAAAAAAAGAAGGGGGTTTGCCATAAGAAGTTATGAGGAAGGCCTATGTTCAGCAGTAGACAATTAACAGCTGATATGATGATGATGAACAGACCTACAGCTTCAAATATGAGTCACCCGAAGAGAACACAATGAACTATTTTTTTTATACAACTTAGAATGGCAAACAAGTTTACGGTCCACCTGATTAAAAGTGGTAACCGTCACCTATAATGGTATGAGCAGTACCATGGACATAACAGAGTATACTGTTTCGCCCATGATACCATGCCCATGCGTTGCCATTCCTGAGGACTCAGGTGTTATTCCTCTGTACCCAGTAAATTCATGCCATATCAAACCCTTCAAACCGAAACACAGCCATGCAAACACAGCTGCTTCACGGTTGAAACACGAATGGGACAGAGGTACCCAAGCAATCGACTTTTGTACAAAGTCTCCCTCTGGTCACAATGAACTTACTTGACAAATCTAAGTTTTTTTCCTTGAAAGTTTCTTTCCTTTCCATCCAAGTTGACAACCATAATTTAATGACTTGACTTGAAATTTTGCAATTTATAGTTTTTTTAACTGATTCTAAATGTTTTTTGGTATAGTAGACGAATTTTAAATGATATTGACAAAGTGCTGTTTCAAAGCTTCTAATTTTACTTTCTGCCGATACCTAATGATTTAGCACAAAAGCATTCTTCAGTACGTAAGTTTTTTAGAACAAATAGTATTGGCAGATAACCTGATAATACACTGACAGAAAGCGCTAAGCATCGGCTACTAAGTGCCAATAGGTACTATAAAATTAAAATAATAGATTTTATAGGTTTTAAATAAAGCGTCGATCTGCAACGACTTGGTGTTTAAGTCGAAAATTAGCTGCAACTTGATGGAGTATTTCGAGTATGAACAGGTCGGATGCTGTCCATTAGGCTAATTGGGAGCGCGGGTTGCGGAGAAGTAGTGCCACCTACGACACGGCCTTTTGTTTCCCTCATGAGTGGACTATACGATGGGTAGGTATTATAAAGACTAAGTATAATTGTTCATAATTATTGTACTATTACAATAGAAGTACAGAGTTTTCACCATAGATAAAAAAATCTACACAGAGTGTCTGTCTACAAATGTAACTAATTAATAATCTAATTACCTATCTTTCGTTTAATGCACCTTTTTAAAATTGTACACTTGTATTAATTTTGTAACTGATGACTTTGATCATACAAACCGGCATTGTATTTAATAAATAAATATATAAATAAATATTACTAAATATAAAATTTTGTAATATCATCAATATTTAAAGATTCACGTGTTTTGATGGTTGGCTGACCATTTTTGGAATATTTCTTGACAATTGACTCTTTAACTAGATAGATATAGTAAGTAGGTATATAATCTAATATTAAAAAAACCAATGATATTTGAGTTTATGAACAGAAATTCTTATCAATACTATGGGTATTGATAAATTAATATACTTTATCTAACAACATTTCTTAAAGATTAGTAATCGCTTATTATCAAGGGACTTGTTTACAAAATAGCACCTTTAACTTACAGTGAGTGTAAAAAGTATTCGTACACCTAGGGTTATAATAAAAAAAATACGAATTTGATAGACTTTCCTCTATTTATTTAATTTAAATTAATACTGTTAAATAGTTTAACATTCCCGCACTTTGTTTATGATAATTTTTGTTTTTTAAAAAAAAAATTATACAACATAAAAATATTTTTATGTTAACTAAGCAAATAATGACAAACAAAAAGTATTCGTACATTCATGCTTTTTTAAATGAAATTCTGTATAAATCATTTATTCAATCGAATTTTTCATATGCCTACAATGCCAAGGTCATTTTTAATACGTAGATATTAGACGTTTTAGTTGCACTCGTGACAAGTATAGACGTGTTTAGTTACAAAAATGGGTCGTAAAGCAAAAGAAACGAGTGAAGAGGAGAGAAAAATAATTATTAATTTGCATAATCAATGCAAATCATTATGTGAAATTGCAAAATTTGTCAATAGACCACGTTCAACCGTACAGACTGTAATTGATCGGTTTTCTATTACTAAAACACTAAAAAACAAACCCAGAGGTGGGGCGTCCATCAAAAATCACGCCTCGATTGGATCGGAAAATTTTAAATTGTGTAAAAAAAAATCCAAAAATTAGTGCCCCTCGAGTGTTACAAGAAATTAATAATATCAATGATTGCCATATTTCTGTCAGTACCGTTCGGAACGTATTACGTAGTAACGATTATCATGGAAGAATTGCGCGTAAAAAGTATTGGGTAAATGATATTAATAGAAAAAAAGATTAGAATTCGCAAAAAAATATATTAATGAAAAAATCATTTTTGGCAAACTGTTATTTATTCAGATGAATCGAAATATAATATTTTCAAATCGGATGGGCATCATATGGTATGGAGAAAACCTAATATGGAATATAAGAAAGAAAATTTATGTCCAACGGTAAAACACGGTGGTGGGTCAGTATTTGTATGGGGTTGCATGAGTGTTTTTGGGGTGGGAAAACTTGCATTTATTGATGGAATTAGGGATCACAAAGCGTATATTAATATTTTAAAAGAGAATCGTCTCTCTAGTGCAGCTCAAATGGGTTTTAACAATAATTGAATATTTTTACAAGATAATGACCCTAAACATAAAGCATGGAGTACTAAAGCATGGATCCTGTTTAACGCTTTAAAATACCTAGAGATAATCACCTGATATTAATATTATAGAGCATGTGTGGGATTATCTCGATAATAAAATTCGAAATCGACCAATTTCGATAAAGAAACACTAAAAATTGCGCTTCGCGAAGAATGGGCATTGATACCGTCTTCTTATATTTTCAAACTAGTTGATTCGATGCCGCAGAGACTCCAAGCTATCATCAATGCTAACGGTGGTCCAACAAAGTATTAATATTTTTTTAATATTCATTTACTTACAAATTTTATAAGTGTACGAATACTTTTTGTTTGTCATTATTTGCTTAGTTAACGTAAAAATATTTTTATATTGTATAATTTTTTTTATTAAAAAACAAAAATTATCATAAACAAAGTGCGGGAATGTTAAAATATTTAATAGTATTGATTTAAATTAGATAAATAAAAGAAAGTCTATCAAATTCGTATTTTTTTTATTACAACCTTAGGTGTACGAATACTTTCTACACTCACTGTATTTTGAATTTAACAAAGGAGCTTACCGGGTGGTTACAACCTTAGGTTGTAATTAGTTAAACGTTTTTAAAGAAATAAATATTTTTTAATTTTCTGTTTCACGTTTTTGGTATTAACGTAACAAGAAATAATTATATATTCATTATTTTCTATGATATAACAGGATACTTTTCATCGAATTTGGTATGAACTGTAAATTTAGAAACGTGTTTACATAACTGATTAAATAATTAAAGTATCATGTAAATATAATAGAAAGAAGTTGAAATTGAATACAAATAAGTAAACTTATTAATTAGCATTAATTAAGCCATACTCAAGTTCCAACCTCTCGTGTATTTGTAAACAAGGCATTGCCTCTTATTGTCATTGACTGTAACTGGAGAACTAATGAGAAACCTTAACTTGCGCTTATTCTGGCATTACAAAAGGTGAAGGGGAGGGCGGTGGCTTCTAATTAAATGGTAAACTTTCATGAGTCACCCCCCCTTCCCCCAGCGCGCTAATTAAAGTGCCCGCGGGTTCTCGGACGCCTTCCTCGATTTGCTGCACACGTGGGATGGATCGTTCAAAACATTATTCTATATACTCATATTAAGTTACTAAACTACAGAATCTTGTGAAGTTATTGATTGAAGACGTTAGTAACAGACTGATAAATAACCGAAGAGGTTAATTAGTATAACGTCTTAAGCTTTTAAACAAAGTAAACTTTAATCCGATCCAAGATTAACAACTGTTTTTAATTAGAAATTATATTATTATTGTATTGTATTTTAAACAGTTTCACCTGATGAAATGGATAAAATTGGATATAGATTTTCTACATATACGATCTATCATGTTTTGCCCTTCTCAAAATTTACCACAACATATAAATATATAAAGACTGAATTGGACATTTATTGTAGTGTATTGTATATTGTTTTGGCAAACAAACGTAAATATACAACTAAGCATTCAAACGTATTCACAAACTTTCATATTTATAATGTAACAGAATTGATATCTGTGTTCAAATTGTACAATATCACATAATCATTTTATGTAAAAAATCAAAGTGGAAACTATAGAGGAACTTTTACACTCCGCATAGAAGTATCGATACAGACACGGCAATCCTTTTAGTGCGTTAAAAACTACAGCAGAGAAAGTCATACCGCGGGTCGCGGCCGCCACCTGGCCCGCGGGCCCACTAAACGTATTGTCGTGTACTGCTCCCGATGTGGTTCAACTATACCCCAACTACTTAATTGAAAGCCCTAATAGTGAATCCGAATACATGGTAACCCTTTTGATCGGGATATTGAAGGTGTGATTCTAAATTAATTCGTGCCTATGTATCTACAATATTCACAGACGACATCGACATAAGAACAGCGGTTTGCGTATCTATACAGTTTGTAACGTCCATACATTTTAGACATCCTAAAAAATAATTCAGAATTAATTCAAATCACAGTTAGTAATAAACGTCTGCGCTAGCGCCGCAACATCTTTAGGGAGCTCGAAGAATACGGCAAAATGTTCCAAGTTTCTTGAAGCAATCAAGGCTTAATACCGTAGTGAAGTTTCGAGTTGGGAAATTATAGGGCGCGGGGCGAGACGGGCGGGGCGGACGTCCGCCGCGTGTCATCTCGTAACATCAAAAATGCATTTAAATTCCGCGCAATAAAAAACAGTGGCGGGAAGTTTTGCAGCGGCCCGGGGATTGAAGAAAGCTGCCAACCCGTACACTGTGCTGTGTCTCACAACACCATCTCCGGCACTCCTATATAATATGACGTTTATTACAAAAACAACTATGAAAATGTTGCTATAAAATAGCAAACGAAATAGGAGTTTCGAGCGGGTTGTTAGTGAGGCCAATTGCCTCATTGTGTTGAGTAGTTCTCTCTACGAGCCTCTCGATAGATTGTAAGAGCCTTTAGTTTCTGTTGTTTAACTTTGTTGAAATCTCAGTTAACAACAGAGCTTAGTTGATTTTGTTGGGAAGAATAGGCGTCAATTACTTTTCATTCAAGAGGCACCGGCGGCGAGGGTTGTAGCAATATTTTCGCCGGCCGGCAGTCGTCCCCTCCGATAACGCGAACTTGATGTGATAATTAGCCCGCCCACCGTCAAGCTATTGCGGGATCCGATAATATTGTTCTATTCGATTTATCTATAAGCCTTTACGACAGAGGGGGAATTATAAGTGTATTTTTTTAAGTACAAAGAACGAGAACACAAACAGTCCGTTTGATTATTGAGCATTCAATGTTCTTATTAGCGTAGTATCAAATATTGTAACAAAGATCTTCAGTATTTTATTGGATACTTAATTTATCGTTTCAAATTAAGCTGCATTATAGTTGAACTAAGTAGCCAGAAAAATAATGAAAGGAATAGATGGAAATGACTTTATTGAAACCATCTTTACAGCATGTATACGAGTATACTCCTACTTTATATTTTTTATTATATTAATATTGTTAAAAATTGGTTTATAATTATTAATTTTTATTATTTATCATATTTTATTATTTCTACAATACGCATATGTAGTGAAATATATTATGTTAATTTACAATTAATAATTTCATGTTATTAATTATATAAGAATATACCTATGAATAATAGCGTAAACAGGGTATACCTATATTAGTAAGGTTTTTTTTTACAAATAGAATTAATTTTTTCATAAAAGTATTTAAAATGACATAAAATTTTTTAGTTCATTAAATTTGAAAGTTTGTAAAGATTTTTAAATGTATGTTACTCAATCATGCTTAAAAGGCTGATACAGTTACGATTAATTATATTTATCCTAAATTTCTTCAACATTTAGATCAGTCCTAAAATTTTGAAAACAAATATTTCCCTTTATTAATGATAACATTATGTAAATAGAAAATGTAATATAAGATATAAATAAAGGGAAAGTACATTTTTAGAAAGCTAATTAATTAAATAGATTAAGCTAAAGCTAACTAACACAATAAATTAAAATAATTGCCTTTCACAACATATAAACGTGAAATAATACATTCGTTATGAATTATTTACGTAGGTACATGTTAAATAATCATATATTTTATTCATAAAACCGTTTGTTTATGCCCTTAATTTGGAACGATATCATAGGTGATGTCGCAATGATGTCGGTCGATTCTGACGCATTATGTCTTTAAATCTATTTCTTAAAATAAACTTCAATTTGATATAATAGCAAAATCTTTATTATAAGGGCCAATATGAACCAATTTTCTAATAAAGTTAAAATTATTGTAATTTATATTTATGATTGTTTATAAAACAGTAATTTCGCGAAATTACCAAATTAAAATTAAATTAATTGTTCATTAAATTAGGTTTAGAGAAATACCTTATTAGAATCAGCCCCATTATCACCGAGTTTACTTAATTAAGCGCATAAAATCTACGGCATCAAATCATAGGTATTTTTATGTAGATGCTTGTATGGCTTACTGTAATTAAGTATTTAGAAAAATAATACGGTTTATAAAAAAATATATTCAATCTTTTTTACGTTTTAATTTATAGATTAATGTTTCAATACTTTATTGGCTGTCTTTATTAGATACAATTATCTAAAGCTGTAAACCAAAGCGTAATTGCACATAAAATGTGTTATAAAAATAATAAATATTTAATTAATAAATATAAGTGTTGCATTATGGCAACCCCTAACACATTTACCGAATTCGATTTCCTATTACCTATTGGACGTTCCGTGTCAATAGATTAATGCTATAGATACTTGTACGTCGCCAAAATTGAGGTTATCGATTACATAGCATTGCAATTAAATTCGCACCTAATAAGCTTGATTGTCGAGCACGTGAAATACGACAATTTAACCGGAAATTAAAGTGAGTGTGGCAAACCGCGGATGTCATTTTGCAATAGTTTGTCCAATTTATCAGCGCCGAGAGTCGTTCGGAAATAATCGTAATCGAAGCGAGCGCGACCGAACAATATGGACCGATGTCGGCCTCTCTAATTGGCCCTTACCTGGAGCGCACTCGAGAATGATAAAGCTCCCATTAGCCGCCCTATTATTTACTTACTCGTCATTAGCGTAGACTTCATTAGGATAACGAGATAACGGAGCTGGGACTCGAGTGGGGAGCGTCGTGCAGCATTTTTGGCGTTTTCTAAAATAATTCACAGAATTTTGACAAGATGGATACGTTATTCAGAGCAGGAGAGGTAACATGTTAATTATTTCGGGATATTCTATTCTCGTCGCTCATTACTTAGTGATGAGTATTATTATTAGCTGGACTGTGCGAACTGTAATAGAGTTGGGAACATTACGTGGGTTATTAAGATCGATATCGAGGTATAGGAAAAATGAATATGGCTGCAGCTCTCGGTGCGGTCCAACAAAAAACATACCGAATTTATTGTTAATTATAAAACTCGAGCGGTGAACATTAACGCGGAGATGCGATGCCGCGATAGCGGCGCGCCTATTTATTTATTATTTAGATATCGGCCGGTGCGGTCACGACTCCATATTGTTTCGCAGTAATGGCATTAATGACCTCGGTTTAAAGTTGAAGTGTTAATTTGATTTAAAATTATGTCCGCGATTACAATCTTCACGTCCAACTTTTGCCCTAAAGCTTTAATTACAGCGGTGATCCCCGATGTTGGCGCGCGTGATATGACCGCGCCGCAGTTTATTATTATAAGTATTTGATGTGTACGTACTAATAGGAGCTGGACGTGAAACACGTAGGTTAATAAAATTTGCTGCAATGCAGCTTAATGCACAGGCTGGCATTATAAAAGTTGAAGACTTCGGAATTAACCGTTTTAATTTCATTTATTTTATAGGCGAGTCGACAATTTTATGACAGGAGCGTTCAGTGGTAAGTGACTAATTATGCAAACTGCAAGCGATATAAAATATTAATGCAAATAGCACTGCAGGCGATGGATATTGATAGCAGATAATTATTATAGGTACTTAAGTAAATATTAAGACTTATATTACGCGTTACAACAAGCAAACAATTGCTATCTATAACATAAATTTCGTGTCATGGTCGTGTTATTTACGAGAATGTTTTTATTAATTATTTGTCAATTTGCACATAATATAATTTGATGCAGTTAACTATAGATAACACAGGGAACCGGATAGTCTATATATTCTAATATAGTATCCTTATAAATAACAATATAATTTGAATGGTAAAAAGTAATTTGTATATAAAAAAAAAAGTTTTTTAGGAATTCATCAATATTACTTTAAGTAGAACTTTATTATTTTATTAAGTGCTGAACTTTAGGATTCATGTGTGTGTAGGTAATACTATTATTTATACTGTGTATGTGTATTATGTACATAGTATAATATTTATACTGTGATAATAGGTACTCTACATAAAAGACAGATAATATTAAAAAAATAAAGACAATGGAACAACGGACAAGTATCAAAAAATATATTAAAGTACAAAAACTTTCACTTTTCGTTATTAAACAATTTGCGAACTTAAAATTAGTAGAAAAAATATCGGACGAACCCAAACCAAGAAAAGCGGTTACGCCGAGCGGCGAGTTCGTGGAGAGTGAGTTACGACCGTTGATCCTCGTAAACGTCACGTTAATTAGCATGCCCGCTAATGAGGAGTTATGGCGCTCTAATGAGAGGACTTGTAGGGACGTATTTATTAACGAGCGCTCGACGCACGATTATATCGGCGCTGGATCCGCACGCAAAAGGGCCGCATCGCGACACTAGGAAGTGTTAATGCGATTTATGGACATACATCAATGTTACAAGCATTCCTTTGATACCCGCTTTGTCGAATATATTAGAGGGACGTGATTTAGAAGGAGAGTTGGATGTTGCTATTTTAAAACTAATTTATGGAATTTGATTTTATTTTTAATAGAAAATAAAATTAGTTGTACTGATATATTATAAAAGTAGTATATTAAATAAACATAATTTGTATTGAATTATAATCACATATTTAACAGAACCTTACCGTATCGAAATAGCGGTAGAGAATGAATTCAACATTTTTTTTAATTTCTCAATAAAAATAATAAAAGCTCTGCTATATCACTTTTATAATTGTGTCATAAATTTTATTTATTATATATCTATTAAATTAATATTGTTTTATAAGATTTACATGTATAATAAATAAGTCTAGTATAGTGTCTACTATTCAGTGTGATATAGGTATAAAAAATAATAATGATGACATGTTCTCAATAATGTACGGTAATTTATAATAAAAAAAAACATTATCCAGATATTATCGGCATAAAGAATGTAAGATGGCACAGACAAAATCATAAAAGGCATTTTGACAATGATACATTACGTTCAATTTGCGCCATTTTTAGATAAGTGTGATTCGATGTAACAAAACCGCGGCAAAGAACAAAGCGCGCATTACCGTCTTCGCGAGGGCGCAAAAAGACGTTAATAATATTCGTCAAAGCACTCTGGTTACATTAAATCAATTTGCCCTTTCCGCGCGGTAAGTAGCGAACGGTGTAATTGATAAGTTCAAACCCTTGTAGCGAGAGGCTAGAGTTTGGCACTGCCGTACCGTCCTGGCTACGTTTCCATGTCACGTGCGGTACCGTGTCTATATTTCATTTATTTAATAATACAAAGTATATAAAGTAAAAAACAAATATTTGTGCCTTTTATATTAAGTACGTAAACACTTATAATAAGTACAAAATTGTTTTATTCTTAGAGAATTCTGGAAACACAAATAATGTTACATATTATATTTAGATTGTGTGTTATCTAAGCGTCGTGTTTTGGTTCGTTAATTTACAATTATTTATTTATTGCTGTTGAACATAGGCTTTCCCTTATTAGGCGTTTTGGCAGTAGTTGCCACTCTTGGCAGGCGGATTGACAACCGCAGTTAGGCTTTGGTGATGTTTAAAAACAAGCACTACACATCCCTCGATCTTGAAATTCCCTTAGTCTCCTCTTACGACATCCACGGGTAAGGAAGGGGTGGCCTAGTTTATACCGGAGCCACACGGCCCTATTTATTTATTACATAGTTATAACATGCTTATAGATAATACAGATATGACATAAAGAAATGCCAAAAAAATCAAATATTATTTTAAATATGTGTTGCAATGATTGTACCTGTGCTTACATTATATCGCTGATAGGACAATTTAGAAATTATCTAAGAATGTAGTGAAAGTGCAAGTTTTAATAGGACATTGATTTTAATTATGATAATTAATCCACCAAAAGAGGAGGCCTATGTCCAGCAGTGGACAATTAACGGGTGATATGATAATGATTACGATAATTATATTTTAAACGGTACACAAACACACGACCCTGGGGAATTATCGATATAATTCTGTCAAAGAAAGTATGAAATATGACGTTATGTTGTTACGACTGCCATCGTAGAACAATAATGGTGGCTTATTTCATTTCAATGATTTATAGCACTTCAGAGGGACGCTAAGAGCCTTTTAAAATTGAAAGCAGCTATCGGCAAAGCGATAATAACTCAGTGTAATGCAATGGACTACACATGCATTGGGAAATTGTATACTTATTAATGCAACGCTTTATTATATACAACAGTAGTTTTATTTTTTAATTATTTCTATAAAGAAATTAATGTATTTCATTTTTGATATATCTGTGTAAACTTGACTGACTGATTTAGTAACAACATAAATTAAATGAATCTGAAACGAAAATAGATTAAATTGAAATTTGGCACGTATTTTCAACTGATTTAAAAAACAGGAGGCGGTTCTTATATCGGTGGTATTTTTTTATATTTCTTACTTCATAACTCCGTGAATTACGAATTTGTTTTTATGTTATTGGATATACTTTAAGATTGGTCTCATAGAAATTTTAATAAAATCGGTTTTGTTTTTAAATCACAATAACTGAGTTTGCCACAGTTGAAGTCGCTTTTTCTGTGGAACACAATCTTAAATTAATCTATTTTATTTGCTAATCAAGTTTTTTTTTTGAAATTTTGCATACACAGATATAACAATGAAAAACATACATTACGTCCGCCAAATGTCCATAGAATTTCACTTATATATATGCCATTTATGTATTTATTTTATATTAAAGTCTTGGACTTAGTGACTATTTCAACAGTTGGCCGTGAAACAGTGCTTTTTATATATTATGTAAATTATATATTTTTGTACAGCATCATAACGTAAAATAAGACGAAACTTTCTCAATTTATGCTTCAAATACTCCGTACAAATATGATATCGAATCGTATACTATCTTATTTACTTCAATAGCTTCATTCCTTTGTACGACAAGATAATAACAAAATGTAATTTTCCTATTCCTAGAACACAGATAACGGAACTAAATTGCAATATTGTGTATTGAGGAAACATTGTAAACAAAATCTTAATTGCATTTCCATATACATAAGCATATTAAGTCTTCCCAGATAAACCAATTATAAAGACGTATCCGTTAATTTTATTGCTATATCAATAATCAATATTTATAATCAAGTTTAGTACGAGTCGTTATTAAAGGGGACTCATAAAGGAATGCACCGGAACAGATCACACGACAATATCCTAATTCACTCGCGCGAATGTAATCCATTAGTGTTCCCTCCCATCCTCCGGGCACCCCCTGCCTCGCGTGGTAGCTCACCCGCGCGGCCGTCTGTCATTCATTCATAAACCTCCATATCATTTGTATTGGCACATGTTTCATATGACTAATGGACGGAGCCATATTAAATATAAAATGACATCATGCTTACATTTATAACACAATCTAAAAAATGAAACAATATTGTTACTGAACCCCAAATGCCTAACATACATGTAATCCATAAATCTGAAATCACGATGTTGCCTTCTTTATTTTGTTTAACAAAGTGTAATTAAATGAATGTTAAACACGGCCGCTCGGGAAGGACGCGGTTGGGACGAATGAAGAACGGTTGTCTACCTGTAAAGGGTTTTAATTAACGAATTAACGATGCCAATTATGTACATAACATTAAATGCAATCAAATTAATTGACGGTAATGAATCGTTACCGGAATGACGTTTTATTAAACATTTTGCATGTTTATGAAACAATTAGAGATTTTAAATATATAAATACATATATAAATAGTTTAATTATATTTGTTGACATTGCAATATGTTATATGTTGTCGAAAAATATGATTAGATTCTAAAACTTAATATTTTATAAATAATACTTGTAACTTGGCTGTATAGAAAAAAAGAGTTCAAAGAATCTGAAATTCTTTGTTATCGACATACTAAAGAAATTGTACTTAATTATTTTTTAAGTCAGCTTTGCATTTTAAATGAGCATTGAATAATTTAAACTAAAGTAAATGCTTGATTCATTATGACAAACATTTTTTATAAAAATGAACTAAATGGCATTTTGATAGTCACAAAAAATTACACTAAATTACAGTGTTTAATTAAAGAAGGTTTTCAACCTCGAAATTATTCCAACAATGGAATTGTAAAAACATATCAGATACGCGGAGCGCGTTAAAAGATTTATATCTTAAAACATTTGCTTTGGAAAATGAATTTATGAAAGCGTGTTTTGTTTAACATTTCATTCATCCAATGTTTGCTCTTCCCGAAGCTTTAATACACTTACCTACACAGGCTGCATAGCGTTTTCAGAAAAATTAAAGAAAGTAATCAGTGGAATTACGTTGGCTACTAAAATATGTATTCGTCATAAAAGTATGCTCCGACTTCAGTCGGGAATAAATATTCATTATGACGGATCGCCTAACGTTTTAGCGGGATTAAATGCCATTAACCTACGCATCTCTATGCTCTTAGCTAAATCAATCAAGTATTAAGTATATGAATGTAAGTACAAAGGTATCTATCGTTGTAATAAATCTAGGCGTATTGGCTGCCGGCCCCAGACCGTACAAGGTGATATTGGTTGCTAACTGCAGAGATATATATCTTTTAAAATAATATTGAGTTGTTTGCAAGACATGAAACGGTATGTACTTTAGTGCTGCTTATTGCAAATTAAGTTCTAAATCATGTCAATAATATTTAAGAGAAACAGCAGATATTCGATTGCAATGAACCTGTCTTAGAAAAAACATTAGTTAAAGATTCTTCCGTTATAGATATTGTGTTTATACTTATCGTGAGCTAAATACCAAATACTCCTTACAAGGGTTTTGCTGAGGTCAATGTCATATGGATCATATGATTATTTGGTGTTTCAGACAAAAAATAACTGCAATAAATACATTGATGAAAATACCAACAGATTGTAATAAATATTATAATATACAAGATAAAAACATTGTGCTTATTACTACTGGCAAAAGTCCCCAAAGGGAAGGCCTTTCCCCAAAGGCCTTCCCTTTGCCAGTAGTTGCCATGCTTAGCAATCGCAGTTAGGCTTTGGTAACATTTAAGGAAGGACTCTGTTGTTCATCTTTCAACCATTAAGTTCCTTTATTTGTCTCTTAGGCGACCCACGGGAAAGGAAGGGGTAGCCTTTTCTATGGTGTGGTAGGGTGGGCCACACGGCAAGTAAAATTTTTAATTTAAAATAAAATTTATAATACACATGTGGTGACAAAGGTGCTATTATAATCAACAGCGTTTCTAAGCAGTAACATATGCATATGTAGGTACTACGTATACCTACGTACCTATCTACCTACGCTAGACTTATTTTTACTCTTCTGATTTGTTATTTGTTTATTTGTATAAATTTACGTAACTCCTGAGAGAATATAGGACCTGTCCTATGTTCATCTGCATAACATTAGTGTATACATTTTGCCGTGAATATAGTCGAGACGCGTTGCGTCGCCACCGCGGCGTCGTGCCGCGGAGCTCCCTCAATATGTATGAGCCGCTGTAAACACCGTAGTAGGGGCACGCTTCATCCGGCTGAGAGCTCTCATTCGCCACTAATTAATTACTCAACTCGCTTTCAATTAAATTAACTCGAGATCGGGGCATCGACACGCAATGAATCGATGGCAGCCGCGATTCGATTAAGATCGTTAATGCCGATCAATTTTACTCGTTAGCTATCAATAAAGTTATTAAACGCGGGCGGCGGAACCCCCGTGCAAACATGCAATGTTAAGTGCACACAACTCATTACTTAGACGCTCGTAGTTAATTAATCATTTAATATTAACAAATATTTCTGCTGTAATAAAACGCAAATTGAATTAGCTATATATACCTGTACAAAAAGGTTATATATTTATTAAGGTGTTCATGAATAAAACAAATAATCTCTGTAATAGCCATAATTATATTATGGGACAAAACAAATCTGTAACGCGGGGTAACACTAAAACTAAATTGGCCACTAGAAACTAGTGGAAGCGAGTTTAAAACTGCGCCGGGGACGGGGACGTTTTAATTACGGCGTTTAAGTAAAAGCGCCGCTGCGTCTAGTTGCTACATTACACAGATTCGCCCACCAAAAGCCTCCCACTTAGCTAATGAAACATGTTCGCGTATAGTGTTTTAAGCGTCGTCGCCGAGAGGCCTCCAGACTCGAGCATTGTGAGCGGAACCGGGCGGACGTAGCGGATTCGGCGGACTCGTCTCCACAAATCCTCATTTACTTGCATTATTTTAATGGAGCTATTGTGGCTGGATGTCCTTTGTCGTGTGCGGATGCAGACCTGGTGCACCGGGCTGTGAGAAATGTGCCGGTGCATAAGTGAATCACCAGTGCCCTAAATATAGTATGATTCGAAATCAAACGGCAAAAAGATCTATTCCACTTTAGAGGATTTGTGCCCTAGTTCGAAATACGAGGTTTATTGTATACGTAAGATGTAAGAATAGAGGAGAAAGCGACATATCCATTTAACTAATTAACTGGGGCGAAGTCGTTCGAGGGCCGGCGTCCGCAGAGAAATCGCACGGACCTCTAATAACTGGCTTCCCTAATAAGCTAAGAGGTTGTCTTACTCGTATAAAAATGCAATCGGCGGAGCGAAGGCCCGCCGACGTCGTTCAAACTTTTCAAATTTTCCACCAGGCCCACAGTATTAATTTTAAATTAGAAGCAGAGACGTAAATTGTCCCCACATGTGGACGACTGGCGTTAATTAAAGTTTTCTCTCTCCATTGTCATATTTTTACGATAGTATATTTGAAAAGTTTCCTCCTTTGACCTTTTAAAAATGTATGCAATTATTCATAATGTTGCATAGCCGCCTTGTACTGTATAAATATTTATTTAGACAACCGAAGATCTAATTTTGATAACAAGATATTAATTTCACGAAAGTACACAACTAACTGCGTGGGTATGCAAGCTTAGGACTTCCGTATACCAAGCGATTGTATGAATTTCTCTGTATGTTTAACGACCATATTTTTTTATGAACTTGTTCTTACAATTACGTAATACGCCCTCTTTGAGGCCGGTTAAAATTTATATAAAAAAAGATCATTTGTTATACTAGTAGAAAGTACCTAAATTACAACAGAAAAATAGTAATGTATAAAATGCCCCTAATAAGAGATTTAATGGGGGGTGAGTATTACAAAAATGATTAAATGTTCTAATTACAAATTTTAATTTTTACTTAAAAATAGATTATAAATTGTTACATAACACATCCATTTTCAAGTTTAAATATTTATAAACACTAATTGTAAATAACGTAATGCATATGAGTATACAAATTAAGCACGAAACCGTTGTGTACAGCGATCAGCTGTAACGGGGTGTACGTAAGGCCTTATTGTGATGACGTGATTAATTTCCAAACCCCCTGACGCCTTAACTACCTCAGTAATAACTAAACTAGACACGAACCCGGCCCAATGAATAAATTAAACACTAATTTCTTGACACACTTTGTCTGAAGTGGATTACCTTGCTAGTAATTGCAGCAATATTGTTTTTATCTAGTACTGATTTGATCTATGTAGTTATTGGTAAGAGTTTTATTTGTGTTTACAGTTACTATACTTTATAATAAATTATTATTATTTCCCAATAAGGTAATATACTTATACTAAAATATATTGAGTAACAATCTGTGGGGGAAGCTTATGTCCAGCTGTGGACGGATAATGGTTGAAATTATGAAAATATATTGAAAGTATTTATTAAAATTTGAGTATTTTGAGGAGGACCAAGAATTGAATCTGGTATTTCATTTAATTATGTAGCGTCAGATCATAAATATATTTCGGTTTACCGATTACTTTGGTTTATCGTTTTAGTTAATGAAGTCAAACATTTTCATAAAAGCATGGTCTACTATTATATACTTATGTATAAAAATTTGCTTCAGTAAGAAGAGGTAAAGGTACTATAACTGGTCAACGTACATTTAAAAAATAGTGACCATAAAATATGCATATTGGTTCTATATATACATATAAAAATTACAATAATAATCATACGATACCAACTGATTCCAAACCTAAGAAGGGCTTGGCTACTAGCCAACTGATAAACACATATATAAAAGCTAGTAAATCTATAATCCGTTTCTACATAGTTACAATACGAAGTAACATGTTACAATGTAGAAAAACTTTATTATTCATTAATAATCAATGCAAAAGCGTTATTATAAATATTAATAAATAATAATTGAATAATAAACTATTAAATGATGCTTAACGATAATCATGACTGCGAATTGGCAATATAATACAAATAAATTATAATGCAAACGTTTGTATGTAAATTGAAATAAAACAACTCTATCAATAGGTAGTTTTGAATAATTTCCTTCACAATTTGATAGTTGGATAGTGAATATTCTATAATCATTTGCGTTCTGTGTTATTTATTACACATTATTTATTATTATTCTGTTATGTGTTATTTTTATAATTGTGAATTATTTGCTATCATAATTCTCAAATTAATAAATTTTATATAATATTATTTTATATAATATTATTTTATATTATAAAATATAGAATTAAAATGTAAATTATTATTTGTTATTTATTGAGATTAGAATATATTCCATAATTTTTGCATTGATAACAATAAAACTTTATAATAGTAAAACGAATAATTTTTATACAAAAAAATATGCCATAAAATATGACATACTACAAAATACAATATACCACATAATACAATGCAAAGATGATAATAATAATGACAGATTAAATTTTAAAACCACATTTTTAGAAACACGACTAGTTAACTAATTTCATTACGTAAATTAGATCTTAGTTTCGAATTCCAGTCGGAACAATTTTGGCATCGATTTTTTTAAATTTATTTGGTCTATCATTATTTATTATCTGCTATTCTAGTTTGAAGGCAATTAGCATAGTTTAGAGATATTTTATAATAATTTGTTATTGCAAATGCATGCACTTGTAGAGGTTAATATTTTTAAGTGGTGCTTAGCAACGGAGAACGAATACTTTAATTGGTATATTTGCGTATAATTCTAGTTAGTAATTGAAGTGTTCTTAATTGGCAATTGTTAATATACCAATTAGAGCGGTGGTACGTATGTGCATCAAGAAAATAACGAGGGTTATAGATTTAATTACCTTAAACCCTCGTTAGTAGAATGTAATTGGCGTTACTAAATACTCTAGTATTTTTATCTCATTATTGTTGGCCATTATAGTATAGAAAGTCGAATGGAGAAATTTGTGAAAAATATTCAGAATGATTTGTTTTTCTTTTTCAACAACAATATTCACTAATGCGGTCCTGGTTTTGCTTGTGTTAATCCAAAATATAACATGTCTATTAAAATGAATAAAATTTATTTAAATTTCTACATACCTACATAAACTGTTTCCAGTTAAGGTAGGTAGACACAATGGAACGCCAAATGCTTTGATTTAAACAAACCTCTTTCGCTTCTTCCATATTCATTAATCTTTTTATACACGCTTGCGGGTTACGAGTTCTTTTAATTTGGCCCTTCTTCAACACGTCGCCTATTTGGTCGACATACGCCCGTCTAGGGCGGCCCCTACCGTTATCTCCATTCATTCTTGCTTGATAAATCTCTTTCATAACTCTTCTCTCATCCATCCTCTCCAAATGGGCAAATCAATGCAGCATTCCCTTTTCGTTTTTAGTCACTACTTCTCTTTAATCACACTATTTCTTACTCTATCTTTTAATGTAATACCACACATACTTCTCAGAGCTCTCATCTCTACAGCATTTATCTTACTTTCATGCTTCTTTTGCCATATCCACGATTCGCTTCCATACATGAGTGTTGGTGTCAGTACTCCCTGAATTATTGCAATTTCTTTACAAACTTTAGGTTTCTACTAAACAGAAAAGGAGAAGGATAATGTAAAGAGAGGAGGTAATGGGAAGAGTAAAAGAGAGAGAATCATCAATCGGATTAGAATAGATGTTGAGACATTTTATATAACAAGATCGCTACTTTATTTTTTTTTTAAATATAAAGAAGGAATCAGAGGAAGTAAGAGTAAATCAAGAATAAAATTTTCGTTAGTTGATTGAAAAATAAGAGGGTGTCGTAGAGAAATGAAAGATAATAAAACAGGCACAATCAGATTCAATAAATCACATATGTAACACTTCACATTAAAAAAATAATTAGGTAAACGACATTTTATTGTTAGATAAGAACTCGTTATTTATGTAAACACGTAAAGTTAGTTTTATTATACTATAATTAATCATTAGGTTGACCCCCTATAGTTTCTATAACATATAACTTTCATGTTTGTATAATAAAGTATGCAATTAAAATTGTATAATTTACTTAGAGTATCTCAATTACTATACAAAAACGTACACCTATGTAAAATTATAGTTTTTGTACAGTAAACCGTAACATATAATTAGCGTGGGAGTGATTAGAGACCAGATAGAGAGTGGTCGATTTGTTGTGACACGCAATGGTCAGCAGGTTCCATGCCCGGTTACTTCTCATGTACAAAAGTAGCTGCGTATTTGACTACTTTTTTGTTTTTATAGATATATAAATGTGAAAATGAATTTGTAACTTTTTGCGTATTAACGGATCATAATCAATGATCACGAAATTTTCAAAATATTTTGTATCCTGGTTTCATGACCAGACAATACTAGTAATAATATAAATTTATAATAGAGTTTCAAAAAGAGGAAAGAAAAAATAATAAAATGTCATCTCTTGAAAAGTAGTAACTATCGCGTATTGATATGAACTATAGATATATAGTAGTACTATACATATCACGAAATACACTGTGATGGTCTCTGTAAAGTTGTAACCAAGATTGATTTAATAATAAGGTAATCAAACAAGAAAAAAAAATACAGAAGCATATGTAATAATTCTTAGAGAATAACAAGTTGTAATAGGGAAAATCACGTTTATTTTCCTATAGTGATTTCAAAACAGATGTGTCAGGCTACCTATAACTAACTAATACTGAGTGGGGGGGAAAGGGATTGTTAGCAATGGAGTTGGACAGCCCCATTCCTAGCAATATGCCCTATTAGGTCGACCTCTACGTGGTTCCCCCTGGAAACCATCGTGCACAATTCTTGTTGTATTCGTCACGATGGGCTAACTGACCTGCTTCATCCTCACCTATCATCTCTCACTGGTGCCCCGCCAGCGTATACCGTTAGAGCAGCCGGGGTTACCAATCCATTATCATCTATTAAAAACAAAAAACTAATACTGAGTTATATGAGCAGTTAATGTAAAATGAGATAATTTATGCTGGAAAAAAGGGATCTCGATGGTTAGAAATAAAAAAAAAAGAATAAAAATATATATAATAGTTAATTAATATACAATGAATTCGACACAGCCATAAATTAATACATAACAAGGACCAGTTCATTAACACTGGTTGCAACTACATAGCTGTCAGAATTCTCTTGTTCAAAGCTTCGACAAAGAGTTGAAGATCTCACCTGTCCAGTGCACTACATTCGAGATCAGAGGCGCCGAACCTCGCCCCTAGCGAGAGACCCTTTGTGGAAAGATTCCCAAAGCGGCTGTGAGCGGACTTTGATGTCGAGCCCGGCAGGTAATTTGGAAAAACGTTATTTAATTAACTTTCGACAAGTCGGCGTAATCGCGTTACAAAGCCGCCTGCTGAACGGTCAAGTCTTTGAGTTGGAATGGGGGCGGCCGCAACCGAACTTGATTTTTACGCCAAACATACCCACCGTAAAGCGCTGTCATTTTCAGGTGCTTTCCAATTAACATCGCGCCTTTGACCAACCACAGGCCACACAACCAACTGCCGCCATTGTTATTATAGTTAACTGTGTAGTTTTATTAAAGGGTTTTGTAATTGAGACACTTTTGTGAATCGACGAGACAGTAAATGCTATTTGACGTCGACACCGCAAAATTCTGTAACACGGCTGGACAACAGTTTTATGAGTTGCCGAAATAAGTTAAGGCGGATAAACTTTGGGATCGGGAAAGTGCATTTAGTGGAAACACCGAAAGCGAGCCAATGTTCGAGTGTGCGATGAAAAGGCGCCCGGGGCGGTGCGAGCTCGGACGTTGTCAGTCCTTTCTAACTGAGATAATTAGCTCTGTGAACTATCATACAACAAGATGAGCGTCACAATTAGAAAGCTTTAGACCGTTAATGAATATCGTCAGCTTTGCTTGGGACTAAGTTTAGCGAGCGTTTGTAGATAAGTTAGTGTTTATTAGTTCATCCGCGTAGTTGAACTAGGATTAGTTTTAAAAAGTAAAATATTGTATGACGTGTAAAGTTGCGTGTTCCAAGTGAACGAGCGACCCGTTCATATAAACACAGCCGGTTTTGTGTGCTGCTCATTGAACAGCTTAATTGCATTTCTTCACTTCTCTTTGCGGCATTCACACGTCTCATAATCGAATAATTATTTAAACTTTACCGTTTACGAGAAATATGTGTTAATGACACGAGCGGTTAACTATTTCTTAAATTAAGTTGTACTTTTTGTTTTTACCAAACAGAATAGCATTGTTTAAATTTTTTTAAAATGGTATTTTTATTAATATTGTAGTGCAATACATGCAAGTAAAATGATGTTGTAATACAAAAAACACATAGTTGCTTATACTGATGTTTATAAAGAGATAAAAGTTTCATTTGCCATTTTCATTGGCAATTATGAAACTTTTTTAAAATATCTTTTCATTTGATTCATTTTACAGTGCAAACATTTTTTTTTTCATCCAGTCGTTTTAAACCTCTACTAGTTGTAATTTGACTGCATAAAGTTACATTAACATTGAACAAAGCTGCAAAAGTTATAAAATAGACGTACAGACGGATCATTTATTTAGTTGGTCTTCCTTTTGACTATGGAATTATGAAAACTAAATTATACAAAAAACATATATTTTGTAAGGTCTAAAAAATGTCTATACAAAAATAATTAACTGATATCAGATTCAAAATGTACCATCAAATCGATATTGATGTTTGGGTGGTAATACATATGCTGGGTAATCCGACTGATACTAAAGTGAGTGCAAATGGCCTGTGAGTGCTGTCTTTCATCCCACTGTTTCGCTATGATTCGTGAATTTTTAACTACCTTTAAAAGGCTTGTTTGTAGTGCTTTTGCAAATCCTGATGTATTATAATAAGGGAGCTCTTTAGACTGTGGATTTTGTGTTACAACAAGATACTCTATCTAACATTAATTGTAAAAAATGTTGATTTAAATCAATTATTACTATTTGTACTATTTTTAATTTATATGTAAAAAATTTTTGAATTTGCTCGAGTCTAGGTATTCTATGACTTGTTCCAGATATTCATTGTCAGATTTTTTTTTTGTATTCTCACTTTAGAACTAGGCGATTGGTATGCTTGTGTGGCTTTTTTTTTTTAAATTAGGCATTAACAAAATTATCTTAGTAATATAGCGAACCAGGGATGACTACAGTTAGTTACCTGGAACATAGTTCCTCCTAACAGTACGTAGTTCAGTTCACTATACGACACGACGTGTCAGTCGTTTTACGAGCCGTGTTACACTTTTATCGCCGTGTCGTAGTCTACAATAGCAAATTAGGTACGCACTTTTACATGAAAAACTGGAACAGTTAATTAAACCATATCCGACGGAAAATTACTTTTTATCAACATGTTAAGCTATAAAAATGTAAATTTATCCTGTTACGAGTAATGTAATTGTCTGATTGGTTTGTGAAGTAAATAAGCATTTATTTATAGTTTTCATTTTGCCGAAAAAAATGACACGAGTTCAGAAAACGTAGAAGAGAACTTCTGTGATAACTTCTGTCGTGGTTTTAATTTATGACACCACTATTTTAAAACTAAAAATTTTAAAATAAATATACATATATAACTATAATATATATATATATATATATATATATATATATATATATATATATATATATATATATATATATATATATATATATATATATATATATATATATATACTGTTTAGGGATATAGTTTCAAATATATACACAGTTAATCAGCTATACGTTTTAAGGCCGGCAACCGACTGACAAAATTGAGAGGTAGGTACACATTTACAAATGTCATACATTAATGATGTACCCACAAACATCACATCCCTCCACCAGTAGTATAAAATTATCTAAAACAATGAACAGCCTAAAATATCTCAATTACAATTTATAATTTATTTTTTTTTCGAGTCGCTCTAAGGGGTCTTTGACGCAAGGTGTGTTCATTATTATCAGTTGATGGCACATTGAGAGGCTGCACTGGATCCGAACCTAGAGGTATCGGACTCGACGCGCTGTTATCACTTAATATTCTCTCCTACCAGCTCGCTCCTCTCCCAATTTGGACATCATACTATTAATGTTCTCCGGTAATGATTGAAATGAAGAATCGCTGTTTTGATCTTGTTGCTCGTATATGCAATCTTCTTGGCCCTCTGTGCTCTTCTCATATTCTTGTTCAAAGCTTCCAATAATGCTTAATCAAACCTCATAAGTTTTATCCGAGCCTCTATAAGCTAAAATTTGATCCACATGTTTCTTTACATACTGTTTATTAATAACACGTTGTAATCCTAGAACCGATTTCCTTAGATATGATCCCAAATTGCCAAATATGTTTGTTACCATTATTATAATACTGCTTAACTAAAACTTTATCTCCTTTTTTGAAATCAGTTCTGCGATGTCCTCCGTATTGTTTACTCTGTAAGGTCTGTTTATTTTTAACATTAGAATTGGCTGTAGCTGATACTGACTCTGTTAAATTATTTGTCCTATCCGCATTTGGCACGTGCAGCAGGAGGTCGAGTCTACAACGTAAAGACCGACCCAACAACAACTGGGCTGGAGAAAAACCGGTAGTACAATGACTACTATTTCTATAATCAAATAAAAATTTATTCAATTGTTGTAATATAGTTTTCTGTGTTTTGTTTTTTTGTAATATAATTTTTAAAGCCTTTTTTATAGTTTTTACACTGTTTTCTGCTTGCCCATTTGATTGTGGATGATAGGGTGCGATAGTTAAATGTTGTATTCCATTTTTGTTACAGAACTCATCAAATTGATTTGAACAGAAATTAGGAGCATTGTCATAATTATAGTTTTCACCAACCCAAACCTACTAAACAGTTCACATATTTTAGAAATAATCATTTCAGTAGTAGTGGTCGTCATTAAAAAACATTCTAACCATTTAGAGTATTACTACCATGAAATATTTTCCATCTATATACAACATATCTAGATGTATACGTTCCCATGGCTGCGAAGGGTTGGCGCGTTTCGAAGCGCGCCGCATATACTACAAGAGCCGATTTTTTGCTCAATATTCTTATCTATTTGAGGCCACCACATACGACTCCGAGCTTCCGTTTTCGTTTTAACAACTCCGAAATGTGAATTGTGCAATTCGTTTAATAACTGTTCCCTGAAAATAGCCGGAATAACTAATTTATGGCCACGCATTAAACAGTTATTCTCAACTGATAGTTCTAATCTACAGTTATAGTAAGGCCTTAATTCTGGATCGGTTATCTTGGTAGGCCACCCTTTTTCGATGTAACCCATTACTTTTTTAATTAATTTATCGCTAGCTGTAGCTTTTTTAATATCTGTTATAGTCACTGGTTTCAAAATTGTATCCGTGACAAAATTTATATATAAAGCTTGGTCCTCTACATTATTACTGGAATTCTGATCCGGTAATACCGATCTAGACAGGTAATCGGCAACATTTTGATCGCTTTTAATGTATTCTATGTTAAAATTGTAGGCCGATAAAAATAAGGCATACCTTTGTAATCTATTGGCCGCCATTTCCGGTACCCCTTTCTTACTTCCAAAAATTGATAAAAGTGGCCTGTGGTCTGTGCGAAGCGTAAATGGAATCATACGACCGTACAAATAGTAGTGAAACTTTTTTATAGCAAAGACAATAGCAGCCGCTTCCTTCTGGATCTGTGCGTAATTACGTTCTGCTTTGGAAAGTGACCTAGACGCATAAGCAACGACCCGCTCGCGTCCGTCGCTTTGCCGCTGGGCCAGCACAGCGCCCAGTCCTGCTGGACCGGCATCACATGTCACCACAGTGGCTAACACTGGATCGTAATGCGCCAGCACCCGTTCCGATGCCAATTGCTTTTTAATCATATTAAATGTCTCGTCATGTATCGCATCCCACCTCCATTTCTCATTTTTTTCAATAAAGTATGCAGTGGATTTAATAAACTAGAAGTGTTAGGAATAAAGCATCTATAATAATTAACCATACCTAAAAAAGATTTTAATTCATTTACATTTTTTGGGCTTGTACAGTTTAAAATTGCTTCAATTTTCCGATTTATGTAAGCCGTTACGATCTATTTTAAATCCTAAATATTCCACCGATTCTTTGAACAATTCGCACTTGTCAGATTTTAGTCGTAGGCCAGCTTCTTGCAGTCGACTTAACACCTCCTCTAACCTCTTAAGATGTACCTCTTTAGTCGCCCCTGTTATTAAAATATCGTCCAAAAATATACAAGTACCCTCGATATCTGATAATAATTGTTCCATTGTCCGTTGAAAAATAGATGGCGCATTTGACAATCCAAAAACTAAACGGTTGTATATAAACAAACCTTTGTGTGTATTTATACATGTAAATTTTTTTGAATCGTCTAGTACTAATTGATTGTAGGCTCTAGAAAGATCTAATTTAGATTCAACCCCTCCATGCAGTTTAGCAAACAAATCCTCAATAATGGATAATTATCTGAATATAAAGCCTTATTTAATGTCACTGAAAAGTCATATTCTAATATTACCATCTGCCCGAAGAACGGGTACAATAGGAGTGGCAAAATCAGAATATTCTACTTTCTCTAAAATTCCTAATTCCAAAAGACGTTGTAATTCATTTTCTACTTTTGTTCGAAGAGCATTAAAAAATTTTAATTGCGAGTCTGATTTTAATTTTAAATTTATTTTATATTTGTTAAAAGAAACTCATCTTTGAATAAATCACTAAACTTTTTTTTAATAAATCACTAATATTTTCAACATTTAAATTATTGCAACCGACCCTACACAAATGTAAATCAAATGCGCTAATGAAATCCCGGCCTAATAATGCTGGTTGATTGTTTTGTGTATTTATTACAAACAATTTAATTGGTTTAATGCGACCTTCAAAAGTGAAAGTCATTATGTAACCTACAGGTGAGATTTTGCTCCCGTTATAACAATTCAAAACAACTTCACAAAAATTTTTCTTTTCAAACGCGGACCGATATATACTATAAGGCAAGACAGAAACAGCGCTACCACTATCGACTTCGCTCATTATTTTGCAACCATCAATATCGGCTCACCATTAATGCAATATTAAACATATCATATTAACAGTATCGTATCATATAATTACTACGTATATTTATATATATATAACTATATCGACACTTATCTTTTGAATATATATTTCGCGACGAAAATCGCGCCGTTGCTAGGCGCCGAGCCAGGCCGCGGCGCGCCGCCGCCGCCGGTCCCGCCGCCGCCGCCGCCACCGTCGCCGCTGCGGCCGCCGCGCTCATATATATATATATATATATATATTGGTTAAAGGTCAAAGTTTCGACAAGCAAATAACTTTTCTTTCTCCTTCGAAAGCACCATACCGAGAACAAAACGATCTCGAAGCATTGTTTCCAGTTCAGTTTTGTACCCACAATGTTTAGCCAAATTCCGCACTCGAGCTGCCCATTCCGCTAACTCCTCACCCGGTCGTTGTTGTGCCGAGTTGAATTTGAGCCGCTCGCCAAAGGAACTTTTTTTACTTTTGAAATGATTATTTAAAATTTTAATCAACGCTTTGTAGTCGATAACCTCCACAGAGGTCGGGAAGGTCAAATCGATCGCTATTCGGTAGTTATCTTCAGCCATCGCCGTGAGTAACAACGCACGGCGTTTTATCCCTGTCTTGTCTGTGTTATCGTCGATATCATTCGCTACAATATTGTACAAAACGGCTTTGAAAAATGCTCCATTCTTGCGTTCTATGATCGAAGCTGAGACTGCCGCCGAACATGCTTCCACTATACTTCCACTACACTAAATGACTAAATGCACGCTTGAGTTCAATATATATATATACACAGTTAATCATATATATGACAAATAGGTATACACATTTACAAATGTCATACATTAATGATGTACCCACAAACATCACAATATATAACTACAATAAATTAATATTGAATAAATTAATGATTTATTTTCTGAAAAAAAAAATGATTTCTTTTTTATATTTGAAATAGTAATTTTTAAATGTGTAATAAAATTTTTAGAAAAGCCTAATAAAACATCTATATTAAGGAAAAAAAATTCAATTAATTAAAATTATAATTAACTTAAAATTAATTTAAATAGAAATTATTTTATAAATTTAGATCACGAAATCGTGACATCATCACGAATCGCATGTGAAATAATATAATTCTATTAATCAGTCTCAATATAATAGATATGAAAAATGTGTTTTGATTGTATCAGTCTCATTTAATTGTTTTATTGTTACACCTATATCATACAAGTATACATAATAAGTATTGTCGCGTTGCGGTAATGCGGCAAACAAGTACCGCAATCCAATGTCAGTCAAAGCTCGCTCGGTGGCCAGTAGGTTATAATTAACGTAATTAATTAAAGTATAACCTAATCAAGAGTTAGTCACGATATGCCAGTGTTAATAATATACCGACAGAGGTCAGCCGCGGTGCCGCCCACCCGGCCTTTGTAATCGACATCGAGGGGCACTATATTGAAAAATGCATCAGCTCGGATCGAATTAACTGATTCGAACGATCGATAGTAGGTATCGATTTATTCAATTATGTCGAGTTGTTGATATGATTGTGCAGTATGTCTGTACAGCTGTTTAATGGTATCGAGATTGATTTTGTGGCTTTAGAATATTAATAACTTAGGATCGTGTTTTAATTATTATTTATTATATCCATCATTAACTGTCTACTGTAGAACACAGGTCTTCCCCATAAGGGGAGTTATGCCAGAAGTTGCCATGCTTGCAGGACGGTTGGCAACTCTAGTTAGGTTTTGGTGATGTTTAAAAGGGACACTGCTAGCCGTCTCTCGACCATTAAGTTCCCTTAGTCGCCACTTACTACACTCATGGGAAAGGAAGAAGTAACCTATTCTATGGCGGGACCACACGACAATGTGTTCATGAAGTACGTTAATTAATATTGTGATGCATTATAAACTACCATAATCTAATACTAAATAAAAGGGGGGAAAGGGATTGTGAGTAATGGAGACTAAGAATCCCATTGCTAGCAATATACCCAACCAGGTCGACCTCCTCTCGGTTCCCCCTGGAAATTATCATGGTTAATTCCTGATGAATTCATCATGATCGGCTAACTGGCCTGTATTCATTCTCATCAATTACCCTTCACTGGTGCTCCGCTAGCGTATCTCGTTAGCGCAGGCGGGGTTACCATTCCATTTTCACCCATAAAAAAAAACTAGATAAAATAAAAATTGAATTTCTTCTGTATACCAAATATCCTCCATTATAGGTTTCTTGAAAAATGTAGTTACAGTATTAACTATTTTTTGTAGGACTTTATTTTAAATTTAGTGGAGTGTAAAACTATGGTTCTAAAAATGTTACGTACCTCCTCGTAGTCTCTATGGGAGTGTGGTTGTGCGGGCGCAGAGGTTGGTGGCGCTCATTCCCGCGAACGACGTGGGCGCCCCACTTTGCCCTTGCGCACCGGCGCCACGGGACCCGTTGACGCGTTCGCACTCTTCATTAGTTTCTGCCAGTCCTGTTCGCATACTAGTGACCCCGCGATCATATAATACCTGTTGGAAAATAAACAAATGAATATCTATCAACTGAGTTATTACATATCTATTTGAGAACATTATGTGTCTACCTAACACTTTTCTAAGGGGCAAAATGATTGTTGGTAATGGGATATAACAGTCCCATTGCTAGCAATATACCCTATTAAGTCGACCACCACGCGGTTTCCTTTGAAACCGCCGTGGTTTTTCATCCTCACCTATTATCTCTCACTGGTGCTCCGCTAGCATATACTAATAGCAGCAACTGAGGTCACAATTTCATTTTTTTCCTTTAAAAAAAAACACCACTTGGAACACTCTTACCATATGGAACTACACAAATGATCGGTTACATTTCTATTATGATTGATGCCATAATCCAGAATGTTAAAAATTGTTTAATTTGTGTTTGCAATTTTTAAGTTTAAATCTTTAAAAATGCAACGCAGAATATAAGTATTTTGAGAACGCAAATAATGTAGAATAAAATGCAACAGGAAAACGCAGTTGAAAGCAGAATAACTTCATCAGAATATTTATTGTCACAGTAAGTGACATAATGTACGATACGAACACGAAGATAATTTGTAGCTCGAATTAAGACGAATGATTTAAAGTTTGTGGAGATAAATTAGCTGTATAAGATTAATATCATCGATATACAGCATGGATTTATAAGGCGGTGTTGTTATATTGTGCTATTTTTAAGATAGAGTTTATCAATTCGCCTTTTTTTTTGTTATTATGCTATGCGAAGTTTTTGACAATATTGAACAGATATTGAGTGAATTCTTTTAGCAATGACCGGGACTTAAGAAGCTGTCTGTATTTTTTTGTGGTATAAGTTCCACATTTGACGATTCCACGTTCTAAGTTCAAATGTTTTGATGTTGTACATCTTGATATACATTATTTACTACCACCATTTTAAAATAAGAATAAAAGAAACAAATTTTACTTTCGATATATAAATGTGCAATCTATTAGAATGATCATTTATATAATCAATTAATTTTACGTCCTCCTTGCCTTCTTAGAAAGAAATCTTTCACAACGATTTAAATATGTTGCAAATCATATATACATTACGAATACGGGAATAGACGAGCAATATCTGTGATCATATTATTAAGATGTCTGCAGGCGAGGGTTATGTGAAGTCACGGGATATAGCTAGTCAAACTTTATTCTAATCACGCATTTCAAATGATTACTTGACGTAGATTTAACAAAATTTTACGCACCTATCGCCCGGCATAAGGTTCGATCCACATTTGGAGCAGGCGAAACACTTTATGTGGAAGACGTGTAGTGGTTGCTGGGGTGCATTCGTTCGCATTACGAACTCGCTCGCCGGGATCGCTTGCCCGCATGCTGCGCACGCGCCGCCTGTGCCGAACATTCTGCAACAAAAAAAAAATTGATTTTAGAATTGAAAACAAACATAAAAAAATATTTTAGATTTGGTAACAAAAAATAAATAAATCGATTTTATATCATTAGGAGCACAGATGAACGTTACAGGTGATGTTTTGTTTTAATTTACCAAGTTATGTCGTCACATTAATTCATCGTGAGTAACAATTTAAGTATATAAGTTTCGTTCCAAGTAAATTATTTTATTATAACGAAAAACTGTTGAAATGAAATGAAATATTTATTTACTTTAAACAGACATTTGACATTCTAAAGGCCATGTCACAGAACTTTTTGGCATGTGTTTAATTGTCTTAAAATTGTAGGCATGCAAATCTAATTTATTGTTTAAATAAGGATACAAATTAAAGTTTGCAATTATTAAGATTATAGAATAAAAAAAAAAAATTCAAATCAAATCAATAAATGCGTGTAGGTATATATTCAATATCGTCAAATAAAATTAACAATTACGTTAACGCATAAAACCGTCGGTATTTCTGTAGTTTTTAGTAGTTCGAACATAATAAGAGACGAACTTAATGCCATCTCTCGGATTATTTTAACACACAAAGCTTTTAATATCAGTCAGGTTCGAACTCACAACCTACGGTTAAAAGTTAAATTTTGCAAAATATTTCATGTATTATCAACAACAAAAAAATAATATTATAATACTTGCATACACTGATATTTTATGTACAATTCTTCAATACAGACGACATGCTATATTTAATTGAGCTTCGGAATAGAAGGCAACTTATAACGAGTCAGTACCAATCCGTTTACTGCTCGTTAAGTTATAATAAATGGATAATATAGCAAGGTAATGACACCTGCCGTAAATCAACTAATGTACATTC
This sequence comes from Galleria mellonella, assembly GCF_026898425.1. Taxonomy (NCBI): domain Eukaryota; kingdom Metazoa; phylum Arthropoda; class Insecta; order Lepidoptera; family Pyralidae; genus Galleria; species Galleria mellonella. The sequence goes on along the minus strand of NW_026442162.1, from coordinate 1,599,589 downwards.
GATATACATCTGATTTTATGGCATTGGATATTTTATTATTGTACTCAAAACTCTAATGACGATCTTAAATTATAATAAAATTTACATATTTTTATACACAGACAACAAGGAACTACGCTACGGTTTAGTTCATACGCTTTTCTTACCATGTACAGTACCATGAACTTTATACAATATACTGTAATATCCACGGCTTCTTGTGTTGCCGTTCCTGAGGACAAGGGTACCTTCGTTCCTTATAATCTCACCCTTCAAACTAAAAACCAACTACGGAAGCATACCTATATAGTGGCAGAGCGTCCTTTTTATTTGTAATTAAATACCCTACTTCTTTCGAATGCAACTTCGTATTATACCTATTTCAATTTGATTCATATAATTCTTATAAATCAATAAGGCAATAATGATTATATGAACAACTAAACCTACTTAATGTATTTATTTATGAGCTACTGCTAGATAAGTTCTGTTCTTCCAGCGTTTTCTTAATAAATGACAATATCTTGTCGAGATATTAAATTATAACAATATGATATTACTTGTTACGTGGCACGCGCAGTCGTCTTGTTTGACGAACGAGAACTGAGATTAATTAAAATTATAATAAAGAAGTGAACTACGCGCGTCCCAGAATGTCGCTGATGCACTAATATGTAGCTAAAGTTTTAACCACTGTAATGTAATAAACATGAAATAAACATAAATTGTAAAGATAGTTGCATGCTTATTACGTAATTACGTTTAAATTTTTAAGTTAATTTGAATGAAATTTGGTAGAAATATATACCATCACATGAGTAAAGCCGCGATGCATAGCTGTGGGGTATAGCTAGAAATATAAAGAATCAAAGAAGATCCTATGACCACAAATTTAGATATAATTAAAAATAATAATATTTATATTTTGTACCTTTTTTTGTATTTAGTATGAAAATTTTACATTCTTCATCTTTTTTTTAAAATCCAATATTTTATTAACGTTGCAGTTATAGACTAAGTTAAATATCAATTTAATTTTAAAGTCATTGAACTAATTACAAATAAGAATTAACTATTTTTCTAGAAAAGCAATGAAGTTAAATAGATCGAGTATTCTATTTTTAGTAACTTACCATCCGTTCTCACACTGGGAATACCAGTGTTTTTATGGTCATTTTATAATCTTAATGGGTCATTATAATAATAGCTAATAAGTCTCGGACGAGTATTATTTAACAACTTAAAAATAAATCGCAGTAACAATCCGATGGGAAGCAATCCAAATATAATTACCTGCGCATCTTTGCATTATACGTTTACAAATAATTTAATGCCGAACGATTTAAAGATAAATTTGAAAGTCTTAAAAGATAAATTCGCTTCAATCACTCGGAGCAAATAGGATTTCGTTTCATTTACTCCGGTGAGAGCGTTTTCAATTAAGGAGCGCCCGACAAACAGTATCGGCGTATGAAGGTAAAATTAATTAAACCGAGCCAAGACAAACATGTACGAATCTATTTGTGTTGGACGCACGCGGAAACGATATATAACATACGCCCTAATAGAATATAGATAAACATATAAAAATGCTAATGGCAAGTAAAGGTAACTGTGGAACTTTTTAAATAGAACTTGCTTATTTGTTAAAGAAAAAATTCTAATGTTATGTCTACGTATATGAATATAAATACATGTCAAAAAATATATGGTATCCAAACCACACATTAACGAGTGTAAAAAAGAATAAGAGCAAGAAAATTATCGCTTATCTAAGCTAAAGACCTATGAATGTCTGCAATATAAATAATGTTAGTTACATGTTTTGAACATAAAGAGTTCACTTTAAGAATTAGATAACTTTATCCGTATCGAAAAAGAGGCTGTGGGCTATACTAATATTACAAAGAAGAAAATTTTATTGTTTATTTATTAGTAATGGATAAAATAAAAAACTACTCAATTGGTTTTAAAATTATTTCATCTGTAGAAAGCTATATTAACAGCAAATAACATAGTCTATATATTATTTAAAAAAAATCTATCTACTCATGTGAAATCGGGCCGAATCACTAGTATGTTATCCGTGGATTAGATAATTTCTCATCTAGGTAATTCGAAAGTTAATTGGTATAATGTGTATAGATAGGCCATAGCCTATCCCCTCACACATCTCTCAGAAATAAAAAGAAAAAATATTTTACTTAAGATAGAGAGACCGTTTGTTAGTAATTTATAGCTATAATATCAGTAATTAATTACTTTTACTATGTTATAATATAAAGGAAAATAAGAAAGTAAAGTACATCAAATATTCAATACGACTAAGATAAAATGACTTAGTCACTATCTGTACTATAAAGTAGATAATATTGCTTTATCACCGTATACCATTACTGAATAATTGAATAACTTTTCTACGTAGCAATCGAAGTTGTCTAACTCTTGAACTATTAGTAAGTACATCAACAAAACAAATAACGATCGCATTAATTAACGTTATTAACTTTCCGGCTCCGAGACGAGTTTCTTAATCATGTTTAGATCACCGAATGGACTATTAATTAGGATGTAAGACATTAACACACGTGCCCTCATATTTATTCGACCGTAAATCCTGTACCTTTAATCAACTTTCGAAGGGTTAAGCTTTCCAACTGATAAAAGTGAAATGTTGGTTATCTCTTGAGAGAAATGAGATTTTATTTGTATAGTCTTTAAGAATTTCTAATCGGGAACAACTTTTAGGTTTCCTTTCACGATATTAATTAACGGGCGTGTATTTAGCAGGAGTTTAATATATGGGGAAGTTTGGCGCCTGTCTCGAGCAAGTAGGTATCTACCAGTCGAAGTTTATTTGCCTTCGTTACGTGTAAAATTGAATACGTCGCCGTGAATCCTCATTAATTTAAGATGAAGCCTGTATCTTGACATGTTATTTTATTCATTAAAGGGAACGACTTGAGTCGCACGGTTGTATACGTGTCGAGTTTGGATTGTTATAAGAAAATAATTCAAAGCCTCTCGACTAGGTCATTATATCGAGGGGTGGAGAAACAGTCGAAAGAGTGCAGATAGAGCAAAAATAATTTTTGGTCTCTCTTTATCTACTGTAAAAATCAAAGAAGCATCACCTGCTAATAATATTTCACTAATCATCTGTACAACATTGCAAAAAAATCATTAATATAAGAATAAAAATAGGCTAAGAATAGACCCTTGAGATATACCGTAAAATATATGAGGTATATACAGAAAGAGCCATGTACAATAGTATACTTGTAATTTTTAAGTAAGTATTTTATGTCTTAAAAATATGTTTTTTTTAATTAATGTGTACTCATGATGCACAATCAAAAAAGATTTATAGTTTTTTTCTTATTTTATTCTTGATAAGATTTTATAATTAAGATATTATAAAATCTTATTAAGGTCATATTTAATTTTTGCGCAAAATATAAATAAAAAAATATCGAATAGTTAATGAACACCGACCTAATTTTGTCCGTAAAATTGCAAATCTTCGAATGCATTTTCTTGCATAAATATTTTCCTATTTATACTCATACATATAATAAATGTGAGAGTTGGTCAAGATGTTTTAATGTTCAGATGATTGTTAAGTGCGCTGTGATGTTTAAAGAGCAGATTTATTTCATTTACAGAAATAATCAAAATGTTATTTAAAGAAAGAATATCACTAAATGTGATAAGTGGTAAGAGGAGATGTAGGGTGGGGACGATCGAGTCCCAGAGACCCTCAATAATGTCGAGATGCGGCTCGGCCGGGATATCTCTAACTTGTTGCTTCGCCAACTCGATTTGGCGTAGACATAAGAATTCCTAGATATTCTTTAAAGTACATTTGTTAGCTACTACATAATAAAATATTAAACAGGTATTTGTTATGAAATATAATTATTCTGTTGCATCTTTTTGCTATTTTATAGCCTATAGTATAATTCCATAAATTTGTTTGATTATCTGCGTTAGTTATTAATTTAGTACCAAGTCAAGTTAAGTGAAACTTTAAAAATCAATATTATTCTTTTTTAGTTTTTTGCAATTTTAATTATTTATTAAATATTATTATTCAAAACTTTCAATACGTAATATACATATATAATTAGATATAAAATGAATACTTGGTAACGTGAATTATTTTAAGAACTTATTATGAAATTAGGCAATGTTAATTTAAAGACTGTTAGAAACTAAAACTAAAGATGTAATCTCTAGGCACTGACGAACTTAATAATTAGTAACAGCTAGTACAATACGCCTATTAAAAGTAGAAGGAATGTTAAGACAAAACTGGAAGAAATATGAGATAAAATTAATTAATATTTGGAACAACAAAATTGTTATTGTTAGTTATTAAGTAGACAACTTCATATCGAATAACTATAGTCTACAATACATCTCTGCTGCTTGCAGTCAGGACCCTGTAGGGTTGCTATGAGTTTCTTACTTTTACTCACAAATTTGTGGAAAAAAAAATCTGTTATACTAAAAAGTGATATTTGCCTATAATTAACTTATACATTTACATGTGTTATTTTTTTCTTTATATGTATGTAGTTGTGAGTGTCAATGTTTAAGTTGTTGGTGGATTAATGTGTAAATAAATTGTTACATCGAAGAAACCAACGTATTGGAATTACGTATATGATATACATATCACAATTAATATCCGAATTATGTATGTGTTGGTCCTTTTTAGTTATTCATCCGGTTTCTTGGGTTTAAGGTTATGCCTTGTGATGGAATGATAATAGACTCGTTGATTTTAGATTGAAGTTTTTTCATAACACGAACTGATATTTTTCTTATACCTTTTAAGGTGAACTTTTATTTAGTAGTCACATACTAATTCCTTTTTTAAGATTTTTTTATTCAGAGGCGTACTCTATGTATATTGCTTGGTTTTCCATTATGGAACTTTTTGAGTTTATAATGTTATACTTACTGTAATTGCGACGAAATTAAGTTGCAGTCGTATAGTCAAGTAGACCATTGGAGTTAGTGAAATCTAAATTTGGCACCCCTATAGCCGCAGTGTCGGTGTATCAAGTTAGCACGTCGTTAGCAAGAAACTCGTTAGCGGCGCGTGCCGACGACAAGCCAAGAATTTGTTAATGACACATGCCGCCCGCACCCCACAGCACTGCTTGCATGCGCGAATCAAGCTGTTTGACGTACTAGAAGCGTCTAATGAGTATGACGTTTATTGTCATAATACAAAGTGGAATCCCACTGTTATGGTTAACCTGAAAAGCCTCTCAAGAATTACTGTGTCTGGAAATACATGCAGCTCATTATGGTGTGGCAACTGAGATAAAATAAAATGCGAATCACAGATAGTAGACAAATATAAAATTGTGTAGGCTGCTAATATGCTAATTAAATGAAAATAAAAAAAAAAAAAATAGAAGGTAAGTTAAAAGCATAAGATTTCTAAATGTCTATCCTAAATTTGGCACAGTAAATTTTGTGAAGTGTGCAAAATTCAAACATATATTAGAAATGGAAGGGGAAGATTAAAGGAATGACAACATAGAATCACCTATTTTAGTGATCAAATCTATCCACAGCAAGAGTTACTAGGTGTGTACCAAAATGTTTCATAATTAAAAAGGAACCAGATTTTTTTTTATAAAGGTTTTTGGGTGTATTAAACTTAATTGCAGTTAAGAAACTGCTAAGCAGATATTCAACTATAAATTTAATTTATATATAATTTATTATATATATATATATATATATATATATATATATATATATATATATATATATAATATTGAGAAAATATAATTCCCTACATATTTAAATGATAAACGTGACAGATATATGAATGTATGATTTCATAAGTCCAGGATATTAGGATCACGAATTTGTATTGACTCACTACCTAAACAATAAACGAGCAAATGTTAAATTAGTAATTGAATTGGTCTTTCTATAGGTACAGTTTCTGTATAGGGATTCCCAACTAATCAACGATACCTATAGCTAAATGCACGTTATTATTCTGTAATACTATTAATGGGCGTAAACAAGCGCGTCCTCGTTTTCAATTAATGTTTCCTGTAGTTATTAAAAATAGACCTGCGAAAAACAACGGGTAGACAGTGGGAACACATAATTAACTCGGGTCACGATCCCAAAACCTCTCGTGGCACCGTGCCTGCAAATCTACCTAGAATGAACTTCAATTCTACTTTATATTATTTTACATTGACACAAACGATCGATCACATAGTACTTACACGTGTAATAATGTGTGTAATTTAAACATAAATTTGTATTTTGCATAATAATAGCAGAAATATCAATTTAATTCTAAATATATGGTATCGATGAAGTATTACAGGTTTTATTTACTGCTTTTATTAACCTATATTGAGTAATACGTGTAATGTCATAGTAAGATTAAAACAGTTCTTGACATTTTTAACATTTAATAATTTTAATCCTAAATTTTTAACTATCGGGTAATAATAAATGTACAAGTAGTTTAGTAAGATGTAATCGTATACGTACTGATCGTGGGTAAAAACTAGTAATATTATAAAAGCAATATTGCAATTTTACTTTGGATAATTCAATAATATTTTACATTAAACTGCAGTTATCAACTAGTGTAAAAATGACATATACATTCCATAGGAAAGTTCTTACAGAGAGTAAAGTTATTATAGTTCGAGAGAAGGTTCTAGATACACAATTCAGGATGATGCTATTACTATTTACTATTAGGCTATAGTGTACCATCAGACAAGCTGTATGCTTGATTGCCACCTTCTTGGTGTAAAAAAAAAATAGTTAAATATAATTATTAGTTTTTGTGTCATACTAACAAAATAAGGTTACTTCCTTTAACATTACAGTATGTATCTGTAATTACAGTGACCTCAATAAAAAAAAAAAACAGAATGGGGGGAAACGTTTACGTTATTACCGTAATTAACCGGTATCTAATCTATGCATATTCATATCCGAAACATCGCATGCTGTGTACATACCACATTCTTCATATTTTCTACATTTAATTAACGACACAAAATTCTCTTTGAACTATTTGAAATATTCTGTTGTTATAATCAATTCGAAATATTTTATTTATTAACGCCTAGTGGCGAAGCAATCTCGTATTCAAATTGACATACCTAGTAAAACAACAGAGCCTCCGGACTAAGTTCCATAAACTCGTTTCAAACTCCCCCTACACACTCTATCGGCGATTTTTAATTAAGTCCCCAGCGAGCGGCAAGCGAGCAAAGTAACACCATCAATTCATTATCCTAAACTCTGGCTCGATTGTTCCTCGCTCGCTACTTACGCAAACTTTCATTTTAATCAAGCGTTTAATTAAAAATTATCCGAGAAAAACAAAATAAGCCCGTTAGGGCGGTCTGAACTAATTAAGGCATGCGATGAGCCGGCCGACAAGAGCGGCCTGTGAGGTGAGCGTCCTTTAATTAAATGCCTTGTTCTAGCGGAGCGGTGGGCGCTTAACGAAACTATTACTACACTATCATGAAAAAAGTTAACCAGTGTTAGGGGCGGGACACGCTGATTGCGGTGGTACCTCCTCGTGTAATCGTCGCTTCTCTCACCTATACCTTAAAGACATTTATTTCTGTAATATAGTACAGTGAAACATTACCTAAAATGTAGTTCCAGAAATATGCAAGAAAAAATTTATTGTAGGAGTTGGTGACATAAGAGTAGATTCATTTTAGATGCAGTCGATTTCTCAAAATGTAATAAAAGCATCAAACTTCAGAATTAATCTATAACCAATACAAGAGTAAACCGTATTAAATCCAATAATAATGTTCAAAATATATAATAATATTCTTTCAGTTAAAAAAAATCTAAATTGGTTTATAAATAACATGATATATGAGTTAACAAACATAAAACAAAACAAAAAAACGACTGTATTGAGAAGTTCCTTCTTTTAGAAGTCGTTTAAACGTACACAATTGATACTGCTTTTAAATGTTAGTTTCTTTAGCCGATATTCATGTTCAATTGATTAGGTGCTGTAGTCAGAATAGAATTATCTGGTCGGTTAAAAATAACTCGCACAGTTTACGGTACCAGCATAATCGACACCGTTCAACTGGGTTTATTTTTATACGCTTTAATTTACTAAAATGTTGTTGATAACATGTATATCTATCTGTTTTTAAGAGAATTTTATTTAATTTTTAAAATTTAGATCTACAGAAGTCATAAAGTAGTTAATATCCGCAATTATGAATTGAGCGAAATATTACTTCCTTCGCTGTTGAGATCGCTGTAGAAAAGTTTTACTATTATTTTCATACAAGCGTAGATATTCATTGTTAAGTAGTTTTTGAATAAATATTTAACGTTAGATAAAGGATAATTAAAGATTGGAGTTCTTAAAAAAAAATCTGCGAATTATATTATGATAAAATTAATATGATATCTGTGTTAGTCTCAATTGATTGCAAAAAAGAATTATTCAGAATCTATAAACAAATTGGAAAGATGGGATAATGTACACAAAGAAAAAATACAATTAATTTAAGTACCTACTTTTTTAAATCGCTTTAAAAGAAGGTAAACATAATATATACTTAATGAGATTAAACAAAATACAAAAAACGAAATAGGTTTATTTACACATATTACTTATTATGTTTAATTATAAATTCAAATGCCTGGTATACTATGATATATGATGTGTCCTTGAGTGGTGACAGCGTAGTTGTATAGCACCCAGTATGTTTATAGACCGTTGAGGTGAGCGTCCTTTAATTAAACAGTAGCTGACGATGCCTGGCGAAACCGTGAGTCAAGTGGAAAAACTTAACAATGGCGTGGGCGTGGCCTAATGATACGGCTATTATAGGAGTGAAGGTAAAAATCTCTGTAGCAAATCAAATGTTTTAACGTTGTAAAAATAGTTATTTTAAATTCTTCGTATGGCGAGGAAGAAAAATACGTGTCATTAGATTATTTCCTAATCAGAATGGCATAAGAGGTTTTTACCGATTGGTCCCGGCATAGAATGGACCATCCGTTCCTTTCCCATGGGTGTCGTAAGAGGGGACTAAGGGAACTTAATGGTCGAGAAATGGGCAGCAACGCCTCTCTTAAAACATTACCAGAAGTCTAACTGCGGTTGCTAACCCATCTGCCAAGGGTGGCAACTACTGGCAAAAGCAGTAGTTAGCAGGTAGCAGTTCAGCAGTGGACAGTTAACGGTTGATGTGATAACGATAATGATCTATGAATAAGAGGAGAGATGATTATGGAAACAAGAGAACTGTTCAAAAGAAGGAAACCTGAAAATCAAAGTCTTTACAAACTTTTACAATATTTCTCTTACGAAGTGCAAGAGTATGTTGTGTATTTTGTAATTTAATAAATTATTATCTTTATAAGCATTTTGATTGTTTTTAACCCCTAATCCTTGGAACTATCAGTCGAAAGTGAAAAATTCTTTATGCAGTTGATAGCTTATTTATGATCGTAAGTATAGCCAGCTACACCACAATACAATCACAGGCGAAGCCTTGGGATGCAGCTAGTTCCAGATAAAATTGAAAGTTAATGTTATTTTCGTGAAAATTTTTGACTCTGCATAACTTTTGCAGCAGCTTACTTGCAAATTGGGACTTTCGTAATCTTGTTTAGAGCCGTGAATAGGCCTTTCTATTTTAAATAAAATTACACATAAATCTAGATAAACAGGTGAGCCATGAAATAATCCAATTTTTCAAATTTATCCACAGTTATATCGTCATAGTCGTAGAATAGTGACGGATCTCTATATGTAATCTTCGTCAAATCCGTCAGTATTCTACGACTATGACGATATATGAGTTTAATAATTACTTTAATTACACCAGAGGAAGACTTTATACAAAAGTCGTTTGCTTGGGCACCTCTGTCCCATTCATGTTTCTATCGTGACGCAGTTGTGTTTACATGACTGTGTTTCGTTTTGAAAGGTGGGAAATGGCAGTGAAATTACATGGTTCAGAGGAATAACATCTGAGTTCTCAAGAATGACAACGCATGGGGAGTATCATAAGTGAAACAGTATACTCTGTTATGTCCATAGTATTGCTCATGTCTATAGGCGACGATTACCACTTTCCATCAGGTAGGCCGTCAGCTTGTCTGCCATTTTAAGTTGCATAAAAAAAAAACTTATTTAATTATAAATAGTTATATGTATGTCTAGTTATTTAAAGACTAAAACTATTAAAACCAAGTTGTTAAACATTTATCCAAGTAATACAGACCGAGGTAATGAAGTACACAGCGGAGTTAGTAGTTGGTGGATAAGTTGGCTCAAATAAGCAGCGATTAGGCGAAATTAGCAATTTTAGGAGTTGAATAATATTACTTATTACCTATCTTTTTTTTTTGATGAAAATGGAGTGGGATACGCTGGCGGGGCACCATTGAAGGGTGATCGATGAGGATGAAAACAGGCCAGTTAGCCCATCATGATGAATTTATCAGGAATTAATCATGATAGTTTCCAGGGGAAATCGCGAGGAGGTCGACCTGGTTGGATATATTGCTAGCAATGGGATTCTTAGTCTCCATTACTAACAATCCCTTTCTTCCCCTACCTACCTAATTGCATCGTGCAATTAATAACTAAGTATACTATGGATCATATACCACATTATTTGCCGGTTTCATACAATCATCATCATCATTCCAGTCATTAATTGTCCCCTATTGAACATAGGAATCCTCTATAAAGGGGGGTTTCGCCAGTAGTTGCCACGTTTAGCAAGCGGGTTGGCCATTACAGTCAGGCTTTGGTGATATTTTAAGAGAGACGCTGCTGCCCATCCCTCAGCCATTATCTCTTACACTCGACAATACCCACGGGGTAGGAAGGGGTGTCGTAGCCTAATGTTAAGAATTTTAACACGACAGAGGTTTAATTCTTAGGCGGTTTATAAAATATTAACTATTTTTTAATCAATATTTATATATTCCTGAGTTAGTCAACAAGTACCACTAAAATATATTTCTAAAGTTCTTCTAATTTTTTTTTTGTTTTGTTACCTAGAAATCTTACAATAAGATAATTAACGTTCAAATTAAAATTTTGTAAAACATTTGTTAGTAAGCTCCAAGTTTCCTAATTACTTTTAGTACCAATATCAATTAATTTGCGTTAAGAATTAATTATCTCTGCATTACGGACCCCGATTTATTACTAAAGTTTCATTTTATTAATTCCTCAAAATAATCGGTACAGTCGGAAATATTTTTAAATATGTTATTTAATTTTTTTATATATTAGATAAAATTCAAATTTTCTTTTCTGTTCGTGACCTGTATCATTCTGATATAGGCACTGTTTGTCATGTATCAACTAGTTCCCACCAAACATACCATGATGATGAGGAATCAATTAGACACAAAGATGTTTATTTTGATTTTTACAAATTTATTGGAATACTAGCGGCCCGTCCCGGCTTCGCACGGGAGGACATTTTACATTTTAAAAAGTGGCCATTAAGGCTGTACACGCTACGGAAGCTAAAAAATGGAGTAACTTCGATCGTAGTGTGATGAAAATTATATTATAACCTGCCCAGGAGTATGAAGAAAATTGTACCAAGTTTCGTTAAAATCCGTCGTGTAGTTTTTGTTTCTATAACAAACATACAGACAGACAGACAGACATACAAAAATTTTACAGATCGCATTTTTGGCATCAGTATCGATGACTAATCACCCCCTGATAGTTATTTTGGAAATATATTTCATGTACAGAATTGACCTCTCTACAGATTTATTATAAGTAATAGAAGATTATACGCATTTTAATTCTATCTTATCCCATTGCCTTCGTCATTTTATATCATCATCATCATATCATATCAGCCTTTAACTCTCCACTGTTGAACATAAGCCTCCTCCTTGGAGGTTTTGCCAGTATTTGTCACGCTTGTCAGGCAGATTGGCAACCGCAGTCAAGCTTTAGAGATGTTTTAAAAGGTACGCTGTTGCCCATCTCTCGCCCGATTTAAGTCGGTTCTTACGATACCCACGGCAAAGGAAGGGGTGGCCTATTTTATGCCGGGACTACACAGTCTTTTTTTATGCATCTCTCTAAATTGGTTTCCACACAACATACGCAAACATGTTTTACCCTTTTTAAATTCAACCTGTAGTAGTACAAAATTTTGAGATTTTTAGAGAACAAATATATTTACATTTTATTATTATACTAATGAGGCTAACATAACACACTAATTACAACCTCCACATGAAAATACAAAATTTTATATTTAATTACATATAAAATAATATATGTTACATATGTTATTGCGTAACTTGACAAGTACCTAATTAGTAGGTATATTTTAATATTCGTATGTACCTTACCGCGAAGAGTTCGATAAACGTTTATTTATTTATTATTAACACACACATTGAAATTATAAATTAATTCGGAATAATGGGTTATTGTAGGAAAAAAGAAACTGCTTATTTTTTTTTGAACAGCTTAAAAATAAGCAATATACTTTTTAGGCACTTTGGATGAATTACCAGCATTGGTTACCATTTTTCATGAGGTAACCCGTAACTTTAATGTCAAAGGATAGATAATTATTATTATTATTATTATGCTCACAATCAAGAAAAAAAAAATACAGTATTTAAATTGGTTCATTTTCACAGAGTCACGGAAAACATGATGTAAAAGGAACTCCTAACTCAGAAATAGGTCTAAGATGCGATCAGAGATAAACACGTAATAACATACGTTCATGACTGTAATTTTTAATGGAATAAACTGGTAGATATTACGCCAAATACGTAACAATAGTGAATGTATGATTTTATAGAGTAGTGGTATTAAGTTTCAATTATAACGTTTAATATAAAGACCACGAGTGATTAATACGTTTGTATGCGTTTAAGAACAAAAAAATAATAATTTTCTTTACAATAAATTGTCAATGCTACAAAAGAATAGATATAATAATATTATATCTATTATAATATTATAGTATAATATTAATTAAAACGGAAAAGGTAAATCAACTCTTTCCCATAATTATATCAATTATCTGTAACGTGTATAAATAATAATAATTTATTACTCAAAACATTTGTCAAAAGTCGGCTCGCACGATGAGCTAATCGACTATCACCGCTAATTGCCCCCGTCTGCCCCCCTGGGGGCTGGCCCCGTCCCGAGAGCGCCCGGGCGCCCACCCCCGATCCGCCGCTAACTAATTAGATAAGTTTGCAACTCGACTGTACTTCTGGTGCTCAGCTTTGCCGGTAAGCATCAATCTTTTTAATTAAACATTTTTGACACCGCAACGATTAGCCATCGAAGCCATCTCTATGCTAATATTTTGAATAGTTTTAATTTAAATGCAAAACGAAGAGTGAACGCGACCGTAACTTTGGTTCACAGACTAGTTAGGAGTATTTTTAAATTAAAAACGATCTCACAACTAACTTTAGCATTGTGACACTAAAGTTCGCTTTTGTTACAATGTATATATTTAAATAAATATATTTTCAATTATAAAAAAATATTATAGAATATTAATAGATAGATCGATTTATTTATTGAGAAATTTTTGGGATGTATGTTACGCAGCTTTAATGTTTTAATATTTAAATAGATTACAATTTGTCACGCACATAGACAATATCTTGGATACTTCATATTCTAATTCACGTAAAGCCACGGGGCAAAGTTAGTTAGAAATATATACTAAAGTTCATAGTCATCATCGACATATCAGCCGTTATCTATCCACTGCTGAACTTAGGCCTCCCCCATATACTGTCATAAGGAACGGGACCGTTCCTTAGTCTATCATTAGGGGGATTTGGCTAGTAGTTGTCATGCTTTGCAGGTTGGCAACCGCAGTTAGCTTTTGGTGATGTTTTAAGAGGGATGCTGTTGCCCATCCTTCTACCTTTAAGTTCCCTTAATCGTGTCTTACGACACTCACAGAAAACTAAGGGGTGGTCCATTCTACGCCGGAATCACACGGTAAAAGTCTGGATATAGCCTAGTTATATAACAGAGCTAACTTTAACTGGAGGACGCTACAAAATTGCTATAATTTTTTACACACAGTGCGAAAAATACAAACGTGTATCTTCTTATTATACTCATTTCTAATTAAATTTAATAACGAAACGAGATTATGCGGCTACAATATATAATAATTACTTATCTTAATTGAAAGTAATTACAATTAACGGATACAACAGTAAAATAATTTTTACATTAATTTTATTGCTTTATACATTTATTCCAAACATTATAAGCAATACTCAAATTAATTTCAACTGGCAATACTTTATAATTAAAAAAATACTCTGAGGGTAATGGTACTCTGAGTAATAAACTTATTCAAACGGTTTATAATTGAGATGTTTTTAAATAAATAATTTTGCTGTGCAAAAATATTGCGACTTCAATAGAGAGGATATTAAATAGGAGATAAGAATTATCGAAATCGGTTTAGAATACAAAGATGCTTAAAAACTAGTTTATCTGGAATTCAAACACATATCCTTAGGGTTTACCGTTGTAAGTTAGATAATTTTTTTAAGATGCCAACTTTAGAATCGTTGGATTATTTTGGGCTGTTTGTTGTTTTGTATTTTTAAATAGTTTCTAATAAATATTAAACAGATGAATTAAAAAAAAAATACTTAACCGTTTTTTTTAATTCTTTCACCTACATTATCGTCGAGTAATATAAGCTGTATTCTATTTAAAGAAAAACCGTGCCAAATTAGAGCAAATCGCTAATATTGCATACAATGTGAAATAGAAATCATTAGCATGGTTTTAGGCGAGTATTCTAATAGAGAAATACTTTCTCCGAGGAAACATTGGTCGAAAAATAACAAATAATATTGAATCTGCAAACTAACATACAACTAAGCCTACTATAACAAAGTCCATGCTGTATGGGGGACTCAATTTTTTCTTGTATAATACATTTTATACGGTACTGTTTATATTATAAAAAGTATTATACAATATATGTATCGATAAACAATTAAGCGACAACTCAGCGCCTTATCTGCATTATTTATAAACAGCGATCCAGACCATTATAGATCAGCGGTCGACAATAAATCAGGACTTACAATGGCACATTGTCTGTCGCTCATGTTGATTAAATAAATAAATAGGTGCCGATCTCGGACTTTGCAGATCTTATCACGCGTCTTGACATTAAAACATGCAGAACAAAGCAAAAGCAACTCTTTAAAACACCAGCACAGAGTTGGGATACGCTTGTTTAAAATCCTAATAATCTAATCGGTTGCATTACTACGGTACTGTTACGGGATTTAAAACTTTATTGCTAATTCGAAATGGTTGAATGTTGTGTTTTCGTCGATGGTTAAATCAGAAGACGTCAGAGATGGATGGTACGAAGGCTACGAATGTTTGCAGCTCATCTTTCATTCGTGGTGTGGTTGATGACAGCTAGTGCTCACTTATTATTCAGAGGTCGGATATGAATTATTATTCCTTTAATCGAGTCATTAAACGAACCGTTAGAAATTTCTGGCCTCATTAGCAAAACTGTTTATAAGTGCCTGTTCAGCGGCAATTAATGATCGAAGATTTGTTTTTAATAAAATGTTTACAAATATGCATTATTATGAGGGAAATCTCTCTTCTTACAATAAAAGTTAACGAAGTTCAAATTATACTCAGCTATTATGAAATATTCAGTGCGCCTGTGACTTCGTACGTGTATAAGTTGTATGTAAAGAACTATTAAATTGAATCGAATTTGATTTGCAAATCGAATATGGTTTGGAAATCATGTTTTTTTTTAATACTACGAAAATGGCAAACAAGCAAACGATCACTGTAGACTATGAACGCCTGAAACACCGGGGATGATTTTCGGGGCCGACAACGCGCGCGTAATACCCGTAGTAATACAGGCGTTCATAGGCTACGGTAACCGCTTACCATCAGGTGGGCTGTATCCTTGTTTACCACCTACGTAGTATAAAAAAAATGACATGTGTGATGAGACGAACTTATTTAAGCTTATTAACCGTGTTTACTAACATCAGATTTTTTTAACTGAAATAAGAATATTGTTTTAATTAAAAACCTTATCGATAAATAAAGTCTTAAAATTTTAAGTATTTAGTCCAAAAGAAAAGCTTCTCATAAACATATATCTTTTATAAAATTTTCTAACACTTAAAAAGAATATTATAAACTTTTGTCATTTTTACAATTTCCACAATGATTAAATCACTAATTAGTTATAGCTAAGTCCCTGACATAATGTTAAGCATTATTAAGATTGTAGATATGCAATAGGCGATTGGCCAGTCTACGATTTATGGTTATATTAGCTACGTTAATGAAGTGCAAAAATACCTCCGTCTAAGTGATTTATTTATGTTCACACTATCTAATTAATAGCCGCTGTTTTATTGTACACTCTAGTGAACACCATATACAAGGTTATTTATATAAATAGATATTTATGTCAACTTTGTTTTAAATACAGAATTCATTATTTTTATACAAAACTTCATTAATGTTAAGAAATTAGTGACGAAAAAATAGTTTTATAATTCTATCGAAAGTTTCACGAATTGATCTCTAATAACTAATGCATGTATGTATATAATTTAGAAAAATAATAAATTTTTAAGATAAGAATTAGACAATGACAGATTCATTCCTTAAAATTAATTTCTTGTAATTAACATCTGAAAGAGAATTTGCTTGCTGTATGCAATTTCCTAAAGATAGTGTCATGCACCTAATTTCATCATCTAAATTTGATGGGAAAATAATGGTTTTTGACACTGCCAGAGCCATGATTTTAGCGATACTGTAGATTGCACTAAAGAGTTAATTTATTATATTATTATTTATTACTTTTTACCATTTGCTGTGATACTAATTTCATAATGTAAGTTACGCTTTACTCACAAATATACAATATTTTTTCTTGACAATTAAAAACAAAGAAACCTTAATTTGTAAATTACCTTAATAATATATACCTTTGTAAATTGTATCTACTTCACACCAGTATATATTACATAAGTACGGTATTATTAAAAATAACACTATGTCTCACATAGTGACATTTTTAACAAATCTTAACACTGAATCGATGTGTCCAGTAACGATCGTTAGGGTGCTTTATTTAGGGTAAAAGGCCGAGTAATTGGACAGACCGGATGCAGCTCACAGGTGCTCTGTGCGTGCGCCCTCTCGCGGTGGGTACAGGAAATGAGAGCCAATTTGAATTTCTTCCGTGGAAAATCAATTAATTGGGAAGCTATTATATTATACCGGCTCCGTACTTCAAAAGTATTTTTAATTAATTCCAAATGGCAAAAGAGTCGATTTAAGTTCTTTTTAAATATATTTTTCTATAATAACTAATTTTACTAATATTGATACGTATATAAAACTACATTACAATGAAATACGATTTTTATGTATCGTATATTTGTTAGTAAGTAAATATTTATAAAATGAAATGAATAAATATCCAAAAATCATGTTTACATAAAATGAATCTTAACCTCGAGATACCTGTAGTAAGTTATTACATCGATGTTACTCGTACATTAATAACATAAAATAGACTTAAACAAAACTTTTACAAATGAAAGTAAGCATTCACACGGTTCTACTTAATCACAACAAACGATTTGTAACCTACAAGGGTAATTACGAGTTTAACCTGCACGGAAATAAAGGAATTATTAGAAAACAATCCGGACTCGGGACGTGGGGGGGTGGTGAGGGGTGCTACGGAAGGAAGGGTGTCTAATTAGGGAGTGGGGGCGAAGGTAATGAGCCGCGATCGCCGCTCCGATATAACGAAGGCTATTTACGCGGTGGTCGCTCTGAAAATTGCGAGGTTTTGTTTTAAAAGCGGTTACCGTTTGAGTTTTGCGATTAAGGAGTTTAATTAGACAATATTGTTTACAACCTCATTATGGTACGTACTGAAAGAAAATAGCCTGGAATATCGGCCGATAATTTAGAAGTTGAAAAATGAGTTTGTTGCCGCTAAGTAGATTCTGTTGTAGATTATAACCAAACAATCCGGGCCTATGAATAAACATGAACTCAATTTTCTTGTGCGATAGCTAGCAAACTTGAAATTCTCCAGTCTTTATTTCTGCGAGCATAAGGTAAAGTGTTATTTGGTACGGGTTTGAACAACGTGTACGACCTTCAATTGTTTTAGAATATTACAGCCGCTGGTCACCATTACACACCAATGGAATGTTTCGAAAATGTTATCCACTAACGTCATCTACCTAGAGAAAAGTTTGTCATGGCCAACCTTTTATGCTTAAATATGTAGATAAATCTACATGGTAAAGTGTGTAAATAAATATTATACATACTATTTGTAATAACAAGTTTTGTTGAGGTTAATTGTTGTTAAGAAAATGAAATATATTATCGTTAATGTCATGTACATGAATAACCACGTTTACCCTATTTTTTTGGAGGGTCAAATCTTAGGGTATCACGTGGTATGCGTATTCAAAGAGATATGGTCTCGGCGGCTCGGCGTTTTAAATGCAATACAAAAGAGTTTTTTCCCCGTAATAGACGTCCCGCCGACATCATTAACGTATCGACAAAGTTGGCCGCGCAGTTATTCGCTAATGTGACAACAACACAGAGAAAGCCCGCCACAAATGAAGCATCTTTTTGGATTAGGGCATTGGTACAATCGGAAATATTTGACGATAATATAAAAAGAGAATAATATCCGATTCTTCAGCTAAGTTGTATAAAATTGGTAACTTATGTTTTTTCTACAATAGAGTTTATAACATAGTATGTTCTTATAATAATAAATGAGATTTGATAAATTCACCAATACATGCTATATTTTTCATATTTTGTATTTGAATTACAGTATGGTTTACATATTCGTATTTCCAATAATATTATCTTGAAGTTAGATATAAAAATTAAAATTAACATGTAACAAAAATATGTATAACAATACAATATATCATAGTAGTAACAGTTAATCTGTGTGAGATGTTGATATTAAACAGCATCCCCTTAGATCATTTAGAATAAAATATGATTTAAGAATCCCATGATAACTATTATAATTTTTAATCATACTCATATTTCGTCTAATTTCCACTGTACCAAGGATGGGTACCCAGCGATTTGGAAACCGGTGCTTGGTGTGTGACTGTCCGCGGGGGTGTATTCTAATCGCGTGTTAGCGTGGCCCGTTTTTGCTAACGAACAGGTTGCGTTAAGGCGAAGTCGACGTGGAATTTTGCCTCATTAAAAGTTGCGACCTGTGGAGGAGGCAATTTGGAGGTCCGCGACTTCGCCCGCTCCTTAACGAGCCGACTTGGCACTATCAACCGCCACTGTGTCCGTCTCATCCCTTTATATTTTATTTGTGACGTGAGTAACTATTATTATTAGCAACATCCCTCGCGTGCTGCGGTCTTCGCCCCACCTGCCCCACTCGAATTAGTAAACAAACGTCTTTACGAGCGGTTTTACGAGTCCCGCGATATTTCGGTCTCGCGCACGCTCTTTTACGACATAATGAATTTGTTGATGAACTAGGTATTAGAAAGTTTGGAAACAGAAGCGTCTGGTGACCGCTGCATCAGCTGCGGGGCGCCGATGGTTAGGATTATTATCGTGCTCCTGATTTTATATTAAAGTCTATAATTAATTGGACATAAAATGATTTGATAGCTTGTCTACATTAAAAAAAATCTACTAAATATTTAAGTATGTAGTTATCTTCTTTCGGTCTGAATGTTAAATTTGTAAGCGATTAAGAAGCAGTCTACTACTGAGGATTGTTTAAAGACGTATCAAAAGTAAATGCTTTAAGATTACATAACTATTTAAACTCATATTATACAATAATAATAGGTGCATGTAATTATATCAAATACATGTAATTTAATAATAAATTTGGACTACTTAGCGATGTAAATAAGAAAACGGTTCGTTATCAAATTAATTGCTCATTTTAAATGCAGGAAGATCTTACTGAATAGGAAATTCAAAACAAAACCGACCAAGAGGGCTTGCACATGATAGAGTTACGCGGAAATACTCATTAAAAATGTTCGAGTCTATTTTAATACGTACTTATGTTAATAAAATTTATGTAACTTTCACATTACTTAAATATGTAGGAATGGTTCTAATTACATATAAACTATCATCATTATATCAGCCGTTATTTGTTCACTGCTGAGCATAGGCCTCCCCTATAGGTTGTCATAAGGAACAGGATCGTTCCTTATTACAGTTTACAATTGGGGGGATTTGCCAGTAGTTGTTATGTTTGGCAGGCGGGTTGACAACCGCGGTTTGGCTTTAGTGATGTTTTAAGAGGGACGCTGCTGCCCATCCTTTGACTATTGAGTTCCCTTAGTTGCCTCTTACGACGTCCACGAGAAAGGAAGGAATGACCCATTCTATGCCAATACCACACGGTATAGAATGCGCCATCCCGCACGGATACACTTATAAAGGTAAGGCAAATATTTTAATTATGTATATGTCAAACAGACGTGGATACGACCGCATTTCTATATCTAATTAAAAAAATATTATGAAAATTAGTATAGTGAATAGTGAAGAAAAAAAAAACAAAATGGTTTTCATTGTATATGGATATATACCAAATATGATTTACAGATTTACTTATAGAAAAATTGAAACATATTTATCATAAATTAAATAAAGCAAACAAATAGATGTAGATAACGTATAAAGGGCCGCACTTAGCTAAGACAGGAATTAGTATTTCTAATATTGCACACAGAACTTTTTTTGTATAAAATATTATGTTCTAACCAAGTTAGGAACACGCTGAGTGTTAATATCCTTTTATAATTTGTCTAAATCAAATAATGATCATTAACTATAAACCAGCTGTTTATAGTATCTTTGAAATCATGTATTGATAAAACTACACTTAATATATAATAACTCACATGACCTCACCTCTGCATAAATCTGAAATTAAATGGATGAATAAATAAAGTAAAAGGATAATAAATTAAAAATAATCTACCTATTGAATGTATTATTGAATACAATTTAGCGTAGCAACACAAATTACGCATATTGTCGAATGAAATTAAAGTGTGGTTAATTTTGCGTGTAATTAAACCATCTTCAATAAGTTAAGCATAAATTTACATATCGGTAGAAGCGTGACTTCATTATTAATAAGTCCTAGTAAGTTTGAGTGCAGAGAGCGCGCGTCTCATAGTTATGGCGAGGTTAACACATGAGGTTAATTAAGATCAGACGCGGGACCTATAACTAGCTAACGCCGCCGACACTCGGAGCAAGTTTGCTGAGTGCTTCCCCTTAATTGATACGATTTGATCGTCATCGTAGGCACTCGCTTATTGCCGTACTCGTACTGCGTGTAACTTAATTAAAATTTACGTTTCGTAATTTGCAAATGTTTGCTAAAGGAACGAGACGCGTGACGCTGCCTCGCCATACACTATAGTGAGCGTTACTTGTACACAGTAGGCGTGTACAGTCAGCACATTTCGTACTAACACAGCAGTATATAAAATACATAACATATAAAAATGCTGAGCGTATTTTGTATGTACATCCATTTCATTCATTTGACATATAATTGTCACACACTACATAAAACAGTTACCTGTCAGTGTGTGTAAATTTATATATATAGAAATTTAAACGAAAGTCTTCATTACCACTGAAATATATGTAATTTTGACAGAACTTTTAACATTATGCATATAATCTCCTATATAACTTTTGGATGTCACGTAAAAAGATATAAAACAGAAATCGAATAACACAGCGTTCTTGTCTAACTGCAGTATGTGTTGTAGAGTCTAGTACATTTGATTTTGCAAGTACATGTTGATAGAATTGTTTTGATATTCTTTACCATTCTTTGCAATCTGCGAATCAGCAATTAGGTATACTTATTTCAATACTGCATATTTGTGACCGATATCAGCCACGGAATGTAACAAGTTACAATTATAATGTCGTTTAACTACACGTAAAGCAAAAAAATACGGCGTGTTTACTTTGAAAATTGTCGACTCATTCAAAAAATAGAACACTTAACAGAATGCAATACTTTCAAAACAAAAATGACAATTAGAAGTTGTCGACACTAACTAAATCTCAACTAATATACGTTATTAGAAATTCCTTTAACAACAATGTCTGTCAAATAATGATTTGCGCGCGTCACACCAGCTCCCACTGTCATACTTGCGCCAAATTTTCGTCCGTATCGTTGGTTTTTTTCCTATTTTCCGACAGCCGGACGCCGGGCACTGCGTTTATTTATTAACGAAATTCGTCCGTCTGTGTAACACGTCTCGTACAAATATACTGACAAAGTATCAAAGACCTAATAAACATAGCATAGAGTTCAATATTCCGTTACTAGAGTGATATGCTTTTCAGCCCTTCTCGAGGGGACAAATACCGTTTACGAGACTGCATAGGCGCGACGCGGCATTGCGCTCCACCCATATCAATTTCGAATAGGTTTCCTATTCGGCACTGGGAGATTGCGTTTTGATCGTTTTGTGTGTAAAACTGTTGCCCTAAATTAAACGCTTTAATAATAGAATAGAAATAAAACGCGATAGTTTCAGTTGACAGAAGCGGTGATGCGAATTCGATGGCCTCTGTTTTAATATTTCACTGGCCACTCAATAGTGACTATTTTAAATCAATAAAAAGTTAATAGAAAAAACGTTTTGAATTCAAATTGCTGTTCAATTATACGCTATTGTTCAATATTTTTTATTACTTTTAGGTGGCAGTCATACCCTTCCTTTCTTCCCTCCCCGCCTTGTCTATTCCTACCGAAAAATGATAGTACATGCGTTGATTTGAATTAAATTTGATAGATTGACAATCGATATTCTAAATTAACATAAAAGATAGATATCATGTGAATAAACAGGCTGAAAATATTTGCATGTATATTTTTTAATTTCATAAAATGTAACATGAAATAAACTTCGAAACACAAATAATATACTCATTAGTCAACAAAAGAAATGAATGGATCTTATCCTCTTAAAGTTGTAAAAATAACCTAGAAAATATTAAGTAGTGTACATACATTACATTTATAATGAATATTTATGTAAAGTACATACACTACTTTTTAATTGCAACAATTGATGGGGATAAAAAAGCCTATGTCCAGTAGAATAGAGCACCATTCTATATCTACTTGTGTTTCAAATTTCATGAATATTGATTGAGCTGTAAACGCAGTAAGAGTTAACAAATAAACTTACTTTTATATTCATAATATTTAGTAAGGATTACATTTAGTGATGTAAATCGGACAGATGGCGATACGCTCGCATTTGCGCGGGCTTCATCAATTACAAGCTACAAGCAATTAGCGATAGTGCACCAAATCAAATTTAACTGTGTACTCAGTTCACTAATTAGACCTCCGGGCTAGATTCCTGCTTCTGAACTAATCAGATGGTTGAATAATGGCCGATTTATATGTCGGTAGCCACTAGTGGCAAGTATTGTAAATGTGGCTTTTGATATTTGTGCAGCGACATTATATACCTGTTTTATAATTATAACATTATTATTATATGTTAATTAGTATTTATCTACATATCTAAATATGTATCAATTATCTAGTAACTACTTATAACATAACGACTCTGCTTAGTTTGGACCTAGATAACGCTTAGTAAATATCTAGTGATATTTATCAAAGAACAACCTAACTCGCAGCTTTGCTGGTATGAATTATTAGACAATAATATCCCATGTCTTAATTCAGGATGTGGTCAGCGTAAATATTTTAAGATGAAACATTAGGTAGTGAGTGTCTAGGGATACTGAAGTCCAAGGGGCGTAAGGACTAAAGCATCAATAAAGATATGTAGTCGCTAGCTTTAACCAAACAAAACTATCCAATGTAATTAGATGGAATACTTCTCTAATCGATGGATTAGTCTACTAGTGATCTTTTTTTAAGCGCCATCAAATATTTGGGCCAGGGGCACCAAAAATAGGCTAAGATCGGCCCTGTCTCTCTTCGAGCGACACGAAATCTTGCGCTGACGAGAGACGATGGACTTCGAGTTACTTTTAGCGCAGACTTTTTTCTTAATAATAGAGAATACGCGATACTTTCAATTCTTCATATACATGCTACTACTGGGTACTTGAAGTACTTTTCACACGCAAAGTTCGTCAAGTATCCCAATCACCGTTCATCATCCGTGCCGACCTTGCTGAACCTGTTTCATTTTACGATTATTACTAGACGATTATACTTTGTTTTAGGTTATTTGCGTGATTATTCCGCGCGTACTAGCGAAACAGTAGCGCTACATGAGTTAAAGGAGCACTGATGAGTGAGTTATTATACTGGCCAGGTGAATTCTCAGCAGTTAAAACTTGGTTACTCAATCCACTCGTTAGAGTTCTGGGCAAGGTGCCCCTGTGAACTAATCAGGTGGCTAAATAATGTAGTCGTGATGGCGTTGTTACCGGTCGTGAGACAGGCGTTATTAATTAACATCACATTGGCATGCCCCCCTCGCTTTGGCCTGTCACTTTCGGATGTGGTGTGGTAGCTTTCTGGTGAGTAAAACAGAACATCAAGCTTATATAAATTGCTAATTATTATTATTGTCATTGATTATTTAATCTGTAAAACTTTATAAATTTTACAAATATCATAGTGATTTTTTTGTTTGCTATCTCTTGATATTTCTATTACTATCACTCAAAATATCCTGGTCTTGTAAATCTAAAATAAAAAATTAAGGTTTCAATTGAATATATCAGGACCTAAGTCACAAATACGTACACTACTTGGTACACAGGCAGATATAAGACTGTTAGTATGTCTTGAAAACGCTCCAAGATAACTCTTGAAGGTTATCCTTCCTGTCGACATATTTCTAATATGTCCCAATATTGTAATAATCCGCCGTGTAGTCCCGGCGCAGAACGGACCACGCAATTAATAGTCGAGAGATGAGCAGCAGAGTCCCTCTTAAAATATCACCAAAACTGCAGTTCACGGCGGTTGTCAAGGATGGCAACAATCGGCAAAACACTCCAAGGAGGAAGTCTATCTTCAGCAGTGGACAGTAAAGGGCTGATATGATGATTATGATGACGATTGTTATAAGACGTAATTATAAATAAATAAATGTGGTTGTGACATATAAAATGTAAACCTATACCGCCAGGTACTTTATGAGGTTAAAAAAAATCCAATGCTAACCATTTTCTTGTTTCATTTTCATAATTCATCTCATGCATGTGCGCGAACGTAAAGAAAATATTAAATGAAACGCCATATTATTTAGAATTCCCTTACAATTTTTTCTCATTTAAATTTTTCCTTTCATACTTTTTAAATTTAATTTCATCTTATTGTTATTATTAATGATAAAATTAATAAAATTTGCTCAGATGTTCATTTTTAATTGAGTAAATGACCAAACATTTAAACAGTCAAACACATTTACAAATTTATACATCTATAATATTAGATAGTAAGATTTTAAGTGAATTTCACTAGGCATTTATTTTAAAGAAGTTAAAGTCTATTATAGATCCATCTGTTTGTTAAGTAGAAGTAAGTTATTGAAAACTTGATTGAAAAGAAAAACTTAACTAGTGTAATTAAAACACTAAGTATAGATTTTATATAATTTATATGTAATTAATTTACATTAATAGTATAAAAATATACCCATATATATATATAAAATTACTACATACAGTTATAATTATTACGAGATATTGTTTATGGTCAAGGTCGCGAGCAATAACTATTTATTTATAACCGCAAAGTTTTATAGTAGGGAGGAAATATATTTCCCTATACAAAAATATTTTAGTCTAATCAAACGGAAACATAATCAAAAGTCTGTTAATGAAATAACTTTGATGGAGTTGATACTACTAGTAAGTACAATGTGACGGTGGAACGGTATTTTTATGTGACTAGTTGGAATGTGATAGATTGGTATCACTGTTTTAAGTCTCATTTACATTATAGATATGTTTAAATGTAAATTAAATTGTTATTAAGAAAAAGTAGAGGAGACATTTTGATGTGGTTTAATGTGGTTATATCAAACTTCTAAAAATTTTTTTTAAATCAGTTTAGAAAAATATTACATACCTAACACACGCACACAGAAATAGTCATTTGAATTTATTATTTTGTCATGGACGTCCTTTTTTAAGTTAATTAATAACTAATTTAATGTACTTTCATTCATTAATGTTCACGTAGCCTTCTTTCTTCGTTACCAGAATACATTAAATGCAATGTACATACAATCTTATAGTTATCAACCCTATATCTATCTATGTAATATTGCATAGGCATAACTCTAAATACACAAGACAGCGTCCAATTAAGAACCCAAACACAGTATCAATTTCACTTGACAAAGACTTGGTCAACGTACACGAACAAGATTGGTTAACCCGTGAATTCCTCGTGGGTCTGCGAACACGACTTGCGGGTCTATACGACACGATCACTCGACGGACAAACATGGCCGATGATGCCAGGCACCGGCGGTCTATAATAAATTGATGACAAATATAAGCGGCCCAATGGTATAATCGTACTGATTTATAGGATACCAACTCTGAAATTGAGCGTAGTACAAATGCGTTACCTGCATTGATATCTATATAAATAAAAATCAATTTTCGAAGGTATGTATTTCTTTTTTTTTTGTGTTTATAATTGTCAAGACAAGTTTGGTGTAAAAAAAAATGTATAAAAAATCGTATGGAAAATAAAAAAGATGGGTTAAATGGGGAAGATTTGGTGTCATTTTCTTTATTAGTACTCGTACACTCGTGCGAAGTCGGGGCAGGCAGCTAGTAGGTAATAAACTAAGTCAAAAATATCCCACCCATGCCTTATTCAATATACAATAATTTACTTACTTTTTTTTTTTAATAAATAACATTTTTAATCTGAATCTTGTTGAGAAATTTTAAAAGAGATTTCGACATTTTTTTAATAATTTACGCCTCATATTTTTTTGGAACAAATGATTCAGTGTCACTGCTAAGTACACCCTTTAAAAACTAGGAGAAAGCGATTGTTAGTAATGGGCAAGTTAGTTTTCATTGCTAGCAATATACCCGATCAGGTCAAGCTCCACATAGTTCCCCTTGGAATCCAACGTGGTTAACTTTTGTGAAATTTGTCACGATGGGTTAACTGGCCTGGTTTAATCCTCACTTATCATCTTTTACTGGTGCCCTGAAATTGTATACTGTTAGCATAACCCAGGGCACCATTCCATCTTTATCCAATAAAAAACGCTCTGAAAACTATTAACATCCTTTTGAGGATTTTGATTTTATTTTACACACAAAATTATATATACGCTATATTCTAATGTAGGTACTAGATATCTATTACCAGAGTAATCGATCTGTAAACTACTCTACAAGATTGAACTTTACATATTACGTATTAAAGAGTAAAGCTAAGCGAAGTTTCTTTTTACGTGACCTCAAAAGGGTCTTCTATTTTCAGTCATTATTTATGTTACGTAATTTTATTGGACCGCTTAACGGAAAGGTTTTTTTTTTTTTATCTTTATACAAATATTGAATATGTATATAATATTTTTTTAGTAATGTAATTCTTTCGCAGGGATTTTATATAGAGATAGGTATCTCTATCTAAGCCAGGTAGTTTATCTATATGTGACGGTCTGCGGTATCATTGTTCTCAAACGTGTGAACCGATTTCAATGCGTTCTTTTTTTAAATAGCTGGTTTAATTATGGCTCTTATCAATACGCATTAACTTTTATTTTTCAGTTAAATTCTAATTTAATCTCATTTTGATTCACGATATAAACATGCGAAGGTTTAGGCATAAGCGTGTCACAAAATTATTACCCCCTTATTCATAAAAAAGTCAAACTTGTCATAAATCTATTTTGTCTATTGACATGTTTTCTCTTTTTCTTTTACACTAAATTATCAATTTGAAAAAAAGTGACAAAACAGCGTAATAGTTTTTTTTTGATGGGTGAAAATGGTATAGTAACTCCGCCTGCGCTAACGGAATACGCTGGCGGAGCACCAGCGAAGGGTGATAGATGAGAATGAAAATAGGCCAGTTAGCCCATAACGATGAATTCATCAGGAATTAACCATGATAGTTTCCAGGGGGAACCGCGAGGAGGTCGACCTGGTTATATTGCTAGCAATGGGATTCTCAGTCTCCATTACAAACAATCCCTTTCCCCCTACAGCGTAATAGTTAGACTTGTAGGTTAGCATGAGTACTGTGCTCCACTCATATTTCCACTGCCAAGTAGCTATGTTTACATAGCTGTATTGGGGGAGAAGGGACTGTTAGTAGTTGAGAACTAACAAACCCATTGCTAGCTATATACCCGTTAGGGTATACCCTGATAAGGTCTACTTTCAAGCGATTCTCCCAGGAAACCATCGTGATTATTAATTTTTGTCGAATTCGTCATGATGCGCCAACTGACCTGCGTTTATCCTAACCTATTATAAAATCACACTGGTCCCTGCCAACGTATAACCATAGCGTACCCAGCGTTACCGTTCTATTCTCACCCATTAAAAAAAACATGGCTGTATTTCGGTTTGAAGAGGTATAGTAATAAAAATAATATGGGTGCATACCTTTGTTTTTAGGAATGATGGGGTAATATAGACTTGCAGTAATATTTTTTGCCATGGTGCTGTTCATATGTCTATACGTGAAAATTACATTTTCGTCATCTTGTTTGCCATTCGAAAATAATAGAAAAATAGTAACTATAATTTGAAATGCACAAAATATACAACAGTGCAAAAGCAGAGGCATACCCAACGTCGGCGTTCAAAGAGCTGTGTTGTGCAGTGATTTACACATCGGCATATGTCAGCTAAAGGCACATTTCACGTCGTCGCCATGCCAGCGGCGCTAAATTGAACCTGACAAATGCCCAAACATAACGAATATGTATACGAACGTAATATATGTTGACCAGTGTCGTAAGTTGACTGATATTATAAGAGTAGGCTTCTGATATCGTTTATTAATTTGGAAATAGTGGAAATGCCTTTTGTTTATTCAATGGCTTATTATTTTCTTAATTATTATTTCTTCATTCTCGTCATTCATGTATTTTTTTTTATGGGTGAATATTGTATGGTAACCCCGCCTGCGCTAACGGTATACGCTTGCGGAGCACCAGTGTAGGGTGATAGAAGAAAGAAAACAGGCCAGTTAGGCCATCGTGATGAATTCATCAGGAATTAACCATGATAGTTTCCAGGGAGAACCGCGAGGAGGTCGACCTGGTTGGGTATATTGCTAGCAATGGGATTCTCAGTCTCCATTACTAACAATCCCTTCCCCCCCCCCGTCATTCATGTATTAGATAGTTTAATATTAAGTATTTATAAAATATCGATTTTCAATTTGACGAAATTAATAGTGCGACTACTATGGAAAAATCATTAAAATCGAATTAAGGACCACCTATTTTAAACAACTCTAATCAATTCAGTCATTCTGTTTGTAAGATGGGCATATTTAATTTGTGAAGAGCGAAATGGAATAGTCGAGAACAGTAACTAAATTGACTGGGCTTAACCTCAAAACTGAGACTGGATCGGACATTGGTAATCGAGTTGTAAGCGACGATCGCCAGAGGACGCTCTTTAGTTACAGTTTAGCAGTTAAAGTTAAGACGACAGACGGACAAAGAGACGATGAAATTAATCGAGGTCATGTGCCTTCTTAATTAAATCTACGTCCAGACAAGTCTAGCTTGGATCTTCGTTGGAAACACTAAACTACACTAAATTCATCTAGTTGTGTTACTGTTACATCAAAGATAAAGGGTTAATTAATTAAATTAAACATTTAAGGTCAACAATAGACGCTACATTAATTTTAAAGTAATTTAGTTCAAAGTAGTTATTTCAAATACAATTACCTAATGTAAAATGATGCTAATATACCATTGTTTAGGGAACATTGTTGGTTACAGAAGATAATTTTATTTATATTATCATTTATTTTGATTACTGCAACAAGGGTAATTAGTTACGAGGTTATAATATAGTTTACGTAAATAAATAAGAAACTATATGTTACTTGTGATTTCTTTGTCGTCAAATTTTTATCATTTCGCAAACACAAACACACACACACACGCACACGCACGCACGCACGTACGCACGCACGCACGCACGCACGCACGCACGCACGCTCGCACGCACGCACGCACGCCCGCACGCAAGCACTTACGCACGCACTTACGCACGCACTAACGCACGCACGTACGCACGCATTCACGCATGCACGCACGCACGCAGAGAATCAGAGAGACGATGTAGGTATATAAATAATCACACATTTGGCCTATCTATACTAATATTACAAAGAGGAAAGATTTGTTTGTCTGTTTATTTGTAATGGATAAACTGAAAAACTACTCAATATAATACTTTTAAATAGGTATGTAGTATGAATTAGAATGCGAACATTAGCAGCTACTTTGGTCGCCAGCGATTTTCTTGCGTTTTCAGACTGGTATATATATGGGCGTTAACATTGGCGATTTAAAGTAACTATCGTAACATAACAAACCACTGAAATATTTTATCCTTTTCAGCTATTTGGTTTATAGTAGATTTTATTTTTAAAAATGCTTAATTAAGAAATGTTAAGTTCACATAGTACATCACCAATTCTTATAATCATTATTGATGGTCCCATTTCATGATTTAATGAAGATTTGTTTTGCTGTGTAACATCAGGTTTTGTAGTAGTTTGGCATCAATTTACGTACAATGTCAATTTGCGCACGAAGAGCGCCCGGCCCGGACACAGGGCCTCATTAGGGGCGAGCGGTTGCAATTAAACTGTACGTCTTTTGCGCCTTAACGACCGGCCAAATTGGACGCCCCCCGCCCCGGTCATGGCTTTTAATAAATATACGCTTCGACGTCATAGTACGTAAGTATATTGTGATAGTATCACGTATCACATGGTGTAGCGAAATTTCGAAATATTGGTAGCAAAATGAGAAAATGTTAATTAATTTCAGTTTAAGCTACAGAGAATATAAGCTTTTTTTATACAACTTAGAATGGCAAACAAGCTGACGGCCCACCTAATGGAAAGCAGTAACCGTTGCCTATAGACATGAGCAATACCTTGGATAGATAACAGAGTATACTGTTTCGCCCATGATATCCCCCAGGCGTTGCCATTCCTGAGGACTCAGGTGTTATTCTTCTGTACCCTATAAATTCACGCCATATCCCATCCTTCAAACCGAAACACAGCCATGCAAACACAACTGCTTTACGGTTGAAACACGAATAGGACAGAGGTACCCAAGCAAACGACTTTTGTACAGTCTCCCTCTGGTGATAAGTATAATATAAGTATGTTTTATATGTTATAATTATATATAAATAAAGTGATGGATTAATCGAATCTCTAGTTTAAATCTTGTGTGAGTTTGTTCTATACTTAGTAGCTTTTGATGTTTATCGATAAATTATAATATTTCTAAGCAACTTTTCTTCATTGCTAGATATAATACTTGTCATTTTAATACATAAGAATCATATTCCAATAAATATTAAATGAATCATACCTGCTTAGAAAATTTTCAATTACTTAAAATTATTGGAATATGATTTTTATATTTTAATAATATTTTTACATAATATTTCATATTAAATATATCGACTAACTTCTTGTAATTTAATTTTTTTTTAAATACAAATTCTAAAAGGGAATAATTATTGGAATTATTGTTAATAAAATACAATTGGTTATCAAGGTGAATAAATGAGTCATCACCAAGAATATTTATTGTAATCGGAAACAGTTAATAAATTGCTACTAATGTACGCCACCTCTGACATACAGATAAATTCAGCGGAAATAACAAGTTGGCAGTTAGTTGCCATGTGAAAAGAGTTAACATGAAAGTGTTGGAGTGGGTAAGAAGTTGGTATTTTGCAGGGTGCCTCGTTAGTGGCGCGGCGGCGGCAGGCGGAGGCTGATTGCCGATTGAGCACCAATTGCCTTGATTGATGGAGCCCGCACGCGCACTAACGAACCTGCTTTCAACAGATAGCTGGACGTGCCTTATGTTACATGCACACGATTTTTCAAGACTACAGATTTTAATGGTGTCAAAAGAGTGATTGAAATGTTATTGATATATGTTATTGAAATTTCAATTGCCGTTTTCAATGATTATTGTACTGTCATTGCAATATTTGTTATTTTAAATAATTTTATTGAATGCATTTTTTTTTATTGGTAGCGAGGTAAACGAGCAAACAGTTCTGATGGAAAGCAGCTACCGTTGTCCATAAACACCTGCAACACAAGAAGAGTTGCATGTGCGTTGCCAGACTTTTAAATATTCTTGTCACTGTGAATTATTTACAATATTTTTTAAGGAAAAAGAGTTCTTCAAGTGGTTAAATCGATTAAAGTTTATATCTCAAGAGTAAAGTGATATGCCATAAGATTCTAGTTCCTATCTATATTTTGTTCAGCATCATTGAATTATTCCAATATGTGGCGTTTAAACCAGATAAGGTAATAACATCGTTACAATATGGATGTATACTATAAGCTATAATTAATGTGTTCGTCTAAACAATGAAGATGTTATAAATCATTATAAAATAACAATTAAGCTAGCTTAATGTTTGCGTATCGCTTCCGTTCTTATGTGCCACATAGATGGTAATACCTCAACGAATAATTTTGTGCGTACACAGTAATCAGCAGCACGAAACATCATCGGCATCTCCGTGGAGCGAGACCGCAATCCATCATACCGGGACAAAAGGCGGCGGATAAACGTGGCAGTTGTTTGCGTGAGAGAGCGTTAATTTTGTTAAGGAGTCTCAATCAGGGAAGGCGTGTAAGTAAAGTCGGTGGCGGCCGCCGCGGGAGCGATTCGAGCGAATTACCGTACCTGGAGGCGCGGGGGCCGACTCGTTAGTTGTTGTTTGCCGAGTGACGCGGGTCAATCAGCAGAGACATGCACGGAACCGCACTTCTTCATCCCCCTCTGTCGCCCCCGCCCCGCTCGTTAGGCCGCGCCGTCTCTGTCAACTGTGAGACGACCTTTATCGAATCTACGACGCACGACCCGCGCCGCGGTTGGCCCACTCTTCGCTCTAGTTTGGCTCACAACCGCCGGTAAACAAGGGAAATCAGTGTAAAACGAATTTATATGAACATCAAATAGAGGGATCGAATGTCGAAGAGAAAATTTGTAAGTATCCTAATGTATGTCAAATTATAAAAAGCGTGTCACGTGGAAGGAGGCATCGGGCGAAATGCTCAGGTAAATGGGACGAATTCGAAGCGATTAACTAATTAACGCGTGAGGTGCGTCTGCGGCAGCTGAGCGCGTAGTTCTGCTTTTTACTTGATGATCGCAACGTATTCAATTGTGTTAATAATAAAATTTTATTGTTCTGTCACAATGAACCAGACACAAATACTTTTAACACACACGTATCTATTGTAATTCTAAGACCTACGTGGATTAAGTATTTAACATTTTCAATTTAAATTTATGGAGCAACGACGTATGTAAGTGCATTGACAATACGAAATAATGGGGCAAACTTTGAAAAGATTAATTAGCGAAGAGTCACAGTAAAAACTTTGTTACCTACATCCTAAATTAAACCTAACGAGGCCAATTTAGCGAGACACAGAGATGCCGTCGATCGCGTTGTG
This sequence comes from Galleria mellonella, assembly GCF_026898425.1. Taxonomy (NCBI): domain Eukaryota; kingdom Metazoa; phylum Arthropoda; class Insecta; order Lepidoptera; family Pyralidae; genus Galleria; species Galleria mellonella. Next base: position 1,565,744 of record NW_026442162.1, on the reverse strand, counting down.
TGCGAAACTGTGAGTTTTTTGTTACTCTCCCAGGTAGAAAACACACAACGGTTCCAAGCATTTTCATAACAATGCGCCTGCGGCTTTCTCGGTATATTTTTTTGGGTGTTCGATGCATTTGACAGACAAGCTATTGTCATTGTAAGATGATGGACTAAAAACTGTCCTTTGTTGATGATCAATGAAAACGATTGATAGGATCTGGATATCGAATGCCAAGCCATAAGAGGAGCTAATTAGAGTGAGAATTACTGAGAAATAAATGTTTGCCTTAATTAGAGTAGTAAGGTGAATTTAATTATAAAAGGTTCTGAACAGTCCCATCTCAGCTAAAGACGCAACGTTACCAAAATAAACAATAAACTAATTGGATAATTATTTGAAGTTGTGTAATCGCAAATGCAGCGCTCTGAATAATACACCCTCGTTATTGTATCCACAAAAACTTGATTGCCTAAAGCTAATTTAACAAACAAATATGTTTACTCACCTTGTGTAGTCGTTTTTGCATAGTATCATCCCGCCTTTGAAGTAAAAAGAGCGGCCCATATCCGCGAGCGCTTGTCCACAACACGTGCATTTTAGACAGCCGTGATGCCAGTATCTGTCTAGTGCGTGAAGGAGGAACCTCTCGACGATCTTGCCGCCACAGCCAGCACATTCTTTAAGTGCTGGGTTGTTATTGTTGTGTGGGTAGTCGTGGCCGTTTGCAGCGAATGCAGTCTCCGGTGAGGGCGGGTGTGGCGAGCTCAGCTCCGCGTACCCGTGGTAATGCGGGTTCATGCTCAACGCGCTCGCTGCCAGCTTGACGGTTGGAGCGGGAACCGCTCGCACCGACCACCACAACTACACGCCCTGTAACAAAGATACAAACATATTGTACCTTCGGTTTTTAGTTTATATACGAGTACTTATCTGTAATTGTACAACAATAAAACTAAAGATTTAAATAAAAAATATTTTTGAAAAGACAGCTTTGTTCCTATAAAAACATTAATTACATTGTACCACCTGTAAACAACATTTAGTAATTGTGACTCGTTAACAACGCCTCGAAGAGGTTTGACCCTTTGATTTAATTTTTCTTCGCAGCCCTTGGTCAGGGTACAGCAGATTCGGATATAGGCCTGCGGGCGGCCGCGTTTATAAAATTTTCCAATTAGCAATTTCATACAATTAGAAGCGGTAAGGGTGCTAGAGGGAAGGGAGGAGGTTGGTGAGCGCGGGGCGAGAGAGGAGGAGTGCGTCAACCCGATCCAATTAGCTCGCGGCCGGCGGAGCGGCGGGACGCCGTCTGAGCGGCCCTGTCGCCATAAAACTTAATTAAACGTTTTAAAACAAGTATTCATTAAAGAATAATCAAGCTTATGTAGTCATAAATAACCGGATTGTCCCGCGCGGAACGGGTGCCGTAATTAAGACTGCACAGAGTTGATCAAACGCACTGATTTGAAACTACCCTTCATTAAGAGAGCGCGAGTCGGGCGCGGGAGCTTCCGCTGCGGTGCAGAAACTAATTAAGAATAACGGACGCTTTAAAAGCGTAATTAATTTAGATTGTAATTCTATTTCTCTGAGAGTAAAGTAGACAATTATTTCAGTAGCCCATTCTTTTGGAACGATTTGCTTTGCTGAATGTAATTTGCCTAATTTCTGTGTCTGACATAATAAAAGGGTTGTAACTCTGTCCAGATAAATTTATTTCTGTAGAGTTGACGAAATGATTAAATTAGGCACAACATGGGGGAGGGGAGAGTGTTTGTCCGTCTCTTAGCTTATAACCGTGTATCTTCTTCATAGTAAAAAATAACGATGGGTTGTCAAGAGTCTGTGAGGAGAGCGTGTGTAAAATCATTACACTTGTTGTCGGCCATGTCTAATGAAGGCTTTAAGGGTCGGCTATTTGTGGCGTGTAAACCAACCTACCTACCGACCCGCGTTGCGTGTCTACTAATGAGCGCGCGTCGCGTGCGCACCTATCGCACTTCGTTAAATCGCACCCGGTCCTGATCTACGAAAGCTCTACTAATGTCTTTGTTTTGTTAATTTCGCGATCACAAGTTTGGGGCGAGGAAATGTCCACAATTTTGAGTCGATCGTATTCGTTGACCTCGCGTACCTTTACAAGTTTTCATATGAAATATTTGGCTTCGCAGAATTTTGTATAAAGTTTCATAATGTGAGTATAACGATATAATATTAATATATATAATAAATATAATGAATAAATATGGAGAATTTCAATGTAAAATAAGTTTAAAAGTACGCGTTTAACATTATAAAAGTTTAAAATTAAATAAAGAACAATCATTTTGAACGCAAAACAAATTCGAAAACGGATACGTAAATACACGTACTAAATTAGACACATCTCAGTCGACATATTTTTAAAAATAAAACATCGCTACAATGTGAAGAATTATGAATGTCTGCTTTAAAATTCATTGTTCATAAATAAAAAAAATATATAATAATGTCAGCTCAGGGGACACGAAACAAAACTGTGCATAATTGCTCAAACTTATGTCTGTTTGAATACTGACAAAGGGCCGTCTATGTGAATTGTGTAGTAAATGTATAGCCATAGAGTTGTTTATTGGATTTGCTTGTGTCGGTCGCGTAACTCGGTGCGTGTTTAGGCTCGCGGGGGTGGCCTGGGAACTAGCAGGTGTCGTTTTCATTATTCAAGCCCCATTGATTGGATACTTTGTTGCCGTTTAAAAATCTTATTAGCAACCACCCGACAACAAAGCGGCCCAACGTTGAGACTCCTCCCGACCCTCTATTTACCTGTTAAGTGATTTTTTTTTTCAATTACAGCGATGAGCTGCACATTCGAATGTTTAACGCGAAAATGTAAGTCATCTTGTTAGTGAATTTTTTATTTCCAAGTCCTCTTTTGCCTACGTTTGAGTATTTGTCAGCGGCAATAAGGGCGATGAGTTAACGAAAATTTCAACAACTCTAAATTAAAACATGTTTCGTAAGAGACGTTCTATTGGCTTGTAATAAATTTACTTAACAAACAATGACTGACACCACTGACAATGAAAACCTTTATCCTTATTAATATTATAAATATGAAAGTGGGTTTGTTTGTTGTTAGTGCCGGTTTACCCAATTGTCATTAAATTTTACATAGGTAAGTATTTGTAGGGTTTTTAAATTAGAGACGAACATTACTTTTTACGGGCACTTTTTATCCCACCTAATTAATTTACTTTTATCCTAGTCACTCGTATAACGACGCAGTCATAGCTAACTGCTAAAAATATACAATATTAATGTAATATATACCAGAGGGAGACTTTGTACAAAAGTCGTTTGCTTGGGAACCTCTGTCCCATTTTTGTTTCTACCGTGAAGCAATTATGTTTGCATGGCTGTTTTTCGGTTTCAAGTGTGGGATATGGCAGTGAATTTACAGGGTACAGAGGAATAACACCTGAGTCCTCTATTATGTCCATGGTACTGCTCATGTCTATAGGCAACGGTTACCACTTTCCATCAGATGGGCCGTCAGCTTGATTGTCATTATAAATTGCATAAAAAAAAATTATTAACGTGGTTAATAGCGACAAAAAGTGTAGGTAACGGAGATATCAATAATTAAATAAAACCAATCCCTCATTGCGACACGACTTACAATCATAATATTAAATGTAGAAACCTTATCGGTCACTGATTGTACGGGAGTCGGGAACAGCAGCCACGAATAACGTAATTAAGGCGAAACCGCCAGCGAAATTAAACGCGAAAACGGAATGAGAATGTGAGCCTAATTAGAGGCAGGGGGAAGACGTTGCACCGTACACCCCGCGATTCTCCGCACCCTGCAGTCACCCAAAAGTCCTGTATGGGGATAAGATGTACCACACGCTATAGACAACTTTTATATACGAGAAAGTTGCAAGTAATATCAACATTTGAGAACGAAACGTAAAGTATCACACACAAGCCCAAGAGGTTTAAGTGGTACTAAAAATTCATAGGTTTTTTTTTATGTATTTGCAGGGTAATTAAATAAAATAAAATAAATAATTAATATATAAAATAAAAAGTAGATAAATAATGAATGTTAAGTGACATTTTCATGTTTCTTTTTCTGATTATTTTTAATTAATAAGTTATGAAAATGAAATGCCAGGTTTGTGGACATATTAAATATATCATACTCCTATAGTGAAATATCACCACAGATAGTGAAATAACACTTAATTTTTGATAATTTTATTATGTCTATTGTACACTATTTTAAAGTAATTTAATGTAGATAAGTTAATTATAATGTGTAAATATAATATCCATATTAATAAGTCACTGATGTGAATATAATAATAAATATATTAAACTTGTTGAAGAAGTTAATTTACGGCTTGGTATGTATTCCTAAAATATAATGTATGTAGTTTCAATCTTAATATTTAATTAGATATCTACTTAATATAATAAACTACTAGACTTCTGAAATTGAACTAAGTTCGTAATGGTGTGACTTTATAAATTGGGATCTTTTGTTTTTTAAACATAGAATATATGTATATTGCATATTCAGAAAACTTAGCAATCTAAATAGCACAAAATGAAAAAATAGTGATTTTCAAAATATTTTTCTACTTGTGTAGTAATAATGTATATAGTTTTTTTTTATTTTATTTTTAAATTAGTTGATGTATTTGTTATTTCTTCGATTAACATTTTTAACCTCCTTATTGTAATAAACTAAAATTAACAAATGACATATAGAACGACACGTCATTTGTTAATTTTGGTGTACTATTTGCCTTAGGTCAAAATGCCTTAAGTACGTTGTGCACTAAGCGATATAAGTTACTATTAACTATCCCACATGAACTCTTTAATTTTCCATCATTAAAAGTACCTAACTAAAATGTTGATCGGAGATATAAGGTATTACCATGCAAAATTTTATTTAAATATGTCTTATAATTTTGGAGATTAGCTCGGACAAACAGATAGATAAACAAAAAAATTAAAAAAATCTGGATGTGTTCTATTTCACTTCTAACATCCCCCTGACTGGGTTTTTAGTATTTGTTTTTCTATGTACAAACATTCGACCGCTACAGTTTAATTATTTTTTGTACAAAAACTGTTTATTAAATATGCCTAATATAAATAATAAATAATAGACAATAAATATATATCTCAAAGTAATATTTTGGTTGGTTGGTTGTTAAAATTATTTATCTTTTTTATTTAAACTACCATCATTTAACATCATCATTTCCGCTGACAATTATCCACTGTACATACTCGTAGGCCTTCGTCATAGTACAATTAGCTAAAGTTTGAATATTTTTTTTTATTTACTACTTTGTCTCTAAACCAAAAATAATTACAATAAAAATAATTGATACAGTGATAATGCTGTCTATTACATTATATTATTTAAGTATAGAACGAGAGATGAATCACGTATGCCAAGTGCATTGATCTTCAGACATTTTCTTGTTTATATAACCTGTAGAAGGCTGTACATCGTTTGGATTTTAATTTGGTATCTAGCTAATGTTGTTCAACTTTAGCTGCCTTGTGATAATATTCATTACAGGTAATTTTTCTCTATTAACAGACGTTGTTATATTGAATATTGCGTTCAGTTAAGATTAATGGTTTTTAAGCTAGTTAGCTTATTTTTATTTATTTATTTATTTATTTACTTCCAGATAACTGGGATCCATTCTTGTTAGTAAGTGTACTTAAAAACTATGTTAATACTTAATTACTAATAATGATCTAGTCCTCTCGGAGAGCATTTTCACGAGAGGACTATCCAATTTATTAACAAACATGTTCAGGATACTGTTGCTACTCCCGCGTATTCGACGTAAAAACGAAACTGTCTTTATTCGCCAGACTGCGTCAAAATTATCTGTGCGAGCGTTGGCAAACATCGCTTATCGAATATATATTTATATACAATATTTAATTTATTTCAACAATTTGTTGTCCACATAGTGTTGCATAGTCATAAGAAATAGACAGTTTGAGGCATTTCTTAAAGGAGATAAATGGAATGGAATCGTAATGGTAATCCTGTCCGCTATCGATATAAGCTGCCGAAACACCAATTAGAATAGATAGGTGATGATGAAAGCAAGTCAGTTGGTCTATTTTGACAAATTAAATAATAATTAACCATGATTGTTTCGAGGGGAACCGCGTGGAAACGTGGAAGCCTGAGAATGTATATTGCTAGCAATAGGACCTTTACATTTCCATGATTAACAATTCTTTCACCTTATAATAAAAGTCGTCCACTGCGTTTGCCTGTAATGGGTACAACATTACCTAAAAGTCTTTTGACTAGCTTTTCCCCTTGATTTCATATACGTAGAATTTCAATACAGCTACTTCGTTTTATTTTGTCGGTATGCATACGAATTTGTTATGTTGACGTTTAATTTTCAATTGTGTTGGATTTGCGATATCCGACGGAATTCCTGGTATAAAGTATATCAGAATTTAAAACAATCCATAGAAAATCAATACCTATATGAAAATTAGCCATATCGTCCCGCCATAGAATAGGCCACACTTTCGTTTACCGTGAGTGTCGTAAGAGGTAACTAAGGGAGGGTGAGGGATGGGCAGCAGCGTACCTCTAGGAACGTCTCCTAGGCCTGACTGTGGTTGCCAATCCTAATCGTGGTAACTTTTTTTTTATACAACTTAGAATGACAAACAAGCTGACGGCCCACCTGATGGAAAGTAGTATCCGTCGCCTATAGACATGAGCAGTACCATGGATATAACAGCGTATACTGTTTCGCCCATGATACCCCCCATGCGTTGCTATTCCTTAGGACTCAAATGTTATTCCTCTGTACCCTGTAAATTCACGCGATATCCCACCTTTCAAACCGAAACATAGCCATGCAAATACAACTGCTTCACGGTAGAAACACGAATGGGACAGAGGTACCCAAGCAATCGACTTTTGTACAGTCTCCCTCTGGCAACTACTGGCAAAACCCCCCAAGGACGAGGCTTATGTTCAGCAGTGGACAGTTATTTATTTATATTCATTATCATGCCACGTGGTACAATTGGTTATTATAATAAGTAAGCACGTAAGACACGTGATACTCCGCAGGGGCTTAAAGGTTGATATGATGGTGATGATATGAAAATTTAATGAAATCAGTATAGCTAACTTCTTTTTTAAAATACTATACGCCACAGTATAAAGAATTCTACTTTTATTCGTGTGGGCTACACTCACACGAGTTAAGTCTTGTGATATCAATAGTTACTGGGCCATTAAAGTAAACTGTAAACTGTTTAAAAAAAAGACTATAAGAATCTGTTTGTTATATTGGAGTGGATTGGTATGTTATAAGTGCAAAATAATTAAACTTTTAGCTGTTTTATTTATGCAACTGAGAATGGCAAACAAACTGACGACCCACCTGATGGAAAGTGGTAACCGTCGCCTATAGACATGAGCAGTACTATGGACATAACAGAATATACTGTTATGTCTATGTTATACTGTTATGTTGTATAGCTGCAATCTTTTTAAAAATTATATTATTAAAGTATCAAATTTATCGTGTCGTTTGAGTAAAATGTAGCAACTAAGAGAGCAATACTGGGCCATGTAGCAATTGTAATAGTAGAACAATTGTTAATATAATTCTTATACAGAATATCCCTGCAGATGTACTTTAATGTGTTGTTGAAATAAAGAGGAGAATTCAACTCTGTTATTGTACCACCATAGACTACACAGTAATCGTTTACTATCAGATGAGACCTTTGTACTATAAAAAATTGTGAGCAATTAGAAACTAAAAATATATCAACAGTATGTTGGGCACACACGTAAACCAATTCGTTTCCTCTCACATTCATACTAATTAAAAAACTGCGGACAAATTGAAGCCCACTCCTCGCCCACGGGAACATAAAATATCCATTTCACTGATGTTCTGCCTGCCATTGATTAATTTTATCCAATCGGTGGCGATTTTAACTTTTTCATCGGTTAATTATCACACTTCGTTAAGCAACTTGGATAGTTTAATAATTTTAATGGCGCACAGTAGCAGGTAATTGCGGTATTTATTTTATTACTTTTATAGCAATTGGAGAAGAAAATAGCTGTTCTACTTGTAACTATATAGCGTAATTGACCTTTAAATATAACTCTATTTAATAAATTTATACCACGGTATATAACTTCCAAGTACCTAACGAAAATAATCTATTACTTATTTGATGAAATATAAGATAAATATAAGATCAATATTAATATAGATACGTCTGTAACTAATTATTCATAACAATTTTAAAAATTTTTACTATATTTCTGTTTTTCCAAAGATTGACTAGAGAAGAACACTAAATAGTGTTAAGTCCGTCTTATGTACGTTAATTTTTTTTGGATTGTGGTCAATAAAAAGTAAAAAATTTTATATTATTCTCTCCGTTTATCAATTCAATTTATATACCATTCATTATTTGTGTATGTTTATGGGTACTAATATTAACAGGCACACAATATTGTGATGTATTTGCGTTCGCATTTATTGTATTTTCCGACTTAATGTTTTATCCTTCAATTAATAAATAAATAAGTAAAAATAATTGAGATCCTAAAACTATATATAAATATATATAGGAATAAATACGGCTATAACTTTACTGGAATTTATTAACATAAAAGTGTCGTATATGTTAATCCTGGAAGTAGTCTACATTTCTTTATTAGATTTAATTCAAATTTATTCAGCTATGATGAGTCTTTAAAAAAAAAGTCTATTTTTACAAATATTCATACTATTTGTAGGATTTGAGATAGTAACTACGAACAATAACGTTGTAATAGAACAAAAACAGCTTCACAAGTTCAACGACTCCAAATAGTAATTCCACTTAATAATTGCTATTATATACACATATAGACGATGGAAGTTGTCCTGTAACTTTCTCGGCGAGTTTCGTTAATAGACCAACCATTAAGTACAGATCTAAGATAAATAAACCAATACTTGGAGTCAATTGAATAATCGTTATGTTTCGAAACACCAAAACTTTAGTAACTGGCATTTACAACAAGCACAGTACTGAGGCTAATGTGTAATACGAATATTATTTGCATATAATGACCGCTAATGGGCCGAGCGCGTTATTCATCTGGCGTGACCTCAAAACGAGAACCGTTTGATCGATGTACAGTAACTATTGATATTGCTTATACTTTTATACATTTCAAGATTATGGTAATAAGTCATTTCAAAGAAAACACGGCTTAATTCCATTTCGGTATGATATTGAAATGTATGTACTAGCTATGTGGTATTTTCAACATAATAAAATTATCATCATCATCATATTAGCCTTTAACTGTCCATTGCTGTCCTCCCCGAAGGGGGAGATGGGTTTCACGGTAGTTGCCATGCTTGGCAGGCAGATTAGCAACCACAGTTAGGCTTTGGAGATTTTTTTTGTGTTTTTTACCATACTAAAATATAAATATATTTATGGTTTTAAGTGTTTTTATTAATAAACAATGGGAAACAAACCGACAGCTAATTTGATATGAAAATTGGTACCCATTTAAAACCATGCGTCCAATACATTGTGATATAGTAATTATGTATAACCATTCCTCAGTAATAAGATTTAAATAAATAAATCATTATAATATATCACGTTCCAATCTAAACAGCCAATCTAAAATCACAGCCACTAGGGGGCAGTAACAATTTTCAAGGGTACTCATACAAATTATTACTGTACATTAAAGATTGTATTTCACACAAAAAAAATCGAACTTAATTGTAGCAAAACAATTTATTTTGATTTCAAAACTAAATTATTGAACTGATTTTGATAGAATTTCTATGAGACCAATCTGTGAATATATCCTTTGAGATAAAAGAAAAAAGAAATTTCTAAATCGATTTACAATTGACGGAGTTATGACGTAACTAACATAAAAAAGTACAACCGAATTGAGAACCACCTTTTTGTAGTCAGTTAAAACTCTCCCACCGAAAAAGTATGTTACGCCAGCCTTTTAATTATGGAAAGGAAACGAAACACTCGGCGACAATCGATACGTCTTAAATATTTATCGCCAATTAATATTGTACTCCATCCAACAAAATGTGAATTCGCCAACGTTATTAATTGATGCAATTGATCAATCGCTGTATACAATCTCCAATGTGCAAATTCATTAAAACCGATCGTAAAGATGTGATGCACACGTGACAAGAATGTTAAGTGGACGTTTTGTTGGACACAATTTTAATGGCGGTGAATTTGTCACTGTCGTTAAACAGGTGTGTCGTGACGGAAAACACGTAATAATGGACACACAAGTGCAGACATTGTCTCCTACAGATCGAGCTCTCTCACTCGTAATTAGAGGCAGAGGAACAGGGATAACATCGCGTTACGAAATATTTTATTACCTGTGTTAAATTTTTTATATTTGTTTTTAAATATACGTTACATTAAAGCAGTACATAACAATACGTGACATCTAGCACTTCTTATTAAATGGGCTGTTAGCTTTATGCTATTCTAAGTCGTTAAAAAATATCAATAAAATGACTAGCCGGCAACAGCTCTATTGGCAAGATATGAAGAAGGTTTACGCTAGCCCAGTGTACATTATGTTTCAAGAAGAAAACAGGTTAAAAAGCAAAATTAAAGTTAAGAACTTTAAACCGAGGGTATATTTTTTTTATTGTGTTTGGAAACGTTATGACAATATTTGTATAATTGTACGAAAAAGTGAAAAAAATATATAAAAAAGTCTCTATATAAAAATAGATTGTAATTATAAATTTATTTTAATACATGGTCATACTGTAAAGGGAAGATTTGATATGATTTTCTTCATTAGTACCCCCGCTCCCTTCCTCCAAAGCCGGGTTGAGGAGCTAGTAATAAATAGAAATTACTGTGTCCCTCGATCACTGTTCAAGTATTATGCCTTTTTTGTCAGATACGGCACTAGCTATAATACCTTGGCCTTCAGAGCCAAATACAGCAAATAACGAAGTTTTGTTTCACACAACAGAAATAAATAATACGATGGTACCTACCAAGGTAGTAGGTAAGATATACAGTGTTCAACTATATGAATAATTAGTTATGCTATTAGTAATTTTAACAGTCCACTATGTTCAGTGATACTGGAAATAGTATTTTTCAGCATTAAGCATTATTCACACAGCTCCGAAGCCGAGCTGTGTATATTTTGTATGAACTTCTTCGCATAGTTGTGTCAGTAGCATCAATGCTTTCGGTGTCTTATGTTAAGATCTGATATATACACGTGCCACTAGTATATAAATCTTTAGGTTTTGTCTTTTATATTTAATACAGAAAGACTGATATCTATCTTACTAATACGCATATTTAATTAAAAATGCAAAATAATGATATTTTATATTCAATTATGTCTAAAAGTCGTCTATTTTAATGAAAATTAATACAAAAATGCATCATATGTTAAATTATTACACAATAGAACAGATTTTATCACAAGTCTTTCAGACGAAGAGGCGAATTAATGCCAGTTTACAATAATTACTTATTCTTTTAAGTAGAGAAACCGCAATGTTTGCACCCTAAAACGGTAATATAGGCTGACACCAATTTCCTTGAATGATACGTATAAAATGAACAATGCATAATTTGTTTCTGATAGGGTAGGTGCAGAACCCGAACAGTCTGAAGCTTTTAATCTGGAGCTGTGTGAATGGCGCTTTATAAAGTAAAAATGCGGCCACTTAATTAGCACACAAATTACTCAAGGAATAATGACCGGAATAAAGTGCAATAATTACATAATTTACGCCACAGGCTATAAAATAAAAAAAAAAGTAGTCGAGTTCCACGCATATTCCGCCATATAATATGATTTTTAAAGACTCGGTATTAAATAAAGCTGTAAACTTTATGACCTCTATATATAATTTGTCAGGCAACACTTTTATAGTCCGTGACGACTGATGAATAACTCGGACTCGCATGGCAACGTGCATTACATGGCACTGGGCCCATCGTAAGGGGTATACCAATTATTATAAACCTTTCGGCCAGTGAAAATACATGTATGTAAATAGTATATAAATGTGGAAATACGTTTACAATAATTATTTATTATTTTATATTGTATATAAATCAATTAAATAATAAACACATAAGTTAATCAGCTTTATTAATATTACCAGTAGGTATCGAAGTGGTATTTCTACCTTTTACAACTAACCCTGTATGGAAAATATCTATTTAGTAAATAAATATAATTTTTACAAAAAAGAGAAAACTGTTACCTCTGCAATCAGCACTCTTTTGCAATACGCTGTCTAAACGTATAATTTCAAACTATAAATAGTTACATAGAAATAAACGTCTTACGAGAAATTTAATGTAGCAAAAAACAATATAAAAATTACAGTTGACAAGTTCGCAACCTTAATAAAAATTGGAAGTTAATTTAAAAAAAAATAACTGAAGCTATCCTAAAACATGCCGCATCCAAAATTTCACTAGTTCCAGATCCCGCAGTCAACGGAGCGGTTCGTCACGCTGGACTGGCCATAATTGTGCCTCGTCCGACAAATATATTAAGTATTCGTGATAGAGGCATACACTATGTAATTTTCAAACGTTTCGCCACAAATACCCGGAGCCTAAGTCTAACAACTGAGCTTTTTACCACAACAAAACAAAGAAGATCAATTTAATACGAGAGAAAAAAACTATGTTTAACCTTTCGTGTTTCATTTTAAATAATTTTCGTTGTATTATTAGGCTGATATTTCTCAATTATTATAAAATTTTTGAAGTTCTGGTGCATGCTACTGTTCAGTAACGTGGAACTATTTTCCAAAGATACTATTCAAATTTTCAGACCACCATAATTTTTACACTGTATACTATATGAGTGGTACGCCGTAAAGAATTTAACAAGATCGTGCGATTTCAACTATTTTGGATTATTTGATTTCGTGAAGGTAAAAATGTATCCAAACAATCCTCAGATGTTTCCGAAGCTCAATATAGAAGTTCAAATTATTGATAAAATTGTTTAGTAATTATGTCAAAAAGTGAATGAAAATTACGTGAAAACAGTGAATGTTTTCACGAGGTGGATATTTATTAAATGTTTGGTTTCACACATAATTTGCATATACTCATTACATTTGAACGAAAATCTTTTCAGAATTCATCTCGTATATGTTTTAGAAAAAAATCAGTAAATACCAACTCAATAAATGTTTCGTTCGTAAAATGTGTAAAATTTGAATAGGTTTTGAGATAGGTAAATTAGGAATATAAATACATTAATATTGAATTATGTAAAATCAATATTTACGATTCTAATAGCGTCTTGTACAATACTCTTCAAACTTTTGATTTTATTGTCAATAAAAGTGAAGTTTACGGCGATAGACAAGTTTTTATTTCATTAGATTGCGAATAGTGATTCATACTATTCAAATAGGTACGCAAGTTCAAGGACCACTAGATTTTAAATTTTTGGAAATAATCAGAATGAGCAAAATGCTCGATTTCAGTTCCGAAAATGTTTTATATTAAAAGTATCTATGTGAACGGTGTGGACTGCCGCACGGTGAGCGTGGACTGTAGGGGCGTTGGTTCAGGCTGGAGTGAAACACAGGGATTACTATTCTGAAGCCTCCGGTACCGTCTGAAGAGAGTATTTTTTCTTCTTGTCCTATTTCTTCTCGAGAGTGTAGTGCGTCGCTGCTCGGAAGCGAATGCCGCTCGACGAGAGGCGGCCTATCTTTATACCCGCCCGCTCGCACGATAACATTTCCAACTCGCGTTAGCGATCTGTGCGAGCGGGACGGGGCGAGAATGAACGAGACGCGTGTCTCTTCAGATCGGTACTCTATAGCGTCTATTTATTGCAATTTACAATTTCTCAATTCTATTTATTGTTACAATTTCTATTTCTATTCGTAGGTAATAAGGACAATACACAAAGGAATACTTTATTTAACTTACACTATCTTAAATCTATGTAAATCTATATAAAATAACAGAATACAAAACGATTAACTAGGACTTAACAACTATAAATTACGATATATACAAATAATGTCGCGAACATAATCTCCCGCCGCAGCTCTCGTAGCTGGAGTTAACTCGTGTTCGCGTCGCTCGATGTCGATGTGGGCAGTATGATCAGCTTCTTAGTGGGTCGCCGTAGGATGCCCTTGTTCGTCCGCACGTCGACTGCTCGGATCTCGCCGTCTGGTCCAGGGTAGGTCCCCACCACCACGCCTCGCGGCCACGTGTTGCGAGGCAAGGTCCCATCAGCTATCAGGACCAGGTCGTCCATTTTGATGGCTCCGTGTGTAGCTCGGGGCTCCCGCCGGTGTTGCAACTCGGGTAGGTACTCCTTCACCCACCGGTTCCAGAAGCAATCAGCTAGCCTCTGGCTGGCACGCCACTCCTTGTGTCCCGCCGCGTCGCTCTCTGTGAAGCTGCCTGGCAGTGGGACGCGCGATGGACCGCCCAATATGAAGTGATTGGGGGTTAGGGCGCTGTCGTCGTCTGCCGATGTTGACACGTGGGTTAGCGGTCGACTATTGAGGGTGTGCTCGACCTCGACCAGTAGAGTGTGGAGGACCTCTTCCTTGGGGGCCCGCTCGTTCAACGTAGCGGCTAGTGCGGTCTTCACGCTACGCACCAACCGTTCCCACGCACCTCCCATGAAGGGTGCGCTCGGGGGAATGTAGCGCCACCGGATGAAATGGACTGATGACTCTTCTTGGATGGCTTCCTCGGCTGTTTTCTTCAGTTCGACGTCAGCACCTTTGAGGTTGGTGCCTTGGTCGGACCATAGCTCAGTGGGACACCCTCTGCGGCTTATGAAGCGCCGCAGGGCCATTATGGCGGAGTCCGTGCTGAGGCTGCCGGCGATTTCTAGGTGGACTGCGCGCGTCGTTAGGCAGGTGAAGAGCACTCCGTACCGCTTCTGGTGAGTGCGGCCCACTGTCACGGTCATAGGCCCGAAGTAGTCTAGGCCGGTGAACGTGAACGGTCGTTGATGATGCGCCAGCCTGCTCTGTGGATGGTTGCCCGTTGATGGCTGCGCCGGTCTTGCTCTTCGTAGGCGGCACAGCTGACACCTCTTCAGTTCACTGCGGACGGCGTGCCGTAGGCGCAACACCCACAAGTGTTGTCGCACCTCGTTCGTGGTGATCTCGAAGCCGCCGTGGTGAAGTTTCCGATGCACCCATGCGATGTATAGGCGCACCCAGGCGTGGTTTCCGTCGACGATGGGGGCTCTCGTTGCTCGGCTGACAAATCGGCGGCGGCTGCTATTCTCGATCGAAGTCGCAGAATGTCGTCGTTGTCTATGACGACTGACAGCTGTATGAGTCGACTGGATGACGGCAGCTGTTTCCCTTGTTTCAATACTGCGATTTCGTCGCCGAACGCCTCTTGTTGCATCGCGCGAATCCATAGCCGTCGCGCGCGATCTAGGTAGTGTGTGTCTATGGGGATGAAACACACAGATGGACTATTGCTGTTCTTGATTTTCATCTTCGTCTTCTCTCTATCGACTTTCTTCGTGCGGGTCCAAGTGGGGTCGGCGCTCTCTTTCTTCTTGTTTCTCTTTCGGATGGCGGTGCAGCGTTGATTGGTCGGTCGCAGGAGGTCGATGAACTGCAACACCCGTGCTGAACTGCGAACAAGTTTCAACCAATTAGAAAAACGTGACGGATCGGGTAATGCTATAGACAACTGCGTCGCGTTCTGTAGCTTGTGTACGCGTTCTTCTCCCGTTTTCGCTTGACTATCGTCGCTTGAACTATCTTCACGCGGCCACTGTTCTTCGTTTTTGTCGAATTTCCTTTCGACCAGTTGGAGACGTCGCATTGCCGATTCATAGTTGTCCGGCGGCACAGGGTCGTCCTTCTTCCACAGTAACCCCGTCTCGTATCCTCCCGCCGGTAACGGACGAGTTTTTTCTTCTAAAATGCGTAGGGCGCGACGTTCCTCTTCATTGTAAGACCTCTTCGGTGCGATCCCCAGCGATTCGAGCGCGAAATGTTGCTTCATCATTTCTTCCATCGATTGTTCCTCTTCATGTGTCGTCACTATGTGGCTGATTCTGTGCACCTGCTGTCTTGTCCTGCCGCGACTCGTACCGTGCAGTACCCATCCCAGGTCGGTGAGTGATGCGACCGGCTGCGTGTCGGATCCTCTTCTGACTTCGTGGGCCAGCAGTAGGTGCCAGTTGTCTTGCCCCAGCAGTACCGTCGGTTTGCCCTCTTCGTAGACCAATTCCCTCTCTATGTCCCGCAGATGTGGACAGCCCTTGATGACGCTGCGTGGTACCGACTGCGGTGATAACTGCAGTCTGTCCATCGTCCGTGCCCCCACTGTGTATTCTTGTGAATTCCGCCCGCGGATCTTGAAGTGAACACGCGTCGATTGAGCTGCGTTGATCCGTGCCCCGGCCACACCTTCCATGTAGAATGGTGCGGGGGGACCCGTAGCACCGATTCGCTCCGCCACCGCCGTCTCGATGATGGTGCAAGTCGACCCGTCGTCCAGTAGCGCGTAGGTGTCGCACGTTCCCGTGGGACCGGTGACTCGTATCGGCAGGATCTTCAGGAACGCGATCTTGTCGTTTTCCCTTGCCGATGCGGTGACTGCGGCGGACTTGTCCTCGACGACGTGTGTTGTCACTTCATTCTCCGGCTGTTGTCGCGTGGTGTGCAGCAGAGGGTGATGAGTCTGCGTGCACTCATCTACTCCACATCTCTTGCTCTTGCAGGCGTGGCGAAATCTTCTCACTTTGAGGCAACGGAAACACAGCCTATGAGTCTTCGCTAACTCCCATCTCGCCGATGTGTCCGCTTCCTTCATCGTCTTGCAGTCCGATGGAGCGTGTCCCTCTCGTCGACACATCGGGCACGGTGGTGTAGCGGGTTTCTCCTGCGTCGTGTATGTCTTCGCCGTCTTCCTAGGAGCGGACTCCCGCCGGTCTTCGGACGGTATCTCCTCGGCGGGGGCGAAGTTTCCACATCGTGCGGCGGTCCTTTGCAGGAACTGAGAGAGTGTTATGAGGTCCGGTTGTCCCTCCGGTTGGTCGTTGGCGAAATCGTAGTACTTGAAGCGTAGTACCGACGGCATCTTCTCTGTGACGTTTCTCACTATTTCTTCGTTGTATAGGTAGTGACTCTTGTTCAGCGCTCGTATCGTGGCGACGACGTTCTGCACCTTGCTTGCGAAGAGGCAGACGTCTCTTGCGTTGTCCGAGAGTCGTGGTAGCGCGCGGAGTTTGTTCAGTTCGGCTGTGACGAGTGCTCCAGGGCGGCCGAACCTCGCGGCTAACATCTTCATTACTTCTTCTGCGGTCGTAGACCCGACGAATAGGGAGCGTGCCGCGTCCTTTGCGGCCCCCTTCAAACTTCTGCGCAGTCTTGCTAGGTTCTCTTGTTCTGTGAGTTGACTTGCGCTCTCTTCATAGGCCATCTTCCATGGTAACCACTCGCTCGACGATCCATTGAAGACTGGCAACTCGGTGACTCTTGACGCTGTGGAGGGCAGTATGTTGCGAGCGGCCATCTGCATGGCGATCGCAAACTCATTACAATCGATGCCCACCTTCAGCACCGGTTCTTCCTTCTTCATCGACTGCATCGCCGCTGCTATCGTAGGCATGGCGGCATGTGGGTCAACGTGGCGTGCGTGGTCCCGGTGAAGTGCGTCGCTGCTCGGCTGTGGCGGCGGCGCTCTCGAATCCTCTTCAACGGGTCTCGATGGGACGAACCCCTGACGCTTGCCGGTGACTTCTTCTATCTCTGGTACATGCGGCTCCATCGTGAGTGCTAGCGTGCTTCGATGAACCCAATCCGACGTTCGTTCTCTTCTGACGGTAGCGTCGTCGTCTTCTATTTCCTCGTCGTCCTCTGATTCGGCTTCCAGGGCGGCGACACGTGCAGCAGCCAATTCCACCTCCTTTCGAAGTAGCTCCTCCCGTGCCTTGGCCAGAGCCTTCTTCTTCTGCGAGGCCGTGGTGCGAACCGTGCGTGCCGTGCCGTGCTTCGGTTCCTTCTTCCTTGCTGTCTCCTCTGTCGTTCCTGTGGCTTCGGTAGTCTCCGTGGCTCCTGTGGTCGTCGTATCGCCGGACGTGTTCGTAGTCGATGTGGTGGCGGCGGTAGACGACGTGGCAGCGACAGAAGGCATTCTGACAGCCGCAGACGACGTGGTGGCAGCAACGGACGGCGTGGCAGCGACGGACAGCGTTCCGGCGGCCGTAGTCGACGTGGTGGCGGCGGACGTTGTGGCTTCGGTGACGGCGATTTTTTGTTGCGACGACTTCATGTTTCTCGTAGTCGGCATTTCAGCGATCCGGCTTCAGAATGGTCTTCCTCCAGCGATCCGGCTTCTCGATGTACCAACGGTGTTCCTCCAGCAATCCGGCTTCTCGAAGGACCACGATGAACGGTGTGGACTGCCGCACGGTGAGCGTGGACTGTAGGGGCGTTGGTTCAGGCTGGAGTGAAACACAGGGATTACTATTCTGAAGCCTCCGGTACCGTCTGAAGAGAGTATTTTTTCTTCTTGTCCTATTTCTTCTCGAGAGTGTAGTGCGTCGCTGCTCGGAAGCGAATGCCGCTCGACGAGAGGCGGCCTATCTTTATACCCGCCCGCTCGCACGATAACATTTCCAACTCGCGTTAGCGATCTGTGCGAGCGGGACGGGGCGAGAATGAACGAGACGCGTGTCTCTTCAGATCGGTACTCTATAGCGTCTATTTATTGCAATTTACAATTTCTCAATTCTATTTATTGTTACAATTTCTATTTCTATTCGTAGGTAATAAGGACAATACACAAAGGAATACTTTATTTAACTTACACTATCTTAAATCTATGTATATCTATATAAAATAACAGAATACAAAACGATTAACTAGGACTTAACAACTATAAATTACGATATATACAAATAATGTCGCGAACACTATGTCATCACAAACCGGCAATTATTTGGAACATTAATGTGCCCAAAAATTACAATGATATGAGGCTATAACGGGACGTTAATAATTCTCTAATCACAAACCGTTCTGTGGCTCCAATCGAAAGCATCGCCGTAGTGAGAGAATACTAGTAGATTTGCCTCGTAAAAACAAACAACTATTTTAATCATAAAAAAATTTACATTGAATAATAATTTTACTACTATTATTTTTAAAAATAAATATAACATTTTTACGATTTTTTTTTCGAATGTAAATAGACTACACTTAAAATATTTAAATTTAGAAGACAAAATTGTACGTTTACAAGTAGTTTTTTTGCAAAGAAAGATTGCGTGTTCAACTTAATGTAAGTATAGGGGATCTATATATCCTCTACTCCTATCAGTATAGGGGAGCAAAACAAAAATAAATAAAGATTGTGATCCCAGAATAAAAAAAAATCAGTTATTTTGATCTAAAAACTAAACTATTGAACCGATTTTCTGTAAGCATTTCCTTTCATATAAAAAAAATTTACAATCGGTTTAGAACTGACAAAGTTATGAGGTAACTAAAATAGAAAAAAAAAACAACCGAATTAAAAACCTCCTTCTCTTTTGAAGTCGGTTGAAAAAACAATTATCAAAATCGCTTCACAAGTTCTTGAAGACTGCACATCATATATGTATGTATACACGAGAAAATAATAACGAATTGAGAATCCTTTTATTTGGATGTCACTTAAAAACGTATAATTTAGTGTTCTCATTTTTTCTGCCGTACAATGTACACTTCTACAGTAACGTAATTATTAATTAAGAACGACAAATCGCGTCAAAGCTCACACACACATGCCGAATCGATGTCTAAGAAATTTTTCGCAAAAAAAGGGCAAAGGTGACTTTATTGTTTAATCATTATCGCCTTTGGACTTGTTAATATTCAATTTCTCATTAAATATACATATATATGTATAAACACATCAATGACCTTGTGGCCTAAATGTTGTATTTTTAAAAGTGTTAATAAATAAATAATGAATCCTCCTTTTTAGCCGGCAATGTTTTGACCCTGTGTGACAGTGACGGAATGCTTCATTAGTTTTACAAGGTTAAAACGTCTAACACGGGTTCGTTTGAGTTGATTACTGCTTGTTTATACTGTGTGTTGGGCCCGATTTTTAAATTCTCAGATATAACGTATTCTGAAAAAATAACTAAATATTAAACAACACTTTCTAAAAACTAGGTTGACATATCGTGTACAATTGTATAAATGTCATCATAATAAACATTTAAGAATGTTGTCTTGCTAAGAAGGTTTTATTCAATGATAAAGTTTTATTTGAAAACTGAAGATAAAACTTCCACTCGTTATATAGAAGAAATTTTTAAATAATGAGTATTGACGGTACAATAGTATTAAAGTAGCTAACAAAGAATATTACAGTATATAGTGGTAATAAAGTTAGAGTAACTTTAAGTGATGGAGTAAGAATATGTATTAATACTTTTTTCATCCTGAGGATATTATAAGAGGTGACTAAGAGAACAAAGCGCAATACGTCAGTGCAGGAGAAGGAGAACACGAATAAAAGCCTATATGAAACTGTTCGGATAGGTGAAGTTGGCTACTGTATGTTATAAACATAGAGTAATTAGAAACCAATAGAGGAGTGAGAAAGATTACTTTTGGTAGTCGGACGTCAATATATTGGTAAGGTAAGATATTAAATTATGTAGACTCACTTATTAATAAATATTAATTGTTAAATAAAACCACAAAATTATACAACCATAATATCAGATAAATATAAAGTCCAAGCGTGAACCCATCATCCAATAAAGTGTATAAATGTGAGGAAAGATTAAAAGAACCAAAATGTATGTAAATATATGTGTGTGTGTATGTAAATGCAAATACGAGTAAATCGTAAATGATCAGATTCAGAAAAACTTGAACATATTTTCGAATAACTTACTACATTTGAAATGCAGTAACAATTTTCGTAGTTTTTAAATGTTAACCGTTAAAGTTAGGCGGTATACTGATGATTTACCGTTATGCGCAAGCGTTGTCAACCGCAACATTAATCGCAGTAACAGGACTTGCGGGTTCACTTTGATTTCCCTGTGCAGCGTGTACACCAAGTTTTATTAATAACCAACAATTAATTACATACTTCGATCAATCGTTGAGATAGCTCGGAGCGTTATCGAGAATATAAAAGGATCAATTATAACAAATGTAGCTAATTTCAATCAAATAATACTACTAATTAGCTGACATCGGGCGTTCTTTGTGCGGACCGCCTTAACAAATGACTCAATTGGTGTTGTTAATAGTCGATGCTTTGAGGCCTTATTATAACGGAGTCAACGGGAACAAGTACAGTCACGATCGCTATTCTCAGGGTAATAAAATTTAGAGCAATTGATCATATTGTAATATTGATTAAATGCTAATTTCGATTATGTAGATATGAATAATCCATTTCAAAAACAGTTATAAATAATTTATTTTTGTTTCTTGGAACGATATTAATTTTCTTTTTCTATGTATGTAATAAGTTTTATAATTACTTAACCTGATATAAATAATTTGGAATGTATATTTTTAATAATTTATCTGAAACGTATTTGTATATAATTAGAATATTAAAAATAAAAAATCCCATTAATATTATAAATGCGAAAATTTGTAAGGATGGATGGGTGTTTATTACTCTTTCGTACAAAAACTTCTGAAGGGACTTCATTAAAATTTACATGTAAATGTAAATGAAATAAATTAAAATACGAATACATGGGTAGATTATATTCTATTTTGCACATAGAATACTGATTTACGCGGGCAAAGCCGCAAAATACAGCTAGTTATTAAATGTTCTAACCGTACACTTGAGGAGAATGTGTTTAAATACAAATATTAAAATTTGTAGCTATTAAATAAGTTAATCATTGCTGATGAAGTTTTATACAGTAAACTTACTGTATTATAAATTTTTTGTGTAGTAGTGTTAGTTCTTTGAAATAATATGTAGGTAAAAATGCGTTTTGATTTGAAGGGCCAGTCTTGGACTAGTCTCTTATATAAGAGATATAAAACTAGTAATGACACGTGAGCGAGAGATTTATTAGTGTTATAAAAAAAATATATCTTTAATATTGTAATTCATAAAAAACTAAAATAAACTTATATTTGACTAACAACAATAATAAGAAAAAACATCCCAAGAATTCTAATGAGTTATACAGTTTTAAATATGGCCGTCATTATTATGGTTACAAGTGAAGTCCTTTGATATTAATTTAATGACTTAAGGCTGAACAGAGTCGTACCTATAACAAATGAGGCAATCGAGATGTTAATCGTGAGTCCGCTCATTACGAGCTCATTAGACCTAGCCCGAGGCCACGACTCTTGTCATTTTGCCTACCAAATTCTTGTTTTTAAACTAATTAAAGTATGACTGTGTTTTGTTTCGGAGCAACATCGCTTTTCCTTTGATGCTTTTGCGTAAATGCTACAATGTGTATCAGAGATTAAAATAGTAATGCGTAATTGGATTACTTTTTTTCGCAATTGCTGACAAAGGAATTTTAATTATACAGTCTTATATATATATGCATTTAAGTCTTGTGTGTATATTTAGATCTTTAAACTATAGCAGTACGAGAAGAGAATGATAAAAACGTCAGAGTTTATAGGTAAATGAATCTATGATGGGCATTCTTTTTGTTCAACCAGTGACAGTGATGGACACGGGTAACAGATAGTGACTTGGGGAGCGACGGGTGGTCTCTCTATAGCATTTTATATGCGATGATCATATTTACAAACTGTAAAATTATCTTAAATAGTTTTTAAATAGGATACTGCTCAATATCTAGTATCTAGTAACATAGATTAAATTATTACTTATGTAAAAGTAATATAGAAAGTAAAATTTTTGTTAACATTTTTGAGCTAGAGGTAAAGTATATAATATGAAAACATATATATAAGTTCTTTATAAAGTGTAGGCACTCCAAAAAGATATTAAACTTCATTTTAATTTTATTTATACAACTTAGAATGGCAAACAAACTGATGGCGCACCTGATGGAAAGTGGTAACCGTCGCCTATAGACATGAACAGTACCATGGACATAACAGGGTATACTGTTTCACCCATGATACTCCCCATGCGTTGCCATTCCTATGGACTCAGATGTTATTCCTCTGTACCCGGTAAATTTAAATATATAAATACATTTACATATAAAAAAAAACATGCCTGTAACATTTTGCAGATATTTCTCTATTAATGCAAAAATCGAGCATTATTCATAAAAAAATTGGTATTTTTTTTTATTTACCAAATAGTAATAAACTTGCCATTTTAATATAAGTAGTGTGTTTATCAAAATTTATCTTATCATTGTTAAATAAAATCGAATGAAAAAAGGTCATTGAATCGCATAAACAACTATTCTTACATACGACTTCATATTCTTTAGCAGTTGTTGCTTGTGAATTCGTTAGTTTGGAAATTTAATAAAATAAATAAGTAGCACATGATCATACCAATAGCCTATTTCTCAAGCTAAATTATCCTTATTTATGTTATGAGGAACCAGACAAATTATAAATAATCCTATCTTAATTTTTTTAATTTTTACGATTCTTTCATTTTTACAATCTAATATGAGAATTAATTAAATATAATAAAGTCCGTAGATGATATATATATATATATATATATATATATATATATATATATATATATATATATATATATATATATATATATATATATATATATATATATATATATATATATATATATATATATATATATATATATATATATATATATAAAAACGCAAAGCCAAAACTATATACCTAGCATGTTTTTTAATACAAATGGTACTAAACAGAAGACATGATATTTGTTTTAAAATATTTGTTCATTTTACAAGAATATTCCGGGTTAATCTGTCTATATATAGGTTACATAAAAGTTTATATGTATGTTGTTATGTCGTTGTTGTATATCCATCCATGGGTGTCCGATTTGAAAAGCAGAGCCCTCGTGGCTGTGTTGATTGAAACGGTGAGACAATGTAGTGAAATTACTGGATACGATGCCTCCTTAGTCCCCAGGAAATACCATCATGGCTAACAATGTGTTCATATATGTAGACTACAGAGTGAGTTAACACATTCCATAAGATGATCCATTAACTAAAGTTACACAAAAATCAAATACAATGTATTTTATACATACAAGCGAGTATAATATGCTTCGAAGCCTTTTCACAAACACATTAAAAGTTTTGTTATATCATTCATTAGACAATAATAATAAGCGACGTAGCGTTCAATGATAGACGTGTGAGTCAGTGTCAAACCGACTGACAGTTGCCAGGTGGTCCCTTTCCCCAGCACAGCTCTATTTAATCTAATTGAAACTTATCAATCAGAAAATAGAGATCAAAATCGTATAATAAATATATCAATAAAATATACATAAACATTTTTCGTTTAATTGTTATGGCATTTAAACATTAGATGTCGCAATGTTGCGTTCTCAATGTATTCAACTGAATTCCAATTCCCTTCTCGTTTCAACCTACTTTCTTAAAGCAAGACGGAGAACAATCATCAAATACGAGTCGAACGTAAAAATTTACTAGGCAAAGTTCCAAACCACTGTGTTCCGGTCACAAAACGTTCGAGAGTAAAGCAAACAACGCTAATATAAATCTAGGAGTTGTAATGAAGCGTTATTGGTACGATAATAAAGCTAAATTGATTAGCGTGCTATGCAGGTAGACCGCATTCCTCAGGACCCCCTGCTCTCCCCCACCGCGCCGCGCCAGCGACCCCTTGTCTCGCGAGACGGGACGGGGCTGGGAATGTGTCATAATGGTAAACTCGGGATTCAGAATTAATAAAAACTTTGATATAGGTTCCTTAATGGGACTGAAGGAACGACAATGTATTTTTTAAGAAAAGTTTGTTTTTAAACTTGTTAATACGCTTTCTTGGTGGACCTAGTAACCAATTTAAAATTATGGCATGTATTGTCTTCTATTAATAAGCAATATATATACAATCAAAGCAATATATATATATATTACAATAGATTAGGTATATTAATTAGATAGCCCACATAGAAAATTAAAGGTAAACAACTAATTAACCTACCCGGAAATATTTTTTTAAGATCTTCACAATTATTTAATATTTTTTAATTGAGTAACAAAGGTTATCGCCGCTGCAAAATGCGAATACACTGATTTCACTTTGTGTGAGTCATCAACCAGGCCTAGTAATAACCATAATATATAATTTTTAAGGTTGAAAAATATACCTACGGCCACTACAAGTTTTTGTAAACTATAGGCATCTACATAAGCGAACAATTTATATTAAAGTAAATAAATTAGCACAGATTACTTCATAGTAACTCTGATCAAAGCATCAATCAGATTGTTATTTTATTATATTGATTAACACAGAACTTGGTGCAAAATTAATTTTGTTCAAAATATAAAGGAAGGGATTCTTAATTTATTATCCTATATTTTTTTATCATTATCTTTATCATTATCTTATTTTTATTTAAAAAGTCGTATAATTTTATTTTTTTTTTTTAAAAGAAATACAACTCTATGAATGCTTAATAACTAGTAGGCAGTTCCAATCTGTTAAATATTTATTCTTTAAAAAATCTTTCTCAATATTCATCAGGTGGTACCTATTCAAATATATTTGGACTCTGCATCATACAAAATCAATTAATAGGTACCATTAAATAATTTTTATTAAACTTTTTGAGTATTTTTTACTTAGATAAAATAATAAAGTTTTGGAAAATTACATTCAACACAAAAGTACAAATATTTAAAATTATATCATATAATCGATGAAATGAAGTTTCAAAAAGAAGTCATAACACAGTGAATTATATTTGTACGATAAGAAGTTTAGATAGGTATATCACGCATAAGCGGCTGAACGAATTGGAATCGAATTTAACTTACAGATTGATCATATTCAATGCAAACATTCGGAATTTCATTTGTTAACATAGCAAAAAAATTTTTTTTTCTTTTTAATCTAATTTTTTATAACATTACCACCACATAATTTGAATTCCATAAGTTCTGTGAATAATTTTTTAATATAAATGAATATTAGTAAATGTACCTTATGAAATATGTATATTATATTAAATAGATCATGGATTATAAAAGATTATTCAGCTTTTTGGCTCATCCCCAGAACTATGTAGTTAAACCGTAGAATAGGGCAGGGTTTTACCTGTAACAAAATGAAACAAAAATTAGTTTATGTATCTATTAGATTTCAATTCGGAGAATTTGTGTTCAATAATGATGATTTGCCATCAAAAATTTTGTAAGTACTATTCGCAAACTTTTTAGAGGATTCACAAAAGTTTATCACAAAATCCAATTTCTTTTTTATTTAGCACGGAAGTAGTCATGATTATAAACTACTTAAATGCGACTTCGTCCGTACTTATGATTAAAATGTGTTGATATATCCTTATTGATCCGTTAAATCGTCAAAATTGAACAATCAACCGGACACACTCACGCTCACATTTCGCTGAAATTATAAATGTAAAAGTATATAAAAATATTTGGATGTTTGTTATTCAATCACGCTTAAACGTCTAAACAGATTTAAATGATATTCGGTTCATAGGTAGGTTATATCGTAATTAAACACACAGGATAACTAGATCATAAAATTAGAATTTTTCTTTTATTAAAAGTTATTTATTATATTAAATTTGTGATATATTAAAATTGTCATTACATACTTTTGTTTCTACTTGATAAAATAATGCAAATAGGTACTACGAGTATGTTGCTGTTTGGAAAAATATCTCTCAGAAAAAGAAGTGATGAATCCAAATCATCGGATGCCGTTTACAAAATCTAATTGAATCAACAAATGAATGGCGAATGAAAAGACATTTATTTCTTTAAGAACTATATTATTTAGAAACGTTTTTATCGAATATTTTTCAAAGTGCATTAGGTACCTGTCAATTTTTAAAAGCAATTGACATATTTCGGAATAAGTGCTTTTAAAGTGAACTAAAATGTAAAAATCACTCATTAAAATTATTATTAAAATCTCACTGAAATTTTGATTTGATAGACAAAAGTATCTGGAAATTTAAAGTGGTAGATTTTAATATGTGCAAACTATTTTATTCTATAATTAACGTTTTAGTTTGCTTTACGAGTAGATGATTATTTAATTTTTTATGCAAATTATTAATGAAAATAGTAAATCGGACTTTAATGCGGACGCACTTTCAAGGGCGAAATGGTAATGAACGTAAAATTAATACCAGATCAAGGATGCCATCACAGTAATGTGGTTTGGTTCTAGAGAGTTTATTTTAATACTATATAGAAGTACCAATATTATGTCTATGATCATAGTTTATAATTTATACGTAATTACATATAAGAATATAGGCATACGACTTCATAATCATTGTATATACGTTTACGAAAATATTGATACCAGACAGAGCTATGTCTACATAGAAGAAATTCGACTACTCATCCTTTAATTTGACAAATAAGATATCATTATTACTCCATAGTATAAAACAAAGTCACTTCCAGTCTGTCTGTCCCTATATATGCTTAGATCTTTAAAACCACGCAACGGATTTTGATGCGGTTTTTTAATAGAGTGAATCGAGAGGAAGGTTTATATTTATAATATATGCATAATATAATAGAAAAACACTGATAATTTTATCGTACTTATAAGTATGTTACGATAAATTAAAAAAAATATATATTCGTAATTGTACTTTGTAGTATATTTAGCATGAGTATTGCACCCGTACGAAGCCGGGGCGGGTCGTTAATATGATATATTATATACATGAGATATAAAAGGTTGAACGGCATGAATATAGATATAGTACTAATGATTATGCAGACAATATAAAGTTTTGAATTCTTCATCTAAGTCAGAACAGCAAATTGTAAACACTGAACGAAAATGAGTAGGATTAAGAACAGTCATCAAATACGAGTCGAATGTAAAAATTTGAATTTATTACTGACATTATAGATAGGCAGAGACTTAACTTGAATGTAAAGAAAGTGGCCATAACGATCTATAAAAGAGGAAAAGCTGATATTGTATACTTTATAAAGTGTACATATCAAGAATAGGAAATACACTGTCCATATAGAAGAACGAATGGTGGGAATAAAGAAAAAGTTTCTTATATTAAATATAAATGAAATAAAAGAAACAAAAGGAAGTTAATACTTATTTTTAGTACACAAAAAGGAGGAAAATATTGACGGTGGGAGCAAGGACCTCTGTAGGTACTAGGTAATTTATTTCCAAAAATATATTCTTCCAGCAGCTAACGTCTGAGTTAGACACATACAAAAGAAACGGAGTCCAGACTTTATTGGTAGTGTAAGATATTCTTTTAAACACGTCCTTGCATTAATATTTATTTTACTGTAATCCAGCCTGCCAGTGGCTATTTTATTGATAGTGAGTTGCGTAGGCGCATATACCTACAAACTATAAATTTAAGACCGGTAATAAAAATACAACTCACACATTTCCTACACTTTGATTCGACCCGTTTACTCAGATCAAAGCTGTAACATATAAAGTTTATCTAATCTCCCATCATAAGTTTGTAAATTCGAAGAATTAATGACCTAGTTTTCGTAATGCGTATGTTTATCGTAGCTAGTATATATTTTTTATTATATGACACGTTAACAGATTCGGTTCATCCTCAAAGCGGAGATTCGAGGGAACAATGTCGCGCGTCGTAATTAGTGAGCCACAGGAGTAGGAACAGCTGATGATAACGAGTCAATTTGACGAAACGTCAGCAGTTAATTGCAAATTATTAGCGGGCCGGTAATGAGGCGCGAGCGGAACGCAAATGGGTGTAATGTATGTAGATGTGGCGTATTATCGTGAGATGTGACGGCGCGGCGCTCCGCCACGGCTCTCAGGCTCGCGTGATGGCATCCCAGTTTCATGAATGAACGATCACCTCCATTCAACCAGTTTGGTCGCGCACTGATTACCGCCTACCCATTCCTAATCTTATCTATTACACGAGTGGTACCACCACATGGGCCGGAGACGACGCGACGGTGCGGCCCATCGGTCTCTATAGGCCGATCACTATACAAAAAGTGACTGACCGGTGCCTACCTCTTTTCATTCACACCTTTTTATAGTGTTTTTTCGTGAATGAAGTCGTGTTCGGGATAATTATTGAATTTCGACGATTCGTTACGAATATCGATGAACCGGAAGCCTATCGGCGCGGTGATTGCATCGGGTGATCAAATTCCGACGTTCAGAAAGTAATTTTATGGTTTTTAAACTGAATTTTATTTCAATCTGAAATTCGTAGACTAACTTCCTCTTGTTGTGTTGCGTGGACGAATGCATAGAAATATACTTTTACAAGCGATTTGTACTGTACTAACCTAGTTTCTAAATTATTTGACGCACTTGCAATTGCAATGCAGCAATAATTGAAACCGGATTGTTACACGATATCTTCGTCAATTTTGAATCATTTACTTCATTTTGAATTGAATTGGGTTTACTCTCGTATTTCCGTGAGCCATTATCAATTTTATTACTATTCAAGACACTTTTTTCCTGGAATAATCTTATATTATTTCTATCAAAATTTCATTCACAGACTTTTTATATTACTATTTCCCACAATTTCAGCACCATCAAGGTAATTTGAAGCGAACAAAAAGCCATAGAACAAACAGCCATAATAATTATTAGAATCATCACATCTTATTACCAGATGTAAACTGTAATTTGCCATTGAAAATTATAGTGTACATGTACAACGATAATTCCTTCTCAATAACTGTAATTTTACAGTGTATGTGTATATACAATTTGAACTTGGCATATTAAAGTGGTATTACAAAACGAATCAGTGGTAATATCGCAGGGGATCTAATTAAATTGCCGCCAATAATAATGGCGCTCGGTCCCCACCCCAGGTCCCCTCGTAGACCCCACCACATTTATTATTCTTGCAACTTGCATAGGGACAGTTGTATATTGTATTCGTTATTAGTACAGTACCAACATGCTTAATTTAATGTGGTTTTTTTATTATTGTTTCCAATTTTAAATTATAAAAAGAATTCTTTATTTGTAATTAAGAATCTCATTATTGTATTCTCATAATATCATAATTATTATATTTAATACAGTAGACGTTGTCTCTATATTTATAAACATATAATTTATAATTTACATGTTTACATATGTAGTAGTATTTAAGTAAAAATTATGTCTTGCATATTGCACAAGAATGAATAAGTTTCGAAAATTTTATAATTACATTCTGTCCTTCATCATCGTAGATTTTTTTTTTAATATAATCACTTACTTTTACCCACTCACTACTTCCTATGTCGCTATATTGACTGGAAAAGATTTTTTTTTTATACATTAGTTTACCTTTAATAAATGAAACAAAGAATATTAATATAATACTATAGACAAAGCTAAATAAAAGTATCTTGTTTTTTAAAATATAGAACATTATGATTGATTAGTGATAGTCAAGTACATAGTTATCAATTTTACTTCTATCACGATCGGATAGATTTGTACACGTGATTATATATATCTTCATAATCTTGGTTCTTTTAATTAACTCCAGACTAAAATTTCAAAACAGCGAGAGAAAATTTCTAACAACACGTATCAACGTTTTAACACGTCGTAGGTAAATACTTAGATGCTTATCAAAGATGCTATTGGTTTAACATAATATGCTTTATCATATTTATCTATGCACTAGGCTGTTGTTAGAAATGTACCTAACATTAGAGTAATATTTATGTGATTGCAGTAATTTTTCATTATTTGTAAAGAGGGCAATTAGAAGACAATGTAATTAATGTAGCTGAACAGATATCAACATTATATTTATTATTAAATATCACGTTCCTTTCACGTAATACAACAGTATAATGAGAAATTGAGAAATATTTTTATCACATAAAGTTTGGAGCCAAAAGAATATAAATAAAATCTGATTTTTTGTAATCATTTTTAAACTTTTGCGTTATTTATACATATATTAAATACACTAACGCGATGAAAAATTTTTTGCAGGTAAATAGTATTACTGCTTCTTTATTGCCGACGTTTCGAATTTTTATTTTAAAAAATATGAATAAATTACATATTGACGAATACATAGATTACAGAATAATTTTTTATTCTGTATCCTTGCCTCAATAGCTTCAAAGGATTACAGTGTTTTTCCTAAAACCTCGAGTACACGCGTAAAGTTGGTATACAATATTACTTGTTTTAATTCTGATTAATAATTACTCAAGATACACGTGCCTCGAATCGATTAATCGATTCACTTTGTAAAATATACGAGTTCGTATTACAAACTCGATTTGGTGAGGCAAGGAATCCGCGTGCTTGGTCAATTTGTTGATTGCACTTCGCAAAAGTTACCACTTAACTGCGACACGATTGCACCGTTTCGCTAAAGTTGCCACATTTTCTTGTTCCGATAAATCGGGAAACGTACTATTCGAACGAATTGGAAGTTGGAATATGTGTCGATTCGATTTAAAATATTCGAGTTAGCTAGCGGTTCCTCTTCCACAAACCATATCTGCTACTTTGTATGATTGCGATTGGAGCAATTGAAACACACCTTTATATTGTTATATCTCCATTTCATT
The DNA here is from genome assembly GCF_026898425.1 of Galleria mellonella. NCBI lineage: Eukaryota > Metazoa > Arthropoda > Insecta > Lepidoptera > Pyralidae > Galleria > Galleria mellonella. The sequence continues at coordinate 1,533,940 of NW_026442162.1, read as the reverse complement.
GCTCGCGAGGGATTGCATCACCCCTCCCCCGCTACCCTTGCCTCTTTACCCCGCGCTCTTACCCCACGTCCATTAGTGTTTTGTGAATGATTTAAAAGCTCTTTCGGATAACTACTCTGTAAGTGAGTAATTTAAGACTTGCTTCCTATTTTATCAGTGCTCCCTAAATGAGAGTGCGCATTAAAACATTACGGAATATTTGTGGAGCTTTCTGTGGAATAATATTTAGTTATAGACGCAAATTGCGAAGTTGAAATATTAAGTGCATCGATTAACAATTATTACTTATTATAGAAATATATAGTTAATGAAATATTCATGTATTAATTGTAATGATGTACTTATCTGTTAATTTGATACTTATTTGCAATTGCGTGTTATTACTTATATGTAAACAACTCAGTACCTACTTACTTTGATACAGTGACCTGACCTACAAAATTTATTTATTAAACAAAGTAATAGTTATTGTTACAATAGTTCCCACATAAATTTGCACTGTATTTAGTATTTATAATTTACTATCTCTTTCCCGCGGCTTTACCTACGCCACTATCGTGTGAGACATTGTATAAGAAACCCTTCTGGAAACTTTCATGTTCCTAGAGCCAGTTTGGAAATGGACTGATCTACTTTCTGGGTCAGTTCTCCTTTTATTTATGTATACAGATATAGATGCTATAATAGAATCGTAAGAGTTGAAGTTTGTAAATTATTTTTGCGAGTTAGCTAAAAAAGTTGTAGAGTGTAAGTAATGGAACTCAAATCGCCGTATGGTCCCGACATAGAATGGACTACCTCTTCCTTTCCCATAGGTGTCGTAAAAAACGACTAAGGGAATTTCATTGTCGAGGGATGGGCAGCAGCGTCCTTCTTAAAACATTAGCAAAGCTAACTGCGGTTGCCAACCTACCTACCAAGCGCGATAACTATTGGCAAAATTAATGGTAAGGCCTATGTTCTCCAGTGAACTGTTAACAGCTGATATGATGATGAAATACGACGACAAGTTTCTTTAGATGTTAGTTAAATAAACAATTATATTTATGTTAGTAACTACAACTGTTTCGGATCCGTTCGTGTTACCACGCGGAAGAGGTCGCGTGCACGGCTAACAATAGTAATAACATGTACAGTTTTACAGTACATTGAAACATCAATGGAATTTAAAGAAAACGTAAGCTAACCAATAATTGATCCGACTACACGATAATCTACTAGTATCCAATAGTAATAGAGATTAAAAATCAATGAAATTATAGAATGTATCGATTTGTTATTAATTTGATTTAGAGAGCGTTTCCGTCATAATAACAGCAAGGCTCGGTTACCTTTTCATTGATTAAATTCTTTCAAAACGGATTATAAAAGATTTGACGAATTACGAGCTAGCAAAACGGCTAGTATTTACGCGGTAACCAAACACGTTCCGGCGCAGTTAGCGCAGTGAGAGCGGAAGAAAATCCGTCATCTCCCGCTCATAAACAATGCTCGGTGTGTAGGTGCATGCAAATGAGAGTTATGGTAATTCATTGGCGGGATGGGGCAATGATAAGATAACGCTTTTGTTATGGCCCGCCCGGAGACACGGACCGTGGAGCGGCGCGCGGTATCGCTGTACGCGTCGCATTAAAAAAAGTGAATATTACGAAACAAAACAAGGTTTATCACTTAATACTTAGACGAGGTTAATGCTGGCATGATATTTTCCATTAATTCCGTATCAGTATATATTATGGTTTTTTAGTATTTCGTGTTAAAGTGAAAATCGTACTCAAATTTGTCGCGGGACTTTCCATTTTTAAGCGTGTTCCTTTATATGGACTGTGTGACGAAGGAGGCCTGATCTTATAAAAAAGGCACATTATGAAGTTATTTGATTAGATTTATTTTGACTAATGCCATTAGTATGTGTATAGTGTAGTAATATTCACGTGTTAGCATCTACCAACTACACACATACTAATGGTACTAGAATTAAATTAAATAATTCTAATCATAATCAGTGATATGGACTTTCACAAGATAACACCTATGTACTCTCTCTCTCTCTTTGATGATCATGTACTCTCAGCATATTTTTACGTATAGCTAAAAGCTCTAGTTGCATGCTGATGTGGGCAATTTCATACGTCCGGGCGTCCCCCATAAATGCGTCTATCAAGTCCGAAAATAGGCAATCCCGAAATTACCTGACCTAAATATACCTGAGTAAAACCAATTTAAATAATTAAAATTGTTTAATATGTTAGACCTATATATCGTTTCACTTGAATGTAGAATCAAGTGTTAATTACGAAGATTTCCAAAACTGCATATAGTATCAAATATTTACCAGGACATTTATCAACGCGGAACTTTTATGTTATCCTGTATTTTATTATAAAGATTTCCCAAATTTCCCAGGGGAAACATGATGCCATATATGTTTATACTATGAAATTAAAATACGAGCCTTCTTCTCTTTCTGAAGGAAGAGTCTTCGGAATCGGCGTGAATGTATAAAACAAGCTATGAAAATGCAAGAAGCAAGACATGTCTTTGGCACTCGGTTTCCTCCACATACCCCATTAAGGAAATGGCGTGAAGATATATTCCCTTCAAAACTTTTCATAACTACTTTATCTACAACAACAATTTATCATTTAACTGATGGTTAAATAGTATTAAATATAGAGATAGAATCTCTTTATCTCACGGCAGTTCAGTATATATGTTACAATAATAGCCAAGTCCACGGCCTCGAATAACATCATACTAATGTTTTTATTTGTTCATATTTAGTTTAGATTAAAATCTTCGCCGACGAATCGCATTTGATCGCGTCACTAAACGATATACTAACGTCATCAAATCGACAATGAAGAAGATTGGGGTAAATTGACAGATAAAAATAATTTATCTATGTATTTGCAGTTAACGAGGCGCACAGTGGGGAGCCTTAGCCCCATCTGTTTCCCTCACAGACTATGCGACGCCAATAACTATTATTATTGTAATTGGTAATATTATAAAATGTATTTTTACTATTGTTTTTTTTTTTTATTTGAATAGGTGTTCTTGGTTTGCAATTTTGCTATGACTGTTTTTATATTTTGTAATGCTAGATTTATAATATTAATGATTATTAGTTGGCCGAACTAAAAAAAAAAATATAGTATTATCTCATATTCGTGTTTTGGGTTTTGTTCCTACAGATGTATGTTATAGTGTCTAAAATCTTATCGATAAAAATCCAAGTTTGCAAACCATTTGGTAATATTATACATATATTTATTCTTTATTGACCACATTACAAATAAAATGTTTAGTACAAAATACAAACTAAATGCTATATAGCATTCTCTACCAGTCACTTGTTGTTTTTCTCTGATACTTATTAATAATATTATTTCAAATATCACGGTAGATAATAAATAGGTGTACGTGTATAATATACGAGTAGGTGTGTTCCTAAACATATTTTAAAAACAATAAGAAAAACAATGACAGGTAGGTACCGAAGCGGTTAAGTGCGCTGGCGCAGGTCGTTTATTGTTCGCACTGATGAGCGATAGAACCGAAAACAAAGGAGCCATGGAGTCAGGGACAGGCCAGGCTGTGTGATCCAACAAAAAGAATCTGTTGCTTAATGGAAAACGCTTTCGGGTCATGTTCACCTAATTATAATAATTTTGAATGGCAGTTCTGTGTAGTTCTGGTTAGTTACTCTTATTAATATACAATACATTTAATATAATAGTTTATAATTTGATTAGGAATAACGAATATTAGAAATACGTTCAAATATTTATTTTTAAGTTTATGACAAGTCTATTACAAGATATTCAGTAAGATAGTAAGTAACAGTAAACATTAATCTTTACATGCATTTGAGGTTTGGTGTTCTATAGCCTCATGCGTGTCTAATTTAACATAAAATAAAATATATGTAACAAATAATTGTGTTAAACCAAAATGCCATTCCGCTTGCACACACCACTAATAATGACGAGAAAATGTCAGTTTTAATAAGCAGTATAAATTGTAAAAGTTAACTATTTCGATACCGAGTAGGAAAGAGTCTCGTTAAAACTTTATACATCTTGGAATACTCTAACAAGTTCACGCTTCTTTATGGTCTCGGACGACAAGCAACACCAATTTACACGTGTTAAACGTTTGTACAAAATTATACAAACAAAACATACGCTTATTCTATTCTTGACCTGAACCACGCCTGTTACTAGGCAACTCGTAACGACATTGAGAAGCTGTTGCTATTGTATTGTAATTAGCGATACGAAAACGATTCGGCACAACCACTGTCCGTAGTAGTAGCGAGTGTTGGGAGATTGTGGTTGATAAAACTCGGGCGGAAACGCATTTTACGGTTTAAGGAGTCACGGGTAATTGTATGAATAAATTGCTTTAAAATTGTGTTTGTTACACCCCAAATTAAATCTCTCGAATAAAAATAACATTGCGTTTGAACAATTGAAGACGTTGTACATTTCTGAGTAAATCTTATTAATGTTCTTGTTATTAGAATATCGTTAGCAATTAAATGTGAGTTAATTGTAACATTTCTATGGATTACTCATCGCGATCCAATGTTGAAGATTATCAAACTCATAATCCTAAATCATCGTCTATTTTTTTTGTAAAACTTTATATTATTGTATATACTCGTACTCTATTTTTTTTAAATTATATTATTAGTACATATAATATATATAATTCTTCATGTAAACAATTGGTTTTTCAAAAGATAACAGTTTTTTTTTTAAATAATATTACGTCGATTTTAATTTCTTTCTACATCCACACTATTATACTGTTTACGTTACGAAAATTATTTCATTATTTCCATTATCATTACTATTTCATTGAGAATTACAATACAAAATGGGATAATACAGTTAAGAGCTGTAATATCAACTACATGAAATGACGGACCAAACAAAATTATACATCTATTTACAAAATTAAAAGATATTTCAAAAAGTTTTTAAACTTATAATTTTATAAAAACTACAATGATTTTTTAACAAATAACAAGAATACATTGATTAGTTTGTATCGAATAAAAATAAGCATAACATTTAAAATATAATTATAATAATATATACATACTATTGTTATGTGAAATAATATAACAAATTATCCTACTGCACGCAACATAAATTATATTATTTTCAATAATATTTTGGCGGCCCATTCACCAGTGACCTACTGAACCCCGGTCTACTCTGACGGTAAAAAGATGCGTAATTGATTGCATCGACGCGAGCTCATTTGGCTGATTGTATGGAGCTCCAAATTGCGTATTTAACGTATGGGAAGAACCCTCGTGAACCGTTGCCAATTTAGCAGGCACCCCCGGTGACGCGGCCGGTAAGGGTCCCAACGTTTTTATTACGTTCCTATTATTTAGACTATTCGATATAGCAATACGTTTTAGCGATGGAATATTTCTTATTACGAAATTCTTGAGAGCGTCGAGGCCCAGTGGCTTATTAGATTTAATACAAAAGTCGTGAGTTCGAATCTAGTTGACAATAAAAACTTTATGTATATGTATTAGATTATTTTTTTACTAACTCTCCGATGATGGAAAACAGTGGGAACGAACTGAATTGATCCGAGTGACAGCGGTAATTTCACCTGCTGCCACGTTGGATTCTAACATGTTTGGCGAAATGTGGGTAAATGTCTTAGAGATTGTTCTATTAGGATTTATAGCTGCGACCATAATTATCCACGTGACTGGGATATGTTTTCTGATCGTGATAAAAAGTTACCTTTAAAATAAAAAAAATACTTCTTTATCAAATACATATATAGTACATCATAAATATAGTACGTATGAACCAAATTTCATAGTGATTGCTTAAGTCGTTAAGACGCTATAAGGTACGTAACATACCTTCACATTTATAATTTTAATAATTATTTAATTATTTATATAAGCGACTAATCATTTCGGGAATAATTTTAAGAATGAGTACTTTTATAGTTTAGTCACCTTTTCCAAAACTATTTTCTAAAACGGTTGTATTTAAATTGAGAATTATTCAAACTAAACAGTAGGCCAGTAATTTATGAAACAAAATAGATACAAATCAAAACAATATTTGGGTATTTAGGGATACATATAATTAAATAACAAAATTAAAATAGTAAATAAAAAGAAATATTAAATTAATAATTATTGCAACAGATTTTTCCAAACACTTTTGCCATTAAATTCATTTAATCATCAACACTATAGTTGGTGTCCAATTAAAGTGTCAAAACAAGGGAACAAATATCGACTTTATTGCAGAATGGATTCTTATTATGAATTATCACTTTATTTTGACAAACGAAATTGAGCTTTACAACTTGAATTTAAAGTTTAAGTTAGATCAAAACCATTAAAATTATAGATTGTTTTTCTTTCCATTGGTGTAGTCAGATGATGACTACAGATATTTAAAATCTATTTTCGTCTTTAAGGTGTTATCAGTAGTATTGATGGTCGAAGTCAAATTCCATAGCTTGGTTAATATAATCCATTAGGTACATTAGAAACTTCTATATCTGTGTGGGCGATAATTTAAAAAAAAAAAACGATTCGTTGCGCACAAATCCGTTAATTATACAATATATTTACGTCAGAGCATAACAATCACTTTTTAATTTATATACCACACTTTCAATATCAATTAATTATATTGAAATCTGACAGTTTGAAATGTTCGTAATAGACGTTGTAGTTCTAGTGTAATTAACAAAGTAACATTAAATAATTCTATATAGAGTCGTTTGTAAAAATGTTTGTGATTAGTTAAAAAATATTCGACTTCAAAAAGGGAGGAGATTCTCAATTCGATGGTGTTTTTTTATGTTTATAACCTCATAACTTAGTTACTAACCGATTTGAAAGATACTTTAATTTTATCTGAAAAGATATGCTTTCAAATTGGTTCCATAGGAATTTTATCAAAATTGGAAGTTTAGAAGTTTAGTAAAGACTAAACTTCTGAAATCACAATAATTGATTTTTACCACGACTGAAATCGGTTCTTTTTTTTTTGTAGTACACAATCTTGAATTATTTATATTTAATAAATGATAAATTCTGTGCTAATACAAACATACTTTGTTAAATAAATAAATAAATAAAAATAAAAAAATAATCTTTGCCTTGACAAAACCCACTGTGAGTTTTCAAGTTTATCAATTGTACTCCTCATATTATTTTGTGATAATTAAGTTGTGTTACACAAAAAAAAAACCTATATAGTGGCAAAACTTTTAAATAAGAGAGGAATTTCCTAAATCAGTTTACAGCTGTCGGCGTTATGAGGTAACGAACATAAATAAATATATAATCGAAATGACCACCTTCTTTTTGAAGTCAATGATACTGACAGGGTTGTCAGATAATATTTTTTTTCTCCAAAATGATTTCCTTCACTTTTAACTAAATATGAACTATCTATTTTCAGTATACACAGCTACGTTACCCTAGTGAATGTATTTCCTTCCGCTTAAATACTCTTTCCTTCACTAGTATATTGTACTTTTATATAAACTGTTTATAAATATTAAAACTGCCAAAAAAGTTACTTAAATTTCTCCAAGAACTCTAATTCTCCAAAACTTCTCGAACAGAAACTTTTTTCTGCAACGTTGAACACAGAGGCTAATTAATTATACAAAACAAACACCAAATGCAATAATATACACATTAAATATTTGTGTCAAATTAACCTTAATGGCTTTAATCGGAAAAGCTATAAATATTATTACTAATAAACACTTTAACATTTCCAATAAAGCGATTGTAGGTACACAACTATTGCGAAATGTCGTTGAGTATAGAATCATTATCATCGTGCAAATATCCCGGCCAGATTAGATAAACCATAGAAGATGGAGCGAGCGTCGCCGTCGTGGGAAATAACCCACTATTATGTAGCAAAATAAACCGTTTCAATCGGAATGTCTGGGGGGAAAGGAATTGTTAGCAATGGAGTTTGACAGCCCCATTGCTAGCAATATGCCTTATTAGGTCGACCTCCACGTGGTTTCCCCCTGGAAACCATCGTGAACAATTCTTGTTGAATTCGACACGATCGGCTAACTGACTTACTTCATCCTCACCTATCATCTTTCACTAGTGCCCCGCCGGTGTATACCGATAGCACAGGGGGGAAACCATTCCATTATCATCCATTAAAAAAAAATCGGAATGTCTTATTAATTGTGCGAATGTGACAATTTTTAGGAATTCACGATACAACTTTATCGAAATATTCTCTGAAGTGACTTTATTAATTTTCTTTCTCGCAAAAAGTTTTTGAAGCAGTTAAATATAATTGATTGATACGTTTAATAAATAAAGTTTTACACTAAAATAAAAATAAACAGCCATTATACGGCGAACTACTTTTTATTATGATGGTTTTTATATAAATAGTGCTTAATATATTTATGTATATTTTTAAGCGTGTTAATACATATTTGGGAAATCTTATAAACAATATATATATAGGTTTTTATATTTTATAAAATAAAAATTTATTTACTGTTTTATCAACATATATACCATAGTTAAAAAAAGTAAAATATTCCAGCTCAAAATGAGCTGTAATTAACATGCTAGAGCGCTGGTTTTTAGCCAATTTTTATTATATATTAAAAATTTTTGTATTAATATATCATAAAAAATTATATAAATACATTAAATTTGATTTTTTTAGAATTTTGAAAACATAAACTGACGGCCCACCTGAAGGAAATTTATCGCCTATAAATAGACGAGAATATTCCACGAATATCTCATCCCATATACCCCTTAATAATATATACTGACTCAGATTATCCCTTACCAATATTTATTAAAATTGATTTAGTAGTTTAATTGTTAAACATGTACTGAATAGGTAAAGTCATTTTACGTTTATAATATTAATTACAAGAGGGAGACTAAAAAAGCCGTTTGCTTGGGTACCTCTGTCCCATTCGTGTTTCAACCGTGAAGCAGTTGTGTTTTGTGTTTACAGAGGAATAACCACCGAGTCCTCAGGAATGGCAAGTCATAGGGGCTATCATGGGCAAAACAGTATACTTTGTTATATCCATGATATTGCTTATGCTTATAGGCGACCGTTACCATTTTCCATCAGGTGGGCCGTTGGCTTATTTGCCATTCTAAGTTGTATAAAAAAAAATACCTGCAGAATTTACAAACAAGTATCTGTATTATTGTAAGGATAATAATATAATACATAAGTATTACAATATGTAAATGGCATGTTTATCAAATTGGATATTTAAAAATGCAATACAAAACTATATCTCTTACTGAATCCTATATATTGTAAGTAATGAAACATTGCATTTTTTTTTTGATGGGTGAAAATGGTATGGTAACCCCACCTACGCTAACGGGATACGCTAGCGGAGCACCAGTGAAGGGTGATCGATGAGAATGAAAACAGGCCGGTTAGCCCATCATGATGAATTCATCAGGAATTAACTAACCATGATAGTTTCCAGGGAGAACCGCAAGGAGGTCGATCTGGTTGGGTATGTTGCTAGCAATGGGATTCTCAGTATCCATTACTAACAATCCCTTTCCCCCTATCACATTGCATTCTGATCCGATATTTTATGGTAATTGATATATGAGTAATTGATAAATGTTAAATTAAGTTCAAGATTAATATTAGAACAGGGTTTAATTGCATAATGTATATTTGATTTGAATACTTCTGCCTAGTTCTGAATTTTAAAGTAAATTAAAATTGCTTTTCCGAATTAGGTATATTATATTATAAAATAAAAAAAAGCAAGATATAAATGTGTTTAAAATTAACCTTATTTTTTTTTGACACAAATTTATTTTCTTATTTATAGGATTATTAACAATATGTCCAGGTATATAGTCATCACGAAACTGAATAATAATACCAAGTAAAGCTAACACTATTCGATTTATATTTTTTCAATATAAATAAATTTCATTAAAAAGTTTATTAAATTAATTTCTTTCTCTTATATCAAATGTGAATATATTTGACACATTTGTACCAAGCATTAGAGTTAACCGAGGATACTCACAGCAAATGGATAAACTCTGTTGCTACTCGTATCTATGCAGATCTAAATTCAGTTAGATAATCGTTTGTATAGTAATACATTACCAGCGCAGTCTATTTACATAATAGCTAGTCAGACCGATTTACTCGACAATTGAGTCATCATGCAAATAAATAATTACAAATACATCATAAGAATGCCTCTTTTAGTCTCGGTGTTGACAGTTGTAATAAGCACGTATATATTACTTGGGCAGTTAGAAAGCTAGGTAATGGTTTTCGTAGATATGTATGATATGCACTCGTATGTTACCATTTAATACCGTCATAAAAATATTTAATATAGTAACAAAATATAGCATCATTTATTCATTCAGGATATGATTTGCTTACCTCGTAAGCTTGGCATCTAGTTCAGCAAGTAGTTGCAGCCAAGAACTGGCAAGAAACTCAAATGTTAATATTTGATAGCTTCATTTATTTTAAAATATATCTGTTGTTGTTAAACAGTATACTCTGTTATGTCCATGGGCGACGGTTACCACTTTCCATCAGGTGGACCGTCAGCTTGTTTGCCATTCTAAATTGTTTAAAAAAAATCTGTTATCAAAATATTTATTTTATATTGATTGGATTTTGATATGTAAATCAATAGATTTGTATAAGTTATGGAAGTACTTTAGGCTATGTGATGACAGTTTAAAATAAATATAGCGACTAAATTCCTATATTCTCAGCTGAAGATTTCTGTATTCGCGGTTTTCATTGGTGCACATTAATAAAAAAGATTCAGAGTCCTTTGTAAATGCGTTGGCAAAAGGAGTAAGAAAAAAACTACAACACTATTACAACTACGCCTAAAGTATATTGTCAAATGCTATTACCGTTGTATAATTGGTTCGGCTTTCCATATTTACAGTTTCTGTATTCGCGGTATATTCACGGAACATATACCCCGCGAATATAGAACTTTTATAGATAAATAGATAGATACTCTTTATTGTTTCCTCCAAAAGATTACAATAGTACCTAAACTTATTATAAATATAAACAAATACAAGAAATAATCACAATGAGAAAACAATGGGCGATCTTATCGCTGTATTTTTAGTTTAGTCTCAAATTTCATCATAATCGGTTTCGTAGATTGGTTTAATTTAAATAAAAATAAATATTTTGCAAAGTTGAAGTTGGTGTTCTTTTTTTTTGAAATTTGAAACATAATCTATTATTAACATATTTTTTTTTAAATATGCGATCCGTTTAACTTTTATGTACTTATACGAGCACATGCTCACTGTGTTACTGATAGTACTACACTATCCTTCCGTACCCAGAAATTCTCTGAAATGAATGCACTACTGCTTTACAGCACTTGTAATTCAATCTGAAAGAAAGATAGTGAGTGCAATCTATAAGTGGTAAATTTTGTTCTTGGGATTTATAACACATGAGAAATGTAACTGCGTAACAATATAAAATGTCCTACTATATGCCCTTGATGTAGTTCATGTCTATAGGCGACGGTTACCTATCACTTCCCTAGTGGGCCGTCTACTTGTTTGCTATTCCCAGTAGTACCTATATTTACTTACAGGAAAATATTTTTAATAAAAATATTTGCTTTATTAAACATAGAAGTAGATAAGATAATTGGTGAATAAACGTAGATTAAAAATGGCCATACTACAGAATGCAAATAATACTATGGCAAATTTAAGAATACACGTATCTATGAAAAGATGAAGCTAATTGTGAATTTACAAATTAGTAACATAATAATATTATTCAATTTGTTACTTGAAAATATTATGTCTTAGTTTATTTAGTGCTTAATACACTTGAACAAACATAATATCGATAATAATATTATTAATAGGAATTTGACATTGACACAATATTAAGGACAACAACGCAGTATAATTATATAATACTACTATCTGTGTCCCGTGGCTTTGTCCGCATGAATTCATGTCATTATAAATAGATCCAAACATATTGCAACGCAACAAGTAAGATTTTGCTCCCCAAACAAAAAAGCCCCCTTCAATCATTATACAATTAAAATGAGAATATTAAATAATAAAAAAAATAATTTTAGGTAATTTGCAAAAGAATTATTAAAATCGGAAAAATATATACAGATTAAAAACTTCTTTGTGAAGTCGCTTAAAAATTGTTTAGTGATGTAAATATTTTATACTTTCCATACAGTCTATGGCGTAAATAGGAACGGTTATGTTTCAACTACGTTTGAACGAGAAACTGTTGTAAAATCTGCCAATCACTATTTGAACGCAAGATCTTATTATAGGTACAAACAGACGAAAACCAGAGGAATACAACGAATCCTTGAATGTCCGTAGACACCAAACCTTGATTTCGACGTTGTAAGTGCTATCTTACTATCTTATCTTACTTCTTACTAATATAAGTAATAAAATTATAACTGGACGATGTCTTTATATGGAAGATATAAAAAAAATTATCTTTGTGATTTTAAAACGAGCAATATAAGCCAAAATAATATATTTTTTTTTAAATTTGTCTGTGTGTATGTTTTATTTCCGGTATCACGCAACTGTTATGATTCTGAAGGTTATAAATTATAAAATCTGGTATATGTTTTATTTTGATATGCCATGTAAAAGTGTTTTCTTTCTTAATTTTCCTATTACTAAAATCTGCGTGTTTCGTACACGCGGATTGAAGTATGAAGATGCAGGGAAAAAATTTAGCAAACAATAAATTAAATATCTTTGACACTCGCATTCATAAAAAGAAGTAAATTTATATAACTTGTAAAGAAAATTGTATAAATTTAAAAAATCTGTTATATTAATAAGAAAAATTATAAGTAATACAGAGAAAATTAAACATTCTCACTTCGTTTTGATTTCGGGACGTTTTTGATAAATTAATCTGCCATTACATTATACCTACTTAAATACAATAGTGACGTAACGACCTCCATTTACATATTTTTTATTATTAGAGATCAGCTATGGAACGCAAAACATCGACTAAATCCAGCCAATTAGGAACATAACGCCTATTATGTTCACGCTGAAATAAATTCCGTTTAATTATAATCCGAGATGATTCAGCTCAACAGCTGAGCTCAAAATAGTATGCTCTGGGCCATTATAAAATTAATAGCAACAATGACTCAGTGTGCGAAATAAATCAAATTACACAGTTCACAATGTGGTGAACAATGAAACAAAATATAACGTTTAACGTAACAATTAATGCAAGACAATGAGGTGCGGGGAGCGCGCAAAACTGAGAAGTTGTCGGATCGTCATCAATCAGCGATCACCCTTCCTCGTCTTACACATAATTAATCACTGAATATAATTAAAATTCCCAATGACAAGGCGCCATCACCGCAGTATTCATTAGGGACTTTAAAAAGAAAATCGAAAGTCTAAAAAGTGACTTTTCGGTGTCATTTTGTCTTAACAATTTAGAGAGTCATCATTCCAGCGTTGAAGAAATATCTATCTACAAATGAAGGATCTATCATATATCTAAGGATCTACTGCATATTTAATGTTACAATAGTAATTGTCTAAAATAAATAAAAAATGTATAAGTACTCGTAGAATAAATATTCAATCCAAGTTAGATTTATAAATGTATAAAACTATTTGGGTTTTTTTTCTTGTTTGCGAAGTATACGAGCAGACGGTCCACATGATGGAAAGCGGCTACCGTCGCCCATGAACACCTGTAACACGAGAGGATTTGCTTGTCTGCTGCCGAATTTTTAAATGTTTGTAAGTACTTTTTTTCAGATTTCCCATGTTATATTTGCTACTCTGTCATGCATACTCTAACTGGATTAAAATGGGGGGATAATGGATTGTTAAAAATGGGGATTGGTAGCCTCATTGTTAGCAATACACACTGTCAGGTCGACCTCCTCGCGGTTCCCCCTGGAAACTACCGTGTTCTATTCCAAGTGAATTCATCACAATAGGCTAACTGACCTGCCTTTTCATTGCCACCTATCATCTCTGACTGGTGCCCCGCCAGCGTATACCGATAGCGCAGGCGGGGTTACCATTCCATTATCATCCATTTTAAAAAAAACTAGAATAAAATAATTACAATACTTTTATATTCTAATATACGATAGATAAATGTAATATAAATCCTACTTCTTGATAAGCTATTATACAACATTTCCTAATCTTTTAATCTAGGAGGGAAGGGATTATTAGTTATATGGGTTACCAGTCCCACTGTTAGCAATATACCCTGTTAGGTCGACTTCCATGTGTTCCCCTTGGGAAACCATCGTGCTAAATTCCAAGTGTATTCATCACGATAGGCTAACTGACCTGCCTCACCTATCATCCCTCACTGGTCCCCGTCAGCGTATATTGTCAGAGCATTCGAGGTTACAATTTCATTATCATCCATTAAAAACAATCTTTTAATCTTTGGAACTTCGTTCAAGTTCATGTAAGGAAATAGGTAGTTAAGAATTAGTCTATTTCATTTGCTCAAAACACCCATTGATAAATTTATATTGGTCAATCTTCCCTTGCGATTAAATAATTTATTTCATAGACAGTAAGTAGATTTGTTATTAACACAAAACTTTACATACATTACACATACATTTAAATTAAAAAACTAATTATATCTTATCTAGATCGTTCTAAATGTAACAACTCGTTAACTCATCATTTGTCTAGTGGTTAGACTAAGTTTTAATTTATTATATGTCCAATTTTGAATTTCTGGGTTTGATTCGTTCTCTAGATAGAAGTAAAATAAAGTGTATATTTTATATTAGCTAGTTTCTATTCAGAGAACAAATAATTAACTCTGATAGGTTGGTCTTCAGTTTATCTTAGTAAGTAAAAAGTTGTTTTTTGTACCACAAATCCAATAATGTCGTAGACACGTTGCAAGAGAACTATATTGCAATAAATTAATTAAATTAATGTTAACAATTACAAATTTCCTCTCCTGCCGCGGGCAGATAATAATCGTAGGTTCCTGTAATGAGGTATATGATAGTGTTAGATTTGAGGCGCCTCTCCGGCGTCTGCTGTAGTGTAATTACCTAGTGACTCAGCATGGCTTTGTTCGCCCTGCATAGGATCCGCGAACAAACTTGTTTTAATTAATTTCGTGTCTCGAACAAGCCTTTAGCTGATTGTTATCTACTTACTTGCTGTTAGCGCTCTGGCCGCCCCCCGATAATGAAGCAACAAAATTGTTCTAAAGTCATGTTATGATTTTAATAACCTACCTCAACTAACCTAATCTATAATGACGGGGGGAAAGGGATTGTTAGTAATGGGGTCTAACTGATTCATTGCAAGCAATATACCCTATCAGGTTAACCTTCCACGCGGTTTCTCCTGGAAATCGTGATTACTTCTTGTGGAATTCGTCACAATGGGCTAACTGACCTGCTTTCATCGTCACCTATCATCTGTCACTGGTACCCCGCCAGCGTATACCAATAACGCAAGCGAGATTGCCATTCCATTATCGCCCATTAAAAAATCTGTAATGGGAGGGGATGGGAGTTGCTAATAATGAAGAAGGGCCCCTTTGCTAGCAATATACACAACTAAGTTATCCTCCACATGATCCATCCTGGATACCATCGCACTGAATCCAATTCATTAAAGGCCTATTCATTACAATGTGCTAACTAACCTGTCTTTTTGTCATCATCTATCATCCCTCACTGGTGGCTCGCCAGCATATAGCGTTATCAATCCATTGTCATACATAAAAAAAAATTATAGTCAGGGGCGGGGGGAAGGGATTGTTAGTAATGGGGACTAGTAATACCATTGCTGATAATATACCCTGTCAGGTCCACCTCTACCCGGTCCGCCCTGGAAACCATCACATGAGTTATGGGCTAACCGACATGCCTGATCATCCTCACCTATTATCCTTCACTAGTGTCCATCCAATGTATACCATTAGCGCAGGCGGAGTTTTAATTCCATTATCACCCATTAAAAAATCTGTAATAGTCATATGTTCTTATACGCATGTAGTGTTATTTGTTAGTAAATAATGAAATGGTGCTTTACTATTAGTAGTCCATTATAATATTCAAAAAATCTTATTTAATAAATAAAAAATCAAAGGGCAAATTTATTAAACAGTATATATATTTCAGTACTTCTGAACTCCCTTGTTAAAATATATTTTTTAATAATAAATAATAATATTTCTATAACTATTATAATATCTTGTGTTATTGAAACAAAAACGTGCTGTAGAGACAGTATAAAATTGCAGTTTACCCCGTTACAGAAACTTATATCTTCCTAGCCGGCGTTGTTGTTTGGCGCTCGTTGCCACGGCGACCGGTGAAATATGGGCTCCGTCTTTACGATACTTATAGCTGCTATTAGCTCAGGATAGCTATTAATTTCACCTCCTATTACAATACTACGTGTGCAATCGCACTATTTTATCGTAAAGCCCCTTTCAATTCTAAGAATTGAGGCAATATACGAGATACGGGTAAGTTTCTTTTATCATGAAATCCTTATTTGTAAGAATCAGTTATGAAGATAACAATAATACCTATTAGATATTCTTTTCCGTAATAATACCTGAGTATAAAGTTCTTTATAAATACAAATGAATTTATCCTTTTCATGCTCAATTTTTTGTACACAATGAGTTTCATTAGCAGAAATTGCTGTCTCAACTAGAATCTCTAATTTGAGTTGTGAGAGTAATTTTTATAATTGTTAATATCTAATTAGTACAAATATAATGATAACAAAAACATCAAACTGCTTATACCATTAACATTATATTAAAAAATGACATACAAAATGTAGATTCATAACTGTCCATATAAGAGGCGGTTCTCAAAACAATAATTAGTACCAATTACAACACGAAATTCCCTCTACAATCAAATAGGATGACTGGTACAAGTTGAGTGGCCGCACGCGGAGAGAAATTATGGTGGTCTTCTATCTTGCTCGCTCGTAATAGCGTGAGTATAAATCCGTCCTTTACTTTATCTTCTTACAAAGTTAGAGACTTCTATCATTGACATCAAAACTATTATTAACGTTGTGAGATAAAAGATCATTAATTCTTTATAGATAAAGATATTTGGTTGAATGGTAAAATTAAATCCGTCATGGTCACACTATTATCATGTGTATATTTTAGTGTTCATTGCCCCAAATCTTAAAGATCATAAAATATCTTAGCATATGTATTCTTAAAAGATAAAATATTTGGACATTTGGTATTAAGTACATAATACCCAAATTTGTCGCCGAAATCTGAATTTGTATTCTTCACTGTAAAATATTTAAATTTAATAACAAAAGTCACCATTATAGGTAAATATAGTTTCCAATGTTCATAAATTCTTAAAGCAATCATTAGTTTCGGGGATCGAGATTCACCTCCCCACAAGACAAATAAACTACGGTGACTATGTTTATTTTTGTATGGAAGTTGAATTGCTTCTTCCCAGAATAGTGGGTAACGTCGGTAATCGTTTTGTAAATAAAGTTGAAAAAACAAATATTCAAAATGGAACTCACTTATGTCCCATTTATCAACCACAGGTATTTGAGGAAACATTTCAATTGGTTTGAAATTAAAATTGGATGCAAAAGATAACTTACAATTGGTATTGTGAATATGCACAACAACCAACGTGAGAGGTTCGTTTCCGCCAAACGGATAAGTAGGCAGCTATAACCTGTAATCGAAACCGGTTTAGTCAATGTGGACTTACGGACTGGGGAGAGGGCATGCGCGATATCAAAGCAGGTGTTCTACTATGAGCCCGTTGGCTCAATGAGAATTCCAGTATGCCTTAAATAGTTAAACTGAGATTTAACTCAAAGTCTACCTATAAGTTTCTTGTAGAAATGTGAATATCTTTTTAAAGACATTATTAGGTACTCTAAAGACAAAAATGTTGAGTATAGAAGGCACCCAAAAGTTAAGACAATGATTCTCACATCAGCATAGAGTATGGAGACATTTGAAGATGAGTTTGGGGTGGCGTGTTTATAACGCGTGTTTAATAATTTAGCAGCACCGGGCGGCGATCCCTTGTCGGCCTGTGTACTGAATAATGGATGCAACAATAATATAAGAAGCATCGAGACTGTTTCCATTTATTCAATACCAAATTGAAAAGATGTGAGTGCGTACATAAATAAGCATTTAATAAATGATGGGAACTTTATGAGACAAGATAAACAAGGCGTTACGGAGGACATTACAGATGTTGTAAACATGTCGTCGGATTGAGCGATTGTTGAATATAAATATTGATGTTAGTGATACTTCACTAATCCTCTTATCTCTACAATCAACTCTCATTTGTGGCGTTAGAATATCCTTCTCCGAATAAAAGGCTTTTATAAGAGGAACATGGGAACGCACACCTGTCGCTCTCTGCATTTTAGAATAGCGTCTGGCTTTGATATAAACGTATTCATCTATAAAGTACCTACAGACAACATATATATTTAATTCAAAATGAACTTTACTACTTATTTAAAAAGGACTTGTCTCTAGTACCTTATTAAGATACAAGAATTTCATCTTTAAGGTTATAAGGTTCTTCATTTTCTATAGTAGTTATTACCTGCATAGCATAGTGAGTGAAATTTAAATACAGTTTCTATTTAAATGTAAAGAGCAGTGAAGGAGTCCGCCATGTGGAATTTCTTCAAGATCCTCGAAATATGTAACTTTACACTGTTTACATTTTATCAAGAATTATAATATTTACCATCATTTCAAATTCATGTATAAGATTAATGAAAATATGTTTAAATAGGTAAATATTAACATTAGTGAAATTTTACGAATATTTAATATGAGAAGAACAAAAATTAAATATAAATACATAACAAATATTAATGTATTTATGTATATTGTTTAATTTTATCTTCTTGTTATTAAAAGATTATGGCTAATCTTATTGTATATAATTTACAAACGCTATATCGAATATTTGCATGAGGGTTGCAGCAGAATGCGTTTAATTCGTTAATAAATCAGGCTGTGGGGGTGGTACGGGTTCATTAGATGGATCGCCCCGGGCCTTCCGGGGTGTCGTGCCCACTCCATCCGCCGTCCTTCTGTTGCTTGATGCATTTAATTTGGTAAGAGCAGTGATAGGTGCACTGTATGGTCTATTGGTTAACGTGCATGTATTGTATTTTACACATTTGAATTAAAGTCATATTTCAATTTCAAGTTTTTAGTGTTACTTGTGTATTTTTGTTTCGTATTACTACTTTTACTTATAACTTTTAATGTCTTATACAAAAGTGCATGAATGTATATCTAAATTATAAGGTTTTTCGTTGTCATCATTATTCAATGCAAAGATGTAAAAACGGACCAAATTTTTTAATAATCCAATAGTATTGCATAAAGAAATCTAAAAGTAAGAAACCAAAACTAAACTAAACCTACTAACACAATATTCGGCATAAGTTAAATCTAATCTATTATTAAAATTTATTTATATCTAAATGAGAATCTTACCTGAAATAAGTAATTAATTGGCTCTCGTAACTCGAGCTTATCGCCAGCATAAATTAAAGTAAAATCGCGCAGGCGTCCTCCTCGTCCACGCACGCAGCGAAACTTTTAATTGCATTCAACTCTATCACCGTCGTCAACAACGGGTTATGAACCAATGAAATTTTGTATTCTTTTATCGACGTTAAAGAATAATTTAATTAAGTATTTTTTTAGCTCATTAAAATTTACAAGCTTTTCATTACTTTTATTAATTTTAAATGTGTAATAATATAAGGGTTCGAAAAGATTTAATAAAGATAATTTTACTTTCAAATTTTCCGTATTTAAAACAACATACGAAAAAAATCCTTAGGCCCTAAATAAAGCTATTCGGCTTACAATTTAACACACAAAGAAATATAAAACCTGGCTCCGGAAAAAATATTTGACATCCCAAAAACAGGGGGATGAATGAATTAATTAGAATTTTTAAATTAAAATTGTCACCGTGTATCCGTTGTCTGGCCAGCAGAAATACAATACAATAGAGGCCACGACCGGACGAGAGGACTCATTAATTTAGATGATTGTACAATTATCTAAATATAAGCAGAGAAGCGCCCACGCGGGGCAGGGGTACTCCAACCCGAAATGGGGGAGGGGTGCGGGCACTCGTTTTTAATTAAACCGGCGATGAAATGAAGTGGTCCGTATAATATTGCTTAGACATGTTTTAAATTAATTTCAACCCGTCTTATTACCGACAATTTTATATTATTAGTAGATGGAAAAAGTTTACTTTTTCTTAGTTTCATAATACAAGTAAATATTGTATTATACGTTATTCAATATACAACAGTATGTTCCTAAATAGATGTTCAAATATATTTCTAGCGTTTTGTACAATATAGGTAAATTTTCGGTACCTACTGTCTACGTACTTACTTTATACTGATTGTCAGTTCTTAATGAACACAACGGTATTTTAATGTTCTCCCAATACGATCTAATATGTCTTAATCTCTTTATAATTCAAATTGAATGCCATTGGCATAAATAAATGGCTTAAACAACGATTTGCCATCCCAACCCCACCATGACGGAAAGTCTGTACGCAAGGGTTGTACTCCGCTCCTCTCCTGTATTTGTTTTTCGTTAAAGCTTTAATTAAAAGTAGGTTTATTTTAAAGAAAATTGATGTTCAAAGTAATTAAATCTCTGATGGTTTAATTATCTCTTAGTAATTGAATTTCACCTCATAATAAAATAATTAGTACAGTATTTACAATATACTTATGTATGTATATATTAATTAACGAATTGGTAAGTAAACATAATACATTGTTGCTACAATTAATATTATGTTTTATTGCCAATTTTTTTTTTCTTTTTTATCTTCAATACGTATCTCAATTAGGCACCTTATTTATTACATATTATGATTAATGATAATAGTAATAATTGTTTTAATGATTTTTGCATCATGCACATGTGCAGTTTAAGTCATTTAATAATTTGTTATTCTAGTTTACTTATGTACTTGTTTCTTGCCTCAGATAACTACATAATTTAAAACCACGTGTACAGTTTTTGTTCTTAAAATTTGATGTCACATTAATTGCTTATTATAGGAATTTATTTTCAACTTCTTTGTTTAACAAGCATCTTGGTACTAGGTGTAAAATGGGCCTTATTGTCGGGTTACAAAGGCCTGGAAAGTTCAAAGTAAGCCTGCAGAAAAACGTTTCTTCAAGTCTTTGTTAAGATTTTATTGCACACTTTACGATTATTTTAAACAAAAACATTTTATGCCTCAACTAAAACTTTTTAAAATATACGTGGTGGTTATTCATAGTCGAAGTTTAGTGTCCCGGACGTCTGTCAAATTTCAAGTCACCAGCAATCTGAACTGACAGAGCCGTTATTTTTAACTATAATATCTATGATCATTACAGCATGATGATACCATATTTTGTAGGGGTGCTTGAGATCTGTTTACAAACATGCTGCATTGTGGATTGGCATTGGATGCCGTTGTACACAACATGCACAAACAAAACGAATCTTTCCGAATAGTTACCTAAAGGCTCTGCCCTTTGGGATTTGTCGTCGCGCGTCCAGGCTTGGTGCCTCGTTGGAACCGTCGGTCTCCGGACCGGCACGATGCACCAAACAAAAAACTTAACAATAACAAAAAAACACAATCAACGTATAAACTGAATGAACTACACCGCCGACTTCAGTCTCTTAACCTTTAAGTTCGACAGGATAAAAGACTGGGCACATAAAACTTCCTTGTGAAACTTTAAAACAAAACCTGAACAGAGAACTTCGAAAAAAGTAGTAATAATGCGGGGATCGGCGACACTTCCCCATTCGGCGTTTCGATCGCGACTGAGCCACGCGGTGGCGCGCGGGTTGTGCGGGCGGGTGGGGCAGGGGCGCCGGCCCCGCACCTCCGCCGTATTATTTGATTAATTCGCCTCCCCTTGTATACTCGGCGAGTCGTTACGACGACGACGTTAAGTTTTTAAATTTCAGTAAGAGGGCCGCAACCTTCACCTACTCCATAATACTTTAATTGAATTAATTAAGATCGACGGACGCCAACAAAGATTAGACGTTAATAAGCAAACGCTGAAGGATCCGTCCCGTTCTTGGTTAATTAAGGAGCGCCGGTGTGGCGGTTGCGGTATACTCGCAGAAAAAAATCCTGACTTGCAATAATGAATATTACCAAGAAACGTTAGTGCCGCTAATTGGAGTGCATTTGCATTCTGAAATAAAATAAACTTGCGAGTGAATTATTTTGACGAAGTCGGATGTCTACCTACAAACAACTGAATAAGGATGTAAAAGGGTTCGAATTTCAAATATGTGTCTACGGCTGGAATTATATCCTAATTGGTGTTATTTAATAAGGTAAATTTAGTGCACCCGCACGTATTTATGGATGTGATGTTGTGAGTAAACGTTAATATGCTTTTATAATGTGCCATCTATATTTATTGCCAATTACCTAACACTTATTTCAAATTAGATAATTATTTCAAAAGCCAACACAGAAATTATTGTGGTGAGAATGTGTTATGGGTTTCTCATGTTGTGGCACTTAATTTCGAAAATCATTTTATTGTTTAATGGGTTCTTTAAATGACAATTATTAGTTCAGATTCTATATTAATTAATAAAGTAGAATCTGAACTAATAATTGTCAAGCTAATTAAAATACTAATAAAAAGAAGATCTAGTGTACATAGTAAATATCGAATTACCAATTAAGTCGGCAAAGCAATAATTAGAAGATTTCTACAAAAACCGAATCGTCGCACGTCGGTTCATTTCTCAAAATTCCCACGAACACCAACAAGTAATGAACGACCACTATGAAACTTGAATATGCGCCTGTGATATTCATTTATAGCCATTTCAATTATGAGGCTTAGAGTGTATGTAATAAGGATCAAATACAGACAAACTAATATTAGGGTACATACAGGAAACTCGTTACATACTGAGAGTTGTGTTACAAGAAAAAGGTCGGGCTCAATTTCGGCTTAATTCAATAATTCGATGGATGAGCCATTATCGGACTAATTCAGCTTAACCCGATCGATCATGATGGTCGGGCGCAGGTGAATCGCTACGAGACTGCGCGCACGCACTCTTTTCCTGTATTATGAGACATAACAATTAATAAAAACTAGTTTAAATTTAAATGTGTATGCTCTTTGTAAAATAAGTAAGAGCGACTTATATGGAAGAAATTATTTTAGTTAAATAATTTTAGTATGTGATGTATTTATTAATTTTTTTATTTAAATAATCTCATTTTCTAGTGCATTAGAAGAAAATAAGAAATTAATATATATTAATAAAAATAGCGTTTTCTTTGATCGATTCAAGGTTTCTGGTCGTATAATATAGATCAATATGGTTCTTTACAGCATGTAATTTTAATTAATATTTTCGAAGATATTACAGATTTAAAATATATGGACATAGCGGTTGCGTCGGTACCAGCCGGGGGGGGGGGGCACTGTACCCGTGCGAAGCCGGGGCGGGTCTTTAGTATGATATAAATAAAAAAATAGAACTGCGTTACCTGCACTCAATAGAGTTGCAAATGGGTGTACTTCAGGGGTTCATTCTTGGTTCAGTTTCATTGTTAATTTATAATAATTTCCTTTTTAGTTACCATTGAGGATAGATGTGGCATAGTGTTATTTCTTCGTAATATTTATACTTTCAAGAACAAGTAAAAATTGTGTCAAAGTGATTACTTCCAAAAGTGTCAAATGTTCCTTTTTTAATTCAAACTTTTATTTAGTTTATTTCTATTACCGTATATAATATAATATTATTAGAACATTAAAAAATTTTTTAAAAAGAATCATTTCTTGCCATTTCTTCTCGGTTGAAATTGATTTGGTGGTCCCCCCGGGAAACCAGTGTACTGGGCTAACTAACTTACTTTTTCATTCTCACTTATCATCCCTCACTAGTGTCCCGCCAGCGTATACCGTTAGCGCAGGCTTTATATTGTCATCATGGTTACCATTATATTGTCATCCATTAAAAACCCCAATAGCTGAACGTCTTATGTTTGTATGGGCGGCAAAATTTTTTTGTCGTTTTAATAATATCTTTATAACAATAGTTCAATTTGTTAGAAACATAATCTTAGCTTAATGTTGTACACCTAACAATAAAAAAAGAAACAATTTGACAAATTTTGTCACCACTGCGACACCCCATTTGAGATATTTTTTTTTTGTGAAAGTGTTCAGTTTTGCTAAAAGTAGAATACTCCCTTAGGATACTAACAATTTTGATTTCACCCTGTATGTGGTTTATGATTCTTTGAATAATTATGTCTATTATAAATTATTTATGAATGCCTATTCTAACCTTAATTAAATCTTAGACGAATAAGAATTTCCATTTTTCAAATACTTAATTAAAATAATAATACAAAATTATCATTTTATATGTTAGTTTCTTGGTACAGGGATACGGTTAGAGGGAATCGAGTGAGCCCGCTTCGGCATTAATCTTTGTTTAGAGTTAATGGGCCTTATTAATCACGGACATTATGTCTAGATGAATATAATGTGGTAATCGGTGAGTCAGAGACGAAAGATATTGAGGCTTTTATTACGAAAACAAATGCACCGTTACACAACCTGTTCGGTCTACAATATCATTAGATCGATCTATTTGTACCAGCTAAATGTAACCTTATTGCTTCGTAATAAGGTTTCCATAAATCGTGCTAACCGAGAAAAGATTATAGAGACAGGTGACTGCTCATTATTATGATACTTTTTAATCCGATACCCGAATACTAAGTAATTACATTTTTTACACTGCGCTCATTTATTTTATATCCTATTAAAATATATATTAGGCATAATTTAATTATAATTAAACATTATAGATAATTTTATGTCTGAATTATTGTGTGTTGTTAATTTCCTGTTTTTAATTGTGTTATCTGTCGATTGTCGAAATTAATGATATTAATTTTATTTACATTATTAGGTACATATAAAAAATTACGTTCAAATTAATTAATGTTCATATTATTTTAATGATTTTAAGTTTTATACATACTAATGAACTAAATTGACATTTTAATAGAGTAGATAGATTAAAATTATTGAGATTGTAGGTATAACATTCGAGTTATTAAGAATGGCAACATATTAAATCTAAGTTCTGTGATAGGTATGTGCTGTTCATATTTATAAAAGACGGTTACCATTTGTATTTTCTATCAGATAAGTTAATAGCTTGTTTACTACTACTTAGAACGAGAACAAAAACATGAAAATCACATAATAACAGTCTGTCATAGTACCCTTTATAGGTTTCACCGCCAGCATATATCAATGATGCAAGCGGAGCTACCATTCCATTATCATTCTTACTTAGTTACTATTCTTGAAGACTAAGGTGTTTTATGTTTTTATGAGATGATAATGGAATTGTGCACCCACCTTCGCTATAAGTATACGCTGGCGGGGCACCAGTGATTGGCGATGGCTGAAGACAAAGTCAGGTCAGTCGACACATTTTTTTTTTACAACATAGAGGGCAAACAAGCATGCGTCTCACCTGATGGTAAGTGACTACCGCCGCCCATGATCACCCACAACACCAGCGGCATTGCAGGTGTGCTGTCGGCCTTTTAAAAAGGAATATACTCTTTTCTTGAAGGTTATGACGTATCACCAAGAATTAACCACAATGGTTTCTAGGGGAAACCGCATAGAAGTCGATATTGCTAGCAATGGAACGCTCTCTCTCAATTACTAACAATCCCTTCCTCCTAGACTAAGGTGTTATGCTTTCATACCTAGCATTTTAACTGAATTAACTTACCTGATATAGCGAACTGTAAGCTTATGTCAATCTGATAACAATTCACATATTTCTTACTTCCATTTTAAATTAAACTAAGTACTTTTAATAACAATTTTTACAAGTCCCGTTGTATATCCCCTAAATCTTCCATGCAAAATGCATTAATTGTATAATATGAAAATTTCCCAATGAACAAAATCAGTAGTTATTTTAAACTAGTTATGTTAATAAAATATATTATGAGTAACTAGGGCATTAGAAATGACAACGTAACATAATTGCTATGTAATGAAGACTAATGAATAAGTAAGTATATACATGTTCTTGTTATAACTAGGCCAGTATATCATGCTTACATGTGATTGCTTTTTTGTGAATATATGCAATTATTTTATAAGAGACTGGATTAAGCAATTTAAACATAGTATTATTTGGGTTACACTTCGAAATAAGTTTGTTACGTCTATCTGTATCTTTAGAGTATATTAGGTACGTATTAAGTCGGCGGGGACAATTGAATATAAATCGGGGGGTGGGGGGGGGGGATTGTTAGTAATGCGGAGTATCAGTCCCATTGCTAGCAATATACCCCGTCAGGTCGACTTCCACGTGGTATTTATCACGATAGGCTAACTGACCTGCTCTTTCATTTTTACTTATCATCCTTCATTGATGCCCCGCCGGTGTATACCAATAGCGCAGGTCGGGTTACCATTACTTTATCGTCCATTAAAAAAAATTACTTTAACGATACCTAAAATAAAATATTCATTACAACTTAAATTATTAAGTGTTACACTACTCCTACCTGACTTAAAAAAATACTACCGTGCTACTTACTATCTCAACATTCCAGGTAGTAAAGTAATGTCTGCGACTCAAATAAGACGACAGTTTTAAATCATTTTAGGGTCGGTGGCTGAAAATCAACGTCAATATGACGAATAATTGCTACCTGGAATCATAGTTAAAAGCAATTTCAGTAAAATGTATAGGTACACAAGTAAGTACTTTTAGTTATACGATTTTTTTGCGAATTTTGAAATCTATCCCGCAAAGAATAATCACATCTACATAATATGATTTTATGCGAGTATGTGTTTGGTTCGGAATGCCATAGTAATTAGAAATTTAATTTGAAAAAACAACAGATAATTTTTTTACCAAATACCTTCAGTTTGAAGCCAAATCTGGCAATTCTGTTACATAATTGTGAATATAAACATTATTAATATATTATAAATAACAAGCATTATATAAATAATAGCGGGAAGATATCTTTATTACTACTAATAAAATTTTTAAAATAAATCACAATATAAAGAAAAAAGAAAACAGTCTATCCAATGTAGCGGTAGCTCAGCGGATAAAAACACTGGCCTCGGCATGGCGTAGAAGTTACGGGTTCAAGTCTAGCCCGCTTCAAAATAATATTTCAATATCGAAATGCTTTGAACATGAATAATCAGTGTACGTCGCACTAACGTGTACAAAACAAGGGTACAATTAAGGCACTGGCACATTGCACCGGTGCAGTAAGGGCGAACCGCCCCCAGTCACAATACGCCAAATGATGTCCCAGTACGCAAATGAAGAATATTGTCGGACCCCGTGAATGCTCCTTAATGACGCCGAGCTAGAGATGTCTCCCACACGACATTTGCACGATTGTCAACTGTTCATAATTTGTGTCATTGTATTATTCAGTATACGGTACGTACCTACCTAGCTGTCAATTGTTATAAGGATGTTGTAATTAATAATTTATGAGAAAAATATTTAGCGATACATGTTCATTTTGCTTTGAGATTTTTTTCTATGCATTTACAAAGATTTACAATTTGGTTTCACGTGTGAATTCAAGAATATTTTCCCCTATTATTGGGGGTTCTTCTGTAAAGTATTAGTTTTTCCTGTTTTACATTAATACACTAAATTCTTTTATACAATTATCCCTATTAATATTGTTTTTTTATCTAAGGTTTAGTTAATTTTTACGACATCTCAGGGATAAATAGAAATAGTGATACAAGCAATTGTAATTCCGTCACTACATGAAGAGTTGTTGTACAGTTCATTTTTTTTTTATATTTCATTATATTAACATTTTGTTATTTTACCACCAAAAAATCTATAATTCTACTCTATATCAAGTAATTTTAATATCATACAACAGTTAGTCTGGAAGTTGTCGTCTTAGAACAAAGTATAAAAAAGCACTAATGTTGTAAGCTGTATGTTGTCTATCAGATTAGAGTTGTTGAGATTACTATACACATATTTATAGTGTACCTAGCATAAAATGATTAATGTCAACTGAGAGATACTTACAACACGAGTATTTGTCTATCTAAGCATATTATCTAAACTTGTAAGGTGGTCTCAAAATGACTCTAGCTAAAATTCGAAGTAAAAAAAATGTTTGAATTTGTCGACGTAGACCACTGTCCTTAATTTATTTATCAGCACTTAGTTCATATCCTATAAGAAACTAGGATGTAAATAGATATTTAAGAATTTAAAGTAACAATTCTTACAATTATTTTTACCGTATTATTTAATGCATAATTCTGTTAGATTGTTCCGCATTCATCCTGTGATTTCTTATTCCATTCATTATTATTTCCTTTTATTCCTTACATATCTGGCATTTAAAACAAGTAACGATCATATTTTGATTGTGATTCTACAAAAGAATGTACTACAATTTGAGACAGATTCTTTTTATATCTAATAATATAAAAACGTCATAGGATGAATACGGATAATAATATAAAACAATCCATTTTGCTTTAAATAAAATATTTTCAGTACTAACAGAAAAATCGATATCACAAAAATTAAAAAAAAAAAAAGATCTTTAAACATGTTGTACAAACTCCAACCGAACGACATAATTGGCGACAGTTGCTAACTAATAAATAAACTTCACACTATAATATGTATAATGTTTCTATCTCACCACCATAGTGTAAACTAAAAAGATGATATTATAATATGAATATGACAATCCAGTTTAGTATTGTGCTCGTTGTAAAACGTATGAGACAAACGCGTATAATATACAGCACGAGGGCACTAAATGTCGAATACTGTGATGTCTGCCAGCCGGGCGCGTATTTGCAAACACTACATACTCTACGATGTCTATAGTCTAGACATGGTTGTTTTTTGTACCAACCGGACAACGTTTTTCATTGTTTGTCTATGGTTTTTTTAAAAACATCGAACTTAGATTTTCTTAATTTTGTATATCCAAATAAGTAAATATTGATCTATATTGATTTTAATCCCGTATTAATGAGATGTTAATCGTTTGAGTTCATATTTTATTAGACTAGATGTCATATTGTTTGCTAATATAGTGATAGTCGATTAGAATTATAGAATTAACAATACAATTATACTTACCGTCCGAAATAAGAATTCTTCGCAATTTGAGCGCTAGGCTCCAAACAGCGATCTATTAATTTATCTAAAGATGTTTCGTATAGAGGCAAAACGTGTATCGCAACATGTCTGTGAACTGGAAAACGGTCGGAAATTGATAACTAATATGAAGAGTTGTAGAACTTCCACTGATAATAATAGAAGTTAACTTTCAAATGTCGCACACTTACTACTCGTAATAATAATGGAATTAAACACCTACAATGCCGCCGGTGTTGTGGGTGATCATGGGCGGCGGTGATACCATCAGGAATGCTCGTTTGCCCCCTGTGTTGTAAAAAAAAATAATTCTAATTGACTAACCAGCGTTTGAGTTCATTCACACTTTCTTTTTTCATAATGGTACAAAATAAATTTAAAAGTAGCAAATTTTATCATTATTATGAATATATAAAAGCCCATTTAATGGCATTAATAGATTAAATACATTGTAATCTAAGAGACTAAAATTTATTGCATGTTAAAAATAAAGTAAGACATAATATTTATGTTTTCATGATCATTTACTATCATACTAAAATATATATATATATATATATATATATATATATATATATATATATATATATATATATATATATATATATATATATATATATATATATATATATATATATATATATATATATATATATAACTGTGCAGAACCCTGTTTATCCCTTTCCATTACACATTTACAAATCAATATCCCTTAGTCCAAATAACATTAACCTATGACCAGACTTTATTTTAGATTTAATAGTACATATTTACTAAGCGTTGATAAAAGAGTCACTACATATTTTTATAAGAAAACGTAATTATAAAAATCCTCTATTTATATTTATATTGTCTTCTTTCATTAACAATTTCATTATATTTTCCCAAGCTAAAAACTAGTGAAAAAGACATTAATTCTAGAAAAAGTAACAAAAACGTCTCCTAAATAAAATAAATTATGTAGAATGTTTTTATAATGGCAGTAGTGGTGTTTACAAACAGCGTCCCGCCGGGACATCTGCCAAATGCCCTGGAAGTACACACGTAACTTACAGAATTACCAACATTTTTCATATTTTAATTGACGTTAGACGTCCATATTTTATTTGACGTTATGTAAATTATATTTTAGCATAAACTGTGTTGTGTCATGCTGTCTGCTACATAATTAGTGCTTATCTGTATTCCTCTGGATTAAACATGATTTATTATATTATATATTAATAGCATATATATTAAAAGCAATATGAGTAATCAATCCTCGTGCTAGAGACGATTCATGTATTTATTTGCATGTGTGTATGAAGATAGATTTATTAATAAATAGATATCTACGTATATCACTTTAACTGACAGCTAGACTGAGATAGATAAGAGGAAGCAAGATAGTATTGTTTTTTTTTCATTTCCGCTTATACGTATGTATCCATATATATTTGTCATAAGAAAGAAATTGAATTATCCTATGAATACTATGACAAGTGTAGTTTTACCATCTAATACCACCTATTGGATCCTTTTTAGGGTTTCGTACCAAAAAGGTACAAAAACCCTTTATTTGTCGGGATAAAAATTGATCTATCTCTTAAATTGAAGCAAATAATATAGTAATATAAATGTTATTACATTAAAATTGGTTGAGTAATGTCGGAGATCGGCGTGCATGGACATTATGACACGGGATTGTTATATATTAAGAAATTTCAGAGATAATCTAGGTTTTAATTAATGTAAGTATTTTTAAACCTTCCTGTGATAGAATGTTTCAGCCATAAATATTTTCGTTATTTTTTTATCTTTAATTAACAAAATGTTAAACACATTTATTTAATGATATTCCATTCCTTTATTCTATTCTAGTAAATTTTTTTATTAAATCGATACATCTCAAATCAGACAAATTTTTTTAGCAAATTTAATTTAATCAAATTTCCTTTGGCAAACTATATGTTTGCAATTTTTTTAGATAAAAATCAAAATAATAAGAAATTATTACTATTGTAAAATTTACGAAAAAAAAACCATTTTTTTTTAAATACACATTACAAATATGTGAATATTGATATTGAATATTCCATTTTATATAACACAAAATCCATACATAACTAGAACTGTTATTTTTTTTTAATGGGTAATAATGAAATGTTAACCCCACCTGCTCAATCAGTGTACACTGGCAAGGCATTAGTGACAAATGATAGGTGAGAACAAAACAGGTCCGTTAGTGACGAATTCATAAAGAATTAACCAAAATGGTTTCCATGAGGAACCGTGAGGAGACTGATCTGATAGGGTACAACGCTAGCAATGGTTTCTGGGGGAAAGGGATTGTTAGTAATGGGATCAAATAGATCCATTACTAGCAATATACCTTGTCAGGTCAACCTCCATGTGATTGCCCCTGGAAACCATCGTGGCTTCTAGTTGAATTCATCAGGATGGGCGAACTGACCTGCTTTCATCCTCATCAGTCTTCTATTACGGGTGCCCCATCAGTGTATACCGGTAGCGCAGACGGGGTTACCTTACCATTATCACCTATTAATAAAAAACGCTAGCAATGGGACTCTTTGATCCCCATTACTAAAGTTACTATTATCAATACCAGTACCACGATCTGACCAATTACATCGAATCGTGGTACCGGTATTATATTTACAAAGTCTTTATTTAACGTATTGATAACCGTACAACGTAATAGGGTGAGACGGTATTTCACGCCAGAAAACCGCCTGAAACTATATAAAGCTCAAGTGAGGCCACACATGGAATACTGTTCTCACCTGTGGGCAGGAGCGCCACAGTACCAACTCCTTCCGTTAGACCGCATTCAAAGTCGGGCAGCTCGAATTGTTCACGATCGGCGTCTTACTGTCCGGCTCGACCCACTGGAACTGCGTAGAGATGTTGCATCTCTGTGCATTTTCTACCGAATTTATCATGGGGAGTGCTCTGAAGAATTGTTCGGATTGATACCTGCTGCAGATTTTCACCATCGTACAACCCGCCATAAACTAAAATTTCATCCCAACCATCTGGACAAGTGGCGGTCCTCCACCGTGCGTTTTTCAAGGCACTTTCTCCCACGCACAACCACTCTTTGGAATCAACTTCCAGCAGCAGTATTTCCGAACCGATACGACAACATAACCTTCAAGAAAAGAGCATATTCCTTTTTAAAAGGCCGGCAGCACACCTGCAATGCCGTAGGTGTTGTGGGTGATCATGGGCGGCGGTAGTCACTTACCATCAGGTGAGCCGCATGCTCGTTTGCCCCCTGTGTTGTAAAAAACAGAGCAGGTGTATTCACACAATGCGCAGATTGACCTATGTCTATAATGGTTCACAAAGGAAGCCACGCACTAACTGACCCCGAGACACCTTGGTAACTCGCCAGTTGTCAGGGGCTGCAACTAT
Organism: Galleria mellonella; assembly: GCF_026898425.1. Classification (NCBI taxonomy): domain Eukaryota; kingdom Metazoa; phylum Arthropoda; class Insecta; order Lepidoptera; family Pyralidae; genus Galleria; species Galleria mellonella. The sequence continues at coordinate 1,501,133 of NW_026442162.1, read as the reverse complement.
GTAACTCATTTGTCCAATTGATTCAGGAATTTAATCATCGCCATACTTTTTATGTCGAACATGAATTATATATGCGCATAATGGAGAATACACATTCATTGGTAATTTATAATTTTACGCCAGTTCTCTTCAGTACACGATAGTGACTAGAAATAGCGAGTCTTTGTAATTGTAAGTGTACAGTGTATATAAATAATGATTTAATGTCTACTTTCTATACAACTTGTGATTTATTCTTTATAGACAGCATAAATTTATTGCCTCTTTTTTGTTTTTCATTCGAATAGCCAAGGAGTAAAATTTTCTTCCCGACCTTTGTTTTATCTTAGACTTTCCCAAAATATTACAACCAGTGATCTTTTAAGGTTAGAGTAAACAGGAACCATTTCATCATTCCGGAATCATATAAGCCATTAACTGTCCACTGTTGAACATAGGTCTCCCCCTATTAGAGGGTTTTGCCAGTAGTTGCCACGCTTAACAGGCGGGTTGGGAACCACAATTAAACTTTGGAGATGTTTTAAGAGGGACGATGCTGCCCATCCCCTGACCATTTCCTTTTCTTCTTACGACATCCACGGGAAAAGAAGAAGAGACCCATTCTATGTCGGGATCACACGATAATATACATTAGACATTACTAGTCATAATTTAGACACATTGATAGATATCAGATGGGACTGGGGTCAAACCACGCACTAATTTTGTAATGAAAAATACCAGGATATTTATACGTGGGTACCAAATTTTGTGACAAATCGTTTAAGTTGATAAGATTCAAAGAGGTAACAAACAAAAAATTGCCTTTCATATTTATAACATTAGTAGAAATATCTTTATAATTTTTTTAATTAAAAAGGATCGGCTTATAACTCATGAAAGCTTGTAAAAGCAGAGGCAGTAACAGTGTTGTCGACCTATGTGACATAAATATCCTGAGTCCTTGTATCCTTAAGTACTTATCTTCAATTCGGAATGCAGTATACAAGGATGATATCAATAGCAGTAATATAACATTATAACTATATTTCCGTCTAGACAATAGCCGAAAATTAGTCATATTTACAATCTGTCTAAAGACCATATTTATTGAGTAATGGGCATAGACCTTTCTTTTATCAAACAATTACTTTTTACAAAAAGACCTCACCTTTTTGTGAGAATTGGTCCCAGTCCATTGTTTCTTCTCTACTCGCAATGTACGAGTATCATAAGCCGGTTGGCTGGTGGTCTAGGCTGTGTTGCTAGATTGGATATTTTTCACAAAAAATTTGTAAAAAAATTTCTTACCGCGAAATTTAGAAGAAATTTGGATAATTTTTAAAGACAATTTTGGTATTTATAAAGTGTATAGAGGTTTGTAAATACGATAAAATATATGATTGAAGGATTGATATATTGATAATGATGATATGATTAAATTAAATATCTATTTAGAGAAAAAATATTTAACGTTTGGGTAAAAATAAAAATCGCATCTGGCAACCCTGGGTCTATCTAGACCTTTGGTACCTAGTACTAAACGATTATTCTTGGCCACCACTCCTATATGGCCGTCTTCGCTTTTGATTAATTGTCTTACCACTACAATTTCGTGGTTTCTATACCAACGTCTTCTATCTCTACATTGAATATTTAAATCTTAAAAATACGCGTAAATACTTCCAGAACACACTAATCTCTCGAAAGCAGATAAGAAGGTTGCAACTCGAGATCCGTGCTGAAACGGGCATCGAACGAGCGCACATTAAGTTCGATTGTAGGGCCAAGCGCGGCCTAATTGCCAGCATTGTGTCGGCATGCAGATGTGAATGGGCTTTGATTTGGGGCCGGGGGTGCGGAGCCCGGGGCAGGGGACAAATCGCTCGTTACGGCTGCAGGTAAACTTTCATTGAGCGTCGGAAGGCGTCGGACGTGAGAGGCGGCCGACAAAATGCCCTCGTTATTCGCCGCCGAATCACTCGCTCATTGTGTTCGGGGAAACGGTAGACGCGGTCGCCGAATCACGAAAAAGACTTTAATGAGGCGTGAGAATGCTCTAAATGAACGATTGTACACCAGATCCGTTTAATGAAGGATTTGATATGAAATTGGCTTTGAATTAATCAAAGCCACGAATGATGTGCTTATTGTTCAGGAACTAATCGTTTGTAAATGACAGGGGTGGTGAAATCAATATCTTCTGTACATTTTATTACATTTATTAAAAATTTTACTTATTGTCGTATTTGTACTAAATGCAATCATATTTACCACGTAAATCGTGAAGAAATCAGTTTCGAATTGAAATTATAGGAATCGTAGACTTATTTGGAGAGAGTAATCTCATTTTCCAAAATTTCTGCACTTCATCAAACAACCTGTTGCTAGAAGGAGGGTGAGAGAAAAAGTGAGTGGCGAACGAGAGGGTCGTCTCCCTGTACCACTCACCCCTGAGCTCTGATACGAACTTGATACCATAACAATTAAAATCTGACTCATGGCATTCTATCACATTATTTAAGTATGCATTTGAATTAGTCTTTCTATTAATATATTGAAACCATCTCATATATTCAGTGATAACCACATACTCTGTTCGTTATTTTGTAGTAGCGAATAGCGAGAGAACATTAGTGCTACATTGGCAGAGCAATTTAGTTACTAAAATTATTATTATGAATTAGTTCCATCTTTTGCCAGTTGATTGCAAAGGCACCGTTTTTCAGAGATAAGTGCATTTAACACGTCTAACAATTAGGATTTTGTTATCTATGCAATTAGCAATCGTTTGTGAAGTGTTTGCTATTATAGAATATCAGATCCGAGGTGTAATCTCTAATACGAGATTCATAACACCTTAGTCCTTAGATTTAACAACGCTTTTCTTTGGGCTCTTGTGTTATTCAATGTACCTACAGTATTCTATTGTCTTAGTGTTGGTTTGGTGTTTACGTTTGCTCGCAACCTTATTGTATCGATGCAATCTTTCATGTATCGTTATAATGTATTACAACTTAGCTGCTGGCCCGAGACAGGTGGCGTCGCCTCGGGCGCAACGGTGTTTCCCTCCGCACTACCATGTGGCTATTAGTATGGAAATTTTATATTCAATTAACAGTTTAAATGTAAACATTGCTATCGTTGCTATAGTGAATATTAACGTAATAGACTTTTATTAATAGTTTTACCTTCTCTATAATTTCGTAAATTTTAAGCCATTTTTCAAATTACATAAATTGTATACATTGGTGTTTGTTCACTGTGTGTCGCAATTTTATTATCATATTTTATTAACATTAAGCGTAAATTTAAAAAATACTTTTTGCATAATATTAATAAATGTTCAAATATAGTCTCAATGTATTTAGCATTAATCATAAACCTATATGGTTGCCCATTGCTAATATAACATGTTTTTTCTGTAATTTAGATATTTGTTACAATAAATTTATGTTATTATTATTTATGATAATACCTAGTAACCTAAACACTTTCTTAATATTCATGCATTTTACAAACATAACTTTAAATTATAAAAAAGTAACAATTCTCTTTGCAGTTATCTTAGTGTCACTTAGAGCCACTTTCAATGCAACAAAAATGTGTTTCTTTCCTGTGTCTAATTTTATAATACGCATACATAACGCTTTGAAATAATTATGTAAATTAAATATTATAATATCTCTTGAATTCAAAAGTATTACCAAGTTAAATATGACATAAATAACGCAGATAGAGATAATAAGAATATGTAGGTAGAGGAACAAATAAACAGTTATTTTGATTACAGTACGGAACATGAGCACGTTTACAACTAGATTTTGCCCTATTTTTTTTTATAATATCTAATTACAGAAGCACTTGTGCTAATTTAGCAATTAACTTCGTTTATTAATTGAAACTGCAAATTAGGGTTGTGAAATTGTCGATATCGATTACATAATTATAACGATATTAGTTATATATTTTTATTGTTTGGTACTAATTGGATATTATTTAGTATTAATTTGTTTACGGCCATAAAATATAATCAAGGCGGCAACATAACAAAGTAATTATATTATATAATAGTATTACAAATAAAATAAATAATATTACTTATTTTGTTTATTACATATACAAAGTTTCGCTAGGTGTGGCGAAGGTGTAATATAGTGTGTCACCATTCCTATTTCAACTCTAGGATATCGCAAGAGATGTCTAGTCGCCGATTCTAAGTAGATATATCAGATATAGAATATCTCAGATGATCATACATATATTGTACTTTATATATTAATGCAATCAAATTTAAGTGGGATATAACTGCTTTATAATATTAGAAATAATAGTAAAGATTTTGTATATACTGTAAGCTCGCAATAATTGTAATCTTAGGCAGTAGACACATCTTTATTCGTTGTGGTTGTGATGAACATATAATATGCGTATAATTATAACAATGTAAATATTTAAAGAACATGAAAGTGCGACGTAGAAAGGGACGAGCCTACAACCATCTCATTAATTAGTTAAGTTTGTTAATGGCGCCGTTCCATTTACCGAAGAATTGGTCGGAAATTTTAATTGACGAGGAATTACAAAATATACAATTAAAAATTAATTAATTCGCAAGACAAATATATAATTAGCAATTACCTTCCCTAATTGGTGCCTTATCATTTTGTTTTATGTTTCATATAAAATTTGTTTTGAACGTAAGACTGTACTGCATGTTGTTTTGGTAAATGAATAAATAAAAAATTGGAATAACAAATGAACAAGGTCACGCTACCGAATTTTTTTACAGCATAATGTGATAACATAATATTCTGTTACCAAGGGTCACTGGTAACATTACAACTATTTTATTCAACTTAAAATAACACTATTTTTTTTAAATTTACGAGTTCGTAGAACCATGTGTTGTCATTTGAATTAAAATTTAAGCCATGTTTGGATAACCGTTGTTACTTACTGCATACTGTGAGTTTTTATTATTATAGTAAACTAGCGACTCGCCTCGACTTCGCATGGGTGCAGTGTAGGAACAATATGATGTGATTATCCATATAATTTGCATATATTTTTTTAAACATTGAAATGGTTATATAAAACTATGTATATAATATAAAATGCCAACAATGGCAATTTGTAATCCTTATAAAGAACTATTCTATCATATAATATTTTATTATATTTCAGAATTTTTAATGAAAGATCTTAGTCAACTTGCTTTCTTCTGACATCTTGAAAAATTACCCTCATATTTTAACAAATTAACACAAAACAATGTAGTTTGATATTATTTTATACCTTTCTTTTGAATCACTCTATCTTTTGATGAAAACTGCTATAAAATCCATTGCGTATTTTGAAAGATTTAGGCGTACAGAAAACAGGTAGCGACTTTTTTTATACTATGTAGAGATAGTAATTTATATTTGCGACTTTTTCCATGACCGTGTTAGATATTTATTTTAAATTATATTAATTTTCTTAAACATATTGTGTTAAAAGGTGTACCTACATTTATTAATAAAAATTAGACTAACTACTTTAAATATAATAAAACATTAAAATTGTTATTATACCAAATTTGGTAATAAATATATTCTTGTAATGTATATAGAACACTAATTTATATTTTAATTAATTTTATAATTATTTATTGTCATGATACTTGAATAAAAAGTAATGAAATTGTAAGAACACGTGGTCTCGCTGACTTGTTTACTCGAATTCGGCCCTGTAGATATAATATAAAAGATTGTTATTTGGGTGGGGAGGCACTTCTTGTCCAGCGGAGCTCCCTGCCGTATCAAGAGTGAACAAGTATAGCAAACCACGTTGTCATTATATAAAATGTATGACAATTATTGTTAATGGAAGTCCTAAAGAAGCTATAGTTAAAAAAGTATTAATGGATTAACAGAAATTGGGTATTTATGTTATATTATTTGTTATATATCAAATGCAAAGTAAAACAAGTAAGTATATGATTTAAAAATATTATATCTAAGTTAAATGAACTAAGTGAACTTGTGCTTCATTTCTATTTATTACCAAGAGGCTTACAACCTTTATATTGCTAAAGAATATATCATATATACATATAAAGTTAGGATTACGTAATTGAATTACTATATAAATCTATTACCCTACAGTTATTTACCTAATTTGATAACCGAAAGATATTAAATGACTGGAATAAAAAGAAGCCAACGTCCTTCCCCATCACTAATAGTATGTGTATACTAAATTTCATGGCAATATTTGTCAAGCTATTAGGGTGCCAATATGTGATAAAAAATTAAATAAACAAGCTTACTTTCATATTTATAATATTAGTAAAACAAAGTACCATTATTTTATATATAAATGTGTCTCTTACGGTAATAGTAAACACCATTCGATATTCATCATCATCGTCGTCATGACTGTCCACTGCTGAACAGGCCTCTCCCCATTGGGGGTTCTCTCAATAGTTGCCACGCTTGGTAACCGCAGTTAAGCTTTGGTGACGTTTAAAAAAGTATTAAAATCTATTACTCCAGAGACGAGACGGACCGTCCTGTCCCCTACTATGTTAAATTTGTATGTATCAAGAAAATATCAAGTATAAAGAATAACTTAAAAAATGTATTGCAATTTTTAAACTAAAACAATTACATATAATCATTGTACGTTCCATAAAAGAATATAAAAGTTACAAAAATCCTAAATTTTGTAACGTGTAATTTTGGAAATTGTAGATAGTTGCAATATCTATAAAATGTCTATATTAGAATATACGAAAATGAAATAAAATAAATATAATACTTCCTAATAAATTCGAAATCCGTCCCGTATATCAATGAAATAAAAGACAGTAGCTCGACAATATATGAAGATGCATGTGCACGTGATTTCAATATTTCATCTCAAAAGCTGCATTCACACTGCGGTCCCGGGCCTCACGCGTTCCACTCCTACAATTACGCGCTTGTGTCATATTTACAGCCCAGGTAATTGCCATTCAATTACGTGGCTGGCCCGCTGTGCCCGAGAAAGAGAGGTCAGACCGATACCGATATCGCGGTCCTTGTCGCACGCGCCGTGCAGCTGGCCAGCTATCAATCATCGAACACCCCCCGCCGGGCGCCCCTAGGGATGGGAAACGTCACAAAGCGAGTATCTCGGCCTAACAATGGTCGATAAGTGGGCAAACGCTACGCTAAATTGATTTCGAGCCGTTCGTAACCCGAATGCTGTTTAACTGTATTAATTTAGTTTATCCGCCTTTTTATCTAAATGAGATTGATCCCTATAGTTAAGTACTACTCATTTGAATACAGTAAGTGTTACAGGTCATTAATACTCGCATAGAGATTAGTTCGTGATGAGTTTAATTAAAAATTACATCGCCTTTGTATTGATTGTTAAAAATGATTTCGCCTAACTACTATAACGAATAATACTCGAATAGATAGCTAATCAATTCTAATACGAATAAAATATTATAAAATGTTTCTAGTAAGATTTTTGAATAGATAATTACAATAATTTACACATACATAGTAAGAACCAATTAATTATGTATACTTGACATTCGTTTATAACAAATATAACTATTAAAAATGAAAAAACAAAACAATAAATTAAAATTTCTTTAATATTTGGCTAAATATGTAAATTATGAAATGGCATTATGTTGTGAAAATTATAACGAAGTTATAAAAATTGCTAAACAATAAACGTTGATAAAAATGTTGTAATATAGCTTACAGTACTCGTACGATAAAAAAAAATATATATATAAAATTAGACTACTGGTAGTGTCAGAGATCTAATCATACTTCCATATCCGAAGAACATTATCCTCCTTTCTTCGGTCCAAATTTTATTTTTGTATATAATAAATATACACTATACATAGGCTATATACTGCCGCAATAAAATAAAAAAATGTAGTGATGGGAAATATCTAAATAATTTTTATCGATATGTTGTCACCGCATCCCCATAACCCTCGACCGCCACAGGTAGGTATGCAGTCGTCTGTACTTCGATTTCTCTCGGTGTGGAACATTTCTAAAGTCCACAGTACATTAATGACATAAAAATAGACACATAATATTAATTAGCCTGTGTGATGTAGTATTAATAAACGTAATTAGTGGGTTATTTAATATTAAACAAAGTTACTAATAATTTGTTCGGATTTGTTATTTATTTGTTGTTGTTTTATAGCTATTACCTACACAGATAAGTAATAGTATTGCTTGATTTTTATCAAGATGGTATATATTTTTTTAAATTTTATTTCACAAAAATACTTTTACAATATTAACAATTGCACAATAATTAACTTTCGGGCTTACCATTATTTCAATAATAAACTTAGTTTAGATTTGCCGAATACCTTTTATAACATACACAATAAAATCAGCTGCATGGAGAATCTTTAAAAAATCACATAGATCATTTAAAATAATTGTCACTTGCTTCATGCTTCAGATAGCATGAAAAGCACTCGTCCAGTAAGCTTTAATAGAGACCTAGAAATGTTTAACACCAGAAGGCAATAGCCCAATACGAGTTACAGATGTAATGTAATAGTAAATTGAATTGTGAGAAACAGCAATGGAATTACAGGATGTGGAAGCATATGACATAGTCTGATATGATACAGCTTAGATAGTTACGTACTGCGTAGTTTCAGAGATGTTTCTTCCCACGAACGCTGATGTTATTAAGTGACATTTCTGTCGAGGTGTTCCCAAAAAATTACAGCATGGAATTCTTCAAAAAAAGGGATAAAGAGGTGTCGTCACATATAATGCTCCGGTGTTGCCAGCGTACATAGGCTACAGTAACCGTTTACCATCAGGTGGGCTACATTCTTGTTTGCCACCTCAGTGGTATAAAAAAGTCCCCAGAATAATAACACACTGAAGGTACCAAGAGTATTACTGCGCATTATATGACGGACATAATGTTACACATGTCTATAGACAACGGTTACAACTTTCTATTCTGCTATTTTCTCATTAAAAATAAATACATTAAAACAGCATATTTCCGCCTTCAAGATTGACGCAATTATAGGTCACATACTAAATAAAATTAAGGCACAGACCTTTTTTAATTATATTTACCTAATTTCTGATTGGCCGCTGTGAATATAAACATAATAATAGTATAAACAAGTACTTGTGCAGAGTCTTGATTTAGGATATATTTACTGATACATTTTATATTTCTGGTAGCTAAAAGCAAGTAAAAAACTAGCTAATTGACAAAAAGCCAATTCGGCTTGCTGGGAATTTTTTTTTTTTTTTGGGTGAAAATGTTATGGTAACCCCGCCTGCGCTAACAGGGAGAACTGCGAGGAGGTCGACCTGGTTGAGTATATTGCTAGCAATATGATTCGCAGTCTCCATTACTAACAATCCCTTTCCCCCGGCTTGCTGGGAATTAAAACCTAGATTAAATTAGAAAAGGAAGCGTTGACCACTATGATGTTGAAATTGTTTTAAATTAGATATAACAAATATAAGGAAAGTCTGTAATATTTCAGTAATTTACCTAATTAGGCATATGTTATATCTATAGTCTTATCATTATTATTAATTGGGGAACTCCTATGTTACTCGAATATAGCTATCAGAATTAATTATTTGTTGAAATTATACACAAATATGCTTGGACTTTTCCACAGCCATTTTTTATTTCTTATTGATTATTAAAATATACAGAGAGAATCAGAAATGTTAATGCTGAAAATTGTTTGTACTTTCTGGATGGAATTTGGAATTCATTTTAGTAAATAATAAAATACATGTACTGGTTCTGCAGGTTTCTCAGATTATATTCTAAATGTTTTAGAAATGAATAATATGCATCTGCATATTATTTTCATAATGCCTCTAAACAGAAATATAATTGTGTCTGTGCATAACTTCGACATACAGCGGTCCACTACAGCATGAAGATATGTCCTTAAACTGTGGTTCTACCAAGTTATTATTTATTTATTATTTTACAATACTGCCTAAATTGTTATATAATCGTGACGTGTCAAAAGCGTTAGACCACTAGTTATTATCTATACTCTGTTATAACTTGTTAATTTTATTATTATACTACACTGGAAGGGACAGAATTTTTATTAATGGGAGTGTTAATGACCTCATATTAATATACTTTACCAGATCGATCTAGTCTAGTAAGATATAATGCAAATGGTTAATTCCATAGAATTTGTTACGATGGTCTAACTGAGTTCATTCTCACGTATCACCAGCTCCATGGCAGCTTACATGCAATTCTTATAATATCTACATGAGGCTCAACACGTTAGTAAACTTCATCAATTGCAAAAAGAATTATCAAAATGCGTTTATAGGCTACTGTAACCGCTTACCATCAGGTTGGCCGTATGCTTGTTTGTCACCTCAGTGGAATAAAAATAATAAAAATCGGTTTAGTTGTAAAAAAAAAAAACAACAATAGAGAATAATTGAGAATCTCCTTCTGGCAATCGATTAAAAAGTATAATGGAATGCGTCTATTTAATGGATTGAATTACACAATGTTACTTAAGTAAATTAAGCAAAGATTTTTCTCGGAAAAGTCCGAGGCTTGCTTATTTCAATTACGCTTACTAATGAGTTGACTTCTACTCGCTAATTAGCCACTCCGCTAATTAATCACATCGGGTTCACCTTGTAACGTGAATGTTAATTTGGTACGAATTTCTTGTTTACTTTCAAACAGTACAGAATTTAAGGGTATCTCTGTATATAATATATACTCAAGGAGTTTGATATATATACTATATAATAATTACAAATGCCACAGAAACTAATTATATCTCGTTCTATTACGATTTTAATATTGAATGTTTAATTATAGTATATACCAAATATGATATCAGACAATGATTCGTAATTACTCATACAAGGAGGTACGTTGTTTAAATACATAGCTCGAAGAACCGACAACTGATGGGGAAGAAAGGTTCTTGAGTGGCAACCTCGTACGAGCAAACGCTATGTAGGACAACCTCCACACTAGATGGAGTGACGACCTCTAATGCATTCATCGTATCAGCTTTTAACTATCCACTGCTGAACATAAGCCTTCCCTAGAGAGGTTTTGCCAGTAATTGCCACGCTTGGCAGTCGGATTGGCAACCGCAGTGGGCTTTGGAGATGTTTTAAGAGGGACGCTGTTGCCCATTCTTCGACCTCCCTTAGTCGCCTCTTACAACACCCACGGGAAAGGAAGGGGTGGCCTATTCTATGCCAGAACTACACGGCGGCAAATGCATTGCAGAGAGTAAATGAATGCAGGTGGTTCAGGTCCGTTCCTTATGGCAGTCTATGGGGAAAGACCTATATTCAGCAGTGGATAGATAATATCTGAGATAATGAGGATGACATTGTTTAAAATTTTATGTAATTAAACAATAATAAATACTTTTTACTTGGCGGTAAACAGCTACCGCAGTCCATGAACAATTCAATATAAATTTAGATAATTCATTATAAAATAATGTATTATAAAATTTTACATGCTATAAATCATGGTTTTGAAACGGAGAATGAAATATACTACTTTTTATTCTAGTCAATCAACGTGTCCTATATAAGTCCTAACCGCAGCACTTAATTTGTGGCTGTAGCCCACTCATACATAAACAGTATATCTCCTTTGGCAAACATACTTTATATTTAAAAAAGTAAAAAACGTCGTTACAAAAAACATCTTAAAATTCCTATCATTGATAGAAATTAGTAGCAAACTTTAATAAAGGGAGAGCATAAAAATATCATGGAAAAATCGCAGTGTCATAGCTTTTTATGCCTGGAAAAAGCATGTAACACACATAATAATAAAAGCCCTATAAGTTGACATTTTCGATTTAGAATCAAATCAAAATCACATCGAATAGACGAAATGTATGTCATCATTACAACTTTTGACATTTATTCGAATCGATCGTCAATCATACGCGTCAAAAACGCATTAGACTCTGGTCACAAAGTCGCAGGCACTAACTTTCTTAATAATATTATAAAATGTCATTAACATTGCGTTCTACAAATAAACCGACTTCAATTGTTGCAAATCCAGTTATTTTGATTTAAAAACTAAACTACTGAACGAATTTTAATAAAATGAAAAAGCTATACGACCAATCTGTAAGTATATCCTTCCAGATAAAAAAATAATTTTCTAAATCAGTGTATAACTGATGGAGTTATGAGGTAACGAACATAAAAAAAATAAAATTGAATTGAGAACCTCCTTCTTTTTAAAGTCGGTTGAAAATGAGTTTGTTTATTACCTCTTAGCCCTAAGAACTTGCTTGGTATTCGGTATACACATACTTGATAAGCCGTGTGGTCCCGACACATAATACGTCACCCCTACCTTTCTCGTAGGTGTCGTAAGAGATGACTAAGGGAGGGCGGGGCTCTTAAAACATCTTTAAATGCCTAATTGCGGTTGCCAACCCACCTGCCAAGTGCGGTAACTACTAGCAAAACTCCTTTTACGGAGAAGGCTTATGACCAGCAGTGGACAGTTAACGGCTGAAATAATAATAATAATAATAATACTTGATAGGAAAGAAAAAGACACAAGCTACTGTTTATGCTGGTCAAGTGGCATATCCCTTTCACGCAGACGAATTCACGTGTAAAAGCTAGTTATTAATAAACCAAATTTAAGTAGGTACTTACAATACCTCTCAGCCCATCGTATAAAATTCATTTCACTTAAAGTTCAATTAAACGCATCATCCTTATCAAAGCCCGCTCATTATGGTAAGTAATGGTGTTGTAAGTGGTGCAAGCAGGCTCTTCATTATTTACTGTCACAGATTGGAGCCAGGCTCGCTCATCACGCGGCGACACTTGAAGCCAACTCTTGTCATAATTGTCACATTCAATTGTCGACTTTATTGTGTAGAAATAAGAATATCAATGTTTTCAACTTTATCGACCGTTAATATTCCACATATTAAAATGTTTTGACGCAAGTGTTGAAAGTTTGTCATTTAAATCGTACCTACTTCATTGAATTTCATAATAATACAAAATTACAACGTGTAAACACAGTAGACTGGGTACACCGACTAGGGAGTGCTCTCCTTTATTTAATTTTGTTTTTAATACCACTGAGATATTATTGTTAGCTAACTTTATAGCTAGCTGACGAATTGATGGCCCATATGATAGAAAGTGCTAATAAATGGAATGTTATTGTGAAATTATTTTCCTCTTATACTTTTCATAGAATAACCACGTATCAATTACTAAGCATAAAAATACCTAATATTAAAAAGATATAGATTTAGGCAGAGAGCTAAAGTTAATTTATCCTTACATCGCTTTCGTGACTCGTCTTGTGCGTGTACACGCTTGTTCATTAAATGTTATTTTAACCTGTTATTAAATGATATTACTTGTGTACAACCGAGAAAGACATTCCTAATAGGATTGTATTGAATAATGAGAAGATGATGCGATCGTATATCTGCGATGGAATACGGAGATACAAGTCACGAGGCGCGCGCGCACGCCCTACAACTTCATTTGCTGTACACTTAAATGTGTTGGAAATGGAAATAAATACGAGTATTATAGGAGTATATTGCACTATTCATTATAGAGGATCACATTTATGTATACTTAGATAGTTTTATAAATATAAAGTAGAAAATTATTTTAGTAACATAAACTGTAATGTGCCATATAAGATAATTATAGTCAAGATTTATAATAATTTTGAAAGTACATCAATAGTTTCATGAATTTATAATAATATATAATACTTACTATATATATTATTTCATAGTATGAATCACCTCATAGGAAAAATAGCGTTAAATATAAGAATTTATTAAAACATAATTATATCGAGTTCGCTCATTCCTTTTAAAGTAACCTGAGTCCAAAGAACAATTGAAAAACTACTTAAATTAAAAAAAAAGTAGGTACCTATGTATTGCCTATACATATGTACGTTTTTACGTACTACTTTGTTACGTGCTTAGCTTGGGACAAAATGATGCCGAGTACCAATCCAAAGTAGTTTTTTTTTTTATTGAAATACATTTTAAAATGATCCGCTAGACAAATAGATTGAAATTATGGAAAGAAATTCAGGCCCAACATGTGGAACGATAAAGAGTTTTTTTAATGGATCATAGTGGAATGGATAAAAACTCCGCCTACACTATTGATATACTCTGGCGAGTACTGGTGAGAGATGATAGGTGAGGATGAAGCACGTCAAAATCGCGACGTGACGAATTCAATAAGAATTAAACTCGACGATTTGTTACCAAGTAGAACAACGTGAAGGAATTGGCAATAGGAAAGCTAGTCTCTGTTGCTAACAACTTCTTTCCCCTATAACGGGTCTTATAATGATGAACTGAAAAACACTAACTATACTTTACACTCAACCGGGAACGAACCTTGTAGTCAAAGGTCACATCAGTACTCAAACTAGACGCAAATGGAAATATAAGAAGGCGAGGTTACACAAAAACGGTTTAAACATTTTCAAAGTATGCCTATGTTAATTTGCTCTTGTCAGTCCCGCTTACCATAACTAGGCTCCTATAATAGTTTCATCTTCGTAAAACTTAACCATGTAATTACAAACCAGTACCTTTTCTTCCCATTGTTCAACTAAGATGTTGTAACGTCTCGTTAGCAACATTGGCTGCTCGTTAAAATGAACTTTACGATCTATAACTTAAAGCCGCATATGAAATGTGTCCGTGGAATTTATTTAAATTAATATTGATGAATTATAATTGATCATTGTTATGAAGACCATTATCCTATTGAGTCATCAGTATTATAAAGTATCACGCTTTTATATGAACGATGACTTTCATTAGAAAGGAACATGTCCATAAGGTAATTTGGAGTTGTCTATTGAGTTATTTGTGATATTTTATCGAAGTCTTAAGACATTATAGACATATCTTTATATAAAAAAATGTGAAAGTTAGTCTATTTGTTTATTTGTTACTTCTTGACACCTTAACCACACAATGATCATCATAAAATTGGACATAAATTTAGTATTTGGAATGAAGAAGATAAGCTTTATTTTTACTAAACACATAAAATTACCAAAAGTAAATCTAACTGTTGATAATATTTTTGTCAATAATTTTACACTAGTATAATATAGCCGTTAATATAAAAACTGATGAAAATATAGTTCTTGAAATATTCGTGTACCTTTGAAATAAGACGTTAAAATAAGGCTGGACGTCTATAGCTCATAATGCCACGCCTACATGTGAATAGCAAATTAAAACTATTGAAGCTAATTATTGTTTGCATTTTAAGTACCATTTATCAACATAACATCTCAACCGAAACCAATGTTTGGCCTCAGTAATTAAACTCATGCTTTACTATGGTAATTAAAACTTCGAAATTGCATACAAGTCGCGATCTGATAATATCACAATTGCTTTCTTCCGATGAGGAGAATAAATTTGAATATTGTATACAAAGGGCAATAAATGTGAAATTATATGATTCATAACTGCAAAATAATTTAATTAGCGTATATTTGCCAAATTTTTTTTAACGTACTATGAAGTTATATGCATAAAAAAGTAAACACTAGTATTGGAAAGAAAATTTCTCTTCGATAAACTCATTAGAAAAAGATTCTCAATAGTTGAAGAAATCAATACTGTGCTCGATCCAAAGAAATGCAAACATACTTCAATCCTCACAATGGAGGGTTTGTAAATGCATAGTAACATATATATTTAGAGAAGGTTTTAAATTGGTTGTAAATTAGTATATGATTGTTCTATTGGCATATTTTGGCATTGGCAAACTATTATGATATGAACTAGACATCACTGTCATATATATTAATGTTGTAAACTTGTAAATAAAAAATTTTAATGCATATTGAGGTAGATGATAATTAATTATATATAAATAGAATAGGTAAAGTACTGGCATATTGGTATCGATATCACGTTGCGATCAATGCTTCCTCGCGTCCCCCAATCGGCTCCATCAAAACTCGAGCTCATTACTCAAAATCAATTAACGTTATTAGTGCGGCGCGTCTTCGTTAGCCCGTGATGGAGGGTAATTTATTGGCATCTCTTAATTAGGGATAAGTCTAATTGGAGGCTTAGTCGTAACGAGGCCCTCGAAATCTGACGTCCCGACGAATAAATTGGTCGGTCGGGGCACGGCCCCGGCGCACGCACTCCACCCGTTCTATTACCACTGATATTTTGACGTACCGACGCAATTTCTCTGATCAGTATACTAGACACAGATATAAATTTAAACAGATGTCGCAACTGATATTGCAAGCTTTGTGAAAAATTCATTGACTTAAATAAACTCAAAAGAGCCTACATCTACTACAGCTAAAATCAATTTAGACTTTTACAAAAAAGATCATGTTCATAAAAGTTTAGATAGTTTTGTTAATAAAACGATTTTACTAAGGAGATTTCCATCTATCTATGGAATTATGTGTAAAAAGTATACTTTAATAAAATATAGTGTTTAAGATAATATAAAGAATAATATTAACTTAATTAATCATACAGTGAGTATCTAACAAACATCATAGTGTTAATACCCTAGAACCAAAATGGTCATATATAGTACGGTTTCAGAAGAACTTCCACCCATGAGCGCTCAGGTTGTATCTTATCTTCCTGCCGAGATTTGTCTTAGAGAGGTTTTTCAAAAAGGTTTCTTAAGGGTCAGCAACGCGCGCGTGAAATCGTGGTGTTACAGGTGTCCGTAGGCTACGGCAACCCTGTTTATCATCAGACGGGCCATATGTTTGTTAGCAACTATAGTAGTATGAAAAAATCATCCTACAGGATTCGCATCGTGGAATTTAATTCTTAGATATCCGTTTTTGCTTGATATTTTTCTAATTAAGTACTATCAATAACATTAATCCAAGATTATAAGCAATGGAATATTTTTTAAAAGTAACATATATTTTACTTAATTTATCTATTGAAGGGATCGACGTTCGTGTTATGCTAAAGTTTAAAGAATAAATAAATAACTTTAAAGAATACCACAAAAATTTTTTACGACAAATGGATATTGATTTTAAAGATGGTTTCACGCAGATTATTATTGGACTAGTAAGCCTAATTCGATGTGGGCGAGACTTGCGGCGGGGCTAAGCGGCGCGGTCTGTGCGGTTAGCGCTCAAAGCGATACGAATAAAAATAAAGAAGAGCATAAAGCATACAAATAAAAGAGTACAGACAACAGCATGATCAAGTGCACCGCTCGATGTAACTTGATAGTTGGTGGCGTGCTTTATTCCAAGAGGCCGGTACTCTGCCGGTACGTAGCGCACCAGGACTGGTCAATATCTATAATTAGAACAGTCCACGGTGCCACACGGTGTTATTGCATTCTTATGTATAAACGACAACGCAATACTTTATGCATCAATTATAGATTCCTGGAATTAATTATTTAATTATAAAATTAATTTAGAATTATTAGCATTTCTAGAAGAAGCGATTGCTTTATTTTTGTTTCTTTTTTGTTATTAAAATTTGGCTTGGAAAAGGAAGCAGGCTGACCTATCTAATGAAAAGTACCTATTTTAACGCGATACGAAATTATTTCTTTCTATGTTTTATTAGTCAATTTTGGATTATTACGAATTATGAAGAAATATTACCCATATATTATTAACTATACATTTATATGTAGGTAATAGGTATTAAAGGTTTTATAGCAAAAGGAAACTCTGTTAAAGCAACTATGACGACTATAGTAGACAAATTATTAATAAAAATAAAACATTCTCTAAGTAGATAATAAATATCATATACTTAACCTACCATGAAATTGAATAAGTGTCATAAATTACAGGTTTTAAAATTAATTTATGATATATGTATATGTCACTTACATTAGTTATTGATCATTAAATATGTTTGTTATTTCTTTTATATGCATGAATAATTAACCTTTTTATGCGTACAATATAACAAATGAGGCATCTATTAAGACAAAGGTGAAGGTCAACAAAAATTCAGAATTGGTTTAATGTTAATGGAAATAAAATAACAAATGACGTACCTAAATTCTACCAAAAGTAATAAGTAGTGGCATCGTTAATTCACAGAAACGCAGTAAAACCACAGATTATATAATATTTGTGTGCAACTATGCGTTTTGTTGAATTTACCTACATCAACGCATATTACATAATAGATATCACGCTATCACTATTTATTATAGCAGTTACATTATCTAATATGATCCTATTATAATGTCTAATATTGAATTATTATTACAGAACGTTATTGCATTGAAATAACAATAATTCATGTTACATTTGCTTTTTTTATTTAACAAAAACTAGTCAATTTTCAGTAAATATATTCTAAAGAGAGGACCATATATCCAGGAGCAACAACCTTGCAAAAAGATTTATGAACGTGAAAGAAGATAGAACCGTAAGAGTTTTTTTTTTATGGGTGAAAATGGTATGGTTCCGTCTGCGCTAACGGGATACGCTGGCGGAGCACCAGTGAAGGGTGATTGATGAGAATGAAAACACGCCAGTTAGCCTATCATGATGAATTCATCAGGAATTAACCATGATAGTTTCCAGGGGGAACCGCGAGGAGGTCGACCTGGTTGGATATATTGTTAGCAATAGGATTCTTAGTCTCCATTACTAACAATCCCTTTCCCCCCGAACCATAAGGGTTGAGATCTCTATATGCCCCAAAACAGAAAAGATATAATCTTTATAATAATAAAATAATAGGTAATTATGCTTTTTCAACAATTAGTTTTTATGACTGATAGAATTCATATTTATTTATTTTTTAAGAAATGAATGTATTTTGCTGGAATCTAAGTAATTATTAGATGAAAGAGATTTACGTGCCCTGTATACATTCTGCCTCTATGTCGGCGTGCAAACGTTTAACAATGTAACAAATTTACATATTTACACCTCAAAGATGGCAAACAAGCATATAGCCCGTCTGATGGTAAACGGTCACTGTAACCTATAGAAGTATTGTTTTGATGTTTTAGTGCTCATAATGGAGCTAATGCTAAAATACACTTTTTTTTGTTAAATGGGTGATAATGGAATGATAATCCCACCCGCGCTATTAGTATACACTGACGAGACACCAGTGAGGAATGATAGGTGATGATGAAGTAGGTCAGTTAGCACACTGTGACGAATTCAACAAGAATTGTTCACGATGTTTTCCAGGGGGAAACAACGTGGAGGTCGATCTAATAGGGCATATTATTAGCAATGGGGCTGTCAAACTCAATTGCTAACAATCCCTTTCTTCCCGCTTAAATACACTTACATTACAATTAAGTGTTAATATACATAGATAGGAGTCAATGGATGCAGGTGGCTCGGGATCCTTATCACAGTCTATGAAAGAGGCCTATTTTCAGCAGTGAACAGTCCACAGCAGATATGAATGATTGAAAAATATAACTAGCTGCTACTTTCTTTAAATCTTTTTGTTGAATTACCTACTAGCCGCAAAGTGTCCAACTTATATAACTATTTTCAAATGAGATTAAACAACAAGGAAGTTTTAAGTATTTCACCGTCTTCATAAAAAAAAATCGTGTTTCTCATATAAATTTGTTATTTAATTAACATAATCCTTACGATTTCCCTTATGGGAAAGGCTTATGTTCAGCAGTGGACAATTAACGATTGAAATGATGAATGATGAATATAGATAGAGCAACGACCATCCAAAACAGGTCAAATGGTGACGCTCTATATATATAATTTAAATTAATTATAAAACAATGACAAGTATTTTCTAATTTTATAAGTATCAAAAACCTATCTACATATTTATGAATACAATTATATATTATCTATACGTTACTTAACTTACTCCTGTCTGTTATATATATATATATATATATATATATATATATATATATATATATATATATATATATATATATATTATTAAAAAGACGTTATAGTATAGCAGTTTACTACTACTCCGACTTACAGTTTCCATAGGCCGTGAGTTCTAATATTTTTTTATGTGATTGGGCGATAAACGAGCATGCAGTTCTCCTGGTGGTGAGTGATTACCGCAGCCCATGGACATTAACGACACCAGGAGATATACAACAATAGATACCAACCAAAAACTTTGTACTTGATTAAAATATCCTGCTTCGGTAATTTAAAACTATTAGACCGACATAGTACTTATGGAAGACTCGCTATTGCCATATTTCACACATACCGGAAGGAGACTTTGTACGAAAGTCGATTGCTTGGGTACCTCTGTCCCATTCGTGTTTCAACCGTGAAGAGTTGTGTTTGCATGGCTGTGTTTCGGTTTGAAGGGTGGGATATGGCGTGAATTTACTGGGTACAGAGGAATAACACCCGAGTCCTCAGGAATGGCAACGCATGGGGGTATCATTAGTATACATTCCATGTGTGGAAAATCAGGTGGGCCATCAGCTTGTTTGCCATTCAAACAAAGTTGTATATAAAAAAAAATCCAGTGTGGACAACTCACGGTGTTCACTACAAAGTCATATGGGTACTTCAGTCTCACCAGTATATTTGACATGGGCTTGCATGGTCGTGTTTCAATTTAAACGGTG
Source organism: Galleria mellonella (assembly GCF_026898425.1). Taxonomy (NCBI): domain Eukaryota; kingdom Metazoa; phylum Arthropoda; class Insecta; order Lepidoptera; family Pyralidae; genus Galleria; species Galleria mellonella. The sequence goes on along the minus strand of NW_026442162.1, from coordinate 1,480,491 downwards.
GAATATGGTAGTGAAATTATAGGATATAGAGGTAGAATACCTGAAGACTAAGGTCTTCAGGAATGGTAACATATGACCTACGATGAACATTACAGTATATTCTTTCATAATCATGGTGCCATTCCATCAGATGGACCGTCAGATTGTTTGCCATCATTAGCAGCATAAAAAATAGCTAATGTCTTAGATTCACCAATAGATGAGTATATAATTGTGGCAAAGAAGATGAATTAATTTTATCAATAAGTTTATTATGTCATTAATATAATAATTTAAATAATTACGTAACGTAATTGTAATATATCCAAAGCGGCCATAAATGTTGATAAAGAACGATTTGCTATTTAAACGAGCATACGTAAAAAACAAGAACAGCGCGCTAATCTTATAGGATTCAAAATAAAAGCAAGAGAACTATGCGGGCCATACTTTACCTTTTCTTGGGACGTTGCGGCTGACTAATGCCTACAATGTGTATTATAACCATTTAATATAATAATAACGTAATGAAACGTCTCGCGCGAGGGGGTGGGGAGAGAGGGGCTCGGGAGGAGAGAGAGGGAGTCGCGGGAACCGGTCGGCGGAGGTCATCGGCAGCGAGCCTTCCGCGACCAGTGTTGTCAGCTTAGGTTCCAATTGACCATTTTAAGTAATTTTTCAAAATAATTTTTGGAGAAATTACTTAAGATTGTTGGTGTATTGTATTATTGTAAGCATAGGTCCCTGGTTCATATCCGGCTCGGAGGACCAAATTTGTATTGAACTCTATCTAGAATTGTATTTCTAATTATCTTAAGATAATTAAAATTAAAATTTTATTCGATCTCCTATTTATAACAATTGATATATTTTTAATTGTAATAAAAAATATAATAAAAACTTTTTATACCAGTATTAAATTTATTAAATTTCCAACATAGGATATGAGTACGATAAGTATATAATGTTCCATCAACTACCACTATGTTAAAGACTCTTTGCCCTTAACTAATTTCTTATTTTTTTTATCATTGTCTTTGATTTTCTTTCTTAAAATAAAATACTAATAACATTAATTAAGTAATTTAGTCAATTGATTGTCAAAACTTTTTTTTATATTATAGATTATTTTTACGATAGTTTAATAGTCATAAAACTATAGTTTAATGATCTGAGTCTGTAACTATTTCTAATAAATTATTTATTGTAACATTTATTTAGTAGTTACTTCCCGCAACTTCATCCACGTGATTGCAGTACTCGTATGTTGTCCCTCACCAAGTTGTATATACCAACTTCATGATAATTCGCCAAGCCATTAAGACACTAAGAGGTAAAAACAAAAAAAAAATCACTTTCACTAATACTAATTGAGTTCCTTACTGAGTGACTTTTTTTTAAATTCTATTATATTTAAAAATTCTATTTTAAAATTTTATTATAAAAATAATCTTTAAGTTACTCATGATGATAATAAATTGCTATTTTTCCGCAGTTATCATAAAGTCTGGCAAAGCACACGTAACTCGATGCCACATTAATAACATAAAGGTTATATATAATAACACGGTGATTTAATATTATTAACTTGTAGCAAGTTAACAATCCATTTCCTATATAAATACCAGCAGAATGTGATACTTGAATATTCTCTTTCAAGCAATATAAAGGGGTTTCTTCAGGGTCGGCAACGCGCGCGTAATACTTCTGGTATTGTAGATGTTCATAGGCTACGGTAACTGCTTACTATCAGGGGGGCCGTATGCTTGCTTGCCACCTTAATGGTATAAAATAAATCGACTAAAAATTTAACGAAAGAATTTATCTAATGACAATACTATTTAAGTACATAATATTATCTTCTTAGAAAAATATATTCAAAGTAAGAAAGCAAAATTAATATATTTGTTATAATATCCGACCAGGATGTGATTATACGAAATATGTAGATCAATGAATGAGAAATCAGAGGTTTCTATTTATGGCAAAAGTAAACGATGTATCATAAAATATTAAAAGGCATTCGTATAATTGGAAAACATAATTTACTATTATTAAGTGGTATATAATTATAATTTAAATGACAACAATATTATATAAGTTTATAACAATATTATCTAATATACGAATTTTATTGGTAATAATTGGCAAAATTCATAAAATGTCTCTAAACTTATTTGGACGCACGTATCGAGAAGCCGACTTCTGACTGGCAACCCTTTAACAGCTATGGTAATGCTCCGACGCGCCGCCCGCGCGTATGTTAATGCTCCATTAAGATTATACTAATTGAAAGCCAATAAATACAACGGCTATGAATATTAATGTTATTAGGCTCCACGCACTAAGTTGGGCAGTGTGACTCGCGTGCGACGAATTGCCACTAATGTTAACAATATCTCAACGTGGACACTCGACGACGATGTAATAAAGAATGCTGACAATCTTAAGTGAAAGTTGTTTACCGTTACAGACATTTTATTTAGCTGTATTTTTACTTGAGAATTAAGGTAATTCATTATATGACATCTGTGAAAACATGGTGTAAAAATTCGGTCAAAAGAACAAGAAACCCGGAATATTAAATACTACTCTTTTTATATGATAACCGTATTCTAATAAAATTATTTTGTAATAATAGTTATAAATATATTAGCTATGTAAAAAAATATATATTTAAAATCACCTGAAAAACAATATCATTAAAAAACTGACTAATATTTTATTGTACCTACACATTATCCTAATGTCTATTTTCATTATAAGCACATATTTATTAAATTTGTGGCGCGATGAACTCGACATTTAAAGGAAATTCCATATCGTTTCATGATTGTATGTAAAATAGCTCTAAATGGTTTAGGCATTAGAAGGTTAATTCGCGTTATATATGAGGTCAAGACATTGATGGAATGAATATAAAATTGAACATTACTCCGAACACGGTTCAGCCTGGGGAAATTTGTACTAATGGATTTGATTATGTGCGACGTATACACTGGAAAACAAGTAGAACACATTGTTACCGTAAATGACTAATATTGTTAGTTACTGCAACGAATTAATAACATATATTCAAAATTAATAAGAAGAATGTTGCAAAGGGCTTTATCTTCCGAATAGTTAGTAGTTAAGAGGTCCCAGCGATGGTTGCTTCCTTGTCCATGACGTCTCGGTATTCCTGTCAATCCCGTTCAGACTGTCGATTACGCAGGACAAATCAATTACCGCTCGCATTCCAGCGGCAGTCGACCGACGAATTCCCTGTCACGATCCTATCGCCGATGACGAGACCTCTCGTTGAATATGCCACGTCGTCAAGCAACGGAATGCGGAGCATTGCGCCGCGGGATCAGCCGAAATACTAAATTGGCGCACCAACCGCAATGGATGATGAGCTTCAATCAATCGTCAATAAATTCCTCGCATTCGAACACATGTCTAGATCGAATCGTACCTCAAGTATGGCTCAGTATCGACCACGCTAAGAATTTCAAGTTCGATCCCCGACCGGAATGTTATCTGCACGTTGCATCAGTACTGTGTAACAGACATGTCAGTCTGTTTCGTGCTACATTGTAAAATACTATTCAAATTGAGTAAATTTGTGTCCTATGAAATATAAATGGCACATAACAACATAGTGCGGTTATCAGCTAATTGGACATTAATTATTGATTCCGTAAGTGGCTGTAATAATCAGTTCATATTAACCGCACCGGATGGAATCGAATACAACTAACGAGAATGTATCTACAATTCTAGACATCTTCAATTTTATAGGCTGTCTGCTATGTAATTTAAAATGAAATGAGACAAATATACCACAATTTGGATTCTACAATAAAACGTCGTAAGCTACGTTGGCAGGTCAATGTCGCCTCTTGTGCGGTTTTCCTTCACTACTGAGCCACGAGGTCGACTAACTGCTAATTATTTTTCGACCCATGTTGATGCAATACCCGCTGGTTTAAGATGACTAACTGACTAAACACGGTTTGGTGATCACGAAATATTTTGATGAGGATGCCGACATTATAATCTCGTTAAATTATAAACATAAAATTAAAATAAACATAGATGTAAATGATGATTTCAATAATACTATTGTACTTAAAGATAAAATTTTAAAGGGAGAAACTCCGATGACGGCAGATGCGCGAGGGCATGCGCCCACGCAGGGTCGCCTCGATTTTATGTTAATCGAAGAGCCGTGTCCTCGGTCGATATATAAGTACCTACAGCGATTCGGTGTTACGGGACACGCAGTCAGAAATACATTAAATACGCCATTATGTACAGCAAGAACAATTTCACTTTTACGACTTTACACTGACATGTCGTAAATAGGATTTATATAGTTACAATTGCATCCTTATTTGCACGTTAGGTGACCGTAACTAAGACCCGAGGTGAGTGAAGTGTAGCGATGCGTTCATTGTTTGAATATGCATTAAAGAAATACAATAACACTGCGCTTGAGATCGTGGTTAGATAAATACTTTTAACTTTGGTATTAGTGTGTTTTATATGTATTAATTACGGTAGAGTACACAGTGATTGTTTTAGTAACAGTTTATTAAATTTTATTTAAAAATTGCCCATGCCTATAGTGAATGTGTTGATCATAATATTTTCGCCTACTTTTTCTAAGTATATCATATTTTTTGTACTTCACAGATAACGAACAAATATTATTACCATTAATTTAATTTAATTATATCATCAAATTAACTTTCTTTAAAAAATATAAACTATAAATTACTAATTCTATTTCGTTATAAATTACTTTTAGATATCGATTCAGATTTCACTTCCTGGTTGTATTCAGTTTATTTGTTAATAGTATACAATGCTTCTAATTTGAGATTGATTTAATTGGTCTAATTATTACACACGTATGTACGCAGATACATAGAAAACGTGCAAAAATTTTAGATAAGCTTAAAAGATGCTCATTATTTACTAGTGCTAATATTCATTAATAGGGTATTAAAATATTGTTTTCCTAGAAAAAAAAAATAGTTATTACCTAAAACTAAGAAAAAAATTCTCAAAAAAAAGAACAATTTATATTTGCACCAACTGCATTATATAATAATAGGAACGTACATATCTTGTACTGTATGGTGCCGTTGGCAAAGATATAGGTTGTTCTTTTTGCTATTTGGAATGAATTTCGTTAAAATTAACAATTGTATATATTATATATAATACTATGTGTACTTATAAATTCCATGATTAAGATACAAGAAGGTAATATAACAAACAAGTAAATACACTTACTTTCACATTTATAATATTAGTAAGGATTTAAATATTAAACATTCCTTGATACACAATATGAATAAACATTTCATATAAAATACCCACATTTTAAAACATTCCGTTAATAATTTTATATCAACCTTAAACAAATGCGTTTGTTTCTAAGAGCATACCTTTTAAATTACTCTTAATAGTAATGTGGCCTTGTTTGAAATAAATAATTAGAGTTAAGTCATAAAAGACACAGTATATTTAATATTATTATTATTTCAGCCGTTAACTGTCCACTGCTGAACATAAGCCTTTCATATAAGGGGAGTTTTGTCAATAGTTGCCACGTCTTTGGAGATATTTTAAGAGGGATGCTGCTGTCCATCCCTCGAACATAAGTTCCCTTAGTCGCCTCATACGACACTCACGGGAAAGGAAATAGTGACCCATTCTATGCAGAAACCGACACGGCGCTATATGACTTATAATGGATATATAATTACATAACAGAGTGGTAGCAATAAGGGTAGCGATTCTCAATAATACATACTATGGAACACATTGCGAATAACTGCTAATTGTCAAAAATAGCACGCTTGCTTCCTAATCGCTGGATGGGTTTAATGCATTTTTATCTGACCAAATAACAGCATTTACGATCAACTGATAAAAGATCGAATTAATTAGATTAGAACAGATAGCAATTTTATTTTGTAAATCATTTTACAGAGGCATCCATGTTCACTCACTAATTGCTTTTAAGTAATACAAAGTATCTGAAACATTAAAACTAATGACAAAATATCATAAAATTTTCAGTTTTCGCAAACTGTTTACAAGATATGGGTCGGTTTTGCTTATGGGCATTATCAAACATTGTGTAGGACCGTAGTATAAATATGTCAGATAAATATGAATGGATTATAACAAACATAAATAAAACCTTACGGTGCACCCATTATTATTCCAATTTCACCTACGCGAACACCTACTCAATCAAAGGTTATCTTTAAAAATGAAGTATGGATTTGATTTATATGAATTTTGATTTATAATCGTACATAATAATCAAATTCCTATATAATTTGCTTTATAATCCAGTACTTTACTTCTAAACGGAGAAAATTCCATTTTTTTTACGATTTTTTTAATCAAAAGATACGAGTAACATATGTTGGTCATATAGTATAAGTAAAGATTGATTTTTTATTTTAAAATATGTAATTTTGTATTATTTAGCTTATTTCTATCAAAAGTTTTTCTAATATGTAAACTTCCGCAAAACCCAGCAAAGTTGGTGGAAGTTCAATAACAAAATTTGACCTTAATAAATTTATACTGGCTTCGTATTATATATAAATATTTTTTATCAGTATTTTATTTCTTTCTTTATCATACTAAACTATAATGAAAGTAAAGTTTATTTACATTATAGCATAATAGCAACATTATTGGGATAAATTTGCCATAATAAAAAAAAAACTTGCTCGTGAGCTCTTAAAATTTTGTGTTGACGGCTCAGCTAGAAATCTGTCATACGAAAGATTATTCAAATATTTTCAAACGATTGTTTCTTATATAATTTATTAAATATAAAATAAAAAATTATATAAAAATATAGTATATTAATATTTTTATATTTAATAAAAAATACTTTTTACCACTTATTTATCTTTTCTTTTATAAAACCTAATTCCTACTTATTGGAACTGGTATTAAATAGCAAACCTACATCTAAATGAAACTATTTATAGCTATACACCATGTAGGTATATAATATTACGAATTAACAATGCAAACAAAACAGTCGAGGTAAGCATAAGGGCCTTATAAATACAAAGTATTAATTAAGAGGGTTGAACCACTCCGTCTCTAATTAACCGAAGAACCAGGCCGCATTCTGTAATTAGTTCCCGCGAAGGGTGTTCTCACGTTCTCGGACTTTAAACACGCGGGATTATATTAATTTCATCTATTTCAATTATGCAAATAACAAAAATGAGGGCCCGGACGGACTACATCAAATAAATTGGCCCCCATTTGTACTGTACTGGGAGATGTACGGGCCTCAGTGAAAGAGATGTCACAGCCTTAGAGCGCGGCGCGGTACGGCGCGGCTTGGCGCTCGGACGCGCCAATTTGTCGGCTCGAACGTGGATCGATTATTAATCTGAGACCACAATTACACGCCAACCATCGAAATTAATTGCACTCCTTATCTGGCGATTCAGTTTCCATCTGCATTGTCGCGATTTTGATCCGTCTGCAAATACACTAATGTTTTAATAGGGATATAAATATTGCTTGTATCCGCCAATTGTCGAACTTGCTGTTCATACGAGTACGTGCTGTAACAATAATAAATAAACAATAAATAATCAATCAAGTAATTATCTATCTTTATACCAAGTTATCGAACATGAAACATACCTAAAAATGATCGAATGTCAATAATCTACCTACTATTACACACTTTTCTAGCTTCATCCACTTTTATGACACAATTCATACATATAAGCCGATTACAGAAACTGACTTCTTCCTTAAACAGTATGGCATGAATCTAATCATGACAATTAACAGCGTAAACTATTACCTCCTTATTCACAAACTAAAACCTTCTACAAATCAACATTACAATTCTACAAAACAACAAAATTACATTGTTTTGTTAGCTTATTTCAAATAGGAAATTTAGTGTAAAAAGAAAGAGATGAAACTGTTCAAGAGCTAAAATGGGTTTATGAGAGGTTTGACGATTTTTATAAATAAGGGGGCTACTTTAGTGAATGTTATAAGTACCGAGTCTCACGCATTGTATAGCTGTATCGGGTTAATAAAATGAATTAATTTTGAGATGTCGATCGAGAAACAGTTGACAATGATATAAAAGATTCTGACGAACAATGCAATAAAAATATCTTAATAAGATTTTTAAAACAATAATATCCCGACGAGGGTGGTCGGGAATCTTTATTAAAATCTCGAGGGAGTAATAAAAGCACAGTTAAATGCGGAGAACTCTGATGAAAATATTAATTAATGTTTCGGAATGGGAAACATGTTGCTAATTAAATGGCGATATCGCATAAAACGTAATTAGAGGCAGGGAACATTCGTTTCTCACGATGCGAATGTGCGGTGCGTCCGGGTCCTGACGACTCAGCGGCCCGAAGTCGCCTGACCCGGCGCACTAGTGTACACCACGCCGTATCCTCGCTTGCACAAGAATTGAAATGCAATATAGTCACGTAGGTATATCCATATCTACCGAAACTGGTTGTAACTACATATACGACACTGTCGGTTCATATAGCATATCTTTTTTTAATGCCGCACAATACATGTTTAACGGCTTTTAACTTTAACAGTAACTTAATCTGAAAAAATATAATGACCACAATTAGTTAACAAACAACAAAATTCTATAACAAAAAGTCTTTGTAATAAGATGCTTTTATTTCATAATAGAAAATCCGCGCAATAGAGCAGGAACATTCCGCACTAGCGGCGAGCTTTATTAAACGCACTGACTGGCAACTATTAGCCAGCGTGATCGACGCCTCAATGGGCGACGTAATTAAAAGCAATAATCACTTATTGTAATTAGCGTTGTATCGCTTTGCCGACAAAAAGATAATTGTTTTCGAATACCCATCAATCCGCGCCCTTGCCTTGCAGAGAATACGTGCGAGTCAAGCATTCTAAACGACTATTTATTTGATGAAGTTTTATTATCAGCTTTGAAATTACTTCATCAATAATTTTATTTACTTTACTATCGTCTGCTTCATTGATGTTGACATCAACCAAAATGAAGGATGTAGTACAAGGATGTATTCTACTATATCTATTATTAATTTATGATGTCTTACTGGTGAACAAAGATCTCTTCCATCTCCTTCCAAAAGTGTCTGCTCTGCATCATCAGAAATCAGACCATTTTAAAAGTATCCAGGTTCTCGACGACGCTTTCCATTTGTAGATATCAACTGGATCTTTCCCTACCATTAGGAGTAGTATATGCGATTAATGTAACTCCCCCAATCTCTCTTACGTCTGACCGAATTTTGGCGCACGCCTATAAGGATGTATTCATTATATTTAAATTTTATATTCTCAATTATATTTTACAACCGTCTCAATTTCATACCGAGATACCGGCAGCAACTATAAAGTCGCCGCTTTCACTGATCCAATACATCGGCTAGCTACCATCGACAATTATAGTACGGTCACGCGAACTATTCGAATTCTTAAAATATCATGGTAAAAATATAAAATAAAAAGTTCTGTGTAAATTTGTTTTACCAATGGAATTCTTGTTATTGAAATTTTAAAGAATAGTTGTATTGGTAATTTTATTTAATATATTTTTATAAATGTGATATACTATGGGAAATAACTATTACATTGATTCTGTATTTCCAGTTTTGTAATGTCAAATGCATACGTGCACGTAAACTGGTGGCGCCAAATTGTCCAAACATGATGAAAATATTAAAAACCTAATTGTGAAGGTGTATAAATCTATTTTATAGTCAGACATCAGAACATTGTCGTAAGAACTCACTACCACAATCATCTCATACCGCTAAGTTGCATAAGTATACATCTTAGATTATATAGATAGAGTGTCTCCATATAAATGCTTCGAGAACAACGGGTCAACTTCTGTATAGAATTTTGGATGGTAAAAAGTTACGAGTGATTCCATTATAACTTCTATATTTATTTTATCTTAGATATAATTTTTGCAACTCATTTTATTTATTAAATAATATATCAAGACACATTTTATGCGTAATTATATAAAATACTGATAAAAAAAAAAACGAGTCAGGTTATTTGACAATTAGCTGACGAAAAGTTGAAGTTAAAATTGTAACCAGATAATGTCTGTATAAGGAAGATATATGTAAGAAAACATTATATCAGATCAAAATGATAATTTTTAGAAATTTTGTCCGTCTATCTATTTATCTGTCCGTTTGTTCCGACACGCAAAAACTACAACATTAGATGCGGTTTTCATGACTGTGTTGCTAAAGATCTAACTTAAAATCTTGTGCATCTTTCATCTTGATACGTTATAAAGAAATTATTCATATTATTGGTTTTCCTACTTCTGAAATCCGCGCATACCAAGTAGCGGGCAAAAAGCAAGTATATACTTAAAAAACTATATAATACAACATATGAATAGGCTATGCAGACAAGAGACATTTGCGAACAAAATTTTCGCTTTATATTTGTCTCATCTGTTTTGGTTTTTGGTCCAACAAGAGACAATTTTTTTATTTATATTTTAGTTCGGTCTTATACATTTAAAATACGAATACACAGCTTACACGTGAAATTAAATTTTATTGTCCGGGCAAAAATGTCCATCTTCTACGTAGACCTTAAAAGTAAAATATGTCACAACAAAATAATTTTCCCTATGCTAACTAAAACTAACTAATATATGCTTATAAGAAACTTCAAATGAGATGATCTACTGATTTAAAAAAAAAAAAACATTCCATCCAATAAAGTGTGGAGCAATGATATGACAATTTGATTACTCGCTTTCTATTAGATATACATTAGAAAACAACACTAAAGTTCATTGACATCAATATTAATCTTATCAGCTCGATGTTTTACATTAACCAAACGGAGTGCACTTTAGTTTTCTTAATCATGAACAAACAATGAAAATAAAATGTGAACCGACTGTACATTTATCTCAAACTTCCATTGTGTGCCAGAAATATGTTACGATACGAGTACACAATCTCTAATAGTTATTGTTAAAAACAAATAGCATAGAAAGTTATCCTGAAATCAAAACAGGTAAGACTGTTTATATTTCATAATGAGGTTATTACCGAGCATTCTGCTCGGCTTATCTCGGGCTATTCCGAAGCGGAGTCTAGCGCCAAATTGGCGTGGCGGAGTGCGCGGGCGCAACAGATCAGTCGCGCAGATATAGTTAATTAAGGGCCGCATGCGCCGATCTATTTGGCGAGATCTAGCAGTTGACGTGTGAAAATACCCAATTAATTAACGCGAAACGTTCGGCAGATCGGGGCATCGCTCTTGGCGTGCTGAAGACATGCCCTAACGCTAACGAATTTCTATTTCCTATTTATTTGAAAAGTCTTTTGATTTTGATGAAACAAGTTCTCAAATAAACTCACGTCGTACGTATATAATTTGTCGCGCCAATTAATTAAATTTCGTTATAATTAATTCACATGAGTGACAAAATAACACAGTATAAAACATAACACAGTTCAACATTTGTAATATTAATAATTAGGGGATAGATTGTTATTCATTAGTAATATCAGCCCCATTGTTAGCAATATGCTTTGTCAGGTCGACCTCCTCATGGTGGTATCCATGGGGGACCCCTGGAACCCACCCCTTGTGACCCCTTTGTGAATATGTACATATGTAATATACATATGTAAATTTTTATATAAAAAAAAATACTTCGCAGTTCAAATTAAATATCGACCTAATTTGCGAAAAGTTCAATCCTGTTTAATCCAATTACTTACAATACTTAAAAATGGCGCACTATGTGATAAAAAAAAAATTTCATTATTTAACAAGTTGATGCCTCATTCTGTACAGTAGGTACTATACTTAATTTACAACTTCGTAGCATATAATCTAGAATTTTATTTTTAAACAGAACCCTTCTTTCACAGAGTATTTTTTTCTACCCTGATCAAAGATTAAGACTAGTAGGCACAGTAAGTATAGTAGATATTTACTTTTTACAACCTTGATTCTAATATCAGGGAGGGGGTTAATTAAACACACATTATTCTGAGTAGATGAATAGATGACAATAAAAGATGGTCGACTAGAGTAAACAGGTGTTAATGGGCCATTAGCCAGTAGTGTAAGGGGCGTCTAATTGGCACGCCAGCACGCCAGCACGCCAGCACGCTCTGCACGGATACGGCGCGCAAGTCATCGTGCATTGCACCACATCGTACTTGTTATTTTAAGATCTCCTATCCCGCTCATATCATTGACAAATATATTTTATTTTTCGTTAATTTTTTTTTTATATTATACTTAAATATTTTATATATTATCCGATACTAATTCATTAAAAACAAGAAAGTAATGCAAAGTGATTTTTTTAACTATAATTTTCGAAGTATATGTATAATTTTCGAAGTTAATATTGTTTAGTAATTTCAATATAGGTTACTTTATATGTATCTTAATTTTTCCTCACTATTTACTTGAAGATATATTTGCACAGATAATTTTAAAATGATCAAACTACACATTTAAATAAATTATTAAATGAAATGAAAAGTAATGAGATGAAATCGTTTAATTATAAGTTTGGCGACGTCTGAAATCTGTTTAATTGGTTTCGAAAATTTACATAGAAAGTAAATGTTGCAACATCTCGGTATGAATATTCTTAATTCAAATCACAAATGTTCTTTTAAAGCTTTTTTAGTTTGCATCGTTTGATAGATCTCTTAATTTTTCTTAACTGAATAAAAAAAATGAAAAGAATGCTTTTTTATTTTCAGATGTTTAAGTAGGGAAACTCTAAAACAGATCACAGGCGACACCAAACACATTAGCCAGCTGTTGTAACGGTTCTTCTCAGGCTCACAGCGCTGCAGCGGCGTCAACAGGAAATTAAACTTGGACACTCCGCTTCGCTGCACTACCGCGCGTCACTCAACTACGACACGCTGCCTCTAGTTACTGCTAAACTGCTATTGAATGCATACAACCTTATTTTTCTTAGAATTCGTGATAATTGCGTTATAGGTATGAACTTTATGCTATTTGATCGATCGACCGCGTGTCACACGCGATTAGCCGCCGTTTTAGCGTCTGGAACTCTCTCACTACTTGTAGATTATTTTTAAAGAATGAAAATGATGAAAATACAATAATAATGTGTGCCTATGTTATTAGTTTACGCAGGTAAGGTATACTAGTAAGGGATTATAGGTAAGGATGAAGTCAGATTAATAAGCCTGTCGTGATCAATTCACTAGGAATTAATCATGATGGTTTCTATGGAAGACTACGTGTAGTTTGAATCGATAAGTACTCAGCTCCATTTTTAGCAACACCTGACCTCTGACATTCTCATGGTCTCCCCTACGAACTATCGGGATTTTCTAGTGCATTCGTCACGATGGTTTCGAATCCATTAATCTAATAATCTAAGTATATAGGCAATATACCTTACTTCTTCTTACTACCAAGTATGAATTTTTACTACTTCATATACAGCTTTAGAAAGTAGATCCTCTAAAATAAATAATTTTATATTCCGTTTTATAAAATTTTTCCTTCGCATTACTTTCGTACCATAAAATCTGCTTTGCTAACTGGTCTATAAACAGCAGCAATTTACATACGCTAATACGTAATAAAATTTTTATTTATTTACTTGATCCTAGTATAAGAGGATAATTATCAAGAATCATAATAAAACTTATATGACTATTTTATATTTATATGTAGAATTGCAAGTTCATAGACAACTAATTTCAAGTCGACCATAGAGTTGCGAGGTAATTGAGCCGCTATAGAGTAGGCATAGACAAGTCTCGAGTAGCGGTGTCGGCGTTTAATTTCCTGGTATGCACAGATTCAGTGCGGTGTAATTCAAAGGATGCCTGCAGATTAACTAAGTAACTATAAGGGTAAATATACCCTGAACACTTTGAACACACACATTTTGAATGATTCAAAATAAAAGACTATGAGTGTAAACAGTTTGAGTAGAAACACAGCTTTAGTATTGATGAATTTAGAAATATGTAAATTTTTCTCCACAAATTAATAACACAACTGCTGTGCTAAAAATGAAGTATGTATTTTAAAAAAATATATAGTTAGTTTCACTCAGGATAATATAAAGATTCTAACGATTTGATATGATTGAATAAAGACTAACATACACAAACTCTGAAAATATTACATTTATTTTATGACTGCATACAATGTGTAAAAATTAATGGAAAAAGTATCAAAACATTTAAAGGTTTTTGATATTTTTTAGAAAGAGTACAGTATAGAGTTCATCAAGAACGGTACATTAAGGTTTCTTCAGAGTCAGCAACGCGCACGTGACAACCCCAGGTGTTATAAGCGTCCGTAGGCTACAGTGACCGTTTATAGTCAAAGCAGCTGTATGCTTGTTTGCCACTTTAGTGGTGTAAAAAAAAGGGCTATACAATAAAAATTTTTAGTAGAAACAAAAAAAGCATTTGAAACTAACTTTACAAGTACTTTAGAAAAATTAGGAAAAGCTGTATTTGAATATATTTAGAAAAAATAAATATATTTAGTAGTGATATATATATATATATATATATATATATATATATATATATATATATATATATATATGAATGTTGTAATACAACGAATTTACTTTTTTTATTGTGTTCACTTGTTTTATTTATAGTTTTTCTTTAACAACTATAAGACTATAAATGATATTCCTTTTTGGACATAATAATTTTTTTTTTACTGTAGAATAGTTTCGTAATTGATTGCGATCTCAGATGATGGATAGTAATGATGTGGTCCAAGATAAGTCCACGGCCTATTCACATTTGCTTTAATTTGATCTAAATTATATGTCATGCATTTACATGTGTTTGCTCCCAACTATTCCTTGACTGGATGGTCCAGTCAGCTAGACACAGGTTAGACAGCGCCATCTTGTAACCAAAGCAAAGCTTTTACTATGAGTACTATATCTGTTTTTACTGATATTTTGCAAATATACGTAAATAATAAATAGACCAATACGAATAGACAAACTCATGTAATATAAATGTTTGTTTGTGCGGGGGTCGAACTAGCGATCATCTGAAATTGAGGCAATGTTATATTTCTCCTTTGGATATCTCCAAAGGAGGAAGGTGATTGTTAATAATGGTGATTAGCATTGCTAGCGATATATTTTATCAGGTCAATTTTCTCGCAATTCCCCCTGGAAACCATCGTGATTGAGTTGTTTATCCGTTACGATGGCCCAACTGACCTGCTTTCATTCTCAACTGTCATCTCTCACTGATGTCCCGTCAGCGTAAACTAACAGCGCAGGCAGGGTTGCTATTCCATTCTTACTCATTAAAAAAAAACATTATACCTATCACTACACAACCAACGTCGTTAATTTCTTTTAATAGCATAAGTACATATAACATGTGGTCTATAACAACTAATACTAAACACCGCTACA
Source organism: Galleria mellonella (assembly GCF_026898425.1). NCBI lineage: Eukaryota > Metazoa > Arthropoda > Insecta > Lepidoptera > Pyralidae > Galleria > Galleria mellonella. The sequence goes on along the minus strand of NW_026442162.1, from coordinate 1,465,007 downwards.
TATTAATTCTCCTTTGTTGCATCAAAGAATATAGCCGAATGACGTCTAATTTCCTTCTTCGTGAGCTCTCTGTGGCCGACTTCAGCTTCATAATCTGATAACCAGTTGGCGGGATTCAATTAACGCGCCGTGATACCTAGGTCTTTGTTATTCCATAAATAATGTTAAGCCATTATTAAAATAAATAATCTACATCTGAAATGTATTAAACGAGACTAATAAGAAAGTCAATGTGACTAAGTATACGAGTATATAATATAATAGTGTTTTTATTATCGTACTTAGTAAAAACCTAGGTAAATCCCGCGGCTTTGTCCACGTGAATTGACATAATCGATAGTGTAAATGTTAACATAAGAAATGACAAAATTATATTCAAATCTTTAGAATTTAGAATTTGTTGATATAAACAATAAAAATATTTCAGTCTCCCCCATATGTCACATAATAATTAATTAATTAATTAATAATTATTTATTAACGATTATTTTTCGATCTTTTTCAGAAATAAATCCATTCTTGCTCCTTCTTTGGATAAATTGACAGTTTCACCAGTACTTCATTTGAATTTGTATAAAAGGAAATATTTAAAAGTATTGAAAAATAAGTTTGTTCAAATAAATAACTTTATACATTTGATCAAATAGATACCTCTATGCCATATTTGTTCTTATAACTATGCTAAGTAAATCACGTATATCGAAATCATCGTATATCAAACCGGATCGATATTCGAAATAAATTCGATTCCACCCTGTATATTCAGGAAACAATGCGGGCGCCTAGTTCATAGAGCGAAACAGCGCCGAAGTAATTTTCCCGGGGCCCGGTGCATGGCGAGTTCGTCGCGAGTTTGCTAGTTAGAATTCGGGTGTAGTTCGGAAATTAATCAGGGCCCATTGTGGCCGCTTTGTCGCGGGCCCTGGCGCCAATTATTGGCTGCGCTGCGCACCGCCGTAATTGAACCTGCCTCGAGGCTGTTCCCAACTGTGCTGGCTGCCGATTGGAAAAAGTTACCTGCACTGTTTCAATGCTATTTGATAAGATACATTTTATTATACGATTTTTTTTTTAATTTTTGTTTTTACTTCTGAGAATACAAACATGCTGACTAATGGAAAATGCGATAATTTCAAAAATGGAACATAAACAATATTTTTTTTTACAACACAGGGGGCAAACGAGCATGCGGCTCACCTGATGGTAAGTGACTACCGCCGCCCATGGTCACCCACAACACCTACGGCATTGCAGGTGTGCTGCCGGCCATATAAATAATATACATAAACAATATACAACATAAATATGTGTACCACCAATATCACCACTCATCATGCGTAAGTACGCATATCTAAAAATACTAAGCCATTTGTGTCTACATTGATACTTACGATACTGAATTGAAACTGCATTACCATATCAGCCGTTAACTGTCCATTGCTGAACATAAGTCTCCCCCTTATTGGGGGGTTTTGCCCGTAGTTATCTCGCTTGGCAAACTATTTAGCAACCGCAGTTAGGTTTTGTTGATGTTTTAAAAGAGACGCCGCTCCCCATCCCTCGACCGTTAAATCCCATTAGTCATTTCTTACGACGTTCACAAGAAAGGTAGGGGGTAACCTATTCTATGCCGGGACCACACGGCAGTCTGCATTTATCATCATCATCATTTCAGCCATTATCCATCCACTGCTGGACATAGGCCTCCCCCATAGATTGCCATAAGAAACGGTCCTGAGCCACCTGCATCCACTCAATTTCTGCTATGCATTTCAGGTAGTCACTCCGTCAAGTGAGGGGTCGTCCTACACTGCGTTTATCCGTACGGGGTTGCCACTCGGGAAATTTTCTTCCCCATCGATTGTTGGTTCTTCGAGCTATGTAATCAACCCATTGCCACATCAACTTGCTTATCCTTCAGTCTGCATTAAGTCATCAAAATTAAGTAAGTAAAATAGTGCAACACATAATTTTTTACAAGGGTTGGATACCTACTTTTGAAAAAGAGAGAAAGAGAGAAGCCCTTGGTTAACCTAATTGAATTTTCTAATTTAAAACACGAAGTATTGTATCATCCTATAGTTAATAAACGACAAATTTTAATAAATAAAAAATATTAATAGGTAAAACGATTAGCAAACAGATCGACGAAAATTTACTTTTACGAGTACATGTTCATAGAGTCAACAATCACGTTGTATTATGCAATTGTTCCAAGCTGAATGAAATAAATTGCAAGTTCCCATTTACAATATTCGTTTTTGATAAATAAAAATTGAAATAAAACATGGTTGGTTCGCAATTTGGCAGGTTTGTAGCCATTGTCGCTGGCCGCCGCGCGCTGTTCGATGTCCGAGCTCAATCCACTGATTGATTACAATATAGTAATTTGTGTGAAAGTGTTAACTTCGTCACATTCCCATTTTTTTTTGTCATGTTTATTCAACATGAACAAATGTATTCACGGAATTCAGTGACTGTTGTTCAAAGTGAGTTATCTATTAATAAACTTTAAATTAAAGAATTTTTAAGAAAACTTATTTTATAAAATTTACATTACACAATTTATATAATAAAAAATCTACATCAGTATATTTTCCATTCTATGCTGCATAAAAAGATCATACTCGAACATTATCATAAATTATTTTCATAACTTACGTGAGTATGAATACTTTCGATTAAAAAAGAATCATCAAAATTGGTTTAGAATTACTGACGACATCACTGACAAAAAAAAATGAAATTGAGAATATTAATAGTTTTAATATTTTATTCTTACAAATACTACAATATCATTCTATTAATCACCCAAAGTGATCATTTTCAGTACCAAAGTACAATAACACCTGTAATGAAGCTGTCTGACGGTACTACGTAAAAAGGACAAAAACAGCAGGCTACTCAATACATTGCCTCCGAACGATGACAGTCCACTTTCAGCAGGATTAGTATTAATTGAAATTTTGTTGCAGCCCTATTTCCATTTCCTTCTCGTCACATGTTTTTGCAATTATTTTTTACTACACACAATATGCGATATTAGTTTTGATGTGAACAAAATTTGGTGTTAAAAAATATCTAATTAGTGATGCATTTGGGTATAAAAGATCGCCTTTTGTGCTACACAATACTAATAGAAAATTCTTCAACAAGTCCTGTGATATTAGTGCAATAAAGTTTTAAATAATAATGATACTGTTCTTAGTAGAAGTTAAAAAGTACTGAGTAAATAAGTTTAAGCATGTTAAGGGGTCAAGTCCAAAAAATAAACAGATTTAATATGACACTACTATCTACACCTATCTACATATATAGCTGACAAATACAACAATGCTAAGTTGAAGTTGGGCAAAGTTTGCTAATAAATTAAACAATTCAACATTGCCCACTGTTAGTTCAGTTAAGTTGACTCTGCTAGTCATAAATCACTGGAGTCGATAGTAATAATTATCTAATCTTTGAGAAACACACTCAAAGGGTCGACTCTATTCGGCCAATGCTAACTTCTGCAGTGACATATACATAAACAAACATTGGTCTTTTATATTGTACAACGTATTTGGTTTCTGATGTCAGAACCTTCTTTAATGATAACTTAAAAATAGTATCTAACTAAATTGGGGTGTGATAATATGCCTCTAAGTGGGCCATTTTTATTTTCACAAAACTAAATTTTATCTCTTTAAAATTAATGACTACGAAAGTGGAAAGTTATAATTACTTACCTCGTATGATGGCTAAAGATTTAGATGACATTAAACACAGACATACAGAGCATAGAAGAAAATAAAGTAGCAAAATCTAACAAGTCCAAATTTTAATAAAAAAGATGTACAGTCTTTTAAAAAAATAATAAGTACAATCTTTAACCTTCAAGATTGGAATCAAAAGAAATATTAATTGTCAATTTTTCATTTTATTATGATTATCTCGTCATTTTATTTGCGCTCGATTGAATAAATAATTAGTATAAGAACACTTGACCGGTTTTTAAAGAAACGTGGCTTCGTTTCCACTGAAGACGAATAATTCAATTACAATTCTCTGGTCATTTGAAGATTTTCGAGTGCAGGCTTATTAGAGTATACTAAACCCAATAATGCCTTATTTACAATAAACTCACTTCGACATCAATGAGCAAGAATATGTCCCTACATGCAAGCTAATCGACTTTGTCACAAGAAAAGAAGTATTTTGAAAAGTAAAAAAAAGTGAATTCAGCAATGTTAATGATTCATTAATACTATTAGAGACCATTCTAGAATGATTTAATTATGTACCTAATTTTTTATTTATTTATTTTTTAAAATCTAGAAGTGTTTATCGATTTTTAGAGTAGACTGTATATTACCAAGTATAATTACTATCGTCCCTTAAAAAAAAAAACAGATCACCGTTCCAGTGCCGCTTCCTATATGTATTTACACAACAGTCTCTATTCTAAAAGGTTTCGACAGTAATTTAAATTAATTTATTAGAAATTAATTCCCTAAATCAACATGTTTAACCTCGTAATAAAAATTTATAACTTAGCACATAATAAGATATTGCTTATAAATGTAGTCATTGAAAATAATTGTACAACCGACCTTGCGTTCTAGTTTTTCTGCATGCCACTAATGAACTGTAAATCTAGAACATTTTTTTTTTCTATTTTTATTGTCTAATTAGTCATTAATGTTAATATAAAAATGAAATATTCTTATTTTTCTATTTAACACTTTATTGTACCTATATTACATGACTTGTTGAAAAGTTTTCAATAAGCATAGTGTAGTACAAAAGGCAATCTTATTATTGAAAAATTTCTTCCAAATTTACCTATTATATAGATATTTGCACATGAAATTTAGTAGCACGTTAAGAACATTTTTTTACCAGATAAAAATCTCTGAAATCACCACAACCCTGTAAGGATAAATTTTTGATCGAAATTTACACTTTTATTATCATTTTCTTTAATATATTTAAATAGTCTAATAGTTTGCCGTGTGGTCCCGATATAGAATAGGCCAGCCCTTCCTTTTCCATAGGTGTTGTAAGAGGTTATGAGAGGGAAAGGAATGGGCAGCAGCATCCTTCTTAAAACATCTCTAAAGCCTCACTGCGGTTGCCAATCTGCCTGCCAAGCGTGGTAACTTCTGGCAAAAAATCCGCCAAGGCTTATGTTCAGCACTGGACAATTAAAGGCTGATATAATAATTCTAATAGTAGTAGTTTGCAAAGGTAACTTTTTTATGTTTTGTTGCGTAATAGAGCCTAAACTTATAATTCCGCAAAAGAGTAGGGACCCTGTATAAACGGTAACCTTAAATGAATTGTAGAGAATCAAAGAATGCAATTTGTTTGGAACCGTTCCTTGTTGTTCTTTAAATAAAACCAAAAATGATAACTAACATAGTTGATATTGATTGTTGCATAAACAAAAAAAAACATATAATTGGAAAACATAAAAACAATTTCATAAACATAAATCAGTCTGCAGTATTCGCAAACAAAAGTAGGATAAAATGTAAACAAACAAAACAATAGCTAAGTCCTAAAGTCCGTTATTCAGGCACGGTTAATGTATTTGAGGTATAAACTCTAGGGGCAGCATAAAGCGACGGCATTAAAACAATGGTGAGTGTAACGCGCTGGTAACCGCCGCCAAATTTGCATTCCTTATTGCGAGAGCACATAAAAATGCTCTCATTAACCTGGGGTGGTCAAAAACAAGCACCCTGTCGACTAGTCGCTATGCGCTCGGAATGTACGCCCACTGAAATATGCTGCGATATGTGTAAATTACACAAAACATATGTTTTGCTGTATAAGAGAATACGTACATATTTAAGTTAGAAACAAAAGAGGGTAAGTAATAAAAAAAATACTCGACGCATTCACGGACACTATCAACTACAGTTACAATTATAATTAAACATCTATTATCTATCGTCTTATTCTACGAAATCTCAGACGCTCTACAAAATAAATATGTTAAATAGATTCATTATAATAATTGCTTTTATGTATAATTATTGTAACTACAAAAATAAATCGTATCTCAGTACTTATATTTTTTTTTGTAAATATCGGATATAAAATATAATAATGAATAAATTAGCTTCTATTTTTATGTACCATATCAACCGTTAACTCCCCACTGCTAAACACAGGTCTCCCCTTATTGGGGGGTTATCATGAAAATTTTAATTAGTAACAAATTAAACTAATACTCATTGTGTTAACAAATTAAAAGGTGCACTGCAACTTACAGAGCGTATAGCAACCCGTAGTGTCGTACAAAGACCGTCCACGGACGGTAATCGAGTATTCGCTGTATTTTCATTAAGGACTGTTTAAAATACCATGTTCGGGTGGCAATACTTCCAGCAACACTCCGACACTACACAGCGCCCCGCATGCCAAATGCCACGGCACGTGTCTTTTTATTGCTGCTATTGTTTATAACTACGAATTAGCGTTCCACGTTTAATACGACCAGCAAATTGGCTTCATTGTTATATTAATTCCATTTATAAACTACTAACCCGTACCCGCGACTTCGTTTGCATGACCGGAATAAAAATAGCCTTCTCCATTCTCCAAGGGGTGAAAAACAAACTCATCAACTCAAAAATTTGTATTAGTAAAATTTGTATATGACGGATATTGGAAAACAAATGTAGATGTGTGATAAGTTCATGGGCATATTTTGAGGAATAAAGGTTATGTAAAAAACAATTTTGGAAATATGAGTATATAGGAAGAGGAAATTCAAAAATTTTGTTAAAATGATCACTGGGATATGCCTATCAAGATGAGAACGGACAATCATTCTGTCGAATCGAAATTACGAAAAAGTGCTGAAGTATGTTGATGATAAGTATATACATGTCGTTGTACTTTATTTACGGTTAATATTTTGATCAATATTTTCACTAAATGGATTTGCATAAAATAAGGAAATTTGATACGGGCTGAACTTCTCCTCTATTACGGTATAGAATACATATTACACATAATATCAGTATTAGATTCGGTGCTAGAATCGTCAAATGTCAGTATGTTTTTTGTAGCAAAATCTTTCCCTCTTACATAGTTACAAAAACTAGACACATGTCATATTCATATCATAAAAGAACGAAAACATTTAAACTTTGAAACAGCGAAAGAGGTCGCATGTAACAATACATTTTATACTTTTACATGTGGGCAAAGCTGTGAGCTACAATTATTCTTTATTGTACACAAAACATACTGTTAATTACAATTCATTATAAACATAATGTACAAAGGCGAGCTTATCTCTAATAAGAGATTTCTTCCAGCAAAACCAATTAGTGTAAAAATAATTTGAACAATAGCTGAACTTATTCTGGTTAGCTATTTTTGAGATTTAGTTTAGGTAAACAGATGTAGATTTCCATAGTTGATGGTCATTTTAATTCCATTTAATGCTACACATAATTTATTATCTGATACCAAAACCGAAATAAAATGTTAATAAAAATATATTATAATTATCAAAATTCGTAAATCTCTGCTTATAAGTGGATTAGGTAAATTTATTAATTAAGAAAAGAACAGAAATGAATTTTCAGAATCTCGCCAAATTTATGTCGATGCTCATAATCTCCGCATTTTGAGGGTTAAAATTTAGGCCACAGTGGCAGCATTGTTCCATTAACACAATTTTATAACCGACATATTAAAATAATAAAAACTTATGCCTCTCTTAATTAAATAATTTAGCAGCGGGCTGGGCGGAGATATGTAAATTGTTTTAGGGGATAGATCAAACAACCCTTTTTTACGACTTTAATATGCGGTCGCTGAGGGGAGGGGGGCTATGAGACAGAAGAGGGGGGCCGGTGGGGGGATGAGGTAAGTTATGAAATATTTAATAACGGCGCACACGATTCCATTTGAATTACTTTCGAGGAAATGACGACGACGACGTGCAAAGCAGGCGGCACACCGTGCAGTGCGCGCTACGTGCCACCTCACGCCGCCGCGCCGCCGAAATGAACGCCCAAACAAATATCAAACAAACTTTATGGTTTATTAAAACGGACAAATGATGCAATATTTTCTTTCATATAGTGGGTGTATATATTAAAATTCTCAGTGCAACAAATTCGGCAAGCAAATAGGTTAAGAAAGGTTTAATAAGCATATTACTTAGCCGAAATAAGGTTTCATCTCTCCTATAACATGATGCGAGTAATTCAGTAAATTATCATAATTAAAATATTTTAAATATACAACGATTGTGTAATAAACTCAGACTTATAGTTTATTAGCTGTACCTATATATTATACGTAGATCTATCATATTTGCACTTTTGTTTTTGTCAATTTAGATAAAAATGTGTACATTCTTTTACAATATATGGTTTCTCCTTTTAACTACTAGTATCAATCTTCAAGTAATTTTATAATCCTTGCACAGTTTATTCTATTTTATCATATTTTACGAATAATTTAAAAGTAGTTAATTGAAAAGAAAAAATGTATTTATTACATTGTCCAACAGAACGTAGCGTCAGAGTCTAATAAAGAGCTTTCTACCCAATGTAAAATTTCGAAAACATTCACTTTTTTACGCCCATTGTGAAACCGGTATAAAGAGAATCGTTCCACTGTCTCATATACCAGGGGAGTGTTTTAATTAATGTACGTCGACAAATTGCGAAAAAACCCAAGTAATGACGTAGCATCGGCCGCCTGTGCGAGTATAATGACGTAGCGATGTCGTCATGTAATGACACTTATTACCGCGATGGGCCATCATCAAGATGCGCGGGTCTTTTAAGCGATGACTGCTAAAGTACAGATGCTTGTCGCAGTGAAAGGGTTACCTTTATAAAATTATAACTTTATTGTCATCAACATGGGTGTTGAAGTAATTAGGGAGGCTATTATATTTTTAATTATTTTCGGCTTATTTCGTATAATTAATTAAATGTCTTGTCGTTGATACAAAGTTAGGTAACGTTTGCTTGTATCAAATATAACCTATATTTACACGTTAATTACATATTCTATTATTTCAATTAATATAGATATAACATTTTTATATTATAACAGCTGTTAACTGTCCACTGCTAAACATAGGCCTCCCATATAAGGGATGGCGGAGGGAAAGGGGGTGGGGGGCGTTCGTCAGTAATTGCCGCGCTTGACAGACGCGTTGGCAGTTATGCTTTTGGTGATGTTTTAAAAGGTACGATGCTGGCCTCAACTATTAAGTTCCCTTAGTCGTCTCTAATGACACTCACGGGTAAGAAAGGGGTGGTCCATTCTATGCCGGGACCATACGGCAATTACATGTATAATATTAATAAGTAATTTTTTTACGACCACTTTTTGATACTTATTCAAAACCTATAATGTTTAATTTCATTTGTTATTTGTACATGTTAAAAAAAGATTACTAAATAATAGAGAAGAAAACCTTTAGTGACAGTGAATCCATATAACACATTTATATTACGCTGTTTAATAACAATGTCATTTGAGATTTTTCGCTATAACTTAATACTATTTTTAATTCATGTAATGAGACATACTTTGATATTTTGATATACACATAAATATGTATGTATAATAGAATATTTATATCGTATACATTGTTTGATATAAAGTACTTTTAAATAATGAAAACGAATCACGTTTTTATAGTGTACTTAGTTGATGTGCCTCGCCTTTCAATGGTTGTGGGTTTGATCCTTACACAGTTCAAACATTTATAAATAGATGTATGTGTTTGTATTGATGTAGATATCACTTGTTATAACAGCCGTTAACTGTCCGCCACTGAACATAGCCTCCCCCATAAGAGGGATTTTGTCAGTAGTTGCCATGTTTGGCAGGCGGGTTGGCAACCGCAGTTTTGGGTTTTCGTGATGTTTTAAGAGGGACGCTGCTGCCCATCCCTCCACCATAAGCTTCCTTAGTTATCTCTTACAACACTTACGGGAAAGGAAGAAGTGACCTATTCCATGGCGGAACCTACACGGCTACATATGGTGTAAACAGCACTTGTTTAGTACTAATACTAAAATCATCAAAAAAAACTAGATCAAATTTAAGACAAGTTGGCACTATGTAATATATCTAGGTCTGACATAATATACTTTTAAAAACAGCAATCAAGCTGATGGTAAGTGGTAAATGTTACCATCACCATAGACAATGCCGACCCAGAGCAGTGTGAATGGCGTCTTTGATTTTTTTTTATGTATTGTAAGGAAAGCCTTAATGCATATGTATCCAATATACTAAAATTTATAATAATAAAAATAATTTACAAACTTTTATAAGAAAAAGATTACACTACCTGACTCAACTAGAACCATCTCGTAAAAGTGACAATGAACTATGCACTATAAGAAAAATAAATTAAGGAGTATTAGAACATCTTTAGTAAGACACACTCGCCTCCACTTTAAACAAACCTATTTTGTTACGATATTACGACATTTCTTACAATCATCATGTGCCTTGCGTTATTAAAAATGCGAAACAAATGCCCAATGTAGAGATTAAAATAAAAAAAAAAGAAATTAATTGAATCCGTTGCCTATTTATGGTGCATGCCTATATGTCGTGGGGCGGGGACGTGGAATGGGGCCCTGAAAACATTCGCAGATAAATCGATAGCTAATTCGAAATGGCTTATTGTTGTCTGCGTCAATACAAAGGCACACAACTTTCACAGATATTGCTCATGCACAATAGTGCGGACACTTACATAGCTAAAACGGCAAGGGTTGTCGCAACCTAAACGGAGTCCATCTTGTACTTTGGCATGCAAATTGCCTTTAGTTTCCAACAGTAGAACAATAGAAATTACCAATATTGCTTACTTGTTATAGGCTATGAAAGGTAATAAACAATTTAGAGAGGTGTAAACTCATATAATTTACATGTTACTAAATTCAATGAAAAAATAAATATGTGGTTTACCTATTAATGAGACAGTCGTTAAAATTCATTTAAAAGAGTCAAGTTACAAATAGCAATGCACTCCTCTGAGAAGATAGATTCATCCAAGGACATTTAGCCATTTTATGAGAATTATATTTGTGGATACAAGATTGTAAGCTAGCGCAAAACATAAGGGCGTGGACATAATGCAGGAGAGCGGGCACGCGTGGGCAACAAACATGGCGGCCCTAACAACTTAATAAGAGGTTGTGCGTGATTTACGCACGCCCGCGGCGCCGGCGCATTCGCCCGCGTCGACTTATTTATCCTAATTTATGACAGATAAAAATCGCTTTTACTTAGCCTTACTCCTCAAAGCACTAAAACTGACAGTGTTAAGTTATCCTATAAGTGACTATTAATAAGGTATTCCAATAAAAACGAGAGCAACAGTCCATAAAATCCAAAGTTCAAACGCCTCATTAGCGCAAGGCGATTGAAACTAGCAGACGATCTGCGCTTGTGAATCGTGCATAAATCTAAACGCGTGCTAATTACGCCGCACCCAATAAATCTCTCTTATTATATAGGCCGTAAATATACCACAAATATACCAATAAATAGCATTCCGCGCGTCGTAGGCCATAGACCCCACTCGACGCCGCTCTCGAGCCGAGTTATGGCCCTTCGAGCGGCCAAGTTGGCCGTAACAATCGGTGTGAATCGAAAATAACCGGAAAATTTCCACAAGTTGTCTAATGGCTTATTGTTGTACGATTGTAGTATTATTGTCGTTACGGCTAACAAATTGCCATGTTGTCAATGTGTATTGAACGTTGTTTACTGGTTCTTAGGTTTATTATAGGAAAACGTTCGTGAAGCACTTTGGTATGTTCGAGTAATGAAATGAATATATTAAACGTTCATAGTAAATACATCAATTATAATGTTTTTTTTAAAGCTAATAGGTACATTGAGGATTACTGATTTTTTCTCAAAATTTTAAGATTGCATTATACATTAAGTTATTACTATTATTTTAAAAGAAATATTCTTCTGAATTGATTACTCAAAAGAACATTACACCCTAAATTATCAAATAGGATACTTTTAACGTCAATTCATAAAGACAAAACTGCAGGTAACAGATAGTTATATCTACCTACACATTATGTTATATCTATAGTTAATATCAACATTGAAACTGTTAACTGAAGTTAAGTAGTTTGGAAAGAAAAGCAATCAAGTTGGTAATGTTGGTATATCTGTGGGTGCATAAATTATCAACTATGCTTTGTTAACCCGTCTCGTAGTGCTCGCATCACGGACCTTATAGAAACATTAGAGATTCTATGAATCGGAAATTATTAACTATTCTAATTATACAGTGCACATGAATTTGCGCTTTAAAAATATAATATTTAAATTCAATTCACCTTTATTCAAATAGATTTGTTTACAAGCACTTTTAAATAGTTTTTTTTATAAATACAGAGTTTTTTCATACTGCTTAGAATGGCAAGCCCACTTGATGGAAAGTGGTAACCGTCGCCTATAGACATGAGCAGTACCATGGACATAACAGAGTATACTGTTTCGCCCATGATACCCCCATGCGTTGCCATTCCTGAGGACTAAGGTGTTATTCCTCTGTACCCAGTAAATTCACACCATATCCCACCCTTCAAACCGAAACACAGCCATGCGAACACAGCTGCTTCACGGTTGAAACACGAATGGGACAAAGGTACCCAAGCAATCGACTTTTGTACAAAGTCTCCCTCTGGTAAAGTTCGGAAAGATATTATCTGTTGAGAAGAGCCCGCAAAAAACTCAACAGTATATCTTTTAAATTTCTATTAACATTATGTGTTGCTCTCATTTAAATGTACTATGTCTAAAATTATATGATCGACTAACACCATGCACATTTGTCATTCGAGTAATCGTTTAGTGTGTAATAGGCTTTGTTCAATAATAGTTTTTTAATAAAAGTTTTAAACTTATTAAAAGGCAGATCCAAAATATCCTTCGGTATCTTAATATAACATTTAATGCACATTCTCATAAAAGACCTACTAACTTTTTCTAAACGATACTTCGGAACAGCAAGTTTGAATTTATAAATATTTATTATTAGGATTATTAAGTTCGCTGTTTAAGAAACAGTTGAATATTGCTGCGTATAATATACAAAATGTTTGCGTATGCATATGTATTGTGAAACTACTTTGAGAATATTTGCTTTCTTAAATTTCTCTCTCAGTATTATTGTATACATATTAGTTATAGATATGATTACTGTATTTAAAATTGTTCATCTTCAAAATTCCTAACTGATTTGCATTGTCATATTTGAAAATAAATAAATTATTGGATTATACTAATTTTGGCAAGGACGACAATAAAAGTCAAATTCTATGACCTTTTTTTTTATACAACTTAAAATGGCAAACAAGCTGACGGTCCACCTGGTGGAAACTGGTAACCGTCGCCTATAGACATGAGCAGTACCATTGACATAACAGAGTATACTGTTTCGCCCTGACCTGTAAGCACGTCGCGTTAAATCATAACATAAATTTAAATATATCCTAATTCATTTACTATCTTTAGAAATAATATGTAGGTATTTAACACTTTATTGCACCTTGCATATAAAAATATACAATGACAATTTAAAATTAAAACAGTAGGATAAAATACAAGTACAGATCAAATAATAAACTTAGAAAAGACGTATAAAAAATGCGATTTTATCGCTAGAGCAATCTCTTACAGATAATATATAATAAGTACATAAAACATCAAAAGCAATAATAACTAATATCCTCCACTTTGAGAGAATACCTGCGCTTAGTTCTGAGATTTTAATGGGTTTTTATGGATATGACAACAATACTCTTACATTAATTCTAACCTAACACAGAAGTGCGGTAATGGGGATTAGCAACCCCATTGCTATCAATGTACCCAATCTAGTTGATCTCCATGCGGTTTTTCTGGAAAAGATTGTGGTTGGTTTCGAAACGATAGACTAACTGATCTACTTCGTCTTTATGTACCATCCCCTACTAGTGCCCTATCAGTGTATATCGATAGCGCAAAAGCGGGTTATTATTCCATTATCATCCATTAAAAAACAACATGGAAGTGCGCCACAATTTGTTTTTTTCTAGAAGTGTCGAATCATTATTACTATTCCTCTACAATTATAAAAATCGCCGTCAACAAGAGCACGAAAGAGGGTTATCTTGGTAGGAATCGAGAACTCTTTATCGCGACAATGGGCTCTCGTCTCGCTAACGAGGTGATTCTGCAATCCTAGCCGCCGGACCGGTCATTAGCGGTCACTTCAACCGTCTTGTGCCGATGCAAAAAATACTTGGCACGTGAACATAGGTCTTATCAAATTCCGCTGTCTTTGCTGTAGCTGCCTGGTGCAGCTTATTTGATAGTTTGATAGCGCGTTCATAGATTACATCAACAAACCACGAATTTTTTAGATTCGTAAACCCTAAAATTTCGTGAAATGTTCCGTGAAAGTCCAGCGTTTTTAGAGTAGCCGACGTAAAATACGCCATCCCCTTCTTTTTCTGTGGGTGTCGTAAGAGACGACTAAAGGAACATAATGGTAGAGGGATGGGCAGCAGCGTCCCTCTTAAAATATCTCTAAAAGCCTTACTGTGGCTGCCAACTACTAGTAAAACTCCCCTTATGGAGTGGTGGAGTAAACGGCTGAAATGAAATGAATTACCAAAGAAAAAAATTACTAGATAACTAAATATTCAATATCTTCTTAAAAGTAAACTTAAGGAATGAACTTAAAAATATTAAATGTAATAAAGTACTCGAGAATTTTTTTTTTATGAATAATAATGGAATGGTAATTCCGCCTGTGCTAACGATATACGCTAGCAGGGCATCAGTGAGGGATGATAGATGAAAATCAAAAGGCAAGTGAGTTAGACCATCGTGAAGAATACACCTGGAATTCTTCAGCACGATGGTTTCCAGGAAAAACCATATGAAGTTCGGTCTGACAAGGTATATTGCTAGCGATGGGACTGTTAGTCCATATTACTAACAATCCCTTCGCCCGTAGACTCAAATCAGGTTTTAATTAATACCAAAATAGGTAGAATAATAAGTTTACTATTGTAATCTTTTGGAGAAAACAATAAAGAGTATGTATCTATCTATCTATCACAATTCTAAAAGAAGGAAGTGGGCGACAAACTAGATACCAGAAACATTGAACATGCAGATAATTTTTAACCGGCTTCAAAAGGAAGACATTTACAATTCAACTGTTATATATATATATTAGAATTCATCTAAAAATGAAGTTAATGTGTTGTAATTCTGATAATCTTCAATTTGGTATTTTAATAATAAATAAAAAATAAGCGGTTAATAATTAGTTATTTCTATTTTACTAAATTAATTTGATATAAATGTTATTACTAAAATATTTATTTTGGGGTAAATATAATATCATAGTCAACAATGGAAGGATTACGGTTCCACGACAATATGTGCAAGGAATGTTCGAATTCACACCGTTATCAAAATAAAGCTGATTGTATACTAGATACGAAAATAAAATACAGTCGAACATAGAATTTTCTCCTTTTTTGAAGTCTATTAAAATATGTAAGTACTTTATGCTATGTCTATGATTAAAATATTGTAATTAATAGTTAATTATTGATCTACAAAATAAAAAAGATGACAGTCCTGCTAAAAACTTGTTAATTGACAAAAATGCAATAATAATTGCTACTTACAAAAAATATTTTTATATAACAAAAGAAACAAAAAGAAAAATATACATTGCCAAAACAAAAAATATATACAATTTATTTAAATATAAAAATTTTATGTTCTGTATTGAACACAACTTAAAATGACAAACAAGCTAACGGCGTACCTAATAGAAAGTGGTAACTGTCGCCTATAAACATGAACAATACCATGGACATAACAGGGTATACTGTTTCGCCTATGATATCCCAATGCCATGCCATTCCTGAGAACAAAGATGTTATTCCTCTGTACCTTGTAAATTCACTGCCATATCCCACCCTTCAAACCGAAACACAGCTATGCAAACACAACTGCTTCACGGTAGAAACACGAATGGGACAGAGATACTAAAGCAAACGACATTTGTCAAAGTCTTCTTCTGGTAAACTAATATACATATATTAATTAAAATAGCGGCCATTTTCAATTGATAAAAACAAAAACATATTTTATGTCTAAACTTAATTATAATTGAATGTATTAAGATAAGCATCATTACGAATAATTATGGATTGTTTGTCTAGTTCTGTCAAAATATTATAAGAATTATGTATCGTTTTTAGTTTTTAATTTAATCGTACAATATAGTTTCTCCCATATAAATATTTAGTAATAAATCATATTGTAATCCTATTTAAGCAGCATGGAATAAATGTTGACCTGTTTTTAGCGAAACATTTGAACAGCAGCTTATTATGGTTTGGCAGGAGGTTTTGTCGGTAGTTGTCACGCTTAGCAAGCGGATTGGCAACCACAGTTAGGCTTTGGAGAAGTTTTAAGGGAGACACTGTTGCCCATCCCTCGCCCTCCCTTAGTCGCCTCTTACGACACCCACCATTCCATGCTGCAGGCGGCTACATTCGTGCCATTAATAAATAAAAGGGAAACTTTGTACAAAAGTCGATTGCTTGGGTACCTCTGTCCCATTCGTGTTTCAACCGTGAGGCAGCTATGTTTGCATGACTGTGTTTCGGTTTGAAGGGTGGGATATGGCGTAAATTTACTGGGTACCGAGGAATAACACCTGAGTCCTCAGGAATGACAACGCATGGGGGGTATCATGGGTGAAACAGTATACTCTTTTATGTCCATGGTACTGCTCATGTCTATAGGCGACGGTTACCACTTTCCATCAGGTGGACCATCAGCTTGTTTGCCATTCTAAGTTGTATAAAAAAAAACCATAGATTCTTACTACTAACACCATATTACGTAAAATACCTAAATCATTCAACGGCTGAGTACCTATTAGTCAAATTAATCAAAAAGAAAAAAAAACTCTAGACATGGGTGAAAACTCTGCATGGTTCTTTTATTAAACATAAAAACGCTATCAATGAAAAATTACATCCATACTTTATTGTCCAATAAGCTTTTAAATTATTTACTTGTCAGTTCGTATATTTCGAGTCAAATATTGCAAATAGGTTTTTAATATTTTATTTTAAACCAACTTCTTTACTTTTAACAAGGACTTTTTTAACAGAAAGTGGCAGAAATTTCGTGAATCGCATATTTATTCATTGAAAACTAACAGTTTTAATAGTATTATTATTATTATTATTATATTATGATAAAAAAAAAATAACAAGTTTAAAAATAGCCAAATATTCTTCTCTGAATATAATTATCCCTTTTTATAAATACAGAAGACTGTTTCCTTTAAGTAAACACATCTTTATTTAATACATAAGTATTTTTCCTCTAAATATTTTTCCTCTGAACACAAGCGTTACTAATTTAATATTATGATTTGTAAAAGGAAATGAGTACGTACCTTAACTAGAGATTCGTCGATTCCCTGTTACATACATCTCTACAACGATTCGGTTTGTGCGACCGGCTGGAATCGTCCCGAACAGGCTTATTCCACCCTGATTCCGTGCTCGTTTGAGAATAAATATTGTAAACGGAACGATTGGGAAATTAATACCTATCAATATTGAATGTAAACTATATAATATTTAAAAAAAATCCGTGAATAAAATTGTTGACACTAAACAAAATGTATTATAATTAAGTAAGTAAAATACTTAAAGAAGAAGGATAATGCCAATTGAAAACTATTCGATAAATGTAAAAAAAATATTACAGTAAAAAAATAGCATTATTAAAAATAAATATCTAAAATATCTGTATAATACAATTAAATATAGTTTCTAAGTTTACACTAATAAATTCAATTACGATTAAATAAGTTATTTCCCCTCGAAAAGTAAAGCAAACATAAATGTCGTAAATTTATATGAAATAAAACAAAACAGTCCAAATATACCCAATTAAGAGTTAATAGGGTCGGTATAATGCATGATTTATCCCAACAAAGATATCTAATAATGGTTGGAAACACGTATTAATAAAATACAAAGCTATTCATTACGTGCGGGGTACAACGCGGCGCATGGAAACGTGTAATTAGGGGTATTGGAGTCGGTCATTTTCGATAATTCATAATGTATGTTAATTATGGAGGTAGGTACTTCGCCTCAGGACAACCTTTAGTCCGCGACTGCAGAGAATAAGCGATAGCGTTCTCATAATAAACACCACAGGAATAGGACTTTAAAATAAAAATATTTTAATATTACTTAATTAGAGCATAAAAATAAAATGTAACTAAATAACTTTATACCCTCATTATTATCTACGCACTTATTATATTTTCTTGTTTAGTACTTTTCGTAAACAAATTCATATTCTTGCCACAATTGTTTTTTTTTTATTACATTAAATGTCAGTTCCTTATAATAATTATATTAATTTCATTATAAACTAATATATTTAGAACATATAAACGTAATATATGTAAATTATCAATATAGATAATTATATACACACCTTACATCTACGTACTATACATATCAAAAACAAGTCTATAAAAAAAAAATTAAAGCTAAAAAATTTCTTTTAAAGTTAAATAATTTTTTTTTTTTAAAATTTAATAATACATAGTAAAAATAATATATATATAATATTTTTTTTAAATTTAAGTTTATTTTTAACGGTCAATAAAAACAATTTTCGGTAACGACAACTATAGTAAGTTCTTAACATTCCCGTTATAAATTTGTAAAAATTGATTTTATTATATTTATTTATCAAATAAAATATAAAAAACATTTTGATATTAAAGACACATTTTATCCTTAATCACGTTAAAAAATCCGCAGGTTGCTAATAATAATAATAAATAACCAATAACCTAATAATAAACAATAACCCAGAATATCTACCTAATTATTATTATTCCCCTTGTACCATCTTTACCAATACATCACAATATTGTAATGTTATTATATATGTATAAGTAAGCATGGTGTTTATACAATATATAAATGCCTAACTAGAGGAAAAAAAACTGCTAACTATATTCAGTTTTGTTGCGTTGATAATTTTTAATGGCACATATGATGTAAAGGTAGAAAAATAATAATAAAAAATAAATATATAACTAATAACAGTTTTTAGGTATATTATTGAAATTATACATTTTTATTTATGACAAAACGGCAATTTATTATAAATTAATTAATTAAGTTTTCTGCAAATGCATATAAAAGTGGTACTGAAATATGAAAATCATATTCCAATAATTTATTGTCTGAACCAAAAAGTTCGCAGCGGGTAAGACTTGAACCCACAACTTACACATATAAATGACTCGATATTAGTTACATTTTTGATGCACTAAATGCAATGAAGACTGCAACGATATCATTTCTCTGCCCGAACAAGTAAATCGTGATAATTATTCATAATGTCTGGAACGGTGAATGGATGTCAAACACAATTCCTTAACATCTTAATGAATTTAATAATTTATTTAAAGTTTTGTATTGTATTGTATTAATTTATTAGACTTTAATATACCTAAATAGTGTAAATGGTTTTTTTTTTTTTAATGAATGAAAATTAACACCATATGTATTAAAAAAAAACTTTTAGCCCATAATAATTCATATTATGATAGTTTCCAGGGGGAACCTATATTGGACATATTAAAAATTTCATATACATATGGCAGATTTATCTGATCTCATAGAGTATACTACTTAGAGAAGCTGAAAGAAAACTATAGAATGTTTAAGGTTACTTAATTAATTACTATAATTACATCGTAAGTTATAATTAATTTTTAATTCTCTACATAAAGCTTGTCAGGATATTTCAAATTACATTTAAAAAACATTGAAAATTATAAATTAGAATCATAACTAATGTCGAAGCAAACGTCAGAAAAAATAAAAATTTAAATTAACTCTATAATAAAATTTAATGTTAATTTAAGATTTTAATGCATTATTTTAAATTAAGTTTTTTTTTTTTTTATTATTGGATCTATATTAAATCGTCAATAAATAATGTAAATTTAGTAAATTCATGCATATGAAGATTGAATTAAACATTGTTTTTATTTAATAAGAAACTTTGTTTTTTTTTTATTTCTTTTTATTTAATATCGAGATTAATGATTCACTTGGCAAAAATAGGGTAAGTTGATGTTAGAATGAGTGGACAATAACAGTACGCAATGTTATATTATGTTTAAAACTTATGCCCATTGTTTAGCAATGTCTATATACATGCACAACGGGAATTTTATGAACTTACTGAATTTGTCATTTCCAAGAATTATTTCAACTTCATCTGGAAGTCTACTTCAGAGTACGCAGAATAGTTTTTTTCTTACAACAACAGGTAACGACGTTAGTAAATAAAGTAAATATCTTTGATAAGTATATCCAGGGCATTTTCATTCAATTCCATATTTTCCAATTGTCACGGTGATGTGACTAAAGGGTTTGCCATCGCTATATAAAGACATACTTTTTTTTTTATACAACTTAGAATGGCAAGCAAGCTGACGGCCCACCTGATGATAAGTGGTAACCGTCGCCTATAGACATGAGCAGTACCATGGACATAACAGAGTATACTGTTTCACCCATGATACCCCTCATGCTTTGCCATTCCTAAGGACTCAGATGTTATTCCTCTGTACCCTGTAAATTCACGCCATATCCCACCCTTCAAACCGAAACACAGCCATGAAAACACAACTGCTTCACGGTACAAACACGAATGGGACAGAGGTACCCAAGCAATCGACTTTTGTACAAAGTCTCCCTCTGGTAAATACTTCTATTATGACTTATTCTGTGTTTGTATCTACCTAAAAAACTGATAGTAGTAAACAGTTGAGTGATCCACCTTAATTCTTACTTTACAAGATTACCTTCCCATTTCTCCTGTGAAGTAGCATACGAACATTCTTGTATCAACAGATTGAAGGATAAGACAAAATGCAACGAGATGTATATTATTACGTGATAAAAATTATAAATGCATGGGCGTTACACATCTACGACGTCAATTAAGTTATTCATTTTTATCAATGGGCAACGCAACCATTTACCATAGACAATCTACATACTCCTATTTGTCCATTGCCAGTAAATACTATAAAAATCCAAATTGTCAAAAGATTAGTTACTAAATCAAAAGACAGTCGACATTGTATACATTTTTGTTTCAATTATTCCAGCACACGCAATTAACTCAGGCTATATTCTGATCCGAATGAAAATTTCCGTGAGCGCGAACTATTCGCTCACAACACTTTTGTGTGTTTTTCACGGCTTCAACGAGCGATACTGAAAAGCCTCGGGCTCCTAATTAGGCTGAAGTCGGACGTGCCAATTAATTCAAGTTTCATTCGGAAACTTTGCTGCGTCAATTAATTTCATAGTTAATTAGCGAGCACCGCCGCCCGGATGAAACCGCCTTCACCAAAGAATGGGCTAACGAGTAACGCTGCTTGCCCGCGGCCACATACAATGCACCAATTACAACAGCTTTGTTGCAACTCTATTCGTATCATAGGTTCGTTCTGTGACGATCCTTTCAAATGGGATAGCATATTGGACAGACAATGAAGGTTCGAAGTAAAGAGGTGGACCGACAGCTTGTTTGCCATTCTAAGTTGTATAAAAAAAAAGAGGAACACTTTTCACAACACAAAGTTCATATTCTGTAACACGAGAAAAAATAATGTTATCTTATCACTGTCGGTAATATATATGAAATATTTGTTTCTGCAACTTAGAATGGTAAATAAACTGGCGGCCAACCTGATGGAAAGTGGTAACCTTCGCCTATAGACATGAACAGCAGCATGGGCATAACAGAGTATACTGTTTCGCCCATGATACCTCTTATGCTTTACCATTCTTGTAGACTAAATTATTTAATGTTAATTACAAAATATCAATGGGGGTATCATGGGCGAAACAGTTATATCCATGGTACTACTCATATCTGTAGATGACAGCTACCACTTTCCATCAGGTGGGCCGTCAGCTTGTTTGCCATTCTAAGTTGCATAAAAAAGCTCACTACTTAGACGCTTCGTTTTTTTCAATCAAAAACCCTGTCAATCTACAAGAATTATAAAGCGTAGCTCGGCTTTGAGGAAAGTTTTAATAGAGATTTTATAAGTTATATCTTTAAAAGCTTATTAAAGTTCTGTGCAAATAAATCTTTCTTATAAACTTTTGCAGCTCTACGATTTACCACACAAGTCAATCAAGTGAACGTTTAATAAAACGTGTGAACAATGTTAAATTAATTAGTTCATGATTAGTTTAGTTAAACAAAAGTACTTTACCTTTATTTTTTATAGCACGGGGGACAAACGAGTATGCGGTTTACTTGATGGTAAATGACTATTGCCGCCAATGAGCAACACTGAAGGAATTGCAGACGTACTGGCGGCCTTTTAAAAAGGAATATACTCTTTTTTAAAGGTTACGATATTGTAAATAACATATAATTATAACATTCCTATTATAGGTGACACGTACTGACATCTATTTTTTCAATATTAAAATCTGTTTTCCCGCATATTTATATTTCTAATGTACAAGGGAATTTCAATAAAGATGATACTACGATGGACAAAATCCGCAGTAGGCTATAAAACTATAGTTATAAATATCTATTTATTTTAATATAAAAGTTCGTGTAAAGATGTTTGAGTATCTGTTCCTGAATCACTTTTTGTTTTTTTTTTTATAAATGCAACATTAGAGATCTTGGTGTGAAATAATATTCAATAGCATATTAACTCTTTTATGCAAATAATATTAATTTACAATTCATAATATAATAATGTATTCGTTTTATTAAAAATGTATGTATTATCAATTTTTTCATCTAAAAATTACATCTAGTTACTTTATCTATATGTCAGACGCGTTATGGCTGAACGTGCGGCGTGCTTGTGCCGCCGGCGACCCATTAAAAATAATCGATCCTTGCGAAAATATCGAGGGCTTTCCACTAATGACATCGCGCTAGAAAACAAAGGGAACGGGGTCGTGGCAGTCCGTCTGTGAGAGCTAAACGCGCAGTTGCACCACTTGGCCCTGCTGACTTTTGGGCGCGCCGAGACGCTCGTTGATTTGATGATTTTCCCTCCTTTTCCTACCTTCACGAGTTTGTAATTAATGAAGTCGATTTAATCACTACCAGCAAATATAACTGCATATAAGAAGTAAGTGTATATATAATAAACGACGTATACGTCTATTTATTCCTTTTATATGAAATAAACCACTAATAATAATATTGTTATTGCGGTTGAGTATTTTTACCGAGAATTAATTATCAAATTCTAAAAAGAGAATTGTCCTTTAATTTAAGAAGAGACTTTGCTTGTCTTTACATCTTTTACTGTTTGTATAACGTATTGTATTCTTAAGAATTTTTAGATATGATGCCTACCGCTATCTTTCACCATCGCACCGCTCGCCATTGGCAAGAAATACATTCTCACACCTCAAAAACAAAATGGTCACGCACAATGCAGTTTTAGAGGAGCTTCCTCTTTGTGAACACTCAGATTGTGGAATGATCTTCGCCGAAGCTTTTCCTAAAGACTACAACATGGGGTTCTTCAAAAAGGGTGTTTAATACACCTTGGTTTCTTAAAAGACGACACCGCGCATGACATCCCTGATATTACAGGCATCCATAGGCTACGGTAACCCCGTTTACCGTTAGCCGAGCCTTATGATTGTTTGCTACCAAAATAGTATAAAAAATATATAACTAAGTTAGTTCTATAAACAACATTTCTTTACTATTTTCTAACAGACAAGCCGGCATATTAGCAAATGCATAAAAATGTCCTGATATAAATAATATTCTATTTTTCCTGTTATATACATATTTATATACTTTGTGGTAGTTCTCGCAGCATATTAATAACATATAATCTGATTTACTTATATGCATTCAAATAGCATTAGTGTGAAAATGTGTCACGAGACACGAACTACTTGTAAATGACTTTATTTAGTCACAGGAATTTAGTAGGCTGTTATGACTTATAGCAAGCACTGGAATTGTTTATTTTCTATCCGGACCCAACAATAATTATCTCTTGTATTAACAAAGCATGTTAGAGACATTTATTATTACAGAAACAGGGCGTAATCAGGTTTAAACGTCGATATATACATATGTACATTAATATAATTTTATTATACCAGCGAATTACGTTAATTTCTTTTTCATACACATTATTAGCGACCCGGCTCGGATACGCGTGGAAGCATAGTAACACACGTTTTTTATATACCTACTCGGATTCAAGACTATTCTATCTTTCAAATTTTCAACTAAACACATTCACAAAAAATTGTTGAAAATCCAACACGAGTTTGAGAAAGGGTTTACAATTACCATACTGATCAAACATTTTTGTATATTTTAATTTTTTTTATCGTGTTTTAAAAATGAAAGGACTTCACAAATAACAACAATTAAAACATTAGTTACATTCTAAACAAAACCAATAGACGTTCATTGATAGACTAGATATAAAACACAATAAGTTTTACGGGCGTTAAAATATATTACGATTTTACGAGTACATCGAGTGAAGTTTATTTCCCAAATTCGGTGTTTAATAGGTTAATTCACGTGGAAGATGTTTGCGGAGCGCCGCGGCGGCCGCGCCTGCCAGCCCGCGACGCCGCGCGCCTTCCTTGTTTTTCTTACAAATGAAATTATTGCACGAATAAAATATTTTACTGTCTGTCAATTTAGCTGGTTCACTCCGTCGAAATGTTCCGCCAGATATTAAGCAGAGGTTAAAATTTTATTTGCGCGGAGTTATTGCCCGAATGCGGCACCGGCGTGATGTTGTTAAATTCTCTCCGGTACATCGCTCGTTCGTGGGCTATTATTGCTTGATGTAATACAATGCCTACAAATAAAATAAGATACTCTTATTTATTACTTCGGAGAATATCCCTAGGACTTTAATATGCCGAGTCAAAGACTACAGTGGGTACATTTTCTGTAAAGATATCTAGGTATTTATTGCTTGAATCGTGACAAATGTATATGTCTTATTGTTAAAAGTTTTAGAAGTACACATTATATTTAATGTGTACTTCTAAAACTTTTATTCTATAATTTAATTCAATATAATAATAAAACCACCAGTTCAATTTATGTGTAATTTGGGCAAGAGAGCTCGACTAGTTTCGTAACCATTCGAGACTCTTAATCTTAAACAACTCTGACGCGACTGCCTGACTACGCGCTTTACGTTAAAGCATTAGCTATTACATTAAAATACAATATATATATATCGCCAAGATTTAAAACCTCATCTCGAAAATAAATTAAGGTAACATGTCAACATTAGGTATAGCAATATTTATATACAATTACATTAAAATCCGTTGATTCGTTTATGCGTGAATCGTAACAGGAGTAAACACCATACATTATCACAATCTATCACAATTACAACTTGTTCTATCTATGATAATCGTCATGAAAAAAATTACTATAATTTTTTTTAATTTACTCTAATAAAAAACCACTTCAATTGTAATAAAATTAAAACCAACACAAGAGTAAATACTGTCAATTGTAGAAATAATCATTAAAATTGTTTCCGAATTTAAAGATAGCGCATACTCGTAACATACAAATACGAAAAATACTGACAAATTGGAATTATTCTTCTTAAAACCACTAAAAAACCTTTAAAAAAAAACTAAATATATTTAATAACACATAATATATCTAAAATATGAAATAACTAGGTACTTTGGAGACGTACCTACAAAATCGAAGCGACCTGCAATGCAATCACTACGAATTCATTAAGCGCGCTTAACGACAACCTCTTGAGGTGTGACCCCTCCATCTATAGTTCATATATCGCCATAACATAGGGTTGAATAAATTGTACCATAATTCCTATTGGCGTTAATAATAATCGATCAAATATAGACGAATTTATTGCTAAAAAAAAACATACTTAAATAATTACAATATCTGAATTATCTGTTTTATTATAATAATAATTAAATGAAAAACCTGAATAATAATTTTGCAATAAAACGTAAAATATATTTTTTATGCGACTTATTTATTTTATTTAATTGCTTATTTAATCTTTATTTATTAAAAAATGTAAAATCATTATAAATACTGTTCATTATTTAAATAAATTTTTACCCTAATAGCTATATATTCACGAAGTTATGCTAGAAATGCATCATATAGCTGGAGGCTCAATCATTAAGGCATCATTAAAAGTCCGCGCCAACCTGTTGGCTGTTGGTCGGCTGGCGCGCACTCAAACGCCCATTCTTTGCAATCTAAACACACAATTTTCTGTATTTTCTTTTTAATTCGACTTAGAACGTTTAATTGGAATACATTTTAAATCTTTACCTCGCTGACGGGAGTGAACTGTGACATTTTTTGGAAATACAAATGATAGAAAGAATTAACCGTCGCAAACTAATCATTATAGCAAAGATTAAATTCTCCACATATTGTTATCCATCCTCCGCCCCAAATGTTAATATACTCTTTTAATTAATTATGACAATAATTGTAATAATAATATTATATTATTTGACTGGGAGAGAATGCTTTTAGCATTAAGTCCGCCATGTCCACATATTTATACTAATGAATAAATAAAAATAAATAATAATATGTCTTTTTCATCTCCACAAGTTACAGATTATTTGCTTTCACACAAAAATATAAATATTGTAATTTGTAGGAAATCTGGAGCCTTAACTAAGCCGTAGCCTGTATCTTAAACACTAGATAAAATTAAAGAAGTTAGTTTTTCCAGCAGAAGGATGCAAAAAGTTTCTTCAGAATCGTCAACCAGCTAGTCACACCCTTGGTGTTAAATAATTTCTTTGGCTGCCTTTTTTACCAAAATATCATATCTATGTCTCTGACCAGTAATATCTCCATAAAATGTAGTTAAATTGTTTTATAATGACAATAATCATATGTGGCATCAAAGAATTCACGTATCCTTTTCATCTTGAACACGTTCACTATGGTCTCATTAAACATAACGAAGAAACGCCTCTGAAACTTGTCACTGAATTTTCTTACACACTAGCCTTTATCCGCAACTTCGCTCTTATGACCGGTAACTGAGTGGGTTAAAAGTAGCCTATACCCTTATTCGTTCCGTATAGTATGTATATACTAAACACGTAACTAGTTAAGCCATTAAGATGTTTAGAGGTAACAAATAAACAAACTCTCTTTTCCATTTACAATATTAGTAAGGATGCCATAAGAACTATTAAAAACTTCAAATTAGCTATCTCTCTCCAATAGACGAATATTAAATGAGCAATAAATAGAGAGGGAAAATAAAAATCATGACATTCTAAAACAACCACAACCTATCCAATAAAGGGGTATAGGGATTGTTAATAATGGGGTCAAACAGCTACATTGCTAGTAGAATAGAATAGAATAGAAACATTTATTGCCATACAATTACAATATAAAATACAAATAACATATACAAAAAGTGTCCCACACCCGGCAAAAGGAACCGGCTCAGCTGATGCTGTGAGTGTCCCAACGCAATGTGAACAGCTGCACAGCGCTGGTTTTCAGCCAGTCCCTCTCTTAACAAAACAGTTAGTAATGGTTAATTCTTGTGAAATGAAGAACAATTTCACTTCTCGCCGGTGCCTCGTCAACATATACCGATAGCGCAGTTAGGGTTAGCAATACATTTTCACCCATTAAAAAGTACCTGCCCAATCATGACAATAATTTTATCAAAGCTAAACAAATAGAAATCAAACATAAAATTCTTCACTATACACATTTATTAATGCGATCAAAAGATAGTTAGAATCGGTGTTGGAATGAAAAGAGTGCTAACAAAGTCGCGGCGGGCGGCGGCGGTGGCGGCGCGGCAAACAAATGAGGCGCGACGCTCACTGCTAACTAAACCAATCGGGCGTGCAGCGGGCACAGACTGGCGTTTATAGCTATACCAACCATACTACAATCATTCATAACACAAACTGTTGTAAAGCAGCTTGGTATAGAGGTTTTTTTTTTGCCAAATTTACGTATTCTTATGTATTGCTGTTCGCTTATTTGCTTTTTAAAACATCCTGGTAGTTAAACATCTATCCATTACAGAAGAATTTTAAAAGAAAGGGGTTCTCAATTCTACCCTTTTTGTAAATTAGTTACGCAATATCTTCGCCAAATCTGCATTCACTGTATAAAAATATATGAGTTTTTAAATAAATTAATTTGATACAACTTATAATGTCAAACAAGCTGACGGCCCACCTGATGGAAAGTTATAACCGTCGCCTATAGACATGAACAGTACCATGAGCATAACAGGGTATACTGTTTCACTCATGAAACCCCCATGCGTTGCTATTTCTGAGGACTCTGTTAATCCTCTGTACCCTGTAAATTTACTGCCATATCGAAGGGTGCTTCAAACCGAAACACAGCCATGCAAACACAACAAAAACACGAATGGGACAGAGATGAGAAAGCAAACGACTTTCATACAAAGTCTCCATATGGTAAGTTTTTCAAAACTACCGTCGATTAATAGAAGGAAGCATTATATTTAAAAAACGTTACATTATAAACGTGGCGTTCGAACCGCCGTACTGCACGACCTAAAAGTAGGTTGCTGCTAACGAGGTGTCCGCATGACACATCCCACCCACCTGTAACTGATCTGTATATTCATAAAGCGCCGTTTGAGCCCGCGCGGCGTCGACGCTCGTCTGTGACTATCATTTAGCATCATTTGCGCGAACTGTGAACCGCTTTTTAAACCTCATCTATTTGAAACTTGGTGTGAATCCTTTCGTATCTGCTTGTTATTCGGAAACAATAGTCTGATCCTAGTGAAATAAAATCATTTGTTTCACTATATATATAATTACTGTGTATTTATTTCTTATATTGAGTATTAGTAAACATAATTTATGAGAATACATTTAGGTATCCAAATGAATCGTTCCTCTTTAAACATCACCAAAGTCTAACTGCGGTTGTTAACCCACCATCCAAGCGTGCCAACTACTGACAAAACCTCCTTTATGGAGGAGGTCTATATTCGACAATAAACAATTAACGACTGATATAATCATGATATTTCAAATAAAAGTGGACAAAATCCAGTTAGTGATTTCAAAGTCAACTTGTACTGACAGATAGATTGGTAGGAGACAAAATGGATATGGAAGTAACACGGAACTAAATCCTATTAATAAATAAAAGAATTATCAAAAAAGTTTATAATACACAAAGTTATGACATAACGTACATAAGAAAAAATATATACAAATCCAATTTTAGATTGGCCCTTATTAAAACTTTAGTTTTGTGAAAAAACTACAAAAATGCAAACGACGGCAAAAGATTGTATCTCGATAAAAATAATTACGTGTGGTCTCGTAATAATTTTGCTGAGATTAAAATCACTAAAGTAAATCGTGTCGATCCCAAAGAGAATTTGAAAAATCGGTTCAAATGTAACACAGATATCGAATGCCACATATTATGTTACGTGATGTCTTCGCCATTTCTGAACCAATTTTGATGATAACTTTTGTCATAGGTAGGAATTATTTGCTTAAATTTTATGGTATATCAAAGTATATGTTCTCCAACAGTTAACCAATATTTATATAATAATCCTTAAATGTTATGTTCTTTTTTTTATTAGATGTCTGTATATATACTCGTATATATGTAATGGAAAATTAATTAACTCACTGTCTTTTGATAATTATATTTTTAATGCAAAGAATCGATTCCCGTGTATGGAACCACATAAAGATTTTGTCCCCATTTAGATTATTTTTTTAACAATATCTTAAATTTAATACAAAAAAAAATCAAAGTAATTTGTAAATATTAACAAACAATAACAAATAATAAAACAAACATTTGTCATATAAATGCTTTTATCATTTATGTGAAATAGTAATTAAGTAATGTGCAGAATTAATTGTATAATTTGGTTATAGCAACATCAACACCGTATATTAATATGCGCTAAAACGAGCCCAAACTCGTTACGGCGGACAGGTTTGTGCTATAAGCTTAATTTTATGTTCAAATTTAGTGGATTCACAGTGATTACAATATGATAACGCGTCGCGCGCCGCTGTACTGTGGCGCTGCTCCCATAATACCGTGCATTGCATGTTGCACATGTGTTATCATTCACAGCACTAACCCCTAATAAGATAATGTGAAATTATGATTATTACTTGTGGCGTTTATCAACGACATTAAACAGTGAACGGTTGAATAACCTGTTAAACCTTACTTTTTTAAATTAAACAAAACGCAAAACATTTGTGATTAAGCGTGGTATCCCTGGAAACGGTCGTGTTTAATTCTAGGTAAAAAAAAATGAGATTTCTTCATGATGGGCCAACTAGTTTAATTTTATCTTCACTTATTATACATATACCCACTACCCTCTATCTTACAATTTTATTTTTATTTATCTATAAAAATTACCATAATTACCGAAAGAAAATTGTTTACAAAATAATTCTCTTGTTGTCACGGTCGCCAAAATTATCAATTTGGTGTCATTAATATGTAAAAAATAAAAATAATAATTGTTACTTTTTTTAGTAGTTGTAGATATGACAAAACAAAAAAGGAGGGTGGTTCGACCAAAGACAAGAAAGAATTAATAAAGTAATTGACAAGTAAAAACAATGGTGCGTGTGCCTTGTAAACTGTCACTTACGTGTCATTATCATGTAACATAATTTCTAAGAACAAGGCATAATTTATGAAGCATAGGCACTTGTTTTTTTATAACCTTTATTTTTAATACAATTAAACATTTTCTTACATATGAAGATATAATTCTGATTATTACATAAACGAAGTCACAGGTAAAAGGTACTACCAATCAGTAACAGAGTTACATTTACCACATCGACAATAGTCGACAAATGCCTCTGACTGTCCCATTTGATTAAAGTTGTAAATTTATTACTCTTATTTTATTTATTACACACCTCGTAAAGGATTCTAATAGAGAATCTAAACTATCTCTCGAATAATGCCATAAGCGTGACTATGTCGCGTCGTCCTAATCCGTAACGAGCACGTAACGAGCGCGTAACGAGGGCGGCTCGTTACAGCGCCGCGGCCGCGCTAGTTACCGGCACCCTCATTACGCTACGCGATATCGGGTGCAGCGCGTTGTCATCTTAGTTTATTTGCACACATCACTGTTTACGTGTGTAGCTACGTGTACATTCTGCGTGCGTGTGAGTGTCACCTTTTAAAAGTAGGAGTTCCTAATGCGTAAATATAGGGGGAAAGGGATTGTTAGTAATGGAGACTGTGAATCCCATTGCTAGCAATATACCCAACCAGGTCGACTTCCTCGCGGTTCTCCTTGGAAATTATCATGGTTAATTCGTAATGAATTCGTCATGATGGGCTAACTGGCCTGTTTTCATTCTCATCTATCACCCTTCACTGGTGCTCCGCCAGCGTATCCCATTAGCGCAGGCGGGTTTACCATACCATTTTCGCCCATCAAAAAAAAAATGCGTAAATATATTTTGATATCTCCCCCAACAATGCTGAATTAATTTCGTTAATACTTTTTACAATCAATAAGGTTTATTACTGTGTAATTTTTTTAATGACTACACCTTTTTTATGGAACACTATCACAATTAGGTATATCTTGCTTATTATTTTTAAAACTTATTTCATACCATAATATTATATGTAACTGGATAACGGGGAGTTAATATAGTTCTGCTTGTTTAATATCACAAATTGAATAGTGATTTTAACATGTATGTAATTCTTTATCTAACGTGCTTTATTCATTTAAAAAGAATTTACCGGCACCCTCATTACGCTACGCGAAATTGGATGCAGCGCCGTTGTCATCTTAGTTTATTTGCCCGCGTCACTATTTACGTGTGTAGTTATATCTGCATGTGTGTGTGTAAATATTGTTTGTATTTTTTATGTATATATTGCACTATATATACACAAACACTAACACTATATATACAGCAAAATCATGTCAGACAATCATATAGACACGCAATTTTAAGTTTTTTATCTATCTAATCAATTTAATATTTAAAAATGGTGTAATTGGGTCACTAATCGAAACATACAATTTATATTAAAATAACAAATATATAAATAAATTAAAAGCATCACGTTATAACAATAATAAATATTATTTTCGCATATAATAATATTTATAATTAATAAAAACAGCAATTATTTTATATATATTCGATGTCTATATAAATAAATAAATAAATAATAAATTTATTGCCATTCTTTACAAACATACAGAAATTATAATGTACATATATTTATTAATAAATACATTGTGTAGCATTCGTATGCCTGGCAATAGGTACAAACTCAGCTTTTGCTGGACTGATGTGCGTTCAGCACTGATTTTTAGTTTTCACATACACGGGGCACCGTTTCATGTTAAAATATTTATATATATTGATATAGATGTTACTTAAAAAAGTGAAGAAAAACAAAAACTCACATAAATAAGTATAAAAATAATGAATAAAAGAAAAAAAAACGGAACAAAAATCCAGTGTACCAACAAATTAATGACAAGAAAAGTCCTTAAATCCTTAAAAAGTGATACACAATTTGCAAGTGCACTACATTCGATGATGAGAGCCAGCAGCTTCACGATCCGAGGGTTGCTTCCGCATAAGTAAGATCCTTTTCTTCATTAATCTTTTAATATATCTCTATATATTTAGTTTCTCTGGACTTTGAATATCAACCACTTCGGACGGATATCTTCGAATGTGTTAAAAGTCTGTTATCCAATATTATTTTTTTTATAACAGATTAACACATTCGTTATTGACTGTATATATTTTTTTTATGGGTGAAAATGGTATAGTAACCACGTGCGCTAACGGGATATGGCTGAGCACCAGTATATAGATGAGAATGAAAACAGGCCAGTATTGATGAATTATCAAATATATAGATATTATTGTATATTACCCATCCCTAGTCGAGTATAATCCTAAATTTAAAATCAATTACAACTTAAATAATTGCCTATTGGGTGAATTTTTACGTCACTGTAAATAATAATAATTGACGTAAATAGTCAATTCGCATCGAAATTCACTCGAAAAGTCGACGCCACAAAAACCGCGACACTGATAGCTCCCGACAAAGCGTCCCGATCCCAATCGAAATGGAAAAACGATCCAGCAATTGACATAAAAAGATCGCAGGCCAATAAAATGGAATCCACATTGTCAGCGATGATTTGAGTTGCTCGGGACCGGCGGGTGTGCGAGGGGGTGAGGGCGCGCGCGGGGGGCGCAGCTACACGGTTTGGGCGGGCGGTAAATTTTTATACGAAGACAGAAAAAAAAACTAAATTTCTTATCGGAAACGTAACAGATTTGTTCAATCGTATAGACAGTTTTTATTGGCGGGTGAATATATTAACGTATTAGTGGTTAGGGTAAATAATACTCTCTATTTGTTTCGATTAGAAATCGTTTGTTATATAATGTTGTTATATTATACATAATATAATTAGAATATACATGTATGTAAATGTAACTCGATAAGAAAAAATATAAGCGTTACTGGCGATCTGCTTGTCAAAGACGGGTTTAAATATTTCACATTATTTACTATGTAATATATTATTTTGGTGGAGAAGCGATTTAATACACTACCCCATTTTTTTTGATGGGTGAAAATGGTATGGTAACCTCGCCTGCGCTAACGGGTTACGCTGGCGGAGCACCAGTGAAGGGTGATAGATGAGAATGAAAACAGGCCTGTTAGCTCATCATGATGAATTCATCAGGAATTAACCATGATAGTTTCCAGGGAGAACCGCGAGGAGGCGGACCTGGTTGGGTTATTGCTAGCAATGGGATTCTCAGTCTCCATTACTAACAATCCCTTTCCCCCCATACTACCCCATTATCTAATGATTACCAGTTCAATTCCCGCCCAATACAAAGTTTCTTTATTTATAAAAGTTACATTATAGAAAATTTATTCATTTAAATAACTTTATTAACTAAAAGAAAATACGATAAAAAAGGCGTACTTATAACTAGTAGCGAGTCTACCAACATTTGAAATGAATAATGAATCACGAATGCGGTACTTCATTATTGGAATAGAATAAGGCCAAATACTTGTTCATTTTGATTACAAAATTTATTTTTTCTTATATCGACAAAATCAAACTTAAATCGATAAAATTATATTTATACATGACAAAATTAAACAAATGAACATGATAATTTATAAGATCTTAAAATGTAGTTAATACTATTATTTAT
Organism: Galleria mellonella; assembly: GCF_026898425.1. NCBI lineage: Eukaryota > Metazoa > Arthropoda > Insecta > Lepidoptera > Pyralidae > Galleria > Galleria mellonella. The sequence goes on along the minus strand of NW_026442162.1, from coordinate 1,430,559 downwards.
AAACTAAAGAAAATAAAATAATAATACGTCTTGAAGTCTTATTTTTTGTTCTTAATATAAAATACTATAATCATTGTAAACAGTTTTACTACATTATTTAATTCGTCGTAACTTTTATATTTATTTCGTCGGCATGGCATTTATTATAATATATCGATACAAGAAATAGAGTTTTATCGCCTTAAATTAGATTAGTGATACTATTTTCATGAAACATTTAGGTGACCCGGCTACTAGAAATAAATATTTCGAGGAATTTACTTGTTTTTGATTTCGAAACTTTCTCTAAGAGCTTTCTATTTTTACTTTTTTTCTGAGTAACAGATAAAAAGAAATTACATTCTTGAAATTGTTTTGAAGGGAGTCGACGGACTAGCTTAGGACGGAGTAGCTTAGGACTATTCCGTGTGGTACTCTATGAAGATGCCAACTTTTAGTGGTGAACTGTGAATGGTTGAAATGGTGAAACTCTTGTATTTTACCACTCATTCGATTTTGATGACTTCGCCATTATGTTAGGTCTTCCCACAATTTTTATTAACATGGATTAACAAACAGTAATACGTAATAAATTTTCCTTAGTCGACAGGATATTTTTATCCCATGTCCACGCACGCGAACGGCATTGTGAGCAGACATTTTTAGATTTATCCCAATGCAGATAATAACGGTAAAACTTTTCCTTTTAAATCGATTGTATTTATTTAAGTTATACGTTGCGCCATATTAACGGTTATAGACCTATCGTAATGTATTTTATTTAAAGTTTAGACACTGATATATATTCTATACTAAAAAATCCTGTAGTTACCTACCTAAGATTTATTTACTACATATTTAGTTCTATCCAGCATGCAGACCTCCTTCCTATTTCTACGGCTGACAAATTATTTGGTTATATTATATTGATGCTGTTTGGTCCCGGCATAGAATAAATCATCCCTTCCTTTCCTATGAGTATTGTAAGAGGCGACTAAGGGAACTTAATGGTCGAAAGATAGGCAGCAGCGTCCCTGTTGAAACATGACCAAAAACCTAACTACGGTTACCAGTTCACCTGCCAAGTGTCACAACTATTGGTAAAACCTGCCTTTATGGGGATAATATGGTCAGAAGTGAACAATTAACGGCTGATATGATAATGACGATACCTATGGTTATAGTACTTACTTATAAAATTAAATACATTCACGACTGCATTCCCAAATGGAGAAGTCAGAGTGATCTACTTCGATATATATATACCAAACTAACTAGACTATTAGGGGGGAAAGGGATTGTCAGTAATGGAGACTAAGAATCCTATTGCTAGCAATATACCCAACCAGGTCGACCTCCACGCGGTTCCCCCTGGAAACTATCATGGTTAATTCCTGATGGATTCATCATGATGGGCTAACTGGCCTGTTTTCATTCTCATCGATCACCCTTCACTGGTGCCCCGCCAGCGTATTCCGCTCCAAAAAAAAAAAAAAACTAACTAGACTACAGGGGGGAAAGGATTCTTAATAATACATTTTAGTAAATTTAATATTGTGAGCCCTCATTGCTATCGATATACCATATCAGGTCGAGTTCCACACGGTTCCCCCTGGAAACTATCGTAACTAATTTATCGTTGAATTCGTCACGATGGACTAACTGACCTGCTTTTTTCATTCTCAACTATTACCTCTCACTGGTGCAAATCGATAGCGCAGGCAGGGTTACCATGCCATTTTCACCCATTAAAAAAATAAACTATCCCATACTTCGTCTAAACATATATAATTATTAATAAATAATGTAATAAAGATCAAGTCTACCATTCTCGCTCATATTAATTAGATTTGTTAATGGTGTTTCTGTGTTCATCATTTCCGAAGAATTAGTTGCAAATCTAAAATCCTCTTACAAAATTTTGACGCCGTCAATCGCACTTAATTGAATATTATGCAGGCAAGGATTCTTATATAAAGAGATTATTACCTTATAATCTCAAACACAATATTTTGTATAAACATATTAAATCTACGTCACAGATGGTGCGAATTCTATACCCGCCCGCTTCAATTTTATTTTATAATACCACAATAATAATTTACATATTATTTTTGTATATTAATAATATTTCTATACGTACATATTGTTTTAAAAAAATATGCTAATTGTCTAATTATGATTAGTTTAAGATACTTTTACATTTATATTCAAATCACTTAAGTAGGTAAATATTCTTTAATCATCATCATCATCTTCCTACCCTTATCCCAATCATTTGGGGTCGGCGTAATATGTTTTTATCCATATTACAAAAAAAATTGTTTTTTTTTAGTTTTACGACCGGCCACCTGCCTGACGTCAACCCTCTTTGGGAAAATATTCTTTAATATCAGTGGTTTATTTATTGTACTTATAAGAAATGTTAAATCTAAGTACAGACAGACATACACAAATTACATCATAGACAGACATACATAAATATTTGATTTTGTTAAATCTACTAGCCACCGAACTAGGCCGAGCCTGCGTCTCATCATCATCATCATTTCGGTCATGATCCGTCCATTGCTGGACATAAGTCTCCTCTATACTGCCATAAAGAACGGTCCTGAGCCACCTGCATCTACTGACTCCCTGCAATGCATTTCAGGTCGTCAGTCCATCTAGTGGGGGGCCGCCTTACACTACGTTTGCTCGTACGGGGTCGCCACGCAAGAACCTTTCTTCCCCATCAGTTATCAGTTCTTCGAGCTATGTGAGCAGTCCATTGCCACTCTTTGCCATTGCCACACTGTATCTCAGTGGATAGTTAAATAACTTCCTTTGACTTAAATATTTATGAAAGACGTTACAATATCGTAATACAATATAATATCGAAACACTCAAATTTTGCAATGTACAAGACACTTTTAGTGCAACACAGTTAAATGTGGGTAGCATTATATTACGTCTCTTACAATTATAGTTTACCTACCCAATATGATATATAATTGCTAGTCATCGTTTGCCTATTTATAATTAAATAGGCAAACAATGACTAGACGATGACTATAAAACAATTTATTACCACAAAGTTCCCAATTTCGTTTAATAATAAATTCATTTACGCAATTATATATACATAGGTATATCAACTTATAGAACATACATACATATATATAGTAGTTGGTACAGGAAAATATATCTTGAATTAATTAGAAATACCTGGAATTGTATTCTATTCGCAAAATTTAATTGAAATAATAAAACAAAAAAAAGTTGTTACCTTATTGATTCTTGAATAGTTATAAACACATTAAGAATAAAAACTTAAGTTATTAAAGCTCATAATGTGGGTACATATAATACATATCTATACATTTAATCTCAAATAAATCATAGTAAAATATTTAGTTCTCTTTTAAGTTCCCGTTTTAAATATGTTTAATTAGTTTTCACTACCAACTTTACACAGATATAGTATCTTCTCATCTCAGTAATAGTTTATTGACATATGAAGCTATTATTATAACTTACATCAATAATATTATTTTATTTTAATATTAATATTTTTAAGTGCATTAATAGTATTGATAAATATATAATAATTACCTATTATGATATTGTAGGCGCACACCTTACCTACTTAAGTAAATACATACTTAAAAAGGAACCAAAATTTAAAAATTAGTTTTATATTTATTTTAATAGAAATAAGAAACACTAGTTTATATTATATAAAATTATAATATTCCGTGTGTGTGAGGAAATACTCTCGCATACTTTATATCTACAAATAAATTAATTACTTTTAAATAGTGTTCGACTTACTTGCGCGTGTGTGGGGGCCGTGCGGGCAATCTCAGACACACGTGACGCACCTCCCTCGGCGGACGCCCACCGAACACAATCACAGCAAGTCACCAACTTTTTAACAGCTGTCCTGTCTGTACAATCAACTATTCTCAACTTTCAGAAGTTAGTGGAGCATCGTAAGCAAAGTGAAGTTCCGAGAAGCGCGAAGATGAGCGCAAAAGGTCGCGTCGTGAAGCCGACTGAACGTCGGGCAAACTCGCGGTCACAGAATCGCGTTTCTGCGCCGCGCCGCTGGGCGACGCCGACTACACGCTCCGCCTTCCGCGCCGCCCACATGCGAGCACGCCCTCCTTGAATTAATAAAGGCAGCAAACATCGGCGGACACGCGGACAATACCGCATTGTCCTGGCCCAAAATAGTTTCAATTAGAAAGCACAAGACAAAAGCGTCGGATCATTCATGGCGAAATTGGCGGCTGCATGGGCGATTAGCGACCGCCTAGTCAGCTCGCTGAGTGTTTCAGAGCCAAATTTTGTAACAATAGCAACGTCTTTCTGGTAATTTTCGGTGTTGAATTTTTGGACTAGTATTAATTAAAAAGTAAAGGCAATTGTTACGTTTACATTACGTTACATTCTTTATTTTTAGGGTAAGTAATATGATTAAAAAAAAAAAAACATTTTTAAATTTCCTCACAAAATTAACAAGTAGGCACAAAATTATTAATAATAATGTTGTAAAAATTGTATTCTAGTGAGAAGAAGTAGCATAAAACAAAAAGTTTGCTCTACAAAAAAATATGTTCCGCAAAAAATACTTCAATTGTGGCAATACCAGTTATTTTGAATTAAAAACTAATCTACTGAACTGATTTCCATAAAATTTATTTGGTACCAATCTGTAAGTAGAAAAAAAAAACAATTTTCTAATCAGTTTAGACCTGACAGAATTATGAGGTAACAAATATAAAAAAATACAACTGAATCGAGTTCCTCATTCTTTTTTAAATCAATTGAAAATAGAGAAAAAAAAACAACAACTTTAATAATAACAAAATTCCAAAATTCATACGAGACCATCATTAGGATAAATCTGATAGATAGACTAACAAAGATTTCACGTAGGTAACATACGAACAAAACAATAAAGACGAAGAGAAAACCCTCCTTTCTAAAGTCGCCAAAAAAATATACAACACTTTACGGTGAGTAAATTGACTTTTTGACGTTACAATTGCCGTGAATCGGTACTTGTTATTAGTTTTTTTTTTAATAGATGATAATGGAATGATAGCCCCACCTGCGCTATTGGTATACGCCGGTGGGGCACCACTGAGGGATGATAGATGATGATGAAACAGGTCAGTCAGCCCATCGTGACAAATTCAACAATAAACCAATCAAGATGGTTTCCAGGGAGAGCCGCGAGGAGGTTGACCTGATAGGATTTATTGATAGCAATAAGGTTGCTAATCCTCATCATCAAACGTCATCATGTTAGCACGAAACAAAAACTCTTATAAAACTAATGTTGAAAATACTATGTAAATAAATGAATGTCGAAATTATGACCAGTTCCACTTGTCCCTACCAACTAATAACGTTTTGATAAATTTGAAAGAGTGTAAACACTCTTTCAAATTTATCAAAACGTTATTATAGGACTTTACAATTTCTTATGAGACGTATTATTTTTAATATCAACTGTCCAATTCGGAAAACAGTCCAGAAAATCAACAACAACACTCTTCAATTTGTAAATTCACGCCATATCCATGACGAATGGAATAGAGGTACTAAAGCAAAACTACTACTACTTCATTTAAAAATTTAAATATAGACATACAAAATTAAAACCAAAATAAGTGAATCGTAATTCCCTATTGCCATCCCGTTTGCCAATCATGGCAATTACTGGCAAGGCTACCTTATAAAAGAGGTCTACGTTAGCACAGCAGTAATCAGTTAATGGCTGATATGATGATGAACTTACTATAACATGCTAGTCTCAGCCATCATTACTTTTAACCATATTTGAAGTAATTCAACACTAACAAATAATAAGAAACCAAAGTGTCTAAATTAGAAATCATCACATGATTTTACAATAATAGAAACAACACTGGCAGTTAACATACCACGAGGTAAACCAGTATTTACACATCTAACAAAGCAAAACGTTTGTCTCCAGGTATTTCTCTTCAAATACGATTCCAACACATTCTTCTGCGTCACTAAACTCCAGTCTCAAATATTTGAGTCTATTCTTGGTGCGGATTAAGTCGGATATCGGATATTTTCCACGCTCTCGTGCCCAATTTGTCCGTTCCGTAGTATCCATTCATGGATGACATAGTCCGTCCGTCGCGTCGGCAATAAGTAGTGTTCAAACTACGGAATATCCGTTTGCTTTCGTGGACACGGAACGGATTTCTCATCTGAGTAAACACCGGCGTTAGATATTCAATTTTATTATATAACTATCTAAGATTATACAAATAGTGTCTCCATACAAAAACGAGTACTTCGCGAAAAACAGGTCAACTTTTTTATTTATGCTGCGTGAAGGGTTACCATAATGTACTTTAATACTAAGTATATGAGTGAAAGTATATTGTAAGGTTAAATGGAAAAATAAAAACGATATAAAATGCATATAATACATTTGAAAGAACCAGATAAAAAGTCCATAATGATTCATAATGATGCTTATATTTACTGACTATTTCGGTTATACCTTAGTTAAGGATTAAAATATGTTTTCATTTATAAATAATTGAAAATTGCCATCATTAATAAATGTATGTTAATTTGTAACTAATACGTACATTTGTATATTTATATTATATTAGAAAAATAGTTTCCATTTTTATTTTTAAATTATCTGGGAAATTTTTAATCTAAAATTACTTCCAACATTAAAAAAAGTGCGTGTGTTAATTTCACGTTTGGCTAACTAAATATTGATAGGTTTTTTTTTTTACTCGATGTCCTATCTATATAATCTAAGGTAACATTTTATACATTAGTCACTACAACTTTATAAGTGTCTTCAAATAAAAGGTGATTCTCGATTTACTTCAATATTTTGTTTGTGTGTAGGTACACATATTTTCAGCAATATCTTCGTAAATTCTAAACAATATTTTATAATTATTTTAACGAACTTTCAGAAGAAGGAATTTATCAATTTATTTATCCTTTTTTATCTATCTATTTTATATATCTATACTATCATTCACAATTCTATAATTCTAAGTCGATTTATTATTTATTTTGTTCATGGTTTATTTTAGTGTGCATTCTAAATTCGAATATATTCAATGTAATGTGTCTACACGATGTCTCGTCGGTCATTGGTATTTTGTCAAGATTTAAGTTGCCATTTTTTTACGAATCAAAATGTACTTGTTTGCAATCGATAATTTACTTCTTACTCCCTAGTTGGTACCGTGTTGACTTATTTCTATTGAAGTAATTATTTTTTGTGAACCAAAATCTTAATCTTTATATAATGTAAAGAAAAGATTAAAAAATGAGTATATCTGACATACGACTACACACATTACATTATATTTAAAAATAATTATAATGCTATTTAGAATTTTCTAAAATACTCAAATTGTAATATTAAAAAATCACTTCTACATATAATTGTTTAACGGGAAAATAAAATATAAATAAACCTTTCAAAATGCCTTAAATACCGAATCGGACTTCTTATTAGAACAATTGTGAAAGAATACATTTTTTTTTAATAATATCAGTGGAGTTTAACTGTTTTATAGTAGCTGTATCGCAACCATAGCTTAGCCCGTGTGGATTTAGTATATAAAGTATCATGTATGCTAAGTTAGAACATACTCTACCTGTATACCAAATTCCATTTTGCCCCATCAAATAGTAATTTTGGGTGTAAGAGTAACAAATATATATCATTATTCAACATTCAATCGATTAATAGAATATAGCAATCTTAGATTATATAGATAGAGCGTCGGATCTCAAAAATGGGTCAACTTTTGGTCAGCTAAATGTCAAATTAGCTGACTCGTTTTTATATAAATTTTTTATACTTACGCAGACAATATATCTTGACGTACTAATTAATAATTAAAATGAGTGTTTACTCATTAAAACAATGCAAAATTTATAAGATAAAATAAATGAAGAAGTTATAAAGGAATACTCATAACTATTTATTTATTTGTGCATCTTCTACCGAATTTATCATGGGGAGTGTTCTGAGGAATTGTTCGGATTGATACCTGCTGCTGATTTTCACCACCGTACAACCTGCTACAAACTAAAGTTTGTAGCGGACGGAGACGAGTGGCGGTCTTCCACCGTGCGTTTTTCAAGGCACTTCTTTGGAATCAGCTTCCATCAGCAGTATTTCCGAACCGATACGACAACATAACCTTCAAGAAAAGAGTATATTCTTAGTTTATGCTGCCGGCCTTTTTAAAAGACCGGCAGCACACCTGCAATGCCGCTAGTGTTGTGGGTGATCATGGGCGGCGGTAGTCACTTATCATTAGGTGAGCCGCATACTTCTTTGCCCCCTTTGTTGTAAAAAAAAAGTTGACCCGCTTTTCTCTAAGCATTTGTATAAATACACTCTATCTATATAATCTAAGATAAATATGTAAATGTAGGATTTTTATTAACATTTTTAGATACAACTGTTTCCGGTAATAATTGTAACTACAAAGCGAATTATGTTATTTTTATAAGATCAATTTCTTAGAATTGTATCATTAATTACTCTAAATATAGATATTATAATAAAATCTTTAACTTTATCTGTGTTAGAATTAGCAATAGCAATTATTTGGTTTTATTTAGTGAGCAATTATTTCGTCTATAAGCATAAATACATGTTTCATCAGTGTAAACGTCGTTATTAACTAACTGTTATTATTTCAAACTTTTATAAAGAATATCTCTCTTATCTAATAAAACTCATTTATAATTTTCGTTTAATTAGGTATATACTAGGCAATTTATTTATATATAATGCATGCGATGCGTAATCACGTAGTATTAATATTTTTTTTACTATAAAGCTTATTTTAACATAATGTTATTTATATATAAGACGAGTATTGAACTCTTTTTTCATAAAAGAACTTGAAATTGTCACTGCAAACTTTTATCAGTCTTACTACTCATTTTACTAATTATTATTTAGTAAACACTATAAAATGTTGAAAGTCATTCCTTTACAAAACAATAATATAGTATATGTAACAATGAATAATATAATATAGAAAAAATATTTTAACGTAACTGTCTATTCCTTTTTAAAAGGCCGGCAGAACACATGCAAATCTTTTGGTATTAGTAGTGCCCATTGACGACGGTAGTCATTTACCATAGGTGAGTCCCCCGTTTCCTGCCTGTGTTATAAAAAAATACAAGTTACGGATGGAACAAAATATTTAATCTTGTCTAAGTCTCAATAACGTTCTTATCCACTTACTCCAGAAACCTCAATACAGAATTCATCAAAACAATTCTTTTAGAGAAGAAACACACTCACACCATACCAAACTTGCCTAAGCAAACGTAAATGTACGGACGAAACCAAAATCAGCAACCCTAAGAATTCCAGAGTTAAACCCACTAATAACTTAACGAGGACATTCCCGGCTTCCCGAAGCTGAATGCTAAGTACCTCGTTTCGTATTCGAGGAGCGAGCCAATCGTCCGGAAAATACACTTGTCATACATTTAACGTGGAGTTTTTATGATTTAGGGGAATTATCGACACCTGCATGGAATAACTCCGTCTTATATTCGCTTCATTGAATCAAAAATGTATTTTTCAAATATTGTACGAACATAACTGATTATTTTCAGTTTAACTTTCCAAAGTTCGGTGTGTTTTTGTTATTTTTCAAATAAGTATTTAAATATTTGTACCAGTTTGTCTAGTTACAAGCACTAGTTAATTTAGAACTAAAGAGCGCTGTGTAATATATTAAGTGGCATTTGTTTATTTTCAATCAACTTCAAAAACGGTTTTCAGTTCAAATGTATTTATTTATGTTTTTTACCTCATAACTCCATCAGTTTTAACCAATTTGGAAAATTCTTTTATATCAAAAAACATATATTTGCAGATTGGTGCCACAAAAATTTTATCAAAATCGGCTCATTATTTTAGTTAATAAACCTAAAAACCAGTTTTTCTGAACAACGCAACTAAAGTCTTTTTTGTTGAACACAGTCTTAATGTTGATGAATCTAAATATGATGATTTATCGTCACAATTAGGAAACTGGGTGTAATAAGTAACTTTAAATTAAATAGATTTCCATTACACACCGAGTTCAGAACAAAAACATTTACTGTTTTGTTAAAATATAATATTATAAAATAAAATGGGCAATTTCGGAGATTAGATTTTTATATATTAAGATAATTTAAAATATAATTGCAAAAGTAACTCTATCTCTCTGCTTGGTCTTCATGACTAACGATAAAACCAATTTTGATGAAACTTAGTATTAGAATATCTCTAAATATAGTGGAAGACCTAGATTATATTTTAAATAAACATTTAAAGACCTATATTAGACCGGAAATAGTAGCTGACAAACGTTTATTTATTATATTTTGATCTGTAAGCCGACGTCAAAAATTGTTAAAGCCCAAAATTTTACGCACTCTAGTGGTTCCCAGTGGGATCCGCCTACCTACAGGCAGAGAGACGTGACGTCAGTCTACGTGTCCGACTACCATCAGTCAGAAAAATAACTTCAGGCAAAAATACAGCCACGATTATATTCGTAACTCGGGACCTAATTCCTCGCTGCTGTCGCACGTCGCTCTTCGCCCGTCAAATTTTGTGATCAGGGTTTTCACATGATCGTTCTTCAATTTCCAATAAAATACACATATTTTTCATACACAAAAACGTTTGTAAGTAATGGAATTACTTAACCTAAAATTATGGTAAATAATAACAATATTATTGTAAAAGAATATTGTTATGCAACATGACCACACGAAAAGGCCACAAAAGAAATGATAACATCGCATGTAAACAAAAATTAGTATATATTTAAGTATATGTTTTGTAGTTTATTCATAAACTATGAATTAATAAATTGAAATCTTGTAATTTAGCTACAATTAATTTAATTCTCCTTACTCGTATACGTCACGAACATTACGTACAAGGATGAACTGAAACGTAAATTTAATATATATATTCTTTTTTTAAGACAAAATAATTTAAACGTTTATTTGTTGTTTCTTCAGAACTTATATCATTATTTAATGTATTTATACATATAATATATTTACAGATATTAATATTTTCGATGTGTAAATATAAAACAAAGTAATTAGTCACAATTTTTTTCTTAAATTCTATATAAAAATAATCTAGAAATGCTCCTAAATAGTTCAAATGAGATAAATTATACAACTAATTAAAACATTTTTTTCTCATCTTATAATATTGAAAACGAATTAATAGTTTTCATTAATAAGGTAAGAAGAAAGTTTTCATTGAGAAGTACGTATGAAAACCAATTTAAGTAATCTAATATATCCTCCAAAAGAGCATTTGTTTACAACTGTTTTTTCTACCGCAACGCAGTCAGATCCCAACGCGGCACCCCTGGCCGCCAGAGTAGAGCGCGCAACGTCTTCTTTCGACTGCCACTACTGACAGACGACGACATATTTTATTCACCGCGCACCGCTCGTAATTCCGTCGATGCAGATAAATTGTTTAACCGCGGGAGCATGCCACGTCCCACGACTTTGGCGTTTGCATGATGAGCTCGTTTTTTATGCTCGAATAAAATTGTGTTAGCCACAGCCTCCGGGGCGACGGCGACGTGTGAACGCCGCCGATGGATCCCCAAGAAATTGTTTTGGGAAGCCTGCTTTGATATTTATGAAAGGTGGCATGTTAAGTTTGAGTGAAGGGTACACAGTGGATTTCGAATCCCTGGACGGTGTATTTGGAATAAGTAGATACCCATTCCCCTCAATATTGTTGTTATTAACTTGGCACAGAAATGTCCACTTTTGAAGATACATAGTAACTATTATTCAATGGTCTATGCCAATTAGACATTATCTTAGAGGCAATATCATTACAAATTCAACATTTTATTCAGACTAATATATGAAAGAGGGTTTGTTTGAGTCTACATGGCTGAACCAATCAATAGAAAGACATACTATTTGGGATAAAGAATGAAATGGACTATTTTCAATCCAGGTCAATCAATGTACATCCGTAACAAGTAGAAGTTCAAGTTTGCGCATTTTATGCCCCAAATATTTACTATGATGAAATCATTGCCATTAATTAAACTAATATACCTAGTAATAAACTACTGTCATTAATAAGTAATTTAATTAAAACCCAAAATTTACAATTGCACTAATTACTACGTGACTCATTTCAGAACCAACAGCGACTGCAGACTGCACCAAGCATAGAGCTTCAGAACGTTCGCTCTGGGACCTGTAGTAACCATCAGAAAGCGCCGACATCCGCTATCAATATTAAATCTACCGCCAAGTAAATATCTGTACTGGAATACAAATGTAAATACGAGTACAGTACTATCTCTTAATGGTATTAACTTAAGTAGATCACCAAACTATTGGATACCTTACAAATGACACTAGGTTTTAAGGGGCTTATTACACTATTGAATAAATAGGATCATAATTTATATCTTACTAACTGCATACCTTGACTTTACACGTTTATATTTATCAAGAGAATAAGACAAATTCTTTCCTTTACAATATATGTAATGAAATTATATAACAGTAAAATAATTTCTACTATAATTGAAAGTCAATTCGTCAATTCTGACAATATTTTTGGAGATATTCCTACTATTTGCTGTAGTACTCATTTACTTTTTGTGTGAAGATTTTTTAACTAAATTTTTTTATTATTCAGTACAATTTTTTAAATATTTTCTTTCATGTCCGCATATATCTTGCTGCCTTGCCTGCATATCTACTATGACAAACAAAAAAATAATATGCCAAATAGGCATATAATCGATACAACTTCAATTTTTACTATAAATACTATTTTTATATATCGAACCAAACGGTTGTGATAAGTAAAAATATACATATCACACATATATGCCAACGTAAATAATAAAATACATATTATCATATTTACATTTAAATTGGAGTAACAAAATAAATATATAGGTAGTAATTTGTATAGGTAAAGCAAGAATTATTCACGGAATCTGTAACTCACAAAACAAATTCTCCTC